>NC_052393.1:9052500-10272500 GCF_009389715.1 Phoenix dactylifera
TTCAGGTATAATGATCCATGTTCCGAAAGCAAATACTCCCAGATCTGCCATTGGCTTTTGTAATCCAATCGACTTGGCATGACTTCTTTCAAATAGTTCAAGTGGATGATTGATCAAACTATCAGACAAAAAGCAATATCCTCTGAAACCATCAGGCATCCTACAGTAATGCCCAGAATCCAGATTTAGCCACCTGCACTATGAGGGCGATCCTCCCAGATCCAATTCTTAGAGTACAGCAATAATGGAAGCTCCCTAATTGCTGCTGGTCCATTGGATCATGTGGATCACCTCTGATGCGACACAGGATGAAGATGGGCTTTTGATAACAAAGGGATTAAGATGGGTTCTTCTAGATAATTTTAATTTGGCCTTCACATAATCTACTCAGATTTTTGAGGGAAAATTCATTGATTTGAAACCAGCTTGTCCCTGGTTCATTGGGCAGAGTTCAGTTCAAAACGGACTCTAGGAAGGAGAAGATCATAATTGCAGCAATGCCATCAGGTTGCCTATCTTGTATCAAATTGGTTCAAGTTTGACCTGACCTTTCATGGTCCAACCATCATGAATTGAATTGCTCATGTAGGTGTAAATACACCTCCAACAGTTCCATTTGCCAAGTATTACTCAGTACAGGTTAGAGTTCCTCGAGACTAGCAACATGCCTTTTATAGACACCCCTTTCATCCACAGATAGGACAAATGCTTTAATTTTTTCATCCTTAAACTACCAAGTATATGAGGCTCAAACACATTAAAAATCTAGATCAGCCATTAGATAGTGCCCAGCATTTCTTTCAGAAAAAGAGGACACGGGTATTGGAGAACAGAGGCAATCCCTGCAGTTTCTCTTCTTATTTCCCTACTTCACTACACTCTCCATCGCCCATCATCAGGGTCAAATATTAATTGTAGAATGGTTTCTTCTTTAAGTTTAGACCTCATAGTCCTGATGTGTTAATAAATAATTCTCAACCTATTCTAAGAAACTCTGGTGATTGAAAAGAAACAACTGTCAAAAGTTTTCCTTGATTATTTACAATTGCTACATTCTTTAACTTGCAATGGATAAACTCACCATCATTGGGAGTCTGATGCTACGATAACAAATAGTTTTGCAGTGTGAAGGTAAAGATTCTGAAACTTAAACCAGAAGTTTCTTTTCTTTTGGTGGGGGTACACTTCTGGAATGGATACAACTGAAGCCACACAACAAATGCGAACAGAGTGCAATAAAAATACTGCACAACATTGATGTGTGTGTGACAGAGGGCCTGGACAGAGAGAAGACCCAAGCTAGCATGGTCGGGAATTGGGAGAAAGGATTTAGAAAAGTTCAAAATAAACATAAAGAAATGATTGATGAAAAAGGATTCATAAAGCCCAACTAAATAGTTGGGACAGAGCTTGAAGTTGCCCAAATTGCTCAAGAATTGCTTTGAAACCCTAGATTTGCTTTTGAACAGTCAACAGTCAAGCTAAAGAAATTTCTACATCCCATGTGCTGGAGATAAGAAACTTTATTACTACCAAACAGCTATGTACGTGGAAATAAAAATGGACAAGGATCAAAATTAAGTTCCAACTTTTTAAATATGTCATCATGAGCCATGTCACTTTCAAAGGCAATCATGAGGTTTAGGTGCCAGTATGCTGCAGAAGATCTGGACTAGAAGAAATGGCTTGCACTCCACAAAGCAGCACAAGGTTGCAGGAATAAAAAATCCATACTTTATATGAAAATGTAGTGGTCAAATCCATTATATTTAAGAGAACATAACTAAGACATAGCATTTACAATATCACCCATTTGAGCATCGTCCAAATATCATATTTTTTATTACTAAGTTGATCAGATTGAATGGCTAGACAATTTTAAAGAAAACCATAAAAGAGACTTCAATATACAAGATTATCTTACTTAACGTATTAACAGTATATGTTTGTGTAAGCTAAGAAATATTCTAATGAACTGATTGCAAAATCTAGAAAAGAACACAAAATTTTAGCATTTCTTAACACTGTGTATGCAGTCAAAAGTGTTTAAAATAAAAACACCAAACTAGCCAGCGATTAAAGTAGTCACTGTTTTGGTTACATAAAAAATAATTATGACTAGAAAATGGTCCAAGAAATTGGTTTGTGAAAATGGTCTGATTATTTTGTTAAAGGCGTTGAGATGATGACTCACTTTACTATATTCTAAGCCTTTTAGTATTCTGGGGATATCAATAGCACTATCATTGATCTAGTTTTACTAATAGAAGCCTATTTTAAGGATGAATGACATTAGCTATATTCTGTGCCTGGCCATCTTTTAAGCTTTTTAACTTGCTCATGAGTTATATGCAAGTAATTCTGGAGCTGTTCTAAAACCACTTAAACCTTTTTAAGTTCATTAATTTTTGGTGTTCCCAACATTAACATCATGTTAAATTGAGTGTATAAAATGTGCAAGTAGAATATCATCGGGTCAACTCTTGGGTGTATAATGATACTCTAGGAAGTTTAGAAGCTAATGCCTAACAAAACAAATAATCAGAAGCTTATAAATGGTAATGTTTTCATGTATACATTGTAATAGATCTCAGTTTACAATAGAGTACTAAGTTGACGTGCATACTTCATGTAGCTTTCCTTTTGTTGAAGTTATAGGATACACTGATCATTTGTTTCTCATCGATTTTAAATTTATATTGTTGAAAGGTTGAGTACTTTGGCCACAGCACTTGAAAAAATAATGGGTAGTTTGACATCAAAGCCAACACCAAGAAAGACAACAATACATAATTTGCTCCTTCACAAGTGGCTTTGCATGTAAGCTGTGCATATTTTAAGCAGTAAATACCATGAGCAGCAGCAGCAATGGGCACCGGAATAGAAGTTGAAAATATGAATGAGCGGCCCCTTGATTGTATTAGCTGTTTCCATTTGTTGCTGCTAAATATGAATGACATGTTAAATGGAGAATTTTGAGGGCATAACCATTGGATAAAAGGCATTCATGCTTAAAACTAAGTTCACTGTATAGCAATATTTGAGCTACTCCAGCATCAACAAAATGTAAACCAGAAAAAAAAAAACTTTCTATGGAAAAACAAGAGCAAAAAAATAAGTTGAATAATCAAAATGCCTAAACAATCATTGACAAATCACTAATAACAGAAGTAAAAAAAAATGCATTTCTAATACCAAAAGAAACGACATAATTAATAAATTAGAATATAGAAGCCGAAATAGCATCAAATCTAGGTGAACCCTATCCAACTTTTCCAGATAAGTGTTTAAAAATAAATAAATAAAGTTGACATATTTGTAAACAAAGACAAGAGAAAGAAGCAGAAGTACTGGAAACTTTTCAAATATGAATGCACGACTCCCTTGATGTATTCGATGTTTCCATCTGTTGCTTTTCAACTATCACTGCATGTTAGATATAAATGCATTGCTCCAGTCATTCAAGAAAAGACATAGGTGCATCAAAATTATGTTCTCTGACAGAAAATCTCTGAGCCATTCCCACATCTACAAAAAGGGAGATCTATAAAAACAAATGATATATGCCTTCTATGGGAAAATATGAGTAGCCTGACATTTCTCATAGTAGACTCAAAAACAAAAATTTCTAAAAACAAATGATAAATCGGTCAAAATACAACTAAAAACAATTCCAAGGAACGAAGTGAGACAGCATAATCATGAACAGAAGCAAAGAAAATAACACCAGATTGGACTGTCATCTCTGCAAAATTCCACAGCTAAAAAAAAGGGAGCAATAGTTTTAAACTTTTTATGATGTTATAATTCCATGGTCATATTTTCTGGATAAAGTCAATAGTATTAAATAATTGAAATCTTAGAGAAAGTCAGCTCAAGTAGTATTTGACCCCTCCAAGAACCATCTCATGCAAACCCTACCACGGCCCTGGCATAGAACAGTGAATCAGATGCCATAACTTCCAATGAGCCAGAATCCTAACTTTAATTTCCCAATTGATGTTCTATATTTCTTCAGAAATAAAACCAACAATAGACAAGTTTTACCCACTATAAATTATTAAGCTTGAGGATCTAAGCTGGAAACTTCATGGAATGCCTACAAATCATGTTGTTGCCTCTTTAACAGAATATCAACACAAAAGAACTAAATCTTAGGAAAGTTAAGTTGTTGATGGGTGGCCATAAATGCCTCCACTACCTTCACATGTTTATTACACCCATAGAGGCAGCAATACTTTCAATCTTTTTAAGGATGATGTCTAAACACAGTGAACAAGATGCTGTCAGTAGAAAGTACGCATGCTATGCTTGTACATTTTCAATTCCTACTCTAGAGAAGTGGATAGTATCTGTCTCTTTATCAACTTTAGCACTTTGTTTTATCTCTTCTTCATCTTCAGCATAAATAGTATTATTCTTTCATGAATAGAAGCTCAGCTGAACATCATTAGCAATCAAAAACCCAAAAATTATGAGAATAAAACAAAAAGGAAGTAGATATTAAAGAGATGAGCATATATAAAAAAAAAAGGCATCCCAATACACGAGGCTCCTGCCACTATGGGGTCTGGGGAGGGTCAAATTTACGCAGCCTTACCCCTCCCCCCCCCCCCCCCCCCCAACTCCCCAAACACACACGCGTGCGCATGCAGAGAGGCTGTTTTCATATTTCAAACCTATGATACCTAAATCACAATGGAGCAACAATACCATTGCACCAAGGCCCACCCTCTAGAGAGATGAACATATATGCAGTAATTTTCTATTTCTTACCCATATTTGAGATGCAGAAAGGTAACAAACGTGTTTATTACCAAACATTAAAACCTCAATTGTCTATACTGCCTTGTATGATGTAGCATGTTATGAAACTGGAGCATCCATCACATATTAAGGTTGCAAGTTTGCAACTGAGATGCTTAATGCTCGCAAGTTCTCGTGAAGTGTACAAGTTATTTGACTATATGCAAAGGCCATTTGACCACTATATTTGACAGGTTGATGATTCACAGTCTTCAGCATTTTGTTTGTACTGCTAGCACTCGAGAGAACAAATACAGTAATTACCTGCAAGCAATGAAACCCCCCTGGCAACCCGCAGCTTTGCTCAAGGTGCCTATGCATATATCAACATCATTTTCACACTCATGCACTTCTGGTACACCTCCACCGTTCTCTCCACAAACAAGTGTTGCATGAGCCTGAAAGAACTTCAATATAAATCACAATACCAATATGTATGGAAAAGTGCATGGATTAAAATGAATCCTTATAAGTGAGACTTACATCATCAATGGCCAATAAAAATCCATGCTTCTTGCGAAGTTCAACAAGTTTGGTTATTGGAGCAAAATCTCCATCCATACTAAACAGGCTGCATGATAAGAATGCAAAATTTTTTTTATGTAACAGAACTCAACCACATGCCCTTTACAGTGTGATCTGTAGCCAGGCACTGCAAGGTAATGGAGCAAAATCATTTGATTGTCCCAACTGTCATCAAAAGGCATATTGGAGGACTGCTTTCAGGCCACTCAAGACTACAAGCATATGTAGCTTGATCTTTAAAAGTTACTCTATTGGAGTTCATTGGGCATAGCATACCTATCTGTGATGACAATCTTCTTCTCCATTTTACAACATGATCTGTTTATTAACAATGTAGATAGTACCATGAGATGTAAGGTATTGCAAAAATAGATGGCACATTTTAGATCAACTGTAAAAGGAAGGCATACAGCAGAGCATTGAGATGAGACATGTCACAATGCCTATATACAAAAACTTCTGCTTCCTGTTGCCGCTCGGCTAGACGGATCCCATCAATTATTGAAGCATGGTTCAAGGCATCTGAAAATATGGCAAGTCTTTCATCCATAGATGGTTTCCTACCAACAGCCAGAAGTGAGCTAACACTTCCCAGAGCAGAGAGGAAAGCCATGTTGGCAGCAAAGCCGGTAGGACAAAGAAGGCAATCCTGAAAGGGTTTAAACCATGCAGTGGCGTCTTAGTAGCATTTGTTGTATGATAACAAAAAGCAGAGGACATGACACAAATGATATGGCGTCTAACTCAGTAACTTACCACATTTGCATCTACAGTGCATCAGCCTTTTAAGGTGATGACAGCTAAGTTAAGCCCAGACAATAAGTAAAACCAGAACACTAAAGTCAGCTCAACAGAACCTGCATGTACATTAGTTGCTTTCTAGGGCCATAATTTTCATTAAGACGAGTGTCCTCTGTTCTTTTTGTCTTACATCTTCTCAGGCTTTATACGGTCATTGTCTCCAATACAAAGCAAATCCATCCGGTTCAAAATTCATAAATGTTAAGAATTAATCAGCATTCAAGACAATAATTGATTCAGCTGACCACGGCTCTGAAGCAAGTGTTACCCAGTTCTATCTTAATTCTCATATTACCACGCACCAAAGAACTTGAACTACTAACAAAGGATTAATATTATGGTAAACAACCTATTTTGCAGAAGGATTAAAATTTATCTTAAAGTCCATTATATAAAGTTATAAAGGCACTAGCCTTATGAAGTAAGGCATCACAATAGCGATTAATGTCAAGAACCTGTAAATAGATAACAATACACAATCCATGTTAAAAAGCAGAAGAATCAACATAATATATAAGTGGAAAGAGCACCGAATATGTATGAGTTATGATGACATGGATCCAAAATTGGCACATCAAGATTGACAGCTTTATACTAGTTTCTGGACATTTAATGGTAGCATCTAATGAACCTATAGAAACTTGCAACCATAAGACATATCAGATATATGTATTCATTGTTGTTTAAGATGTGTTTGCACAGTCTCAAATAAACAGTCTCAAGTAATTTACTGGGTAAACTAACATTATTTTACTGCAGCTATTTACTCATATAAATAAACTCAAAGTATATATAACTGCAAGACAATGTCTGTGTATCAACAAGAAATTGTGTGAATTGTATACTTATTGCTGATACTGTCACAAGCTAACATGACAATATAGACTTTGAGAAGCTTATATAATATGAGTTATCCTGATTTATAAGCTATCCAATGCTGAATAATGTTTCTGTGTCAATAGAATTTCAAATTTATACATCAGAATTCAATTCCTTGAAAGAAAAGAAACCAAAAACAGTTCCATGGGGAAGAGTTCCAAGACTTTCTAGAATAGAAACATGATTGTTCAGGAAATTTGGGCATGATTTTAAGAAAGGAAGGCATGGCACAGAGCCACAGACACAACCCTTATGCATCAGTTTGTATGACTTTGCCCTTGCGTATCATTTCAATTTACATTAGTGCATAACCATGCATATGGACTGGTGTGCAAGGTGCCGACGCACACAATTCTGAACCATGCCACTAACTTGCCAGCTTGATTTATATCTTAAAGTTGTTATGCATCGCTACACGCCAATGTGAAGCAAAACATGCTGCAGGAACACGATAGAGATACAACACCTGGAATCATGTGCTAGCTTGCCAGCAAGATATGTAACACAAAGATGTTATGGTACAAATAACCACTTGAAAAAATCTCAAATTGTCAACTAATTTGCAAAGTCACCTGCCAGCAATTAAATATTTCTTTCTTTCCGGATAATCCATGGAACAATAAGTCTATTGAGTACATAAAATTATTGATACCAGCATGTACTTATTATTACTTATTATTTTCTATAAATTTATATTCCTCTTTTACATGGTATGGCATGTTGTTAAAGCATTTAGTGTACCATCTCATGGTATTCAGAGTTGTCATCCAGCCATGCAGTTCCAAAGTTGGAAGAGGGGACATCGGTGTAAGGAAAATTTAAAAAAAAAAAGGATTTCTTTAGACATTGGACATTTGGCAAACGGCCACACCTTCCAGACTCCAAAGCGCCAATCTTTTAGTGTGATCTTTCAAACTTAGTTTCCTCACCTCCTTTGCATACCGAATTCCATTTTGCAATCTCACTTCCATATAGTACTTGTGCTACAAAAGGTGTAAAACTCGTTCCCTTCTAATTGTGAAGAAGGAAACAATTTGTGCACCTCTATAATGATTATTAAATCTCACAGAATTTCATTTTGCAATCTCACTTCCATGTAGTAACTGTGCTAGAAAAGGTGCAAAGCTTGTTCCCTTCTAATTGGGAAGAAGGAAACAATTTGTGCACCTCTAGAAAAATTGTTAAACCACGCATTTAGGTAGATAGTAAAACAGAGTATTCAGTCAAGTGAACTTTAGGTGCTGCTTCACATCAGGTGACATTTGATAAGCATGTCCAAGTCCACACACATGCACAAATAAACATAAAAAGTTCAACTTTGCAGCTAACACCCTCGCCCAAGTTCAAGCACATTTTTTTCTGATGTAAACAAGACAACCCTAGTTCAAGCACTATTGTTTCTGATATAATCATTACAATGGTAGTAAATTTCGAGTAAACCTTCTTAATTATAAACAAATATACACAGTTAAGGCCAGTTTGGATATTCCTATAGAATTGGACCAAAAATCTTATAGAAATTGGGTTTGTTGGCCCATCTAACTTGTTTCTAAAAGCCTATCCAAACCCAGCACAGTTCCTAACCTTTGGGCTGCACAGAATTTGAGCTAGGTAGAGTTGGGTTGATACAGGGCCATGCTTAAATGGATGGCCCAATCTATGAATCCTCTAGACATTTCAGCCCACTTCTGTAGGAATAGCCAAACAGGTCCTAAACAAGTTTTAAATCCTTTCTTCCAACCCAAAGGGGTCAATATATTATAGTATAATATTTAGCGTAGGCTAATGCAAAGCAGCCAAGAAGCTTTTTTTTTTTTGTGGGTAGTAATGCATAAGAATCTCACAATATAGAAGAGAAGACTTTATTTCTCAAATACCTCTTTTTTCTTCAAATCTGCCAAGGAAGCTTCAAGTAGCCTGTGATAGTTAGTATAACCACAGACTAGAGCAGAGCCTCTCGGACCCATACCGAGGTCTTGAGCAGCCTAAAAATAGACTAAATCAAAACCGAAAACATTCCAAAACAAACCCACCTGACTAAATCAACTCCACATCATAACAGTGAAAGATCATCAAGTGCACTAACCTTTGCGGCAGCCTTTCGGACGGCCGGGTGAGAGCTCAAACCCAAGTAATCATTCCCCGAGAAGAGCAGCAGCTTCCCACCGACCTTCTCATCTTTACCAATGGATTCACCTCCTGAATACATGTTAAAAAAAAATCAATTTTTTAATATAAATTTGGACCTTGGAAGTATCTCGATCAGGTGTCCTGACGTTTGTTTTAAATAATAATAATAATAATAATAATAATAATAATAATAATAATAATAATAAAATTTTAACAAAGATCCGGAAACATTGGAAGAGCTTGGATGAAGTAAGAATGGGTGCGCGACAGTCTAAGCGGGAAAAGGCCTTACCGGGGCTTGTGAGCTCATTGAGCCACTCCCGAAAGGTGGGCTCCTCGATTTCCACCTCCACCGCGGACCGGTCCCAATGTCGCGGGCCATCGAACGTCTCGAGCCCCTCCGAGGGGTCGCCAGACGGCGGCGGCGGCGAGTGAACGGAGATTGGCCGGATTGAGCGGAGGAGCTTCTTGGAAGCCAGCCTCGAGAGCGCCGCCTCGACCCAATGATCCCAAGACGCCATCTCTAAAGTTTAAACAAGAGATAGCGAGGAAGAGGGCAAAGGAGACGTACGAGGGTTGTTATCGTCGCGGAGCTGCAAAAAAAAAAAAAGCCTTCTTTCCTTTATTTTCTCGGCGGGGCCTCTAATCGGACGAAGAGCAGTGACGTCGATGCGTCGCCGCTAAGATAATGCCATGGTGGAATCGCCGCAGGATCTCTGACTCTGATGCCCTTTTGAAGGGCTGGTTTGGGGGTCGTTAGGTGTGGCTGTCTTGGGGTTGGTTAGCTGTGCATCCGTTTATTCCTTTGTTTACCCTTGTACGTTCCTTCATTTACCCAAGTAGAGGCCAACAATCTTCTTTCTAGGATTCCTTTGTGTACAACAAACTAAGATCTTAAATATATTTCCAATATTACTTGCTGCAACAATCTTCAATCTAAGATTTAAAAAATCAATTGGCTGCCATCGATGGTGGAATAAAGTCCAAGTCTCCAGCTTTGCATTGTCATCCCATGAATTAAATGCCAACATGGTATTGGAGTGGCCATAATTTAATATGCCCTTCTAAATCACATTAATCTTGAAGGGATGGTGCAATCTAGCATATTGTCCCAAATCAATTAAAAGGAGTGTCATGTAAATTAATTAGCCTAAACTAGTTCTTTTTCCTAATACCTTAAGTTTTTAGATTGCAAGTCCATGACACATGATAAATCAATAAATCATGTCTTTGAGCCTTTGATTAGATGAAGGCGGAACATGTCTAAATAGAATCTATTTCGGGCATCAAATATCGTAAAGCATGATTTTATAAGAGTTTTGAGTATGCTAGGTCCATACACAAAGTTTGGACTAAAAAAAAATATTCCTAAATTTACACTATTTTTTTAAAATGGAGTGAAATCTATGGCCCTTACGAATTACACTATTCATGAAACAAAATCCTTATAATCCAAAGTGTCGGAAACTTCTATAATTTAGATATGTAGCAAATTTTGATAGATTACAAAGGGATCAAAATGAGATTTTATATATATATATATTCATGACCAATTTTTTTTCAGTGTACAATATTTCTGATCAAAATTGTATGGCTGATAAAAATTGGGTGGAGTTTGGATCTACCATGAAATGAACACTAAGGGCTCTTTTAGTATTGATTTTATTTTTTTTCAACCTTCGGAAAAAGATGAACAAGACCGAACAACATATGTGATGAAAACTTTTCAGTTTTTGAAATTGCCTGCAAAGTCTTTAGAATTTTTAGAAGCATAAATTCATTTCTTTCAAAAAGGATAGAATCAAGCAAGGGGTAATGTAAGTTTTATGTAAATTATATCTTCTATTACATATGTATATACGCACGCACTTATATAATGGAAGTTTGTCGAATTTATGCAAAGTTCTTAATTCACCATGCTAATACTGGTATTAATATGCTTTGTCACCATAAAAACTCATTATTTAATATACAACAAAAATTTAGCTATTTGAGCCTTGTATTTATTATTATTTATTATATTATTATATTTTATTCCAAACATAATTAGAAAAAGCAGAAAAAATTGTATCTTGTATACCATGTGATGCCAATATTACCGATACTAGTATTAATGATGACTTTCTACACAAAGATTTTTTTTTTACAGAGTTTTCTTTTCACTTCATGAAAAATAGTATTAATGACAAACATTAGTATCAGCGACATGAGTTCTTGCTCGACCATTATAAAAATTGATTGCCTAATACACAACAAAATTTTGGTTATTAAATTTTTTTATTTATTATAATTTATTATATTATTATATTACATTTCAAGAATTGTTGGAAAAAAGAGAAAAATTGTATCCTACTCATCATGTGGGGCTAGTATTGATAATAAGAGTTTCTCCATGAAGACTCAGCTTGTACAAAGTCCTGTGTTTAGCATTTAAACACATTTATTGATGATATTGGCCATTATTAAAGTTGATTGCTTAATATGCAACATAAATTGAGCTATTAAAATCCTTTATTTTTTATTTTTTATTATATTATTATTTTCTATTTTGAGAATAATTGAAAAAAGAAGAAAAAAATTACATCCCATGTTTTTTATTAAGACGTGAGTTATATGCTAGTTAACGTACATCTCCATTGCATTGTTTCATTAATTTGGAGGGAAATAAAAACACATAGCAACAAAAATACCAAAAGAATCTAATTTTTTTGCTTTAGTCCATTAGTAATATATTAGATGTCGGGTTTTGTACATGCACATATCCTCCATGTGCAAATCTCTTAAATGCACTTACTATAAAGCTCACAACCGTAGTAGATCCAATAGCTCTCACAAATATCTATCATATATCTATAGTTTTTGGAAACCCTAGTTATCTAGAGTGGCAGGGAGTTTGCACTCCTTGCCATATATATCAAAGGTGTAGTATTCTATGCCCCTGCACAGTTTAACTATATATGTGGCGGTAACAATTTATGGTCTATCCTATCTATCATACTATATGTATCCTATCTATCATACTATATCTATGGTTATCATCCATCCCTCTTGCACGATAGACTACTCATGTAAATACTAATTCTTTACACGGCCTAAGGGTGAAGGATCTTTTTGTGATCGATGAAAAACAATGGAGTCAACCTTCAACTTTCCACAAAAGAGTTGGCTGATAGAGTTCTCTCTATGCCAATCCCAGTAGGTGACTGTGTGGACAGGTTGAGATGGAGTCTGGTTTGATGATCAAGATATTAGATTTTATGAGCTTTTTTTTAAATCCAAACATTTACTTAATTGTGAAATTTTGGGTATGGAGGTTAGGTGTTCATCTTAGGATTGCTTTATTTATATAGAATGTTGCATAGGATCATCTTCTAGAGGTACTTTGAGCCTCTGTGACTCATGTCCAGATGTAGAGGAGTCAATTCTTCTTGTCATACTATGGTGCAAATTGGTTTATTAAGTATGGAGACATGCTTTGATCTAGGACTTTGTTATTATCCACTCTTTCTCCCTTGATGATTTTTATCAAGATATTAAAGATACATCTTCTGGGGAAGATAGAAGACATCTAGCTGGCTAGGAATGAACATATTTTCTAAGCTTTGAATCAGAGTGCTAAAATGATTCTTCTTAGAGCATCCATACAGGCCCAAGATTTCATCCAAGCGACTACTCTAAAGAGACCTTTGACAGAAGAAAAAATCTATAGCTCTTTTCATACATATATTTATGATTTCATAAATAATATATTTCTCTTAAAAGCCACCACTCTTATATTTCCTTAAAGTTAACTTCAACAGCAATATAGATGAGAGAAGTGCTTTTAGTAGAGCGAGTTTTGTTATTAGGAGTGCTAATGGCACTCTTATTCCTACCGATGGTATCAAAGATATTGATGGTATAACTACATATTGCTTGAAAAGAGCTAACACATGCTTCATATATTTTGAGTGCCTCCCATATTTTTCTAGAACCTGACTCTTTAATAGTTATTAGATGATTTTCACCGTCTATAGAAAATAAACTTTATCCTCTCATTTAGGATTGTTGTCGATGGGTATGCTCTATAGAAAAACTAATAATGCAACTGATTGGATGTCATTTTATGTGCCCAACCAACTGATCCTTCTGATTTCTAAATATTGCCTACTCTAACATGGATGTTACCACCCAACTTTGCCTCTCTGGAACAAAATAAAAAAGATCGAGTCATTCATGTGCATCCACGTCATCAAGTGTATCGACACCGCGGGTCACCAGACCCCAGCTGACGTTGGAGTTTCCCCCTTCGCGTCAACGGCCATCGCGTTTCGAGCGGCCAGCTAAGGAAAACTCCCGAGGGGCAGCCACCGTCCTATCGATCTCATCAGACGGCCGAGATCTCACCGCACGATCCGCTGTACAAGTACAACCCGCGCAGTTGCCCAGCGGGCCTACTTAAGGCTCGCCCGCGGCGAATTCTCTTCCCCTCTCCCCGTGGTCGCTTCCAAGGCCTCATCTCTAGTTTGAGATTCTCACGTCGCCCTCTGATCGCTTCCCTATTCCAATCGGGCTAGGGTTTTCCCTCTGATCTCTATTTAGGTAATCATTCCCGATGTTCTTGTAGTTGCCTTCTCCAGTCGGGTATTTTCAAAGATTGTCTTTTTTCTGAGTTAGGTTTTGAATCTAGGGTTTTGTTTTCTTTTCCCCCTTCTCTCTTAATCTGCTTCGAATTGAATCGGCCCAAGATTTCTGGGTAAGGGTTCCTGTTTTTGGTATTGTTTGCTCTCAGAGATATCTTGTTTTCACGGAATTTTGGAGTAAAAAATGGATCTTGGGTTGGTTCAGCTCCTTTTATGATCGTTCTTTGTTTTTTTACATTGGTTTTTAGAGGCACGAAAAGAATTGGAGAGAGAGAGAGGTTGAGAGAGATCGGCAATCATGTTCGGGCGTGCTCCGAGGAAAAGTAACAATACCAAATACTATGAAATTCTTGGTGTCTCGAAGAATGCGAGCCAAGATGAGCTAAAGAAGGCTTATAGGAAAGCCGCCATAAAGAACCACCCGGACAAGGGTGGAGATCCGGAAAAGGTGAGCCGATTTCTTCTAGTTTATGCCGTAATTGCTGATCATCTGATAGTTTCGAATCATTGAATTCACGGTGGATTTATGATATATTCTAGGCAGCTTGCACATAATGAACCCTAGCTAGAGGTGCTGGTGTAGTTTATCTGTTGATATCCCTATGTTTTCTTTGTTTTCTTTTATTGCTATTAAATCAGTTTAAGGAGCTGGCTCAAGCCTATGAAGTTCTAAGTGATCCTGAAAAGAGAGAAATATATGACCAATATGGGGAAGATGCACTTAAAGAGGGAATGGGAGGAGGAGGTGGCGCTTCTCACAATCCTTTTGATATATTTGAGCAATTTTTTGGTGGTGGTGCTTTTGGTGGTGAGAGAGATTACAATCACAGATTCTTTTACTTTTTTTTTTTGTTTTGTTTTCGGTGAACAATGGTGCTAATCATTTATATTTTATACTGTGGTTGATCTGAAGGAAGCAGCTCAAGAGGTCATAGGCAGAGACGCGGTGAAGATGTTGTTCATACTCTAAAGGTGTCCCTGGAAGACTTGTATAATGGGACATCCAAAAAGCTTTCATTGTCAAGAAATGTACTGTGTGCAAAGTGCAAAGGGTATATTTCTTGTAAATTCTATATCTTTTTGAATTGATATGTTATTCCTTGATCATGCTCTAGCATGTTAAACTTAATATAATTTTATGATGCTTTCAGCCAGATTTTTCTACGGGAGTTAAACTTAGCAAATATTAATTGTTGCAATATATACATATAATCTCTGTGTGTGTGTCTATGTCCAGTTTATCTTAATATTGTGTTTGGCTTTTATATCTTTAGATGGCCTTTATGCTTTGAATTCTATTTTGTTCTTCTTTCTTTGCCTTTCTTTTATCATGAGGTGTCAACATTCTATTTTGCATGAAAGCAGTAGGTATTGTTGCCCATAATAATCTCTACAAAATTTTATGTGACAAAAACAGAGTGATGTTTTCTAATGTGATATTAAAGTGGGCAATATGTTTTAAGTGTTTCATTTGGTCATTTCCCACTATTGCGGAATACAGAGGAATATCTACTAGGTGATGGCTAGGCATCTACAATATTGTAGGAATTTTATTCAATTATTTTAGGACTTTTCTTTGTGCATGCCATAGATATGCATAATGTGTCAAATTTAAACAAGAAATACACGCACAACAACACATTTATATATTAACAACTCACTGTCTCCTAGTTCTTTTATACTTACTGTCTCCTAGTTCATCCATTGATAAGTTGCTTTTAAGTTTTGACATGACAGACTAATTTTAGTTTGGGTAGGGCTTGTACTATTGTTAGTGCCAGCGCTACCTTGTACTATTGTTAGTGTGGGCATGAACAATAAGCTGTTCAAGTGGCTATTTAACTAGGATGTGATTTTTCTTCATACCCATGTAGGCTCTGCACTTTCGCTATCATATAGTGTGCTGAAGTAGTGCAATCACTTTTGGAACTTATAGTTTCTTTAAAGTTAAGGTGGTATGATACTTGAAGTAAATATATACTACTAGTTTCTCCTTGAATAAGTTGTTGGTAGCCATGGCATTAGGGTTATTGAGATTTCTACAAAAGATTTAGGTAAATTAAGTGTTACTTCAGAAGAGAATGCTTGAATAATTGAATGAGTTCTTGCTTATGGTTAAGCAAGACCTAGTCGCCTTCAGATTAACGATAGGTTAAGTTGTTGATTTATATTTATACTGTTTTTATGAGGATGATTAAAATGCTGGTGAGTCCTTGTGAGATGATGATAGGATATGCTGGTTTTGGCTTTCTTGTTTTAATCAGGGACATATAAAGATGACTAGAAAGGGAGGTGCCTGGTCATTTGCTTCTGCAAAAGTTAGATATATGAAAGCCATTTCTGTGTTGTAAGCACCCATGCTTGTCTCATCTGCTGTATTGGATTTCGAATTTAGGTAACTGAATGTTGGTGGCCTAGAAAATGGTCATCATAGTGCAGCTCTTTTTGGACTAGTTTAGGTTTTCTCACATTAAGTTGCTTCTATCACTGCATTACTCATGGTTAAACATGAAAATTTTAGGTCTCAACTTCAAATTTGGTTTTGTTTTCTCTTATGGTTTGTCTCGTGATTATCTTCCTCCCAAACTAAACTACAAACTTCTCAAATTGTAAGGTTGGTTGATTTACCAAAGTACTAGTTGTGATAGTGGTTGATGGTTTGAAAAGTAGGCAGGTGGATATTCTATTATGAGAAACTCATCTTAAAAAATGTTATTTTGGTTAATGGTTTTGCTTTTAGATCTGTAAAAGATGTTACAGTTTCTTTGTTTTCTAAAGTTTGACCAGTCACAGTTGGAATCTTTCTTTTGGTCGCTGATGGCTATGCTAATTCCTTTCACCTCGGTGTCCTTTTGCATGGTTCACACTATTTATTTGCTGCTTTGTTTGATGACAGATGGGTTTTCAGCGATTTGTCTGTTATTTGGGTTATCCTTGCAAATTAACTCTAGTGTATATGTATTGCTATGCTATTTGGTGCATTTCGTTTCAGTATTGGAGATTAGAGTTGTTTTGAGATTTCTAACAATGAATTCTTGGTAATTATGCAATGCAATACTTAGCTTTTGATGCCAGATATAATTTTGGGATTACTGCGTTTTACTTTATGTATTTTATTAAGAATATTCTGGTAAAGCTGTAGTATTTAAGTTGGTTAGAATTCCTCAAAGTAGGGTTTATGTCTATAATTCACTATCAATTTATGTTTAATTATGAAAATGGATTTCTATTTGTCTAGGATTGATGCTTTGGAATTGTAGTATAATTCCTTGTTTTTTCAAACTTGTGACCATCCTATGGGCTTTCAGATTGCTTGTTTATCTCTTTTCTTGGATGGTGAATTTTTAGAGTTTTCTGCCTTCTCATGTCTTTGATAACCGACTCTAATTTTGTAAAATTATTATGGTGGTGAATTTGAACAGAGGCGCTACAATTGGTACTTAAGTGGAAATGATGTACATTTGATTAATCTAGGTGATTGAGAAGGGCAATTGTGAGAGGCTGTATACATGGGTAGCACGGTGGTCCTGTGATTGCATGAGACAGAACATAATCTTTTTATGAGCCCTGCAATGACTAAGAGTTCCTCTTTTTTAGTTAGAAGTTTAGATAGGTGTTGGTTAAGGTGCTGAGCTTCCATATTTTCTGATGATATCTAAATTTTAAATCTAAAATATGTTAAAGACTAATTATTGATTTATTCTTCTATTGATGTTTCATTGTTTTCTTGAGAGGAAATTGATAAAATGGGGCTGGTGCTGAGTGCTGGGTGTGATAGTGTCTTGGGTCAATGATAACCATCATCTGAGTGTTCCGTAGAAGAAAAATTCACTAGCTCATTTACTGGATCAAAATTACATATCTGCAACTCTGTATTTTCAATTTAGTTTACAAAGGTTATCTACAACATTTTCCAATTTTCCTTTTCTATCTCTATAACCAGGGTTTTTAGTGACTGCTAGGTAACTTCTGTCACGAAAATATCAATTATATGGCTACTTTGCTTTTTGTAAGAAATAAAGTAACAATATTAGGAATTCAGAATGTTCAGCCATCATACTTGCTATGTTTTAGTGCTCCTTTTTTTTGTCTTTGTATTTGATCTTATTACAAATTTTTGTTTGTCGCTTACTTTTGATATGAGATTCTAGCCAAGAAAACTCAAAGTCGAAATCAACGTGAAATTGTGGATGCAAAATACATATCTTTAATGACATTCTTCCAATATGTGATTTGTCAGCCGATGATGCCCTCAACATGCATAATGATTCTTTTCTCCATCCCAATGGATTCTTTGTTTTGACAAATTTAATTCTCAACATTATAAGCAATATCAGATGAGCTATTGCCAATTGCTGCGACTACTAGCAACATATTTTTACCATTTTGGATCTTTAGTAAGCTTAATTTTCACATTTCTACGGCTGTTGCAATCAGCATTACCTAACACTTGTTTGCTCAAGATAATCATTGGCTTTTTTTTTTTTTAATGAAGGAAAATTTTGCCACTTGTCCAATCCCAATTTTATTCCCAAGTGATTCCTAAGGCTTTCATCTTGAATCTTTGGCAAGAATTGTGCACTCTGGTGATCATATGATTTAAACAACGTCTGATGACACTGTTGTCGGAGTACAATGTATGAATTATTCGATAAGTCAATAAAGAGTGATTGGAGGTCTCCTGCTCAACACTTAATTCCTGTAAAACTTCTTAGAATTTGTGACATCTAGGTCGAAATCCTTTAGTCTATTTATTGCATGTTCTTCTAATATATTAAATTGTTTATGATAAGTACCTCTCTGTCCTACTGAGTCTACACATCTGATATACTCTTTTCTTTCTTAGGATTTTCCATTATACAGCTTTGTTGTTTATTAATAATCATACTTCTTTTTTCTTGTTTCTCCTATAATTGCTGGATGTTTGTACCCCTGGAATGGTTGACTTAGTAGCTCAGTGGATCGTAATTCTATTTTCTCTTTTGGGGCATGATTATCCTCAAATGAACAGAAATAGGTTATGGTAGACATTAAAATTCATCTACTGCCCTGATACTCTTATGTTTTTCCCCTGACTGGTTATTGGGCTCAACTGAAAGTTGAGAATGCTCCATGGAAGGAGTAGCAGATTTTTTGCTATTAACTGTCATTCTGTTATTAAAAGTCTATAATTAGGTGCTGGATTTCTAGTGAATGTAAACCAAGGCAGGGGATTCTTGCCATGAAACCTGTCTGCCCAGTTGGCTTTTAGGAAGATCTACCATATAGGCCCCAATTTAAGCCCAGGAAATGAGGACCAACCCTAAAAAATCTCCTGGAGCATCAAAACATTTAAACAAAAGGGTAAGATGATAAAATTTAGAACGGGGAGCAGTATTCATCTTGAATGCACAAATACACCAAACAGCCAAATGAAACTTAGTTCTGTTCACCTTCTCCATTTTGGATAATTGTAACTTACCTTTGGATTTTTTTAAGTTCTGGAAATTTACAAATGTTCGAAACACTTGCATTTTTGGTAAATGATAGATTAAATATAAGAAATAATCATCAATAGATAATGCATAAGCTATTGGAGTTGGAAATGGAATTATATGTTGTATTGCCCCATATACCAGATGTTGATTATGCCTTCATGGAAGGAAAATGGTTCTTGCTTCATCAACTAGAAGCATGTGACATATAAGAGCCGTTGGTTAAGAAACTAAATCTATAATTAGACTTCAGTGATAAAGCTCGAATTATAGGGGCCTCGGCACCTTTGTTGGAGCTAAAGTTCTGAAAAGGCTGAAATTGCACTTGATGGAGGATTTATATGGAGTCATCATTAGAGATGTCCTCTTCTGGTATCCATGGTGATGTTGATCTTTGATATTGGACCCTTCAATTGCAAGAACACTGACTAGTGTCGGACTGTTTTTGCTGGCAGTTAAGAAAAGGTAAGAAATGGTAGTAATTTAGAACAAAAACTGTGGTGCTAAGAAAGGACAACAGGTATCTATTGATAAAGAGCATTGATGTAGTTCGATGGGTGGCAAATCTTGCTTCTGGTGATGATCATAAAACCTTTGTGATTAGTGGATATTCTTTATGATGTTTCTTTCATGCAAATGGCTGTGACATTATAAGCAATTCTTTCTCAAATGAGTTGAAAAGAAACAGATTTTCTTTCAGACAGGTGGTTAAGAGTTGCCAGGTTTCATTTTCTATATTGTCATTTCAACATTAAATTCGTTTTGCCCTTGTGCTTGTTTTGTCTGCAAATTTGATTAGCATAATTTCCAAGTTCATCCCACATAGAGAACAGCGCATAGTTCCACCACCATGTCATTTGTTAGGAACCTTGCTTGGGTTGCTCAAACTAGGGCAGTGAGGATACCACAATATTGCTGATTATAGGATTTATGCTTTCCACCCGAAGGTTCTTATCTTTCCTGCTTAAGGTTTTTATCACTGCATGCCAGTGTTGTGCTGGCCTTGCACTGGGGTGTGTGTTGCATAATTGTGTCCCATTCTGGTCCAATCCTGGCCTGGTAAGTGCATGGTGGCTTGAACTGGCATTGCTGGCACTTCAGTCTGTGCTCCTGCCATGCCTGTTGGCTGTTCCTTCTTGTTGCTGAGGATTCTAGTCGGTAATGTGGTCCTTGTGCAAGTTTTTGGATTGGATCCTCAAGTTCCATGAAGGAAAAACAACACTCACCTTTGGTCAAGGGGTCAAAGGTCCCTTAAGGTGAAAGAAATGTGAGGGGATTGAGTAGAAATCAGATGACATAAAAGAAATTTAAGGAATGTTCAATTGGAATAGAAAAATTCCCCTTGTGAAAGAGATGATTTGGTTATAATGGATCTGATTTTTGTCAGATCAAACTGGTGAAGTGTTATTAAGGACAGAAAGGAAGAAAATAAAGAGTGATAAATAAGGGATTTCTTTAGTGGAGATATTCATTGAGATTAGATCTTGTATGGCTAGGTTGGTTTGAAATGGTGTAAAAGAAAGTTCCAAACAAAATACATGAAGACAGAGAAGACTAATAACATGACAGTATAATATATTGTTAGAATTTTCAAGAGATTTATGTAAGATAAATCGAGGAAGGATGTGGCATGGGCTGCATGATAAAAAGCAGCAGCTTTAGAGGAAGATGTGTACTGCTTATGATAGAAGTCTGAGGTGTGAAGAGGAGAAAGAGTAGGAAGAAATGCAATAATAAATAGAAAATAGGTGTTTGGTTATGGGAAGTCACAGAGCTTGGCCTTCTTGTGTTGATCTTCTCTATAGAATAAAAATGCCATTGAGTAATTTTACTTTTGCTATTGTAATATTGATGAGTACATTTTCTGTCTGTGCACAACACTAGTGGTGCATGTGTAACATTTAGATGCTGCTATGTTATCAGAGGACAGATACCTTGGTTGAATGTATATTGAGTGTGGGCGGAACCTTACCTGTGCATTGGCACCTGGTTTCAGATGTTCAATCATGCAGAGTAAGATAGAATTAATGAGATTTGCTGTGAGATATGCTTAATAAATATGATATTTTAATGCTGATTTAGTTATTGGAAGCTGGTCGATATATCCTATCCCTGTTCACAATGAGCTTCGGAATTATCACTGGATGCTGAATTGGTATACTCTTGCTTCAAGATTTTTTTTTTTGACTGATACTGCTTCTGTGTACCTCAGATAGTTTAATGGTTAATAATTGTGCGTCCCATTAGGTTTGGATTATAGAGTTCAGGATGTAGTGGTGGATGGTTGCGAAACTATGAGAAACAACCTTGAATTCGAGCACAATGTGAGATGCTTGAAATTGAGATAATTATTGATGCGGCTACTACAATTATTTAATGCAGTGTTGCATCATGGATATCAAAATCAAATTTGTATACGTTTACAAGGTCTGACTCGGCAAGAGCAAAAAAGAGGGAGACACGGATACATAGGATGACATATAAATTTAACTAAATTATACATTTATACATTTAAACAATATCTGTTTAAATATTAAAAGGAAAATGTTAAAAAGATAATGTTTGTTAAGATCTTTCAATGTTCTTGTTTCTCATTCAAACTTCCCAATTAACTTGTTCACCAATAAACTTTCCAATTAACTTAAGGAGATTACCAAAATAATTTTTTGCAAAGATATTTTAATGCTTACATCCTTAACAAATCTCGAAAAAGAATGATGACTCACTTTTAATATTAAATTAGAGGATCAAACTTGATGTTGGAAGAGTTCAACTCACTTATTGTCAGAAGAGTTCAACTCTCTTCCAATCTTTAGAAGTGGCTATCTTAGAACTTCATAAGTATTTGGCATGTATCTAACTTGGATTTTTGGAGTTGGGTGCGAGTATCCATGAAAGACTGTCTAAATGAAGATTAGAGATAGCTTAGGCAAGATTGGCGCTTGCATGATTGGGGAACATGAAACAGCTCAATGAAATTTACATTTGCAGTGCAATTTTATGGTTGAAACAAATCCAAATTTTCTACGATTCCAAATTACAATTTAAAGTTTCAGAAGACTGTTAGGAACAAGTTTCTTCTTCCTTAAAAAAATAGGTTCATTGGCATATATTATAAAATTCACCATGTATGCGGAAGATTTCATATCTTAAGAGAAGTTGGAAGCCACATGACCTTAATCGTATACATGCAACCACTTTTTGCAACTTTAAGCTCGTGCGGTTGTGGAATTTGTTGAAATTTTGTTATGGACATTAGGTTCACTATTGCACCAGAGGGATGATGATGATAACAGTTGATTATGCATGTACATAATTTTCTTCATCTAGGGCCGGTGCATCCCATGCACCGTTAATTAACTAATACCGTCTCTTACATATTATACTATTTGACTCATAGAGCAACCCCACAACATGCATTGCTGTCTCTTTGGCTCAGATGTGTGTAATGGCAAGCTAATTCTTTGATACTTGAACATCATTTTATTTATAGAATACAGACATTCTATAGTATAGTCATTAGTGTGCTCATTAATATTTTCCTCTCTATGTTTTATGATATTTATTCGTATGTTTGCTCGTCGTTTCAGAAAGGGCTCAAAGAGTGGTGTATCTGGAAGATGTTATGGATGTCAAGGTACAGGAGTAAGGACAGTAACTAGACAGATTGGACTAGGCATGATTCAACAGATGCAGCATGCTTGTCCTGAATGCAGAGGCTCAGGTGTGACAGATCTTTCATATTGTTTGTACTCTTGGTGCATTGAGGAATTTTTTGGTTCAGTTTATCTTCTAAATGTACTGTTATGCAGGTGAGATCATCAGCGATAAAGACAAGTGTCCACAGTGCAAAGGGAACAAAATCAGCCAGGAGAAGAAAGTACTGGAGGTGCATGTTGAGAAAGGAATGCAACATAGTGAGAAGATTGTATTCCAAGGGGAAGCTGATGAAGCTGTAAGCAAGCCTCTTTTCTTTCCAAAAAAAGAAAATTATAAACTACCATTTTTTTTGGCTGTTCATCATGTGTTATGCTATTACATCTATGTCAACCTAGTCAGTAGTATTTTCTTATACTCCTTGATTTTTATCCTGGGTACCGGTGCTTGTCGGGTAAAGTTTGATTAACTTACTAGCATGCCGTTCTCTCTGAATCTCTTAGTTCTCTTATGTCTAACTCTGTAAAATCCATGTTTGCAGCCTGACACTGTCACAGGAGATATTATATTCATACTGCAACAAAAAGAGCACCCGAAATTTAAGAGAAAATATGATGATCTTTTTGTGGAACATACACTCAGTCTGACTGAGGCACTCTGTGGCTTCCAGTTTGCTCTGACCCATCTTGATGGCAGACAACTGCTCATCAAGTCAAATCCAGGCGAAGTTGTCAAGCCTGGTAAGTTCTTAGATCTGTCGTATATAAGTTTTGATCTAAGCTGCTGATTTTTCTTGATCTACCTTATAACATGTATGACCACCTTTTTTGGGTTATATAACCTGCTGCTCTCTAATCAGGTCAATTTAAAGCAATCAATGACGAGGGAATGCCTCATCATGGTAGGCCCTTCATGAAGGGTCGCCTGTACATCCAATTCAATGTTGAATTTCCAGATTCCGGCTCGCTCTCTCCTGATCAATGCCATGCCCTGGAGACCCTTTTGCCACCAAGACCTAGCAACCACTTGTTGGACATGGAGTTGGATGAGTGTGAGGAGACGACTCTATATGACGTCAATATGGAGGAGGAGACGAGGCGAAAGCAGCAACAGCAGCAGCAAGATGCCTACGATGAAGATGAAGATGCAGCTCCAAGGGTACAGTGCGCCCAGCAATAAGTTCACCTTTAGGTCGCATTGGAGGTATTTTGGCTGTTCTTTCTTGCTGCGTAGGGACGTCCAATTGTCCTCACAATTTGCTCCTTATAACGTACCTGGGAACCATAGAGGTAGCTGGAATTATGGGTTGTGATTGTTTTCTTTCATACTGAGATTCTCGTGGAGCTACTGGTGGTTATTCATATCGACTTTATTGCTTTCTAGGCTTATGACTAAATATGATACTTTCAGCTATATATGTGCTAATCATGGCAGGTCTATGCCTCAAGAAGGATGCGCCATTCTGTATTATTACCTCATCAAAATTGATTCATGCTTTATGGTTCTGCCTCTACTTCTATGGGACCATCTATGGTGCTCTTTGTTCTGGATCCATTATCATAATTTTCTATGACAATTAATTAATAGCATATTCAGGGTCTCCCAATCTTGATCCTGGATAAGTCTAAGTGGAGGAAGATTAAAAATTGGTGTCGGCCATTCAGGCGTTGTGCTTCAAAGACGGATGGACAAAAAAAAAAAAATTGGGATGAACCTAAGTGCTAATGCTGCATGTATGCATATTTTACAAGTGTTGAGACTGAAAGGTTGGCCAGTGGAACTTCTGTTGTTGCTGCCACTTGAAGCCATGGACTGGGACGCACCCCCGACTTAGATGGTACAAGCTGAGATGGGACGATTAGAATGGAGAATAACACAATATTATCGTTGAAGGATATATATGCCTGTAATGAACCAATGGCAATCCGGAGAAAGAAGGAAGGCTGATGGCAATTGGTTGCTTGGTGATGTTCATTGGCATCAGTTATGGTTGGTGTAGGCTCCACTGGCTAATCCTGTGTAGGGTTTTTATTGATAGTGTGGCGATTGTATTTGTCGGTCCAATCAGTGGCCATTATGATCTCCCCTGTAAGAATCTTTTGGCACAGAGTGGGCTTGACCGATCATCAATATGTACTGTGGAATCGAGGAGGACATTGAATAGATATTGAGTGTCATGTGCTAGAGCCACTTGGAGCTGTACTAGCGCAAACAGTTCTACTAGTTATAATTTTTAATTTTGATTCCGATCAATCTTTGCCGAGCTGCATTTCCAGTAGGAGTTGGCCATCAACAATCTTTTGTTTACCTACGGTGGATGGCCTCAATGGAGTTACAGGAATAGAAGTCTTTTCCAAAAAGAACTATATACTGCACCACATTGCTACCCTGGCCATCCAACTTGCCCATGCATTTTGTTAGTTTCTTTTTGACTGTTGATCTGTACACTAGGAAACCTGCAGTTCCAAGAGCTCATTCCTTTCATCTTCAGCTTTGGTTCTATTGGGTACCATCTCCTCATAGGGTAGTTAAATTAAATTTTAGTCAAGCTTGAGCTCGATTCATTGTTAGAAATCACTTTAGTCAGATTCTATTACAAAGATTCACATCTCTAAATTGCAAGCTGCTTGGGAAGTACTTATCACAGCTGTTAACACCTTAAAATGCACTAGAATTATGCTGGAAACTGGATTAATAGTGCCTCATATGCATGGTACTCCTATTTTCTATTCAGACAGATTCATCAAGCTATGCCTGATCTCTAGTTTTTCAGAGCCTACCATATGATTGGCTAGCTGGAAAGCATACGAACATGAATCTACTTGGTTCCACTCTTCATTCTCAGCTTGTTTTGCTACTACAGTATTACTCAGTAGGTTAACTAACCCATTGTTTCTTCTTGTGGCCTCATCCCATACTAGTGCACCCCCCACCCACAAAACACACCAAAAAAAAAAAAAAGAGGGTCTTGCAGATCGCAATAAATTTTTTTCTTTTTTTTTTTTTACTTTCATTGCCCTCGTTGACGTGTAGGAACATTAGAGTCCACCTTGATGTGAATAACACTATGAACTGCCTTCAATTTGAATAAGAAGGGTTTTATGTTGGCTTCTCTTTTAGTATCACTGTCTTTTTTAAAAAAAATTTAAATTCACAAAATGTTTAAAACAAAGAAGAAAAAAGATATATTTTCTAATTATTGGTATTTTCTATTTTCAAATACAAATGATAAGAAAATGTATTCATTGTGGAGCCTGGGATATCCATGATAGCCATAGCTGTGGAATTCAGCTATATACTGAGACTTGGACAAACAGTTCTACGCACAGTTTGATGGTTCGTGAATGGATGATGAATTCTTCGTGAAATCCGCAAATGTTGCCAGCATGTCATGAGATTCGTACCGTTCCACTTAAGGGTATGTGCATTCTGTGGGGCTCAACGAGGCCAGGAGAAAAAAAGAAAAAGGAAAGAGATTGGATTCGACAGGACCAAAGAAAGTGAGCAAAGTAATGAGAATCAATAAATTCCCACATAAATGATACTATAGGTTACCATAAATATTGAAATATTAATAAAAATGGGCCCAACTACTTAATCCCCACTTCTGAAATCATGTCCCAATGAGCTCCCCGAAAGCTCTTCATGCCTGCCATCATTTTTCCTAGAACTCTCTCTACCTTTTCTTTTCAACTAAAAAATTTTATTAAATCATATTTTTCCTTTTTTGAGAATGAAAATTTTATTTTATTTCTTAAATCTCTTATTTGATTGGTCTGAAATATAACTACTTATTTTTTTTGACAAGACATAATATAACATGAAACCATGTAAAGTAAATTGTATTCATACAACTATTATATACACACACACACACACACACACACATACATACATAGATTTTTATTTATTATTACTATTTATTTAATTTTCTGAGTTTCATCCAAATTTTTGAGATTTATCATTTTTTTTGAGTTTCAACCTTCTTGAATTATATATTCTCGAACGTGGAATTTATGATTATGATGGTAACTGTAGAAGTAGCATACATTAATATATATATATATATATATATATATATATATACACCCTTACAAGTATGCTATAATCTTTTTACAATACAGTTGAAAAATTTAAACACTCAATTTATATTATAAAGATATATACTTTTGTATAAGTTTTTCAAGAGTATTAATACAAAAGGATATAATGTCATTTTACACTTAAAGCAGTTTTATTAAATCATAAGCTAAAAATACAAGCGGTAGGAGTATCTATGGAAAAACAGAATAATTTGAGATATATATATTAAATTTCAAAAAATAAGCATGCAATAAGTATTTGCATGGGGGTGTAAGTACACATTGTTCTGATGGTGTTGATGGTGTCATCAGAAGATAGCAGTGATGATAACGATCCCCTTGGGGGAAAAAAAACTTTTTTTGTTTCCTTCTTTGAAATCTGTCCTCAAACAGAAAACCTCACCAGACTTTGTTTGAAAAAATAATAGGGCTCGGAAAACTTTATTTTCGTAAGAAAAGAAACAGTTCCTGCGGCGGCTATGTTCGAGAGATCGAAGATTTGTGTGTGAGAGGCAGAGAGGAGGTAGCTTCTAGCGTAGAAATTTTTGGTAATATTTAGACCAGTTTGCACAGTTTGCAGCTATCGAGAGCCAATCCATGAAAAGAGAAACGCTTGTTAGAACGGACAAGTATCGTTTAGAAGTATATATATATATATATATATATATATATATATATATATATATATATATATATGGACTTTAAATTTGTTTAACAGTTTACTTTCTGGGAACTGAAATATCGGGAGAGTAATTTGTAGAAAATACAAAATAAATACGTTCATTGGAATCTGCTTCCATCTTAAAGAGGCTTTCCAGTGTCTCTCAAAGCATGGGCAAGATTGCGTACGTGATTCTTAATCACTTTATCTCCCCTTCGAGCATTTAGACAAAGCTGTTTTCAAGAGGATAAGCTAAGCATATCTACAGCACCAGAAAAAATGGTAAGAACTTGGACAATTTAAAAGCTTATATGGACATGGTTTCCTCTCCTTAGCTTGTAACTATTCGTTAAATCACTGGGTCGCACATATACCAACTACTGTAATGGAAAAGGATCCATGTTTTTTTTTTTTTTTTTTGTTAAAGAAAGAATTTGGCAGAAGCCCAAAGAGGATCCATGGATATAAATATATAATTTTTTTTTAATATCTTCCTTGAAAGTTGGCCATTTTCTTTGCTAAGAAAGCAATAAAAGAAATATGTCAGCCAAGATTCTTGCTGAGGTGATTAGAACCATCCATTAAATCAGATTCATGCATCAAATGTGCTCAACGGTAGTATTTATTGAAACCAAATGATTTTTGATGAAGAGGGAGGCAAAGCCACCCGCCTTTATCACTACAAAAAGAAAAAGCAAAGCCGACTCTTGAATGCCGACGCTATAGAAAAGCGTCGGCAAATTTGGTTGCCGCTAGAACTTTTGCCGACGCTTCTAATAAGCGTCGGCAATTTAAAGGAATCCACGACGCTTAAAAGTATCGTCATAGTCTTCAATTCCAAATGATGCTGGGAAGTGTGGGAACTGGTTATAGGGCGATGCTATTACGCGTCATTGTTCTTCCAGACCTACAACGACGGTTATAAGTGTCAGGATAACACGACGCTTATAAGCGTCGATGTTAGACGACGCGTATAAGCGTCGTCGAAGGCGAGCACACCACCCTAACCTAGTGACCGACCCCGATCGAGCCCTCATTTCTCCTCTCCAGCGCTGCTCGAGCTTCCGTGTTGCTCCTCTCCGGCGCTGCCCTAGGTTCCGTCTTGCTCCTCTCCGAATTGGGGCAGCCCATCAATAGAGCTGGAAGTCTTCTATCAAGCTTTTTAGGATCGGTTGCACGCAAGAGTCAGCTGTGTCCGCTCAACTATACGAAGTGGAATGACATACTTCCTTCGTATAAGGTTGAGCTTCTTAGACTCATACAGGTAATGAATTGAATTTGTTCTTTTTAATTTGACACCTTCTGTATGTTAATTTGCTTACTACCATAATTTTACTTTTGAGGTTTAATATTATTATAACATTCTGTATCTTGTTGTAGGATAAGTTTGTACTCCCTCCAGAGAGCCATGATTGGGTGCTAAAGTCCCTCAACCGCAAATGGAAAGAATATAAAGCAAAATTGAGGACGGACTTCAAGCGCAAGGGTATGACAGAGGAGGAGGTTGCTCATGTGACTCCTCCTGATGTATACCCTCTGCAGTAGAGGGAGCTTGTTCACTACTGATTTTCTGAAAAAGGACAGGTCACGTATATTATTTCAATATCTTATATTATCTTTATTATTAATATAGATTGCAAATATATACATTGAATCATATTATACTGTGTGCTTTTATTTTGGCAGACATATTCCAATATTCTAATATTGGCAGATATAGGAAAGAGCTACAAATCTTATTTCAGAGCGCGTCGGGAGTCATCATCATCCGACACGACCAGTCGCATCGAGGCTCAGGTCTATGCCGAATTGATGGGCCTAGAACGTTATGGTCGTGTGAGGGGTTACGGTGTCGGAGTTACCTCCACTCAGCTATCTGCAGTGAGCCGATATACCCAAGATGCCAGACAAGGTACTAGCACTGCAGAGGTTTGTAATTTGAAGACAGATGGCATAGATAAAGCAATCATATGAGACAAGGATAGAGGAGACGAGGCAGAGTCATATGACTGATATGGCGGAGTTGAAGCAAAGCCAAAAGTTGAAGATACAATCTTTGCAAGATCAGCTTGACCATATTTCATCTTTTTTACAGAGATTTGCTCCTCTGGTACATAACTAAATCTATTTGAATATTTTATTTAATTATAATGTATTCTTGTATGAGCATGATGACTTTCGTATTTTTAGTTTCTAAAATATTTTTTTTCTTGTAGGTTGCTGATACTTCATCTACTCGTAAAGATGATGATGCCGTCGACCCTTGGTACATATCATAGATTGTGTACTTAGGAATTTGAGATTTATGTTTTTAGAATGTTTTTGAAGTACAATGTAATCAAATATGATAATATGAATATTTTGAATGAAAAGTTCTTGTTTGTGACGTGTATCTTGTTATATATGTGATTTAGTGTATTTGTTTTGTTAGAATTTAATGTAACAGAGTATTAAAAATTACTTTTACGAAAAAAAATAAAAAAAAATTCTATTGCCGACGCTTTTAAGCGTCGGAAATAGCAAGTGGCACGAAATCTGGCACGCCTTTAACGACGCTTTGTAGCATCGGCCTAGTCCGACAATAACCAACGTCGATCCAAGTTCGCCGACGCTTTTAAGCGTCGGTTACATCGCGAATGAACGACGCTTAAAAGCGTCAGCATAGATCGACGACGCTTTCTTGACGCGTCGGGCTAAACCGAGCCCACGCCCACCCGCCCGACGTCTTACCCACGCTCTGGGGGCGTTGGCAGAAAATCTACCGACGCTTTTAAGCGTCGATAAAGACCAAACAAAGCGCCGGAAGATATCCTTTCTTTTGTAGTGTATTAGAAAAGAAAAGTTTACATAAATTATTTATAAAAAAAATTCAAGAAAGAAAAATATAAAAGAGCAATAATTTTTTTTTACAAAAGATAGTGGTCTATAAGTAGGCCTATTAAACTATTCAACAAGCGGATCAATCTCCTAAGTGATTTGAGAGATCTCTGTATCTTCAATGTGTAACTATATAAGCTCTTTATCCTGATGTGAGTCAATCTTCTTCTAAAATATAGATTAACATCTTTTAGCGTGCAACGCCAATGTTGCGAGGTTATTTCAAATTTTTAAATGAGAATCAAGCAGCTTCTTTAAATACATATGCTTTCAATTGAAGAAGATTGGTAAAATTTTCTATAAATGATTCTCTTATGAAAATCTCTTGTTGCAATATAAAGAGATAAGGTTTGCCGGGACAAGTCCTAGGTCAACCCCCGCCCCGCCCCTTAAATAATAATAATAATAATAAAAAGAGAAAGGATTTCTTAGAAAATATACAAAAGAGAGCATATATAAGACAATTTGAAACCCACGCGAGGGGCGCCTCTTTCTGTTGTTTAAGCTTTTGGCAGAGTAAGGTGAGGACCAGTGGAGTAGGTGAGGCCTCTCGGTACTCTTAGCATAAGAAGAGAAGTATCTGCCCGTATAAAAATAAATGGATGAAAACAAAGGTGCAGTTTGGTTTCTGCGGATCACTTCCGTGAGATGGACGCCGTGGCGAGTTTGAGGCCACACAAGAATCCATGGCGATGGCTTTCGTGAGGTGGACCACAATAGGCATCGAGTACTTGCTGCCATGGTAATAAGTCACTGCTCTCCTATGCAAGACAGCAGAAAGAGAAAGCCTCTTGCACTGCAAGAAATGGATTCCATCCAATCGCCACTGGAGGCATCAAACTTGAGATTTTAATGCATTGATCTAACGTGTGCGCTGGTTAGGTGATACGAGTGCCCATTTAGAGTATAGAAATGGCAAAAGAAATAAAAACTACTCCATCTGGATATAAGCTTCCAATTTCTTGTGGGTGCGGGTAACTTGGAAGATATTATAGTTGTCAATTGAGATGGGCAAGAAAGGAGCTCTCTCTCTCTCTCTCTCTCATTCACTCACTCACTCACTCATCACTATCACAAACACCCAGTGGATTGAACTTCGTTGCTAGAAATAGTTTGCAAGCTACAGATTTCAAAAGGCATTCATGTTTTCTTCCAACATGGTGGCCAGAGATCAACTGTGTCTTTGGGACAAACACATTCTGACATTCCACAGCTGCTATGCTGTCCAAACCATCAATGGTGGATAAATGTGTTTGAGAGACGCTGCTAATCGCCTAATAAAATTATATTTGCAACCACATTGGGGGTTTAAAAAGCTAGCTTCTGACCCTCAAAGAATGCAAGGAAAAAGCTGGTCTAGACTGTTTGGTCCATTGTGGCTCACTCATTTGGTGGAATTGAGTTTGTGTGCGTACATATAGTTGTTAGAATTTAGAAATGAAGTACATAATTTTTTTGGAACATCTATTGGTAGGATTTTTCACCAACGACGATCTGATAAACTAAGTCACGCAATAACTATATATAATAACTGATAACTAGGAACTAAGTAGAGATCTATGGCTACTTGGCCTGTTAGCTGAAGCATTGAGACGGCACTTCCTTTTGGGGGCCAAACGTTTGCTTCTTTTCTTTTTCCTTTTGTGCACAAGGCAACCAAACAAGTTAAGCTTCTTCAGAGAGTGGAGTTATCCTCAATCTCATATCATTTTTCTTCCAAACATGGAGATTATCATTGAACTCTCCTATAAAAAATAACAATTCTGTTCGCCTATGCTTCAAGCTCTGCTTTTGATTGTGTGAGGTCATCAATTGTTGGAGCTTGACTATTTGATAGCATTAGTATGTTGTTATACAAACGATTAGATTTCTTAGACATTGAAAGACGGCTCAGCGACCCATAATTTTCAGGACATTTTATAACTTATCTTTATTAAACTAAACTATACATGGGCGGGAGAAGAGAGGGTGAGAGTGAGAGTGAGACAGACAGAGAGACACAGGGTGAGAGTGAGAGAGAGATTAAATCTGAAAATCCATTATACTGGCTTAATATGGTACAAAGTCGGATTACATGCAATAATATACCTATCAAAGATTGCATAAAGAGCATGATTATTCTGTGACATAGACAAACCTAACAGAGCTTTCTGCTTTAAATCAAATTCAATTGCTCATGTCTGAACTGAATCACCAAACTCGCTAATATGTCGTTCATTTATTCCAAGTTGAATTTTGTAAGCAAACAATGCTGCCATAGTTTGCCCCTCTGACCTCCTAACTGCACTTCTATGGACAGTTTGCTGGCCCATTGATCATCTTCGACGATGCGGAGCCTCACATGTTCTCCATGGCTGAAAATGTTTCCTTCTTGCAAGGGTGACAGCAGAGACTATTTTTGTCTTGCTATGAGCCATTAGAAAGCACAAGATTCATGATCTGGACTAGTTATGTATTCCTAATGCTGAATGCATTCACTCCAATGCCTCTTCTTGTCTCTTAATACCCGTTGTCAGCTCTTTGATGGAGATGAATCATATATTATATTAGGAATATTTGTTGCACTGAGAGAGTGAGAGGGTCCTTCCAAACTAATTTGATTAGAAAAGGGTGGGGGCTAAACCTCCCGTTGGATGATTTATTTAAGAGAGGAAGGTGCACTAAATAGTTAAATGAAGTTGGTGGTGAGGCTCATGTGGGGGCTAACTTCTTTGAAGGGTTTCGGCCTTTTTGGGGGCTACACGACGCATTTCGTTAGGTGGCGAACCAAGTTAAATTAATGGCTATCATGCAGTCAAGCAGGATCGATCCATTTGTATTTAAGATGGGTGAGGCAACCAAGGAGTCTTTCTTTTCTTTTCTTTTCTTTTTTTTGGTGGGGGTAGATCATCAAAGAGTCTTTCATCAATTGGCCATTAGATACTCTTGCCACTAGGAGGTTCAGACTAATTTTTCCGGGCCATGGTCATTGCTCCCATTTTTAAGAGGAAACAGCGGAAGGAGGCTGAAGTAGCAAAAGGAAATGCAGTGAAGAACACTTCCCTTTTGGAACCCATTTAGCAACCAAATTGTGTCCTTTTTCTTAACAAAGATCTTTAAACTCCTCATCATTTTGTGCGGTTTTGGTGTGGAATCTCGAATATGATCTAACATTGCTTTGAATGTCATAAATAATCACCTTAATGGTTGCTCTTCCTTTGCGGACTTACAGTGTATCATCTCTCCAGTGGTTAAATAAGAGAAGAACGTCCCTGTACCCCCGAAAGAAAAAAAAAATAAGAACCTTCTTTGTTTCCTAATATATGCATGCTACACTCAAATCATTTTTTATTTATTGTCATTTGGTGGGTTCAATTAAATCCATCACATAAGACAATCCCCTTATTCTAATACTTCCCCGAACCGCACAAGGAAGCACTCTCTTTGCTTAAGCCTAACACCAGTGGAGCCCCCAAGGAATGGCACTGTTAACGCACGACTTGCTCATGCGCCGAGGCATCCCTCGGCCAAGCCAATGTAAGGGTCAACAGATCTATGCTCAAGAAAAACGTTTAGGCGAATAGATCTCATTCAATTAGGAAGCAGATGGCATTGCCTTGCTGCCCCCAAAAAAAAAAGAATTATTATGAGTCATCAATAATGGTACTAGAGAGGTGATACTCAATTAGTTTGCTAATCGCACAAGTAAGGTGAGATATTGGACAGAAGCATGGAATCGAGTCGCCCGATGTTCATCGACTCATGTCTCATATGTAGCCGGCTGCTACTGCTCGAGATTCGATTCGGGGCGTGACACATTGTGTTGGTTAGGGAGCTCAATTTGGTTCAGGCCATCATCCAACTCAAAGAAGGTCAAAAAGAGCACGGAACATACCATTTCACACACAAGAGTCCTAGTTTTACTTGATCCTCTCAAGGAACTTGGGGTGGGAGCAGTAAAATATGGGCTTCCAAGGGAAGTAACTGCAACCCTCCCTTTTAGCATGGGCCCATCCTCCTATTTTGCTTTTGCTCGCTACTGCTGCTCGCTCTCTCATTGGGCATTCATAAAAGCCCGTCCCATAACAATTTGTGCAACCACTTCTCACATTCCCCTTCCAAACAACACTTTGCCTTCCCCTATCATGGAGGAGCCACTCACCCATGAATGTGGTGAAGGTAACACCTCCCCCTCCTCCTCTTGCACCCCCACAACTTCCTCCTCCTCCTCCTCCTCCTCCTCCTCCTCCTCTAACTCTGCTTCCTCCACGGCCATCACCACCACCGCGACCACCACCACCACCACCTCTTCTTGTCCCAATGCCTCACCAGAATTAGGCCAAGGTGCAAAGATTCTTATGGAGGCCACCCATAGTGGCTCCAAGCGAGATGCGGAGGCGAGCAGCGGCGGCGAGGCTAAGAAGCGAAGCAAGGACGGCAAGCATCCTACGTACCGTGGCGTCCGGATGCGTAACTGGGGCAAATGGGTGTCGGAAATCCGAGAGCCGAGGAAGAAGTCAAGGATCTGGCTGGGGACCTTCCCGACGGCCGAGATGGCAGCCCGAGCCCATGACGTCGCCGCCCTCACCATCAAGGGCCAGTCCGCCTACCTCAATTTCCCTGAATTGGCCTGCAAGCTCCCCCGGCCGGCCACCTCCTCTCCCAAGGACATCCAGGCGGCGGCTGCTCTTGCTGCGGCCGCCACATTCGGCGACTGCAGCCCAGGGTCATGTGGGAGCGTGGAGTCGGCCGCATGCCGGGACGAGATCACGACGACCTCCGACTCCCCGCCCCCTGCAACCCCGTCTAGTGGCAACGACGATGCGCTCTTCGACCTGCCGGACCTCCTGCTCGACTTGAGGGATGGCTTCTGCTACTCGTCGACATGGCTGCCCCCGGCGCCGGAGGAGGACAGCACGATCGGATTCCGTCTCGAGGAGCCATTCTTGTGGGGTTACTGCTAGACCTCCGGGTGCAAAACATCCGAGGATCTCAACCGCATTTGGTGAAAAGAGCAATGCGAGCACCACTTCCTTTTCAGGTCTCGGCAGTCCGAAAGCATCAAATTTCAGGTGGAACTCCCCCCTCAACTGGAATTGAAGGCAGAGGTCAAATCTCAGAAATTCTTCAAACCTTTTGCTTGCTCGCTTGCTTGCTAGCTTTTCCAATTGCTCTACAAGGAATCTCGAGGGTCCCAGCTGTAGCTATTTGCAAACTGTGGTCTTTCCTCACCTCTTCAACACACATTAGGCAGTGCTAATTTTGTCTAATATATATATATCTATATATTTGGTTTTACATGTTTTGGGTGATCGATCACCTTTAAACTCTTGTGTACATGAATATGGAATGGAATGGCATTCGAGGAGGTGGATTCTACTGCCTTTCTTTGCTGAAATTGGAGAACATTTACTTTGATTACGTGCTTCAAAGGAATCACCTGGGGACGAAGGTGCCCCGAAAATCCTTCTCATTCTTTATTTCTATTCATATTTTTACTTTGTTGGGGGGATAACTTGAGCATGATACTTTGCATTTAATTGCAAAGCTTAAAGAAGGATCCGCATCAATAATTTTTTGCCCCCAAGACTTTCCTTGCCTTGGTTGAAGAAGATATGGTCTGTCTTTGTCTAGAGATAACGATAATGATGCCTTAAGGTGAGGCTAGCATTTCTTTTAGCTTTTCTTAGTGAAAGTGTGTGATTAAGGGGAAAAGGGCTTAGCCCACTGAAACAAAACAAAAAAAAAAAATTTCTCCAAAGAGGCGAGTGGTGCATGACAACGACGACACTAAGCTGTCAAAATAGCGAATCATTGTAGCCACATGTCGCCCCCTCATTAGCTGAAGCTCGCTTTTGGATTTAGCTATGCACCAACAAGCCAGGTGGAAGGTATTTGTAAATAGTGATCGACCGGGGATCGAAGTCCGATTTTGTCTGGTGGACAGGCTGGCGGGGTAAATTCGACATGAATGGCACGTGCAACGTGCATAATTTTGGTGGCCACCAATACACTGTTTTCGAGTCCAGAATGGCAGGCAAATGCGTGAATGAGAACACTGGTGATGAGTGAAAACAAGAAGAAGTTGATGGGCTGTTTAAGCTTAAGGTGGGCGGTGGGCCCGTCTGTAAATAAATGACTTCAAATGGTGAATGAGACCATGTATCTGCCCCTCATTGTTATGTCATAATGTGTCATTACCCTAATTAACAAGTAAGTAATCAGCTAGAGAGATTGGTGCATTCGATCGTATAAATCTTTTTCCCCTGATATAGAAGAAAGGAGAAGACGAGAAAAAGAAAGGATGGTTGGTGACAAACTTGGTACAAATGGGTTGGTGACTAAGGCCCACAACAGAGCATACAAGAGGTAAGATCTTTCTCAAAGGTGTGGAAGCCTTTGCAAGAGTAGTGAAGAATGATTCTGGAAGAGCGAAAGATGATCGGCAGGTAATGTACTAATGAACGGCACTGTCGAGCAAACGTCATGCTTTAGTCTTGCCCACAATAAGTTTGTGAGTCCAAAGGGTATTGCAGCCGAGAGAGAGAGAGAGAGAGAGAGAGAGAGAGAGAGAAATAACAAGCTAGATGGTTGCATGGAGATAACTATACTTTGATAAACTCAACTCTCTAATGATAAGCTTAGTTATGTTTTAAAATAATATTAACTTTTTATTTGGCAGTGATATTCATAGTCTAAGCTTAAATAGGGATTTTAGGCCTCTTTATCATATCCAGACAACACCTATGGCTGATGTCCCATTTTTTCTGTGCAACTTTTTTGAAACTTCTTATATTCACACCAAGGAGTAAGGAGGTTAGCACTTTGTAGATAAATTTGATTTAAATGCACGTAGGAGGAAGCTAGTGGTTAACTACTTGGCGAATACCGGTTATGTAACCTAAAAATTGGGATCTTTGTCATGTGTTGGGCACAAAGAGTGCCATGTTTGCTTGGTATAAGGGAAATATTTAATCCAGTCCGCTACCACATACTCTATAGGGATCGTTATTTGAAGTCTATGATCACTTAATTTGTTGTTCTTAGCATGCATGCAACCGAGTTCCTTCTACTGTATATCCTTTTGGGATAATAACAACAAGAAGCAGCAATATTATTATTATTCATCTCTCTGAAGTTCCAGAATCCACATCCTATTTTACCTTTTGGGTAAGGACATGATCATCCATATATTGTATGCATAGATTGAGCGGACTGCGTTAAGATTGATGTAGCTAGGACGAACATTGTTTTTGTAATCTGGAAAAGGGACCGTGGCTAATAATTTTGATTTAAAAAAAGGGTAATGACTAGATCATGAGAAGAAAGATGCATTCTTTTGCTTGACTTAGACCTAATGGCCCTTAGGAAAAAGTTGGACGAGGGTCAGCACAAGCAAAGCATAAAGTATCACATAGATTTTCATTTTTTTTTCCAAGGAAGGAAGGAGAAGGGTAATCTATAGCCAGCCTTAACTTTTCTTTTATGTTGGAAAGAAGCTCATCATATGCTTCTTTTATCCACCATCATGAGATACTTGTATGCTTTTGATGTATGTTTGCCCCCTTCATTTTCTTGGGTTGTCTTTGGGACCCAAAAGAAGAAAGGGGGAGGAGCCTCATGTTACCAAGGGGAATAAGGGCAGGTGCAATACCTGAGCGTCAGATTCCAATGATTATAAAATCATGGTGAAGCAATACTTTTTTCATTTATTTTTAGTTCAACAATGTTCTTTAAAATATAATCAAATAGTTGCTAGATTAAGCCCATTTTTGTATAGACTAACCAAGACATAGCAAAGCAGTTTACGAGTTGCTTGATTGATCCAAAAGGATCACCAAATCTAATGTGGACCACTTTGGCTACTACAGGTAAGGCCGAACAAGATCCAATAGTAAGATCTACCATATTAGAAAGTCAAATTGCATGCTAAATTTTCAGAGGTTATAACTTGGGCATATGATACTCAATTGAGATGATATTTTTTTTTTCAAATCAGATAACTTTTCGAGATCTACAATATGTAGAACCATTCCTATAGGGGGATAAAAAAAGGCCGAAATTCCATCATTTGTCTCCCAAAACGGGTCGATCAAATCAAAAAAAAAATTCTCAAGAAAGATTTTTATCGGACGTGTCTCCCAATCCAAGAAGAATTAGATAGAGCAAAAGGCCAAATTGATGTAGGAGTTAAGATCTACTTTCTATAGGATTTTAAGCTTTTGTATTTATTTCTATTACTTATATCTATTTTTAAAAAGCTAGTCCTATTTGAACTAGCAAAGGATTCAACTTGAATTATGCGAGGGCGAACCTCAATGTTATTATAAATAGGGGCTATGTTCCTCAATCTTTTCATCAATTGTATCATCAATGAAAGAAAATAGGGATGTAAATTCTTCTTTCGCTAATTCTTCCATCTTTTTTTAAATTTTTTTTAAGAGATTCGAGTTGAGAGAGTTGAGAAAATTCTTCATTCTTCTTGATCAACTCAAGTTTATATCAGAGCTTCAATCCTCTATACGCAAGTCTTAGTTTATGGTCTAAACATGCTAATAATATACTAGTAGATGGAAGAAAGGCTATCCATATTTAAAGTACATCGAAAAACAAAAATAAGTATGGCTGCTAATTCTATCTTGATGGATGCTAAGATAAAAAAATATGTCACATAATTGGAGGAGAATATAGCCCAACTCACTTATCTCAATTAGCCATGCTTTCAACAAAGCATTAGTAACTCCTGTTGCGAAGTTGTCTCTCACATTTAGGGACAAGGATCTACCATCTAGCAAAGAAGAGCAAAGCTAGAAACCATACTCGAGAAAAGCTAAGTGATTCGCCTTTAAGGCAGGGAAGCATGTATTTTCCTACCTTCAATTTTGATTTATCAAAACATAAATCCTCTAAATAGGGCGAGCTTTAATGCAGGATGATCACCAAGCTCGATTTGAACTATTTTAGCCGCTACAAATAGGACTAAATAGGGTCTAGAAATAAGATCCGCTACATCAGGAAGCCAAATTGTATGCCAAATTTTTGGAGATCATAATTCAATCATACGACATCCGATTAAGATAATTTTTTTAAAAAATCGGATAACTTTTCAAGATCTAGGATGCAGAGCCACCATCCTATGGGGATGAAAAAGGCTAAATTTCATGATTTGTGCCCTAAAGAAGCCTATCAAATCAAAAAATTTCTTTTCGGAAAAGATTTTGATCGGATGTATCTCCCAATCCGAAAAGAATTAAGCAGAGCAACATTGAGCAAAATTGATATAGGAGTCAAGATCTACATTTTGTAGGATTTTAGCTTTTTATGTTTATTTTTGCTAATTATGTCTATTTGTGAAAAGCTAATCCTAATCGAACTAAGAGATCCGATTCGAATTGTACAAGAAAGGGCAGACCTCACAAAAGCTATGCACATCAGTTTTTAAAACAGTTGGATCATCAATTGACTCATCAATAAAAGAAGAGGAGATGTAAATCATGCTTTTACCATTTTTTTCTTTTTTTTTTTTTTAGGAGATTCAAGCTGAGCAAATTGAGAAAATTCTCCCTTCTACCGTTTGGATCAAGTTAAAATTGTGCGAGACCAAACTTCTACACTTCGTTTATATGATTGACAAAAATGTGACCCTTATCAAGAAGCATTATCAGCGGCCCTATGCTGATGTGTATGTAGATTATGAGCATAATGCTCTCTGGTGGTCCAATATCATCATAATTTGGATCTACATCACTATGACATCGAAAGATGCCTATAGGGACGTTCCGTCAAACACTTGCTTACTTTCCACGTACACATATTGCATGCAAAATAGCATTTGCAATTTGATCACCAACTTATTCGATCGTTAAAGCTTTATTGTAAAGACTTCTATGCATCAACTTAATTAGCATGCACTCATCATAGGAATCAGGAAAGATCGACCACCATGCACATACACATAGAGATCTGTGCCACTTAGTAATAACTACAAGATATTTCAATTTGTATTCTATAGCATACTGGAATAATTTACAACTATATTTTTCTTTTATTTCATGGAGTGTTGTTGGGGTTGTTTCTAATTCCACGCCTACAAGGAGAAAGGAACGTAGCACCTACCAAAAAGAAAGGTGATGAGAGCACTGCAGCGAGACCGCCCCACGTTTTCTGAAGGCCGCAGTGGATCGCTACAGCCTACAGGATAGAACTATAAAACGATAAACGAGGAGAAGAATAAAGGGGTAAAGCAGCACCAATAGCTGGCAATTCCTCTTGAGATTTTTTTTTTGGTCGTAGGCATTTCCAAAGGAAAACTCACGTTCCTGCTCATACCACGCGATAATTGGCCATTGCCTTCATCGTAGAAGACAAGAAGGTATAATTATTAATAAAACAGGAAACGAAAGAAAACAAAAGGATACGAGAGACGCATGGAAAACAAACAAAAGGAGGGAGAGGAAGCAAGGGAAAGAGGCTCGGAAATAAGGAAAGTACTGACGGTGGAGCCCGGAAGCCAGCTTCAAGCACAAGACGTGGACGAGTTCAGCTATGTGGACAGGTCAAGTTGGGTTAAAATTATTCATGCGTGTCCATTCTCATGGAAGAGAACAAAACGCACGCAATATTCTCATAACTTGTCGAGTATCACCATCACATATCCATTATTTACATTGCTGCCTTTGTCAAGCCATGCTTTCTGTATAACCCTGCTTCCAAGAAGAAGTGAAGCCCAACCGTGATTCATTAGAAGAATGTGTTCTTAAGAGATACAGTGCCCAAATAGTACGTTCTATATATGTCCACATTCGAAAGATAGCATTTCTAAAACTCCATTGGTGTGTTCGCCAGTCAATTGCTGACTTACCTAATGGTTTTTGAATGCGGTGGGAATGGAATGTTCCAACTACGTACTCCGATTCTTCGCTTCCGGATAATGACTGTGCTGTGCTCCAAGAAGTGATTGGTAGCCAAACTTGGGCCTTTCTGTTCAAGAGTTCCTTTTGTGGATTATAAATAACCATATGATTTTAGAGGCAGTAATGCGTCTCAATTGATCCAATGATAAGTCCACACATAGCCTCTAGAGATTAATCACCATCTCTAGCCCTTAATCACACCTTGCAGCTTACTTAGTAGTTCAATTTTTTAAGATCATAATGCAATTTGTTTTCGAATGAAACATTGGAGGGAAGAAATGCGCTCTATATTTAATGGCAATTCCTCGACTAGTTGCAAATATGCTCCTTTTCTTTTTTTAAATCCTGGATGAACAAAGATATCTAACAAGGATATCAATTGGTTCCGTTGGTAAGGTCACAGAGTGTTGGATACCATGATTTTGGTTTGAAGCCCATGCTCGCCCAATTTTGGCTGGAGACTTTAATGAGCAGGGATATGATTAAGCTCCAAAGCAAGCTTAGGATTCAAAACCACTAAAATCCAGTGCATAATTGTAAGAAGCATTCCGACTTGTCCTTATTAACATGTACTTGTCCAAAGTTTCTCCCTTCATTGCACATAAGTAGACCTAAAGGCAAGCGGTCACATTTAAAATGAGTGTAGGTCAACAAAGTAGTTCTACTCGAATGTTTGTATCTCGCATTCAAGACATGATCTAAGTTTTTTGAGAAAAAATACATATCCAAAATCACTTCTTATTTAACTATAACCTGTGATGATCGACCAAAATAACATATACGAAATTGTCATCTTGACCATGTTGGATAAAACTAAACGACCATGTCTAATTTGTTACTTTCATAATCTCTATTTCCGACATGGGCAATGCGATGGCAATCGGTGCATGCGCAGCGTTCTTCACGACAGAGGATTGTGCATCTGAGTTTCATGCTAAATTTAGGCTCGGTCGGTTAGGAATAACACATAATTGACATGAGGCTAAGCTATCTATATTGATTGCCACATATACTCGTATTCCATAGAAGTTAAAAGATAATTAATTAATCAAGATGCATGTTTCAACTGAAAACAGGCTATCTGTTACTTCAAGAATGGATCCTTAATTTGAGACAAGGCTAAACTAACTGTACTAACTCCTGTATGTATAGCAATCTCCAATGGCATGCAGTTGGGATTTATTAACTTCAAACAGATTGTTATCCTAAGACAACAACTTATGCCTTCAAATATTCTGTGTCATGTATGTCCAGCCAGGTAGAAAAAAAAAGTTATCAAATGGTCCGTGAGGTACAAAATTTATGATCTGGCGATCAACCTCTTCCTGCATTCCGGATGCGATGGAATAGAGAATTGAGGCAATCACAATAAAATCATTAATTATCAACAATCCCAGGGCACCTTAACTTGACCGGTGTCATCTTCTGCTTGCAGTGCTTAAAGTATTGCATTCAATGCACTTATGAGGGGATGGTAGTGATGGGGTAGGTACTCCTTTCATTCTAATGACAAAGTAGCAGGTATTTGTGGGGTTTGGCTCTCCTCAAACATATCTGAAATCTAGTGTGATAGCGAGGGTCTACCATTCAATGTTGTATCATACTGCCACCTAACGCGGATTTAAACATTTCTATGTGCTCTACACTTGCCAAAGATCAGAACTTGTCCTTCCTCCTTTCCTTTGTTATTTTTTTTCTTTGTTTTGTGAGCCACGCAGATATGAAGATTTTCATACTAGAAGGAAGCTACTGGCTCCATTTCGAGTTTTATTCCTATCGCTTTTAAAGTCTCATGGTGGGACGCAATTATGTTGTATTCTAGTAAAGAAGAGTTATGTGTTTGTTGTTAATTATTCTTGGGTCTGGTCCTGGAAAGCCTCATACTACATACACGTTTGGAGCACTCAGTCAGTCTATTCTAAAGTAGCAATATTGCATGCAGGGATGGAACGAGGGAGAACACGAACCGATCTAAGATTAGTTCTAGTTCGGCTTGTTTAATAATCGAGCTGAGCTCGAGCTAGCTCATTTAATTTGGAACCAAGCTCCATGCTAAAAGCTTGTTTAAGAAATATAATGAGAATCTCAAATTATATTTTAATCTTATGTTTAGAATATGTTCCGACCTGATGGTATCCATTTTGAGAACGTCCAGTGGCAAAGTCACTGAATGGGTACATATTTAATAAAACATTTTGAATAGAGATGATGAAAAAATAAAATCATTTTTGTTGAAAAAATTTTTACATGCTGAACTCGAGGGTGTTAAGTCTAGCTCTTGCTCGGCTCTTGTTTAGCTGAATGAGTTTTTTCTCTCTTTTTTTTCTCTTTCCTTCTGAGGAAAAGGAGGCAAAATGCCACCCAGCCTTCATTTCAATATGAGAGAAAGAAAACAGAAGATTTTCACTGTTTCAATTACAGAAACAGAGAGATCAGCATGGTTACAAAGAAAACAGAGACAGCATAGCAGCTGCTGCTACAAGGATTCAAGGAAAAAAAAGATCAGGGAAAAGATTATTTAGCTCAGATATATTTTTTGCCAAACGAGTTGAGGTACATGGGGTTGCGTTTCACTCTAAAGTTATTCCTGTATTTATACAACAAACAGAAAAGAGAATTTGGAAAAGAAAATATGTTGTATAGGCCACCAACCAGATCCTTAACCCCAATGTTATATTTGGTTTATCACAGTCCACTAGCAGGAGAACGAGAGAACCAATGCGAACCAAAACTTCGGAAAGGGAAAAAAACCCAGCCCACAATAAAACTCCCAGCCCATAATTGCAGTCCACGGATACTAAACCGAGCCTGTGGCTTGGACGCAATGTCTACTACAAATAAAAAAGACATTAACTAGTTATGGCCCCAGAAGAAGGACAAATTTAACCTTAAATTTTAAAATTATTGTGGGGCAAAAGATAACCCATTATAATGATTGCTCTCCCAATAAAATGGTTTTTAAATTTGTGAAATTAAAATATTAAAATTTTAAAATCATACAACTGTAAAAATATAATGCCGATCCTTAGGATGGGCTCTGCATTGAATGTTTCACTCGACTTTTATATATTGCATTATTAGAATGTAGAAATGCACTTAAATCATTTTTGATAAAAACATTTTTTAAAAAAATGATAATAATGTTATAGGAAAGACCTAGATTTCTTCAATTTTGATAGGATAGGAGAAATAATGCAACATGAGGATATGTAAGAGGGAGGAAAGAAGAGGGTGAGGAGATTGTAGAGCTGCAAAATAAGGATTCGAAGAATTCATGGCTTCATTGAATCATAAGGTCAGACAAATAGCAGATGCAGCAATAAGCTTTGGCTGAGTTTCAGCTTGCTGAAAAGTTTTTGTTGTTTCTAGTACCCCACAGTAGGCATGGAAGAAATGGAATTAGAGGGTAGCACTTGATGGCATTGAAGGAAATAAAGTTCCCAAGTTTGTTTGGCTACTGGACAATTGAGAAACATCAATGTCTTCATTCTCACCACAAACATCACAGTTCAATTGAGAAACAACCAGTAGACCTCTGCGAACAAAAAATAGAAACTTAGGGGGCTATCTTAAGCTTCCCCAAGAGCCGACTCTCTTTTGGAAGCATATATTATAATTTTCTTTTTGGAAGCATATTTTTTGTTTGTATGTATGTACGTACAAAAACTCTGGTTTGAAAAAAAAAAGGCTCTTTTTTTTTATATTTTCTTTCCTCTATTGATCATCAAATACTTAGTTTGAAACCATTTAGCCTTTTTTTCTTGTATTTGTTTCTCTTCTCTTTTGACAATATAACTCATCTCTGTTGTAAATATGATTAAGCTCCTCTTCTTACTTTTAATTAAAGACTGGCTCGCAAAAACAACAGCTATATATTGTTCTTTGCTGACTCTTAAAGATCCATTTAACTAAAGGTAACCTTTGCATGGCATCAATGCATGTTGAATATCTTCCATATTGTTTCTTTGCTGATTCCTAGGGATCCATTTAACTAAGGATAACGTTGATCATGGACCTTTGCAATGCATCAACACTTGTTATTGTCCCTCCTCGTTCTAGAATAAAAGTCAGAGGTTTGATTAAGTACAGACTGTAAATATTCACTCAGAGAGATATTCTATCCAAAGAAAGAAAGAATTATAGGCCATTCGCCCAAAAAAAGAAAACAAAGAAAAATAGGCCCCACAGAGATATTTTATCATTTTATCATAGATTAATAGATATGGTCACACCTGAGACCATTTCCTTCACAAGATCAGTTACCAAATCTGCCGTGCGCAAGCCGCCAGAAACCCTAGTTCCGGCGAGGGAGATACATCCGCGCCCACAGATGCTTCCCCTTTATCCTAAACTTTGCAGTCTGCTGCCCGTTCAGCACCACCGCGATCATCGCAATGCTCGTAAACACCAGCCTCCCATACAGCGGCTGGTTACTTGCCGGCGCCTTCTCTATCATCACGGTCTCCACGCACGGCCCATATCGCCTGCCACAAGTTCTAGCGTCAAAATTAATCAAGCTTTTTTTTTTTTTACGATGGAGTGATCGATAGTAGTAATATGTATAGTCTTTGTTTAGGACTATATATATATATATACACTTACGTTTTAAAGAAGTCGCTGATGTCCTCTCTGGAGATAGGGTATCCCTTGGAAAAGGTGATGAACATGGACCTCTGCTCCTCCGGCGTGTGATCGGTTTCCGGGGACCAGGGTCTAGCCATCGGGTTCAACGCGGAGCGCGACGACGGCGGCGTAGCAGGAGCCATGTCGCTCATTGCTTCGACCTCCTCTTCGGTGCAGGCCTCCGCTGAAAGCCTGCGAACGTGCAAGCCGCTCGAGAGCACTCGCCGGTGATCGGGGTGGCTCGAATCTCTGGCAACCCTCTCCATCGGTGCATCGTCGAAGATGATCCGGCACACATTCTCGAGGAAGTGCCGCACCCCGTCGAATGCTATGTCCCGGTGGTACTCGAAGAACCGGAGGTCTATGGGCTCGGCCATGAGGGAACTGGTGAAGGGAAGCTCCTCGCTCCGTCTTGAGTCCCGGTTGCGCATGAGGCGATCCAGACAGGCCTCGCCCTCGGCGATGAACCGGAGGATGACGTCGTCCTGGTAGGCGGCGACGTGCCGGATGAAGTCGTGGTGCCCGAGGGACTCAAACCAGAGCCACATGGCCATGACAAGCTCTATGCTCTCTCGAACCTGGCCCAGCTCTCTAACAAGCCGGTCATAGAAGTCCCTCTCCATCTTGTAGAAGAGCATAAGATCAAGAGGTCCAGGATTTACTATTCCCATGGCTGATCTACGAATGGCTATTTGTTGCGTTCTGTTCTATTTTTTTTTTGGGAGAAGAAATGATTAAATTGCGTTGAGAAGTGAGCAGGAGTGGGATTGATTTGAATATATAGTGGGCTTTGGGAAGCTTAAACGTCTCTTGGAGAATGGCCTGGAAGTTGTGGGCGGATGCGTTGTTTGAACTTTGGCACTGTCCGAAGGATATATACGACTCTTTGGCAAGCGCGAAACGGATTCTAATGTGTTGAGAGACGGAAAGAGAGAGAGAGAGAGAGAGAGAGAGAGAGAGTATAAGCAATTCAAATTAATCTCGAACAATCGCTCCTTCTCATCCAAATTTTTCTTCCTCCTCTCTTCCCAAAGGGTGCATCGTCTCCTCCCAAGAGACACCAATGCATCCCACTTGACACTTTCCGCCGATTGACGCCGGCAACAAAATTCCAGTAACTGCTGCACTCGCCACGTCTCGAGCCATTTGATCTCCTGTTCTTCGACTACCATAGAGACCGGGCGGTCAGGGGCATTGCCCACATCCTCGGCGGAGTTCGTAAACTCTGTTTTTTCCTATGTTAAATAGTATAGTCATAAGAAGTATACTTGATGCACGAGTACGTACGTCTATTTTCCTTCTAGAACGAGTGAGACCTTAATTCTACTGATCGAAAGTCCGCGGCGGAGATTGACTAGCTTTGAGGAAGTGCTCGGTTATGCTTCGAAAAACCCTAGCTCTCCTGCCTCCATGACCCATCGCATGGACACCCGGAACCATGCCTAGGACTTCGCTGCCTCCTGCTAAGCTGGTTCGCAAGACCTGCCCTCCAGGAAAGCTACATTTTCAAGGATCCTTTTCTGAAGTTGTGCTTATATCTTCTTCTTTTTTTCCCAAAGATTATGGAAGGGTTCCTCCTCGAGTTACACGGCGGGCAACATCATCAAAAATCTTTTTTTTTTTTTGGATCAAAACGGCATTTCATTTCCAATAACTTAAATTTGAATACATCCTACCAAATCAAAAGAAAGTAAACAATGCAACAAATGGGAAACACCTGCTAAACTCATCCAGACGTTCTATTTGCCTCTCGATACACATAAACAATTTAGGTTGCAGACAACTCCTGTACTAATTTGCGAGTATCTCGAATCAGCGAGTAATCATTGCCGTACCTATCTGCTCTCCATATCCAATCAATCACTGTGGCAGAGTCTCCCTCAATGCACAGTCTATCGATGCCTAACACACGTCTCGCATACAGGATGCCCTCCCAGGCTGCCCGTAGCTCTGCCCTTACAGCAGTGAAGCCTGGTATGCTCCGTCCACGAGCTGCAATCAGTCTACTATCATGGTCTCTGATAACAAAGCCCACTCCACCAGATGCTCTATCCATCGCCATACCACCATCAAAATTTACCTTAAGATGACCAAGAGGTGGGGGTACCCAAGAAAGAGAAGCATACCTGGACGTTACAACAGTTAAACAGGTACCCATCAAAAATCTCCATTGTGGCTTAGGCTCACGCATATGCACTCTCAAAAATTGGGGAGGAAGCGAATTACAGTTAACTTGTGGCCTGCAGCTCTCAGTTCACTAAATATATTTGGCATGATTGTAAGATATATCCTGCTCGTGGATCAGCTATAGTACTTGTTATACCATCAAATTTTAGAGTGAGCTAGCATAGTCTAGTGGTGGAGGTGCATGCCACCAGATTATAATTTAACTATATCCCAAACTACTATTGTAGTATCATTCCTTATGCTACTCAATAGCAGGATGCAAGCAATACAGTCCTTTCTTTTCCAGGACTGATCTGCTTCTTGATCTAATCTGTGCTAGGTCTCATACTCAAGCTCTTGCATTAGTTGTCATTGTTTCAAGCATGTCGTGTACCTCGAGATGACAAAGCTAATGCAAGCGCTTATGATGTGAAACATCATAGTTTTTCTTCGTTCAGTTTCTTAACGTGATGAGGTTAGCGGCAATGCTCTTGGTTGCAGTCATAATCAACGTTAAATGAGATGAAACACAAAATTAATAACTAGCATAACACGCCATCAACATAATTTTGTAGTGATATCTTGAATCGAGCAATAATATTCTAACAATGTTACAGGATGTTATAATACAAAGACATATTTGTATTAATTCTCTCATATTTTGTTATATTCTACGTAAAATTAGAAAAATCGAAAAAAATATATTGATTGGAGTTCAAATGAATTTTCTCAAATTTTCTAAAGAAAATTTAGGAAACAGAATATGTCAAACTCGACAAATAACTAAATCATGGACCTGATCAAGTGCTGACATGTGTTTGGGGCTTGAAGATTGTCCAATAACAACAAGGCAACAGGGGTTTTAGTCCATTGGACTAGAGCACACCAAGTGATCAGTCACATCATTTATTACTATAGGTCATTGCCACAGCAGTGCCACATTGCGACATGTCACATCTTTTCTCTGACTCTTCTTGGCCAAATTGGGCATTTGACCCCTCCTTGCCAAGATCTTATGATGTAGTGCCTTGGTTGAGAGAAAAATAGTTTTGAAAACATGGGTCGAAACCATTTAAGAACTCGTGTCCCATGATCATATCCCAATAGGCCATGTTATGCATAAAAAGGAAGCCTTAATATCAAGTGCATAAGAAGTTGCTATAAGAGGCCATCAAGGTCCAATTCATGGCACGTCCATCATCCTTAGAATCCTAAGAAACATGAAAATTAACTAGCCTACCAATGAAAGAAATGAAATCTCCAATCGGAAGGAAGATCGATAATACACCTTTTGGAAGTGCTAGATCAATATTCCTGGATCTTTCTTTGGCAAGGATTATATGCTCTGGGCTTGTCATATTCTTGAAGATCCTCGAACTTATTGCAGCACGAATTTGCATTCAAGAATCAATTTATAATTGAAAAGAAAACCTTTTTCACAATCCAAGAGTCTTTTAGGTTCATGGATGGTAGAGAGAGATTGGTGAGAGAGAGGATATTCCATCCATGGCCTCTTCCATTTCTGATCCCTTTCCTATTATCACTACAAAAAATTTTATCTTTTTTGGTGCTTTTTAAAGTCAATACCTACGCTTATAAGCATCGGTAATTTTGGTGCCGGCGTTTTTAAAAGCGTCGGTGGGAGGAGAGTGAAAAATTTTTTTGCTGATGCTTTTTGAAATCGTCGATAGGAGGAGAGTGGTAATTTTGGTGCCGACGCTTTTAAAAGCGTCGGTGGGAGGAGAGTGGACATTTTTTTTGCGGACGCTTTTTGAAAGCGTCGGCAAAAATGGAAGACTTTGCCGATGCTTTTAAGCGTCAAGCTATCTTGGCTTCTGTCAAAAATTGCTATCTTGGCTATCTTGGGCTTTTAAGCATCAAGCTATCTTGGCTTATAAGCGTCAGCCTTTGTCGAGCAACCTCATCCCTAATATTCTTTCAAAAATTGGAAGGTTTGTTGTCGATGAAACAACATGATTATGCTCACAAAATTCAAGCCCAGAAACATGTTTCTTTTATAAACTCCATCAATAAGATGCCACAACAAAAGAGCATATAATCTCATCTGGGTGCTAATGATATTTTTTTTACAAATTATAATAAATTATATATAATCTCATCAATAATGTTTTTTTTACAAATTACAATAAACTACAAAAGATTTTCTAACCCCACCTGGGGTTTTATTTACAAATTACAAATTGCAACATCTAATCCCATTTTAGGAAAGCTCTAGTTGCCAAAGGAAGAAGGCCTAGTATCAACAATAAAACAATTGATTTCCTAGTTTTGTGGCATCCTGACATTATAAGAAGAAATACTAGATGACCCATTGAAGTGAAAACTAGACGCGAAAATCCCAACCCACGGTTGAGCATCTCCTTGTACCTCACGATGGAGTCAATTTGTTGAAGCTCAAGTTGTTGCCTAAATTAGTTGATGAAATCGTTGGCACGGGCGTCCACCTCCCCTCCTGCATCATCCTTCTCCTCTGCCTTTGCCTCCCGCCTCCCAAGGCGTAGATCACCTTTACAGCCTCGGAGACGGCGGGATCTAGGGCTAGGATTTCCATCTCCTCCTCCTCTGTGTGTGTGTGTGTGTGTGTGTGTGTGTGTGTGAGCGGCTAAGGGGGGATTGGGTTTTTTATAAGGATTGGTAGTGGAGCATCATAGGGAGTTTGACGACGCTTTTTAGCATTGTCTCCCCACTATCACTCTTACCTCCGACGACACTTTACGGTTTCTTATTCTTTTAGCCTCCGACGATGCTTTTAAGCATCATCAGACATCTTACTTTCCACGCTCCCCTAATTTAGCATTGTTTTCTGCTGACGTAACTTAGAAGTGTTGGCAAATTTTGGCGCTGGAGCGAAAATTATCGACGCTTCTATCTAGCATCAGCATCTATGCATTGGCATTGTTCCTTTTTCCTGTAGTGTATCAAAAGTGGTTGGAAAAGTTTTAAAAAGTTTATGAGAGTTGTAGTAACTACACCAAGTAGTTATCACTATAAAAATAACTCCCATATTAACCAGAGTTGAACCAGGCTCAGGTGTGCCCTCATAGGTGCCCAACCTTGGTTTTCAGCAGCTAATAACTCTACCCATGGAAATTTTCATTTCTCCTAGTAAAATGGATAAATTAAACCAAGTGAGTATAAGTGCATCCATAAGAATCAACAAATAAAATATTGAATAAAATAGGAAGATGTGTTCTAGAATTCTATAATGTTGATCATATATAATTAGTTACATAAGATGCCATCCAGTTAGTCAGCAATACTATTAACTTTCCTGTATATGTGAGAAACCTCAAATGAGAACAGGAAATGCAATAATCGCTAGCATCCAATGGAATCTTCTTTAGTTTAAAGTGTTTTCATTGGCAACCATCTCATCCAACTTTCACTGGTTATGGAATTAAATAATAATTAGATGCATTTTGGGATCATAAAACCTTTAAGATTTATCTTGGATAAAGTTAAGAACTATGTAAGACTATGCGCTTGTCTCTATGATGGCTGAGGCAATTAAGTTGTATTCTTTGTTTCACAAGGCCCTGATCGGATGTGAATTTACTATCCACGAATAGGTTGTGAATGGTAGGACCATCCTCTCTGGACAGAGGTAATTTACATCATCAATCAAAAAAATAATAAAAAAAAAGAGAGATGGAAGAGAGAACACCCATGCTGTAGTGTCTTCTAGTCCATGTAGGCTATGATCCGAGTTCGCTCTGATACCATTTGTCATAATTTAGGACCTTATCCAAAAAGGCTACTCGAAAGGTATTTTTGAAGTTTCTTAGTCTTGTATAACATCTTCTCAGCGAATAATCGATGTGAGACTAAACACATATCCATACGGGTCTTCACAAGTATTGCCCGCAACTGGATTTCATTTATCAAGAAGAGGTAATTATTGGGATTTAGTAAATTGGAATATGTCCAGCTACCATCTGCTAGAGAATTATAAGGAGAATTATTTTGGTACTGATGATCACAGAGAAGTTGGAAATTGGAGGTCCCATAGATTATTTGTCATGGTCCTTCAAACTTCCTAATTTGCTGAGAGATTCAAGAAAAAGGATATCTTGCATGGTTATTTCAATGTCTGCATCCTCCACCAATCCCTAAGAAAAAATTATCGCTTTGAACATTACTATGGTGAGTTGAACTCATTATTAGAAGAGTTAAATTATCCATCTATCGGTAAAAGCTGAAAAAAAGAAGTTAAGTATCGAAGTATCTGATGCGCATCCAATTCAAATATATATCCATATCAAAGCCAGACATTTGTACCTCTCTTTCCTCTCTGCAGACAGGAGACGGAAGGATGGTCGTTGATAGCACATTTAGCATTCACTGTGAAGTTAATGCAAGCTAATATCCTCTTCCTGGCTAACATTTTCTATTATCTTATAATTTCTTCAGTAACCTCCGTTTAATAGACTAATAGTTATATTCACAGTCCGGTTGAATCAATAATAAAAAATTCTGTCACGCATGTCATATTTTTTCTGATGTATGTATGAAATGCTGAAATGCATGTCATATTCTTTAATGTATATGACATTTGGAATGCCTGCAGGTTTCTGTATCCTACACAGCACAAAATGAGAGGTCTCTTTTTCCAGGAGTCGTAAATCCATAGTTTTCTGGACTTGCTTCAATCGTTTTAGTCGATTCATTTTTTTTCTTTTCTGAATGAGTTGCTTCATTTGAATCCTGCTCATTCTAGTTCTTATTTTGCATAATGTAGTCAATATCCCAGAGAAAGTGATATCTAAGTTATTTCTGTCAGCTCTGCTTCTATTTCTATCAACTCTACTTAAAAATTCTGTTCCTATTACACAAGCTTTAATTAAAATAGGGGTCTAATACCAAGCTTTATCTTCTTTTCTAAGCATCACGTACTCGTTGTCAATCACTTGCTGCTGATTGTTGTCAAACTATATTGCCTGTCTTCTCTGAAGTCTTACACCACTGTCATGTATGATAGTATTTTCTGCTCAATAGCATGCTCCTTTTGAACCATATATTCACCGAAAGAAGAAGAGGACCACTTGATGAATGATGATTCCTTCATTTTCAAGTGAAGATAATTCAAGTGACTTTCACAACTGAATATTGGCCTCTGTTGCTAGGTTTGAATTCCCTGGGTCCATAAATTTTTGTAGATTTTGCTTCAGATTTTTTTTTGCATGGATACCTTTCTAAATATCAAATTTTATATGAATACCCTTTCAAAATTAATATTTGTATGTATATCCTCATAAAATACTTGTTTTGCTATTCTATCCTTTTCTATTCTTATTTTTACATATATATATACACACACCACCTAATGCCATTAAAAAATTAACTGTTTCAAATTAAAATGACTACAATATTCTTATTGGGTAGATGTGTAAAAAAAAACATTTATAAGACGATCGTGATGTAATTTCAAAATTTTATTTTATTTTAATTAAAATAAATATGATTTTTATTAACGACTTTAAAATAACCATTATATTAGGAGCATTTGTGTAAAAAATAGTGTTTTATGATGGTACAGAAATAAATATAAAATTTAAGAAAGTATTCATGCAAATTTAATTTTTTAGAAGAATATTCATGCAAAAAAAAAAAATTTCTGCTTTTTGTGAGGCATTTTCTCAAAATGCACATTGAATAATATTTTTGGAACATAGATTTTTTTTTTTTTTGTTGGAACTTTTATAGGACGTTTTATGTGCATGGTCCCTAACTTTTATGCTTTCACTTTCTTTCTTTCTTTCTTTCTTTCTTTCTTTCTCCCTTTTCTTATCCTAATTTCATTTCCATTTCCATGTCGCATCAGACCCAGGCGCACTTTGCTCACAATTGGAGCAACCCTTGTCCGGGCTGGGCTCAAGGCCCAAAAGACCCTCCAGCGTCATGAGAAGGAAGCATGTTAGTATTTCAGAAAGCACAAGTTTCCTACTGTGGCCATGGAGTGGATAGTATGTGGGATTAAGGAGCATGATCTCCTTAACGAATATGGACTTTGTTGCCAAATATGGAGTTTGTTGCCGAATATGGAGATTGTTGCCGAATATGGAGTTGCCAAACAAGGGGGCGTATGGAAGCATTTCCCAAGTCTCTCATCTCTTCTCAGCAATAAACCCTAAACTACCTTATTTATAATTGGAAAATACTGAGTTAAACTAGTATTCAAATAAATCCGGTCAAAGGATGTGGTTTATTTTATTTGCTGGTTCCTCTTAGCTTGAAAAAATGGCAAATAATCGACTAGAGAGGGTTGTGGGCAATGGCAACCCTTGAATCATGCTTGTGTAAGTTGAGACAGATGGGAATTTCATGGGTTCTTAGGTGGTTGCCCAGCATTCAAGCAAAAGGGATCTGTGAATCAAACATTGTCCCTTAAAATCAAGGTTGTTATTGGGAAATGGAAGCCATAATAAATTTTGGGAGATTGATCCCGCTCAGTAGAGCTGTTGGCAGTAAAACTTTCGAAAGTAAAACTTTTTAAATAGAGCCTTTTGAAGTAAAAAGTTTATAAAAAAATATTTATTGTTTGATAACTATATTTATAAGACGCTTTGAGACTTTAATATGTGTTTGGTAAATGAACTAAAAAAATATTTTTGGTATAACAAAATGACTATAAAAAACATTGCATAGTATTATGCAACATAGTATAATAAATTATAATATATATTAATACATAAATATATAACATAGTATAATATTCTTATAATGTAATATAATATTATTAAAATATAGTAATATAATGTTGTATACTATAGCATAAGAATATAACATAATTTGATATTATATAACATAATATATTAATGTATTATGATATAATGTAATATAATATAATATTTATAGTATAATATAATAATAAAGGTATAAAATATTATAATTATTATCATTATATATTAATATTATTAATTTTTTATAATTATTTTGGTTCAAAAGAATAAATTTTATACCTCAAAATAGTTTTTTGATCGAGTCTAAAAATATTTTTAGAGGAAGCTCCAACCAAAAAATTGTTTAACTTTTTAAAAAAATTAAAATAGTTTTTTTTTTTAATTTTTTTACTCATCTGGGGGCCTTAGTGACTTATTCTTCAAAGTTGTAAAAAAAATTGTCAGTGGGGAACTTCATTTGGACTCAGAAGGCCAAGCGTCACGCGCACGGCAAAACCTGCTATCAAACGGTCCAGATAAGCAATCTCGGAGCACACCGCGACCGCCACGTCCGCAGCCTCGTGGATGCTTCCCGAACACGGCGCGCCGAACGGGCGCTGCCGCACCGGCACGACTGGAGAGCGCCATTCGATCTTCCTTGCCCTCCTCATTTAAATCTTCAAATCCCCTTTCTTTACCTTAGCCTACGAGCTCAACCCTTCCTTCTTCCAAACCCTAGACCCCTCCCCCTTCCCATTCTTATGACCCCACGCTCCTCCTTTCCCATGGACGCCCAGAACCGCGCTCAAGACCTCGCCGCCTCCGTCCTCGCCGCCACCTCCCCGCCCCAGATCGCCGCCGCCTGCTCCGCCGTCGACGCCTTCCTCCGCCGCCACGCCTCCGACCAGTCCCGTGCCTTCTTCTCCATCACCTTCCCCGCCCTCCTCTGCCGCCTCTTTGGCTTCGACGACTCCCCCCGTCGCCCCTCCTCCTCCCCCTCCCTCTCCTCCTCCTCTTCCGCCTGGATAGACCGTGCCTCTGCCGATCCCCACCTCGCCGCCTCCATCTCCGACCTACTCTCCCCCCAGGGCATTCTCCTCTCCTCCATCTCCTCCGTCGATCACCACGCCCTGGTCAAGTATGTCTTCCCCCTCGAGCACCTCCCTCAATGGATGCGCTTCGCCCTCCAGAGTGATAAACCCTCCTCCGTCCTCTCCGATCTGTGCGCTCTCTTCAGGAACAGGGTCAAGGAGGACAAGATCCAGGGATCGCGCCAGCTCCAGCTCAATGTCTTTGAATACTATATGTTCTGGTTCGCGTACTATCCCGTTTGTCGAGGAAATAGCGAGAAAGCTGATCGTGCCATCAATGATCGGAAGGGCCGGAGGTTTAGGTTGGAGAATTGGACCTCGTCCCTCTCGGTCCTCTCAAGCTCGAGTCGCCGGCCAGGGCAGAAGGCAGAATGTAGCTTGTACCTCCGTCTTCTTTACGCTTACCTCCGAGCTTTTGTGCCGAAGTATGGTCTGGGATCTTACCAGCCCTACCGCAGTTCTCTTCTTCATTACTCATTGAGCTACGATGGTTCTGCTTTCTTGCAAGCCGAGTTCTTGGTGCACACTTTTATACACTTTTGGATGGTCGATAACGATTTCTCGCCTTTGCCAGTGCGTGTGTCCCAATCTCTTGTATTGTCATTCCCTTATCGACCAGTTTTGGGTGAGACTCCTCCTACTGCTGGATTGGGAGAAGTGTTGAAGTTATTCGTGAATTATCTGATTTGTAGGTTTACTGCTCCCAACGATGAAGGGAATGACCAGACGGTGTATGGTGGAAGTCCTGTGAGGAAGGGTTCTGTGGATGTTGTTCAGTCAAGGGCTATGATGGTTCCTGGTGATAATTCTTTCGGTTCTTGGAACTCAGTGATGCAGAGGCCTTTGTATAGGTTTATATTGAGGACTTTTCTGTTTTGCCCAATGGGAGCTTCTATTAAGAATGCTGCCCAGGTGTTCTCTTTGTGGGTGACCTATATGGAGCCATGGAAGACTAGTCCAGAAGATTTTGTTGAGTTTGACACACAGGGAGCTGCCCAGAATCCGGGAAGTTTGAGAAAGGAGAACTTTGGGAAAATTAAGGAAGATAAAGAAGGGAACCGAGTAAAATCTTTATACTCACCTGCTTGGCAAAGCTATGTGTTGTCCAGTTATCTGTTCTACAGCTCGCTAGTTGTGCATTTTCTTGGGTTCGCACACAAGTTTCTCCATGCAAATGTGGAGTCTGTGATTCAGATGGTTTCACAGGTTTGCTATTCTTCCTTTGCTATCGAATCTTTTACCATTTACTTTAGAGTTTAAAGCTGGTGCATTTTCAGATTTTTGCTTTATATTGCATGCCATATTAGTACATGTAATCTGGTGGAGAACTGGTCCATGCTGTGCATTTATGTATCTAAGTGTCTACTTATGTGATAGTTGTTATGTTGTAGATACAATAGAGCAATATAGGTATCAGAAAAGTGTAATTCACATGCAGCTTCCATGTGCAAAGATGGTTGAGGTCTGAAAGAAACTTTTTTTTTTTTGAAGGATATGTGTATTAACGTGATCCTGGGCAATTTTCTTTTATTATATATATATATGTATATACATACATATATATATATATATATATATATATATATATATATATATACACACACATATGTATATACGTATACACATATGTATATACGTATATCCATATGTATATACGTATATCCATATATATATATATATATATATATATATATATATATATATATATATATATATATATATATATATATATATATATATATATATATATATAGCATCAAATTGCATGGAGTATTGTTATAAGAACACCCTTTTTTTCTTAATCATGTCATTAAGTTTGCTATGATTTTTTTTAGGAATTGGATTTTACTCAAACATGATACAAGTGTAGGTGACATTTATCATCTTCTATCAAGCTTATCAGTCTTTTTAATAATGATAGAATTCACTTAAATAGGTAACGATGTTGTGCGTGCAATTTTAGGTATCACTTTTTGTCTCGTAAGAAAATGGAACTAGTACGAATGCTGAATAAGTAGGCTTTCCTGGCATCTATCTCTACAAGCATTGCATAATCAAAGTTCTTTGATATGTTCCTTTTTAATGCCAGTTTTGAACCTCCTTTTTCTACCTTAGAAGTATAGATATTTAAATAAGAGCAATTTGCCCTAGCTGACCTGTTTAAATCCTGCAATCTCTGCATAGGTTTTTAAAGTAGGATCCTGGACTCTACTGATATCTTTTAGACTTGCATACAGTCCAAAAACTGATTTTTGTTGTGTTTTTGCCAACACTTGATTTTGCAACTCACTTCTTTGACAAAGTGCTCCTTCATTCAGTAAATCTGTTAACACATAACACAACCACTCAAAATGCATGAAAACCTCATAATCGTGTCATAGTTTCCATCCAGTCTATTAGCTTACACTTAAAATCTATGATTTTTGTTACTTGTCAATCCAAATCTCCAATTCATATTGTAAGTCCTTCACCAAGTTGACATTGCATGCACATTGGTTCTCAATTATTTGTTGCATTCTAGCACATAATAAGCTGTCAAGAGAAAATAACTGCAATAGACCATCTTTTTATAGGTGTAAACTTTCTCTTGAGATATGATACATATGAATCTCTTCTGTTACCTTTCATCTGTTTTTCTTTTTATCTTCATGTTCGATTGTGGTTTATTATTGCTTGAAACATGCAATTTCTTTTATTATGCTAATGAGTAATGACTCAGCTTTTATATGAACATATTTTCAGGGGGTATAAAAACAAGATTGATGTTATAATTTTTAAACTCTCCCGTTATCAAATACAAAATGTTCACCACTCATTTGACTGTATTATATCCTTCCAGACACCATTCCCTCTCTCACAAGCTTTGATGAGAATGGTTGCACCTTCGTTCCGTATTATCAAAACCATGGACCCGTAAACTCTCTCTCTCTCTCTCTGTGTGCGCGTGTCTGTCTTAAACACACATACATGTAGACGAAAATATGTTATTGAAGCAGTGACTCTCATTCTTGCACAACAATACCCAAGTGTTCAACCTTTTACTAAAATCATGCAACTTACTAGAAACCCAAGAAATGCCTTAAGTTTTTCTACACCCATTCCGATCTGCTGCTTTTATTCACTTTTCAACTTAATTTCTTGAATGCAATCATATAAGTTCTCATAGTTTTGTTAAATTCATCTTGAACTATTACATCCCTATATATCAACATCTAGTGTCTTGACTATTACTGCTGTTCTTGCTGTTACTAGTTCACGGTTTCATATTTCAAAAAAATTATGCAATCCTTTTCTTTTATTACTATTGTTCTCTCTTTTTTTTTTAATTTTTATATCGCTTCTTTTCACCTTTCTTAGAAACATGTTTTTATATATAGTTTAAGCGACAGTTGCATAACCCTTCTCATTCGACTAATCTCGGCATTAGACAAGGAAAGCTTTGGTAAACATGCCTTCGTTTTTTTTTTCTTTCCTTCCAGTATAGTTGAGATACGTCATAAGACAGACATCTTCAAAGCCTTCCACTTGATCCATTTCATCACTTACAAATGGATGAACAAGTCTTTTAATTTGACAGTATTACTCAGCCACAGTGTTTGCGACTAAGCAAAGGGATCGGTTTTTTCTTTTTTGTTGAAGGCTATTCTCATCCACCATGTCTGCATTTTAATCTGATTTCCTAATACCTTGGTATTAACCTTGCAAAATAGTTCTACCGGTAGAAACTAGTGGCCTCTTCACTGACAATAAAACTTCAATCATACATGCAATTAGTAAAGCTGCATTCATATCCTGTCTTAAGTGTTGCATGGGCTAATATTGCAATAGAAAAAAGCACAATAGATTTAAAGGGTGGTTGTACTGGTTTTGCTTTTCAGTGCTTCTACAAATGTGGAAGGTTACTCAATAATAATATTGAGCATTTTGTTGTATTTGATCATTATTCTTATTATGCATATTCTTTATGAGGCCTTCTTCTCATGGGGATAAATGTTTGATTGTTCACTAGTCTCCAATTAGGGGACCTGATAACACTGTTGCTGGCATATGGAAGTTCTGAAAGGATTCTCCATTCAAATGATAATGGTTTTCACATGGTGGTTTGCTTTTGATTCAAGGTTTCAAGCATTCTCTATGAAGAACTTAGCAGGAAATGCCTTCAAGATTAAGGAAATTTCCTGTTATATAACTTGTATAATTGTAGATTGACATTCATATATTGTACAAACAGTGAAGAGGAAAATTAACAATAACTCATCATAGTTACTTTTTTTTTTTTACAGAATCATCATAATCATGATAATCATGAAAGCACTATTTGGGCATTATAGTAAGTTTAAGAAAAATCTTGGTGGTGATGGATGCAGGAATCTAATATTTGGGGATTGTGCAGTGAACTCTACTTCAATTCTTCTTACTACCAAGCTTGAGAATTTATAGCTTGACAGTTTAAGAAGCTATATTTTCTTGTAGGAAAGATGCTTGCTTTTTTGCCTATCAGTTGGCAAGGACCAAAACATGACATTCGATTGAAGGAACAGATCTCAACAAGAATTGGAAAGTGGAGGTTATTGAGAGAAGACTCTTTGGTGTTTGAGACATCAAAACTAGATATTGGTGCATAAGTTGAAAAGACCCATTAGGTATTTGTAGTGGTTGGAGCTCCAAGTTCTTGTTGGCATGCTTGAATATCAGCAAATCATAAGAAAAAAGTTAATTATGATGAAAGGCTGCTTGTTATTATCTCTACTCTTGTATTTCTTAAATGGAAGGATGCCTTTGTAGAACAAGTCCTTGGGTGTATAAGAAAATGCTGTTTGGGACGCAGCTTTCCCTAAATAGGTACTATTAAAGTTCACTGAATACGCTAATTTAATTATGTCTTAAGAAAGATGCTAATGAATGACAACTTTGGTGAGACTAGCTTGACAGTGTCTTCTTTTCCGTTAAACAAGATGGGAGCTAGGTAAGATTAATATCTATTTTCCACAATCTGCATTCAATCATTTGCAGTATTAGGTGGCATAACCCTTATTTTTCTATCTAAAAATGGTAAAACCAACTTTTAAAAGCTCACTTGAAATTATTGCTATAATAATGAACCAGTGGGTCAGATAGCTGGTACTCATGCCCAAAATGTTCAACTTCAATGTGACTTGTGGCTGATCCATAATGACCCACAAATCCCTAACTGTTTATGCATTGTATCTTGTTGGATTTGCAGGAAGCTCCAAAGTTGCTGCCATACCTAAAAGCAACTGCCTTGCAAGTTAGCAGAGTTCATTTTGAAGACTGTGATAAACTTAGCAAAATTATCTCTCAAATCCAAATAATCCATTTCTGCCATGTCTAGAGGACTGATGTGCAATTTATTTATTCATTCTTACACATATTTTTGATCAGCAAATGTTCTCTTGAAATTTTGATATTGGCTAAGCAAACTCTGCTAGTATTCATATTCAATTCAGCATAATTTTATTGTTCTTAGGCTTTGCAGTGAATGCGTATTTGATGTAGTTGTGCCTTATTGACTGAAGAACAAAGTAGCTCTTGATTAATTAATAAAAGAGAATAGGGGATGCTTGTGTTGGTTTGCCTTTCTTGTGCTTATATCATTATTACACTACATAAATATGCTAGTTCAAAAAAATGGACTATGGCTTTAACCCGTTCATCTTGTCCTAGTTTTGATCAGGATTGTCATGTGACCTGTTCCACAGGTGCTAAACATCTTGACTTCATCCAGAGAGCTGCTGGAACTCCTTCGGAAAGTTGACGCTGCATATCATTCTAAACCAGTTGGGCCTTCTTCATATTCTTCTGATGAAGTATATAAATATGTACCATCAATTCGTGAACAGTTGCTGGTAATAAATTGTTTTGACCCTTGCATGAGTTTTCATTAATAATTTAAAAATGAGAGATAGTAATCTATATGTGTTTCCAAGTCTATATTTCTGTTTTTTTTTCTAATATTACCTTCTCTTCTCGTAATTGTTTTTTTCTCTAAGTTGGTGTGTTTGGCAAGTTTCCTGCTTGAGCTAGCATTTAATCTGTCTGATGACGACATATGTCCATTTTTATGTTTTGATGTCAGGATTGGGAGGACGGTCTATGTGAAAGTGATGCAGATGGGTCTTTCTTACATGAGAACTGGAACCGTGATTTGAGACTTTTTGGTGATGGCGAAGATGGAGCTTATAAATTACTGCAGGTACCTGCTCTGCTTGTGAAGCAACCATCATTACCATCTTTGTACCTTGCACTGGCAGCTTATATGACTTTTTGCTAAATTACATTGACATAGAACTTTGGTGAGCTGAGATGGAGTATAGTGATTAGATAGAACAAAAATTGAAGGTTAGGCATTATGTGATGTATATAGTCAACCCAAAGGGCATTGAATTTGCTTTAAGAGTTCTTCAGAGTTAGGGAGATTATGGTATCAGCTTAGAAAGCCTAGGTTATTACATTTTTACTGGGTAGTAGTTGACATGTTACTGCTGTACCTCTGTATTGCTTCTGATCTTAGCTAATGTTATTTCTGATCTGTTTTGGCATTTTCAAAATTAATAATCCTGTTTATAGTAGTTTCGTTGATCTTTCTATTTTTCCTCAGTTGATAAAGATATTGCTAATAAATTTGTAAATTCTTGTCTATTGTGGTTGATGCTCCAGCTGTTTGTGCTGCGCGCTGAGCATGAAATCCGACTTGTTTCTGGGGACGTCTCGCATAACCTCCAGGCATTGGATTCAATGAGATCCCAGATGAATATCCTTTTTGGGGGCCCCATCAGGAAGTCTTTGACACCCATCTTATCCGAAGACACAAATGACCTGCAATATGGACGTGAGATATTCACTCCTAAGCATCCAGGAGTGGGGAAACGTACATGGGCTGATGTGAAATATAAAGGCGATTGGATGAGGAGGCCAATCTCAGACACTGAAGTAGCATGGCTAGCAAGACTTTTGGTCAGATTGTCTGACTGGTTGAATGAATCTCTTGGCCTTTATCGAGTTGATGATAATGATTCTGCAGGCCCAACATACGTGGAGGTGGGTCATGATGAACCTGGCACTGTGGGAGGACCAAAGGAGGCTCTCTATATGATGCTAGCCCTTTTGAGTTCCTGGCTTGGGCTGTTTGGCCATGCAGTAATAAAGTTCATGAGAATGCATCGGATGAGGATCAATTTGAGGGTGCTGGCCTCAAAGAAATTTGTAATGGTTTTGGTGTTGTATGCTGTTGTTTCTGCATTGAAGAAGGCTTTTTGTGCGGCCTTCACAAATTCCAGCCCTGTGTGATCGTGCTTGGCTACCATGTCATGAACCCCAGTTACTAGAGTCTGCTGCTGACAAGTCGTAAATATATGTACAGTCATACATACAAAGATATTAGGGTTTTACGAGTTGTTTTGCTACAGTATGAGTGCAGGAAATCCAGGTGGTTTTGACGAAAATGAAGGGTTTCTTTTTCTTCAGATTGTGTTTTTGCTGTTTGAACTTGGTGAACGATCAATTTCATCCAGTAAAGTTTGATACTTCTAACACAACACCAATTTCATGAGGCAACGTTAGTAGTAAAGCATGTCTTGGTAATGATTTATCACAAACTAATTTAAGGCAGTTGTTGAAGAACATCAACTTTGTTCTGGTAACAAGGTTTCTTACTGTGATATGTATGAAGATGATGCGGATTACAAGATCTTTGATATATTTGTAGATTTTAGAAGTGGTTGCTGTGTTCATGATATTCTTGAATTTTGTCCCTGATGCTACTGTATCTTAGCAGCGTTGCTTGCTCTAGCCACCGCTCAATCAATTTTTCTTAGGGTTGAAATCTGTGGCCTGGTATTGTATTTTTCTCATTTTTGGTGTCTCGGGCTTTCAGCCTCAGTTCTGAGGTTATAGGGTATCTGCAAGTATTTTAGACTCATTTTCCCTGCCCTCTTTTTATTGGTTTCAGTTCTCCGTTCACCTACAAACAAAAATGTTATTTTGATGTATTTCATGTCATAATGTTTTTTGTCTTTCTTTTGTTAATATTTAAAAAATGTGCTCGTTGGTTATTATTATCTATACAAAACAAGATATCAATTATTTCAGCTTCTAGGTTTGCTAAAACTGTGTTCTGCAATGATGAATGTTAAATTGAAATATGAGAGATGCATGCGAACTATGTGCTCGGACATGTTGTATAGCATGTTCCTACCGTGTAAATCAATAGTTGGATAGCTTGCCAAGGAGTATATGCAAAGACTGGGCCTTCTCGAGAGGGAATACTATGGAATGCGAGATGTTGGCCACAATTTCGACTCTAATTCCGAAATCAGCGAGGGAGGAAGAGAAAGAAAAAGATTTAAAAAAGAAAAAAAGAAGTCCCAAAATTCTTATTGGTGGCAAATAAAGTAGCTCGAAGCGTGAACAGATTCCAAGTATGCCCATGTCAATTTATTACTGTTATGTTACATTCAGGAATCGAAGATAATGCTGCATCTGGCGGTTCTGATCCCATTTACATAACCCTGTATGCGGTTCACGATTCACAGCAATAGTTTTTTTCTTTTTTTTGCGCTGAAATAGATGATTTATATAGGTTTACTATAAATATATTTAATAAAATTAGAAAACAATAAATTTTAGAGTGTGTTAGACAACTTTTTCTCTCAAATTCACAAAGTGCACAGCAGAAAAATTAATAAAGTAAATAATTTTTACTAATTTTCGGCCATCGTTGATTAAGCACTCTTGAGATTAAACACGCACCCACATGAGAGAGAAAAAGAAGAAAAGAGACCTGAGGGAGAGGAGATTCGAAGTTTCCAACTTATGCAGAATTTGAGTGCCTTAGGTGATGGATCCACATACCATTGATAGTGCTAGGTTAGAGACGTGAATCCTTATCTTTAAGGTTTATCTCTAATTAGTTTCTATCCATCATAGAAATTATCAGATAAGATAAACTTCATATAACCTCTTTCTTGATTGGATTTAATTGCGAGGTTATTTTGATGTATGAGGTTTATCTTAATGTGAGATAAGCTTGATCAAATAGGCAACATCAAGTCTTTTAGAATTAGGAGACGTGCTAACACTGTAGCCATGTATGAAGTCACTCATTTTCATTTATCTGTCTAAAAAATATGCTTAACCGTATTTGTACATGTTATGTTTGAAATTTTCGTTTAAAACAAATAATAATAATAATAATAATAATATGCTTGGCCGGCTCATTGTTCGTGGTTTATGGTTCGGTTTTGGCCATACATCGACTCCTCGCCAACCAATCCGAGTTACGGGCGAACCCGTTCTCTGCTTCTCGCGCATATCCTTCCTCCCCCGCGATCCTTTCTTCTATTCTCTCTCTCTCGCATTATTAATTACGATTGGATTGGATTTCGATTCGATTGTTAGCAAAGGTGAAGATAGAAGGATGGTGCTGTCCCAGAAGCTTCACGAAGCCTTCAAAGGGACGGTGGAGAGGATCACCGGCCCCCGCACCGTCTCTGCCTTCAAGGAGAAGGGCGTCCTCAGCGTTTCCGAGTTCGTCCTCGCCGGCGATAACCTCGTCTCCAAGTGCCCCACCTGGTCCTGGTTAGCTGTCTCCCCTCTCCCCCTGTTTTCCCCAATTTCCGTTGTTTCCTATTCTATCTTTTCTCGCCTTTTTATGGCTTGCTTGCTCCATGGGATCTGCTAGGGAGGCGGGCGAGCCGAATAAGAGGAAATCCTACCTGCCCGCCGACAAGCAGTATCTCATCACGAGGAACGGTATGGGAACCCGCGTCCCTTGATTTTTTTTGAAATTCGGTTCGTTTTTGTTCCAAATTGATGTTTCGGACTAGCTAGGGTAATGTTTGAGCAAAAAGATTGAAAATTTTGGCACCCCACAGCTCTTGATTTTAATGAGACGATTGGAAGTATCGAAAAAGATAGAATCTTGGGTATACGATGTTCTTGATTTCAATGAGACCAGTGGATATTCTTGACACGCATCTGAGTGTTGCTACTCTGTTTTCAGTGCCTTGTCTAAGGAGGGCTATTTCGGTGGAAGAAGAATATGAAGCTGCAGGAGGGGAAGTTCTGCTTGATAACGATGATAATGATGGCTGGCTTGCGACTCATGGGAAGCCAAAAGGTGAGGCATTACTTCTTCTGGATAGGGTTTCTTGCCATGAGCCCTTTATGTTGATGGCTTGGCTTTGAATTTCCAGAGACTAAGCATGATGAGGAGGATAACTTACCTTCGATGGACACCCTAGAGATCAGCAAAGGCCAGGCTATTCGGTCCATCCCCTCATATTTTGGTGGTGAAGAGGAGGAAGATATACCTGACATGGCAGATTTTGAAGGTTCCGATAACCTAGTTGAGAATGATCCGGTACGTTGCATTTTCTTTCAGTTTGTCACTTGAGAATTTGAGGATGTTGCTTTGCTCATCTGATGTGCGTTTGCCTTTCTTATTGCCAAGCTGTCCTTGCGTCTGTGATATTCTGTCATGATTCCACATTCTAATGGCTCATTTTCTATCTCAAATATGAAACCTATCCGTTGCTTATGTATTTTGAATTCTATTAAGGCCTGTTTGGTTGCCTGCAATTGGGCATCCGAACTCAGTTTGTCCTAGGGAATGTACTTCGGGCATTTGGTTGGCTCAAACCGAAGCTGAAGTAAGTTCCTGCAATGGCCAAATTTAGGGCTTGAAGTGGCTTCATCCTGAGGGGAGCCACAACCAGTTGATTGAAGTGGGCTCCCGCTCGTCCGACTTGCACCAAACAGACAGGCCCTTAGAGGGATACTTCAACTTTTGTTGCATGTCAGTGCTAGTCAAAAAAATTTATATCTTAGACAACAAGTACTCTACATATACAAGTCATTCTTTAGATATAAAGTTCTGTGTTACCAGACTACAAACAAATGAATGGGAACTAATTCTTCTGCTATGTCATCAGGAATGCTTAAGATAAAGAAGCATGTAGAGTTTGGAGGTTGATGTGGGACAGCCTCAAGTCTCATTAGAAAGGAGTTTGAGATTGTCAATTTAGGAAATAGAGTTTTACATAATACTAATTAGATAGATAAAGGAGAAGACAAGAAAATTCCATTGTGAGAAATAAGGGTAATTTACAACAGTTGCGCAAGCATTGGATATCTTATATAGATTGTTGAAACCAAAACCAAAATTCAATTTCAGCTTAGACCTTATCCAAAACTGAGGTTGTTTTGTAGTTTTGGCTGAAGCCAACTTATGAGACCAATTTCATTGAATATACAGGATGTTTATGCGAATCATTTGCATCTCTTTATTTCATTAAATGCAGGAACAATTTTATCTAGATTAATCTTAAATTTAACAAGTTTTGAGAGCATTTAGAAGCATTGTGATGTCAGATTTAAAGAGATCTAAGGAAGAAAGTTGTTTGGCATGGATTTGGCCATTGCAGATTTCAAAATTTCGTACAGATTTTGTTAAATTATGTTACGTTGCTAATGTATCTTATACAAAATTGCCAATGAATTTCTGTCCTGAAGTGATCACAAGTCGCAACCCTTGAATTTAATTGGGTAGATCAAATCTTGGAAGATGAGATTTAATGACATCAAGACTCTAACAAACATTTGGATTTAAATCATTCCAACTATAACATTGAGGAAAGGAGAGTCAGAGCTCCATTCAATGTCCTTTGCTTTCTTGAGACATAGTTAAGTTGCCCGCTTTCCTTGAAAATCTCTTTTCTTCATGAGGCCTTGTTGGGTGCCTTCTCTAGTTGAAATTCTTTGAATGCTACCATTAAATGATATTGATCTCAGAGGATTAACCAATATCATTGCTTTCTATTTAAAACCTAGTGCACAAGGCTCGCACCATTATGGAGTTTGAGGAGGGTTAGATATACACAATCTTACCCTCATGTGCTGAGAGACTGTTTCTATACTTTGAACCCATGACACTTAGGTCACAATGGAGCAACCGTATCATTGTGCCTAAGGCCAGCCCTCTGCTTTCTATATTAAACCAATTGTACCATAATAATCAGAAAATTATAACTCTGGATAGTTGTGATGGAGCTTGTAAAACTACATCAAATGGTTACTTCCATGAGTCAAAATCTTTCCTTGTTTTTGAATTTGTGTGATCAGAAAAGTCTGATCTCTTGAGAAAGCTAAGGGACTTTCTGACCTATGCACTAGCCAAATGTTTCAACCCCTCATGTCCTGCTGATTCTTTTTTCCTTGACAACATGGGACTAGAATGGGTATACTTGTATTCTTCTACCAATACAAATGAATTAATACAAAATCTTAATTGTATTTTCAACAGTTGAAAGTCTGGCCTGATAGACTCATTGACCCACCATATAATCCCAATTCAGAATTGCATAAGTTATTAAAATCTTACTATCCTCAAAATTAAAATTATTTAATAGATTATATAATAACTATATTTTTTTCCTTAAGATGATATTTAACCTAACAAGCAATTGCACATATACTTCGACTAGTAATATTATAAACATTAAACATGCTTCTTAATTTTTTATTTTTGAATATTTATTTACTTCTTTGATGCAAAATGGCTGGCATTTTTTTTCTTTTGAAATTTTTCTAATTTATTATTTTTCACTATATGTTCCTTCACACTTTATTTTACTTAATTTAAGCTTGCATTTTTAGGTTTCTTTATAATTTCAACTAAACTGATGAAATTAGAGTAAAACCATTGTTACAAGCAGAACTGCCAAAATTAAAACTCATTTGTCATGGCCAAAACTGATGACATTCATTTCGTTTTGGCATAACTTTGATATTTAATTGTTGAAAAGCATCTATAATTATCCTTTCAGTATATGGAAAGTTTAAAAGATTCCATCCAAAATATTCTTTTTAGATGAGACTTTAATCTTCCAATTGGTTCTAACTTCTGTACTTATAATCACCATCATAAATAACGAGAATCATTTTCGTGTATTCCTGTATGATATGTTTTAAAATGTTACCAATTCTTGTACATCCCTTCTATGCCTTTACAAGCTCACATGGACCCTTAATTGGCTATGCTTTTGACCTTTGCTTGTTTTATCAGGTCAATTTCTCTTAAGCATTCTTTATATCACATATAGAGTGGTCTTTTTAGTGATTACTGACTTTGAATTGCTACACCACTTCTTCTGTCACTTATAGAAGTAAATTTCAAATTTTGATCTATATGTTATTTTGACTAAATGCAGGCTACTCTCCAGCCTGCTTATTTTGTTGCACATGAACCTGAGGATGACAACATCCTTCGAACCAGAACATACGACGTTAGTATCACGTAAGTGCTTATTTGTATGAAAATCAAGACCATTCTCTTATGTAAACTGTCTCAAGGATACAGTTGACATATTAGTATCGCTTTCAAGAGCTGCATGTCTTATTTCATTTTATATAGTTATTTTTATTTAATATTCAAACACAAATGGTTAGTTGCATATACTCATATCACATAGTGCTCATCCTTCGAACATGTGCACATACATGCATACTCACAGTCTTCTTTCCAGATTTAGTTACAGCATTTATTTTAGAATGTTCTGTTTGCTTGTAGAGTGTGGTTGTCGGATGACTGACAGTATTATATTATTGGTGCCTGGGAAGGCTCTTTCCTAGATTGAATAGCAGACACCAAGCTTCGGTTGGCACAGATGCCTAGCTGGCCCTTAGTTTCGTCCTGCCACCTAGTTGGTTTCTAGGAGGCGTGACCAGATGGTCTCTAAATTGCTCAACTTAGCCTAGATGACCTATATTGTTTAGTTTTGTACTATCTTTTCGTATGGGTTTGGTTATCAGACAAGGCAAATGAATTATAATCTCCACATCCCGTTGGTCTAAAAATCCCTAAGGTTACCTGACTTGCAGTTTTCAGGTTTCATCAGTTCGTTTTTTCCCCAGCTTTGTATTCTTTATCTTTATTCGGTAGGGTTAAATGGTGCGTTTACTTGAGTAATTAGGCATGTCATTTTGGGGTGGCCAATTGATGTATTGTATTGTTTGCAGGAAATTTTCATTTTATTAATTAACATGTTGTGCTACACTTAAGTAGTTCCTTGAGTACGTGTTAATTGTTTTCGTGTCTTTCCTTAATATTCTTAATTTTTAGATATTTCCCTTTAAATATTCAGATAGGAAAAGAGAATAAAGAGGAAAATATGATGAAAAAAAGGAAGCAAGAATGGTCCAAAATCTGGTAGGGTGATGTGTACCTCCCTTGAGCTCTTTTTTGTTGGGGTAACCATTTAAGGGTAACTTATGGTTTACCAGTTAACGAGTTGCCTATTGCATTGATTTTGGCCTATGACTTTGGCCCACATACATTAGGGAACCCCTAAACATCTCAATAACCTGATAAGTAAATCCAAGAAATAAAAACATCAAAAATCAAATCATCGACGTTCCTCCTCAAATTGGAGCATAGAAATTTGAGCAGCCAAGCCTTCCCTAGCCCACAACTATTTTCTTGTGTTGCTACACTTCTGTGAACATACTAGCTAATTAGTCTTTGCCTGATGTTTGAAGTGGCCATTTTTATTTTTTTCATTCACCATGTTCTCTCTACTAAATTGATAGTCCACTTCATATGTTTTATTATCCATGAAAATACAGTTATCAATCAGCTTTCCGCGATTAAGTGAAACTTTCATTCATGGCTGTTCATGGAACCTTATCCAAACTCATTAATCTAACCTTCCTTCTTCCACTGTCATGTTAATTTCATTGCTTATTAATTATGCTTACAGTTCATATAAACTTTGTTTTTATTTGTTTGGGGATCAGGATACAGAAGCTATAACAATATTACAAAGGTCAATAAGGTTGCCATCATGGCAGTGGACTAAGAAAGATTCAGAGCTCATGCCAGTATATTATAGTGTCCCTTTCCTGTTTGTAATCATGATAGCTTGTATTATTACTGAAATGTATAAACTATATATATATATATATATATATATATATATATATATATATATATATATATATATATTTGGTCACACATAGCTATTGAATATCTTAGAAGTTTGTTAGCCATCTAGTAAGTACAGTTGATATCAAAATTATTTAAGATCTTTTACACTTTTATGGGAACTCATTAAACTAGCTATTTTGGAATTCTTGAGTTTTCTTTTCTTTAGCTAGGCTTATCACTATATCTTTGTTTCCTACAGTGCATGCTATACGTATCTTTATTTTTGAAGATATTTTGATAGTTTTGTTATTCTGCATAGGCCTAACCTAGCAATTCTTGCTGCAGGTACGATAAATATTATCAAACTCCTCGTGTATGGCTTACTGGATATGATGAGGTTGTGCCACTATACCTCTATATTTGCAATATTGTCAATACATGCAATGTAGCAATTATATTGAAAGTAACCATATATTTTATGAGAGGAGTTGGATGCTAGATAGCTATATCAATCACTTGTAGTGGTGGTAGGCTTTTGGCCACCTTTTGGTATTTAGTGTTAACAAAGCTACTACCAACCGTTTAGAGGTATAGAAATCCTAAGTATAACGTGTTATACCTAAAATAACTATTCCATAATGAGTGGTTGATCCACCAATCTATCTTAAGAATTAGTAATATTTCCTCAAATATTGTTGGACAAAGTTGCCATAAAAGGAACCAAATTATACTCACTTCCTGCAACACAGTTGTGTAATTTTGTTTTTATTTGGTTCTCTTGATGCTGGATTTTGATTTATTACCTTTTTGGAACTTGTTTAGTGATTTATTTATGTGAGGCTAAGTAGTGTTATGTATCAGTGCCAAAACTTAGGAAAATTGGATTTTCAAAATTAAGATTAAGAGAACCTATTGTTGTCTTCTTTTTTCTTTTTTCATTTTAACTTTTAAATTATAGCTTTCCTTTTTCGTTTATTGGGTATGTATTTATATATGACTGTGCTGGTTGGGGACATTTTGCAGTCCTAGTTAGAAGTTGTTTTACTTATTGTTGTTCGTAAATGAGGACTGTTGGAGTCTTGAACATAGCTAGAGGTGCTGCTATCATGATGGGTGACTTTTGGGATTACTTACTGGACCAGTGGGCTTGATGTTAATACAAGAATAAACCTTAAAATAGTATAATTTTGCTAGGCCATTTGCCTTACTTATCGACTTACTTCAATGTGTTATTGCAGTCGAGAATGCCTTTACAACCGGAGCTTGTACTTGAAGATGTTAGCCAGGACCATGCACACAAAACGGTGATGACTTGTAACTGTTATTACTGTTCAGAATGTGCTTGGTATTAATTTTTGATAACTTGCTATATACTGGACCTTTTATTCCACTTACAACCTCCATGTTTGCTAGTCTGACACATTCTTAATTCAAATTGCCATTTAGTGGATTTGCATTGCAACATTTGTATTTTATGAGAACATAAATACGTGCAAATGTATCTCCTTCTTTTGTGTCGTGTACGGGCGCACATTCAAACACATTTATATAGCCATCTTTTGTCAAATTCTTGATTAAGGGAGCTTTTCTCATAATCCGTCTTCCATAAACAGAAAGTGAAAAAATTTCCACAAATATTTTAGTAGATTATTTAGAGGAAAAATGTCTTCTTGCTGTGCCTAATTTCATTTCTTAACCTTCTTGCACTTGTATAATGCCTTTTCAGTTGTGTTTGTTGCTGCTATTTTTGTCCCTTTTATTTGATAGTAATGTTGCCATTTCATTTCATTCTTTCCCAGACAACATAGATCCTGTTGGAATATTGCTCTGAATTAATCATTTTCATTTTGATTCATTTTGATCTGTGTCAATGCTGAAGCTAAGATAAAAGAGCAAATATCTTCACCGTTTGTATCCCTATACATTGGACATGCCCAAAGAGATGATTTTACACATTTAATCTCCTCTTTCCTAATGAAGAAGGTGGCACTAAAGATCAAACAATTTTGACGGCTTGGGTAATTGTGCAGATCTTCAAGACAATTGGAGGGACCTTATTGGCATGAAACTAAGTTGCTTGACCCATCACGTTGAAGTGTCTGTTGCACTAGAAAAGGATAAAGTTGAGACATGTCATATAGCAGTTTACATGATGTGCATGACTGACTGATCATTTTCCTGGCTTTGAACTTGAGTTCATGATCTTAACCACTTTTGTTGTTAGGCATAAAATGAACTTATTTATGATAGAAAATGAGGCATGCTAGTACTTGAATGCACATGCATAACAACCTTATTTCTAGAATCCTGAAGAATCTTTGAATTATTCACAATTTTTTGGTTAGTAGAGTGATTCTTTAAACTGTTCTCTAATATGAAAATCCATGAATTGTTTGCTTGTTCAAGAACTTTGAGTAATTTATGAATTGTCTGCAACTTGTTCATAAAATTCTCATTTTGGAGTTGGTGTTCTTTTTGTTTATTCTTGTTGTGTTTATCATATTTTTGCTTGGCCAGTTTAAATTATATTTGTGGTATTTTCTTCATTTTTCTAATTTTAAGTTATTCAAATTCTTTGTAATATTCTGTTAAGCTATTTGCATTTAATCTGAACTTTGTAACTTCCCTAGCCAGATTATTTTGGAATTTTGGAATTGTGGCTATGTTCTAGCAATTCTTCTTCAAGAATTGCTTGAACTAGCTTGGTTATAATTAAAGGGTGTATCACTTTTCTTAACCTACTCTAACAACCTAAGGTGGTGATGGGTGCATGATGTTGTTGGCAAGAGTACTTCAAAATCAATAGTAGTATTATGAAGTCAAATCTTTTAATGTTGGTGTTCTGTGCCTTGACGAACATAAGCCATTTGCATGAATCAGCAATCATCTTCACGCACTTATGTGCATACTTTGTGCTGATCTTGCCTTCTTTGCTTCAAGACCTTCCCTACTTACCCTTTGGCTAAATTATGCTCTTGCCTTTGATCGGAATCTCTTGCTTTTATCTTTAGATGCAGTCATGAACTATCGCTTGGCTCAAAGTCTTAAATGCATCCCTACATTCTCCTTTTGTTTGTTATTAAGTTGCCAAGTCATTGCATTGCGCAGTTGACAGCTGAGATTTCTAACTTATGGTTTCAAAACTTATTCTATAGCTACAGTTTATATTTTACTCCATTTCTTTATGCCGACATATTGTCCCTTGCCCTCACATTAAACTTTGTTTCTTGCTCTTGGTTTCAAAGGTTAGACCTCTCCATTTATCATTCTCCAAGATGTCATCTCAAAGTGTTTGCTTTTCACTGGCCTTCATGAAACCTGCCACTTGGGATGTTCACTTGGTGATCACCCTCCGTGCAACCACATCTTGATACCAAACATCATAATATGAGTGTTCCCTTAAGTTTTTAATCTGTTTGATAATCATGAAAGTTCCCCTGTATCAAACTTGTGTTAATAGTAACCCACCACCCTTTCTTTGCTCTCTCCTCTCCCATAAGGTTTTAGTGGTTTTATCAGTTTGCTTTTAGAATTAGATGAACTTTGCTTAGATTAACAAAAATTCTTTCTTTATTTACAGATTGTACCATATCTGAAGGGCCTAAGGTGATCCTGATTGGAAATTGCATGATGGCATAGAATATTTCAAAATCATTTTTGTATTTATGCTTTCTCCTAGTATACTAGATATAGAGATATTGAACAGATCTGAAGTATATTAAGTTTTTTATGGTTTTGCCACAACCTGTTCAGAACTTCCAGGCTTTACATGTCCTTTTGAAATTTTAGCATCCTAATCTAAATGCCTTAGGCGATCCTATGCAGCAATTGTATATTAGTCAAGGATAATTTAGTATCGGCTGTACAATTCCGCATTCTTCTTTTATGCAATATACGTAAGATTACTCCAAACAATGCTAGAATTTTCAAGGAAACCTTTTAGGCTCCTTTAAGTGAGGGCATAAATTTGTCAGGTCAGGCTTGGGCCAAGATTTACTTGAGCCACAGGCTGCTAGCCATTAGACCATCTGGTCGATCCAAATTGTAGTGCTTGTTGCTGGATTTGGCCATGGGACATCTGAATCGATGATAAACTGATTCATCATGATTTACAGCTTTGTTAGTGCTTACAACATCATGATTTTCCATAGTGCTTCTTCCCTAGGACTTCCAGTTTCTCTAGCCTCACCGGGATGTGGTTGTGTACAGCAATCGAGAACCAGTGGAATCAGTGAAAAAATGCACTAGTCAAAACCCTTCTTCAACCTTTGGTCCTCAAGGTGGGGAAGAGGACCGAACGGAACCTTGGTGGCTGGGAAAGAGAGATCCCGCAGAGAAAAAAAATTGATGATCTTCCGATTGAGATTCAAATTTTAGTCAGCCTCTTACCCATTCCTTTGAGGTTGGTGGAAAGTGTGAGATCCGAATCACTTTCTTAGTCTGCTTATATTCTTCTTGTTCGGATGTGTCACCTACTTTACTTCATTGGGAGAGTTCTGTACCTCAATGGTGGCAAGAAACTTATTAATTAGTCATCATGTAATTACTAACAAATATCTTTTTCACAAAAAAAAGCTAAAAAAGGAACAAATGATTTGTTTTGAGCTATGGGTCAAAAATTACCTGTACAGCTTGAATTTTTTGTCGATGTTTTAGTGTATGCATTACACAATGAACAATGTTAAGTATCATTTTCATTCATCCACTCTGCATTTCAGGGTAGGGTATGAGAGACATGTCTTAGAAACAATTATGCATGCATTTATATATGACTTGTAAAGAGAAGAGCTAAGGTTGTGGTGATGCTTTAGGTGTTATTGGTTGTTGCTTCACTATACTGTGAAAAAAGGGAGAAGAAAGGAAAGATGAAGGAAAGAACGGAGACAAGCAGAAAGGGGTCCATATGAGCAGTTGTGAGCTTGGTGTGGTACGAGAGCAATTAGGGTGAGCTACCAGAGTTTGGTCTTTGATGCATCTGAGCTTGCTGTCACGTTTTCTGAAATCCTTTGATAATATCATGTGTGATGTGACCCAATAGTGTGAAAATTCAAGCCTTATCTTTATCCAACAGTTGATTCGAGCCTGGAGATCTAACACCAGGTCTAGTTGTTGAGCCATGTCGAATAAGCCCAAGCCTGAAATTTTTTGGTATGAGGCTTCAAGCTGACCAGGCTGGTATTGCGCATAGGTGTGCCTACCTCTCATCTACTGATGAAATCACTTAGATTCCTATGGGCCTCCTTGTGTCCTCCTTATATGCATGCCACATGGAGAATGCGTGTTTTATTTCACATGCTCCCATGCTTGTGCATGCAGTTTGCACAGGTCAGGATGCTATCACGTGATTGTGGCATAGTTAAGGTTTATTAATTTACCAAAACAAGATATTTCCTAGTGTGTTAAAATCCGGTGCATGCAGCTACATATGTGCCCATGCATTCTGATGCAGCCCCTTGACCGCACCACATTGCTTACATACAGTTACAATATGCAGTCATGCTGCATATGGCTGAAAAGGAAGTGTACTTAGCATTATGTGGCCATATACGTGTCCTACTTATAATTCTAGGGTCAAATATACAGCCCACTCTTATGCAGTTCTGTGCAGATGAACTAGGTTCAAGGCTTCAAGAGGATGGTTAGGTTTGATGTGGTTTTCAAATGGGCCTAATAGGGATATTAAGCACTGGGCTGCCTTTTTTTAATATTATAACTACTACTGCTATTAGTATTAAGTACTGAGCAGTAAGAACTAATTGCTAGTTGTTAATTCTATTGCTGTCGTTTATCAGGGAAAATATTACTGTCATCTGTTGTTTTTATTGGATTTAATGTATTTTTTAGATAGTTTAAACAATAGTAACTGCATATGCGGCTTGCATACCAAAGCAGTCTCCTTACCACCCGCATATTGCAGCCTTCTTTTAGAATATATTTCCATTCGGGCTTTATCTCATTCTCCCTTTGTTGAGTTCTATAGCTGGTGCATTATTGGGATAGCCCAGGAATATGCTCAAGGAGCATGGAAAGAGACAGTGTGCAGCTGGTGGAAGCTGCTTTTTGTCGATAGACAAGTTTCAGTGAAAAATGTTATATGTTAAATATGTTGTTAAGCTCATGAAACATCTGAGGTTTCTGAGTTAGGCAAGGGTCTGTTATTTCCAGGAGCAAAGGCGAATAATACTGTTATATGATTGATTATTAGATGCTAGTTAGGCTTATATATAGATCTGTCCGACTGGTTTTTATACATTAAAGGCCACAAGCGGAAGGATGTTCATAGTTGACAGAATGTCCAACAAAGGTGTGGTATCAACACCCTTTTGTTTGTCTGGAATGGAGAAGTTACTCATTTGCATTGGAGTCATGCTCTCCTTTTTATCGTTATTTGAAAGAACCTTCCTCTAAAAGCAGGTTCAAATCTTGCATTGTTGTTGTGTGATGAATTTGTTGTTTGTTCCTTGGATAAGATTTCATTTTATACCAAGGCCTTTCTGATGTTATCATTATTTTCTCTGGAAGTTGAATTATAATGTCTTAACTTTATGTTCTTATCCTTTTGATTTATTAACAATTCCAATCACATTTGGAACAAATGCAGGTGACAATTGAGGACCATCCTCATCTGCCTGGGAAGCATGCATCTGTGCATCCATGTCGCCATGGGGCTGTGATGAAAAAGATCATTGATGTTCTAATGTCGCGTGGAGTTGAACCAGAAGTTGATAAGTAATATTCTTTGTTGTGACATACTTTATACCTCAAGCCTGTATAATGCATTCATGGTGGCATAAAAATCCTTCCATTTCTCGTCCTTGTTAATTTTTAACAAAGATACTGTCTTGTTAAATTGGGCAAATTGGATCAACAGTATACATTCTCTCGAGCTTTTTCATATGATATGCAGAATCACATTAATGCTTCCATGTTGATTATGTTGTTTGCTCATTTCTGTAATTCTCCCTTCAGTTGATAGCCATCTTTTTTACCTGTCCATTTTAATATTTTGTAGACAAAGTGTCCTGCTCTGCATGCTTTTGAACTATTCTTTTCCTTATATCGCCTCTACGCTTTCATGCAGATATCTTTTCTTATTCTTGAAATTTATGGCATCAGTGATTCCCACCATCGAGTATGACTATACTATGGACTTTGATCTTGGTAGTTCCAGCCACTGTTAAGAGAGGTACGCTACCTGTTATTTGATTTCTGATTGAGTCACTATTTCATTATCTTCAGGTCTGAAAAGGAGGGAAATAGAGTTAGAAGTTAATATATTAAGTTGTTGGATGAAAATATTAGATGCAAATATCATAGTAGGGAAAATTTTCACTTGCATTCACCTTTTAGGTTAACTAACTTTGTGCGGGCCGCGGGGGGTGTTGGGTTTGAATGTTGTGACTTGTTGGCACGCTATCACAGCTTTTGATTTGCTTTCAGGCTTCAAGCAGGTGGCAGCTAGGGTTGTTGAGAAGGTCGCCTGAGGTATAGTCATTCATGTCCATTTGCAGCGTATCTTCGTAGCCAGGGTACATACCACGAGTGTCATGCATATGTGAATACTCAGTAAGATGATGACAGCTTGTTCGGACTCTTTACTGGTGGTAATATAGATGAAACAGTTTGATGTTTATTTGCTACTCAAATAATATCAAAGAAAAAAGAAGGAATTGTGCAGTGTTGGACATGGTATGTTAGCAACATTATTCGTTCGACTGTTCTTGCTTGCTTTCTTTCTTTTGAAGAAAAAAAAATGATGAAGTTGAACCTTGCTAAATCATCTCGGTTTTTTCTCGGCTATTCTGGGAAGACGGTAAGCTTCCTCGTGTATACAATGACTCGGATTCCTATGTTTTTGCTAGTGATAACGTTGGATAAGTAGATCGAGCACAATCAGCTGCGCTCCCTCTTTGCGGCTGATTTCTCTCTTTGGCTTAGCCAAATCGGCAATTGGCAAATGGCGGTTTAAGAATACTGATTAAAATTGGATGCACGATGTTTCGAGATGCGTATGCATTGATTGTAAGTAAAAACAAGGCCGCTTTGGACCCGAGAAACTCGATATTTGACATTTTGACTCCCGCGGTTCAACTGATGATCTGATATGATGCCATCTTATTGTTATTATTTTTTTTGGTACATATATGATGCCATTTTATTAAAAAGAAGTTATGGTGATGATTTGATATGATGCCATGTTATTAAAAAAAAAAAAGTAATTTTTGGTGCAAATGTTATTTTTTAGAAGCAAAAAAAAAAAAAGTTTACAAGACACGAGATCTTGAGGGCACATGGCGGAGTCAGACCTGATAACGTCTATCATGTAAGATGGCACGAGAGAGAGAAAGGTTGTGCCTTTAATTTGTCTCCCTGTCATGGTGAACATGGCGTCACAAAAGCAAACCGGGACCAGCGCATCATCACCACTCCTGACTGGGCCGGCTCAATGATCCAGTCCGCCAGGAACAGGGCCGCCCTCCCCGAGACTCCCGTTCATGTACCGTTGCACTGCAAACCACGATGCACCACGTTGCCGGTGGCCCCCACCCACGCGTCCTCGCTCCACACCGATCTTGGTACGGACGCTCCCTCTCTCTCACGCGCGCGCGCGCTCTCTCTCTCTCTGGACGGATGGATGGCAATAACTATAAAGAGCACCCACCGCCACCTCTCGGAGACACAGAGAGAACTCTCAGAAGAAGAAAGAGATGACGGTTCGCCGCTTCCATTCTCTGTTACTCCTCCTCGCCCTCCTCCCCTTGCTAGCCTCCGCTGTAAGTATAAGTTTTGTGCATCTGATCTATTGTATTTAAGTCCGTTGTTATGATGATTAAACTAAAAAAAATAAGGGAAATGAAATGGAAGCAGGCGCAGGAGGGGGAGTGCGTGTACACGGTGTATGTGCGGACGGGATCGGTGATCAAAGGCGGCACCGACGCCAAGATCGGGGTGTCCCTGGGCGACGCGACGGGGCGCGAGGTCCAGGTAAGGGACCTGGTGTCGTGGGGCGGGCTGATGGGCCCCGACCACGACTACTTCGAACGGGGGAACCTCGACGCCTTCAGCGGGCGGGGCCCATGCGGGCTCACCAGGCCGCTCTGCCGTCTCAACGTGACCTCCGACGGGGGTGGGGCCCACCACGGCTGGTACTGCGAGTACGTCGAGGTGACGGCCACCGGGCCCCACCTCCCCTGCTCCCAGACCCTCTTCTACGTCCGCCAGTGGCTCGCCACCGACGCCCCGCCCTTCCAGCTCTACGCCACCGTCGACGGTTGCGACCAGGCCAGCGCTCCGAGGAGGCCCAACCTCGTCCTAGGAAACCGCCCCGACACCGACTCTTCCTCCTCCTCCTCCTCCTCCTCATCTTCTTCTTGATCTCATAACCTTCAGGTGTTTTTGGTTTATTCCCAGATCCAGAGGTTTTGGTGTATTCCGTGTGAGATGTTTCAGCTTGATGATAATGATGATGGGCGATGATGGATAAACAATACCAAGTCTTTCTATGGCTGTTATTTCATGCTTCTGTTCTGTGATCTATCTATTTACTTTAGATCCAGCTTTTTTTCTTTTTATTTTCGTGATTTTGTTGTCCCAACACTTGGGTAAGATCCAGCATTGGCCTTTATTAATCGTCCGTGACGGTAAAATAGAGCTGACGAAAGAACTCTTTCCATAGTTCACCGGTGCTTGGTATTTAAGCTAATGAAAATAGTATCGGACCGGACCAAATATAGCGTACAGGAAGGTTCAAGATCCAAATACACATTTCTTCTGCGAAGATTGCCAATTGTATAGGTGATACCAAGTCCACAGTCTGCACCCAATCCTCATCGAGTCTGAAGCCGAGTTTAAGAAGACAGTTTATGATCTACATGATTATCATAGGAGACAAAAGGATTTTAGCAATTAGTCCTGAAAAATTTTATATTTGCCTATTGTTACCTATATTTTATGCATTTATAATTTAGTAAAATCTCGTATTGCTTGTACGTTTCTCACGTTAACTAGATGATAATAAAATGTTCTGCTTATATTCTCCTTCTTACACTGATTTGACCCCTTGATCCATGTGACCAAGTCTCGAGAGAGAGAATGGTGTTAGCCAAAAGGGGCCAAACCTTGAGCTCATTTACAATTAATAGGTACAGTTTTATCCCTTTGCAATGGTGTTAAACGAGATTCGGTCAATGAGAGCAAGTAGGACCGGTCTGTACAAGAAGTTCTACAAGATTTATATATTAATACGAAAATGATAGAGATTGGTATGCAAATATGAAAAAAATTAGAGATTAATACACCCAATTTAAAAAAATAAATAACTTAAATAAATAAAACCTGCCCATCTACTCATATACATACAACCACAACGACACAAGCCTGAATATGATTACAAAGTGCCTTTTAAGTTAACAAGAAAAAGAAAAAAAAATTACACCATCACCATTTATATCTCTCACAATGAGGTAAATGAGAAATCTAGCAGCCGTAGAGATTTCAACGCAATCCATTCGGATGTGAGAAGACATTTAAACATATGCTTCCTATTTTCACATCTTACAGTCCCAAAAAAAAAAAATGATCGAACCAGGCCACAGACCTAAACCACCCTAGGCATTTTTAATCAGGCTTCAGGCCAGACTAAATCAGGCTCATGATCATCTTCGGAAGAGATCCCAGGGACTTCAGATCCCAGGGAAGGCTCGCAGGCACATCGAGCTTTATCCCACAAAAAGAACCAAGAGCAGAATGCATCATTATAGCTTTGAATATTTCCAGACATATCAACATCTTATACCGAACGTACAATCAAACCAACCGTTCTAAACTAGATGGCAAAACTGAACTATTCAGAAAAAAAAGAAAGAAATACCCAAGAATCTTTGATACACCGAATTTCACAAGCAGCTACATCTATAGATGTACACAGGGCAATGATGCCTCAGGTCAAAGGCAGGTGAAACAACCAAAACTTTACCATGCCACTCTCTCCAAAGAAACGTACAGGATACAAACTGTTAGGATCAACAAGAGCAACCATAAAATTTCTTATTTGCTAGTGCAACCCGACTTCAGATTAATTCGATACTGCACAATGCAAGCGATGCAAGGGAACAATAAGGCTCTCCATGCCACTTAAGAAACAATAGAATGGATAGGGTAGGCCGATGCAATAGTTCAATGGATGCACATGGGGCTATACAATAGACGGCCTGACGATCATGTAGAGAAAGACCTGCAGCTTTTACCATGGCCCTCCAATTTCCTGCAACCTGCTATGGATAAGGAGGGGCTGCCAACGCACCTATCCAATCAATTCCCCACGAAGATATGTTACAAACATAAGCATGCGCACAGCCACAGAACTGTTGTGCACCAGTATCGCAATGCCTTTGGATTTCTATCTTCAGCAAAAAAACAGCTTGCACATCCAGATTATATATAGATAGGTTTCACATCATTGGGCCCAAAACTCATTCCACAGGTCGGACACCTCCGTTGGCGGTTTCCAAGGGTCCTTTGAATGCACTGATTACAGAATAAATGGTAGCATTTGGCAATAACCACCTAGGTCCATGAGAAAAGAATTGCAAATCAAAATATGCGGACAACAAAGAGTAGAAGATTTTCTTAATTAAATCAAAAAAAAAACCAACAGCAGCAGCAAGAAAGAGAGTAGAAGCAAGATGATTAATATGATAGCTTATATAATATATAAATAGCTTAATGGGGCCAATAAAAGGTTAATGTTATGTCAATTTCCAAGCTTCAGTTGTTTAATCAAATGGGCTTCATATGCACAAAGTAAATTATTGAAAAAAAAAGAATCTATTTTGAGTTCTCACCACGTTTTGCCTGTCAAGGCAGATACGACAGTAAGTCTATTTTGAGTTCTTACTAACCTCTTTTTGTCTGTCAATTATTTTTTTTTTTAAAAAAAAAGGAATTTATTTTGAGTTCTTAGCGCTTTTTGCCTGTCAAGGCAGATACTATAGTAAATCTATTTTGAGTTCTTACCTCTTTTTGTCTGTCAAGGCAGATACTACACTTCAGTATTCCCCTGTATTCCCTTACTTCTTGCCTAAGCTTTTCTAGGACTGAATAGCCCTCAGTTTGAGCCCTAAGATGTTCAGCTTTCCTTGACATGACTTCCAAGTCCTCCTCTAGTCTCTTCGTGTTAAACCTGATTGACTCAACAAAAAATTCATGAGGTTTAGCAACACAATCACATCAAGAATATCAAATAGAAGATCAGTTAATTACCTCTCCTTCTCTAGCTCTATTAGCAGCTCAGTAACATCTAGCCGGCTTGCCCCCGCCTTACTTTGTATTTCATCCAATGATTGCCTTATCTGCTGAGACTCGCTCCACCCATCCAATAGCCTCCTCTGGGCATTCTCCCAAATAATAGAATTTTGCCTCCCATCCTCTGCAAGTTTCCCAACATGTTCTGACCAAACTTTTAACTGCAAAAAGTACAGAATTAGATTTCAAGTACCTTTGACTGATTATCTCTTTTTTTTTTCCTCTTTTGTTGGTGGGTGGATTGGGGGAGGGGATTAAAAAAGTAACCTGCTCATCCAAATGTCCGACTTCCAGGCTGTACAAAACCATGACTGAATTCGCTTGCTGCAATTTTTTGTCCATCACTTGTATTTCTGTTCGTAGCGCATCATTCAGTTGTCTTGCTTTCACACCCTCGATAACAAGCTAGATAAGGAATTTAAAAGAATGAGGCACAACTCAAAGTAACATGTACAGGTGAAGCAATGACAACTATTTTCACAAGTTCATATTGCAATTTAAAGTATGTCCTTGCTAGCATTAAATGGAGTAAAATGTCTATCTTAGTTAGCAGAAGCAGATGCCGAAGCAGGATTGAAGTAACAAGAATCTTTAATAAATTAGAGGTGTGCATAAGAAAAATGGCAAATGCAAATATCTCTAAAGAATTGGAAGCCCTCCATTGGAATAAACTTTTAGCTATAGAAAATGTAAATAATCTAACTCCAGACATCTTAAATCTAGAGCCAAAGCAGACACTGCTCACCTAACAAGGTCACTTATCCAAGGATAAGAAATGTCCTATAACCTACTAATCCCTATTTAAGGTAATCGTTGGAATATAATTAAGCCTTCAAAATTCATGGCTTCCTTATGGTATCCATACCATAAATCCTAAATTCTGTAACGATAACATGGTCAAGACATGTTTTTGGTAGGCTGGAAGCTCATCTTGCCTCATGCCTTGAGGCAAAGTTCTTTGAAAATGCCTTGAGGTTCATGGGGGAGGCTACATATAATGTGACACCTAAACATTGTATTATACAAGACGTGTTATGCCCACATAATGCCTTTCACAGGTGCAGTGTTAAGCTTTAATTATTCTCACAACCAATAGAAGGTAAGGCATGAATTCTCATACTTTTGAATATTTTTTCTTTTTGTGGTTAAAATGCAAATTATGGGGATACGTCATTGTATTTTTTTTAAGCTTTGCATGTAATGGTGATATTAGACCAACTAAATTTTTCACCATATTTTTGAGAATGGAGTTCTAGATCTTTACTAACACAAAGTAAACTAACTACCCCTGAACACAATAGTCACATCATCTATCTTGCATTTTCATGTAATATTCTCATTTTCTCAATGCTTCATTTAATGAAAATAGAACTTATGCAGTTACTACCCTAGGTTTAAGCAATGCCTTGATGAGAGACTAGTCAGCTCATACTGTTAAACTTAGAAACTTCTGCAACAAGCCTCTTCATCTGTATCATGATTAACTACTTAGGCAAATTTCTTCCCAAAGATGCCATGACTGGCATTATCACTGGCTCACTGCTCACAATCCCTCCCTCTAGCCATTCAGAAACTAGCAAAATCTTATAAGACTTTTCTACCTGATCTATCCAAAGGATGCACACTCCAGGCCGCCTCATAGAATGGGGAATCAATTATTGGGGCAATACACTTCTGAATGAGTCAATAGCTAGAACTCTGAGTAGGTAAATAAACCTTCTATTTTCAACCAAATTATTTTAGAGATCCGACCATTTTCCACAATATATTGGAAACAATACATATTTGGATCGTAAGTTGCAGAGTCAATGAGGGGGTCTACGTGAGACAAGATTGACCACCCTAGCACTGATGGCCATAATTGAATCCATGCAGAAAATGCAATGAGCAAGACCCAAGCCTATCTAACCTTATGAGCTTGTCTGTATGGGGACAGGGTTGTATCTTTCATGCGAAAGAAGGATTCACCTTCACATGAATCTACTAGTGGATCGCACAATGATTGCTTCGAAAGCTGTGCAGGCAGATGAATGGAAAGGTTTGGAGTGCTTTGAGATCTGTGCAAAGCACGATCCAATGGGCAACATCGCGAAAGAAGATCAATCACTCTTTTGCATGAACGATAAAACCCAAACCCATCTGTGTGAACCTCCAAAATAATTAGAATGAGACTTGAAATATATCTTCAGATTATGTACCCAACAACCATTCGAGTCCTTGACGCCCAAGAAAAAGAAGGGGAGCAAGGGAGCACCAACAATTGAAAACCAGATCTGATGAGCAATTCATATTGTCAGAATATTCTAAAAGCTCGCAGAGAGCCATCCAATCCAGCCAAATGTCAGTCTGCAAAAAATTTTGAAGCAAAGTCATCCGAAGCAAAGAGGATGTTGTCCCGTGCTTCTGATGATCAACTCAAAATAATCAGATCCTTTCAACAGTACAACATCAGCCCGACAACCGCCTCTAAAGCCCAATTTAGATCAAAGTCGTTTGATGGCTCCATTCCACAGCCAAAAATGTGAGGCATCACATGCCAGAATCCTGAGCACAGGCATCAATGAACTAAAATTTTGTATGTCATAAATTATCCATTTCTGAATAACAACATAAACTTCAATAACTTGTATCACAGCTAACCAAAGTTTACATTCGAGCACATCTTGAGCTGCATTGATTATAGTACAGATGAGGGAGATATGGCCATTTTGTTTAAGGTTTGTTTTGCTGAAAGTTGATGACAAGGATGCTAATAATTATGGTTTTTCCATTGCATGGCTAACTCGAACTTACAACTCGATGTAACAACTATTTCTCTACTTTTCTTACTATTCATTGTAGGAAAGATTGGTTATCAAGCTACTAAGTCCCATTAGGATTAGAAAAGATATTTTTGTCTTATTTTCTCATTAATCGAGTCCTTCAAGAATTAGGCAATGAATCCAATATTAGATGAGACCTTGACTCTCAAAAGTTTGAGGAAACCAATAGGCTATAACTGTAAATACCGACGTAGTCTTCTCTTTTGCATACAAAATCGAGTTAATAAAATTTAAAAGTATTCTATCTTCGTATGTTGTTTGAGGTCGTGGTAAGAGGCTATGATTTTTTCACAGTGAGATGTTGAGTGACTTCAATTGAATTTCTTGATGATCTAGTCAATCCAAGACACTTCTACCAAAGCCTTGCTAAAGGTGTGAGACTGACGGTGAGAAGAGACAAGTGCAAGGTCAAAGGTCATGCCAGAAAAGGTATATGGCAGGATCAGCGGAACCGTCACGAACTGGACGATTTCAGTCGTACCGAGCCGTCCCGGCAGCCAACCGAGACAGTTTTGGCAACGAAAACGAAACCGTTTCTGGAGGGGGAGAAGGCGAAGGAAAGAGAGAAAAAGAGAGCACGTGGAGGAGGGAGGGAGGGAGAGGGAGAGAGGCCATCGGAGGGTGGCGGAGGGCCGTCGAAGGCTGACGCCCGGGCGGGAGGCGAAGGCTGCAATCAAGTCCCCTGTTTCATTCGAAACAAGAGTCCAACCGCTAAAAAATTTTGCAATTAAGTGAAGTCGGCGAAAATCGCAAATTTTTTAGCGATCGGACCTCTATTTCGAACGAAACAGGGAACCCAGCCATGACTTCCGCCTCCTATCCGGGCGCTAGCCTCTGCCGGCCCTCCGCCGGCCTCCCACACTCTCTCCCCCTTCTCTCTCTTTTCCTCTCTCTCGTTCCCCCTCGCCTCCTCAACTGTTGGTCCATGCTCGGCATGGCACAGCACGGGTCCGTACCGACCCGTACCGCCAGGCAACCAATCCGGTGCATGATGCCGGTACAACAGACTATGGTGTATGGCCTTATAATTATTTATATTGGTTTACTTGAACCTTACCATATTCTCCATTTTAGTTCATTATTGCCTCTCCCAGTGTCCATCAATTTATACCCCTTTCACTTATTTATCTATCCCACTGCTCTTACTCCTGACATCACAGGAAAAGCTAGAATCCTACAATTTACCTGCATCATCATCAAAGTTTTAATACATAACTCTATTGCGGTGATCTTAAAAGCAGTTCATAAGATTAGTAATATGACCTATTAGTTAAGCATTATGAAACCCGCATATTGGAAATGATGACAATGTTTTTCAGCCTTTTGCTTTTTCTCAAATCAGTTCTCCACTCTTCTCTTTGATTGCTTCCATTCCGGCTTTATTCTTCTATTACCATTTTGCTCATTTTGTATGAAAATATTACCTTAGAATGAGTATGAAAAGTCCAAGCAGAATAACACCTTAGTGTTCTCCAAAACCACCAGCAAGGCCTCCACTTAAAGAGAAGCTCCAGCATTAACAATCTATTTAACTATGCCAAAATTCAGCCAACTATTTATATTTCACCCCTGAAATAAGATAACGACTGCAAACCCTCATCGATAGGCCAACTGTACACTGCATCATAATTAAACAAATTGACATATTCTGTGGAAGCTTCCTTATTACCGTTAATTTACAGAAAATGTCATTAGATACTCCAACTCAACATATATGCACAGCATTCTTCCTTTTATTAAATTGTTTTAATGATTTCACACATATCGACAATTGGATTATTCACAATTCTTAGGTTCAACTATCTCCATAATATTAAGGGTTTCAATGCACGAGGCTCACGCCACTGCAAGGTCTGGGAGGGTTGAATTTATGCAGACTTACCACCGTCTCCATAATATTAAAGGCAAACATTAGATTCTCCAAGACAAAGGGCTTTAACCTTTTCTCCGCAATGTAATTGTAATTTCTATTTGCTGACCATAACATAGAATATACATCTAACTTGTTATATTTCTTACATACATGTTTGCATAATTGTAATGTCAACATGCATATGCCTTTTAATTGCTGTAGGAATTGTTATCACTGTATCTAGAGAAACGAATGCCTGCACAAACGTCCGGCTACAATTTTATACTGGAATGCATGTGGCATCGCAAGAAAGCTTTTCTTGTAAAAGCATTCACTGTTAAATCTTCAGAAAATGACTGAAATAGTTACCAAAGTTCCGGTATTGCATTACATCCTATGATTTTGTACCAAGAAAATTTTACTTGCTTATTCTAATCCTTTTACTTCTTAGAAATAACAGTCTTCTATGTTTTTATCATGTTTTCTAAACATGGTGATGCTCTCTAGAGGAAGGTAGGTTACAAGGTGCCATGACCAATATTGAAGGAAAAAACTATTAACAAACCCAACTTCAGCCATTACAAAATATAAATTTAAAAATCACCTTGATGTTGTAATCATCTCTTTCTGTGATTTGTTGCAACAGGTGTTGATTTTGAGTTTGCATATCTTCATATGCTTGCCCAATACTCTGCAAGGAATGTGTGAAATATTTACTCTAAAATATACTTCCATCAATTATAACCCTCGCATTTAATAATATTACATAAGCAATTTCAAACCTCAATCTCCGATAAATATGCTTCGCCTTCTTCATGTTTGGATTTCAGAGTCTCAGAGTATTTACATATTTCCCTGGATAGAACGTAACAGGCATTTCATCATTTACTTCTTCAAGCACAATAACAAAGAAAAGACTCTAAACAACCCACTGGTTACTATTCCTCTGCTTGACCAAATATAGCAGATATAAGTCTTAAAGAATGAATAAAGGGCTGAAAGCATGATGAGTTTAAATTACTAGACAATGGATAGTTCTTGAGCCTCTAGATCATTACATTAACATTCAATTACTGCAAGACGATACACTCAATTACATTAACATTCACGCATTACTGCACCAATTATTAGCTTGCTTGGAAAATTTACTTCACCGAACTTTACTGGCACAAGCTCTCTACAAAGTTATAAGAGTAAAATAATAATAATAAAGAATATTATAATCCTAACATCATCAATCGAAGATTCATTTAATCTGCAACATGTTAAACCTGACATCTAGAACTTATATTGCTCACAAAGTATGAATCTACACTAGTATGTTTAAAAGTTTGTCTTCCTTCAAGAAGCCAAGAACCGTAGAGAAAACAGAACAAATACCTCCCAGAATCTTCCAACTTCTGCCTCAGCTCAGCGATCTTAGCTTCAGCAGTGGCTAGTCTCTGCTGGGATATTGCTTCAGCTTCATTGGCTGCCTTCACACGGTGCTCCAGGTTGTGTTCATCAAGAGATGACTTAAGGCTTTGAACAAGAGCCCATGACTTGTATTCCATGTCCCTAGATTCTATGACTTCTCTGCATAACAAAAAGATTCAAGAAGCAAGATTGGCGGTAAGAATCAGATCAAAACAATAGATTAACATACATTAACGAGCAGACGCACTGCACGTTTTATACTGAGATATAAATGCGAACATTAGCATAGAGTTACCTTGCTTTTGTGACATTCACACAACCTGCCAGCTTGTCATGGTCTTTTTTGTTGCTTAACAGCATTACTTTTCTAAAGGCATGCCATCAACTAATAGAATTAACTAATCTACATCTAGTGAAAACACAGTAATGCTTAGAATTTTCAACTTCAAAACTTGATAAATATAATGCAATGATGTCCCTAAAAGCAACTTATCTCACCTGCAACTGCAGACACAATTTTTGAATCATAAAACTAGATATTATATTTGTAATGTGCATATTTAGATGGAGAAGGGGATGAGATTCCACTCTCTTTATATTCCTTCGATAAAATTAGGAAATTCACCAGATAGAAAGAGGACTTAATACATTCAAGCAACGCTTGTAGCGTAAATTATAAAAGAGTAAGAAAAGGCAAGTCCACTCAAATAGGCTCTTATAAAACACTTTAGAAATCAAATTAACGTACAGGCTCCCCTAAGTCTTTTCTTAGCAATTTATGACAATCTGGATATGAATGGCCATTAAAGCAGATTTACCATACTACAATTCACAACCATTTTAGGGAAACTTATGAAAATTTGACTTTACCATGCATGCCCACCTGCAAAGCATATAGCAGTTCTCATGGAAACTTCAATTGACTGAAGATAGTATTCAGATGATCAGAAACACATACAGAAGTCTAACCAATTCCACTTATAGCAACCATAATGAGCACGCTAAAATCATGGAACAATATTTACAAGTATATTGCGTAACAATGCAGGATTTATGAAAGCAAAAACTTTTTATTCCTGATTAATGATGTATCCCTTGGATCATGCACATCAGTGCATTAGGTCATCAGGACACCTATCACAACAGTATAAAATTCATTCCAACTTGCAAGGTTAAGGTTCTGTTTAGTTGTTGACAAGGTCCGCCGTACCGACCGTACCAACGTACTGATAGGCACCGGTACCAGTACCGTACCGAAAGTGCGAACGGGCGGTTCCACGCATTTTTCTCGTTTCCCCACTTAAAACCGCAACCGCGAAACACATTTTCCGGCGCCGTTTTCCTTGTGGGCGCGTTTCCCGCGCAGGATTTCCTTCCTTCTCGAGCCTTCTCGTTTCTTCTCCTCTCTCCTCCGCTCTTCTCCTGCGAGCAAACGCCGACGAGGATCACCCCGACAAGGCCCGGTACCAGTAAGTCTCCTCTTTCTCTTCTCCTCTCTCTACTTCTTCTCCTCCTCTTTCTCTTCTTCTTCCTCTTTCTTCCTCTTCTTTCCTGTTCTTCTTCTTCCTCTTCTTCTTCTTCCCCGCGCCGGTACCAGGTGGTACCGGTGCCAACCTGGTTCGCACCGGTAAGCAGCAGGAACCGTTTTCCACAGTCGAACCGTACCGATTAATGGTACGGACCGGTTCAGCATACCTTGGTTGCTGAGAAAGTGGACAAAAAAAGAGAGGGAGGGGAGAGAATTGTGGGAGTCTTCTTTTCCAATATTTGGTAGCCAAGAGAAAACTCTAGAGGGAAGTTCTTGAGAGAAAAGTTGGGGCCACTAACCACCCTAAAATTTTCCCTCCCCAAAAGGTAGCGATTTTTAGAAAGGAAAGCAAAAAAAAAGGGAAAAAACTCTTGTGTTCAATTTGGCTGGGTTAGTTTTCTGTTTTCTTTTTTAAAAAATCTGGAAAAGGAAATTCTATTTCTATTTTTTTGAGATTTCTGACAACAGAAAATATGTTTGATTCACTTTTTTTTGTTCAACAAGGGCCAGCGACGTGGTCGAGGACAAGAGAGAGCTTGACATCATGCAGAGAGGCAGTCGAGGGAGCGGCAGAGGAAACGAGGTGTCATTATAACACTGAACTGAACATTCAAAAGCTTACAAGTCTCATATCCCGCCCACATCAAGACTGTCAGCAGCAATACACTAAACTCTAAATAAAATTATAAAATTATAAAATTATTTTCTTCTGTCCCATATAAGTTGTTTAAGGATAATGCCGCAGTACATAAAAAGGCCACACTATTTTTTTTCCTAAGCCACACTAATTGAAGTAGAACATAAGTAGACTGATAAGGATCTGCTGGCATGAATAAAAATCACAGCACCTGGTCAAATATATAAAAAAAAGACACCAATATAGAAACGAAAAAAGGTGACAAATGATTGGTGTTCTCATAGCAAATTTTGCAAAAACTTGCGCCACCAAGCAATGCTTAAAATAGGCCAATAACAACATAGCTCTGTAGTCCTGAACCTCGAGCCAAATTTAAGAACCAAATCAGAATTGAGCCTGACCTGTGTTGACCTTGAAGCAAATTCAAAGCCCGTTGCCCTTGGCTGAGGCCCAAAGCCCCAACAGCTTATATGCTGGTTGGAGGATTGATGTTACATTCAATCGCACTTTCAAAATCCTGTGGGCGATTGTTCATTTAGATTGAATCCTGCTTTTACCGGTCCCTAATCTGCCTCTTAAAACAATCCAGATTGTCCATTAGAATGGGCAAATCAAATCAAAAGTTTAATACTTAATCCCAGCTCTAATACTGTAACCATAGCCCATCACATCCCTCTCAATTACCCACCCTATCCTCTCTCCTGTCTAGCAGTGCCTCCATTGCACTTCCCACCATGGCCATCCATCATCATCGATCTTTCATAAGTCATCTTGGTGTGTTTGTGCGCGTGCACGTGCGTTAGGAGAATTCTTGTTGCACCCAAAACCAGCTAGTCTCTCCTTCCCCCTCTCCCTTGACCACAACTTGAAGGCCTGCTTTTGCAGAGACAGTGACCAAAGCCCCACCCTAGGGATGACGCAACCTCCAACAGGAGCATTCCCATTCCTGACCTCCTTCCCCCTCCCTAATCTGCTCCAACACTATGGAAGCTCCAAGAACAATCTTCCCTGTTTTGCTTGCAACCAAAACACCCTCAATCCTCCTCCTACTTTTATTCAGCCAAACCTCCTTTCCTTGAGGTGGGGCATCGCTAGAGCGCAGGCTGTTTTCAACTAACTTGGGCTAGGCCCAGCCCGATTTCAGCCCTGATTTAAAGAGGCATATATGCAAGGCAAGGAGCCCAGAATATGAATGAGGCAAGGCATAAAACACATTACACTCACAAAGGTTTAAAAATGTATTAAAAGTAATTGAAAAATAAGCAAGTAAAGAGCATAGCTATTACACTCACAAATGTCTACAATAATTGGAATGTACAACACACCCCACATACCAATGTGCACAAATCCTAATGATAATAACAATATCATATGCAATGTTTTGAATATCAGTGGGATGGAGTATTCCATCATCCCGAATGTGAGGATGAGTTGAGATATAGACCAAGACAAGATGAGCTATCCCCATCCCAAGTGTCAGGACACAAGGCATCCCCTTACACAAAAACTAGGATGGCCCCATCCCATAGTATTTACAACCTTGATCGCATGCACCTAGGTTTGAATATGAGTCCCCACACAATAGCATGCAAAACACATCAAAAGATATCCATTTCTTATGGTAACCTAATTTGCATGCTTCCTATATAAGGCAAAATTTATAAATTCAGGGTATGCAGCTCACATGAACTGCTTAACTTGACACACTTCACATTAAGCCTCAAAATGTTTTTTCAGGCCCTTTCCTTCAAGCATAAAATTAGGCAATCCTCAAACAAATCTTTCCCAAAAAAATGCCAATAAGTACTCAGAATGAAAATAAGTCAATCAACTAAATTCCAAAATATTAAAACAAAAGCCCCTGTAAATTCATAGCCTTAAAAGAGGATAAAATGCAAGAAGTATCAATTGATTTTACAGAAAAGGATAAAACTTACTACCTGGAATCGGTAGATTCACGCCTATACATCTCTAGAAATAGCTTCAACTCTTGATTAGCCTGTCTTAAATCTCGAACCTACATCATCATAAACATGCAACTTATGGTAAAGTAGATAGAGCAAGTGCAATATAAACAATATAAAAAATAGCATATAAAGCAAAATATAATTTAATACCCCATAACATAGAGAGAGAAATTAGTTTAAACGATCTACCAAATGTAAAATTGGTAAGCATGATTTTTACAGGTAATATAAACCATCACACAGGCTCATCGCCAAAAAAGTTGTCGATTTTAATTAAAAATCAAAGTGAAACGTGATGTTACAAATGCAGGCTAGTTTTTTAAATACAAAGTTTTAAATTTCTTGGGATGGGGGATCCTAGTTTCTCCAAGGAACAAGATGCCCCACTATCTCCCCCTGTCCCGGTGGCTCTCTCAGTCAAGCATCTTGACAGGCATTCTCCATCTCTCTCCCTTCTTTCCTTTATTCTTTCTTCAATTCTTTCTTTTTCTTCTTTTTTCCTTTCTTTTATTTCTTTTCTTCTTCCTTCCTTTCTTTCCCTTTTCTTTTTCTTTCCCTTTCCCTTCTTTCCTTCCTTTCTTTTTCTTCCTTCCTTCCTTCGTTCTTTTTCTCCTCTTTCTTTCCTTTCTTCGTTATTTCCTTCCTTTCTTTTTTACTTTCACTTCCCTTCTTTCCTTTTTCTTTTTCTTTCCTCTTTTTCCTTTTTTCTTCTTTTCTTTCTTTCTTTCCTCTTTCTTCTTCCTTCCCCACGTAGATGGGTTTCAGAGTCCCACCCCATCCTAATTCCTGTTTTCTCACAAGAAGAGGACAAGACGGCCGAGAAATCCCCCATCTCACCAAGATTTAGAGCCGTGGTTTAATATATGCAACAATAATAGGTACAGGCTATTAGTCCAACTCAAAAAATTTGGCAACAAAGGAGATGTGTGGATAGGATGAATATGCCAAGTTGAGGATGGACATATCGAGAAACAAGAGAGTGCCCAAAATCAACACACCATGGAAAGATTGGGACTAGAACTAACTGAAAGAAGAAAACAATGTACATCCTTCTGAATTTGCTTAGAAATGAGCAAAAATCAAGTCAAAAATGTCAAAACAATCGAAGGACGAAAGAAGGAACAAGTGCAAAATCAGCTTCAGGTACTTCCCATTTCAAAGTATTTTAGCCTTTAATACGATTAGATAATCCAATAGCAAACAATGCATTTTATTATGTTTTATATGCATGAAAGAGGTTGTGCATGGGATGTTGTATTTCATGTCACCAGCTTGTATAGCCATTTTTTGGGGTGGTGTAACAAAGTATTTGTATTGATCTATAGTACATGAAGCAGTTGTCCGTATTAACAAGATGCATTGAGCCAAGAGGTAATAACAAACCCTCCTCCCAGACTTGGGCCTGAGCTAGAGTAGCAGCAAAAGAGACTAATCAATCTGCTGGTTGGTTAGCCAACTTGAACATGCAATTAATATGTAGAACTATTAACTCAAAAGCCATATGCTATCTAATATGAATTAACTAATTATTGTAAGTTTAAGAATCCTTCCTATAAGATGCTAAATACTAAGATAACACTTATCAAGCTAAGCAACATCTTCAACTTTTCAATTTTCCAGAAAACTAAGCCTGTTTGCCGAAGCTTTTGGAGAGCCAGAAAGCATTTTCTAGCCCTCCAAAAAGACTTTTGGATCGTAGAAGATATTTGTACACAGAATGGGAAGCAGGCTTTTCCCAACTTTATCTTTATTCAGCAAGAGCTACTTTCCCTGAAGTGGGAGAGCTCTGATCTAGGAGAACCACCTGACCAGCCATGGACCAAACCGACTACTTTATGTAGGTCTGGAGAAGCTCTGAAAGAAAGATTCACTGCACTCCGGACTCAATCAAGTACCGAAACTTCAGAAAGTCATAACATCTAATATGGGAAGAATTTGGTGATACAATTGAAAATGAATTTAATAAAGGAGTCAAGATTTAGCTTCCACTCGAATTTAAAAAAAACTTTAAATATTTTTATTAATTTTGTAATTTGTATTCTCTTTTAATTAGGAGATAAATCCAACCTGACTTAGACTAGACTTCCCTAGCGTAAAAAGAGAGAGTTTTCATCCTCTTCCAACTAGAAGAGGAATCTAACTCAAATAACGAGAGTGGATCTCTATAGAGCAGTAGACAACTTGAACCTTCTCCTCTTTAGCTAAAAGAGGAAAAAAATGATTCAAATAAAGACTTCACTAGTAATAAATGGATGGCATAGACCATGGTTTTGGAAGGGGAATTTGAAGGAGAGAGAAAAGAGCATAGATTCTACTTATCACCCCATAGAACCCTGGCAAAAGGAGTGAAAACAAAGATAATATACTCTACTTTCCACCCATGATATACACCACAATTTGTGGATCATGAAAAATTAATGAAAGAAGAGGGGACCTAGACCCTGCTTTTGCTAATTTTCCTATTTTCTATTTTTTTTTTAAAGAGATTCAAGTTGAGCAAGTTGAAGAAATTTCTTCCTTCTCTCATATTGGATCACCTATGAATAGCACAACCACATATTATTCTTTTAATTCATGCAAGCCAATATCATACAATAGAGACTGAAATTGCTCATACAGATATCTTAAAATATTGATATCATAACTGACATTATTCTTTACTCACATTGTCATAGAACTTAGCATTAGAGCTGATCATGGGTCGGGCCTCAGGCCTAAACTCTATTCATTTTTAATCGAGCTTCAGGCCGGGCCTATGTAAAATTTTACATTTTGTATGCCCAAGCACAGCCCATGATCAGCTTTACTTAGCATATAACCAATCTGACACTTCTTAGTTAGTCCTTCGCCGATAAAACTACGATAGTCAATTTTAAGCAAGAAAAATCCTACTTTAGAAGACCCTTTTGGTTCACAAATAACCTTGAAAAAAGTGGAATAAATTTCATTTACACAACTCTAATCAGCCAAACAACTTTTTCTAGGACCCCTATAAAGTAGAATAGGGAAGGGTACTTTTGCAATTTCAAAAAAGTGAAAAGCACTTTTAGGTATTTGTCCCTGTTTAACTGGTTAAAATTATGTGGCCATTATAGCCAAATAGTTTTCAAGATTAAGAATAAATAGGTAGATATAATTAACTTTATGCAGTAACTAAGCAGGACCTAGGTCATTATTGATTTTTGGATCTTGTTCACAAAAATATTTGTGCACATTCAGACTTCTAGCTTACAGGCAACTGTTTACTCGAAACAAAAGAATAAAAGTAACAATCAACTAGTAATTAAAAGGCAAGCTTTTGACAATCTACAACCCTATTTCATTTATATATTTGTGCATATCCAGACTTTTAGCTTACTGGCAACTGTTTACTTGAAACAAAAGAACAAATGCAACAAATCAACCTGTAATCAATGGGCAAGATTTTGGCAATCCACAGGCCTATTTCATTTATTTACTTGAACTAGCAAATGAGGCTCGCTATCAGTTGTTGGTAGGCTGAAAATAAAAACATATGTACAGAAGATAGCGAGCATACCGTGGACTGCAGTTTCTTTACCTCAGAAAGCTGGTTAGCATATCTATCAGATATAGATTCCAGCTCAGCCTCCTATAGCAAGAATATGGTTTTAGTCCTTCCAACAATCTAATATGGACAAACTAATGTAATGCTTTTGTTTATGGCCTGTATACCCTTACCTTCCTTTGTAACATACTGGAAAGAGATTGAACTTCTGCTCGGAAAGAATGGAGTTCTGAAGCAGCCTCCTTACATTTACTAAGTTCACTTTGCATGATTCCCATATCCTTGGGTAGTGATGATACTAGTGCTTTGAATTCTGCGATAATTTTTTTCCTACCTGAAATGTACAAGGGTGATGCCTAAAAAGAGCATATCGAATGACAAGGTAAAGAAATGCTGATTTTCTGATGTAGAACCAAACAAATTTTTCAAGATACCTGGTTCTCTTAAAGCCTCTTCAAGCTTGGTTTCCAACACAATCCTTTCCTCAGCCAGTCTCTGCAACTCCTGATCTAGCTCAGCGGTTCTAGATTCAGAAAAGACAGATACTCTCCAAGATATCTCGGCTAGGTCAACTTTCAAAGTCATTTCTTTTTCATGCCAAACAAAGTTGTCCTTTTCAACCTATCATAATAAATATGGACAAAGAAATCTAAGTACACCTAAAAGTGAGTCACACAACCAGCATATCTAAATAGGCTACTTAAATCTACCGACCAGTTACCACCTGTAATTTCTCCAAAGATGCCCGATACTGATCCATTTCCATGTTTGACTTTTCTAATTGATCATTCAGCAATTGAAAAGCTTTGGATGAAGATATACTCTTGATATCCATCAAAGTGTTCTGCAAATTGTTTTCCCAAATACACATCAAAGTTTCAGCTGTACTCAGATTAAAAAAGTATAGAATATAGTATACAATCACATTAAACTAATAGCAGAAAATTAAACAACAAAACCAACCTGCAAATTAACTAACTTCTTCAAAATTTCAATTCTTTCTTCATGTAGACTCCGAATCTCTACCAGCCGGCTTGAAACTAAATTCTGGTCAGGATTCCCACACCAAGACATGAAACTATCACATCAATTAAAAGAGCTGCTAAATATCACAAGAAATTATGTGCTGATATGTACCATCGACTCCTTGACTGTGGACTCTAGGTCATGTAGTTCTTTTTGTTTATCTCTAACCTTATCTCCACCAACATGTTTATTTCCTAAAGTTGGAAAAAGAAAAGGTGTTCCTTGTGTTGTATCCCTTTGTGCCTTGAGGGTTGCCAGTTTACGATTGCTTTCTTCCAACTCAGCAACAGTACTTGCCAACTCCTCTTCACAAGCAGAGAGGTAAAGGTCAACAGCAGCAATAATAAATAATTACTGCATGCGAAAGGAACAAGGCATGCTCAAAACACAGATCCATGTGTGCAATCAAGAATCTTCATGCGCACTTATGGACAAAAAGCTATGAACTCCACTATTGAAGATGTAGCATGAAGTTCGTTGCAAGAACGCCAGCATGCACTGCATGTATGGTATACTGTAAATTTTAAGAGGATCTTCTGTAAGACTTAATGAAAATACCTGCCAAACGGTTATGCTCAGCCTTATTTTTAGCATCCGCATCTTGATGGTTCTGGAACCTATCTGTCAACAGTCTGTGTTTCAAATGAAGATCACCTAATGCCACTAAAAAGTTCCCAAGTTCCACCTCCAGATCATTCGTGGTCTTCATTAATTGTCTGCTGTTCTCTATGATGCACCAAACCAAAATAAAAATAATAGGTCAGAAACAAGTTACAAACACAAACCCGAAGTGAAAATTGTTGAAAAATAATCTACAACATGAACTTGGATGTTTTACCGTCTTCAGGAAGAGCAACCAGGAGAGCAGCAGCAAGTTCCTCATTTACATGGCACACATCATTAAATGAAGCTATGATATTCTGTAAGATGTTTTTTGCCCTCAATTGCATTGCTCCTATATCATCTTCCTTTTCACTAGGGGATACATAATTCGAACTTTCAGTAGCACCAGTTTCTAGGAGTCTGCTTAAAAAATCATCCTCTGTGGGGCAGGATGCTCCATCTGAATGAGAAATTAACAATTGTTCATCCAACAGCTAAAGAAAGAACACTATAAAAATTAAAAAAAAAATGAATGAAGAAAGGACTATATGAGAAACGTAAAGGTGGAAAAAAAATAACACTTCTCCCATGAATGAGCACACAAAATGATAAGCAAGCTGATGGAACAGTGTCATGCCAACAGATGCCCTGCATACAATATCCCTGACACACACAAGAAAAAAAAGAAAGAAAGAAAGAGGCCCGAGTGAAACCTGATCCATGGCAAGCCCTACCATAATGCAAGACCTAAATTGCCCTCACAACTCCAACATCCATTACCTTATCATCTCAAACAAAGAAGGATTTTAAGGTTACATCAAATAGCTGCACAACTTGAATGATTTCAAGTGCTGGTTCTGCCAGTTGGCATGTAACAAGCCCAAGGCAACATTGGCACCTAGCATGGGTCGGCATGGAATCTATTCAAATCATTTTGAAGTTTTAAAAGGGTTCTTTTTTATTTTTTATTTCTGTTGCTTCAGCACAAAGAACAGTGCATGGCGTGCCACAGCCAGCAGCGCTGCCAAGAGCCAGGTGAAAGACCAAATACAAGCACCTGATTCTAATACTGGCTACAGATTAGACTATCAGTTTAAAAGAATCCAAAAAACTATGTTTCCAACAAGTTGTATTGTAACTTGTGAACCATTTGAAATATGACCACTGAAAAAAATGTATGAACCTTAAGCAGGGGCGGCCCAATACATTTGGAGGCCTAAGGCGGATTCAGTGAATGAGGCCTTTTTTTAATAATAAATTTTTTTAATAAATATAAAATATTTTAAAAAAAGATATGAAAATAGATAGCTATCAAGTACATTATTTCAACAAAGATACATGAATGCAACAAAGACTGACAAAAAAACCTTTTCAGTTTAATATAATTTTTGAATGTAGGTACGAAAAAGTAATTACTCTAAAGGAAGGCTCATAAAACTGATTAAATAACTGAGATAATGCTTGGCAGTACTGTTTACCATGTCAAGCAAGAGCAGAATAGGAATAGGTTATCCTACGGCACTTCATGGTCAAGGTAAAGGAAAGAATTTGTCCAGAAAGGGACCTCTCTATAAGAGAAAGTAGGGGCATTATGGGAAATTCACTCCATCTAATTAATAAAAGTCCCATCCCACCTTCTCCCCTTCAAGCGAGTACCCAAGCAGCAACTGCAACATCACGGCACAGCAGCCATTCAATCTCCAACCTCCCTCTTTTTCTCTCTCTACCAACCAAGAGGGGAGAAGAAACCGAGAGGAGAAAATTAAAAGAATCTCCACCCTCCAAGAAGTCCATCTCCAATCCCCCTATCTTTCTTCCTGATGGCCCAGCTGGATCAGGAGTAATGTGAGGGAAGGAAAACCAAGACCAAAACCAAAAAAGAGAAGGGATGAAAGATACGAGTGGCTTCAGACGTGTATCAAGCCAACCAAATCCCTCCTCTCTCTTTCTCTCCACCCAAAACAAAACTACTGTCCCCAACTTCCCAAATTGCCCCACTGCAGGCCAGGAAACTCTCTGCACGTCCCTTCCATCAAGGGGGAAGACTCGTAGCCAGCTCCTGTTCCCGTTTTATATGGGGCCTTTGCTTCCTTTTGGTCATTGGCCCGGGGCCTTTGCTTCCTTAGTCATTGGCCCGAGGCCTTAGGCGACCGCCTCAGTCGCCTAACACTCGGGCCAGCCCTGACCTTAAGTGCTGGATCTTTGGATGGGGAAAGGAAGGCAGTATGGAATTGGTTAGTTTAGCTAATGTACAGAATGAATATGGCATGACAATCTAGCAAGCCTACCAAATTTTCACTATAAATAAATTTACCAATTATATATAGAGCTTTGAAATGCCAAGCAATACCAAGGAAGCAATAGGTATATCATATATTCTTTCGAATAGTATAGAGCTTTGCAATAGGCATCACCATGAAAAATATTTTAAAATTATCACTTATCTAAATGTCTGGCATCTGATTAATATCTGTTGCAGAAGCACTTTTTATCCAGTGACCAATAAAACAAAAAGGAGGGAAAAATAAGACGGACAAGGCTTTAACTAAAGCAATTTAAGTCTTCTATTTTCTTGAAGGCGGAAAAAAGGGCACAAGATGTGCATTAAAACTCAAAAGCTGGCCTAGACTTTATTGGGTACCTTTTCATCTTATCCTTGTGTAGCAAGTCTTGCAAATGGTGTATTTGCAATCCCCCCAAACCAAGTGAAGCAACTTCTAATAAGCCATTAGAAAAAAAACCAACTGTTTTCTTGTTAATGAATTTTTAAGGCAGCACTGCAAAGCACTCGAATCAAATATTTATATGTACACAATCTTTCATAAAGATCAGCAATCTTTTGATCATGAGCTAAGGCAAAACTTTTTAATCGTTTGTCCAATTTATGCTAAAAGTAATCTCTGAACAATGAGCACAGGACAAGCTTATCAGGAAGAAGGCTAGAAAGTCTCACCCTCTATCATATGAGAATGTCTTAAATCATATCCATCATTTGTAGATCCACTTGTGCAAACAGAAAGTGATTCCAAATCACCGACAAGCTGTTTAAACATCCAAAAAAGTATTCAAGGCAATGCACAATAGTTGGTGGAATATCATAATTAAATAGAAGAAATGGTTACTTACTCGCTCCCAGGAGTTATTGACCACAAGTAATGTGTCCCTGTAATTCTTATGTTTCTCTTTCAGCTGAGTGAGCTTATTGTCAAGAGCAAGACACTCAACTTTCTGAGCTTCTAATTGTTCAACAAGCTTTTGATTCTTGTATTGAAGGACAGCGACATCAAGCTACAAGAATTAAATTACCAGAACAAATTATTTTACATCTTAAAGAAAGAAAATAAAATATTGAGATACAAACATCCAACACAGGCCTGCCTTTCCTGTTAAAATTTATAGATGGAAAGTTTACAACATGACACTAAACATCAGCATCATAATCCAAAAAGCACAAACAAATATATGCTTTGTACCCAAAGCCAGTTATTTCATCTTGTGATGGTATACAGTGCTCGGGACAAACACAAACTTCAATATTGAAGTTTTAGACCAGTATATCCTTTATCCTAGCAGCCTGAATTCTATCAAACACATATGCTTGTCCCATCTTTATTAACAAGAATGCATCTTTCTTTTCAGATAAGCTTATCAAAAGATAAATAAACTAATATAACAGGAGGATGGATTTTCCTTTCAAACAGTCACTCTTCCCAAAAGAAAAGGAATAAATTCAATGATCAGTTTTTATGGGATCACAGACGCAACTAAACAGTAGCTATTAACCACATAGGAGAAAAGAATAAAGAGCAAATGTGTTCAAAAAGAACACTTATCAAGCTTCCAAAGTTATGCTTTTTCAACTAAAAAATAAATAAATCATGCATTACATATTGTGTATTTCAAGAATATCTTCAGATGCCTGAATGATTAAAATGAAGCGCAAGATCTAACTAAGGATAGAGACAAACAACCTCATAGCTAACATCTTTTTATTAAAAAATATTATTTCTGCAAAAATGTACAACAGTAACCATCTCCAAAAACAATGCAGGTGCCGCTAAATGACAAATTTCGGTATCTAAAAACTTTAACCGCATCTTTCACAAGAACTTGATGCTGTCTACAATAACAAAAGACATGGAAGAAAGATTAAAGAAATAATTATTTTTATTTAAAAAACATTATGTGAAAAATGTTGAGCATTTGTCCAATTATCTTCAATAGTAAGCTTCTATTATTAGATTTTAACAAAAAAAGCAGAGCAGTAGTCTGATATATCAACAAGAGGTTTACTTCCAAAACAAAAGGTAATCAATACTCTTCTTGCCAGAAAATGATTAAGTAAAGAAATAAATATATGTAACTCTTTAGTGTTTAGATATTTGACAACCATATAATGCCAGATAAAAATATTTTTTATTCCAGAATGCAGCATACCAATAATAGGTATTCCATTCCGTTCAATCAGAAACATGGTGTGGGAGCAGGACAAAATAGTACATTTTAACCTTCATGGGATTTGTACTGCTTGCAAAGCTAGCTATGCAGTCTCAAAATATCTATTCATCTTTTTGAGAAATTAAGTAGGTACCATGATTGAGAATAATATTTTAGTGGTTCTCAACTACTACGCATGTATAATGCACATTTGCTTCACATAATGCATACCACTGCATTTACATGCACTTGTGTTTAGATTTATACATCAAACACCCTTCATGTGTCTAGTACAGTTGTTTTATAATTATTTAACTAACATGTGCTTGTGTCATTCGTATGCATGGGACTCAAATTCATAACTAGCTCAGTTAAGAATTAGGTCCATGTATAGGACACATCCCAACCAACGGGTCTAGGTATCTTATCTAACTGGATCTGATTCTGATACAAGTCAACTAAATCAACCTGCGAAACATGTCAAGCATATGCAATCAAAATGGGCATCCCATAATTTGTGAAATTTGGAATATTATACTGTTTACTAAACAATAACGTGAAATTAATAGCTGATAATCTCTAATAACTAACATTTTTTTCTTTACATGCTTCCTAATACTGGAAATTTCAATATAACAAGCTACAAACTAATGCATGTACTTGATTGATGGCAAAATGCTGTTTCTTTTCCATGATAGAAAGTTGGTGGCTCTCGACATGAAAGGAAGGGAATTGCACCAACATGTTAATCATCTACGTATTAAAAGTTGGATATAACAAGACAGTAATCTGTTCATAAAATAATCTGATGATTAATTATAAACTAGCTTAACCTTTAAAACAACAAGGCAACCACTAAACAAAATATTGCTTGAGATAAATAATTAAATCAAGCTTAACACCTTTTTTCCTACGATAGTCATTACTTCAGGTCAAAAAATATCAGAATATAAGAAAACATAAATTGCAGCCTGTAAAGAAATGACTAGTATAACAGGAAGAATTAATTCAATAAGCATTAGTCAATCAGCCAGTGAATGTGTGTACATTGAATACATAGATCACAATCAACTTCATAAATATTAAAAGCTTGAATGTATATTCATGATAGGTTGACAATCTACTTGTTCTGATGACAAACGACATTTCCAGTGAGCAACACACATGGATATAGCAGTATAAAGATGTGAAGCATTAAGCAAATACATCAACTAGGTATAAATGTATTGGATGTTTGATATATCTGTAAAAATAACAGTAATCCACTGCAGTAATTAGATTATATGAGAGAGAATTCATGAAAAAAAACCAAAGGGAATCTGATAAAGTTTAATAATAATCAAAGAGGTTAACTTTGCCTTTAACTTTAAGCTATTCTATTTCCAGGAGTCTAATGACATCAGATCAAATCTATAAGTAGTAACAGCAGGAGGATGTAATAATTCATGCAGAATGTGGTCCAACTTTTTGTTTCCCAAAAAAAATGTACATAGACAAATTTGTTTCAACAAGATATGGTGCATCAGCTACTAATTTCAATTCCATTTTTATCTAATAAAAAACAAAGGGAATCTGATAAAGATTAATTATGATCAAAGAGGTCAACTTTGCCTTTAATTTTATGCTATTCTATTTACAGGAGTCTCATGACATCAGATCAAATCTATAAGTAGTAACAGCAGGAGGATGTAATAATTCATGCAGAATAATATGGTCCAACTTTTTGTTTCAGTAAAAAAAAAGTAGGTAGCCAAATTTGTTTCAACAAGACATGGTGTATCAGCTACTAATTTCAATTCCATTTTTATCTGATTGCCTCCGTTTTGTGGGTAGATGACATAGAAGTAGCAGAAGTTTTATCCAAATTGTTTCCCATAAAAATGGGAGAAGTTGAAGCACCTCTAAATTTAAAAGCTTCCAAGTAAGGATTGAGCAGATTTTTGTTATTAGTGACCAATCTAATTTCAAAATCATCAATGGGACTTTAGGCAAGAAGTGTATGTCATAAAACCTAGAAGGCAACTGGTAGGTACCACATAAGGCGACAGTTTTAGCTCATTATACCAGGAAATACTCTCCACAACTTCCCTAGACTAAGAAGAGAAGAAAAAAAAGATAATCACTATTCTCCACATCAAGGATTGAATGAATCTCTAAGACAACATATGAGCCAAAGAATTAAATTAGAACACAACCTCATAGATGGCATAGCATCATAAATAAATTACATCTTATGTGTTCTAGGCCTTAGTAGCAAAAAAAAAAAAAACAACCTAGGATAATGAGCCCACGTTGGAAACTCCCTGATAACTTGAGCTCACATCTGCATCATAAATACTTCCTTATTTGTGATATTTTTAGATTATCTGCTTCCCTACACCTGCACCCACTCGTGCACCCTCTTCCAGTCCAGCCAACTAAGTTCTTTCATTCTTGGGTATTGAATAAAAAAAAATTCTTCACAATCAAACAATAAATCAATAAAAGGAACCGAAATAACCATTTATTTTGGTAAATATGATTTAATGTAGCATAAAATAAGCAATACCATGAAAATCATGGTTCAACAGCTCAAGGCCTTAAGTAATTGATACTATTAACCCTGAAAATATACATGATCACAATATATTCCTACTTCATTCACTATTTTTTTGTCTAGAAGATCAAAGGCATAAGGTAAGGCTTTCGGACACTCAGAAAGGCAAGGCACAAGCCTCAAAAAGCGAGACCTAAGCCTTAAGAACATTCCTTAAAAGATTAACTAAAGAAACGCCATATCAATAAAAGCAAACATATGATTTTTTGTGTTCAGACTTGTTTCCAAAGTTCATTATATAATACAGATTGGAACACTGAGAAATGAACATAATGGTTATCATATGATAATATATCCTACCATAATTAGGTTTGGCACTTGAGTCCATACAAAATAGCATTATACAAGCATAGACATCTCATATGAGGAATAGACTGCGTTGCCAGAACTCGGAGCAGGTATGATGCGGGTTTCAGGGAAGCAGAAATTTTAGAAACTCTTGCAGTAAGGAGGCACTTAGAAGCAAGTTTGAGTTCAAGAATTGGGGAGCTTCTGAAGGAGGTAGGCTAACCTATGTAGAACATTCCGCCATTGAAGAAGTAGCACGTGGCACAAAATGGTTGCCTCAACCATGCCTTTATCACATGCATGCCGCACATTATGTAGCCTTACGTATAAGCCTCGAGGTATTTTCGAATAGTCTAACCTCAACATGAGGAGAACCTCAAATCAAAAGCATTAGATACAAAATATAAATGTCTAGTCCCATTGAAACTGATTTGAAACTTTCATTCACTTTTAAATGTTACTTTTAACCCAACATAGCTTGGTGCCACATAGCATACTGAATCATTCCCACTAAGAGTTCAGTCCATCCTTTTCCACCAACAATTCCTCAAGAAAATAAAAATACAACATATACAGTAAATTGTTTTCCTAACATATAGTCTATCTTTTCTTTAGCACATAACTCAAATAAATGTGACACAGGCACCCACAAAACAAGCATACAACATGGATATGAGTAAAGCATCAAACAGTCACAACATCCAATCAGTGCCCTCTCCTCAGCTGCAGCATTAAAGATTACTCCAAAAGGCTTGTGAAATCATACTGGATTTTATCGATTCAAAGATATAGCAGCAATTAATCAATACTGTCATAAACTAATTATGACATTTGAAGTTGTATATGATATACGTGCAATGATTTAAGTTTTATGACTTGTGCTACAATTGGACTCTCCACTCCAGCCTCATTTCATTAAAGCACTCTACAACTCCATGTGTACTTCTTAAGGAACAAATTTTCCTTGTACTTTATAGCCATGACAACCAAACAATCAACCAGAATATTAAAAATTAAAATTTTGAAGCTACAGTGAACGGTTGGGGAACATATCAATCAAATCCTTAGATCAATCCGCCTAATTTACTTTCTAATCAATATCATACAAGTCGTTACAAGATTCATCTCCTCCCAACCCCAGAGATGACAGAAATAGTCCACGTAAAAGAAGACTCTTACAGACCACAATTAGATTAGATCATGACTAAACAAAACTACCAATTGGGAGACGGTCATGATATCCATAAAGATCATACCTTCTTGTCATCGGAGCAAGGTGCCAAGGGCTGCTTCATGGCAGCTGCGGCGGCAGTGGGGGATATGGAGCTGAAATGGCGCCTCTTCCGGTCCGGCTCGCCAGTGCTCCCCATAACTATTAAGAAAAGAGAAACCCTAGACAACTGCTCCACCGTCACATGGGGGCTCAAATGGGAGCCAAATTTGTCTCTGGAGAAGCCAATGATCGATATAGCAACAGGTTTCGCTCACGAAACGAAAATTTTCAAACCCTAACTTATAGATCACTAAAATAGCCACAGAAAAAGATGGGAAAAACAAGTTCGGGCAAAACTAGGGCAGAAAAGCAGCCAAAGATTTCGACTATTTTGACCAAGATGGGATCTTTCCTTCCCCTCTATCCTCCAAAGAAGGCCAAAAATCGAGGGTTGGAATTCTTTTGACGGGTGTAGGGGGCGAAGCAGGGAGGGAGGTGGGTCCTGGGCGTACGGGTCGGGTTTATCGATAGGAGGCGAGGAAGACACGAACATAAAGGAGGAGGGTGGGGCGGTAGGGGAACGATATTCGGATCATGAGAGCAGGGGACCAAGGCGAATTTATTTTTAGGAAACTTCGAGGATATTATCGTCATTCAACAAAATGAGCTCCGGTCCCGGTCCTCCAAGGCGCCTAGGATACCACCGTGTCGGGCCAGGTTTAGGGTTTACGGAGCCAGATCCGAACCCGTTGATACTTCGGATCTAATTATTCCCTGACCGATCCATTGATGGATTGGATCAGGACCTGATTTGCGTAATAAATACGTATATCAAGTTTGGGTCGATTTTTTAGGTCGGGTCCGGATACCCATTGAATATCAAATATTATATCTTAATCAGGCTAAACAATCTATGCTTTGAGAAGTTCGTAAACATCCATTGAATATTGCAAAAAAATAGACCATGAACTAAAATACTTGACAGCTAACCATATAACAATAATTAATTAAAATCTGAAAAGTTACACATTACTTAAAGTCAAATATATATACTCAGACATGACCTAGCATGTCATTGTTTTTATTTGTTAATCGGAAGATATATAAATAAGACTAGTATTATTATATGTATGTATATAGTTACGTGAGTATATATGTATGTATAAAATCCGAACCTGAAGGTTTCAATAGATTTGGCTTTGATTCCGTCCCAACCCATTTATTGGTTTGATGGGTCCAGGTCGAGTTCTAGTTGGGTACTAGGTACGTGGATTTGAGTCATAACCCTAATGACACTATCACACTTTACTTCGGTTGTCGGTGGCAATGCATAAATTAGTTCATCGATAGTGACTAGAAAGTTTCATCAACCACCTGTAACGATATAGACATTTCCATGCAAGTTGGGAAATCTTGGGAAAGCCATGGGAATTTTTAGTGACTGTCACGTGAATAGATGTAGCAACTTGGAGAATGAATATGGTGAATCACTACCGATAAATAGCTTCTTGATATGTTAAATATAATGTATTGGACTATCAAGGATTTAGGAAGGGCTAATAAACGATTTTTAGTAATATATATTGATGATTTCTTGTTTCACATGGACGAGATGCTTTAGATTGGATCATGAACCAAGTGATCTTTTTTATGAGATTAAGAAGGCCTAATTCCCACCTTCTACCCTATACCTATCCCATCCCTTCGAGGGTTTACTTCGGGATCGAAACCCGCAATGCCCAAGTGGCAAGAGATGACACCATCAAGTGGTTAGTAGTCCATTAGTTGATTTTATATCATCAAAGGGGGGCACAAATATTATATTATGCAAGTTACCTTTCCAAGGAAAATGAAAAAGATAACTTTAGCTTGATGGTCATGCATCTTTGCTTCCAATTCAAGTCTTAGAGCAGTGTTATCCCCATGCTCTGCAAACGCCTTAACTAATATTTAAGCATAACCTTTGTCAATTACATATCATGAGGCAAAATAATGATAATGGTGGGACGTGATCCCTCTTGGTGAGGTAAAATGCATATTTCAGATTGAAAACTTATTCTTAAAAAAGGCGCCACTAATGCAATTGGTAAAAGTTTTGGGGGGTTAGTACCAAAGGTCTAGATTCAAATCTCGCTTTCGCTTTAGTTTCAATTAGGATTGACTCATCCTCGTTTTCAATAAAAAAAAAAAGAAAGATGTCAAAGCAAAGACTTATGACACTTCGGATTTTGGAGTCTCATCACACATATTTAAAATTGATTATTATATATTTTTTCTTAATGGTATCGTTTTGGTATTGGCATGTAGAATCATACTTTAATTTGTTTCTCTATTAAAATAAATAAATAAAAACCATGCCATGTCACAAATCTCTCCATGATTTTAAATTATCATGCCATAATAGATATGATATTTTATATAGTGATTCCAGCCAACCTCTACTCGATTTTTAACAAATCTAATGGTATAAAAATATGAATTTCAACTAAAATGTCATTATTTTTTTAACAAATATATAGTACATATATTGATATTATCTTTATTAAAAATAAATTATAATTTTATATTAATATTAAAAGTGTCAGCATAATCTTGAAATAGTACCGTAACACTACAAAAAAATATTTTTATTAATTCCAATGTTGATTGTGCAACAACTTTTTATGATTGTTATAATGATCCATATTGGTCCTAGCATCCTAGGACAAGATTGTTACATGTCTGATATTAAAACATAGTTATGACATTATTTTTTTTAAAAAATAAAATTCTCTATAAATTTGAAAAAGTTCATTGTCATAAAATTCAGTGGTCCAGAATAGCATGATATACACAAAAATAATATATCATCATCATCCTGCTAGATGACTATAAAATTTATTTTAGACATAGTTGTGTCATATATACTAAATAAATATCGCTTAATAATACGTTAGCTAAAAAATGATCATAAAATTGTCATCATGATCATAACGATTCCTTTTCTTCCTGACCTAATTTCACCCGAGGAGGAATGAGTCTTGGTGACTTGCCATCTTCCTCAACAACCTATTAGCCTCGACGATGATACTGCATGGTGGAAACATTGATTACAGTAAAAACCAGTAAGGAACCATCCATCGGAAAAACCAGCATAGCCAGTGTAAACAACAAAATTAAAATGATTTTTCCTTCGTGTTCTTAACATCTGACCGTTTTTAATCAAAATGGATCCACCGACTCGTGAAGAGTGTAACTTGGAGACAGATCTGGATCACCATGAATGGTCAGACACCAAAAGTACCAAAGGCCATAAAGAATATCTCTTGCTCTATCTACCTTTTGAAGGATCCTGCCTGGCCGTGACATACCGCATGGAGTATGAATGTATGATGCCAGAGGGCTTGAAAAGTACAAACCCCCGTGGGGATGACCAATCATATCCAGCATGCTGTCCAAAAGAGACTATATATAGTGGTTTCAGAATCAATCCAGTGATCCTAACATGCACTCAAACAAGCTTCTACAGAATGATACCGAACTTACTAGCTGATGAGTTTTAACAGGGGCTTCCTTTCCTATATATCTCACCTTCCATGCTATCCCACAACATCACAGGACACAATAAAGTAGCACTGCTGTTATATGAGCTGCACATAGAAGTAAATCATCGATAGAAGACAAAAGGCTTCTATTAACTGTACAACCTTTTCAGAAATTCTCTTTTTTTTTTCGGACGTGAAATCAGAAAGTATCTCTACAGCAAATTACAGCTCACTCATCGTAAAATGTAGGAGCAAGCCAATATTTATCTCATTCATCTTTCATGGTGATCTGATGCCTTCTCTTCTGTCCAACCTCCACAAGTAACGTGAGAAGAGCCTCGCACACTTGCGAAGCATTTGCTTTGCCAGGGTCATTGTTTAAGGAAGCATACACCATCCAACCATGATCCAACTTCTGCTCTGGCCGAACTACAACTGAGCCAGGAACCTCGGCATCCTTCCGTGTGACAAGACCATCGCTCTTCTCACCATATCTGACTTGAAGTAGCTGTGCACATGCAGCCATTGCAGCAGGAATTGGCATAACCACTGGAAGCTTGGCTGGTTGGCCATCTGCAAGGGGTGCAATGATGGGAAGCTCTGCATGTGCCACATGAGACAAGGTGGCAAGGACACTAGGGGTGATGGCAGCTTCTGTATGGAAGGAAACCACAGGAAGTTCTCGTGGCAATTGGTGTCTCCCAAGAAACTCCCTCCTTTTTTCATACGTAAGATCTTCCAGGGCCTGCAGATCACCCTGCAGCGCATAAAGAATAAGATACTATTCCAGAGGACAAATTGGCACAAAACTCGAGAATGAGTATGAAAATCAGGGTTACAAGATTACGACTGTTTTTAACATCCTAACCCAGAATACCAGAGCCCAGCTATTATTGCTCTGTTTGGTAAAAAAAGAGGAGCAAGCCCCTGCCGTACAGATGTTAAAAGAGAAAACTACAGGATCCAGCCTGTGCTTTTGAGTACGATTTCACCTATATAATACATTTCTTTTCAGAGAAGATTCCACCATGAATAATAGAGGTGATGTAATACATACCCACACTATTTAGTGGACCAATAAAAGTAATATCTAATTCAACCACTGCTCTTTTTAAAGGACTCATTTGTAATCATATAGATTTGACTAGAAAAATAATGGTGGCTAAGGCAAATGCTCAGCCCCAAGCCTTAATTTGTATCTATTTAAGTCCCATCTGCTAAATCCCTTCCTAGAAATGCAGATATCTGTGAACTGAAATCATTTTATTTCTGATAGTTATTGCTTCAATTATCATCAATTTCATTGTAGACAACCAAAGTTCACGTACTAACAGAAACACACATACAAACATTCTAGAATATGCCAGTAACATACATGCAATAGAAGTTACACCAGACTTAGATGTAGCTCAAGATAATGACGGGACTGCAAAAAGAGCTATGACATTCAATGGTAGAATAGTAAGTTTACCGTTTTAGATATGATAACATACAGTTTCTCTTGAAGGTCAAAACAGTACTACCAGACGTGTAAAATTCCTCAACAATTGAGCTGCATATTATTTTAAGGGAGTTCTGCAGAATATGTATTTTAGATCATAAGAAATGCGGACTGTTCAGCAGTTCAGCTATCACAGCCTAAAGCATGACTTAGATATCAAAGTTCAACTTGTACTTGAAAGAAAAAAAAGAAAGAAATTGAAAGTAACAGCGGTAAATATAAATAAATGGTTAAGCAGAAGAAGCAGCCTAAACATGAGATACATTCTCTCACAGCAACATGTATATGGAGACGTGAAATACATGGTCTCTGCAGTTCTGTATAAGAGACAGCTCTTCCTAGTTCATGTTTCTCTCAGACTGAATCAGCACATGCATAATTTTAACCTGGAAACTAGATGATAAAAGCAGGATAAAAAACTACAGAACTGAAGCATTTTACCGACATTCATGTCAATCAATCTGAAACTTACTGAACATTAAGATAAAAGAACCTTGCACATAAATCAAATACCTTAAGGAGTTTGCATATCAGGATCTCCATAAGTTGCCGTAATCTTACATAATCTCCAAGCTGTCCATCCCGCAAAATATCAGAAGCAACTGGGCTGCCTCCATAGGGACTCTGTGCCAATGCTAACCCACCAACCTTATCTTTCAGATCAGACCAATATAAAGATAATGCAGCTGCTGCATCTACTCCCCCTTTGCTATGCCCAAGAATCATTACGCGTTTCTTGGAACCCCAATATATCTCTTCAATGTATTCTTTTATTTCTCTGGCATTTTTATCAACTGAAGCCTGAGGTTCAATAGGTAGTACTGAGAATAGGCAAGACAACTTCAATGTAAGAAAACCAAGGAAAGAGAAGGACAACTACCTCGCTGTGAATCTTAGCAATATGACAAGCCAAGCCCATCTTTGAAAAGTATGTTTTTGTATTAACGAAATATAGTGGACCATGGTTGCTAAAAAGACCTGTAACCAAAAAAAGTTGATGAGCAGATATAAAATTTTAAACTTTATTCTACCCCTTGACAGAAAGAAAATATTACCAGGAATCAACAAGTACACCATTGAGTTTGGCAATTTATGCTCATTATTTCTGACAAAGGAAAAGGTTGATTAAATAATCATAAAAGCAAATATTTTATATGCATTTTTTTGCAGATTCATTATGATTTTGCTCTGTTTAATTATCCAAATGAAGAAATTGGTATGGTAGTGATGCAGACCTTATGTTCTCAAATAATTCCATGAACCTCTTAGTTCCATCTTCAACCGGCAGCATGCCTCTGGCATGTTGTAGCCATCCAATGTCATCTGCTGAACCACGAATAGTTTTTCGAGCCCGAGACACAAGACTGCAAGTATAACCGGTAAGAAACTATATATCCTAAGCAAGATAACTTATCCAGAGAAAATGAATATTTTGCCCAACAAACTAACAATACAATGATGAAGTCTTCTACAAAAATTAAAGTGTAATTCTGCACAAAAATGAATTCATTAAATTGACAATCTCTACATGATCAGGTTTAAACTTCAACAGTACATGTAGTAACTAAATATAAGAAACATAATAATCAGTTACAGGAACAGCTCATTGTTCAAACTTCTGCTGACAAAAAGAGATCCCACTTAATACAACTTCCTCTCAGCTAGGACATATAACAATTGGTATCAGCATCTGAACCATGGTCCCCAACACTATGGCATCAACTTTTGTTTACATCTATGTTTGACTTAATGTTCCATGAACGTTGATATTGAAGGTTTTATGTTGTCTTTTTATCTTAAAAGTAAGATTCAAGGAATGCCCTAGTCCATGATATTTGCAAATGGTATCCAACAGAAAAAGAAAAAGTTTTCTCAAGTTCCAAGTCATGAACTCGGATGCAATCAAATTACACATCAAATTAGAAGATATAGTGAAAATAATCATCACAGACAATAATAATATTTCATACGTGAAGTCCAAGATGGGAAACTAGGAAAGTCCCAAGAGAAGTGCTGAGCAGAAAGAGCTCAGAGATAGTTGCTAAAATGAGACCAGCACTAAAAGAGTGCACAAGGAAAGCAGCCAGACCAAACATTAAGCTCTTTGAGCTTGTCGATGAGATAATATCAGAATGAGCTATGCGAAGGCTGGTGAAGAAGGCCATAAAGCGGCTTATTGTATATATTCTTAAAAAAATCAATGTGAGAGAACTCAGAGAAGGCATTCTTGCTGTCCATTTGATATAGCAAGTCAGAAAACAAGGACAGTTAAATCCATGATAGCTATTATAGCCCCAAAGGTGAAAAGCTCATCATGAGGGATGCCATATTTTTCAGCAAGGGTATGAGCTACAAAAAGAGCTTTATGGCCTAAACTAAACCTGAAAAGCAACTTTGGAGATTATTGAGCTCACTCAAACTGCTCGATCAGGGAGGGACAGATTTTTTGAGTCTCCGGAAGAGCTTGAAGCTTTTAGTCATGAAACTTGCCACTAGAGTCTGAATGTTCAACAATCCCATGAATTAAGGTTCGTAATAGGCATGAAGGGGAAATGACGAAAAGACTTTGAAGGCTATAAGGCTTTAGAAGATCCATGAGGGCAAAATCCTGGCAATAGGAAGTATGATGCTCTAACTGAGATCCTACATAGTTATGAGAAGAAGACCAATTTAGAAATGGTAGCAAACAACACCTAAGCTTACAATTCTGCGGTTTAGAATTAGTATAATGGGAAAAGATATTTAAGCTCACTAGAAATGCAAAGAGCAAAGAAACTGCACCCAGAAGTATGGATACATCTGTAAGTTCAAGAGTTAATTTAGCTAATATGCAAGCATCTCAAAAGAAAACAGGGAATCATGGACTATAAAAGACAAAGGTAAGTATGAGCAATTTTAATATGATATTTGCATATAAGAAATACTCAGGTAGTATAAATGATGTAATAATATCTTCTCTCAACAAAACCATTCTGCTTATGTGCTTGAAGACATGGCTTTAATGATGTAATGTTGTAAGAGAAAAGCTACTAGTCTTATATGAGAGAAACTTATGTGCACAACTACTGAAGCTACATAATAGTGGAAACCACCAATGTAATTCAACAAGACTAAGCTCAAATATATTAAAGTCAAGGTCATGCTAGGCAAAGGATTACCACACAGCATGAAAAGGGGAAGGCATGGTACTTTGCTAAGCTACAACCAGTAAAAATGTAAAATTAATAAAGCCCAATATTATACAGATCTAATCCTAGTATAAGAAAACTGGCCAAAAACAAGGATTGTATGGATGAGATACAAACAAGACATTGGCATCATGGCTTGTTGTACTAGACTGTACAGCCCGCTATATAGTGCACCACCCAGTACTGTTGGGTAATAAGACTTGGTACACCCCCCGGCACTAGATATTTTGGTTGGTTACCAATATGGGGTCTGGTACCAAAACTACAAAGTACAAACCTTGATTGGCATAATAGTTGCAATGCTTTATGATGAGAATGGGAGATATTATAACCCTACCTTGCAATTCATCCACATGCACTTAACTGCACTAGAATCTTGCTATTGGACCTGCCATAGAAGACTTTTTTACCCTCAATTTAAACATTGCTTTTACTACAGTTTTGTGGAGATTTTATTCATTTGATATGAACAAACAAATTAAAAAGTCCTAAAAGAAGCCATGCCTCCCAATGTATTTGAAAAACCAAGATTTTGAATAACACATTATGATGTTATGGTGGACCCCCTTCCAAAATGTTATAACGATTATGATAGTCATTATTTGCCTTAAAAAGTACCATTGGGATTTTTTATATTAGGCTGTTGTATACTTGTAGATGTGTTATAATAGAAATAGACAATAGTGGGAAGACAACAATGTTATCTTTCCCTTCACTTTTCATTGGATAAACAAATATTTCTTTTGGACCACACAATCACTTTAAAGGAAATTTTGATGCGAAAAAAAATGAGTCTTGATTCTTGAAGATAACACCTTATCTAGAGAAAGGTACAAGCAAAATAACAGCCATTGTTTATGTTATAAAGGACATTCTAACATTAAGTAATGCATTATAGTTGCCATTATATCTCTACCTGTTATTATATATAATGCAGCAGTGAAGCACCGAAACTGTTATAATGGCTATTATAATGGCAATAATTTATAACGCCATTATTTAAAAGTTAAAACCATGAGTTACAAAGAGGTCAAAAGAGAGGCAAAGTCATGCCCCTCCTCCCTAGGGGGCCCACTAGCGACATTGAAGCTACCATCAACACCACCAATGTCCTCCCATAACTTCTGATATTTGCTGATATTTTTTTGGCATGAGGTGTTGAGGATGAAGATGAAGCTGTGCATGCATGGCCATGGCCACCTCCTCTCTCTGCCCCCATTCCACACCCAATTCCATTTTGTTGAGGAATTTGAGGCCATGGGAGCAACGAACGGAAGAATGGTTGAACCCTTCCTGTTTATTGTTTGCACTTCTCTATTCCCTTCCACTCTACCACTTATTCTCCATAAATGCCCATAATTCCCTTTCTCAGAAGTAAGAGGGTGCTGTGCAATTTTACTATGGTTATCCCTTGAGGCCTTGACTCTAATCAGGGGTCTCTCACAAAGTTCAGTAACTCAGATGAGCTAGGAATTCTCTTCAATCCTCAGGCCTCAACTTTTAATTATTAGAAAAACTTTAATCCTGCTAACTATGTGTCAAAGACTCAAGTGGAACAGAATAAGCAGCAAGAGTGGTGAAAAAAAAAATCTAAAGAGATGAATATAGGATTCCGGTAGCAAGATGAACAATTAAATTGTATACACAATTCAGTAAAGACATAAAAGATTAATTGACAAAAAATACACCTTTGACCTCTACAGAAATTTTAAAACTCAAAAAAATTATTAAAAAGTTGATATTCTTATATTGAACTTATTCTTCTCAAGATACATATGAAAAAAGATTCAACCACACAACTTATAATTCTTCCAATATTCTTTAAGAAACTTAATATGTGCTTATCAAGCCTAGCACATAATCTAGATTTTCATTCAGCATCAAATCATTTATCACCTGAGTCCAAAAACCGCAAGCAAGAGATCTATAAAAGCATGATACAGAATATCAAATAGCTGACATGCAACTGATATTTTTTAATTAAATGCATTCTTCAAATCTAATACCATTAATAGAATTGTAATTTAAGGGGGGTATGAAAATGTGGTTATTCGAGCATTCATACTCCTGGAACATTGAAGATCCATTCTGAAAAATACGAGTTGGAAATTTAGGTACAGTTCTATCTCGAGATGAACTTCCATCAGAACTTGTCCCTCTTCCACTGTAAACAGGTGAAGCAGCACTGACATCACTGGAGTGTTCATATCTTGTAGACCAACTATTGAAGGATGACTCACTGGTTTGTCCTGATGGAAATGTTATTAATTCCTGACCTTCGTCGGGAATAGCTCCACCTGTGACAGCAGTAAGAACAAAAGATCAAGGTAAGTGAATATCAAACCTTTGCATCTTCATTCAAATTCAACAACATAGAGGACATTAAGAAGTCAATCATGAAATCAGATGCAGGTACAGGCATTGCTACACAGATAGGTCGATGGATGGTAGATGGATGGACAGATATATATTATATATGTGTATGCCTATATATATAAAGAGAGAGAGAGAGGAGAGAGAGAGAGTTATAAAATGCAGTCCATGTGGCTTCATATGCAGGTGCAGCCCAATAATTGCACCTCATGAGGCCAATGAACCAATGAACTCCTCATATGGAGCCCGGCCACCTAGTGAGCCACCAAGCACCCTCATAAGCTTAGCAGGACATATATGCATTCTTGTTACACATGGATTGCGGTGATGGTGGGAGTCATTGTCATATGAGTCACTTCTAAGGCCGTCAAACAAATTGAGCTGCTCGAGCTCAGATCGAGAAAAGCTCGTATCAACCTCACTTTGAAACTAAACAAACCAAGCTTGAACCAGCAAAAAAGGCACAAAATTAATTTCAAGCTGAATCAAGAAGTTGATCCAACTCGATCAAGCTAGGGTCAATAGAGGATATATTGGATCAAGGCTTTAGTTAGTGTTTTCCTTTGACTTCTTCAAATCAATCAAAAGTCAAAATAGTCTTGAACCAAGCTTGAACTTAACTTGAAATCAAGATAGAATGTAAGTTTTAATTCAAGCTTGATTCAAGATGAATTGATTTCCGCTTCATTTAAGATTCCAAAGCTAATCACTAAGGTTCATTTTTGGCTCGGTTTGAGGTTAGGCTCAAATTGAGTTCAAAGTACTAGTAAAAAAAAAAATCAAGCTTGATCTAACAGCTCAAGCTTGAAATTAATTTCAAATTAAGCTTGATCAAGCTCTCCTCTTGATTACACCTTAGTCACTTCCCAAAGGAGCCAAAGAAGAACTCTGATTTTTGAATACTATTTAAGATTGGTAGCCTAAGTACTAAATGATTTGTTTATTAGCTAGGGACTCCAAACCTCCTTACATGCCACAATTCCTGTAGTTCTTTTATTTTTTTGTTATTTTTTTTGTTGCAGTGGCATACTTAAAACCCAAGATTAGTTCTCAAGGATTTTTGTTATTTTTTAGGTTAACATACCATACCATACTTAAATAAGTTCTTAAATAAGCAAGAAATTGTATAACAATTTTTTCTTATTTTTTCTGAAATATTTATTTAGGTATTTTAATTTTCTACTTATTTAATATATTTAATGAATACCATTCATTTCGTAAATACTTATATTTACTGAGCATATACGTCCGCACACCACATATGTACTATCCCAATTAAGGGTGGAAATCTATGACCGACCTACCAACCAGCGTATACCTGATCCGCATTAAACAGGTTCAGATTTAAGATAAATGGGTTCGGGTCATAAACAAGTCAACCCTCCTCAACCTGTTTATTAAACAAGTCCAATCTAGGTTCATAAGTTTCGACCTATTTAACCCGCACAAACCTGTCAATGCATCTCAAGTCATCGATCCCACTCCCAAAGCTCCAACGAATAAGACAACAATACATGGATTGTATGCTTCACCAAACAAATTCACAGCCATCGAATATCACATCTATTTTCCTTAACAATGGAAAAGATCCCTGCCCCCCATGCCCCCCCCCCCCCTCTCTCCATCTCTATATCATTTCCTCCATCAATCCTTCTCTACGCTCTTCCACTCCAAGGCCACAAAGGAAAAGGCTTCCCCAAGCCTTGGCCCACCACTTGCTTCAACCATTGCAGCCGCCCTAGCACCACCAACTCCATCTTCAACCTTGGCTTCTCCCCACCATCATTGTTGGTGATTGTCCCCTGCAGTCAATCACATTCCGTCCCTTCCTCTCCTCTCTCTCTTTTGGTTTGATCTGAACATGGTCCCGTTCTTGATTTTCTTTCAAAGATCATAAAATTTCTTTCAAATATCTAATCTTTTTTGCCCTATTTCTTTGATTTCATCATGAAGGTGGTGAGGAAATTGGTGGCAGCGACTAGGGATACTATCTAGAGAGATCTAGAAGTACCAAAAGACCACAGAGCGACTGACAAGGAGTTGTTTCATCGTTATCAAGAAGATGCAGAAAAAGAAGATGCAAGAGAATAGAAGAAAAGAGCAAATATTTTTTTCGCTTATTATTCTATTGTCTTAAAGAAATAATTTAATTTGTGACCTAAAATAAAACCTATGTTCTAGGAATTTTTTTACCTCTTAGCATGAGATGTTTTCTGCATGATTTATTGTAATATAGAGGTTAACATATTTATATCTGAAACCTAAAATAATAGTCATGTTTAAGACTGGTTAAGAGGTTACTTGGGTCAATTTGAGTTTGCATATCAAAATGGGTTATTAGCATTAATACAGGTTCACAGTTCATTGCAGAGCTAATTGGACTGACCTACTTATTAAACAAGTTAAGCAAGTCAGGTCAGGTACCTGTTTGTTAAATAGATCAGGTCCAAGTTTCAATTCCAACCTATTTAATAAACATGTATGTTTTAGGTTGATAATTTTTCATCTCGAACCATATCTGACCTGACCCAACCTGATTGCCACCCCTAAATTCCCAATCTCTCATAAACTATGACTCTCTTTCACCCTTGGGAAAAATAGTTGATGCTTAATGTTTAAGTTGGGATCTCACCAACAGGGACGGAGAAGCAACGAGTAAAATATGAGGTTGTTTGTGCAAGATAAGAAGCAGCTTCACTAAGAGCCGGAATGGAGGTAAATAGCTGGGAGTCATGCCCCTCATCTGCTGAATGATCATCACGAGCCTGGAAACATTAATGATCGAGTTAAAATTTCAAAAATGAATTTTAAAAACCTAATCAATCTTGTGCATAAAATTCTAGATACGACTTATTTAATTTTCCCCAAAAAAAACCATGAAAATTACTAAGGGATGGTCTTTGCCTGAAGCTTAGGACTTAAGTTGAAGGATCTGTAAGTTTATTTACATAAGAGACCTAAAAGGACCAGGATCCTTTATATGAACTGTTACCACTATCCAGAGTAATTGAATAAATCTTTGTAAGGAAAAATTTGTTCAAAAACCTAGGATACCTGTCTCGCTTATTTATGTCTAAACATGATGGGATGTTTTCAAAGAAAAGAACATAAATAATTAATTTAAACAGTGGCACCAAAATAACCTTCTTGAGAGCATTTGTGGTGCAACTAGTGAAAACTGACACAAGCTTTAGACACAAGAAGAATGATTTTTGGCAATGACCTACAGAAGAAATGACATTACCATAAATATAAGCTTATTTAATTGGGTCATACACATTGGAAGAATCCATTTGCAGATTCTTTCATGATGAACTTTAAAACAAAGAAAGTATAGGTTGTACCTCGCTGTAAGTGATACTCAGTGCTTCTATGTTTGAATACCATTAATTTGGAAAAAGAAATCTACTTGTTCCAGATAGGAAAAGCTTAAACACAAAAGGAATTGGTAAAGTATGCGGACATACACTGCATATTATGTAAGTATGTCTTTCATCATTCAAATTTGCTTAACCAGCTTGGTTGTATTAATATGTATCAAAAGCTCAAAGAATACCAGCTTGGTTGTATTAATTTTCTTAACCAGCTTGGTTGTATTAATATGTATCAAAAGCTCAAAGAATACCATCCTAGATGCATAACATCTTGTTATAGGTCCCTACCATCAAAGCAATAGTTGGTTCCACCCTTTTTGAAGGCCTCTTCTCCATGCTTGCCGACAAAAACCTAAGCATCAGACCATTGTTAATACTCAATAGCATGCTGGCAGTTACTAAATATCATGGATGAAGCCGAAGAGAGACATGCTAACAATGCAAATGAGACAAAATGGTTGCTTATATGGAAATAATGAGTTGCAAGATAGAATCAATTAAAATATGTAGGCAGAAAGAGGCAGTTTTGAATGCTAAGTTTTAAAATGTCAAAAGAAATTTTATGTTAGCATAGAGAATATCATCTACGAAAAATTAATTTTCTTCTACCATTTTAGGCTTATTTTAGCATAGACAATATTATCTACAAAAAATTAATTTAGTATTAGTCATGTTGTCGCAATAGCAGCAAGAAAACAAGCAAACAGACATGCATGTAAAAAAATCTTTGAAAGTTCAACAAAAAAGCACAGAAGAAAAATGCAATGTACACCCATGCAGTAGCATCGAAGGTTGGGCATAACAGAAATAGAAGTTCTAACATGGTAATTGTGGGTAGTTATTAGGTTTGGAGTGTACATCCGTCTCGTGGACTCGTCCAATTCAGAACTATGAGGAGCCCCTAGTCTTCCGAGTGGGCACCACGGCGCCAGGCACTTTGGCCAAACTTTTGATACAGAGACAGGTGGTGGCGGTGCCAACTTTACCTTCTTGACGCATGCCAAAAATATACGATCCAATTGCCAATTGGTGCACAATTCTACGACTAGATCAACCCAAATTACTGAAGTATAAATGAACGCCTTCACAATCGACAAAACACACAGAAAACTAAAACGGATCATCGAACCTCATATAAATAACAACCATTAATTTATCCAGTCCAATAAACAAAACGATAATTACACCAGAAGAAGGTGGAAAAGAAAAAAAAAATCCGCAAAAATACCAAGATTGAGTTTTCTTCCCCTTTCCGTTTTCACAAATTAATGATAGAAATAACAAGTCAAATTCTTGGGAAAACCCTAATCCAAGAGAAGTATCAAAAGAAGCTCGCTCGTACCTGGCTGGGATCGATCGCGGAGGAGGGAAGAGTAAAAATGGGATTCCGAGAGTTAGGGTTCGTCCGCAGGCGTTTTTCGTGGAAAGGAAAAGGTGGGAAGGAAGTAGGAGAACGGATCCGTTGGCTGTTAAACCGACTTTGGGAAATGGGGAGGGAAGGGTTTCCTTCAACTAGGAAACCGGCACACGGTTAGCCGAACACGCGCTCGCCACGATCCCTTGCTTGCTGCCCACCGCTTATGTCCAGAAGTCGGAAAAATTCTAGATAAAGATTCTACCACCATAACCCCAAAGTGAGGGTGACAGCATGACAAAGTTAGGGTGGAGATGAGTCAAAGTTAAGACCTAACTCAGATCCTGTTCGGTTTTTCTGATGGGATTGCGATTGCCAAGCTTCTCGTAACCTGATCAATTTGGAAAGACGATGAAAGCCTAAGAACCCTTGATGGTTTCATCATACACTTTCTGCTTCTCTTTCTTTTAATGTTATTTCTGCTTTTATAACTAATATGGCAAGTCATAAGGCCACCTTTTTATCCCTTGTTTTTTTATTCTAAATTTACTGTTTTTTTTTTTTTTTTCTTAAAACGGGTGCTTCATACAGTGCGTGTGTGAATACACCCAATAAGATCAAAATACAGTAACTCACGGAGTGCCAATGGCAACTCCCCCTCCCCTGACCAAAGAGCATAACCAGAATGGTGGGCCACGTAGGCAGCTACCCAGTCGGCTGCCCCGTTGGCCTCCCTAAATACATGCTCGGCCTGGATGGCCATCCCATCTCTCATCATCGCCACAATATCACGGATCAAGGGGTGGTCTGTGTCCCCGCCCCTCAACCCCCTCTGAATCCACTGGATGACAGTGGCCGAGTCACCCTCTAGGATGATCGAGCTAGCCCGCAGAACAACCCGCGCATGACGAAGGCCTGCCCAGGCTGCACGCAGCTCTGCTCCGGGGACCGATGTATCATACAAGTGGCAGCCACCAGCAGCTACTGCCCTAGCGTCCGGGTCCCGTATGACAAAGCCTGCACCGCCACGAGTGCCGCCATCCAAAACCGACCCATCGAAGTTGACCTTGAAGAAGCTCGGGGGTGGGGGCTCCCAGGTGACAAACACCATCCGAGGAGCTGCCGAGGCAAAGGAGGAGCCCCAGATGTCCCAAGCTGTCAAAAGTCTATCCGTAGGTGGGGTGGCTCTGATCTCTGTGGCCTGTGCCCGAGCAAGCTCTGCAACAAACCTCGGTGACAACCTACGCTCGCCAAAAATGTGAGCGTTCCTAGCCAACCAAATCTGGTATGCTGTACAACTCGCTCTGATACCCTCATCGCGAGTTTGAGAACTGGCTAACCACTGTCGCACCACTCCGAGAAACTGTAATCGTGCACTCCGCGCCCCCTGCTGGAACCCAGTCCACTGCCATGTCGCCCTCGCCCATGTACACTGGAATAGCACATGGTCCACTGACTCCTCAGCTCCACACGTCGCACACTCTGCCGAGACCCCCCCGCCACGCCTGCTCAACTCGGCTCTCGTCGGGAGGCGGTCCCAACATATCTTCCATAGGAAGAGGGCTACCCTCGGGTGAAGACTCGACCTCCAAGTCCAGGTGCAGTCCGGCCCCGACTCGTGCCCCGCCGAGAGGATGCGGGAAAGATCACCTAATCTGACACTGGCCCGGCTCGAGGTGCCCCAGACCCTGATGTCCGGCCCCCCACATCCTGGTAGCGGGAGGGACCGAATCCTCGCAGCTAGGTGAGCCCCAAACAACAACCTGAGTCTGGCCTCATCCCACTCTGCCCCTCCAGGGACTAGTAAGTCACACACACGTAGCCCCTCCACAGCCTCAGTGTGAACCATAGTCGGCGAGCAACTCAGGGGAAGGGAGTCCACCCATGAGTCACCAGTCACATCGATACTCCGGCCATCTCCAATCAAACATCTGGTATGCGCCAAAATAGATGGCATGTAACTCCTGATCTCGCGCCACATGAAGGAGACTCGTCGCCCCCCTCCCCCCGCTGCCACTGAAACCCCCCGACCATATCTGGCTGCCATCACCTGGCTCCAGAGGCCATGAGGCTCAAGCAAGAATCGAGCCGCGTGCCGAGCAAGGAGCGCCTCGCGTCTCGCTATGAGGGACTGCACCCCCAAACCGCCCTCGCCGATAGGAAGGCACACCTGCTCCCATGCCACCAGGTGCACTCCGTGACCGCCACCGTATGACCCCCACAAGAAACTCCGAAGAAGTCGCTCGATCCTCAACAGAATCGTCTTCGGAACCACTGTGTTGGCCATAAGATACACCGGTATAGATCCCAGCACCGCTCTAACCAATGTCACTCTCCCCATCATAGATAAGGAGGGAGGAGGACGCCCTCCATCCCTCCAACCTACTCTGGACTCGCTGCATCAAGCCGGAGCACTCCGCCACCCGTAGCCTCCGGCCAGTAATGGGAACACCTAGATAGGTGAGTGCCCCCTCCTGCTCTGGTATCTGCAGAATCCCTCTGATCTCCTGTCTGACTCTGCTCTCCGTGCTGGGGCTGAAGGAGATGGTGGACTTCAGCAAGTTCACTCTCTGGCCGGACGCCACGCAGTAGTCTGCCACCACCCTGCGGAGAACCCGAGCGTTCGAAGTCCGTGCCCTGGTCAAAAGAAGACAATCATCAGCAAAAAGTAAGTGGGAGATAGGTCGAGCCCCCGGGGCTGGGGTATAAGCCTCCAGCTCCCGACTAGCGCACACCCTCTCCAAGGATCGAGACAAGATATCAGCACAGATAATAAACAGATAAGGGGATAAGGGACATCCCTGTCGTAATCCTAAGGTAGACTCAAAGAAGGATGACGGAGTGTCGTTGACCAAGATAGAAAATTTTGGCCCACGGACACACCCCATCACCCAATCAATCCACTGCCTCGGGAAACCATAAGCCTCCAAAGCTCGCTGAAGAAAACTCCACCTGATCCTGTCATAAGCCCGCTCCATATCCAGCTTGACTGCCATTAAGCTGTGCCGCTTCGAAGCTCGCCGAAGATCCCAAAACATTTCCTGAGCCAACATAACATTGTGAGAAATATTTCTGCCGACCACAAAGGCCCCCTGCTCCTGGCTAATGATGCCCGGTAAGAAGGGCTTCATTCTACCCACCATGATTCTTGCCACAACCTTGTATAAGGTTGTGCACAAGCTAATGGGACGAAAGTGGCAAGGCTCAGTCGCATTCTGACGCTTAGGAATAAGCGTAATAAAGGTGGCCTTCCAGTCCACAGGCATGGCTGCCTGGGTAAAGAAGCACTGAATGGCCTCCACCACCGCAAGCCGGATAATACTCCAGTACTGCCGAAAGAAGAAAGGGGGGAACCCATCAGGTCCCGGGGCCTTGTCCCAGACTGCCTCCTGTACCTCCAACGTCGACACCGGCCAAGGCTACACTCTCGACATCACGAATGCCCACATCCACCCTCAGCGGGCGGTCCCCATCGCTGGCCTCCTCATCCACCGTCCATCTAGTGCGGAAAAAGTCAAGTAAGGACTGGCGGATAGCAGGCTCGCTCTCTACCCGGTGTCCGGACCCATCTCGCAGAGAGTGAATCATGCTCCTCCGTCTCCGTATGATAGTAGACCGATGGAAGAATCTAGTATTACGATCCCCCTCGCTAACCCACTGCACGCGAGATTTCTGACGCCAGAAGATCTCATGTTGACGTAACAACGAGTGGTGGGTTGCGAGCAATCCCCGGAGATCAGCCATATCAACCTCTGGGAGCGTACCTCCTAAATCTTCCTTCCTTTGCAGCTCGGCGATCGAGGACTCTACGCCCTCCAGTCGCCGGAAGATATCACCCACAACCACACGATTCCATCGACGAAGGCGTCTTTTGGTCAACTCGAGTTTGCGTGAGACCTGTTGCATGGGATCGCCATGCACAGGAATCCGCCACGCATCGCGAACAATATCCCAAGACTGGGGATATGACAGCCAAACCTTCTCGAAACGGAAGGGGCTGTGATGCGTAATGCCCGGTGAGGTGGAGAGTAGCAATGGGCAATGGTCCGAGGCTATCCGAGGCAGGTGGCTGACTCGGCCAGAGGGAAATCGGAGGATCCAATCAGGGGATGTAAAAGCCCTGTCTAACCGTTTCCAAACCCGAGCATTGCCCTGCTGATTATTGCACCAAGTGAACTGTGGTCCGGAGAAACCTAAGTCTACCAGGCCGTTCCGCGACACAAAGTCACGGAACTCCCTCCTGTCCACTCGATCCGTGAAGGCAGCGCCCCCCGCTTCTCATCCTGACTCAGAATACAGTTAAAATCACCAATCACTACCGCCGGAATACCCTGGGCGGTCAGATCGGTAATCTCCTGCCAAAGGATCCTCCTGACCCGGTGATCCGTGCTAGCATATACACCACACAGAACCCATGGAGCAGCGTCGGGTGTTGATATGACCATGATTACTTGTTGAGAGCAGTTGTGGAAGACATCAATCGTCGCCACACCCCGCCTCCACAGAACCAAAATCCCTCCCGACAACCCCTGGGAATCAACTGCATAGGTCTCCCAATCCCTTTCCATACGCCGCCTCAGCCGGCTGAGCCCCTCACCAGATAATCGGGTCTCATAAAGGAGACAGATCTCCGGACAATGAATCTGCACCAAACGTTTGAATGAAGACGTGAAAGACGGCTTGGCCGCCCCTCTGCAGTTCCAAGAGAGAATCATCATGGATCACAGTCCACATAGTCGGCCTCAGATCCATCCTCTCCTAAAGTCGCGGGGACATCCTCAGGCTCAGAACCCAGGTGGCCTCGCTCCTCCACCCCTCCACCAGGTGCGGTTACAAACCCCATAACAACTGCCCTAACCCGCTGGGCGGCAGTAGAATGGTCCATAACCGCTCCTAGTGGTAGAGCATCGGTCATGCTCCCCACCATGTGTGGGGGAGGGTGGCCTCCCGCCAAACACCCGCCTGGGGTAGTGTCCTCCCGCACCCCTGCAGTGAGGATAGGCGGGCCAAAGCGAAAGACCCCCTCCGGTCCACTCCCGGGGCCCGCATGAGCATCCCAAGTCGGAATCACACTCGGCATACCCATCATGGGTGGGTCCTGATCACCGGCCTGAGGGAGCCCCAGACCAACCGCCGTCTCCTGAGAGGGTGGGCTGTACCGGAAAGGGCCAGCCCACTCATCCTGGGCCAGAGGAACCGGCTCAAAACTATCCCCTGGGCCGGAGGCTAGCCGTGACTCCCCACCAGTCTGGGCCTGCAAGGCATGGGCTCGCGGGCCCTCCTCTCGGCCTGGATGCGCCAGGGCCTGCAGCCCTGATGTGACCTGGGCCCGCAGGCCCTGCGCCACTGGGGCCTTCGCGCCCCCTTCCCGATCTGCGGCCCAGGCGACAGGCCCGCACTCAAACGGGGGCGCAGAAGGGGCTGACCCACTCACGCGGGTGGTCGTGGACCCGCACGCGATGGGGGGCGCAAGGCCGCTCGCGGCAGGGAGCGGGGAGGGGGGTACTCGCCCGCTCGCAGCAAGGGGGGCGCGGGGGGGCGCTGGCCCGCTCGCAGCCGATGGCACGAGCGGCACGGGCCCCCCGCTGGGCGCCGTCGAGCCGCAGTGAGCCGATGGCTCGGGGCGCGCCCTCCGTTCGGCCCGCAGCAGCCGGCCCACGACCGCGGCGCCCAGCCCTGTGGGCCCGCGCGTGTTGGGCCAGCGCCGGTGCTGCTTGGACCGCCAGGCATGGGCCTGGTTGTGGGCCAAGGCCCGCGGGGGGCCTGGGCCTCTTCTGGTTCTGGGCCCGGGCTACGATTGCCCTGCTGGGCTCAACGTCGGCCCGTTGGAGGGCCTGGTCTACCGAGCCAACCGGGTCGACCCGCCGGCTGGGCCCCGGGTCACCCGATTCAACCCTTTCGGAGGCTGGGTCGCCAACCATGGCAACCCGGTCCAGGCTACCGGAGGGGGCCAGAGCCAAGAGGGCACCACCACCGGCCAGGGGCGACCGGCGGCGGGCGACCTTAGTTGGCTTTTGCCAACCGTCGGTATCCGCCGGGGATGCCGGCGAGGTCTGACCAACCGCCGGAGGTGGCGGCCCGGTCGAGGAAGACCTGGGTCCCTTGTCGGAATTGGTCGTCTCCCCCAACCCCGGCGGACGGTCCTCTCGTGGGGCTCGCCTCCGAGAGGCCACCATCCAAGGGCCGTAGATCGGCCCTTGGTTCTCCTCCTCAGTTGCTGGAGGAGGCTGAGCATGCCCCGATTCGCCCACCGGGTCCGCCGTCCCCGAGGGAGGTCCCCCCGCTGCTGGGCCATTCGCCGGAGAGCGACAGGCGGCATCGCCATGACCCAGTCGCCCACAGCGAGGGCAGACCGCCGGCAGGTTCTCGAACACGAACGGCTGCCAGCGCACCTTCTTCAACCCTTGGATCAGTACCCCCGGTAGCAAGGGCGCCGTGGTATCAACCGCGATTTTAACCCGGGCAAAGCCCATCGCCCCCTGCTGCTCGGTGACACCGTCCACCGCGATCGGTTGTCCCGCCCTGGCAGCGATATGGAGGATGGTCGAGGGCGACCAATACTCCGGTGGTAGTCGGGGCAGACGGAGCCATACCAACGCCGTCTTCACCGCCGTATCCTCGGGTTCGAAGTCCGGGACCCAAGGGCTCATGGCGAGGAGCTGCCCCGCCACCACCCACGGGCCCTCACTCAGGGCCCGGTCCCGGTCCTCCGTCGACTGGAAACGGAGGGCGAGGTAGTCGCCCGCAAGCGGGACAGCCACCACATCCTTGAGTTTAGCTCGGGCGGCCACATCTTTGGCCACCCACTCCGCCGGGATGCGGCGGCCAAAGCTGCGAGCCACCAGAGCTCGCCCTTCCCACTTCTGCCGGGCCGCCGCGATCGGCTCCTCCGGTAGCCGGAGAACATCCGAAAAGCGGCGGCTCAGCCGTTCGACTTCCGCGGCTGTGGGCCACTGGGTGACCCACGGCCCCGGCCGCGACCAAGCACCGCGCCCAGATTCAGAGTGCTTACCCGGTCCTCTCGCCGCTCCCTCCGTCGTCTTCCCCATCGAAGCTGTGCCCATCGGAGCCTTCCCTTTGCGGTCCATGGAACCTGAAAGAAAGAAGGTTAGCCTAACAGAAAAGAGCCTGGGTCAGGGGTGCCTCCCCGGCCAGGCCGACCGACAAAGTCCCCGATGCCCTCGCCGAGTGGAACCTCCGCTTCAAGACTCCCCCCCCACTGTCACCTAGCTACCCGATCCGGTTGCCGAGAGCCAAGAAACGCTTGCAGGGCAGAGTCGTCACGGAAACCACTCGACCCACCACGCCGGATGTCGAGAGATCGTCGCCCACAGGAGCTCCGATGCCCTCGCCGAATAGATCACCTCCGCTTCAAGACCCCCCCCCCCCACGCTGTCACCAAGCTGGCCGACGGTTGTCGGGAGCCAGGTGCACTCGCGAGGCAGAGTCGTCACGGTTCCACACACCAAGACACCACGCCGGACGCCGAGAGATCGTCGCCGACTAGCCGTTAGACTCTCTCTCTACACCGGAGCTTCTCGCTCTAACTAGCCGTTCTGAGTAACTAGCTTCTCTCTCTCTTTACTGTTTTCACCTCTCTCTTTTTTCCCCCTTGTTTTTTTTTTTATAATCAAAACGGCAGATTAAATAGCTCTAAAGTAAGTACATCATGCCAGATCATGGAAAAGTAAAGAGTACACAGAGGAAGGAGTGTCTCCCCTAGATGTCCAAAGAAATTTCCCGGAGTGCCGGGCGATGAAGGAGGCGACCCAATCTGCTGCCTGGTTCGCCTTCCGAAATACGTGTGCTGCTTGGAAGCCCCCAACTCCTGGGCTAGTCTCCGAGTATCTCTAATGAGAGGATGGCCATCACCATATCTATCCACACCTCGAATCCAGTCAATCACCACAGAGGAATCCTCCCCAAGAAGCACCCTCTCGGCACCAAGGACTCTCCTCACAAATGATAACCCCTCTCATGCTGCCCGAAATTCTGCCCCTACAACCGTAAGTCCTAGCGTGCGCTGACCCTCGGCTGCCACCAGCCTGCCCCAGGAATCTCTGATCACAAATCCAACACCACCAGTACTACCATCCACCAACATACTTCCGTCGAAATTCACTCTAAGATGACCAAAGAATGGGGGCACCCAAGAAACGAGGGTGAACCTGGGCGCTATGACAGCAGATGAAGTGCCCCAGATGTCCCTGGCCATCCTAACAGTGAACAATGCTGAGGCTGCAATAACCTCCCCCGACTGTGATATAGCTCTATCAACTACCATCCTCGGTGGAAGCCTCCTACCCTCAAAAATACCAGCAATCCTGTCCAACCAAACGTGGTAAGCCATGTATGCTCTGAGGATACCCTCCTCCCAAGACCTAGGGCTCCGAATGGAGGCTCACAATAAAAGAATCAGAGCCTCTGCTGACTCCACCGACTGGGATAACGGGACCGGTGAACTGCTCCAAATCTCACTCGCCCTCGGACACTGCACTAGAACATGATCAATAGTCTCCTCCGCCTCCGTGCACACCACACAGTGCTGCGCAACCCTCACTCCTCGTCGGGATAGCAGACTCCTGGTCGGCAGGCAACCCCATGCCGCCTTCCAAATGAATAGCGCTACCCGCGGATGAATCCGCATCCTCCAAATCCATCCTCCCTCAATCTATCGGCCAGTCTCCCTACTGAACATGGGAAGAAGATCCCTAGCTCGTACCCGCGTCCGTCCTGATGGCCTCCACACTAGCCTGTCAGACTCCCCTCGCGATGGAACCGAAAGTGCCAAAACCAAATCTGCTAGCTGCTCTCCTAATGCCTCCCGAATCAGCCCCTCTCTCCACAGACACCCAACAGGGTCCAATAGATCACATACTCTGTATCCATCCAATCTTGCCGAGTCCACCAGGGTCGGCAGACAACTGATCGGCTGCTCAGTCACCCAACTATCTGCCAGGACATTGATCTATTGTCCGTCCTCGATAGACCATCTGATCTCTGGAAGCACCTGCATGGCCCTGGCGCACATCTCCCTCCAAACCGGCAAATGGTGTCGTCCTGCCCTCGCCTCCGGGACCAAAGCCCCATACTTGGCCCTCATCAGTGAGGACCACAGACTATCGGGCTCTAGCATAAATCTAGCAACATGACGTGCCGCTAGAGCCTCCCGCCTCACCACCAAACACTGCACTCCCAATCCACCAACCCCGGTCGGCTGGCACACGACCTCCCATGCCACCAGATGGATACCGCCTCTACCACTACTCCCCCCAGATGAAGTTCCTGAAGAGCTGCTCAATAGTCTTCAAAACCTCCACTGAAATAAGAGAGTTGGAGAGAAGGTAAGTCGAAATCGACAAGAGTACCGACCGAACTAGGGTGATCCTCCCCATCATCGAAAGTCTGTGCCTCTGCCATCCCTCCAATCTATGTCTGATGCTGAGCTCCAGAGGAGTACAGTCCCTGCGACGTAGCCGCTGACCCGAGAGCGGAATCCCCAGATATGTCAGTGGACCCACCTGCTCACCCACCCCCAGAATCTCCAAAATAGAATTCTTCACCTATACCCTGGTCTTCGGGCTAAAACATATCGCTGATTTGGACAAATTGATACACTGCCCCGACACTGCGCAATAGTCTCGTAAAATCCTGTAGTTAACCTGTGCGGCCTGTCGAGTCGACCGGGACAACAATAAACAGTCATCAGCGAAAAGCAAGTGAGAGATCGGCACAATCCCCTCCACCGGCCTATAAGCCTCTAACTCCTGTATAGTCGCAGGATGTCTAAGAGCTCTATATAGTGCATCGGCACAGATAATGAAAAGTAAGGAAGAGAGAGGACAACCCTGGCGCAAACCTCCAGTAGACTCAAAGAAACGGAAAGGAGTAACATTCACCAAGATGGCAAAAAAAGAATGTTGTACACAACCCATCACCCAGCTGATCCACATCTCGAGAAATCCAAATCCCTGCAAAGACTGCCGCACAAAATCCCATCTTATCCTATCATACGCCCGCTCCATGTCAAGCTTGATCCCCATCAGGCTCCTCCTCATCGGCGCCCTACGGAGATCAAACATGAACTCCTGGGCAATGATCACATTGTCTGTAATGCTCCGTCCTCCCAAAAAAGCCCCCTGCTTCGGACTGATCAACCTCGGAAGAATGTCCTCAACCTAACGGCAAGTATCTTCGTCGTAGTCTTGTACAAAGTCGAGCACAGGCTAATCGGTCGAAAATGTTCCGACTCAGTAGCATCCTGCCATTTCGGTATCAAAGTGATAAATGTCCTCTACCAGTCCCTCGATATAGTAGCGGTACTAAAAAAACTGTTGTATGGCCTCCGTCACCTCCTGTCTCACAATCGACTAATACCTCCTGAAGAACACCGGAGGAAAACCATCCCGCCCCGAGGCCTTGTCCCCTTCCAGGGACCAAACTGTTTTCCTAATCTCCCTCTCCGAAACCGGCCGGATCAATGCTGCGGACTCCTCCTCCAACACCCGAGTCTGAGGCATCGGGATGTCCACTGAACTCCCATCCCCTATCTACTCTGTCCATCTAGCTCTAAAGAAACACTCCACAATCCTCCTGATCAAGTTCGGGTCCTCCGTCAGCTGCCCATCCTCACCTCTGATAGCTCTGATCCTGTTCTGATGCCTCCTAATCACTATCGCCTGATGAAAGAATCTGATGTTTCGATCCCTTTCTAGAATCCACTGAACGCTTGACTTCTGTCTCCAAAAATCTCCTGCTGCCTAAGGAGCGAATCATGTAGTGCTAGGTGTGATCTAAGCTCCCCCAACTCCTCCTCCGATAAGCCTCCACTCTGGACCTCCTGAGATTGTAATCTGGTGATGGCCTCCTCCAAGCCCTCCAGCCTCCTAAAAATATTCCCCACCTCCTCACGGTTCCACCTCCTCAACCGCCTAGAAGTCAACTCCAACCTCCGGGACACACGGTGCATGGCATCCCCCCTGACTGGCATACTCCAAGCCTCCTTGACCATCTCCCAGGACCGCGGGTAACAAAGCCAAATCTTCTCAAATCTAAAAGGAGAGCGACCAGAAATAAGGGCCTCGGTCCTCACCAATAATGGACAATGGTCCGACGCAATCCTAGGCAAGTGTCTGACATGGTAATTTGGAAAGCGTTGAACCCATCCTGCGTGGCGCAAACTCTGTCAAGTCTCTCCCAAACTCGGGCCTGCCCCTGCTGATTATTGCACCAAGTGAACCGCGGGCCTGAATAGCCCAAGTCAATTAATCCATTCGAATCAAGAAAATCCTGGAACTCCATAATTTTCCTTTTAAAGGTAAAGGGACAGCCACCCATCTTCTCCTGGGAGTCGGTAATGCAATTGAAGTCCCCTGCTACTAACATCGGATGGCCCTGACCAATCAATTGGGATGCCTCCTCCCACAAAATCCTCTTTCCTATAGTCTGTACTAGCATACACAGCTGCGAGGACCCATAGATTTCCATTACCTTCCGAAATAACCAAGATTGCCACTTGAGTGCAAACATTAAAAATGTCAATTCTGCAATTACTCTGAGCCCAAGTGACGATGATCCCTCCCAACAGTCCCTGAGATTCCACTACATAAAATCCCCACGACCTTGGCACCGCCCTCCTTGCCTTCTCTATACTGCTTCCAGATAAACGAGTTTCTAACAATATACAAATATCTGGATTGTGTAGAGTCACCAACCTGTGAAAAGCCGGGGCAAAGTAAGGTTTCCCCGCACCACGGTAGTTCCAAAGAAGCACCTTCATAAATTACTAGATGGATCGACACAGCCCAACTCCCCGGAACCACACCTACAAGAATCCTCCAAACTCACCCCACTGTCAGTCACCCCACCATCGGCCTTTTTTTGGGTGAAAAAAAAAAAAAAGGAGGGGAGGGGGAGGGACCAGCCCACCCGCATAGCAGCCCCATTACTGAGCCCCCCTTCCACTAGGGAATGTTCGATACAGGTCGCAGGTTTCGCGTGCCTTCCCCGACCCGTGGGCTCGTCCCACTGGGTTCACCGCCTCACGTGTGGGTACGTCACCCCAGTGCCACCTTGGTACAAGTGGAAGGAAGGCATAACCGCCAACAAGCCAGCCGGGCGTGGGGCATCCGGTCCCCTAATTTAATTGACGCCCGTGCGTTTCGAATCCGGGCAACTTGGGCGGAATTATCGCTCTCTTACCATCAGGCTACTACCTTGGTGGCACCATCGGCCTTAACTCCCTTCACTGAAGCCAGCAACTGGAGCATGATGCGATTGTGTGATCCTTCACTGTTTGGCTGTGCCAAATGGCATGCATTGGCTACAGGATCCTCCCCCACAGTCCCCTAGTTCGGCGCCGGAAAAGGAAAATGCCACTTGAGGTGAGACTCCGGAGATCCCAAGGCTAGAGGATGCGGAGGGAGAAGCGCTGGAGGAGCAACCGGTATTCGGCCCTTGGATGGTAATGAGTTGGATTTGGCATCAGCGGGCGGCCAAGTCGGCAGCTAGGCGGAAGGTGACGACTGAGTCGGTGGCAAGTCGGGACCCGGCGTCGACACCTCCCTGTTCTGGTCCGAGCGCAGAGGGTATTAAGGCGATCTCTAGTGTTCTCCGATTGATTTAGAGGGCTGGCAGAAACCCTCGAAGGTAGCCCGGAGGAAGACGCCGGAGAAGGATGCTTCGACGGCCAGAATGGGTACGCGAGGGGGTGGACTAAGTCAACCTGGTGTTGGCATTGAGTACGGCGTCGAGTCGAGTACCAGGCCGGATTTGGGTGGGCTCAATCCAAGTTTGAACCGGGCTGGGGAGGGGCCCAAGCCTGTCGTCGCTGGGCGCATGGCTGGCCCGGCCTTAGCCCACGGAAGAGGTCGAGGAGCCCGTCCAAGCGACCGCTGGGGCTGAGCTCGACGGAAGTGGGTTTGGGTCCTTCGGTGGCATCGGGGACGCCGAGGAGGCCAGTGGGCGGCGTTCGCCGGAGGAGCAAAAGTTCCCCTCCACCCTTGTCGACGTTGTGCGGTCGGCCGCCACGGGCAGATGCGGTGGACAGAGGCGTTGACCATCTACCTTTTCCCGGGGGGTTGAGGGGCCATGGCACGGTCCGGCTCAACCGGGTGGCCTCGGTGGAGGCTTCCTTGTCGGAACTGGGGGATGCGGCGTCGATGCCGAAAGTCAGGGGCGGAGCGGGGGCGGCCGTGAGCGATGGTGCCAGCTAGCTCTCTCCTCCTCCCGATGTTCCGAGTTCGGCTGGGACGGGTGAGTTGTGCCATTGGGCACAGGCCCACAATAGCAAGCCAATGGCCGGTGAAGTGGTGCTCTCCAAGGGAACCAAAGACCTTGCCATGGGTGATGGAGTGCAGCAGGCTCCTCCACTGTCATAGGGGTGGACATCCCCCAGTCCAGCCCCAGATGGCCGATTCTCCCATATTTGGGACACAGGGCAGGTAGATTCTCATACACAAATCCCTGCTAGAATCTCTCCCCACACCCTTTCGATCGCCCCATCACAAAGGTCCCTGGCTTGAGAGGGGCAGAGCAATCCACCTCCACCTTCACCCTCGCATAACCGAACCACCGCCCCTGCTCCATGAAACTATCCACCGCCAGTGGGTTACCCGCCGCCGCCGCAATCCGAAAAATAGTGGCCATCCTCCAGTAATCCATAAGTAGCCCCGACAGTCGTAGCCAAACCACCACTCTCCCAACTCCGCCCGCGCCCGGCACGAAGTTGGGCCGCCACCGATCCGCGGCCAGCAGCTGGCCAGCCACCGTCCAGGGTCCACTCAACACAGCAGCCTCCCGATCTTGCTTGCTCGCAAACTTCACCGCCGTGTAGCCTTCCGACAAAGGAAAACAATCTACGTTGTACTCCAATTTCCCCACCCGTTGGTACTCCTTCGCCACCCATTCTGTCAGGACTCTCCTACCCAAGCTTCGCACCAAGACTGTCGAGCTTCTCCAGATCTCTCTCGTCCCCTCCAGCTCCTCCTCCGGGACCTCCACGACCTCAATGAAGCACTTCTGGAGCGCCACCAACTCACGGGCAGATATCCGGTGATTGGTCCACACGGGCTGCCTCGGCGTGCTCTTCGCCACCTCCTCCCACGATGGAGCCTTCACCGCACCGCCGAGGGTGGGCATAGCCGGTTTTCCTCCACCGATTGAAGCCATCACTCACCCCAATTTTTGATTATAAATTCTTTGCTTTCTTTTTTGGTATGTGTGGTCCCACTTATAATCTTACATATGGGTTTAATTTACCAACTCCCCATCCATGATGCTATATGGACAAGAAATAGAGCCACAGGACCTTCAAGATTGTTTGTGATAGTTATTTTAGCATTTTACTGAGTGCAATCTAATATACATGTCCAAATTTCATATATACAACATCCTCTGGAATGGTTACTCATTAACATAGGTTCAAATAGGCCGTCTCCTAATCCCAATTTTGCTTGCATATTAAATGTTAGAAATTGCAGTAAGACTATCACTCTGATTTGCAGATCAGGAGCTTACCAGTAGTGGACTCTGAAACAATTTGGACCCATAAAAACACTTGGATTGATTATTCAATTATGGGTCCAAAGGTAGATCCATAAAAATTTTCTTGTTTCGGGTTCGAGGCGGGTAAAGATACCTTCGACCTGATACAAACTAGAAGATTTACCTAATACCAAAACATATATACTATAATTTCATACGAGCCATAACTAACAATCGTTCAACTTAATACTTGCTCGCGCCTAGAAATAATGCTTTTGATGGGTAGGATTTTGGATCAAAATTTAGATATGCACCTCTTAAGTGAAGGTAGAGGAAATTGAATTTGCAAGCAGTACAACCGCTTGTGAATTGGATGTATGCCAAAATTAATTGTACAAATTGCTTCCACTATTTTTTTTTTTAATTTTCAGAAAAAAAAGTGCAAACTAAGAAAAAACAACATCATGTATTCTGTATGGCGGCTCAATCGATGGTACACAATCACAACCCCACAACAAAGTACATTAGCTCAAGAATCAAAGGATGGTAACCTAGCAAATATACAGTGTAGATGCATGACAAAAGGACGCTTAAACCTTGGCTTCAAAACATCCACAGATGAATCAAGCATCTGGCTTGATAGCCTTGCTAATTCCCAGTGTGGTCATCAAAGTACTTTGACCGCAGCATCACCCCTGCCTACATAACTTTCTCAGCATTGTAAGCACGAGATGTGAAGTTCCCGGTCATAACCAACCCACTCCCAGCCGCATCCAATGCCGCCGGCAAGCAGAGGAGGATATTGGTGGCCTTGACCCCCGGCCCCGATGGAGGGGCACGAAGGTTTTTAGAACGAAACCGACACGTAGTTTAGTCAAACAACCTAGTGTCGGGAGCTCCGCCGACGCAAGCATTCGGGCACCAACACTGCGGTTCTGCGGCCAAGTAGACCTTCTTCCTTGTGGAGCTATAAGCCAGGAGGTACCTTGCAACAGCCGGATCAACTAAGATGACTGAGAGGAGCTGTACCACATCACGACTAATATGTTGTCATACAAAATAACAATCATTTTCGATATATTTTGTGCACTCATAGAAAACATCGTTGTGAGCAATTTGATAGCACTTTAATTGTTATAATGAAGAACCATGGCATTGAAATACTTAATTTTTATACCTTCTAACAACAAATATAACCAAATAAGCTTTTAAGTAATATTTTGTGCTTCAATACTGTATTTGGAATTAATCATTTGCTTCTTGCAGCTAGTGGTGGAGCGTCTATTAGTGGGATTACCTGCCCAATCAACAGCCGAGTAGGCACAAAAGTTAAGAAATGAGTGTGCGGAAAAATAAAGGCCGTGAAAAAAATTAACGGTCAACATAATAGATATTTTTGCGTCTATCAACTGAAAATATGGACATTTTAATTGTGAATACAAAAATGCTTATTATTCATGCATGTGATTGCTTTTTATCTATTTCTTAAATATATTCACGATGCTATTTTTGCCTCTCAAAATTGAGCTATACAATCTTACAAACCTTGTCAATTTGTTGCCAATTTTTATTTAAAGTTACGTACTAAAACATTTGTCAGCTACATGATACCATAAAAATGTACCTCAACTTCACTCAACCAACTAAATTTTATTCCATATGTTCTCGCACACAAACATATCTATCCATCTACACATGCATGAAAACACGATAGATATATACATATCCATTATCTTGCAAGTAATATCTTGAATGAGAAATTCTAGTAATCAAATTTTGTAACAATTAGGATGGCAGATGATTCATACTAGATTATCCCATGCACAAAGGAGCAGAGGGGTCCGATGGTGTACCAAAATCCAGCTGGTACATCATGCTAGTTATTAATCCGCCCCAAATTTGTTTGTTAATCACTCTCATCAAACAACTTTCCCTTGCCACCAAGGTAGTAGCCTGGTGGTAAGGGGGCGATAATTCCATCCGAGTTGTCCGGATTCGAAACGCGCGGGTATCCATTAAATTAGAAGACCGGATGCCCCACATCCGAACAGCTCGTTGGCGGAGATGCTTTTCTTCCATCTGTAGCAAGGTGGCGCTGGGGTGATGTACCCACACATGAGGCTTGAGCCCACGGGTCGAAAAAGGCACGCGAAACCTGCGACCTGTATCGAACATTCTCTGGTGGAAGAGCCCAGTAGTGGAGCTGCTATGCGGGTGGGCTGGTCCCTCCCCCTCCCCTCCTTTTTTTTTTACCAAAAAAAAAACAACTTTCACTTTGGTGACATTAAATCCATTAAAAATAAAATAAGCATACCAAGATGATAAGGATTCACGTATGGAGTGGCCCGCGCATCTCTCTTGTGCGCAACACCCTTTCCCGAAATGATTGAACTATCGAAGCGACTCAATTATAGTGCCCACGTAATATCATACTCTTGGAACCACCCCATCTCTTCCCCTCCATCCCTGGGCCGTCAAGGACAACTAAATTACCAAAACTGAAATCCTCCAACTGCATTAGACTTTCCCTAAGGAAACGTAAGTGAGTTAAAAGATGCTGTAATGTATTTAGTCAAAAATAGAGTAGTCTGAACAGAAAACGATTTACCAAAATTACAACTACTTCAATGGATACTGCCAAAAAGCTGGTTTTGATATCCATCCGTAGATACAGCGGTGAGTCAAACAATGATTTAGTCTCGCAGTTTTGCTGTATTTTTTTTTTTTTTTTTGCCATAGTTACATGACCCTATATTTCTTTTAAGCTGCAGTTACAAACATTTTCTCCTAACGTTAAACCTAAAAGCTTGGATGAGAAAGGTAAACAGACACTTCCAGCATCTTATAGATTTTTCTTCCTGGTAACATAGCAGTTGATGCTTATATACAGCGTTCTTCACAAGATAGCTTGGCTTCTCATGGGAACCTCATATGTTCATATTTTATTGTTCTTTGGATGGACGACGGAAGTAGTACCTGTAACCAAATTTGCTGGATTATGACAAAGGAAGAGAGGCTTAACCCAAGGCAGCAAAAGACAGCAATAAAATGAGGCACGTTTAAGGGCTTACACAAAAACTTTAATGCCATGGATTGAAGCATACTTTCGAAGGAGGCGTTCCACTGTGTACCACTCAGAATGTTGGGATCCATAGCCAATGCGTGGCATATGAATAGATGCTTTGAAGACAACCCACAACAATATGAATAATGGTAAAACAATTGAGATCAATGAATAATGGCAAAATTGATGCTCTAGCTAATCGTATTTTATGCATCATTTGCAAACTCACATGCATCTGTATGGGTGGGTGTGTGTGTGTGTGTGTGAGGCATAGATAAGCTTATTGATGACTCTTAATAATTTAACATAACCTTGGGAAGACGACTGTCAGGAGTTGACACTGCAGGTATTAAATGCTGATAAGTCACAGAAAAATGATGCTGTCTGCTTAGGTAATAGGAATCTAATGTGTCATCAATCGTCATGGAGTGACAGTATCTAAGAAGACAAGAATTTCCAATCCAATTATCCTTTTACAGTGAATAGTAGAAAGAACATGCTCATGACATTTCACTCCCTGAAATATTCTCACTCATCAAAATTGCATATGCTGGCATAATCCATCTCTAAGCTCACTATTGTCTAGCTTATCTTGGTAGTGGTACTTGGTTTGCAACTTCCTGCAATGCAGGTAAATTCATGAAGTTGAATCATTATATGAAATTATCAGTTTCTGTTACAAATGCAACACAATTGATCTAATTTTTTATAAATCAAAGTACTAATTTCTAATGTCATGATCCCAAATGCATATTAATGTTTTATCTGTTCAAATGTGAATGAGGTAATTAGCATGCTACGCAAGTCACTCAATAAACTCCAGCTTGACCAAACACCTGTACCTTACCTGATATTTGATTGTAACTGCCCAAAATTTTGCTTACTGATAGCTTGCATTACACATGAATGTGCAAACACGAGGCAAAGGATTAATAATTTGGAGGTGGTAATTCTAGAAAAAAGCTTATGACTAGATAAATGGATTTCTAGAAATATACTACAGATGGATGGATCCTGAATGTAAATAGTAAAACAGTACTAGAGAAGTATACTAAGTGTACAGCCTTTTATTCTTTATTAATTCTCTAGTTTGTGAGGAATTTCTTGGGAGGTGATAAACCTAGATTTGTAAACTGAAGTGACTGAAGTGTTCAATCTTGTAGAAGTAGCATCCTGCTCACATTGTTAACTCATAACCACTTCAGCCAAGCATTGAAGTCCTGGTACCGGCCAGCACCCATCACAGTTTGGTCCTGGGTCGGTGAGATAGGTCGGGATGGATGGAGAAGTAGCAACAAGAATGATGAAGACTAAAGAGAAAAGTTGTGTCCCCCCATACACCAGGTCATCCCAAGTGTTGGGATGCAACCAACCAAGGCCAACCCAACTGGTATCAACAGGCAAGGTTGGGATATTCCAGTTCATGTGCAAACCGATGTCCTGGGATGTCCTAGATACTGTATTTTTATCGAATTAGTATGGTACCAACAAGGCACATCGAAACGTTAATCCTTGATTTTAGCTTAATATGAACCATGGTAGTGATTAGTGCATATCCTATGAGCTAGGAAAAATATATGTAGCACCACTAGTAGGATGCTACTTATCCGAATTAAAATTAATTTTATTGATAATTTTATAATTAATAATATTTTATTGATAAAAATTAATTAAAAATATTTAAATAGTTACAAAAACCTTGAAAAAATAGTTTGATGTATGGATAACTGATAAGTATTTTCCAAAGTAATAATCTGATTTTTTCATTAAATAAAAATCACTATTTTTAAATAATCAATTAAATAATGATCAATTGAAATAAAAATATATGGAATCTGATTTAGAATTAATTTTCTACAGATCTTATTATTAAATATCACTTTATTATATAATAATTAATTAAAAATATTTTAATAATTATAAAAATTGAAAGATTAGTATTATTAGTATTTTGTATAGATAATGTAGAAGCATTTTCTGAAATAATTTAGTGATTTTTTGCAATACAATATATTTTCACTATTTTTGCATTACAATATATTTTTACTATTTTTTAAATAATTAATTAAGTGTTTGTTAATTGATTTAAAAATATATGACAAATATTTGTCAAACTTGCATAAACAGATCCAGGATGGAAGGAGTTAGATCGTGATATAGGCCGAGATCATAGGATGATGCTTTTAGGCCAACACCACCTGAAGGTGCAGATGGTGCGACATGGAGTTCCAAGAAGTAAGGGTGATCAAGTTAAAGCAGTATCTAGCCAATGATTACTCTAATGTGTCTCATTATCAGATCCATGGAGGCCTGCCAAGTAATAAAAAAGCACTTTGCCAATTTCAAGACAAGTAAGAAAGGTTAAGAAAAAGGTGGAGATTGAACGGAAGCAGAACCACCTTCTTACCTCTCGAGGGATTCGAAAGACTATGAGGCATCGATTCTAGATGACCTTGAGAAGACACAGATTCAGGCTACTCTCTAGAAGAGCTTAAATGGCCAATGGTAGAGGAAAGAGGTTGCTAGGAACTGGGCTCAATTTGGCCTTCACAATACAAATCACATTCTAGTTCTGGATTCGCCAAGGCAAATCCAATCTACAAGAGAACCTCATTAGTCAGAGGTTTTTTCGTATAGGCGGTGATTGAGTGCCACTAGGTTTGGGGCCCTTGGAATTTGGAATTTACAACGAGAAGAAATCCAAAGCCATACCACTGGGGGCTACCATTAATGATGTAGATCTTCGTGCCTCTCCCAGAAGAGACTGTAAGCAGTAGAGAAGAACTGGTGTAATATCCTAGGCCTAGATGCCGGGACATCGGCACTCCACAAAATTTTTGATGTCATTACGTACTTTATACTTTGAGTCCATTTATTATATTATGTGTATACTCAATTAAACATACTTCAATTGTACTTCAAGACCATCTGATGACAAAAAAGATATCAAAATAACATCAAAATCCTAAATTAAACAATCACAATAATTAAAATAATAACTGAAAATAAAAAAATAGAAAAAACTAAAAAACTGAAAAACAAAAAAAAAAAAGCAAAATGGCATAGCCTACTGATCAGATGACTGGTACATCATACCATATCATGTGCCAGTATAGTATCGGACGATGTTGTACCATACTTATTGGTGACCGGTACCACACCTGGTACTGGATGGACCATGATCAAAACTATTTCAATGCCGAGCTAACACATGTGAGGCATCATTTATTCATAATACTAATTCCGAATAAGTGCTATACATATATAGTGGGAAATAGTTTGAAACTCAAAAATCATCCTCAATTATTCTTCTTAGTCACTCTAACATGCATGGAGTACATCAGGCAAATTTTCGGCGTTGATTTTTGATTTCCTGCTCCTACTCCCCCTCCTACATCCACTTTCTAAAGCTTCGAACCATTGTAGATAGGTACTATTATTATCAGTGTTTAATCCTCGTCTATTCAATTTTAATATGCAACAGCAAGATGAGTATATTGAATTTAAGATGATTTTTTTTTTGATGCTTCCTAAACATTTAGCACCTAAAATCATCTAAAAGTGCCAGTTCCCTGCTCCTTGTACCCTAGTCCATTCCAAAATTATGTGATTATTGAATCTTAACCAATCTTTAAAACTGATAAAAAAATAAAATTTGAAAAAAAATAACTAAAAAGGAATTCAAAAGGCACAAATGTAACAAATTGACAGCAAAATTCTCTGTGAAAAACATATGTATTACAAGGCCAAATCAAGCCACTCAAGTAGCCACAGTAATTGGTCTGGGTTTTTCAGTTGGCTCAATAAGAAAACTGAGTATCACGCCCACTCATTTGCCTTTTGTGTCAAATGTCGAATCAACACAAATCTAAGCAAACAGTTAAACTTCCCAGGTTCTGCTTGTATACTTGATACTCTTCTATTATGGTGCTAATGTTGGTTGTGTTTTATCACAAATAATCTATTCTCTGATGGAACACTGACTGAGTCAGACCCTATTCTTTATTCTTTATTTCATTTCTCCTTAGTTATATAAATATTGAACATGTTTTGCCATATGCTTCCTTCTTCATTATAAGAACCTTGTACCTTTTCTTTAGTTGCTACTAAATCAACTATTTGCCAATTGGATAAAAAATCAAAAAAAGGAAGAAGCAAACTTCAAAGTCATCACAGGTGCAATTTCAGATTCCTGTGCCCAAATACACTATTAACTCTAATGACGACGCATTAGGCATCCATGAGTGTAACAACCCAAGACCTTACCCCAAAAGGCCAGATAAAAGGTATTAATTCAATTTCTTGACCTTGAACAAGTACTCGAGATCTTCCCAAATCCCAACACACAACTAATGAAGGACTAAACATACGCTCGCATAAGTCCTCACATAATCCCCCCATTTAGGTCATGTCGTCTTTGCCAGGCTAAAAGTCCAATCATAAAGATCCAATCCTAATCACCGTGATCAGCACGTGGGCAACCCCAAAAAGGCCTGTCTTGCAGTGTCCCCTAGTCTATGTGGGCCATAGATCGGATCGGCTCTAATACTATTTATAATGATCCAAGACCTCACCAAAAAATGCTAATTGGAGGTTATTATTTGGATTTCTTGATCCAGCATAAGAATTCAAATATTCCCAATGCATAACTGATGTAGGACCAAATATATGAACGCACAGAGCCCTCAGTCCCTCACATACCGCCCCCATCAAGTTTAACTCTTGGCATCTCACCAGGCTAAGGATCCAAGTCCAATTAAATCCAATTACGAACACAATGATTGGATTGTGGTTAGCACTAAAAAAGCTTGTGCTATAGCATCCCTAGTTTACATGGGCCATAAACCGAGTCCATTTTGATACTACTTGTAACGATCCAATATCTCACCCAACCAAAATGTATTATTTAGTTTTTCTGGCTCTATATAAGTACCCAAGATCTTTCTAGTGCACAATTATAGTGGGACTAAATACATGCCCGCACGAGTCCTCACAATGAGCATATTCATTAGAATGTGTTTAAAATATAGATTTTAGTTTTGAAATTTGATCATTTGATTCTACGATTACCAGATTCATGACAAGCACATGCGCGGACACATGCAAACACACAAACAAAACCCTATCTAACATCTAGAAGGGAATATTTTGAAAACTAAAGTTGATGAGAATATTTGTGTGCATGCCTTTATAATGCAAAACGCCTTGTCATAATGCATAAAAGTTGAAATAGTTTGAAAGGCGAAATAGAGGTCACAGCCATTTTTTCAATATTTCTTTTTGAGAGCTTCATAATGACATAAAGACTTAGGAAATACATAAAGAAATAAGAGAATATTATCAACAAATTTTAATGAAATGGAAAGGGATTTAGATAACTACCAGAATTCTGAGCAGCCGAGAAAGATGCCTTTGACAAGCATCTTTCAAAATCAGTTATAGAGATATCACTCCTGGGAACTTTACGTCTTGGATTATATGACTGCACAACAGCTAGTGCCACCCACAAAGGAACATCTAGGACATCACCTTTGTCACTGTGGGTTCCTGCGGTATGATAAATAGTTAGGAAAGTGGAACATGACATATGCAGAGATAATCACACAGTATACTGCATAAAATAGGTGCTGTATGGATGAAGTACAAGCTCAGAGAGAGAGACAGAAAGAGAGAGGTGATGATCTATAAATGATCATTTAGCAATGCTCCCCAGACTCATATTCTATCGCTTCATAATTAGCTTTAGTTGGATTCCCCAATGAAAAGAATTTCCCTGTCCTCAAAACATGTCAGATCTCCTAATGCTTCTTGGAAAAATGAGATTCCTACCTTCCTTGTCCAACATCTAATAGCCATGGAATTTTTTTCCAATACCTATATTATATTATCCCACCAAAGGCTGCCAAACTAACATGTTGCCTCCTTTACAAAGATGAAGTTGGCCAAATACATTCTTCTGTCTAGATAGACTGACTTCATTGGTCACTCATGGTAAGGGCTTTCTGATAGTGTCATGAATGCATGTTTAAAATAATGTAAAAAAACAACGCTCATAGCAGTATTTGAAAAAAAAAAGAAGAAAACATACTACCTTCCTCAGCTTCCTTCATTGTAGATCTGTTTAAGCTGAAACACAGCATAGAAGGTTTTTTAAAGAAAAAAATTACTTCAATGATTACCAACCCAAGGATTAAAGTCCTGGTTCTAGTACATCTCCTGTCTAGTCCCAGGATGGTACAGTACTGGGATGGGTTAGGACCTACCAAGACTGAATGGAACAACCATTTTTAACAATAAGAATGAAGAGGGGCAAATAATAAAAATGGTGTCCAGGATGCGGGGTCATCCCACGTTTCGCAATGCAATGTTCTCCATCTGGGTTGGCATCAATTTGGATGGTCAAGATGTCCCAGTTCTTGAGCGAAGCCATCGGGTAATGTTCTTTTATCAGAATGGTATGGTAACACACTAGGACATGAATCCTTGTCCTGCACACCTATGAGTTTTTCCAACTCAAAATCAGCTATTCAAGACAGAGTAGCATTCTTTTGGTTGACTCATCTTTGATAGTCTGAAGGAGTGATACAGTTAGCGTCTATGTTGCTCAATGCTTTACGACCTTTAATTAACCTTGCCTTTACTTTTCATCTTGCAAACCTTCCAATTTAGTTTATCTCCTAATGATCATGTTTCTGATTAGTTGGGTAATATTGGCCATAGAGAGCAGAATCAAGTATTATGATTGTAATATGTCCAGCATCTTTACATTCATTGACCACTGCTCCATCCCCCAAGACCTTCCTGTGATCAATATCATTACTAAGCTTTAATGGAGCAACCACATGATTCTCACATGCTTGTAGATGATCATGAGTATTCATGAAGTATACGATGACATGGATAGAAAGAATTTTTCTGTTGGTGATAGATACAATATGAAAGCTTTTAATGCAAACCGATAAAAAAAGTGCAACTAGATTATTAATCAGAAAGGTTGCATCAGCTACAGAGTGCAAACAATATTCTGAAAATCAAATCAATTTTTAAATCATAAAAGAATTGGGCTGAATGAAGTGTCATATTACTTATCATAAAATCTGTTAACATAGTTCCAGAAAGTGCAAAATATTGTCAATAGCAAACAAGATTTAACCTACATCTTCCTAAATTTCAGTTTTCTACTTAATAGCCAGTGGAATAACTATATTACTATTTTCCACTCTAGAGTATTTATACATTATTAAAGACAGTACAAAGTGGTGGGGCAATCAGAACAAGGAATCATTAGCAGCTACAAACTCTTCACATAAAACTAGCTCCTTGTCATGAACAAGAACCATAACTGGAGTGTCTTAAGCTGTAAGCCTCCCCCTCTCTCCCCCATCCTCTACCTCTCTCTCTTCTCTCCCCTTCTCCCTCTCCCCCTCACCCTCCCTGTTTCAGTTACACCCCGGAATGGCATGGTATGACCAATACCATACCGAATTAGTCATCGGCTAGTATGAGCCCTAGTACCGGTTTGACAAACCTTGATTATTAGCAAGGACTACCGAACGATCCTGAATCGAACAGTTTCGAAGCGTACCAAACTAGGTTGACCGGTTCCCAAGACAATTGCCGGTCGGATCTAGTTCCAAAACCAAACCGATTTTTAAATAAAAACCCTACTGAAGTCCTCTCCCGCTCTCTCGATTTCTCTCCCTCTCCCCCGCTCTCTCGATTCCCTGTCCCAATCTCTTGATTCTCCTCTCCCTCTCTCCCTCTCTCTTGATTCTCCTCTCCCAATCGCCTCCCCTCTCTCCTCTTTCTCTCATTGCTCCACAACAACGAGAGCTCCGCAAATTTGATGCCAGCTAGAATTAGGGTTCTGCAATGACGACAACTCCGCAGCTAAGGTTAGGGTTCCGTTGCCGCTGCTCATGAAGTACGCCTCTCCCTCTCTTTTTTATTCTCCTCTCCTGATCTTCTTCTCCCCTCTCTCCTCTCTCTCGATGCTCCACAACAAGAGCTCCGCAAAGATGATGCCAGCAGGAATTAGGGTTCTGCAATAATAACAACTCCGCAGTAAGGTTAGCATGCTGTTGCTGCCGTCGATGAGGTACACCTCTCCCTCTCATTTTTATTCTCCTCTCCTCCTCCCTCTTCCCCCTCTCCCTCTCCCTCCCCCTCCCCTTGGTTCCAGTATGCCTCGGCTCGGTATTGTATATATAGGAACCGTACTAAACTGGTCGCTGGCCAATACGACCCCCTGTGGTTCAACAAACCTTGATTATTAGTATGTAAAATATTTAAATTGTTAAAGCAAATGTAGCAGCAAATACCCAAATTGGAAGGCAAATCGATTTTTCATGGTCTCTTGCCAAATGTGACATTAAAGTTCCTCAGTTTTACCACCATAACAACGACGAACAGCATTATCCAACAAATTGAGGATAGATAACATGAAGCAAGGAAAAATCAATTTTAAAATTTTGGGTTCACTAGAAAGCATGGCACAAAAAAATTACCTTAATATTCATGTAGTATTTTAAGCACCTTCAAAAAAATCACACTATAGTTTACCAAAAAAAGAAATGATATTGTCCATCAAAGTTACCTTCAAGCTATCTAAAAGTCTGTCTTACCTAGTATCGATAACAAAGACAGTCCATTTTCTCTTTCCAGGTCTACCAGGAAGGAGACTTGGAAGAGAGATACAAGACCTAATGTTGGTGCATCTGAATGGAAAATATTTATACAATAAGTGGTTTCTTTTTGTTTGGGTAAACAACAAATGGCTTTTCAAACACAATGAGACTTGATTGCTTGAGTTTGAGATAATCATAGACATGCACTCAACAAAATGAATTATAAGGTTAAAGATACTAATTGCAAAGGGGGCGGTAAAAGTTCTAGATGAAGTTCACAAGAAACAAAACCAGGAGTCCAGGGTTATCACAATTGATACAGCATTACACCATCTTAGGTTTTAATATCTTTGTGAGTTGACGGAAAATTCTAAACACTTCTTATGTCGGGAGCTAGATTTTTAATGAGCAAGATGAAAGATTTTCCATGTACAGGTGCCGATTTATCAAAGAATGGCTATTTTGCCCTACCATAAGAAATTGAATTTAATTCTGATTCCTCAATAGCATTAAAAAACTTCATACAAAGAGCAGAATGCTAATTATCTGCAGCATGTTTATGAGCATGTATTAATGGTATAAAGCTTCTTGGTTCATTGAAGGCAACATTCCTGCTGATTCGGTTTCTTTACTTTATTTGTTTGACTATCTAAAACCACTTTAACAGATAGGATCACAATAAGAAGAAAATAAGAAGATGGTGCATGGCAATGGTGGTGACAATTGCAAGATACAAAGACTAACCATTTATCTTTATTAAGTGAAGATCTCCCAGATGAAGATCGCCACATTCAAAAGCTCGGTGATAAGCATCTGGTATGCATGTAGAAAGCGAAGCTAGAGCATCAAACATTCCTCCATGTCCCCAATTTCCAGAAGTATCTACACAACTGCAAACAAAACTTCTGATAAGCCATTAGAAAAGGTAGTTTCTGTATGAAGCGCATATTAATATATAATAAACTGGGAGGAAGAACTTGTATAGTTCAGGTGAAGAACAGTATTTATTGCCTCTAAAATTCTAACCAAACACTGGAAAAATTGCTTCCTGAAATTCTTATGCAAGAAACGAAAAGTTCAAAACTATTTGCATATGATCATCTTAATAATATGATATTTGATATTTTCATCTAGGAGACATGTTAGGTAAAAAAATTCTTAGCCCTTCTTGTACAGATTCGAAAGCAAGGAAGTTTGTAGAACTCCCACTGATATTCCAGTATAGGACTCATTAGTTGGCCATCCGTAAGACACAGGGAAGAGAAAGGATATGAATAGAAAAACAAACAAGTAAATGAAACGGGATAGGAGATTTTTGTTATAAGTTGCAAAAAGGAGAAAATGTTACCTAAATATTATAGCAGGCTCCATAGGGCAAATTTTTGATGGATCAGTACAATCTCCATACACAAATTGGATGGACCCTACATCTGACATCATATTATTATCCACCATGAAATCAGGATCTTTGACGGCCAATGATTGGTAACCAAGAGCTTCCCACTTGGCCGATTTCTTCTCCTCTGCCTTTTTCCTATCAGCTTCATGCTTTAATTGTTTTTCTTCTGACAAGTATCTTCTCTTTTCCAGCTCTGGAGTGGAACTCTCTGTAGCTTGCGAAACCTCCTTAAACTTTTCAACCCAAGATAGATATGAAGCCTCGTCGAGTTCAGGGTCAAAACTGGTGATGGCAGAATTAGTTCTCATAAACACATCAGTGCTATTCAACATATCTCTTGGATTAATTTCACACTTGTGATCGTCCTTGTCTGATGGCTCATGACTACGCATTTTGAGCACCCTTTCAGTCATTGCATTTAATTGTACCATATTTTCTCCATTTGTGGTACCCTTGTTGAGATCCGCCGGATCAAATATTTGGAGTCCAAAAATGAGAGATCGCATGTCACCAGAATCAAACCCAACATCTTTCCCTGCTCCTTGTACTTCATTCTCTTGTCCAACCACACAATTGCTGAGGTGAAACTTTCTCTCTGCTCTTCGCATAATTACCTAAATGTACACCACTACACTTGATAAGCAGTACATGAAACTTTCTCCCTTCTCTTCGCAAAAGAAAACATTATTTCAGATATTGTGTTTAACTTCTTTCATTACCTCCTCTATGGTATGTTCTGTTACTAGATTTATAGACAAGACATGGTTCATTTGACCAATGCGGTGAGCACGCTGCAAAGCCTGCTTGTCCACTTGGGGGTTCCAGTCTTGCTCATAAAATATAACCTAAACCACTTCTTTCCATCAATGATGAATGGTATGGAATGAATAATGCACATCCAACATAGAATGACAGCATAATGGAAAAGAAGATGTTCAGTATGGATCAATGCCATTTAAGTATAAAAACATGCGAAGACATCTATTTCTTTAATTATAATATTCATCAAGCACAGACATATAACAACCAATGTCGCACTGGAATTTAAATGACATCATGATCACAGAGCTTCAGCAATATTCAGGTCTGCATTCTTCACATTGTTTACCAAGTGAATGGAGATGCAATTCCATGTTTTACCTACAAAATCTATCATTCCAAAATCTGTTTGCACCATATTGGAAGGATAGATAAAATAATTCACCAAGTCACTAAAACAAATATTTAAATAAAGTGTTTCCCAAACCCTGTAGGGTAGAGTTCCATTCTTGCATTCTGATTCTATATTACGAGGAAAAGCTAAGCAGGGGATTGGAAATCTAGCAAAAAGGCAGGCATATATATTCTCATTTCTTCAGTGTATGCATAAAATAAGCATATATGATCTAGTGATTTTATACTACTCCCATATAGTAATTCCATGAAAACCAATTCTGAGTAGCTATTGAAGATACTGTTATACAAAATCAAAGTGCAATTCTCATATCAAAAGCCCACCAAACAAGCACTTTATTTTATGCATCCTGTAGCTAACGCCCCTTATAGTTAGATTCAGAGTTATCGATTTCCACACCTGTTAAGGCAAATAGAGAAGGGGATTTCTACTTACACTCCTGCAAATACAAAGCAACTGAAGGACACACTTTTGGAGTGAGATAGAAACTTGGAGGAGATCAAAGAAAGCAACATCCAGCTTCTAGAGAAGCAACCTGGCTGGGCTCGATCCAAACCCGCTACTGCAACCCGCTCATTGGGAAGGCTTGGCTCGAAAATCCCAACTCGACATGGCAGGGTTAGGATTGACCTTCAATCCCAACCTGAACATTGCCAAAACCGATACATAATAAGTAGACAATTCATATTTATATTTCATATAGGTTATTTATATGTTTTAAAAGTTATATCTTTAGTCTTCTTAAATTATGTACAAGTATAGCACTGAGCCCCGGACACTGATAAACAGTTGCGGCCTTAATCCAACCAATACACATCCAAAAGAACATGCCAAACCTTTCCTCTATCTTAAAATTCCTATTCAAATTTCAAAAGGATCTAATCTAATTAACACAGCACAACCCAACCTGACCTCACTAACTTGACTAACCTGAATTGAGCTTAATATGTGGCTTGGTGGGTTGGGTCAGAGAAATTCCAACCCGAGCTTGGGATGGATCGTGCTGGGTTGGGAGATACAGAGGTATGGTTGGGTTAGGTATGCCCTCAACCCAACCCAACCCAACCAGCCCGAGCTGCACCCTACCAACTTTTCCACAAATCAACAAACCAAATTTTCCAGAACGTCCATTGAGGAACCCCATTCCACCTTATCATATGCTTTCTCGTAGCTTTGCAAACCATCTTGTTCCCTAGACCAATGTCTGAAACTATGGACATTTGCATGCAACCAAAATACCAGCCAATGTAATTCTGCCATGGGGAAAGATTTAGCTCTAGTTTGATGATTCTATCGCCAGCACCTTTCCAAGATTTGTAGCATAATTTCCACATTTTTAAGAAATCTTCATGAGCTAATTGTTTCAGACTTTTAAGATGGCCTTTATCTATCTAGATGGAAATCAAAAAGTGAGCACTAATGAAACAAAGGAAATGTACATTTTCCAACAAAAACGTTTTCCTTGGGGTTATCAATCTATCCTATTTCTGAAGGAGAAGAGTTGAGGATCTAATTGGAAGTTAGGAGATGGTTCATACAGGTTGTAGAAGACTGCAAGCTTTTGGCCCTCGGCATGGTGCCCCCCTTCATTGTGTTTTACACTGTCATCCTATCAAACTCTTCAACTAACATTTTTGCCCTGTCAAGCTAGATAACTCTTGGTAGGACCAAGCTGTTGAGGAATGAGTCCCACATTGAATAGGTTAAGGATACTAATGATACTTATATAACCACGCGCCCATCCACCTATTCACTTAAGCTTTTGGGTTGAATTTTAATAAAGTTTCAATGCCCATGATCCCTCTTACCTTCCGATGTTTCCACACCCCCACTTACTAATCCATGTATTGCTCATCTTTGGGTTTCGTCCCTCGGGCTCTACACATGAGGGGGTTGTTGAGAAAATAACCCACATTGGATAGTTTAAAACATTAAGGGCTCTAATGGTACTTATGAGACGGGACAATCAGCCTACTAGCTTAAATTTTGAGTTGAATTTTAACACAAGCAAGGTTCACAGACTTAGTACCGAACTACGTAATGATAAAAGACCAGTACAATACGGGACAGACACCATGCCAAACCGAACCATCCCGATCACCAAAAATATATATTCTTTGTTTTTTATTTTCAGGATTTTTAAACTACTTTTATATAGTTTTGAGTAAAAAATAGGATTTTGTGAGTTCATTCTTTATGTTTAAATGTAACATACTTCAAGCTTTTCCATTACATGCTAAAAAGAATAGTATAACTGTATAATACGTGTTAAACTAACTAAAGTAAAACACTGAAAATATAAGATATAAAATGTTGAAAATATAAGATACTTATATTAAAAAATTGGAAATGCAACATACATGTATCTGCTCAATTCCAATATACATGCATGTCTCCTCTCATTCTCCACTCTTACCTTGAAGAAAAGGGAGAAAAGGGCATCCACCCCTTTCTCCTTGCATAAATAAGGCCCTGAACTAGTATAGGGTACTTACAAGGCCAGACTGCCCGAAATACTATGTTCCGTGCAGTTTGCACCAGTTCAAGCACAAACTGTACTGAAACCATGAACTATCCCAATTCATGATCAGCACAATAAGGTATCGGCTATAGTGGGCAAATTGGTTAGGTACTGTATGCCTTGGGACCGAGGAATTCTAACCAATTATTGTTATCTTCCTTAATGGTTGGGTAAAATTGTTCTATTACTCAAGCCACCTTTAGTTTATAGCAAAGAATACCGAAATGACCCAAATCTAGAGGTTCGACCTGTACTAAACTGAACCAACATCGAACCATGCAAGTCGGTTTGGGTTATAAATCAATCCATTGTCTTTTTTTTCTGAGACATCCATCGCCTCTTAGAGAGCCTTCGAGGGCATTCTCTCCACTTTCTCCGCCTTGCAATCCCTCCTTTGCTGCATCCTGCTCACCATCGACGATCGATTATCTCAATCAAGGTTTGCCAAACCGATACTGGAAGGTATATCAAGTTGCCAACACAGTATATCTGCTAGTGCTAGCAAAGTAGAACTAAGATGTTGTACCATGTGCCAATATAGTATGGTATAAAGGGGTATATTGGTACAGTATGATACAACATTACGCACTAGTACTTCAATCCCATGTTAGAACCATTATACAACACCAACCCTTTATGCGGGATGGGCACTGCAAAGATAAATTGCCCAAAAAAGAAAGTTAGAGGGCCTTTTTATTATGTCCTAGAACTAAACTATTCTACATGCGGGTTTCAAGCAAGGGTTTGAATCTTGGAACTAGGCCCTGTCTCAATTTGCTCTTGGGAAAGATATGGTAGTGAGACATATGGTACCATCAAGCATATCAAAACAACATGCAACAATAAGGCTAAAAAGGAAAAATAACAAATTGTATTTGACCATCTTGATTGTCTGAGTGTGACCCAACACTCAGGATGCAATTGGGATAGTCAGGACAACAGTTCAAGAGGGACCATCGTCCTACAAGTCTCCTAGGTCCTGCTTTCTTGTGGGAACGATACGATACAGACAACACCACCCTGTTCCAATGGGACCTCAATCCATGGTTTCAAGTGCACCTCCGTTTTTTATAGCAACATTCCTTTTCAAAAAAAAAAATAAGAGAAGAGAGTTTGGAAGATACATGAGCGAAACAATCAACCTATTGATATTTGAAGACCAAAAAGATTTTTCCAATGTCGCATTTTTGGGTCCAATGGAATTTTTATTAGCCTCCCAAATCATAGTTGACAAGCGATCCAGTCTAAGAGTAAGTATTTTTCTTTTAATTCCTTTGAGTATTGATAATAAATGCCGAAATCATCATGCAAGATAGCAAGTACTACACCTAATTGTCCGGGTGTGCCTTTATACTTGAGATGCAATCGAGACAGTCCGGACAACAATTCAAGAGGAACCCGGCGTCCTGTTAGTCTCCCAGGTTTTGATTTCCTATGGGAAGGGTACAATACTGACAGTACCATTATGTTCTTGTGGGACCAAAATCCATGGTTTCAACTTTCAAGTGTACAATTGATAGATAAAGTCAAAATCATCATGCAAGACACCAAGTACTATATCATCTACAATACATATGATAGAAACAAACTGGTTTTATTTATCATTTTAAAGCTGATACACAGCATGCTTAAGTAAAATTATAAGATACTTGCAAAAACTTGAGAAAATTTGAAGAAAACAGTATTGAGCACACAACAAAATCATTAGTATTAAAATAGGAATGCCACCAAAGTGAGTTGAACTAGTGCAGAGCATATACAAGCTATGCAATGGATACTTATGGTGTTTTTCCATCCAAGAACAAGGGAAAATAAAAAGAATTAGCAATGTCTATGAGTACTTCTGAAAACTCACTGTATCTGCAGCCACAAGATTAAGACCAACTCCTCCTGCTCTCGTTGAGACCAGAAAAATAAAAGCCCCATTTTGATTATCATGATGTTTTAAAGTGACTTTAACTGTTTGCTGGCTGAAGCTTCTTATTGCAGCAAAACGCTCCTCGGCACGTACAGATCCATCAAGGCGTTCATAGGTGAAATTCCGCAATTCTAGGAAGTCCTATATTTGTGTGGTATGTCAGAAAATATCATACAAGAAAGGCCAGGCTAGCACTGAGTAGCAGTAATAAGACCTAAACAACTTGTTTCGGTTCATAGGCTACGATAATTAACCTGAAGAACGTCCAGTGTATGAGTCATCTGAGCAAATAGCAGAACACGGTGTCCTCTTGCATGGAGTTTCTGAAGTAGTTGGTCTAATATAATAAGTTTACCACTAGCCTGACCAATATCAGTTTCACACACAAAAAAAAGTAAAAGCCAAACAGTCAAAAAGAAGCAAAATTAAGTCTCATTAGTCTAAGATAAGTGTCCACGAATAAGAACTGTGAGTGGACGGATCTCGATCCCTAGGTCCTTCTTTTTCCTTCTTTTTCCTGCTATGAGTATAAGAGATTTTCCTTATACAATCCTGTTATTTTCCTTCTTTTTCCTTTTGTTGTACAAGAACTGTGAGTGGCATCCTGGAATGGTATGAGTATAAGAGATTTTCTGATACCTGTATCAGATGCTCGCCTTCCTCATATGGTTCAGGTTCAATTCCATTAAACAGATAAGGGTGACTGCATGCCTTCCGGAGTTGTATTACCTGACAACAATGAACATCAGAAAGGAAATCCAAAGCAATTTCTCTAGAAATTGCTAAAATAAATGAATTCCAATAACAGAAACTAGAAGTCTAGAATTATCATAAATTTTGAGAACTGGCTTCCTTTAAATCTTATCCAGAACACTTTGCTTAATGCTGAAGGAAGGCCATTGACTTAATGTTCCTAGGCTTCAAAGTAGAAGAATGATGAAGATCAGATGCATCTATTACTTCTCTGGGATAAAATAACGAGTTTTTCTCTAAGAACTAACAATTGATTACCTAGGCACTTTGAATAGGTGCCAAGTATCCAAGTGTCCCCTAGTGTTTCACACTCTTAACCTTAAAAAAATCCAGACATAGGAACCCTTCGGTACATTACCATTTATAAAAAAATAAAGAAATGTAAATACATTGAATATGCTAACAAACACATCTATTTCATGCAGAATTACAGTTATGCCATCTCAACATTAATGAAAAGGAAGATATAGGTGTGAAGCTCCAGTAGAAGACAATGGACACTTTTCACTAGTATTGTTTAATAGTAAAATGGTAAAAAAAATTAAGAATTAACAATTGCAATGAGGTGTCTAGTCATTATAAAAAGAAGGGCCAAGTGCCACGTCTTATGGCTAATATGAGCATGAGATTCCATTGTCATAATGACATACTGTGTCATTTCATGCCCAACAACCCAAGGGTCCAAAAGTGTGGGCATACTAGAGTTTCCAACCAAACTGAAGTATCCAAAACACAGTTGCTATGGCAAGGAAACAAAACAAGTAAGCCAGTTTCTACAGTGAGAAAACAAAAACAACTTCCTTTTTTTGGTAATGACCCATGGGATATATATCATTGATATGGCACAGTACATTAATAGCATCTTCAATGGATCCACATGTAACCAAAAGCATGACATGAGTTACTGTAATCAGCTAAATACTCAATTTGCACTATGAGAAGGTCGGTCAGATATGAGCTATATGATTTGTTAAATATATCATCTAATGTTGTTACTTCTCCTTTTATAAATCATTTCATGATTCTGAGTTTTGGAAAGTAAAAGTTGATCTTTCTATGCCCTAAACCAAGCATAAGGGAGGAAAAGGATTCATGTAGCCAACCCCAACTAGTTTGGGATAAAGGCTTACTTGAGTTGAGTTTACAAATTGATCATTTATGTGAATTTGTCTAGGATTGTTGCTAAGGGCCTGTTTGTTATTGTTGTTGATTTAGCGTCTTTCTTTCCCTACAAATTAGGTAAATACAACATGGACATGGACATCGGATGTAGCATTTGCACCAAACACCTGCCATTCCTTTCTTTTATTTTTACCTGTTTAGAAAGCAATAACTCTTCGCTGCCAAAAGTTCTAAAGATTTTTACAAAAATAAAAAAAGGTTTCATCATACATATTCTTCTGTCTAGTTCAATTCTCTTCTTAGATTTGTGAAAACAAAAGCAATACCAAACAGGTCCTAAATTTATCATCACCCTCTCTATTGCTTCCTCCTCTTGCTATTGGTTTATAGGACTCAATATTGTAAGAACTATTTATTATGGACATCTATATCTAGTAAGACAGTACTTTTGTTGTTTTTACATCACTTATCAGGATGATTACCCAAAGATGTTGGTTTGAATCAGCAAATATTCTACATAGCCCCTATCTGGGATCACTTATGGCCCCTTCTCTACTTTGGGCTGGCCTACAAAAACACTGTTAGGAGTTAGGATACAAATATTAACCCAAAGTCCAGTGTAACAGTAACAATGCATTAGAAACTCATCATTTCATACCTCACATTTACAAGGCTGACCCAGTGAGAAAGTAACACCATTAAGGACATATTATCCCAGTCCTATCTGAACTGTGGAGTAAGAAATCAGCCGCTAGAAGTTTATACTGGATGGCCGATGCCAGTAACTACCGGCCATAAATGGTATGGTTTAACACATGAACCAGTGATGCCGAGTTTAAGGGAAGAATCAGCCAATAGTGCAGAAAAACAGTCACACCGAACGTTGAAGCATGGGTAAGCTGTTTCAGGTCTTAGAATGGGTAATAGTCAAACTGAATGCACTTTTGAAATCTCTCTTTACACCTAAAGAAAAGAAGTTGAAAAGAGAAAAATATAAGAAAGAAATTCATTTTGGTGAAACTCTTAAGAAAGATGTATCAATGATGCCTCGTGAGATTCAGCCCTGTCACGACCCCCGCCCCGTTCCCGGCGGGCCGCCGCGACGGTCCTAGGGTGCGGGTAGGCATAAGGCCACCAGCCACCACGTAGAACCCTACTACCTATCAATCATCAATAAATCTTGAAAAATTTGGCATGATACATGCACAAAATGATCACTTTTTCTATAATGACCTGTCAGGATTATCTCAATACATACAACACACTACCTGTCAGAGCAGCAATCACATAATCCGTCACATAATGAACCTGGACAATATATATCAATACATTATCTCAGGCATATAACTCATATGTATAAAAATCTGGTTCCCATTCCATCCATGGTCAAACCCATATCCACAACAGGATCTATGACTGTAACTATGCACTATATACAATAGAAGGTTTATAATACACCAAAAGGTATAAACCTCTATCTACATTATACTATACTATACTATGGAGCGGCACAGCTAGCAGGCAACCACTAATCCTGCTCCTCTCTATACAATACCTTTCCTGCAATCAAAAACATCAAACTGGGGAGTGAGTATATAAATACTCAGTGAGTGGAGTAGAGAGTACTATGCACATGAGACAGAATATAATCATGGCTCGAGGTAAAATCTCAAGATCAATAACAAGATGAACATGAACTCAACATAAAGAATATGGAGTAAATCATCAATATCACCACAATCAATATCAACTCATCTGAAGCATATATGGAATAATCAAGTCAACATATATGCTACTCATGAATGTGTTCAACAGGTCATAGTACTGAATCATATAAATCAGGTGTCAATAGGCTGAATCATCAACAAGACAGCTATCGGAAGGTGGGTTTTACGCCCCAGGCAAACCAGCAACAACTCCCTACTGCCATATGCATACATCGAATATGACACCACACCAATATGTAAATCATCACTAGACAGCTGTCGGAAGGTGGGTTTTACGCCCCAGGCGAACCAGCAACAACTCCCTACTGTCACATGCATATGCAGGATAAGACACCGTACCGATAACATAAATGCTAGACAGCTATCGGGAGGTGGGTTTTACGCCCCAGGCGAACCAGCAACAACTCCCTACTGTCACATGCATATGCAGGATAAGACACCACACTGATCATATAAATGCTGGCCAGTATCCAGAACAGAAATCCATCTCACATCTACATACTAAACGGCACCTCGCGGGAATTCTACATCCGCGGAAAGCCATACTGCACCTCGCGGGGTCTTACTATGCCCGGCGGCAAGCAGAATATAAGTCGTAGGACCGGCCGATCCTACGCCTAGGGCCGTGTCCCCCCCTAGGAAGGGACTGGGCTCCGCCCACCCAGAAGGCTACTATGTGCACAAAGGCCGATGTTCAACCCCATCGACTATAGGTGTCCTGCAGATACTGCCAAGCCATGCATAAATGCCATAATGCACCCTCCCAATACTCTACTAAAAAGGAGCATAATCAAGACTACCACTCACTCGGCCACGACCCAATTATAACTAACATCAGGGTTGGGAGTGAGGAATCACGGGAGTACAATGCAACTCAATATACCATGAGAAGGGCTCTACAAGTCTTTGAAATAGAGAAAATGAAATCAATTTACAAAAGAAGTTATTTCACAATTCGGAATCAATTTGATTACTCATCAACCCCTCGTAATTCCTCTCAATGTTCCCTCAAATGCATGTACAGAATAATCAAGCATGGAGAATCAAGATTATAGAGGAATCTACTACAATATCAATCAATATGCTCAAGTGGAATCAATTCGCACTTGGCGACATTCATGAAAATGAATTAAGGATGCTCATGGTGCAAAGTACATGACTCCCACTCACCTGTCAATCTGGCACAGCCCTGATACGCCTCCAAAAATCTACAGCTGGCAGTGGAAAACTTCTTCCTCTTGTTCCCTAGCTTCTTGCCCAACTGTGACATGCATTTACAATACATTTAGTCTTGTATCAAGGGCTATAATCTACGTGCCAATTATAACATAGGGAACTTTAATTGATTCAACTCCCCTGTTCCCTAAATCTTTTCTTTTCTTTCTTCTTTTCCTTTTTAATTAATTAACTTACCATTTATATGTATTAGGGACTCCCTTGCATGAGTACAAGGTCCCTTTTAGCTTGATCTAGGCTTAATACCCTATTATAGCATGAAATCCCCTATTTTCCACCCGGATGAACAGTAACTCAAACCGACAGCCGGTTACTTCATCCTGGGTTTGATCCACTTTCCAAACTCCAAATTTGATGAAATTTTTACCTAACATTCTACACTCATAGAGGATTCCAAAGAGATAACATGCATCATCATCGGAGGCCGTTTGACCCCCTAAATAATTCGCCGAAGTTGGGACTTCGACACAGTTTTTCCGTAGTGCCGGAAAAATTTGTCAAAATCCGATTCTTCTTCTTTTAACCGCCTCTACAACCCTTATCCGACCCCTCTAGACTATATCCACCCTTTGTATAGCCTAATGTCATCAAAAGACTAGATAGAGACGGATATTTACCTTTTTCTTTTTGGAAATCGAGGTCCTTGCGTAGAGGGGAAGGAGATCTACGTTTTTCCCTTCAGCTGGAAGTGCAACCGGGATCCCTTTCCTCCTTGAATCCCCTTCCTCTTCTTCTTTCTTCTTCTTCTTCTTCTCTTTTTCTTTCTTTCTTTCCTCTGTTTCACGCCTGAGAACCCCCTCCCTCTTTCTCTCGGTTTCACCAGCTCAAACCCTCCAATTAAATCACATCAAAACACTATTCACCCTTTGTTTAATATTATTAAATTCCCATTTTGCCCCTAACACTTCAACATATCTACCGTTATGCCATTAACTTTTGATTCCTTCCAATTTTACCCTTACCACTTTAATGCATCTACAACTATGCCATTATCTTTTGATTCCTTCCAATTTTACCCCTTATATCAATTTTAAAGGACTATTCTATCCCTTTTTATATATAAAAAAAAAAATTTGGGGTTATTACATCCTCCCCCCCTTATATAAAATTCGTCCTCGAATTTAAAAGAGTAAATTACCTGTCATAGCTGCATTCGATGTCTGTGCCTCCTGTGGATTTACCGTGAACACCCTTCCTTGCCCTCTGCCTACTGGAGCTGACAGTTGAGATGGTCCAGCACTCTGCTGTGATGTTTGTGCTTGACCTCTACCTCTGCCTACAGGCTCCCTACTACTAGGCCTGTCCATCTGCACAGAAGGATAGGATGCCAAAGGCACAAACTGCTGGGTGGCACCCTGCGGGCATTCTCTGACAAAATGACCCGGCTGTCCACATCTGTAGCACACTCCCTGACCCATTCTGCATCTGCCAGGGTGCTGCTTCCCACATATGCCACATACTGGCCATGATTGGAACCTAGATTCAGTTCTGGCCATAGTGACTGGAGGACGAGGTACTGATGGTAGAAAAGTATCTTGTGATTGACCTCTTTTCCTCCATTTCCTCTTACGTGGGACAGGTGGAGCTAAGCGTACAGACTGCTCCATCGGGCCCTCCGAGAGATCTACTCCCTCAGATCTATCTCTACTGCTTTGCCCTTTCCCCATACTCATTTTCCTCTGTTCTCTTTCAGCTCTTTCCTCTTTGTTTCTGGTCTCCCACTGTTTTGCTTTATCAATCAGCCTAGATAAGGTGGGGACCTCTACTGCCAGTACTGCATTATAAAGCGGGGAAATCAGACTCCGCCTGAATCTTTCTATCCTGGCAGCTTCAGTGGGGATGATGTAAGGAGCATACTTCCCCAATCTAGTGAACTCACGAGCGTACTTAGATACGCTCATTCCGGGCATCTGCTTCAGCCTCTCAAACTGAAGAGCCCGATTCTGCCTCTCAACCGGAGACAAAAACTCATCCATCACTGCTTGCCTGAACTCTTCCCAGGTTGGAGGATTCCTACTGTACAATTTGTCCTCCACTTGTCTCTGGTACCAGCCCCAGGCATCTTCTTTCATTGTGAGCCCTACAAGTTCTATAGCTCTTGCATCAGAACAGGGCAGTCTCCGTATCATCTTTTCAGTCTCCTCCAGAAATCTCTGAGGATCTTCACCTTCTCCCTTAAACTCCGGGGTTCTGAGCCTCAGAAACTCCTGTACAGTAATCCCCTCATCATCTAGAGCCCGCCTGGCCAAACTTCTTGGCACGGGTACAGGAGGTGGGATAGATACTACTGACGGGGCAGGAGGTTTCCCCCGAGCAATCTGCTCCCTCAGAGCCTGATTCTCCGCCAGTAACTGTTCCATTAATGCATCTCTACTTCCTACCTCTCCTTGATCATCAACCCTCCGTCTATCAGCAGGAGGAGATTTTTCTCTTTGGGGCTCGACATGTGCGGAACCCGCATCCAATGCTATATCTGGCTCCATCCTCCTTCCAGGACGAGCAGATCCTCTCCTTGGAGGTATTTTTTTATATGTCTCTAAAAGAGTTAAAAAGAGAGGGCAGTCGTTACACACTGAGTCATAATATATTTTACTGAATTGTAAATGACTCATAAATTAACATACAGAAAAACCTTATGCTCCATAGTATAATCCTATACTTAATCCTGACTCACCCTATTGCTCTGACAGGACTCTTCTTAACCTTTGCTCTGATACCAAGCTTTGTCACGACCCCCGCCCCGTTCCCGGCGGGCCGCCGCGACGGTCCTAGGGTGCGGGTAGGCATAAGGCCACCAGCCACCACGTAGAACCCTACTACCTATCAATCATCAATAAATCTTGAAAAATTTGGCATGATACATGCACAAAATGATCACTTTTTCTATAATGACCTGTCAGGATTATCTCAATACATACAACACACTACCTGTCAGAGCAGCAATCACATAATCCGTCACATAATGAACCTGGACAATATATATCAATACATTATCTCAGGCATATAACTCATATGTATAAAAATCTGGTTCCCATTCCATCCATGGTCAAACCCATATCCACAACAGGATCTATGACTGTAACTATGCACTATATACAATAGAAGGTTTATAATACACCAAAAGGTATAAACCTCTATCTACATTATACTATACTATACTATGGAGCGGCACAGCTAGCAGGCAACCACTAATCCTGCTCCTCTCTATACAATACCTTTCCTGCAATCAAAAACATCAAACTGGGGAGTGAGTATATAAATACTCAGTGAGTGGAGTAGAGAGTACTATGCACATGAGACAGAATATAATCATGGCTCGAGGTAAAATCTCAAGATCAATAACAAGATGAACATGAACTCAACATAAAGAATATGGAGTAAATCATCAATATCACCACAATCAATATCAACTCATCTGAAGCATATATGGAATAATCAAGTCAACATATATGCTACTCATGAATGTGTTCAACAGGTCATAGTACTGAATCATATAAATCAGGTGTCAATAGGCTGAATCATCAACAAGACAGCTATCGGGAGGTGGGTTTTACGCCTCAGGCAAACCAGCAACAACTCCCTACTGCCATATGCATACATCGAATATGACACCACACCAATATGTAAATCATCACTAGACAGCTGTCGGAAGGTGGGTTTTACGCCCCAGGCGAACCAGCAACAACTCCCTACTGTCACATGCATATGCAGGATAAGACACCGTACCGATAACATAAATGCTAGACAGCTATCGAGAGGTGGGTTTTACGCCCCAGGCGAACCAGCAACAACTCCCTACTGTCACATGCATATGCAGGATAAGACACCACACTGATCATATAAATGCTGGCCAGTATCCAGAACAGAAATCCATCTCACATCTACATACTAAACGGCACCTCGCGGGAATTCTACATCCGCGGAAAGCCATACTGCACCTCGCGGGGTCTTACTATGCCCGGCGGCAAGCAGAATATAAGTCGTAGGACCGGCCGATCCTACGCCTAGGGCCGTGTCCCCCCCTAGGAAGGGACTGGGCTCCGCCCACCCAGAAGGCTACTATGTGCACAAAGGCCGATGTTCAACCCCATCGACTATAGGTGTCCTGCAGATACTGCCAAGCCATGCATAAATGCCATAATGCACCCTCCCAATACTCTACTAAAAAGGAGCATAATCAAGACTACCACTCACTCGGCCACGACCCAATTATAACTAACATCAGGGTTGGGAGTGAGGAATCACGGGAGTACAATGCAACTCAATATACCATGAGAAGGGCTCTACAAGTCTTTGAAATAGAGAAAATGAAATCAATTTACAAAAGAAGTTATTTCACAATTCGGAATCAATTTGATTACTCATCAACCCCTCGTAATTCCTCTCAATGTTCCCTCAAATGCATGTACAGAATAATCAAGCATGGAGAATCAAGATTATAGAGGAATCTACTACAATATCAATCAATATGCTCAAGTGGAATCAATTCGCACTTGGCGACATTCATGAAAATGAATTAAGGATGCTCATGGTGCAAAGTACATGACTCCCACTCACCTGTCAATCTGGCACAGCCCTGATACGCCTCCAAAAATCTACAGCTGGCAGTGGAAAACTTCTTCCTCTTGTTCCCTAGCTTCTTGCCCAACTGTGACATGCATTTACAATACATTTAGTCTTGTATCAAGGGCTATAATCTACGTGCCAATTATAACATAGGGAACTTTAATTGATTCAACTCCCCTGTTCCCTAAATCTTTTCTTTTCTTTCTTCTTTTCCTTTTTAATTAATTAACTTACCATTTATATGTATTAGGGACTCCCTTGCATGAGTACAAGGTCCCTTTTAGCTTGATCTAGGCTTAATACCCTATTATAGCATGAAATCCCCTATTTTCCACCCGGATGAACAGTAACTCGAACCGACAGCCGGTTACTTCATCCTGGGTTTGATCCACTTTCCAAACTCCAAATTTGATGAAATTTTTACCTAACATTCTACACTCATAGAGGATTCCAAAGAGATAACATGCATCATCATCGGAGGCCGTTTGACCCCCTAAATAATTCGCCGAAGTTGGGACTTCGACACAGTTTTTCCGTAGTGCCGGAAAAATTTGTCAAAATCCGATTCTTCTTCTTTTAACCGCCTCTACAACCCTTATCCGACCCCTCTAGACTATATCCACCCTTTGTATAGCCTAATGTCATCAAAAGACTAGATAGAGACGGATATTTACCTTTTTCTTTTTGGAAATCGAGGTCCTTGCGTAGAGGGGAAGGAGATCTACGTTTTTCCCTTCAGCTGGAAGTGCAACCGGGATCCCTTTCCTCCTTGAATCCCCTTCCTCTTCTTCTTTCTTCTTCTTCTTCTTCTCTTTTTCTTTCTTTCTTTCCTCTGTTTCACGCCTGAGAACCCCCTCCCTCTTTCTCTCGGTTTCACCAGCTCAAACCCTCCAATTAAATCACATCAAAACACTATTCACCCTTTGTTTAATATTATTAAATTCCCATTTTGCCCCTAACACTTCAACATATCTACCGTTATGCCATTAACTTTTGATTCCTTCCAATTTTACCCTTACCACTTCAATGCATCTACAACTATGCCATTATCTTTTGATTCCTTCCAATTTTACCCCTTATATCAATTTTAAAGGACTATTCTATCCCTTTTTATATATAAAAAAAAAAAATTTGGGGTTATTACAAGCCCGCATTTTTCTCTTTTTTTTAAATTTTTACACATAATGGAACACCATAGGGCTTTTAGTTAAAAAATTCTTTACAAGATGCATGTGTGATGCATCTGATAGCATCACATATATGAATATATGTCGTTGTATTTTCAGTTTTGACAGAATTTCTTTTTTTAATATTTTATTTGAGAAAATGAATAACTTTTACTTACATCACAACTAAGAACATGAATGCCAAAAAAACCTTCAAAAAAACCTTCAAAAAAGGTTCTCATTCTACAAATTTTATATTCCCTGAGTTTAACAAATAAAATCTTCATTGATATTTAAAAGGAATTTTTGAATGTATACTCCCTACAAATATGGCTTATTGCATGTTTACCTCTCAAAAATCACTATTTACATATATAACCATCAATTCACCATGTTTTTACAACAATAACCCTTCCATTACATTTTTGACTGATGACATCAATAAATAGCATTTTTAAGTATAAAATGACCACATTTCCCTTTTATATCAAGACAGCTGAATTTTTTTTAACATTTAGTTTGTCTTGTGAAGGGCTAAATCTTCCATATGTTTTAAGTGGGTATTCATGCAAAAAGATAATAGTCATTTTTCATCCAAAATAGCTATATATTAACAACAGGGGCATATATGAGAATAATGATTTTCGAAAGTAAACATGAAATAACCCATATTTGGAAGGATATACCCAAGAATCCCTATTTAGAAATGTAAATTCAAGTGGTACACTCAAAATCATTACCCAAGTTACCATCAAGTTATACAAAGAATACCATAAAATTATTATCCCTCTAGCATTCAGTACATTCATATGTTTCTATCCCCCACAAGCCCCTGTTGCAAAACTCCTAAAAAAGGGAAGCCCAAGAGCACGAGGCTCCCATAATTGTGGGATCTGAGGAGGGTCAAAACTCAAATGCATGTAGCCTTACCTCAGCAATGGCATTTCGAACTCGTCACCTCCAGGTCACAATGGTTCAAAACTCCTACAAGGAATAAAAATGAATCTAAGAAAAGGTCGATCCCAAGTTCTTGCTCTCAACCAAAACTTTAAGCCAATTCACCAAACAGAAAAAGGAATTTAATTTTGGAATATAGAAATTAGTCGAAAGGAGGGGAAGAAAGATGAATGAAAGCTTGGAAGAGGTGGTAGGACAAGGCTAAGGGGAGAAAGGAAGATGAAAAAGAGTGCAAAAGAGTGAGAGATAGAAAGAGAGAAACAGACAAATGTAGTTTCTACTTCCATGACTCTCTATGCCACTGCCACTATCTCTGTCCCTACCGCTGCAACCTTCGCTCCAGTTATTGGAGTCAGTGCTGCTTCCATTGCTTTAGCAATATATGAAACAGGTACCAGAACCTCTCGATTTCTAAAAGTGCCGGCTCGTTCTTCTAATGGATCGAAAGGTCAAACCAGGCTCCTTTTACGTACCTTTATTTATACCTATAACAAGTTATTACTACGAAGATGGACTCAAATTACTTTTTTTTTATTGTTTTTTTTTATGATAGAAAAAATTTTCCCATTCTATAGGGTCATTCAGGATAAAAAACTCTGGAGAAGGACGAATGAAAAACTAAAGTACATTAAGGCTTCTTTATCTCTATCTGTTCCAGTAGCAGCAGCAGAAAGAAAGTTCGAGCGGTAAGCAAAAAAGGGGCTCCCTTGCCTTGGAAGAAAGATATAGAAAGCAATGCAACTTAATTCAACCCAAATCCATACAATAACTTTTGAATTTGGCGAGCACCAGTAATTTTTGTAAAAGAGAAGACAAATTTGGTTCAACCCACTTACCTTTTTTATCAAAATGATCACGCTTAAATGAGAACTTCATCAAAGATAATCATTTTACATGAGTTATAAGCAGAATATTAAAATTTAACCATGTGAGATCATCTATAAAGAAATAAGTTTCATGGTTAAGCGTAGACTTAATCACAATCATAATCATCTAGTAATTTTCCAACTATTCGAGGTCGGCTTTATGGATCCTCATTTGCCAAATATTTCTATCTAGGCCCAGATTTGATATTATTCCAAGTTTCTCCATATCTTTCCTCACAACCTCCATTCATGTTAATTTAAGTCTTCCTCTTTTTTTCTTACAATATTCAACACAAACTAAAGTACCTCTCAAAGCCTCCTTAAATCATTGTACATATCCATACCATCTCAATCGATTTTCCATCACGTTATCCTCAAGTTGTGCAAATCCTATAGCTCTTCTGATATACTAATTTCTTAATCTATCCTTATTAGTTTTACCAATCATCCATCTTACACTCTTAAGAGTAAAGAGTTGAGTTCAAGGTACGCCATCTTGGTGCCAAGCCCCATACCAATGCCACTTTGTCGCAATGTCGGTACGTTTGATATAGAGGCTGATTCGGCATACCGAATATCAGTACACCCTCCGTATTGTATATCGATACCGAGCTAGTACGGTATGCCCCTTACTGCATGATTCAGTACGGTATAGCGTACGATGGTTGAGTTTATACAAAGCTGCTTTATAGACATCTCATTTTGGTTTTTTGCTACTTCTACAACTGCACAATTTTAAGTTGTAAGAAACAAACAAAGGGCTATTTGGTTGCATAGTTACATGTCACATATCAATTCAATCAATAAAGAATGCAGTCAGCATCTATTCATCTCAATTGTTGGAGAATAAAAAGATCTCATGGAATAATTCCAAAAAAATACCCATCGTAGTCTACCATTTAGGTGAACAAGACAAGATAACTGCAATTCAGTTGAAGAACTAAAGTATTTACAAGCAGACAATTATTGAATTTGTGCAAGATAGCACATATTTAACATGATTTGCAATATGATATAAAGTCAACCATATAGTAGATATGAAAGAAAACTTAAGTACAATATTCTGCAACGATTGGTGACTAGAAGTTCCTGATGATAATGCAAGAAGTGTTGGAAGTTCCCTCCTCAGTATTGACATGTAGACTTTCTTCTGTAGGGATACCAAAGGAACCAACCTATTCGTTTAGCATCACAAATATTCTTCTCATCAATAACTAGTAAAAAAAATTGTGCAGATCTTGATGTCTGAAATGAGTTGTAAAGGACACCAAGTATTGATATGAAGAAAAGAAAAGGAAAATCTAAATCAATAGTGGAGAGTCTAACACTGTGATCTCAGTAAGCGGTGGCAGCATCAAAATTCCACTCTTAACAAGCAGTGCTTTTGTTCTCCGGAGCATAAACGCTCGCAATATATATTTAAGTATTTTGAGTTGCCTTTTTGCCTTATCTGACACATCACCTGCCGCATAAAGAACAGTTGTAGAAGGCATTTTCCTCTAACATAAACCAAATGGTGTATAATTATCCCATAAACAAGTGCTACTACACATCCCAGAGATAAGAAATGAAGCATCCAAAGAATAATAAGTCATAGACATTAATTGTTGACCCATGTATAGTAGCAACACTTGTAACACCAAAACAGACATCCCCTATAAAAGCCAAATTATATAGGATGTATATGTCAAGTAGTTTATGGTCTAAATCAAGAAAAAAGGTTTACAGAATTCCCTAGGAGGTGTTGAGAATACCACAAAAAAAATTAAACATATGTTGAAGCAAAACAGACATAATGGTAAGGAAACTTACATCTCCTGAAGCAAAACTTACATAATGGTAAAGAGTTGCAGACAACAATAAACATATATTGTTGAAAAGTCCCTTTCTTTGCTCGTCTAAATCATTAACCAACATTTTCAAAATCTAACATGTCATTTATCTCAGTGGATGAAGAATACCAAGATGAACCAGGACATCTATTGAAGGCAGAAGGAATTTCAAGAGGACTGAGATACCATAATATCTCGTACAATACATAATGGCTGATATATTGAAATATCAACCAACAAAGTATAAAGTATAAACTAGATTAACCATAGCTTCATGTATTAATTTTAATACTCAAGTGATTAAAAATTCATAAAGAATGGTCGGAAAAGAGACTAAAATATCTATGCTGATATATTACATTGTGCCAGCTAATCACCAGATATAATACTTTATACTGGCTGAATGTTTAGCTACGAGAAAGTGAATGATGCCCTTACGATAAACAGATTTCTAGGCCACGATCTCAGTTGAGATGAAAGCCAATGCAAGGAACTGTAGAATTATAGGAAATGCAATAGCACAGCTTCTGGACTCAATCAACAAGTAACAAAATATTATTAGAGATGAGTCTCAACTCGAAAATCAACTTGCAAATTCACTAATCTGAACCTACCGGCCTCCTTGATTCCTCTTATTGTTGTGAAACTCTTTTTCCTTCTTTCCTCTGGTATAACCCAACTCTGTCGGCTCCGTTCCATGTGATTTTTCACACCAGTGGTAGAGAACTTGAATTTCCTAGCACAATATCTCCTATTTTGCTCCTTGATGGGCTTGATTCCTAATACACAATTTGTCCTAGTTCTTTCCAATGGAGATGGTTCAAGGCACCAATGAGATAAACCACTCCCAATCGGTGATTTTTAGGTCACACAGAGGCACTAAAAAAGACCTCACAAACAAAGTTTATTTTCATTAATTCTCTTGTTACTCAAACACAAAATCTCGGACACAGATGCAGACCTATCTCTTGGTACAAACAAATGTCCATGTTTTTTTACTAATGCAACATCACCATGACAATTGGACTTAATTTCCATTAACCTTTTATCGCCAACGTATAATGGCTATCTAGTTGTTCATATAACATTAGCCATTAAAAAGATGTTACCATACATCAAAATTCAAATTATTAGCATATTCACTTTTCACCTTATATGTCCAATGTCAATTTGATCTGGTTCCCTAATTAGGTCATCTGCATACACCATCTTCACTTTTGTATGAAGAATCTTACAGCCCATGACCATGTCAGGTAATTTAACAAGTATCAAACTAGTGTCTTTTACAAAAACAAATTATCAAGCAAGATTTATAACATTGTACAAATATAAAGAGTATTGTACAAAAACTAGTGTCTTTTATAACATTGTCACAATCCTCATGGTACACGTGAATAATACTTCGTTGTTTCTCATTATGTGTAACTAATTCTAATTTCTAAACTGGTTAAAATTATGAAAAATGCATGTTTCATACTTGAAGTCCAATCTTCTTCAAGTTAACAACCATCGTAACAATGGCTCATTTTCCTAGTGAATTGGATTTGACTTTGTCCAATCTATCCCTCAAAAAAGCCTGGGTCGCTAGCCTCTGAATCGCATCATGAATGAACTGAAGTAATACTAATGGAAATGGTTATAGATTTTATAAACACTAGAATCAAGAATGAAGATTTATATCTTACCATTCCAATTTATTAACAAGTCATCATACCAAAACAATTATCTTCTCAAATTCTAAGAGAATGGTTTTAATAATGCCTTTGGCACCTGGTGATGAATTTCCAGCTTCCTTGAATGTGAAAAGGAATTGTTCCAGCGTCCCAAAAATAGATGGCATGCAAAAGTGCATCAAAGCCCACAGCTCAGAGAGGTTATTTTGAATAGGGGTTCCTGTCAATAACAAACGTCTTGGCATGACAAAGTGTTGTTCAAGTACTTTATACAAAACCTGCAAAAAAGGAAGCAATATGAATGGCATTTCCACGGATCACCAAAAGTAGACATAATGTGATGGTTTCTTTTCAGTAAGTAAGCACAAAATTATCCAATATATTATCTTTTGTGAAACATAATGCATACAAGAAAAATAAGTGGTAGGGGTATTTTGTAGAGAGGGTCTACTTTATGTTTATTTATTTTTTCCTTCGCATCATTTGACAGTTGGAGGGGTGCACATGGGTATTCTCCAAGACATGCAAAACCAATACCATGTGTCGTGTCGGTTAGGAACCAGGTTGGTATGATACCATACCGTACCATACCAACATAGTACATAGCCTGGTGTCAATCTGGTGTTGGTCCACTAAATCTAGAGAGAATGAGAGAGGGGGGAGGGAGGCATGCTACCACAACAGGGCCATGGGAGTTGATGACTACCATCATGGGTGAGGGAGTGGCTGCAAGGCCAGTGAGCCATCATCATCACCGGAAGATGAGGAGGGCAAGGTGGAGAGATCAAACAAGGAGAGAGGAGGGCATTGTTGTTGGTTGTCATCATGGGAAGGAATAGAGGGCATCACTGTCGGTCATCTTCATAGGATGGGAGGAGGGTGTCGTCATCGCCAAAAAACGAGAAGAGGCTTAGGAGGGTGGCAAAGGGATTGGAAGGAGAGAGGGCGAGGGCTAGAGATTGGAATCAGGATAGAAGCTGCAGAGATTGAGGATCAAGGGCATGAGGAGGCATCAGAGTGCCGGAGGCGAATAGGGAAGCTAAGTTTTCAAGGAAAGAAAAGCTATATATATAAAGAGTGAGATTGAGAGATCAATTAATCAAATGGAACGCAGGGGTTCGGGATCTTATACAAGGGCTTAGTTCAGCTGGGTGAACTAGGGCAGAACATCCAAAATCGAGTTCAGTGTTTGGGCCGATTCGCCCCCTGCCTCTTTTCTGGTGCTTGATCCATCTTGGTTCCTGGCCAATTCGGTTTGACAAACTTTGAACCACTTGGTTCAGAACAATTCAGCAAACCTTGCAATTCTCCATGCATACATATCCCTAGACAGTACGATATCAAAAAAAATTTGTTTATGGCTTTGATATCTTATCCAAAATGTTTCGACCAATCTGAATATGATTTTTGTTAGTACCAATCAAAATGTGGTCCTCATTCAGAAGTTTTGGTTCATATAAAAATTGATTGGTTTCGTCAGGCTTGCCCATATTTGACCATAAACAATTAAAGCAGGTGTTGCATATTTAAAACATGCATATAATGATATAACCACCACCATAACCACCAAAGCCTTTTCTCACCAAATATGGAGGCTGCCATATAGTAAAATTCTTATTATTGAAGGCTCCATGGAACAAAATTCAGCAGATCTTACACAGACAAGCATAAACATGAAATGTGTGCACATAAACAGACATTTTATGTAAGTAGATACATAAATGTTAATACATATATTTATAATTTATATCATTTTTGGGTCATTTCTTCTTTTGTTTTCTTAAATTGGAGGACAGGAGTACTAGTGAGGAAAGAAAAATCTAGCCTCTAAGAAATATTTTCTCAAGATTAAACTCTAATTTTACAAGCTTCAAGAAAATCTGGAAGAAACTAGTGCCTGTTTCGAAAACTTTTTCCAACCATTTCTCAATTTTAATGGTTTACTTTGTGCAAATCAGCAAACGATAATGTACATGTTTTATGAATTTCTGCACCAGGGAATAAAATTTAGTGAATAGTATGAAGATAAAGAGATTAGCAAATCCATGGATGTTATCTTGTCTGTGTGCATCTGTGCATGTGCATAAGACATAGATATACAAAAAAAGTGGATTTTAACATAATGGATAAATAATCCAAACCTCACACATACACTGGATGAATTTTTCAGCCGTTGAGCCTCATCAATTACAGCAAAATGCCAGGGGATTTGAGAAAGAAAATCCCGATCTAACAATGCTATGTCATAGGTTGTCAACAACACATCAAAGGATAACTCCTGCTGCTTTTACAAAGATATCAATGAAGATTTCAGTTACAAAAGTAATTTTGACTAGCAATATGGTAAAAAAAAGTAAAGAAATGATTATAACAATGTTAAAACCAACAACCAAACATTTTTGAGTGACAATGATGCTAGCCAGTGCTAGTTGGCATGCACTCTGCTGGGCCAGCACCAAACCCAGCATGGCATCTATTTAACTCCTTTTTTATCTTTTTAATTGGACAGAGTTTTAGACTCTTGGCACCGTGTAATGCACTGCTAGCATGGCACTGCTTAGCATTGCACGTACCTTGCCAGCGGATGACCAGCATGCCCACCAGCACCTATACTTAAAGCCTTGAGACAAATATAATGAAGCTAAGGCAATAAAAAATAATGCCTATTAAGTTTATCACTATGAAATCAAAAAAATTGAGGCAGAAGTTAGATGAGAAAAGTTAGAGACTACATCAGAGGATGTAGACTGCCTTTGCAAATGCTCATACATCATCCTTCGAAGACCGCAACGATGTCCCTTCTCACCAACATAGTGCAGAACTCTTAAAGTTGGACAAAATTTGGAAAATTCTGATTCCCAACCATCGGTGACACTTAGAGGACACAATATTACTGCAGAAATTTTTTTAAAAAAAAGTTGAAAGTGCCAAAAAAGTAGACAGTGAAGATTCAGGTTTTCAGATCAGCAAGAAAACTATGCAAATTTCATAACAATTTACGCACAGAAAGGTCCACGTGACATGGACTGGATCTTCAGATAGTTCAGGAAAGAAATAGCCTGCAGAGTCTTCCCAAGACCCATCTGATCAAATTCATGCAGCTTTAACAAGTCAGTAAAGAATTAAACTACAAAAATGGACTAGCATTCTAAAAAGAAAGCATCTACCAAGTGCCAACCACATATTTTAGTATTTTACTTTAGAAGTATCATGTAAAAACTAAGGCAGAAAAACTAAGAATTCGTACATAGAATTGAAAAGTGAGCCATACATACATATTGACTTCCTGCAAAGCATCACACTTAGCTTTCACTTTGGGCAAAGGCAGTATAATAAAAAGGCAGAGATCTAGGGAATGGGCACCATAAAGAATATTTGCAACAATTTGCATTTCATAATAACATTATTATTCAGTATCATACACACTGAGTCCATCATTTTTAGCTCAAGAGATGGTTAATTACTGCAATACTCCCTGGACAGATCACTGCTGGTACCCAGGGTGTATCATACAAAAGTATGGAGAGAGAGGCAACAGTGTCTCAGCTATAATTAAAGCACAAGGATCACAGTAAAAAGATACATGTTAGAAGCATTAATATAGTATTACTATATTATGACTTAAGACCTAAATTGTCTAGGTTTTTTGAGTTTACCCTACATACACAGTGTATTATAGTCAATTACTTGTTAAAAAGAATTTAGTTTTACATGAAGTGAAAAAAAAAGGCAAAAAGGAGCTGCATAGAGGTAGGGATACTCACTTCTTTCAGCTGACCCATTAGTATTGTATAATTTTTCAGTACATTGAAACTGAAATCTGTGCCATGTCTTGGATAATGGTGAAAGCTAAGATCTAAGAGTTGTATTACTTTTGGAAGGAATTTATATACATCTCATGATGGGTGACCTAATCGATCTGAAGTTTCAAGATCCTATCCAAAACAAAAAATCAACTAATCCCCTAAAACTCAAAACAGACAAATCAAAAAAAAAGTTTCCAAGATTCTGCATAGACCAATACAATAATGAATAGGTTTCTTGGCCCCTAGAAGTCAAAACAGTCAAATCAAAAAAAAAAAAAAAAAAAGTTTTCAAGATTCTGCATAGACCAATACAAGAATGAATACGTTTCTTGAAAACGAGATATTGGTTAAAGAAGCTTATTCTAAATCATAGGAAGGAGGAGGGACATTATCTTTTTTTAAAGATTCATCCGTTATAAATTGTTTGAAATCTTTTATTCACATGAAAATAACCAATTTTCCTCACCAAATTGACCACAAGGCAACGCAATTTTCAAAAGAATCCTCTTCGCACTTATTATGCTTCTCAAGATAAGCAAGTAAATCAAATGATGAAAAGATTTATATCAATTGGAAAATGTAAAAATAGTAACAAGAAAATACTTGGATAAAAAAAAAGAACAAAAAATCAAAGAAATCATTCACTTCTAGCTGTTTCTTGAGGAACGAAGCAACCCAACCTCATCTCCTGCAAATAAACCAATAAATGCATAAACAAGCGTTGGGAAAGATTTGGAATCAAGATTGGTGGGTGGATCTTCGAATACCAACCAAGGACGACGTTGACTCCGAGCTCGTACCTCCGGACGAGCCAGGCGACGCCTTCGAGCTGGTGGGGTTTGAGTGCTGCCGAGACCCCGATGTCGGAGGGGTCCAGAGGAGGGCGGCCTTCGTCCCGGCGATCGCTCGAGAGGACAAGCTCCGCCGCCACGACGAGCCGCCGCTCGTACTCCATCACCGAGGGCCAAGAAATAGAACGATCGAGGGCGGTTACTTGCGATGCGTTTTGGGGGAGAAAGGAGGGAGAGGAGAGAGAGGTTTAAATAAAGAGCCAGCACCTACGAAGCAGAGAGGGAGTGGTCTCACCGGACCGCCTTTCCCCCTCTCCTTTTTTATTTATTTATTTATTTATTTATTTATTTATTTATTTATTAATTTATTTATTTATTTATTTATTTATTTATTTATTTATTTGGTAAATCAGCCACTTATACTAATCTCACGTGAGCATTGCCTACAGAACCAAGAGACAAAATACTCCACAGTGGAGGGACAGATATGCAACGGGTTCAAAAAAAATTTTCAGAATAATGAACAGTAAAGAAGGTGATCCAATCAGCAGCTTTGTTCTTTCTTGGACGTGGCCTTTTTAATTTTTTTCTTTTTTTTTCAGTTAAAAGAGCCTGTCTTACCCCCTCATCATATGTAAATAAATATATAAATAAAGTCAGCCCAAAATCTCATCCAAAATTGCTTGTTGTGTAACGTTTCTGCTCCTCACTCGACAATCGATATCATATTAGGCATGTCTGCGAGTGATAAAATTAACTATTGTCGTAACTTTGCTTTACAAATTTTGGATATAGAATATTTTCAAAAAAAAAAATCCAGAACATTGATATCCGGCTGCATAGTAAAATTTCTTGATGTAAAACACTAAATACTTGTGTTGAATATGTAAATGATATATTACATTTGGAATAAGAAATCTTCATACTTAGTCGTGCTTGCGAGAAAGCGCACCGGTGAAATGTAAATTTGTGCATGACTGGTACGAGCTGATGGAGATGTGTCCTGTATTGGGTTTATGACGTGATACCATCCAGCTTTCTGATTTGTTGAGGAAAATTCTGTTATTGCGCTCCCTCCATAGAGTCCAACAGACCTCAAAGTTGAAGGAGCTCCAAGCACCATTAGAGTAGAGTGGGAATTAGAACCAGTAAACCCCTGCAAAGATTTGATAAGACTTGATCTATTTTGAGGAATATTCCGCTGGAAGAATACCAGATTCTATAGGAGAATCTACGGCCCAATAGCAAGTAATCAAGAGATTCCAAAGCTGAGGTGCAGGGGGGACAGTGGAACATTTGACTCCATCATTTACTATTCAATATCTCCCCTGTATGTGAGCTGGTTTTGAGCGTCAACCACATGAACGCCTTCACTATCTTCCGACCAATGGCTCTTCAAAGAAGAGCTAGAGGGCAAACGTGCGCGCGAAGTTTATGAATTTATAGAAAAAATTAATAGAATGGGCAAAATATGTAATTGTTATATTTTATTATGAGTATTTTGGTCAAAAAAAAAAAAGCTTTCCGATAAAATTTAAAATAGGTTTTTTGAAAAGCTCCAAAATGAAGCTTTTTAAACTTCTTCCAAGAAGCTGTTTTTAATTTCTTCTTCTTTTTTTAAAAATTTTTACTCAATATCTTTTTTCATCCAAAAATATTTTTGGAGCTTTCAAAGTATTTTTTTGGTCCTCCAAATTTTTTTTGAAATTGGCCTAAATGTCCTTTCACTCTCCACTAATCATCCTAGTGAAAGGTTAGGTGTACAAGCCTAACCAGACCAGGCCAAACTCGAGGGGTCAAAATCGGTTCTAGAATATGCCCAAAAAATGTCAAAACGCTTGCAATATGAGCCGCTCTTTCGCAATGAGAAAGATATAATTCACAGGCAAAACAAATAGTACGAGAAATGATAAAAAATTCCGAAATAATCCAATTTTTTATATAAAAATTATGTTTTGAGATAAATTTACAACAAAAAAAAATTAGATAACAAAGACTAAAATTGGGATGGTGTAAGTATTATCTCTTGAAACAGTCGCAACCCAAGTACATAGAGGGCTTGAGTTGGACCCGAACAAGCCGGGTCGCATGCCTGCCCAAGCTGGATCCTAGCGGCTCTTGAATCTGCTTGGCCCATTTTCAACCCTACTGATATAGTGCGATAATAACATTTTAATTTTTATTTCTTTTTAAATGAGTAAGGTATGTATTGATATGCTTTTAGGGCCAAAGAAGCCGCATCCATCCTTCTTCCTTACTTTTAACCTCTTTCTTCTCTCTCCATTTTTTTTTTTGAAAAATTATTTCCTACACCACATGCACCATGTAGTCATGCACTAAGCCAATCACCTCATCTTATTTATGTGAGCTCTATTCATCATGCATTCATTTCGGTGATTGGCTTATCAGAACGAAACAAGCTGATTAGCATAGTGCATGGCTATGTTGGTGCACGTGGTGCAAAATATAATATACCCCCATCTCCACTTCCACTAACCCCCTAAAGAGAAAGAGTATAGGCCCATTGCTCGCTTTCTCTTTTTTATATTAATTAAAGTGATCGTGCATTCGTTCCCATAAATGGTTTATCGAAATGAGACAAGCTGATTGGTATGGTGCACGGCCATGTTGATGCACGTGGTGCAGGGTATAAGTTCCAGTGTTCCACTAGCCCCCCAAAGAGAGAGAGTATAGGCCCGCTGCTCACTTTCTCTGTTTTATATTAATTAAAGTGACCCCTGGTATTACCCTACTTGCATTGGTCGGTCCAAGCTAACTTCTAACCGAGATGACAGCCAATTCATAAACGAACCTACTAGGATCATGTTCCAGGTTGTTGATTTCGATGATCACTTAAGTTAATTCTCTGGTCCATGTGTGATGGACTAAACATTAAAAAAAATAGTTATATAAAAGAACTAATTGTTAATATATAGCAGTCAAACAAAGGACTGCATATTTACCTTTTCAAAATAATAATAAATCGGAATACAACAAGAGAGTAATCCATTTCCAAATGACATCAACATTTATATTATGATGAGTATCTTTTGCACTTCATGGATGTAGAATTGGACTGTCATTTTGAGCTGAAGCAGAAGAAGGAACTTGCCATCTCAGACCACCTGATGATCCACGACTGGGCTTGGCAACCGTGTCAAGTTTTGATGTACCCGGTATGTCTCTAGAATATCATGTCATCCGGGAGACCATGAAGTAGATTTTTATGCGTTTGCTAGTTGAGTGAACATACGAATTAATCATGAAATGTAGCTGAGCATCGTGCCTCAACATCTTCCTAAATAATACAAATCAAGAGCTTTCTCAGTGTCTCAACATCATGCCACAGGAATAAGGGTACAACCCAACCTCAAGCTCTTTCTGGACTTCCTTACTAGAGAACACCTCTGAATTCTGAAATATGACGGGCATCTGTTTTTCATAGAGGGGCCAAAAAGTGAGTCCAAATATCTCCAATTTTGGAGTTACTAAGTTCAGTTTTTCTTTTGGTCGGATCTATAATTCAATTATTTGCTTACCGTCATTCATATATACATGAGAACGCTGTTGTTCGGTGGTTGGTAATGAACTTGTTCCTGCTCTTAATTTAAGCACAAAAAGCGTACATGACATGAAGACCACCTGGATGCAACATAAACCATACCTATCTCTACTTAAAATATATAAGTTCTATATGGACTGGAGACAAAGAGACACTATTTTTTTATGAAGAGATAAAAAAATGGACGCCTTTTGGTTAACATCACGTCAGTTCCCAACGTCCGCAGGGTACACTTGGCAGACGGGGAAGCCGGACTCTTCTTTCATGAACATGGTAGAAGGCAAGGAGGCATTGCTGCCGAACATGGTTCAGGTAACCATTCTTCAGAAAAAGTTTAGTGCTTTTTTTTTTTTTTTTGCTTAAAGAGAGGAATTAAAGTTTGACGTTGAAGTTAACAGAGAGGAAAATTTTAAACAGTAATTTTTAGCCAAGTATGGATATTTCGTCATGATGATATTTCAGCAACATTTAAGAATTAAAAAATACAAACATTTAAGAACTTTGTTTTTTTTAAATAAAAAAAAAGGCTTTGGCACTCACGTTCTTAAGAGTGCATAAAAATATAAAACATTTAAATTTTACTAAAAGGGTTTTATTCTCATTCAGAAATTCCTATGCAAACCGAACAACAACCAGTTTCACAGTTCATGAAAATATGCATCAAAGATCATGAAAACATTGTGACTTTGTGGACTCCCAAATAGCCAATGATTCATCTAGTTAGACTTGGGGACAAGTATTTATCAGATTAAAGTTCATGGTAAAACTTCCATATAATGCGGTGCATATAATGGAACAGGGGAAGGCTGATGCTCGAAATTATACCACAAGCAGAGCTGGAACAACTGATTCATGCATGATTCACACGTTTCTTCGGTTTCAACTGAGCTGGACACAGGCGGAGCATGTCGTAGGTGCACCGTGAGAAATGCCTCCAAACAATGGAACAGGCCTACAGATTTCCCGGTGATCAATCTGGCGTTCTCGGGCCAGAGAAATACTTATATTTATGCAGGAACAGCTTCCGGCTCCCGACGATTCGCGCCCCATTTCCCCTTTGATAGCATGGTGAAGCTCAACCGCTCAGATGGATCGGCAACTTCATGGTTGGCCGGGAGCCGGAAGGTCATTGGGGAGCCTATACTTGTTCCCAGAGGCACCGAGGAGGATGATGACTATATTCTGGTCGTAGAGGTAAGAGAATACTTACTGATCATGTGGGTGGTTCTTTTCTCCATTGAGATTTTTTTTATTTTTTTTTTCTCCTTTTTTCGCTCAGCAGGATGCAGTTTCAAAGCAAAGGTGTTACCTTGTGGTATTGGACGCAAGAGGAATTGGGGAAGCTAATGCTTTTGTAGCTAGGTTGAATTTTAGCAGCCTTTCAGTGACCCTTGATAGAAGAAAGAAATGACGCCTCTCCCTCTCTCTCTCGCTGTGATAGTAGAAAGAAATGACATCTCTCTCGCTAAGCTAAGAGATGCTGGATATTACTCACATTCTTCTGACTACGTTAAACGGAACATAGAGAACTGTGACAGTCGCAGCATTTACAACCATTCATAGCTGGGTAATATAATGTAAATAATATAATGTTGGAGAATGATTTATCTTCGGCGGATAACACTCCTTTGCATTCCCTTGTACATTGCAAGAATAGAACTTCAATACTACTATATAATAGTTCCGTCAAAACATACCACTCTACGCTGCTTTTGACTTTTAACTTTTTTAACAACAATTCAGAGTTGGACGATACAATGTAATCTATCTATACTAACACAGCAATATCATATAGTACTATATAATAGTTTCCTCGAAAAAAAAAGGACTGACACTCTACCCTGCTTCCGATTTTAATTTTATACAGCCCTAGAGAGTTGGACAATATAATGTAATCTGCCTATACTAAACAATACCATATTGGAAAGCATCGTTTCTCTTCGGGCAGTATATATACAGGACAAACAATAGTCCTTTGCATTCCCTCCTCTATCCTCCTATAATGCAAGAGTAACGCTTGAATATAATAGTTTCCTTGAAAAAAAAAAAAAAAAACACTCTACCTCCTATATTGCAAGGGTAACACTTCTATATAACAGTTTCCTTGAGGAAAAAAAAAAACCCCCACTCTAGCCGGCTGCTGACTTTAATTTCTTAATATTATCTCGACACCGGTACTTCCTTTAATACTAGATTTAGATCTCTGTTAACAAAAAGAAACTTCAGTCCACCAGCGCTATCTGGTGTTGTTGCTCATATGCGGAGAACGGGCAAAGTTCTAATAATCAGAAATATGAGCTTTAAATGGCCTCCCCTGCTTGGAAGTTCCCTGCTCTACTCAGCCCGTAACTGATAATTAAGATATGTTTTTCAAGAAACCCCTCATTTAAATGTGCCAACATCTTCCAGAGAGCATCACGTATGTGAAGGTCTAATAAAATGTTTTTAAAAGCATATAACATGTAAAATTAAAGAAAAAAACAGCTATATATTATGCACCTTGTCTTTTTTTTACAATTAATTTACCCACTAAATCTGAAATGTAAGTACCCTGACTTCAAACAAAACGCAGGACACAGTTGCAAGAAGTCCTTCAACAGTTGCAATAACATAGTTCAAAATGAACATTACCCGATGTAAACCTTGATGCAGAAAGTCATTTGCCGCCTGGCTAACACCTCCCATTTGTTGTGGCACTTGGACAGAGTCCAAATAATCACACCCAAGAACCAGCTGCGAGAAGTTATACCACAAATGCTAGAGGGCACCGGGCAGTGATGTCGGCAAATTCTAATCAAGCTTTTTGGATACGAGTCACAACAACGATGATAAAGACCACAACAGACAGCATGAAGGAAGACCTAACTGCTTCGTTGAAAAGATCCGGTTTCTCATCCTTCTCTAGTGAATGAAAGAGGTCACCGACCAGCTTCGTGATCTTGTGAATAAATTCCATTATTTTAGATATGGCGCTACCCGAGATCCGCCTCAGGATTCCAGGGGCAACATCGGGGTGTTCATCTGAGCTCTGTGTTTCATAGTTTCCAACTATATCCAACAGCAGACAATATCAATAAGGAAAACAAATAACTTGGAAAAAAAAAGGAAGCAAAGGACAGCCGAAAAATTTACACACAGAAGAGACCATGGAGTTAGAGTCTGAAATTTGACTTTCATGAATATTAAGTATTTCAACTTCATCTATAGTTAAACTGTTAAAGCACCTACATAAGCAATATTTATAGTAACCATGGTTATTAAGAACATTTGCAAGAGAAGATTTAACTGACCCGAGATTTTGTGCTTGGAAACGCTATGCTGCAGTTGATTTATCACTAGTCCTTGATATATCATGGATCCAACATTTAGTCTAAACAATTTTATGCTCCTAGAAAATTTAACAAATGCTCGAGTCAAATTTCTGGAAACACCAGAGGTGCAGAGATCTGCAATCAAGAATCATGTTAAACCCATGAGGTTATATTTCCCCCTTCTTTTTACTACTACTTTTTTTTTTCCTTTGAGAGAAGAATTAGTGTCTGGAGAGGAACCATTCAGGAATATAAGACCTAGGTAGGCGGGGAAGGATCTGCAGTTCCTCAGCAGTGGAAATGAAAAAGCCCTACCAGAAAAATCAGACATCACATGATCACAATCTTTATATGCATTCATCTATTTCACTAAGCATTAGTTTGGATGGTCGGAAATATTGCCATCTAAGCAAGTGTCCGAATCTGCTAAGCATTGACCTGTATCTTCGGCCCCCATTTATTTCTTAGTCCTAGGCCGGTAGGCTGGGTTGGGTGGGGATGAGGATGGGATGACCCTAAGCTTTCTGCATAGCTACTGGCGAACTTCCTTCTGAACTTGGTCAAAGTATAAGTAACTATAGTGCTGACATCAATAATTACAAGGTCCGCTGGAAGCCTAGCATTCTATCTTGAGGCTTGCAATTTACGAAATAACTTCACTAGACCAAATATACTACATGAAGAAAGAGCAAATTGGAGGAAGGTTGGCAAAAATTTCACAAAAGGAAAAAAGATTCGTTGAAAAAAAAAATCAAAAATTAGTGACAACATAGGAAGAATGGTTGTTACCAACTTCCACCTTCATTTGACCTGACAAGAATTTGGTGGCAAACTTGGACGGAATTTGGGCCAAATGTCAGAAGTTGCTAATTGTTGTTGTCTGCCGCCTCTGCAAGACTAGAGCATACTGACAGTTTTTGTAGTAAGGGTAGATAAGCATGCGAAAGATTTTAAATGAAGTTCGCTTGGATGGAAGGACTAAGAGAGAGAGAGAGAGAGAGAGAGAGAGAGAGAGAGAGGGGGGGGGGGGGGGGGCAACTTTTGCTAGTGGCACTCCCTAGCCTTGTTGACTTTAAAAATCTCAGCTACACCTTGGCCTACATCAAATTAGTTCTTAGTGGGTCCCTGGTGGGAATGATCAAAGGTATTCCCCATTTATTATAACTCTTGAAAGATATATAACAGCTTGGAAAGTTGGGGCATAATGGTTTGGTTAAAATCATCATTGTACTTAGAACAGATCATGTCACCAGATTGGCCCTCAAACATGAGAATTAGTGAACTGTCCCAATAGAGATCCAAGATTGCTTTTGTTTCTTATCTATAACTACACCTAGACAAGTCTGCTGCAATAATGATAGGTTCCTCCTCAGCAGAAAACAGGATGGGGCACACTAGTACTTTAGTAATTGGGCAGGTGAACAAGAAATCGCTAATCTATAGATGAATTTTGAGGACTGGACATGTAGATTTACTAATCTAATGGAAAATAAGTGCTTGCAAGATGCTACAGTGGGAGTTATCAGACAAGAAGCTTTACTAAGCTGCCAAGTCTCCCATTTATTATCAAAATAAAATGAAACCGTGTTTTTCAGTAACAAAAGAAAGGGAAAAGATAAAATTGTTGGAAATCAAACCCAAGCAATCATCAAAAGGAAAATTAAGATGGCACTTATTTGAAATAAAAAGATGAAATATTACAATTGAAGGAGTGCACCAAGCTTCTTTGCTAGCAAAACTGAACAAAACAATAGCCCAAATTTATGAATTTCAAACTGTGGCAAAGAGACAAACTATTTCAGTAAGGTAGTGGATTAGGATAGGACATATATTGACGCAATCAATGAAATCATTGGGATACAATTCTTGGTCAAGAGTGATATTAAAAAGAGTAGATTTAACTTCAACAAAAAAAGAAAGAAAGAAAGAATAGAACAGTAAGAATGAGACCACAGACCTGGTCTTTGAGATTTTCACTTGGATCGTGCCACATCATCTACTCTAGAGGATACTGACTGGGAAGCAGTCTGATGTCGCGGGTGCTGGAGGTTGAGGGATTTAATGACTTTTTCAAAGAGACCTGGCTATTTTTGAAAAATGATTAATTCATTTCTGACAGTAAACAGGGAGTCGAGCAGCATAAGTTTGCTGTTGCTAATGCAACCTCTAACACTCCTGATTAATAGAATGGTGTGAAGATGACTAAAACGTTTAGCCTGTTAGCTTCAAAACTTGGTAAGATTGTTTTAAAGTCCATTCTTTTTGAATTAAAGAAGATTCACTTGTCCTGTATTTTCTTGCCTTCCAAGATACCCATCCTCACAAAGGGCTGCTGGCAATATGATATCAAAAACTGGATGATAAATCATGATACATAAATGGAAAGCTTGACAGATCAGCCACAATCTACATGCGCTGGTTTTAACACATGGCCAAAGAAACATTTTGATTGTCTTAACTAGTTTTGATGATTGGCTAAGACAATTCCTCTTACCTCCATCACTGCCATCCTTCATGCCAACGTTGCCATCCTTCTACGGGCCAATGCACTTGGCTAGATATAGGTGTCCAAATTTGTAGGATTTTCCTACACTCTAATGACTGTGATATGGTGGTAAGCTTCTTCAACGAGTGGGAGGAGAGTAGAGGCGGTAGCTAGAGGTGGATGATGACTGACATAAGCAAGGTTTTAAGTAATAATTTCAGTACTTATGCCAGTACCCAACCAGCATAGAATATTTTTTTGTAATAAAACTCGATATGAGGAATGTACCGGGCTCAACTCCCCATCAGTATAGAATGATATGTCCAATGTGTATTTCCGATGTAGTCCAGTACACAAAACAATGATCCTAAGATCACATAAATCTCACAACCATCCGTTCGCTCATAAATCTTATATCAAACCACCTATGACATTGGGGCATGGTCACCAAAATTAGAATGTCATCATTCTTTCCAGCAGAAGAATGGTGTAAGAGAGAGAGGAGAGGGGATATCATCATCATCAACCAAAAAAATTGCCACCACTTCTTGCCATTGCTACTACTTGTTAAACTTTGCTATTTGCACACCACTTTAGCTTGCACCACCACAGCTTACCACCTTTTCTCAATACCTACTGTTACTCTAATACCCACACTACCAAAACAGAGAGAAAAGGAAAATAAAAAATCAGATTACATGAACAACAACAATAGCGATAACGGCTTTGACAAGGAGGAAAGTAAAAGCTACCACGGGTGTCAAAGTAGGAGATGGGAGAAAGGAGAAAATGATAGAACGAAGGTGGAACACAGAAAATAGTTAATTTCAACTTTTATACCTTTTGTTAAAATTGTTTCTCTTTTGGAGACCAAACAACTATAAAGAAGAAAGAAAAGATCTAGACAAGTCTCAGATGACTTTCTAGCTATGGCCTACGAACAACATCCAATAGAAAGGTGGATGACAACAGGAAAGTAGACATAATGGGCATGGCGTAGCTACAAATATTCTTCCCATCTTCAAGAAAGCAAGAACACTAGCAAGAAACCCAGTTCAAGTGTGTAAAGTTCCCTCTAAAAGATTGTCCTTGGGCTCTAATTTTCCTGTTTAACAAGATAAAATTCCTTAAAAAGGGGATAGATAATATTCCAGAAATAATATGAATTTGAATTTGCAAATGAGAAGCCAGGGCCACTACACTAAGAAAAAACTAGGCTCCCTCCCAATGCTGCATTAGGACTTTCAAAATTTTTTCTTTTATTTTGTTGGGGGGGTGGGATTGGAAGTGATCACACAATGGGATCCTTTGGCCGTTGATTTTAAATAACCTTATACTTATGTTAATGCAATGCTCCGTACTCTGTTCTAACTATATAATGAATAGACACTTATCCTTTGAAACCTCCATGCATCGTTCCAATTTAGCATTCAACCTCAACCCATCAAATCAAATAACATTATATCTTGCAAATATTGTGCATCATACTGCCTCTTAAATATCGGCAACATCTGATGATATGAGACAAGTACACAGAGATATGAGCATAGATACTATGCTCAATATAGCCTGTGGCAATCAGATGACACAGGACTTACCTCAACCTCTTCAATGGTTTTCATTGTTCCATCTTACATTTCCTTCCCATTTTAATACATGACAAACAGCTTTCTTTCATTATGTTCACCAACCCAACTCTTTTGGTATTTAATTATATGCTTTCTCTAACTCATGAGGATGTTCAATTCTCCCACATCACTCTGCCAAGTACAAAAGTAGCCTCCACTACTAAGATTCCTTGTTCTTTAATATTTTGTTATTTCCTTAAGTTTTGCTCCATCACTGTCTCCCATATCTTCACCATATGGTTTATAAGTTGATGATTACTTGCCTTAGAAATTGTTCATAAGTTTAGTTCTAGGATAATCAACTTCTTCCTGAAAATGGGCACCATGATACTCATAAAGATCATTGGCATTTTCCTTGCTTGCAAACTGTCACCAAATAGGTTTATTGATCAAATAAACCTAGCTTTGTTTTCCCATGATTTTCAGACCACAAACTTTAAGTCTTTTACGAATTATTTCACATACCAATTAGTAGATTTAAAGTGTGATTAATCAATTTTAACAAATAGATTACTTACATACAGTTCTTATATCTACTATATACATGCATCATACACATATCCACACACATGCACACTCGCACACTCGCACACACACTAGAGTATGGGATGCAATGCACATATTTTTTTTATGGAAAATGAGACTTATCTAAATAAATAAGAAATTCTGGATGGACTTGAACCTTCAATCATGTGGTTGAAAACCACAATCTCTAGGCAACTTGGCTACCTGGCATTAACAGGATGGGCAAAACACAGGGTGCGAAACATGGATACGGACTTTTAGCGCAGATATGCCTATTTTGGTTCAGTTGAAAGCATAGCCCAAGGTGAGACTATCACCACTACACTGTCAATGAAATCTTTCAGCTCCTGTTGGCTTCGAACGGGAGTGCTCAAGGCCGGGTGCACCACTTTTCATTCAAATTCCCCATAGCTAGAACTAACTGTTGGACGAAGGTCCGGTTTTTGAAGGCGGGATGAGAAAGGCAAGTAGGGAAACTAGGATGATTACATGCACCGCACGCAAGGGCACACTAGGGGAGTTGGCATTCTATAGTAGATACATACATGCATATGTAATTCTCTTGAATCAAGAGAAGACTAAAGATGTTTTACCTCTTCACACAACAGTACAAAATGAAAGCCAAGTATATATCGCTGCTATTGAAAAAACACAAGATATTTAGTTCCCGTAGGTATACATTTTTTAACAATAAAGTAAAATCTAGATTAAAATTTATATCCAGAACATAAGAAGCAATATTTCAGAACAAGAAGAATCAGCAAATAATGCACATCATCAGTTTCTTTGGCACAGATTTTGATCAAAATGAAAAGAAGGCATGGATGTTGATCAAACAGAGAAGAAGGGTTTTGCAGTAATCAAGAATTTAAGATGAATCAAAACCCACAATAACTACTGTCACTACATGAGTTTTCATCTACAGGATTAGAGAAAAAGACAAGATTACAACTTTCAACATCAATTCCAATCTGACAAGTTAAGGCAAATTAATAACACTCATTTAGTAGAAAGGCTATTTGCACAAACCTTCAGGGAAAGATTTCTTGAGTTCTTGTACTACCTCATTCTTCATAACTGCATCCCAGACAGCTTTGTCTGATGACAGTGAAACAACCATCCTCTGCATTTAGGGGAAAAATTGTTTATAGACTAAATAAAACTATTTCACATATGGTCACATGGATCAAATGTCAGCAATAATTCCTAAATGAGTTGTGCATTTCACTTATGAAGAATGCTAGCTTGTCAATTCATGTTGGTCGAAGCGCCACATGCCATACAACCTTGATTTAATATCTTACTAAATATCATAATAAACAATGAAGCAACATCATAAAACCTAGCATTACAAAAATTCATCACTAATTAGCCCTGAATATCCAACGTGGGACAAGGTATGATGGTGACCATTTTCATCTTCGATTAACATCAGCGACCAGAACATACAATGACACTAATGAAGTAATCCTCCTTCCCCTCAAATAATTGCTCTTCTCTTGTATACAACCAATATGTTCTCTAGAATTGTAGAAAGCAATTTCATATCTTCTACCTTCTAAATTCAACTTTCTCCTCAGGTAACTGTCTCACACTTTACCAACAAAACATTCATTTCTATCTCAACCTTTACCAATAAGCTATTCATTTTCAACATCTGAGACATAAGTTTTGATTTGTTTAACCTTGAAGAATTAAAATTGTTAGACTGCTTGCAATCAAGGCTCACCAAACTGATACGGGAGGTTGTACAGATTGGTTCGGCACGAGACAGGTCTGTACCGTACCATTCTAGGGTGTACTGAAACAGGAAGAGCCAGAGAGAGAAGGGGAGAAGGAGAAGGAGAGAGAGGAAAAGAGAAATAGAGTCGAAGAGAGGGAGAGGGAGAAGGAGAAAGGTAGGGAGAGAGAGAGGGAGGCCGAGAGCAAGAGGGCTTGAAAGCCCTCATTGTCTTCATTGGAAGAGGGGAGCGGGAGAGAGAGGGAGGGAGAGGAAAGAAGAGGGAGGGCCGAGGAAAACCCTAACTTAACACGAGAGAGAGAAAGAGAGGAGGGGGAGGGAAATTTTAATCCTAACGCGACCGAGAAAGAGGGGACTTACCAAAAATCATCGAATGCAAGCGGCCATATCGAGGTCGCTTTCATAGGCAAATGCAAGCGCACGGACCAGGAGAGGAGTTAGGCGAACTAGCCCAATCTTGATTTGAGAGGCTGAACCGTGCCAGTCCCGACTGGTCCAGTTCGGCACGATTCAGCGAACCATGCTTACAATCTTAACTGGCAATCTAATCCAGGTTCATTCTTTTGTTTTCTTAGAAAGTTGTGAAAAATGTAATGAAAGAATTAGAGAAAAAAGTGTAAAAATGCAAAAAGGACAGAAAACAGTAGTGAGCATGTGTGATTTGCAAAATCCCTTTAGCATAAGCAGAGACTTATACCAACCAGCAAGTCATAGCCCCCCAGGCATACAGAATACTGCATAACAATAAGATTAATACACACACAGCCTCCCACTACTAGCCCTCAACTCATCATTAGGCATCTTTATGGCTCTGTTGCATTGAGGACAACCCTAATTCATGAAAATGATAAGCTGCTTCTCAAACTAGTAAGTTTTTTATGCAACAAAAAAACCACAATCTTAAATCCATTAATAGTGCAGCTTCTAAATTTGGAAGGGAACATAAAACCTATATTTGAAGATTCAAATTCCACTACATGAAATCAAGAAGGTTTTGCAAGTAGATAGTACCTCCTCTTGCACAGGATTATGCCGCAAGGAAACCGAAGTCAGTTCAATAACATTCTTTCCCCATTTAACTAAACAGCCATCCTATCCACCCCTTGATAAAACTTTGACATAAAAATAAATTCTATTGACTAAGAGATGAAGGGGAATTGAGGAAGAAATCCAAAGGAATCTGGTTTTGTTTTCAAATAACTAGATAGTGGACAACAACTAGTATAAACAATTACAAGAAAAAAGAGGGCCGTATCACAAACATACACTAGAAAGAAGACAAATAAGAACATGCAAAAAATAAGAAAAGGAGAAATTAATCGGACATCAAAAAAGAAGATAAATTCTAAACAGTAAAGAATAAATGATAGAAATTAGGCATCCACTGTCACCTGAATAGATGGATTTATCTGGAGTAAACGAAATGCATCAAAAACTTTCTCACGTTCTTTAGACTGAAAACTATTTGAGCTATAAAGGTTCCAAGCAGGTTCAATCCAATCAGATTCTGAATCAGTTGAAGATTCAATTGAGGAAGCTTTCTGTGGTGTTGCTGAAATTATCTCTTTATCAACAGCAACCTGATCCAGATAAGAAGGATGTCCATCTTCTGTTGTCCGAGAAAATGTGACAGGCACGAATATCCTGCAAGTTTAAAGGAAATAAAAAATCCCTCACATTAGTGAACCAGGAACTCTAAATGCTCGTGCTTAAACCAAAAACTTTACCTGCAAACCTGCTATTCAGTTATTACTTGTTACCAGCGTATGCCGAACCGGCCGGTACGGGCCGGTACAAACCGGTCCGGCCAACTACCGGTACGCCGGAGCCGTGGAAACCGGTACAGGCCGGTTCCGTGCCGGAGACGAAGAAGACGCGGAGAAAAAGAGATAGTGCGGGGAAGAGAGGGAGGGAGCCCACCTTCGGCCGCCATCGGAGAGCCGCGGAGGGGCGTCGGAATTTGGAGATTTTTAAGTGAAGTTGGCAACCGATTTGCCGACTTCACTTAAAATCCCTAAATTAAAAAACGCGGCCTCCGCAGCGCCCCCGCGGGTTCCCCCGTCCCCCGCCGGGCTCCGCCGCCCCCACCGGCCTCCGACACCCCTCTGCAGCTCTCCGATAGCGGCCGAAGGTAGGCTCCCTCCCTCTCTTCCCCGCGCTCTCTCTGGTTCTCTTCTTCCCCGGTTCCGGCGGGGAAGAGCTTCCCGGTTCGTACCGCCCGGAGCACGGTACGAACCGGCCCGTACCGGTCCGATAGGCAACCGGCACGCCTACCGGACCCGGTACGGCGGACCTTGCTTGTTACACTTATGAGTCAAGTAATATTATCGCATGCTGAAGAGGTGTGAAAGTCTAAATGGTCATTTCACAATTTATCAGTGCTTTAAAGAATACTTATATTATGGGGAAAAAAGGGAGATAAAAGTTTCACAACTCAGAGGGTACTGCTGCATCTAAGAGATTACCACTTATTCAATCTTTCCCTCAAGCTAGTCATGTAGGTGACAGCACTGTCATTATCAATCATCTCAATGTATACCTATGTCCTGCATGCAGTTACTTCCTAAGTTGTTATATTCCTGCATTAGCATTACTTTTATCACAAATCTGGAAGGCATTCTAATTGGAAAGTACTTAGAGGAAGCAACAGAAGAAAGAACTTTGTCAAACTAGTTATTGGGGGAGAAACCAGTTAACTACCATAATCATGGATCTAAAATGCAACATAAATTGAAATTCTTCCAACTAACAAAGTATGGAAGAAAAATTAAGATCATATAATGGGATGCATCCAACAGAAAAAAATCTTGAATGCATGTTTCTATTATATCTTTAATGAGCTTGGAGAAAATAAATAACAACAACAACAACAACAATCTTCCAAAGAAGATGGAAGAGATGAAAAGTCATAGAGTAACTGGAAAATTGACCTCCAAATAAATTGCATAATTCTATAAAATCCTGCACTAAATATCTTTACATAAATACACCATAATTAAAATGGTCAGGCTTCGCAAACTTTAGAATAACTTCAAATTTGTCCATACCAATGCTGAATCAAAGGATACTGCATTCTAAATAAACCAAACATTTCAGATTTGTAATGATATTTAAATACAAGGTCCCTTGATATGATAGATGTTGTCAACCCTGTTCAGAGAAGCATTGCATGATCTGTATGATACAAGTTCTGCTTCTAGTAAATGCACACTGACTATCAAATTTTTAGAGCCTTTGGATTTATGTACCTCCCCTATAGTGGTTTTGAGCCCTATAGGATGATGATACATCGCCAGCACGGAGAACTAGTGGTTCTCACCATAATTATACTTACTATCAGAATAGAACCTTATTATCATCTATGTCTCTCACAAGGCCCATTTCATTAAGAAGCACATTTGCTCGGGTGTGATCGAGCCCAAATCTGATGTGTCCGCAAACATAAAGGACTCACTCCCACCTTAAATGCGTTAGTTGACTCTCAACACCATGAAGACCCAGCATGACTCTGTGGAAAATACTGAAAACTTTTCTACACCTAAAAAATTTCCTCCGAAGTTCATGTATGTAGGTCATAAATCATTGCCCAAAACTTTTCCCCGTCAAAATGGACCCCACTACAGAGTGTAACTCTAAAGACTCCACAAGAGGATCAGCATATTTTCATGACTAGTAGCTGCCGAACTGACGACCATAACTTGTCTTGGCTACAATTTCATCCAGTCCAAAACAACATCAGCCAATCGGGAGGCCATGTGCCTACTTATATTATGGTGGGGTGTTGGGTCCCATCTACAACCCTCCCCAAGTTAATCATTGAAGGAACTAAAATAGTTTGCATCATGCATGACCAATTTGTCAGGATGCGAAGCCCCTGTATACTGATCTCATTTCATCAAACATAATGGCCAACCTTCTAACCATTCAACTCGTCAATCGTCACCTATCAACGCTGAATGACTCATGAAGCAGGATGGGCCATCACATAAAAATCCACTTAACTGTACTCGTACACCTTTTCTTTGACAAAAAGACTACCATGCAGTAACCAAACTTACATCATTCCAAAGTCCAACCCATCTAAACCATCAATACTTTTTTTGTTTCTACAAAAATGATCATAATAAACGCTATTAAGAAAACAATACAATTACCTGAACAAAATACTACAAAATAACAAAACACATCTAAGAAATCAAAGCACGAACACCACGAGAAGGTCAAATCTTTCCTAAAACTATCAGTACCTAACGTGATGCAGACAGCAAAAAGTCGCGTATTGGCAAAATTCAAGAATAACCTTTTAAGATATAAAATTGAAGCAAGAAGAAAAAGATATCGAAGATGGGGATTAGCTATTTAAGAAGAGCTTACTGCTGGAGGGTGGAGACTGCGTCCTCAACCTCCTCCTTGGATGGGGCCCTCCCCAAGACGAACCGCTCCGACAACCCCAACTTACCCAACTCCTCCTCTTCCTCCACTTCCACCTCCTCCTCCCCCACCGCCTCCCACTCCTCCCCGTCCCCGAAACACGAACAAGAACTCCACCCAGCGACCAGCCCCGACGCGGCCGGAAAGGTCGGCGACGACGTCGGCGAGGACGCCCCGGACGACGCCACGCACACAATCCTCGCAGGCTTCCCCGGCCTCCCCACGCCCCCCGCCGCGATCGCCTCCTTTACCCCTCCCACCCCCGCTCCCACCGCCCTCCCCACCGCCCTCAGCATGCTCCCTCCCCCCATCCCCGACGACCTCCTCATCCCCCTCCCTCTCCCTCTCTCTCTCTCTCTCTCTCTCTCTCTCTCTATTCCCCTTATCTCTATCTCTTGTTCTCTTTTTGCTGGGACGTGGACAGGGTGACGGCGAGGGCTTTTGTATGGTTCTTGGGGATTTGTTTGGATTTGCGGGGGAAGCTTCGCACGGAGTGATGCCCACGGCGCACCGCTCGATGAAACGATCCAAGCGCGGTAACCGGGAAAGATACCGCCCTGTGGATCGAGCGGTGGCGATTGGAGAGATGTGCTTTCCTTCTTTCTTTAAAAAGGAGGATAAAGAATAAAAAGAACCATGGAGAAAGGGTGTCAAGAAGCACGAAGCGGGAGGCGTCGGGACTCCCTCGACACATGTAACGGAAGAGTGTACTTTGGTCCTTTCTTCGAGATTATTTCATTAAACCTCAGTACATGAAAGGGTGCACGCATAAAGTTACGGGTATCCTGTCAACGGTACAGCTCGTTCTTAAATTATTGCAACCAATTTGGGTGATTAGAGTCATGCAGGATATAATTGTTCTCAATTATGTGAGGGGTCTTATTAGAAAAGTTGAGTGAATAATGTTTTCTTGAGCACATGAGATGAGACCTCGGATGCTGGTACATAGGACAAGCCTTTGGAAGTATGCTTGCAGATATTGAATGGAGATGCAGGTGAGAGTATGATATATATGTTTACAATAATGTGATCATTACAATAATCTCGATTACTTTTATAGGAATTAATGCTTTTTTCAAAAAAAAAATATTGAGATCCCTTCGAACACGTATTCAATTTAAATTTTTGTTGTAAAAAACTTTATCATAAATACAAGACATGAGCTCTTTTAAGATGATTGGATGAACATATTCAAAGTTTTGTGATCTTTTGAAATATTAGAAATGGATTGGTAATCAGCATATATTTGGTTGCTCAGAACACTTTTAAAAATTAATTTTTAAAAATTTGAATAATCCAATTGCTTGAATAGAAGATTCAGGCAAATTTTTTTTCTCCTTTTGCAATCAAGCATAGCACAGAGCAATGTAGCAATAGGTTTTCAATTTTGACTAATTCTTTCTTTGGAAAAGAATTCTCTTTTTTCTTTTCTTTTTTGCAGTTTTTCAAACACCAAAGCATATCTTTAATTAATCACTTTCATTTTGTCCAAGTGATTTGAAATTGAAATATTTGAGTCTTACTCCCCTTGCATTTAGTCTCTGTTTTCTAAGATATAATTGATTCTTCTTAATTTTGCTACATGGCAAGAGAAATATAGAGACATTTTAGAACATGAGATAAGTTTTAGATAAATGTATTTTTGGAATCGGAAATTCTCAATATTAAAACTTGTCGCTTAGAATTTGCATGTACAATTTTGGTTGGTATGTATTCTACGAGTTATCTCAATCAAAGATTGAACCATGCAAATACTTATGGTACTATATGAATATTTAGAGTACACTTTTTCCTTGAATGACAATATGAGGCCATAAGTACTTTGTAGTTTTATCTCAATGCATAATATGTGATTGCTTTAAGATAAAAACAACTCGTGTGATGGTTGGTTGGATGATACAAGATACAATTTGACTACACAAATATAGTAGAGAAGAAATGCATTAAAATATATTGTAAAGATACATCATTATCTTTAAAAAAAAAAAACTCATTTGCAATTGCTAGTTGAATCTAGACTAGCAACATTGACATATTCAGATAAGGATGGAAGAACTTAGGATGGATTTTTTTTTTTTTGTCGGAGGGAGGGAGGGGGAGGGAGGATGACCTATCATCATTATAATTACCTAGATCTTAATATAAAGAACATAATGTTTCTTTTATAAAGTTATCTTCATGTTTATTGAACAAATTTCATAAAATATTACTACCGTTGAGGATATCAATAGTTTAGTTCCTACAAATTTATTTGTTATACCAACCTCCATTATTATAAAAATAGAGAAAGGGGAGGAGATCCACCGTATAATTACTCAAATTCCAAAATAGAGAAAGTAAATTTGCTCATATAAATTTGTTGAACAAAACATATAAATATTATCGTCGTAAGGTTTCTTAGAGTCATCACTACCATATCTAATCTCAATAGAATATAGTTGTTGTTGAGAAGGGTTGACCCAGTCATTACCTCCTCCAAACAAATCAAATCTCCCACATCCTTAAGAGGGCATTTGGTATGGGATGATCATTCTAAAATCAAGAATAATGTAAAGAAAGGTGATGAGATTATCATGTTTGGTTGTACCATAATGATTCTAAATAGCAACGGTCCCAAATCATCTCTACTCCTAAATAGCACTACTACCACCATCACTAGCAAAGAGCTTATCGCCCTCATCCATGGCCGTGCCCCGTCTTTGATTACATTGCCACCATCCTAGCCCCCATCGTTAGCGTCATCCGCTATCTCCTCGTCGGATATGGACATTGGACGTATGGCCGACTTCACCCTTATCCTCATCCTCGAGCTGCTGGGCTGGGAAGACGAGAAAGGAGGCGAGAAACAGCGGACGAAGTTCTCTCTCTCAAAGAAAACGGAGGAGGTGGAGATTTTTTTTCTTATTTTTTATAAATTATTATTGTTGTTGTTATATTATTATTATTTGGTCCTTCCATCTGAATCCGTTGGTACGTTCGTTTCCTGCTTTGAGAGCAGCACGGAGAAGTGTTGTTATGTGAGGATCCGTGCGGGCGTGTGTTTAGTCCCACATCGGTTATTCGCTGGGTAGATCTTGGGTACTTATACAGAATCAAGGAACCCAAACAATAACTTCCGGCTAGCCTTTTTGGGTGAGATCTTGGGTTGTTACAAATGGTATCAGAGCAGACCCGGCCCATAACTTATGTGGACTAGGGGACACTGCAGCACGGATCCATTGGGATTGACCACGGACCGATTGTGGTGTTTGTGATTAGATTTGAATGGATTTGAACCCTTAGCCTGACGAGGGCGTCAGGGCTTGAACGGGGGGAGTATGTGAGGACCCGTGCGGGCGTGTGTTTAGTCCCACATCGGTTATTCGCTGGGTAGATCTTGGGTACTTATACAGAATCAAGGAACCCAAACAATAACTTCCGGCTAGCCTTTTTGGGTGAGATCTTGGGTTGTTACATGTTATATATTAATCCGATTCCTATCGGGATTTTTGGACGCAACAGTGCAGCAAGGAGGATTCCTTGCCATATTGGAAAACGGTGGCCCAAATAAGAGCATGGAGAAGTATTATTATCTATCCGATTCCCACTGGGATTTTGGGACGTAAGAGTGCAGCCCGGTTTCCTTGCCAAAGTGGAAATCCAGCAGCGCACAAGAATATATAGAGGGTAGATTCAAGAAAATCCTCACAAAATACGAAGCTAAAACACGTAAACAAAGCTCCCTCGCTACTCTATCCCGGTTGCGATCCTGTTCATGACTCCTTGCCTCGGGTAAACAGTTTCCATGGTGAGGTTTGGAGATCTCCATCTCGATTTCTACGGCAATAAATTCTGTCTGAGCAACGAGAGAGATGTCACGGGCAACATCCGCCTCCATGTCTTTGGAACAAGGGGCCGAGCCTCCATCCAAGAAGCCGGAGCACAGTTTGCTTTTCGAGTAACCGAGAGACGCCAATGGCTGCAGCAGCTTGAGCTTTTCGTCGTTGAATATGGTGAGATCGATAACCAGATCTTCAACAAAGCCTTCTCTCATCCATTCACATCTTTTATGCACTCGGAATCCTCAAGGAGTACCGTGTGTTATATGATGTCGCAATTGGATGGTGTCGGAGATTTAGGTTATGTTGATGTTGAGTTGTGGAATCATGCTATCGACCGCTTCTCTACCGTGGCAGCTTTGATGGCTGCTGGAAAGCGCAATCTGAGATCCCTCTTCGATAGACATGAACCAGGCGAGTCCGAATCCCTTTCTGTTTTGTTAGTATGAAATATATATTTTATATGTATCTAGTTCTGTCATTCCTTTGGTTCTTGCTCGAGCCGGATGATGAAAAATTATCATGTCCGGTTCCTTCGGAGGATGGATCTATAAGAATTCACCTATCCCAATAACAAAGAAACCCGCGGTGTATAAATTTTTTTATACAGAAAATTCTCATTTAGAAGATTTGAAGACCCGAGTATTGGAATGTCGCTTTCAGTTCTCGGAGTTGAGTGTCAAGTTATGGTCGTTGTTGTGGAGATTAGTATATGAATGAAGCTTTGCTTGGAACTTTTTTCCATAGGCAAAATATTTGATTGCCTGTAGAAATTGGAGAAAGAAGTGCAGCATTTGTGCCAACCTACTGTCAACTCCAGAGCCCAATTGGTTAGATAAACTTCATGATAGCAATAAAGTGTAAACATCATCAAATTCTATGATCATATCATATGCTTTTCTTATCAAGCTTTTGAAATTTGATGTGCTCTTACAATAGTGTTCTATATAATCAAGTTTGTGGCCCAGTGATAAAGTGAATACAACTGTCGTAAATATTTTCATTGCAATGACCTAGGATTTCAACTAAAAAGAACTAGTCATAAGGTACTATTTGAGTTTCTTGATTCTATATGAGTATCTAAGATTTATTCAGTACATAGCCGATATGAAACTGAATACATGTCTGCCTATATAGGCTCTTACATATTTCTCCTATTTAAGCCCTAGCATCTTTGTCAGGCCAAAAGTCAAAATCCATTCAAATACATTCTCGAGCACCACAATTGGCTTATGGTCGGCCCTAATGGGACCGTGCTACAGTATCCTCTAGTCCACATAGGTGATAGGTCGAACCCATTTGGACATTATTTATAGCAATCTAGGGCCTCAACTAAAAAGGCTAGTCAGAAGCTATTATTTGAATTTCTTGGCCTTATATAAGTATCTAATATCTACCCAGTGTATAGCCGATATAAGACTAAACACACGCCTGCATAATCCTCATATTCATTCTATATTCTCATATTCTTGTAGGCAAATAATGATTGACATACTATATAATGTCATCATAATTTATTTCCTCGTAAATATCTAGGCTTCAAGGGGTAGGAAAGCATTGGTAGCCTACACGTCAATGGAGAGAATTCTCTATGTTTCTTGAGTGCAGAAGCTACACTAAACATGAAGTGGTGGTGGTCTGCCTGCCCCACCGTCAGGAATACGTGTACAATGAAAGAGAAAAGAAAAAAAAAAGGTTAAATACTTTCCTATGTGGCATAACAAGGTGCTGAAATGTTCAAACGAAACCATATGCATGTCTAATTCTCTGAACTTTTCTATCTGCGACTGTTTTTTTTTTTTTTAATGCAGTAACTCAAAACACCCTTCGAGTATTTTATGTTTATCATCGCATGTAATTCTTAAAAGCCCAATTAGATTACATGATACCATTGAAAATTGAGTCAAAGTCTTTTGCTTGTAATTTTGTATGGAGGTTTTCAACATGCAAATTGTTGGGGGAAGACCCAAGTCACGACATCTCGGAGGCGCTCGACCAAAGAGCGCCGACCAGAGAGGCGCTCGACCAAAGAGCGCCGACCAGAGAGGCGATCAGAGAGGCGCTCGACCAAAGAGCGCCGACCAGAAGCAATCCCGCCACAGGACGCTCCGCTGGGTGACCAGCTTGGCTCGGCACCCGTGCCGGGCCCGTGCCTTAACCGAATACCCAATTTCCGTCTAAATCTTTAAAGGATTTGACAAGTAAATACATGACTCCACTACAACCTGCCACCATCCCCAAGCCATCAAGGCACGAGATCTCCGCAGGTATTCGGCACGGCCTATCATTAATGCATGAGACCCCCTCAGGCCCCCGATGCACTCAGTCATTAAATGAACACGGCTCAAGATGATCTCCGGATCACTGAACCATCAAAGCGTATGGCTCTCCCTGACCGCCGGTTCACTCAGCAATTAATGCACTTACCATCTGCGAACCCCAGGCCCACCACGGCCGGCGGTTCAACCACCCCAATGGGTCCGATCAACCGCGACAACTCCCTGACTCCGGTCTGATCCGGCCTTATTCTCCACTACGCCATTAATGAGCAAAATCGTGCCCAATTATAACAAAAGAGGACAAATCCCCCTGTCACCTCCCAGGTAACATAATATCTTCCTATAAAAGAGAACCTGGAGGGAAGGAGGGGAGAGAGAACACCAAACAGACATACACACAACAACACAGAACGGACACAAATAAAAACACAAAAGAACAAACATTCCTTCTCCTTTACTCCCCCCACATATTAGCCCCCTCTGACTTAAGCTTCGGAGGGCCGGCGCCGGAAAGCCCGGCCACCGGCTTTTTTGCAAGACTCTCCAGGAGGACGCCACCAATCGGCGCACCGCCATCCACCGTCCCGGCAGCGGAGCTCCTCCCCCCTTGGTTCGCGGCAGCCCCCGGGTCCAATTTCCAGCAACAGTTGGCGCTAGAGGAAGGGACCGAGTTGCTGCCATAAAACTAAGAAGTAAGGGGGCTTCCAATGCCTCTCGACGTCCTCCACCTAGTCCCGAACACTCTGTCCAGAACTCGCCGCCTCCGGCCGAGTTAACCCCTCAAGTTCGGCCGGAGCAGTTTGATGCCCTGGTGCAACAGGTGCAAGCCTTGGCTACTGCCGTCCAAGGCTTGCAACCCAGGGGCGTCCCGACGGTACCGCTTCCTCCGGCTCCAGCTCAACCAGAGCCCCCTACAAGCGGGCTTCCCCTTCGAGGTCAGGACTCTCAAGTCCAGGCCTCCCTCTGGAGAGAACACCCAGTCAGAGGCCCTGGTGGCTGGCCACAACCTTCGGAGGCTGAGTCGGTTCCGGGGCAACTTGCACCCGAACGAACCGCTGCAGCGATCCTCCAGAATGATGAACTCGACAAGAAGGTCGAGAAGCTGGAGCGCCAGATCCAGGCACTCCACGGAAGAAAATCGGGACGCGATGGTGACTTCGAGTTCACCACGAAGTTCCCCTTCTCCCAGGAGATTGAAGACGAACCGGTCCCACTACGGTTCAAGATGCCCCAGGTGGAGCCTTACAACGGCAAGGCTGATCCCCTTGACCACCTAGAAAGTTATCGGGTCTTAATGGCCCTACAAGGAGCCTTGGAGGCCATGATGTGCAAAGCTTTCCCAGCGACACTCCGAGGACCAGCCCGGCTTTGGTTTACCGGGCTGAAGCCGAGTACTGTCTCCTCTTTTGAGCAGCTCGGCAGGCAGTTCGCCGGCAATTTTGCCGCCAGCCAGCCCCAGCGGCGGACATCAGACTCCCTCCTTGATATCAAACAAAAGGAGGGAGAATCCCTCAGGGAGTATTTGGACCGGTTTACCGCCGCAACATGGGAAGTCCGGGAACTTGACCAGTCAATCGCCATGTCAGCACTAAAGACTGGAGCCCGGTCTTACAGGTTCCTCTTCTCCATCGAGAAGAACTTCCCTGCAGACCTCACCGAAATGCTCGTTCGGGCGCGGAAGTACGCCAAGGCTGAGGAAGCCGTGGCTGTTAGGCGGAGCGGGGCCGAGCAGAACCCCAAGAAGCAGAAGAGACGCCGCGAGGAGCGTGGCCAGCCCAGAAGCCCGTCCCCGCGTCGAGCTAAAAATCCGCCCCGCCTGAAGAGTCCGCCCCGACTACGAGGACCGCCTCAGCAAAGGTCACCACTCCGCCCGAGGTTCCCACCACGGCCCCGCGCACCTGAAGGGAGGTATGAAAACTACACTCCCCTCACTGCTCCTTGGGCCGAAATTCTCATGGAGATCAAGGGGCAGGACTACATCCGGCTCCCACCTCCGAAACGAGACTCTGGAATTCGGCGTGATCCCCGGAAGTATTGTCGTTTCCACCGGGATCACGGCCATGATACCGAGGACTGCTATCAGCTCCGGAATGAGATCGAAGCACTCATCCGCCGAGGGGTGCTCGATCGATTTGTGCGAGGCCGGCGCGAAGAAAAGAAGCCAGCCGAAGGAGCCACACAGCCTGAAGGTTCAAATGCCAACAGGCCCATCGCCGGCACCATCAACACCATCCGAGGCGGGCCCCCGGTTGGAGAAGCGTCAAGGGAAGGGACCTCCTCGAAGCGCCTGTGCGTCTCGGAAGCCATCTCCTTTTCAGATGATGACTTAGAGGGAGTCGAAATCCCCCATGATGATGCCGTGGTCATCTCCATGATTATAAATAAATTTGATGTAAAACGCATCTTGATCGATAATGGAAGCTCGGCGAATGTTTTGTATTTTGATGCCTACTGTAAAATGGGGATGACAGAAGAGCAACTACGGAGGACGAATGCTCCGTTAGTTGGGTTCACGAGGGATTCAGTCCCAGTAGAGGGCGAGGTCGACCTCCTGGTCACAGTCGGGCTCGCCCCCCGTGAAAGTACTGTGGGGATGAGCTTCCTCGTGATACGCCTGCCCTCGGTCTACAATGCCATTCTGGGAAGACCAGGACTCAACACCCTCCGAGCGGTAGTCTCGACTCACCACCTGCTCATGCGATTCCCCACCAGCCAAGGAGTCGGCGAAGTTCGTGGGGACCAGACGGTAGCAAGACAATGCTACATGGCGACCCACGAGGCGAAACGACCAGCTAAGGTGCCTGTTCCAGCAACCGACCAGCCCTCAACTAAAACTCTGGAGGCAAGTGTCAACCCTCAGAAAAAGCGGGTAGAGCCTGGTGAGTTACTGATCCAAGTTCCTCTGTGCGAAAACTTTTCCGAGCTAACCGTTCAGGTCGGCTCTGGCCTCAATGAGCGCGAAAGGGATCGCCTCGTCAACTTCTTGCGGGACAATATGGACGTCTTCGCATGGTCGCCCGCGGATATGCCGGGGATAGATCCAGAAATCATGGTCCACCGGCTCCAAGTAAAGCCCACCTGCAAGCCCGTGCGACAAAAGAAGCGAGGCGCCGCCCCTGAACGACAACGAGCAACAGCCGAGGAGGTTGACAAGCTCCTTGAAGCTGGCTTCATCCGGGAGATATCCTATCCGGAGTGGCTCGCCAATGTGGTCCTCGTCAAAAAAGCCAGCGGAAAATGGCGCATGTGCGTGGACTACACCGACCTGAATAAAGCCTGCCCAAAGGACAGCTTCTCACTCCCCAGCATCGACCAGCTCGTGGACTCCACCTCGGGTCACGAGCTGTTAGCCTTCATGGACGCCTTTTCCGGATACAACCAGATCCGCATGGCGCCAGAAGATGAAGAAAAAACGGCTTTCATCACCGATGGGGGAACCTACTGCTATAAAGTAATGCCATTCGGCTTAAAGAACGCCGGGGCAACTTATCAGAGGCTGGTCAGCCGGATCTTCAAAGATCAGATAGGCCGAAACATGGAGGTCTACGTTGATGACATGCTGGCGAAAAGCAAGGTGGCGCAAGACCATGTGGCCGACCTTGATGAAGCATTCTCCACACTCCGAAGGTACCAGATGAAGCTCAACCCAGCCAAATGCGCATTCGGAGTCACTTCCGGCAAATTCCTCGGCTTCATCATTACACAGCGGGGAATCGAGGCCAATCCTAAAAAGATCCGAGCCCTCCAAGAAATGATGCCTCCAAGGACAGTTAAAGAGGTACAACGGCTCACGGGCCGAGTTGCATCTCTCGGAAGATTTATCTTCCGCTCGGCCGAGCGCTGCCTTCCATTCTTTGCGGCTCTCAAGAAGCCAAAGAACTTCTTATGGTCGGACGAGTGCCAGCAGTCTTTTGAAGAGCTCAAGCACCTTCTGGCTTCTCCTCCCCTGCTCACAAAGCCTCAACAGGGTGAACTTCTTTACCTGTATTTAGCCGTTTCTCCTGTGGCGGTAAGCTCGGTCCTGGTCCGAGAGGAGGGCAAACTCCAAAAACCAATATATTACACCAGCCGGGTCTTGAGGGATGCTGAAATCCGATACTCCAAGCTGGAGAAGACTGCTTATGCATTGGTCATCTCAGCTCGGAGGCTCCGGCCCTACTTCCAAGCCCACACAATGGCCGTGCTGACCGACCAACCAGTAAAGCAGATCCTGCAAAGATCAGACCGCGCAGGCCGGATCACTAAATGGGCCATCGAGCTCGGGGAATTTGACCTCGAGTATCGACCCAGACCGGCGATCAAAGCGCAAGCACTCGCCGACTTCATAGTCGAGTGTACCATACCGGACGAGGTCGAGCCCGAACCTGAGCCACCAACGGAGCAGACCCCGAGTTTGACATGGACTTTGCATGTCGATGGCTCTTCAAACTCGGGGGGTAGCGGAGTAGGTCTCATCCTTACTAGCCCGGAGGGGGTGGTCGCTGAGCAAGCCCTACGCCTCGAGTTTCCTGCTTCCAACAATATGGCGGAGTACGAAGCACTCGTCGCCAGACTCAAGCTAGCTAGAGAGCTAGGAGTGAAGGACTTGGAGGCCTTCAGCGATTCTCAGCTCGTCGTCAACCAAATCATGGGTGACTTCGAAGCCAGAGACTCCACAATGCAGAAATATCTCCAGAAGGTACGGAATCTCGCCTCGACCTTGGATTCTTTCCACATCTAACATATTGCCAGGTCGGAGAACCTTAGGGCCGACCAGCTATCAAAGCTAGCGTCCTCTCGCATGAGCGAGCTCCCCAAAGTGGCAGCGCTGGAGTATCTCCAAAAACCCAGTACGGAGGAGCCCGAGCAGGCCCTTTGTATTGAGTCCGAGCCAAGCTGGATGGACGAGCTCATCAGCTATCTGCAAGACGAAGTCCTCCCCAGTGATGAACGAGAGGCTCGCCGAATGAAGCGCTCCGCCACCTGGTACATATTGCATGAGGGAAAGCTTTATCGGAGATCTTTCACCTCTCCCCTCCTCAGATGCCTTCGCTCAACAGAGGCTGATTATGCAATGCGCGAAGTCCATGAAGGGATCTGCGGAAACCATCTGGGAGGACGAGCATTGGCCCATAAAATTTTGCGCCAAGGATATTATTGGCCGACACTCCAGAAGGATGCTGTGGACTTTGTCCGAAAATGCGACCGATGCCAGAGAAACGCCAATGTTCAACGCCGACCCTCGGCTCCCTTAACTTCTATCAGCTCCCCTTGGCCTTTTGCCCAGTGGGGAATTGACATCCTAGGGCCATTTCCTCTAGCTACCGGGCAAAGAAAATTCCTGGTCGTCTCCATCGACTATTTTACAAAGTGGGTGGAAGCCGAGCCTCTTGCCCGGATCACCGAGCAGAAGATGCGGAATTTTGTCTGGAAATCAATAATTTGCAGATTCGGGCTCCCCCGCATCCTCATATCCGACAACGGTCGCCAGTTCGACAACCTCCATTTCAGAGAATTCTGCTCCGAGCTTGGCATCGACCACCGCTTCACCTCGGTCGCACACCCTCAGACGAACGGAGAAACCGAGGTAACAAACCGTACTATTTTGCAGGGGCTCAAAGCCAGGCTCGACAAATCTAAAGGACAATGGGTCGAGGACCTATACAATGTCCTGTGGGCTTACCGGACAACATTCCGTGTCCCCACCGGCGAGACTCCCTTCAATTTAACATATGGAACGGAAGCTGTCATCCCGTTGGAGATTGGGCTTCCTTCTCCAAGAGTCAAACATCACGATGCCAGCTCCAACTCCTCACAGCTCAGGAACAACCTTGACCTGATCGAGGAAACAAGGGAGGCCGCCCGAGTTCGCATGGCGAGGTACCAGCAAAAGACAGCTCGGTATTACAACGCCAGGGTCAAGGTCAAATCCTTCAAAGCAGGGGACCTTGTCCTCAGAAGAGCCGAGGCCTCCCGACCAACTGAGCAAGGAAAATTGGCCCCAAACTGGGAAGGACCCTACCGAGTCACGCGCATCCGCCGGCCCAGAACTTACAAGCTAGAGTCTCTAGATGGGACCCCTATTCCACGAAGCTGGAGTTCTGAAAATCTCCGCGTGTATCACCAGTAGGACCCCAAGGGGTCCCCCACTATTCAACCATATATTTTATTTTATGATGACTTGTGATGGTTTGTGTACCTGTTCGAACTCACCAATTCTCCTAATTGTCTCATGGTACCAGGCTCGTTCTCCTACCCCGACCACGGTCGGGATGCCCCGATACTTCGGAATGCGGTCTTCACCGACCAACGAGCTCGGTTCGTTCTCCATCGACTTCAGCCAACGAGCTCGGCTCGTTCTCCTACCCCGATCACGGTCGGGATGCCCCGATACTTCGGGATGCGGTCTTCACCGACCAATGAGCTCGGCTCGTTCTCCATCGACTTCAGCCAACGAGCTCAGCTCGTTCTCCTACCCCGACCACGGTCGGGATGCCCCGATGCTTCGGGATGCGGTCTTCACCGACCAACGAGCTCGGCTCGTTCTCCATCGGCTTCAGCCAACGAGCTCGGCTCGTTCTCCTACCCCGACCACGGTCGGGATGTCCCGATACTTCGGGATGCGGTCTTCACCGACCAACGAGCTCGGCTCGTTCTCCATCGACTTCAGCCAACGAGCTTGGCTCGTTCTACCCCGACCACGGTCGGGATGCCCCGATACTTCGGGATGCGGTCTTCACCGACCAACGAGCTCGGCTCGTTCTCCATCGACTTCAGCCAACGAGCTCGGCTCGTTCTTCTACCCCGACTAAGGTCGGGATGCCCCGATACTTCGGGATGCGGTCTTCAGCGACCAACGAGCTCGGCTCGTTCTCCATCGGCTTCAACCAACGAGCTCGGCTCGTTCTCCATCGACTTCAGCCAACGAGCTCGGCTCGTTCTCCTACCCCGACCACGGTCGGGATGCCCCGATGCTTCGGGATGCGGTCTTCACCGACCAACGAGCTCGGCTCGTTCTCCATCGGCTTCAGCCAACGAGCTCGGCTCGTTCTCCTACCTCGACCACGGTCGGGATGCCCCGATACTTCGGGATGCGGTCTTCACCGACCAATGAGCTCGGCTCGTTCTCCATCGGCTTCAGCCAACGAGCTCGGCTCGTTCTCCATCGGCTTCAGCCAACGAGCTCGGCTCGTTCTCCTACCCCGACCACGGTCGGGATGACCCGATACTTCAGGATGCGTTCTCCATCGACCAACGAGCTCGGCTCGTTCTCCATCGACCAGCGAGCTCGGCTCGTTCTCCTGTTCATGATCAGCGAAAAGTCCGTGATTGGCAACAAGCTGGATTCTTCTCTGCCGACGTCCCCAAAGAACGGACTCCGAGCAGAAAAGCGTTTTCAGTCGCCAGGCGAAGTTCACGACCTCGGCGTAAGAACGCTCACGGTACCAGGTACCCGTTCAATTAACGTCTTTACATTATCTCATTTATTTTTACTTGGATTCTTCTCTGCCAACGTCTCCAAAGAACGGACTCCGAGCAAAAAAGCGTTTTCAGTCGTCACGCGAAGTTCACGGCCTCGGCGTAAGAACGCTCACGGTACCAGGTACCCACTCAATGTCTCTAGATTCTCAATTTACTTTCATCCTTATGTAATTACTTGAATGCACCCCCGACTGACATCGAGGCACCCGGTCGGGCCAGTCATCGCTCGGCCTCGCCTCTCCTACATGCACCGTTTAATAGTAAACTTGGTCTATACCGTCAGCTCGATGAATCCTCGTCACGAGCTGACGAGCGATTCAACCCGTATTGTCGGAAAAAGTCCGATCATCCGCCCCGGCGGCTCGAGGTCCGGACTTCACTAAACTTCAAAGCCTTAGCGAGTCCTAGGGCTCGGTCGAATTCTGAGCTAAGCTCGGGAAGATTCCCCCGAGCCCAAACGCATCCTAGACAGACGTCACTGTATTACGTGTCTTAGGGCCGAGCAATGGAAACTCGAACCTAAGCTCGGTGTGCCGAGCCTAAACGAAAGTCCAATTGGGGCGGACGGAGTTGGGACCGTAGAGCCCATGTCCTTGGAGCCTAAAATGGATCCAAGCAGAGAAACCTAAGTGTACCACAGGCACTTAAGAGTTGCGGAAAATATATGTATATTCATTTCAAAAAGCCCGTAGGCTAAGTACAAAGCTCGGGCTCGGCCCTTACAAATGTGGGGACCATCCCGACTTAAAAAAAAAAAACTATACTAAGGCTCGGCCTCGGCAGCTTCGGGAACGGCCGGCTCTGCGGTCAAGGCCTCCTCTTCGGCAGCCTCGGCGGCAACAGGAATAGCCTCGGAGGCCACGTCGGTGACTTCAGGGATGGCCTCGGCCGCCGCGGCCAGGCCTTCCTGGTCGGCCTCCGGAGCTTCTGCCTCCGCCTCCGACCTTTCGACCCCTGCTCCTGGTCTGAGCAGGTTCAGGTCGAAGTCGGGAAGGAGCTGCCGCAATTGGTTGCGGAAGTCCTCGAAGCCTTGAATCAGCCCGTTCACGCCCTCCTCCTCTAGGAGGTCACGGAACTCCTCCGACTCGCGGAAGAGCTTCACTGCGTCTTGGGCCTGCTCCCGAGCCTCATGATATGCGGCTTTCCGCTCGAGATTTTTTATTTCCCGCTCAAGCTCCAAGGTCTTGAGACGGGCATTCCCCACCTCCTGCTCGCGGGTGGCCAGTGCTAGCTCGGCCTCGGCCAAACGAGCCTCCACGGCGCGCACTTCAGATCTCGCCAACGTGTGCGCACCCTTCTCCTCTTCGAGCTCGGCGGTCAGAGCTCGAACCTCGTCCTCGGCTGCTCCCACCTTTGCTTGGAGCACAAGGCGCTCGGCCTCGGACGCCTGGCACCTTGCCTCGGCCTCCTCGTGCCCCCGCTGATGCCTCTGGGCCCGCTCCCGGTAGTCTTGCACTATGTGCATCAGCGTCTCCGTCTCGTGCAGATGCTGTAAAAGAGACGTGAGAAACATGAGACGCTAAAAATAATACTTACATAACTGTACAAACAGGAAGACTAACTTACCCGAATGGCGGAGCAGAGAGTGGAGTCCATGAAGGCGCTGTAGTTCATGGACCGGATTTTGGCCTGGTCGACCGGAAGTAGCGCGACCCGGAATACTTCGCGCGCCACTTGGGGATTATCGAGGGCCGAATCGCCCTCGAAGATCGACCAGACGGGAGCATAAGGCACCCGCTCCCGTGGGCCCGACGAGCCCGGAAGGCCAACTTCGACTGGCCCGGGCAGAGCCGACCCCGCAGCTCCTTGGCTGCTCCCCGGCTCGGAATTGGAGGGCTGGGGTCGGACAGGCGGCCGATCTGGCTGCCGCAAAACTGGGGCGGGGCGCGCAAGCACCAGACCCGCGGAACTTCCCCCCTGGTCGGCGACTGGGGCTTCCTGCCGACCAGGAATCTGCGACAATGGCACCGGGCACGGGAGCGCCGCCGTAGCTCCCCTAAAGCCCGCGCCCCTGGAATCTGCGCCCTCCCTCCGACCAGCGTCGGAATGCGCGGGGCGAGGAGCGCCCACCTCGACCGCTGCGGTCGCCGAGGTCTTCGCCTTCTTCCTCGGCTCGGTTGGTTCTCCCGAGAGCTCGGCCGCCCTCTTCTGAAACCGGGCGTATAGGACCTCGCTCTTGGTCACCATCTTTGCGATATCTGCAAGGGCGAGCAGGATTAGAACTTAGAACTGTAACAAAACGAAAAAGACATCCTACTATTACTCTTACCATGGGGACGCGCCGAGCTCAGGCCAACGTTCACTAGAGCGTCCTCACTTATGAGGCCGTTCAGTAAAATACCGTCCCCGAGGCTGCGGATGGTGTCGATGATCCCCTGCTCACGCGGAGAAAGCTTGGGGGCTTTGTTGACAGACCTGAGCTGGGTCGGCCCCCACCTAGGGTCAAACCCCCATGTCCGTTCAGAACCTAGGAAGAAGAACTTCCTCTTCCAGTCGTGAATGGACGAAGGAGCGCCCTGAAAGAGTGGCCGACCCGCCCGAAGGGCGATGTAGAGCCACTCTCCATCTCCCGGATTCGACTTCAAAACAAAAAGTCGCCGGAAAACGTTGACAGAGGTCGGAATCCCGTGCAGTAAGCACAATGACAGAAAACCGATCACTGTCCTCCAGGCATTCGGAGCGAGTTGCGCCGGAACCAATTGGTATACCGTCAACAACTCGTTCACGAAGCCGTGAAGAGGGAACCGTAGGCCGGCCCAGAGTGATTCTAGATACACTCCAATCCGGCCTACCGGAGGATCGGTTATCCGGTCCCCCCGCCTGGCGGGTTCCAAACGGAACCCTTGAAGAGGAAAAAACCACTCTTCGGTCATTTCGACCTCCAGAACACTCATGGTAGACTCAACCTCACTTGGAACGGAACCCATTAGGAGGAAGAGGGAGAGATTGAGAGGAAAAAGGGGACCTGTAGAAGACGCCGGAGAAAGAAAACTTCGGACCGAGGAGAGCTGGAGGAAGGAGACAATAAGAAAGGAACGGGAGGCTAGGTGAAGGTTTATATAGACCCCTCCAACGGCCCGGATCAGCGAGAAAAATGCTGCACCTCGTTTAGATTACGACACGTGTCGGCCCAAAAGACGGAGCGCCATATTTAATTCAGGTTGACGCTTCGAACACCGAAGCGGCCCATCGGATCGTGCGGCCCCATCATGAGCCCACGACGCGAGGACGCTTCGGAGAAGGCATCCCAATAATGAGACATTTCGAGAAAGAAGAGACGCCGCCTATTAAAGGCACCTCGAAGCGCCATATAATTCGAAACGCGCAATAATTTAAAATTTTCGGAATCCATAACGACCCAACTAAAACTACTTCCCGCGCTCAAGCTGGTAGCCAGATGGAACTCGGAAGTCGGGGGGTAGTGTTGGGGGAAAACCCAAGTCACGACATCTCGGAGGCGCTCGACCAAAGAGCGCCGACCAGAGAGGCGCTCGACCAAAGAGCGCCGACCAGAGAGGCGATCAGAGAGGCGCTCGACCAAAGAGCGCCGACCAGAAGCAATCCCGCCACAGGACGCTCCGCTGGGTGACCAGCTTGGCTCGGCACCCGTGCCGGGCCCGTGCCTTAACCGAATACCCAATTTCCGTCTAAATCTTTAAAGGATTTGACAACTAAATACATGACTCCACTACAACCTGCCACCATCCCCAAGCCATCAAGGCACGAGATCTCCGCAGGTATTCGGCACGGCCTATCATTAATGCATGAGACCCCCTCAGGCCCCCGATGCACTCCGTCATTAAATGAACACGGCTCAAGATGATCTCCGGATCACTGAACCATCAAAGCGTATGGCTCTCCCTGACCGCCGGTTCACTCAGCAATTAATGCACTTACCATCTACGAACCCCAGGCCCACCACGGCCGGCGGTTCAACCACCCCAATGGGTCCGATCAACCGTGACAACTCCCTGACTCCGGTCTGATCCGGCCTTATTCTCCACTACGCCATTAATGAGCAAAATCGTGCCCAATTATAACAAAAGAGGACAAATCCCCCTGTCACCTCCCAGGTAACATAATATCTTCCTATAAAAGGGAACCTGGGGGGAAGGAGGGGAGAGAGAACACCAAACAGACATACACACAACAACACAGAACGGACACAAATAAAAACACAAAAGAACAAACATTCCTTCTCCTTTACTCCTCCCACATATTAGCCCCCTCTGACTTAAGCTTCGGAGGGCCGACGCCGGAAAGCCCGGCCACCGGCTTTTTTGCAGGACTCTCCAGGAGGACGCCACCAATCGGCGCACCGCCATCCACCGTCCCTGCAGCGGAGCTCCTCCCCCTTGGTTCGCGGCAGCCCCGGGTCCAATTTCCAGCAACACAAATATTATTATAACTTATGCTTATTGATGGGGAGAATATTTGACATCCCGAGGTTGCACGGAAGCTACTAACCTTGGTATTCTCCGAGGTGCCTGGCCTCAGGTACGATGAAGCATAATCTTAAAGATCATTAAGAGATCATTTATGCACAGCTAGAATTTCGATGAGAATTACCACCACGTGCACGACGTGGAGAGCTGTTACTATGCAGTTAACACATGTCTAGCTGTTATCGTGCAGTTATTACACACTTCAATAATTGCGATAACAGACTCCAATCCCATCCTTTATATGCTGGGAATTTGATGGCCCTCAAATATGCTCTGCTTTTCTACATCCAATCTCATTCTAAATACCTCTTTCTCTCTCTCTTATTCTTCTATTATTGCTCGACTAGGATCCCCCACTAAAAATCTTCTTGCAAGAGCATTTCATTTTAAGTTGGATTTGCATTTTGGAGAACGACCAATCTCATCGGTTCGAAGTCTTTCCTCCATCTTGGCCGACCTGCGCTTCACCTCGCACCGATCTTGGTCAACTTCGAATTCTAGCGACAACACTTACCATAAAAGGAGGTCACTCAGCAAGGCATCAAGGAGGTAGGATTAATATAAAACTGGAAATGAAGAGGATGCACAAAAGAAAGTAAAAACTTATTTGTTCCCTTCGCCTTGTAGCAAGTTTGGATAATAGCATGCTTTAGTTGACCACAACATACATCCTTAAAGTACAGGATTGACTACAACCATGTAAAAGCGTAAAGATAAAGCAGGAGCTGGTATTGAACAAACTCTTAGCTGTTATTAGACAGAATAATTTTGTCTGTTTGTTTCCAGAAGGCAGGAAATAAATAGCAGTCAGCTAATAATTTAACTATTAAATCAACTGAAACAAAAGGAGATAACTACCAGACTAAAAATAAAAGTAAAATTTATCGCATTATTACTTTTATAATAATGCTCTGCAGTGATGGCATGAATGGCATCGTTTCCTTCGTTCTTCTAGAAATACGGTGGTAATATGAGCATTTGGATTCTGGAAATGAATTGAAGGTTACCTTGCATTCAAATTTCTACCAGGCTGACTGAAAAAACCAGGTCTTATCCTGGTAAAAGAAACATTACAAAATTTGCTAGGGTTACAGGCTTGCATTATGATTTTGTAAGCAGCTGATCTATTGAGTTCTACTCAAGGAAAAAAAAATATTCAATCAGAAAAACTTGTACTGTTCCTGCTACAAATCCATTGCACAATACTAGATCTTTATCTCTATGATTTTCGTTCAAACAGACATGCATGCACAAAGGAGGCATGCAGGGATTACTTTGGAGAGGCAAGTTGGAGTTTTCTCACAATTTAGGGCTTGTTACTGTAGAACTCTTTTACTTTGCACCTTCACTCACTTCAGATATAAATTTCTTCAAAAAAAATTGTTTGGTCATATGTGCATGCATGGTCGTTGGTAGATTGCTATGATCTGATAATAAAACTTGGCTTCTGCCTTAGAGTTAAGTATAACACCTCCGATCGAGGTTTCAGATAGTTGAATAAGTTGTTGTAATGCAAAGGCCATAAACAAATGTGATTGTTGCTTGGGTGTACAGAACAAATAACAAAAGGTAAAATGGAATCTTGTAGAAAAAGAAAATGATAATATACAAAACTAATATAAGACCTTGTCTAAGTTGATTTAATAGATTTATTTGAATGCAATATCATTATGGCAAGGGAACATAGATACATATTATCGAAAGAGATGCAGCCTATTGTGAGATTCACTGGATTTGGCATCGCTTCAAATCTAAAGATAGGAGTTCCAAAATGAAGATACGCATAATTGCATATAATCCACTACATCTGAAATACCTATAAATATGAAATTATCTATTTTACAATGCTTTGATGTGATTTAGGGGTGGGAAGACAATTTAAGTTCAGCGAGTATGTGTTTTGAGATGTTAATGTGTGTAAATATTGCTCACACTATCAAGTTAATCAAAATTCTGTAAGTCAAACTAAAATTGGGAGCTCTCTGAAATATTTTGTCCGACGATCAAATTAATCATAGGACAAATTACTGCAACTAAAAAAAAGGCTTTAGGAGACATTTTTATAATAAGTTTATGTCCCGATAGGACAATGATGACAGAGACATAATTAATACTGCTTTAATAATACAACTTGCTATAATTATAGTTCACATTTACAAGTAAACAAGCATGAAATTTTATTTCACTGTAACTATAGACCCACTAAACCAAACATCGAAAATATAGTTAAAAATGCAGCAACTACAACCATGGGTAACTCTAACTACATGCATTTTCCCAATATGGATATCCAAATGCTACCTAAGTCAGATAGAATAAAATGTTTCTTGAAAGTACATGGAAGATATCACTCGCAGCTCAAAGAAAGCTTAATTTCCTAGCGAAGAATATCTTTTCAACACGATCAACAACTTGAAAGCGCTTTTTACCCGGCAATACATAAGCATTTCTTAGAGTGGACTTTAAACGGGCCGAGTTCTAGCCCAGTACATTTTTGTACAAGGCCCGACCCACAACAGTAACAGATTTCACCGTAAAATATAATGGACGGCTCTGATTAACAGTATGGGTGCATTTGTGAGTCATCGCTGTCGCACGGGATCTGAACTGGAACCTAAACTGAGCCAGGGCTTAGGCGACCATCAAACGGGTCGGATTACACAAAGGAAATTCGACGGTCCTGATTTCTTGTTTCGAAGGCCTGTCTTGTCCTTATAACCTCGTTTCCTCCAGCGAAGAGGCGCTTCCGCGCCGAGCAAAACCCTAACCCCAGATCGCCGCGGAGAGCTTCTTGGGAGCCATGGGTGAGCCGCTCCTTCTCTCTCAATTTCAATTCTTCCAACAGGTCGATCGGTTTTGCATCGATTATATTGCATTTCGATCTATGGTTTTGGATTTGTCCCAAGATTTCTCGAAATCCTTGCTCACTTCTTCTTTAGAATGATCTGTACCTAGGGTTTCAGATCGATTCTTCTTCATAACTTCTTTTGTGGGAATCAGGGGCTTACAAGTACGTGTCGGAGCTATGGAGGAAGAAGCAGTCGGACGTGATGCGGTTCTTGCAACGGGTGAGGTGCTGGGAGTACCGGCAGCTCCCCTCCATCGTCCGTGTTACCAGGCCCACGCGCCCCGACAAGGCTCGACGCCTTGGTTACAAGGCCAAGCAGGTATTGATGGCCGTTATATTTCCATGCGTTTATGTTTCCCTTGTTGGATTTTTCCTGTACACCAGATTTGTGCACTCTGTAAATTTGGTGTCCTTTTGGATTCATGGGACTAATCTGACATGAATGCATTTGTTACGCAAGCATTTACTGGTCAATCTTCTGCCATTGAGATGATGGATTTCTCTTGTTGGATTGTATAGCTGCCTTTCATGGTGTGTCAGTTGATATTTATTAATTTATCCTTAACCTGTTATAAATTCTTATCATGGCTCTTGTTTGTTTGTGGGTCTGTTGTTCCCGCTGAAAGGAATAGATTGAAAGCGCGAGATAAAATTTTATTTTTACACTTTGTTCTAAAAAAAAATGTGTTGTTATATCATCATATTCCTATCAGAGATGTCGCCTTGTCATATGAAGCATGCTTGTGTTGAAAACTTGAATGTTAGAAATTGAATACATGCTTGCAGTGTTAAAATTCCTCTTTTCCAAGTGATAGAGAGCCAATGGGCCAAGACATTGCTTTTAGGAATGGGAAACTGGTTTCTTTATTTGAGGATTCTCCTTCCAGCTGTCTTTTGTCCAGTTACATCCTCTGAGAATTGCTTACTCTATTATGTGTGATTGATATCAAGATGTTGGCTAATCTAAGCCTTACCTTAAAAAGGTTTATTTTTATAAGAATTATCATTTGCTTTTGATGAAATAATAGATTGAAGTTGCATGCCATTGTTTGGTTTCACCATATAATTTCCATACGTCCATGATCCAAATACATTTGATTATTGGATGGTCTTTCAAACTTATATTCATTTAATGCAGTTTAATATCCAAATAGATTAAGATAATTTATATCCATGATTAATTTGCATCTGTAGGTTAATATTTGAAAATCAATCTTGCTAGATTCACTTGCCGTACTTTGCTGGTGAAGGCATTATAGGTCTCTTTAGCATTCTTACATACAAGCGGATTCCAGTAATATTTCTGCAAATCTAAGATAAAACCAGTGATGCAATGGAGTATAAAGTAAAGCAAAGTGATTCCCTTAGACTGTGTATGGTTTGTTGCCCATGGTAACAGTTGCCTATTTGCCTATTTTTGTCCTCTGCCTTCATCTTGCTGCTGCAGCAAACCTACTTCTACCCATCTTTTGTTGTGGAAGATGTCCGTTAGAAGACAGCAAGTGCTCAGTCATTTCTGATTTGATTGTTTCATTCCTGCACATGCAGGGATATGTGATTTATCGGGTTCGTGTTAGACGTGGGGGCAGGAAGAGGCCTGTTCCTAAGGGTATCGTCTATGGGAAGCCCAAGAATCAGGGTATCACACAACTGAAGTTCCAAAGAAACAAGAGGTCAGTTGCTGAGGAGAGAGCTGGTCGGAAGTTGGGAGGTCTGAGAGTGCTTAACTCTTACTGGATCAATGAGGTTAGATGGTTTATATTTATTACCTTTTCGTTGTTATGCATTCCTATGTCCCCTTAGTATCTGTGCCATTCTCATGCATTTACATCATTTTCTGATTCTTACCTGCAGGATTCAACTTACAAGTATTTTGAGGTTATCCTTGTTGATGCGGCTCACAATGCAGTTCGCAATGACCCAAGGATCAACTGGATTTGCAAGGGTGTCCACAAACATCGTGAGCTTCGTGGACTGACTTCCGCTGGCAAGAAATACCGTGGCCTCCGTGGCAAAGGTCACCTGCATCACAAGGCCAGGCCATCTCGCAGGGCAACCTGGAAAAGGAACCAGACACTGTCCCTCCGCCGATATCGTTGAGCTTCTTTATTTTGTTGGTGTTTTCTGGATTTTGTTTCAGATAAACTCAATAGTCACATTTCTATCAATTTTGTTGTGTTTGTTTAAGCTGCTGCTAGACTCTCGAACTATGCTTAAGTCTTGTTGAGGTTTAGAAATTTATGGCCTTTTTCTTTGGTGGTGCATAATTTATCTTATTTTATGCTGTGCTCTGGTGGATGCATTGCTGCTTGTTATATATTTGCTTCAATTCTTCCAATGAATTTGCTTTTGAGTTGGTTCTATTGCCTTTAGGAACCTGTATTTGTATGTCAGCGCTGAACTTCAGATAAACTCTGATGCGTTGGTGAAGACTTTTTATCTAAAAGCTTTTGAGATCATGATGGTCTTCTTTAAACAGGCTTCGTTTAAATGACCAGTTTTTTTTTGGAATATTAAAATGACCAGCGATTCAATCTTCAATTTCACTCTTTTCACTCTCTTTTAGGAAAGCTAACCTGGCTTCTTTGAGATAATGAAGTCGTTTGCACATCTTGGAAATTTATGGGATGGTCGGGGTGGACGTCACATTGACAAACTTGATGGATGAACAATAATTTTAGATAGGTTGCCACATAAGGGTCACATGAACAAACTCGATGCATGAACAAGAATTTTAGATGGGTAGCCGCCTAAGGCAGAATGAAGTTTGTTTAAGGTAGGCTGAACGCTCGAATGGGTATAGCTCGATCTGTATGTCAGATCTGAAGTTTAACTCAATCCAATGATATGTTATAACTATGGGAACCGTCAGAAAGATATGGATGCTAGTTTGATCGGCATTAACTCGAGATATATCAGCTCTGAAGTCAACTGAATCCAATGAAGTACTATAACTATGGGAATCGCGGATGCTAGCTCTTGGCAGTTGCTGGCACTAGGAGTAGAAACAGACACCTATCATTTTGTTTATTTCTATCTTTACTAATATTTGTATTGCTTTATTTATATCACTTTATCTTAGTTTACTCAGCTGGTGGCTGTTAGCCCCCCCCTCCTTCGAAAAGACGGTATCTTGATGGTGAAACCTTTGAAGTTCAAGATATCAACATTTATACTATCCACTTTTATTATTATTATTTTTTTGATTTTAGATATTGGTGGTATGTTTGTGCAACTGCACGATCCGGTTAGTGATGCACATTTGCTGTGCTATTGCAAAATTCTCTCGTGATTCATTTGATTTGGTGAGAACTTCATTTGAGTACCATAAGCTTTGATCTTAAGTAGACCCAATAAAAAGTAGTCAATTTAAAGCAACGTAATCGAACTATCGAAGCCGACTCAACTCAAATTCTTTCTAGGTTTAAAATTTTGAAGGCATTTCTGGTGTCATAATTTACCTCATGGGGATGGGGTTGAATTGGTTGGAGTTGGTTTGACTTGGGCTTTAACTGATTGAACCTGCCCAACTTGTTGTCTAATAAATATCCTAGGGGAAAATATTTTATGTGGATTATCACGGGAAATTACTTATGGTGCGGTTTAGGTTCATAAAAGAACAGATTTTGGAGATTCATCAATCCTCACATGAATCTAAAATTTTTGCGAACTTATATGTGGATTTAATATCTTTAAATATTTTTGTATAAGGATCCGGGACCCGGCTAGCGATGAACTCTGTGACACACACTGCCATAGCCCGTCCCAAGCCAATCCCGTCGATGGTTGAAGCCGACCCCAAGCTGCGGGTTAACTGATTAGTCTTTTTTTTTTTTTTTTTTTTTTTTGCTAAAGAAAAAGGGGTAGGGGGGAGGAAGGGACAAGCCCAACCCCGCGTAGCAGCCCCCACTGGGCCCCCGCCCCGCTAGGAGAATGTTCGATGCGGGCAGAAATGGCCGTGTGTTGGGCACCCCGACCAGTTTTACTCATACCCTCCCCACCCATGGGCCCGGCTCAGCTACCCCTCTGGGCTCTGGCTCGAGTCCCAAGTGTGAGTACGTCACACCCGGCACCACCCCGGCTACTAGCGGTTCAAGAGCGGTCCTATACCTCAAGTTCAAGCAGTGGCCAAAGTAGTGAGCTTCGGTCCATAATTTAATCGTCGCCGCAGCGATTCGAACTTGGGACCTTAAGGTTAGAATTTCTGCCCAGTACCACTAGGCTACCACCTTGGTGGCAACTGATTAGTCTTTCACCCAAGCTGCGGGTTAACTGATTAGTCTTTCACTAACGGGCTTGCAGGCCCATAAAATAGCCCGCGTCCGCAAACTATAATTCTTCGTCCGGTTCGCATGGACTCCTCATGCCGTCCATACTCGGTACTCATACCCGGTCGATGGTGCATCGCCTTTTCTCCCCACCGACTCTGAGTCCCTTCTAGGGTTTTACTTGCCCTATTGGAGCAGGAATACGGCGAGAAGAGTCTCTTTTTCGCCCCTCATTCGATCTCAGATGGCGGGTGGGACCGTTGGATTCCCGGCGGAGGGAGGCGGCCCCGCCGGTCACAACCTCGCTCGCACCTTCAAATACCTGATGGGTAAATCGATCTCAGACGTGCATTAATTCGCATGATTTCATGATCTTTTTGCCTCCGGTTTCTTGATCGTTAACTTTATTGTTTTCAATTCTTTCTTGGGTTTTCAGCAACGCAGTTCCTCTCGAGGGGAATACCGTTTATATTTAATTCATGGATCGTGAGGCACCTCACAGAAGCCGACTATGCGGTAATTCTGCTTTCCTTACTTCTAATCCCATTCATTAGTTTCTCCAGGAATATAAACTGGATCTAACGCATTGCTAAAATAGCAAAAGATAAGAATAGGGAGAACGAGAGGATGGTGACATCGAATACTGAATTATAGCTGTTAAAACTATCGTGCAGTCATCTTGAAGTTAGTAATTCAGTGATAGAGGTTTCGAGTAAAAATGTTTCTTATCCTGATGCATCAATTAGGTGTTTCAATCAATCACATCTTTCTCACCTTAGCATCTAGTCACGTTCAATAAGTAGCGACAGATTGAACCTACCCTTTGGCGTGGATGAGAATTGGATGACATTGTTGTTTTGAAGAGGAAGGAAAATAAAGATCTTGTGTCCCTATGTTGCATGTTCCAGATGAAGATAAAGAACAAAGTAACAAACATAACTGAATCTTATTTGAGGATCATGAAATGCTTTGTAATAAGAGAAACCAAAAGATAGGATTTTAACTTGTTGTTTGAATTTGGAGGACTCCCCATGGATTGTGGATTTTGTTCCCAAGCAGAAATTCTTAAACATTTGATATTATTTCAGATGAAAGGCAAAAAGAATTGATTTGTATGTAAAAAGAAATTAATTTATATATATATATATATATTCACAAATCCCCTTTCCAAGGCAAAAAGAATTGATTTGTATGTAAAAGAAATCAATTTTTGTGACTTTACCTGACCCAACCCGTCCAACCCACCCCGTATAACTCTACCCGCGCTGCTCCAACCCGAAACTCGCCCCGAGGCAAGTACGGGGCGGGTACGGGTTACAGCCTATGTGACCCATACCCGACCCGTTGTCATCTCTACTTACAGATTCTTAATTAATTCAAGAATTACTCCATTATCTTAGTCCTTGTGGAACATGAAAATTGAAGTTGATACTATTTAGCTTGATACTTATCACTTAACACGATTAGGTTTTCACACAATTTTGTTTGCAGTATAAGTTAATTTACCTTGGTTTTTAAAATTAGTATCTTACTAAAAGAGCACTAAATGATATTATTCAAGATGATTCATCAAGTATGATAAAATTTGGTATATAATGGTTCATCAAGTATAAGAGAGCTTGGATATATTATTCAAACATTTCAAGGTTTTCCCCCATCCACTAATATTCAAGGACCGTTGCTTTACTTGTTTTGCATTGAATCTCCTCTTGTTCCCCTTCCCACTTTTTGCAACTATTGCTTGCTATCACCAAAGGGTATTCCATCCTGTGTTGGATCTAACTATTTCAAGTCTTGCAAGTAATATTTTACAAGTCATTGTTTTATCTCCGTCTATCATGACATTTAAGAATTTTCTATCGAGTGTTAATTGTGCAAGTATAAATTGCTGTGATTTTTTAAAGCTAATCAAAAGGTATTCTAAGATACTTGGGTTGATTTTCTTTCGCCAGATGTTTTATCTTCCATTTGTGGATCATGCTGTTTATTAGTTAGAGCCTCATATCTTGTCCTTGTATTTTATTACTCTTTTGCAGCTTTATGCAGTACAATTTCAACTTTTTGTTACCTGCATCTTATTCTTAAGCCGTGAGGGTTTTCGCCGTGCATGCATGCGCACTGATGTTCGAAGGTTACCCTCTAACTATCCATAATTTTTAAGCGATCTTCTTCATATTGTTGCAAACCACCTGTTTTTTAATCTGGCTACTATTTAACTTTGATAACAACACATAGATGGACGTATTTGAGATTGCAAAATTGTCATGATTGTTCATTATCATCTTGGAGCTGTATTTGATAATAACAGAAGCTAACTTCATTTTTTTTGTTGTGCTTGAAAAGCTAACTTCATTTCTTAGTCAAGTGCTAGTTCAATCCATTTTCACTTTTCTGTTGGGAGTTTTAATTTAAATTACTTCATGCGTTATTATCATCTTGTACAGTTATATGTACAAGGCAATCAGAGGCAATTTGGTACTCCATTTTTTTTATCGCATTGGCCATCTTCCATAAGGTTTGGCTACAACAAGTGCCTTGACCCAACTATATGAGCCAAACAAAGACTGGGGACTGTCAGCCTCTTGATTTTGTATGCGAGAGTTGAAGATTTAGATCATTAGTTGCAACTTGCCTTTGTATTTATTTTTGTTGTATTTTTACAAAGCTACACCTGTCATCATGAACTAAACTGATTCATTGCACTGATTTAATTGGGGAGAGTGGTTTAGCAAAAACTCTTAACTTCAGCAAGCTGTTATACCTCTTGCTTGCCTTAACATATTGTGGTATGTGGAGAAGTCCAATTGTAATTTTGTGTTTCTCTAATGTTCATATTTTAACTCGTAAGCGCATCTTTTATAGCACAAAGTTTACAAGCGTACATTAAAGCTTCTAGTTAATCATGACATGCTCATATTTTCTAATGTCTCATGAAACATTGCCAGATCAATGAACTATTTGTGCTTTTCACTTCTCGTTACTCTCTTTTCCATAATATTCTCTTGCCTTCAAGCAATTTCATGTTATTAAGCATATCATATAGCCGATGCACTAGTTAGGAAGAACTGCTCCCTTGCATAATTGCATATTTCTCTTTTCTGAAGCCATCCTTTGTCATTGAATAGATTCTCAACAGCTTACTGAAACTTGCATTGTGAAAAACATGTCAATTTATGTTGAAGTGATCCTTATGCTCTTCTTTTATGTTCTACATATCTATTATTTTATGCATACTAAAAAGTGTTATTAATCCTATTTATCACCCAAAATGTTTTTAAAAAGAAAAAACACATTCTGGACAGTTCTTTACCTAAATGGCAAGTTTCAGTTGTGGCAGTGCTTTTCTTTTCTTTTTATTGCACATTCATGCATCGAAAAGATAATACTCATCTTTATTACAGTGATGGCTTACCAATGGAAGAAAATGCTGCGAGGTTATTGAAGGTAGCTTGGATGACTTTTCCAATTGGCATTTTTTTTACTTTTGCAGCCTGCATCTTTGTATTCTGGTTTCAGAAACTCAGTTTTTCTGAACCATATGCGCAAGCTATATTGATCCATGGTAATTTCAAATTCCATCTCCGGGGTGCTAAATATTATATAATTTTGTCCACCTATTGTTGAAGAAGTATAAGGTAACTTGGATAGTGTCATTAACTTCAACAAAATACAAAATTAATGTGGTTCTGAGTCTTTTGCTTTTCACCTAAGCTGCTAAAACTATCTCAAACCTCTAATTGCATTTGATTTTAGCAATCCCGTGAAGAGTTTTACCAAGAAATGGGAGCCCGGAAAGTATAAGAATGCTAGACAGTTATAAATTAGGTCATGATGTGTACTTAATTATATACAATTAGTGCTAATCTATAACCAGCTTATGCCAAAGTTTGATGATGTCAATCCTGGGCCCAGAGGTTAAAAGGATGTCACACTATAAAGTACCTGATTTGGCTTCTACTAATGCTAATGTCATAATATAACAGAGGCAAAATCTCAAGTGATTATGGAAGAAGGAATTCTCAAACCAGATCTCAATTAGATGGGATAATCCATGGTAACTTTGGTTATTAAAGAGCATTTAGTAATTAAATTATGTTGAATGCAGTACTCTGGGGTACTTTCTTCAAAAAAATCAGATTTGAAGTTCCAGCCCATTTATCATTCTGGTCCTTTAGATTGCTTAAAGTTCCTTCTCACATCTTTTTTTCTCCCCCACTCCTTATGCCTGTTGTTATTTAATGATTGATGTTGTCCACATTGGCAGGATTTGCTTGTTTATTGGAGTTACTGGCAGAGCCACTTTATATTCTTTCTCAGAACTTGCATCTCCTTAGATTAAGACTGTTGGTCGAAACTGCAGCAACTATTCTACGTTGTGCGACAACCTTCGTCCTCATTGTAAAACAAAATAACATGGTAATAACATATCCTTGGGTTCTCTGTTTATGTGTTCTGAGACATTTGAAGCACTTCATTGCTTTGATTTTATTATAATATTACTGGGTTTGAGCAGCATCAACTAAAACCAAAATATGACATAGTTCTTGTAATGTTCATTGATTTGTGCAGTCTTCTCTTATGCCTGCTCATTGGCAATATTTAATCTACTACTTGCAGGAAAAGGGAATTGTATTTGCTTTCTCCCAGGCTGCATATGGTGCCAGCTTGTTTTTAGGATATTGGTTTTATTTTCTCCTCTTTCGTATCGTCAGGATTTCTTATCTGTTTCCTTTCAGGTTAGTCATCTTGACTTGCGAACATGTTTCTTCTCAGTGCATGTTTGATATTTGAAACATCTGGTGGATTTTTTTCTTCTTTCAGGGTACTTTTTTTTCCTTTTTTTAATAATCTGGCACATGAACACAAACATCTGCTGTTTTCAGATTATGGAACTTGATGGACTATGATAAACAACTTTGGCACATGTGCGTATTATTTACTGGCCAATCTGTGCGAAAGTTGATTCTTCAAGAAGGGGAGAAGCTGGTTCTTGTATGGTTGGATACGCCCTATAACCAGGCTGTATATGGTCTCGTGGACAAGTTAGGCATGTATCTGTCTTGAACATTTTAAAAATTCAAATCAAACTTTGCAACATTTTGGAGTTTTATGACCACTATATTCAATTTTTGCCACTAAATTCACTTTTCTCTGTACATACTTCATCTGATTTTTGATAATATTTTCAGGAAGTTTAGTCGTGAGATTGGTTTTTCTTCCTTTTGAAGAAAGTTCATATGCAACTTTTGCAAAATTAGCATCAGGTTAGTTTCTTTATTCAGCCAAAAGTCTTTTCATGAAAGCTACTTATCAGAGTGTTATTTAAGGTACTTTCCTGGCTGGACAAGTTATTGAAGCAAATATTTGTCTGATTGGTTCAAGATTCAATTGGCTGGTCTGTTTACTGCCATTATTTAATGTGACATAATATAATTATGTTTTCACCTTTATTCTTAACAAATTATGCCATAATCGTGTGTGTTGGTGGTAGACATATGACTACAACATAAAAATGAAGTAGTAAATCATGTTGACTGTGTTATTTTTATTTTTTTATTTTAAATTAAAAATTTCCAGTCAAACCTGGCCAAACTGGTTTACTCCATAAGGACATCATTCAGATGTTCTGCTGATTTGGAGTTCAGAATGTTGTGTTTCAGTTGATTCTCATGCCTCGCCTAATTCACAAGGTCTGAGTTGAAAAATGGATCTGCTAATTTTTGAGTCGGCTTGCAACTGCACTGCTGTTGATGATGGTTTGGTTGTTGTTACTGTATTGCCTACATTGTAGTCTTGCCATTATGTAGCAGTTTGAAATTGCTGGTAGCGGTCAGATTAGGAAAAGAACTTGCTGATGGTTCATGATGAATTATTGATAGAAGTGTCTTTTACAGTTCACCAGGACTTTAGTGCACCGTTCAGTGAACCTGCTATGCATAAGCATGGGAAGCCCCAAGAAATATATATATCTCTGTTTTTGCTAAAGCTGTTCTAAGAGTACAAAATTTTCATAATGTTTTTACTGTAATATCTTTTAAATGCCTTGCATCCTGTTAAATTCTGACTTTCATACAGTTTTTTCCCCGTTAGTATTGCATGTCAATATTTGCAATTAATATCTAATACTATGTCTTCGTGCTTTTTACAAGCAATACTATCTCATGTTATCTGGATTCAGTCATTTGACTATAGATTTATGTTTAAAAGAATCTTACTCTCCTGCATGATACCTTATTCACAGAAGTAGATCCATCCTTTGCAGGACTCTTAAGTGTTCAATCTTTCTTCTTGGGCAGGACAATCACCCCAAAGGAACACAAGATTACAGAGTTCTTTAGTAGAAGCCCTGAAGCTTGTTTTGCTGATCGGTATGCTTATATATTTTTTTGCTTAATAATTACTTTTGCACAGCATTGTTGTCAAAGAAATAGCCCTCAAACTTCTGTTTGCTCCTGCAGTACAGACTTTTACTTCTTGTCTTTGAACCTTTAGAGTCTTCTGTGATGCTATTTTCATTTTTTCTTCCCTAGTTCTCTTCTGTAAGCAGCATTACCATAATACTCCTATTATTTCCTGTCTTCCTCTTTTGCCTTCATTAATCTATTTTCTAAGTCATTTTAAGAAATAACAAATTCATATGTCTCACTGTTGTAGTGTTGATGATGATAAAGATGCTTGTGTCAGAACTAATGGAACATAGAAGGCAAACAGGTTTTTTAACCATATTTATGGAAAAATTTAACCAATATGACTTTTGGCCTTCTAAATGATCATTTTGTGTTATATCTATTTAAATTTACTTAACTTGGTACATGGCAACCATAGTCTGATAATTATCCAAATCTTTAGAAATATGGCCAAAGCTGTTGATCAACAATAAAATAAACTAGCTAAGTGTTAAAAAAAATGGAGTCATGTTCAGCGACTTGAAGTACCAACTAAGTCATAAGTGGTATTGATGTGGGGTCAGAACCCCGACACCAGCCCACACACCGGCCGAGCAGGGAAAGCATCTGCGTCCCTCCCGAGGTATTGTCCGCTCTGGGATTGCCGCTTCGGGTCTGCGGGAGGTCGCCCAGGGAGGTCGCCCAGGGCCGGAGCCCAATGACAGTCCCAATGACAGTCCCGAGCCCTGACGGCGCGGGGGTCCGCGGAGGTTGCCCCCTACCCTCACGGTTTTGTCCCAAAAGGCGCCTCGTGAGGAAAGGTTTTAGGCCTCTTCATTATAAGGCACAGACCTTTCCGCTGATTAGCCGATGTGGGACTAAACTGGGAACCCCATCCCACAACACAGCCCCCTCAGTGGGAAGGTCTGTGCGTGGCCGGGGCCCTTCCTCTAGCGCCATCTGATGTGGGGTCAGAACCCCGACACCAGCCCACACACCGGCCGAGCAGGGAAAGCATCTGCGTCCCTCCCGAGGTATTGTCCGCTCTGGGATTGCCGCTTCGGGTCTGCGGGAGGTCGCCCAGGGCCGGAGCCCAATGACAGTCCCAATGACAGTCCCGAGCCCTGACGGCGCGGGGGTCCGCGGAGGTTGCCCCCTACCCTCACGGTTTTGTCCCAAAAGGCGCTTCGTGAGGAAAGGTTTTAGGCCTCCTCATTATAAGGCATAGACCTTTCCGCTGATTAGCCGATGTGGGACTAAACTGGGAACCCCATCCCACAACAGGTATTATCTAAGCTCTTCCAAAGCATGTCGAGGTGCAGCTGAGACTGGTGCATGCCCATTAAAACTTGAAAGTTCAAACTGTGCCTTGCATGGTCAACTTGTGAAGATTTTTTTTGTTTTCAAATTAGGATTGCAAACTCCCTGAGTCATATATACATACAATGGCCTGTTTGCACTAATATTGAACTCAATGTTTTTTCTTGAATCGCAACTTGAAATTTGGTGAGATGCCAATAGCTGCAATGGTGGTGAGGTTCCATCAGCTACTTGAATTTGACAATAGTGTAGTAGAATACAAATTTAAGAAAGTGGTTTGTTAAATGGAGTAGTAGAATTATCTGATTGCAGCAATTTGTTTTATTTCCAGATGAGTTACTCTTGTTTTTCTATCTTAGCTTGCCTGAGTGCATTTCTTCTGGTGGAAAACAAAGTAAAGAGTGGAAGAAAAGGCTTGCATCCACAGTGAATGAAAGGAAAGGACCTTAGAGAGCAACTATCTATGAAAAGTTGAATCTGGCCTACAATAGAAGTGGAAAATGGCTCCAGCTTACTTGGACAAAAACTTAATCCTGAAGCATCTTATGTTCTTATAGTATTGTTATTTTCCATTTCTCAATGACAAAGCAGATATAGGTCCACCTTTTATTTGTGTTTGTCATTTATATTTGGCTGACCTCTAATTTACATATTTTAAGTATTTCAAGTTGAGTAATTTCTCCTCCAGTGATTTGACTAGTATTAATCTGACAGATTGATCTCTTACTTATTACAGGCCTCGTGGTAATAGCATTTGGTCCAAGCTACTCATATACTCTCATCAGAATACTTTATGGGAAGAAATGGAGTGATGGAGAAGCTCCAGCCGCCCTCCGTTATTATTGCTTTTATGTCATCACCTTAGCCATGAATGGTAAGTCGTTTTGTTTACCAATCCAATGATACATGTTGTCAGAAGACTTGAAACTGTAATATCTGCATAATTCCATTTTTCCAGTTTCCTAGCCCCAGATTTCCTTATTAAGCATAGTTCAGTACACATTTTATTATATTTATCCTATATCTTTCAGGTTGGCTTTCAACAAGATAGATAGATCTTCATAATGTTATTTAGAATAATAAATACATTACTTGGTAAGGTTCGGAGACTGCTGGACAATGAACCATCTGTAATTTTTTTGTGAGCATGTCTCTGTTGTTATTAGCTACCTATGCTTCTACTGTGTGGTAGTATTGGGGATAACAAACTAATGCTGTTTAGTCATTTAGTAAATTCATTAAAAAATTGCATGGCCAAGTTTTCTGAGATGCTTCTCAATATTATTGAATTGCTCATTTAGCAATGGCCAAACACCAATCAGATGTACTCTGGACTCTGGAGTTCATTTGCTTTGTCTTAGCTAGCAAAAGAGCATGTTCCCATATTGTAATTTCATAAGCTAGCTCATCCAACATAAAGTATTGCTGTCTCTTATTTTGTCACCCCAAAGTTAGAGTTAATATCTAATATCTTCCTATATAACTATTGAGATGGCCAGGGTTTTGGGTTTTTCATAAAATAAATTTTATCAACACAAAAATGTACAAAAGGATTCAAAGATCATAAAATAGTCATGCCATTGAGGAAAGTATATGCTATAAAGGAAATGACAATGCACATTATGGCTGAGTTTATAATCCTTCATCAAACATTTTTACCAAAAGTCATGTTTTCCATCATTGCAACTTCGGATATTTGTTATCTTTTGAGGGGCAATCCTTAGTTTCTTTCACATATGATTATTGAATCTTGCTCCATAAGCAATATAGCCTGTCACCATACTCATGAATACATAAAATCCCTTCTCCTCTGATTTGTCTCCCTCCCACCCCTTCACTTCCTTAGTAGCTTCTCATACCCTTTTACTCACGTGAGGGCCTGGAATTGACTTGGACCAAGTTGTACTGAGTGAAATTGGGCGGTTCCGCTCTCAATTCAGACTGGTTTGGATCGCTTCGGCCTGAATCTCGAACCAAACCAGCAAACCGATTCAGTTCCGCACCGGTTTGGTTTGATATGCCCCGAACTAGGCTGTTCGGCTTGGTTTTGCAAACCTTGGCTGAGAATGCAAGTTGGGGGGTGGGGCAATCTTCTGCTGCTGCTGCTGGTGGGGTGGTTGAGGGTCAATTTGTCACCTAGGTTAGGAAAGCGACACACACAAAACTGTGGTGCCGAGCGACTCACTTGGGGTGGTAATTATAGTGTATATTGGCTGATGGGCATTGTGATGGATGTGCATGACAGAGGCGATTCGTCACTAATAGTGTTGGCTATGCATCTTGGGGGAGGCGATGTGTGGTTGGTTGAGATTGATTGAGGAGGCATGGATGAAATAGCTCCCATTCAATTTAAAGATACAGACATGATAGGGTTTGAATTTGTGCTTTTAAAATGGACCTAAACGCTCATATAATTGATACAAAGATGGCTGTCGAAGTTGATGTCGAGGAACATCTTTTGGATGTTGATATATATTAATTAACTGGTTCCATAAAACTTGACATGTTTGCTGGTTGCTGTAAAACTGGCTGGGCCGAAATGGGTTTAACCAATTTCTTGATTTGAACAACCTTATGGTAGACACTTGACTTACCAAGGAGCCTCTTCGCCAATTCTTTGGTTGAACTGGCAGGCCTGGTTTGGGTTGGTCTGGTTCGACAAGAATGCTTCCTAAAAAGTCTTTAACAAATACCTAATTCCCTTTTAATTTTCACGCCTATTCAGATTTAACAACAATTTCTAAGGTAAAATTTAATTTGGTAGACATGACATTCTTTTTGTACGAACTGAGAAAAAACGATGATAATCCACCCGAGTCCATTATATTAGGGATGCGAGACTGGATTGTATCATTGCTATCTTCTCCTGATCCCCCATCAATTTAGCTTAGCCTCCCCTTGCATTAACTTTCTCTCCTATTCAAGTATCATCTTCTACTTCACTATTTGGTTCCACAAATTCCACTTTTTCACTCGAGCATTGGCTTCTTGATTAAAGTGACTTCCTCCCTACAATATATAATATTATCTTTTCTTCTGGGGTGGGAGGCTATTTTTGTTAAAAAAAACTTATGATTATTGCCTGTGTCAGTATATATTTAATATGTAATTGTTTTCACCTGAAAAGATGTTTGACATTGTTGTTAAAATTATATGATTCATAATCTGGAACAAAATGGCCCTAAACGATCTGAATCACATCTTGGATCAGGATCGGTTTAGGATCATAAGATTTAGATCCACTTGATGGATGACGCATTCCTTTTGATCACAAGATCCAATTTGGTTAAGTTATTTACATATTAAATTATGCTTAGGTTCATTTCTATAATTTCTTTGACTATATGGTTCTTAAATTAGTTATCACTAATAAATCTCAAGTAGTAAAATTAGAAAATCTGTTTTTGTAGTTCATAAAGTTAAAAATAAGATGCAAATTTTTGTATATTTACAACAACATGTTAAATTCTTATTCTTGTTTATTCTAAAGTGTTCTACATAAAACGATAATTAAATTGATTGATAGTATGAAAACATCTCGAATATCCCAATGAAATGTTTGTTTTATGAGAAAGACTATATATGGGCCTAAATGGTGAATGCTGGGCTTGTTTTATGTTTGCCTTTTATTCTACATTTCTACACTTATAATTGACTTGTATTTCTTTTGTATTTAGGAATTTCTGAGGGAAATCAGAAAAATCTTGTAGCCTACAATCTAATTCACGATCTGATCTGATCTAGCCGCCTCAAAGATTTACAACTCAATCTAATCTTTACAGCATCAATGCCTAATAAAGAGATCAGATAATACAAGTGATTACTTTTATTGCCTCTCACTTTAAGTTAAAGAAAAAAAAAACCTGATTTATGCGTTGTTTGAAGATACGAGGATTCAGTGGCATTTTGACCACCAAGTAGTAAAATCCTCTCTCTGCCTCTGTCTAAACCCTCTAGATTCAAGCTAGAGAGGACTAATATTCAGGTCTAAACTTTAGCCAAAATGGTTACCATAACCTTCCAATCTTGTATGTGGTAGGTAAGCTGAAAGATATAGAATCGGTATCCTTGAACAGAGCATTCATGTTTGCATTATAGAGGGTTTTTTTACCTTGTTTCAGTTCATAATATCCTTTAGTACTTCTTGTCATAGTTCTGTACATGAATAGCATCATCTTCTCTGGAACAATTTTTCCTGTGAATCAAGTAAATTAGCTACATGGATTGTTTTTTCCAATCTGAGTTACTGGCATATCTCTCTTTCTTTTAGATGATATCTTGGTTCTTATGGTTGGACATCTCTGACTGCATATTACTGTTGTCATTAAAAGGAAAATAGAAACTCCCAGAGAAAAGGACATTGGCTAAACCTTCACATATGTATGCTTAAATGGGAAAAAAGAGAATATAATATCTGGATGCAGTTACTATGGCCTGTCTACAATTTTTCATTTGCGTTTACGCATTCTGTAAATATGCTTGTGGTCTCGCATAAGTGGTGATATAATGATGCTTTATTTGCAAAATCTACTTGTACTAAGTCATCTCTTTCATGAATATGTCGTGATAATCTAAATTAATTTTTCATGTTGCAGGGACATCTGAAGCTTTTCTACATGCAGTTTCAAATGAGAGTCAGCTTAGGAAGTCGAATGATTCATTGCTCATATTCTCTGGGATTTACATTGTACTAAATATCCTCCTGATTCGATCTGCCGGAGCAATAGGATTAATTGCTGCTAATTCAATGAGTATCCTTGCACAATACATTCTCTGAGAGCAAGACTGGTTTGTAACTTGTAGACGTTAATATTTAGTATTTCTTTTTCAGTATATGTTCATGCAGATATGTGTGTGCATGCTTTGTGGCACCTTGGGGTGGTTGTTTTGGCCCTTCAACCATTTTTGCATGATTTAGAGGTCTTTGCGGAATTTTGTTTAGCAACACCTTCTGCTAAGCTACATAGGACTTTAGTTGACAGTTAAAGAATTCTAGAAAAACTTCGTCTATAGCTGGCCTTTTATTGTGTAAATGCCTTATGAATACTGCTGCTATGGTTGTTTTATTCCCCTGGTTACTTAAAGATGCTACAGATATTTTCAGTAAAAGGTACAGATAGGATTTGAGAGGTTCTGAGGCAAGGCCTGGTGTTCTATACTTCACATTCAGTGATTGCAACAGTTTTGCTAATATGTGGGAGAATTAGTCACATGACTTTCATGTGATGGAAAAGAATGGTAGTCACGCTTGCTAAGATAACTGCTGTTATGTTTTTGAAAGATCTGCATTAACTGCAGTCAAAAACAAATGTGAACTTAGCAGTCAGTGCATTCAGTACATACATGCATGTGTGCATGTATGCGCATATAGGGACACATACTAGTGCACACATTTATGCATGTATTGCCAAGGATGTGTGCATGTGTGCACATATAGGGACACATACTAGCACACACATTTATGCATGCATTGCCAAGGATTTAAGTGCAGCTTTTCACTTGTTATCTGGACTTACCAAGCCGTATCTTCCTGCACTGAATGGGCTACGGGCTGCATAGCCGGCACTGCTTGATATCAAGTCTCTCACCCTGTACCCGTTATTGACCCAGTATTGGGCCTGTACCCATTATTGACCCAGTATTGGGTGCTGGTACTGGTTCAGTATGGACAGGCCCATCCGACACTTGATATATAGATACATATACACACACACAAACACGCATATATATATACATACACACACACACACACGCACATACGTCTAGAACTTTCTTGTTCCTTGACCCTTGCAGATATGATGCTAAGAATTATATATTCTGCAGTGTTCATCAAACGGTATTTCCAGGTGTGTAGGCACATCCTCGACATATTTAGCACATTGATCGTGCTACTTGTAACTTATTCCCAGCCAACGAAGCTCCCTATTTCTGTTGGTCAGAGTTTGCATTTATATTTTGCATTTGAGTTCACATTCAACTAATCTTGGCTCTCAGGAATCTTCTTCGTTTTCTTTTTACCGATGCTTGCCATCTGGATGGACCATTCTGCTACTTTGCAGTGCTACAACACTCCTATCCGAGAGAATATTTCTTGATAAGGATAACTTCTGGCAGACTATGTCCCTTCACTTGGCTGTTGGCATTGGATGCTTCTGCATCTCCTCTTTTGTGATGTATATGCTCATGCCCTCAGTTTCTTCATATTATTATAGTCTGTGCCTATATAATGCTTTGATTTGCAAAATCAGTTGTTCTGCTCTTTTCACCACCATCACCATGTTAACTATTTATAGACCTGCAACTCACTCATCTGGATCTTAAAAGAATCTGTGTGAGTTTTACCGTCATCTGGGTCATGAGCTTATTAATCAATTTATGTTATGGTTGCTGAAAACAGATATCATCGTGAAAAGCAGTTCATCAACAAAATCATGCGCATCCATAAACATACCGAGTGAAGACTTATTTTCTCTGATGGTGAGTGCTTAATGTTTCTTAGTTTTGAGTTTATGATCTCTTGCTTGTTGACTGTATTCTCACCTCTTTAATAGTTTGATCAACCATGACTATTCAGTTTTCTCGGACAAAGGGCCTGGACGTTGATACTTGAGGTCCGATTCTTCAGATCAGTAACTTTCATGATATAACTTGAAGGCCTGTTTAAAATTACTTGCCTGCTAATCATTCACAGCTTTGGATTGATACAAAATCCTGCACAAGAACTCAAAGACGACACTTCCCATTTTGTAGTACCTGCTTTTGGATGTTAACCAAGGGTATCTGATGTATGAGACATGAAGCTGACTTCTGATGTTTTTTCACGTGAAGTGAAATCAAAGTGCTCAAAGTGTGGCCTGTAGTTACTGCGTTGGTTTGTGGGGGTCTTTCACATTGGAAGATAGCCGACTTTTGTGGAATGTAATGCAGCGGTAGTGTTTTAAGAGCTATTTTCTGGTTTGGGTCATCATTAGAACCTACGGGTGTTAATCTGCAAATTTGAATTAGTTAAAAGAGAATCAATTTTATTTACATGTCACGCCAAAATTCTGGGAGATACAGGATCTCTATTTCTCACTTTATGATGATGCTATGTAAAACTGGTTGGTATCCACCCCCGTTTGGTTGTTGCCACCGGTACACTGGTGGGCAGATGAGAGATTTTAAGGATAAGGTAAATCATCTTTTAATTCAAATGGAATTTCTTTTATAATAATTCAGGGGATCATGTTTTCAATTATTTTTATCAATCTCACAATTTTCTCCCCCTGATGCTTCTCTTCTCACCAGTGTGAGTATTCCTCATCAGTAGTTTATGGTGTTGCACGAACTCAGCCTGTTGCTCACTGAAGTTTGTTGTTAGGGTTAGGGTCGGAGGATTCGAAGGAGAAGAAGGAATGGGGCTAGGGTTAGGGTTAGGGTTAGGGTCGGGGAAGTCGAACTCCTTGAGGTAGCTGCTATGGCAGATGGGGCAGGCGATTTTAATACCAAGGGAGGTGGTGAGGGTGATGGTGCTGTCGCACTGGTGGTAGAAATAATGCTGTGGGGCGGCGCCGCCTGGATGGGAAATGAGGTAGTGAGGGTCGGATGTCTGACACCTGTGGTGGTGCCACTGCTAGCGTTCTGCCTCTCGGATGGTGTCTAGGGGGCTGCAAAGGCGGTCCGCTCCACTTGGATCGGGCTGCATTCGTCTTCGCATCGACATGGCGATCCGATGAGGGAGAGGGCCCAAGAAAAGATAAGAAGAGACGGGTCAATTACCTTTAAATTTAAAAAATAAAATATAATTATGAAGTTATAATAATATTTTGCTGATGTCACTGATTGGATTCGTGCTGGTTCGGTCTTATTTTGAAAAATATTAGTTGTAATTTTTATTATTTTGGATCGTATGCTTATGGCCCATCCAAAATTGGGCATTTGGCATGAAAGAAGGATTCACCTTTTTGTTTTCGTTTTTTCTTTTTGTTTTACATAAATCTATTATTGGATTGCACCAGGTCGCCTCATGACTTGATAGATGACCGAAAGATTTTTTGATGTAAAGCAAAATCCAACAGTCGATGCTGCAAAAAAACACATTATTGTATGTTTGCATGATTTTTTTTTTAATTTTTTTTTTGTAGAAACTTAATGTTGGATCGCACGAGATCGCTTCATGATCTTTGCAGATGGATGACTTAAGAGTTTTTTTTGATGCTTTGAGATTTATGCGAAGCAACATCCAATGGTCGGAATTACATAAAAGATCAATCATTTTGTATCTTGAGATTTATTCAACTGTCGATGTTGCAAGAAAAGATCAATCGTTATTTTATGGTATTCTTTACATAAATAAAATAATAATAATAAAAAACCCCACTGGGGCTCTAGGAGTTGGGTTAAAATAAAAATTTACAGAAAACTTTATTAAACAAGCCTGTTTGTTTTTAGGTAGCTCATGAGTTGGACATCTAATTAAATTTTTTGATTGAAGATATTGACCTCCGTAGGTCACATAAGTAGAAGATATTTTAGGAATTTGCATTAGAAACAGTTCAGGGTAGGCCAGTCACCCGGTCTTGCCCACCATCATTTGTGGTTCAGATCGGCGCAAGTCGTCTATGATTTTGACGTTTGACGGAATGATGTCAAACTTCTTAGTTCCATTCAGAAAAAAAATTTATCAAACCTATTAGATTGTAAAAATGTTGGTCAGCTGAGAGGAGTTTTAAGTAATTCTCTATTTGAATCGCTTTCGAGAAATAAGCATGAAACAACCTTTTGGGTCGTGACGCACATGCTGCTGAGAAGTGGAGTGCCTAGAAAGAGACCAACATCCGGGCCAGAGTCCAAATGGCACTTAGAAAACATTGGAGCCTTAGGTACATTTGATGCATTAATTTGGTCAAGATTATTATCTTCTTTACAAAAAAACAAAGGAAAGTAAGAACAGGAAAAGGTCGAGATTACCTATTTCATGATAGTAACGAACCAATATGGTTCACAAGAAGAGCAAAACCGGCGGCTTGTTAGTTGCTACACCGCATTGGTTATCATTATTATTGATGTCTATATTAAGTAATCAGAGTATTTAAGTAAAGTTGTGAATAGGGGCTTGCCTCAATCGTCGCATGTCTTACTTGGCAACTCGGGATTCTAGATTTGATTCTTGAACAGTGCATTCTCAAAAATCTATCCTTAGATAATAATAGTATAATTGGGTCTCCCTCCCCTCGCTCCACTATAATATTAGTGTTATGAGTTCGAAACACACAAAATTTTCTCCCCATGCAGTGCGACTGCATACATCTGACCCTTAAGCACAGTCCATTCTCAATATTTGTACATTTGCAACCCTCGTTCTACTCTTAAACTGGATGAACATATTCCCAACAAACCAATGTTGATTGTTGGACCTGCAAAATTGATTGCTACAACACCGTAAACCTTAATTGAACTCCATCTTCAAGCCCAAACATAGCTATAAAATCGTAATATATGTTACTCATTATCTACTATAAGACAATCCACAAAAGTGGCATATTAATGGCATTGGACCTCCAACTCTAGTTGCAATCATGCAACTAGGAAATAACATAGGTAGGCTGTAAAATAACCTGAGGTCATCTTCTACCTATGTGAGAGCATTGGCCAAACTTTTGGTCTTTTCTTGTGTGTACAGGCCTAACTCTCTCTCTCTCACACACACACACACGCACGCACGCAGGCACACGCACGCAATCAGTCGGTAAGTTAGTCACTCAGACACTATAAACACACAGAAAGGCAAAAGAAAGCTATTCTGTTTAGCAAATAAGCAAGCAGATCATCAGGTACATTCCTAAAACAATTGATCAAACGGTACAGCATAATGTTTAAGTTAAATATCCATTATTTCTTTATTATGGTAGTGGTTGCTGCCTGTTAGGAATGGAACCATCGAAGGTCAAGCCTATCTGCAGGGTCATAATTAAGAGGAGGCTCAGGTGTTGGCTGGCTTGTTTCAGGAGTCTTCACGAACCTCCCTTTGATCCTTGGTCTCATTTCAGCGTATGCCTTCCTTGATGCATATCGTATTTGCTTCTCGTACCTTCTTTTCTTCCTCTTCTCTTTGTACCTCATGACCTTGGCTTCTCTCTCCAAGTTGGGGTCGCCTTGGCTGGAAACTTTGACATCGCAAACCTCCTTGCTCCTCCCGTTTGACATCTACAACAATAACAACAACAACAAAAAAAAGAATTCACGAGATGTTAAAACTATAACTAACGGATAGCTGCTTTGCCTACAAGTCCAAAGGAATGGTCACAATAACAATCTTGCAAGTTTAATTGCCTAATTTCTTCTCAAAGAAAAAAGGAAAAGAAGGAAAAAAAAAATTTGCATGTTCGGTTGCTATAGGCGGACGCTTTTGTTTTGATGCAATTATGTAGTATAGATGTCCATAATTTTAGTTGCAAAATGCAGTTCAAATGCTGCAACTTATCCTGCAGCCAAAACATTTATAAGTCGGATTGCAGTTACTGAAAGCTGCTTGGGGTGTTGTGTTACACTTGAGTGTGACTTTGACTCCTTGTGATATCAGTAACTTGAAGCATCTTCAATTACTAGGTGCCCGGACATTGTTAGCTTTTTTGTCATCGTTAAATTTTGGATGAGATTTTCTTATTCATTTTTAAAGAAAAGATGGAATTCCATCAAATTTCAGAATTTGGATAACATTCAGCAGTTTTTGCATGAAGAATCTAAAGATATGCTACTGAAAATGTAGCTAGCCAGCAAGTATTTGAGAGGGAAGATCTCCAAGCACAATACAATCAACCTTTTCAACAAAGTCAGCTTTGTTTTAATTTTTGTTGCTAAATATATTACATCCCCCAAAACAAAGGGGGGATGTATGCAAATTAGCCAAGGTTCAAACTTGATAAGGTAAAAGGCACATTTTAAATGCATTTATGTATCCGAACTCATTTTTTTTTTAAAAAAATAAGAAAAACATAAAACAAAGAAGTTCATCAAAATGATTGATTTTTTAAGGAAAATGAATTATATATATATGGGGAAAAAACATTATTGTTGTCATTATGTACACAGACAATCAGATTTTGGTGAGATCAGCAAAACAATAGGATGGTTGTGGTAAATCTATGAACGCGCAAGATGATGCAGTGGCAGAATATCATTGATTGAAAACGATGCAAGATAACCTTTTAGTCCATTTCCAACTTAATTCGCTGAAATTTTGTCAAAATCAATAGGAATTAAGACTAGACAAGAGCAATGAATGAGGAATGAAAGGGCGTACTTTCACTTGGATTCAGTCGTTCTCTATGTAACAAATAGGCTTCTTTTGATTCACAACAAGGACCACAAATGGTCATCACAGGATGGAAAGTGATTCAATGTGTTCTTTTTCTTAATTTATCTTTCAAAATTTTCTCCTATAGCTCTCCACTAGAGCTGTCCTACGGTGCAATGTGGATCTGATGGATCACATGAATGATAGACAAAGAGCTCTCGGTCTCTCCTTAGAATAAACTGAGGGCAAATAACTAATCAATTTACAAATTGAGCTCACATGGAGTTGCACAATTCAAAGAAGAAATTGATGATAACTCCTCATATATATATATATATATATATATATATGGGAAAAAGAAATAAAAGTATTTTTTAATCAAGGGTAAGAGGAAGGCTAATTATCCTTAATGGGTCCATAGCTTATTTTGTTGGATGTTCAGCATTGCAATCATCCTCGAAAGACTCATCTATATGAGTGTGGTTGTGGAGTTGCAACATATGGAAATGGGCTATCTCTAAAGCACTAATGAAACCAAGAAACTAGCACGAGGCTGAAAAGAGCTAACCCGAATAAACCTAATAATAGCTAATACTATATGTGTGGTATGTGACATTATATCAAAAAGTTTAGTTCAAAATTTTATTCACCAAGAGCTGTATAAAAGAAACATGTCAACACTAAGATTCAAACTTGCAAGATACCTTTACCTATTGCATAGTATTTTTGATCCAGATGCATTTTATGTGTTATTTAACTTTCAAAATTTTAAATTATGCATCTTAACAATAATATATTTAATTCAAAATTTTGAGATTTTAAGAATAGTTGATATTAAACAAAACATAAGCCTACTTAAATATAAAAACTTATCTTAGATACCCAAATAACTAGAACTTTTGAATGGATAAAGATTAACTTTATCTTCATTTCTCTTCTCTCCTCACAAGACATGATGAACGGATGTTTTGCAAATGGATGCCTCGAAAGATTCCCACAAATGAGGAGATGTTCTCTTATGTAAAGATGCATCCGATCTAATGGTAATTCCAAGAGACATGATCTTTGATAATTGGATAGATCATGTGGTAGGATATATTCGGCGAAAGGATGCTTAAAGACCCATTTATTGCCATCCTTTCATATCTATAAATAGAGAATGGGATCATACTTTCCATTCATCTGAATAAAATCTCAAGTAATTAGAGAAAAGAATTGTGAGAATAAATTAACCACTAAGTGAGTCAACTCAAGTGCACCTATTAAGCATTTGAGGAGAGAATTATGTCCATATAAAAGAAGATTGAGAGAGATTTTCTTCAATCTATTTTGTTAAGTTTAAACTTAATTTATTTTATTCAGAAAAATTTCCAATAATTTAAAAAATAGGAAAGTAAAATATAATATAATATTGAACAAAATATATATTGATTTTCTTGGTTGTATTCATACACATTCTGTATGATACTTCCATTTCAGCAAAAAAAAAACAATATATATATATATATATATATATATATATATATATATATATATATATTAATATGAAATTACCGTTAGTAAATATTTGAAAACCGAAAAAAAGCTCCTGCTTATTTTTAACAAACATGAAATCAAGACTCTAATCTCTGCATAAAGATACGAAATCATCGAAATGGAGAGTGAAGGAAGAAGGATATTGGACTTCAATTATTCTGACCTCCGACCTCAAAATCATAAAACTGCTACGAGATCAAGAGGATCGAACCACTCACGATGGGAGCGGTCGTCGCGGGCAGCCCCATGGCCGAACCTTCCGTCGAGGCCGGGATGGAGTCCGGCGGGCTGGGCGTGCTTAAGAAAACATCGAAGGTCAGCCCGTGCCCAGGATTGCTGCAAGCTTCGCGGAAGCTATCGAAGTATTTGAAAGCGGGAGCCACCGGCGGCCTCTCTTCATGCTGCGGCTCCGTAGCCTTGGGATCGTTAAAAAGCCAAGCGTCGCTGTCGTCGTGCCCGAAGAACTGGAGCTCGTGTTGCCCTTCATGCGGGCGACCTGGCTGGGAACACATCGGAATCGTGTGGTTGAGATCGGTGCAGTAGTACTGGTGGCATGCGTCGCTTGTGCCGCGGCACACGTTGCATAGCTCGGACGACGACATGGCGGCGGTCATGTACCCACGGATGACCAGTGGCCTGGGGGGGGAAGGGGTGGAAATGGTGGCTTTGAGGTTGGCCAGGGGCGGGAGCTAAATGGTTGTGTGGGTTCGATACTTTTTGGAGGAGAAGAGAGAGAGAGAGAGAGAGAGAGAGAGAGAGAGAGGGCGAGGCCAATGAGAGCGGAGGAAGAGATATTAAACGTGTGGAGCTGAATACTTGTGAGGGGTTCGGGTTGTATCTTCGGCAGGAAAGAATGATTCACCTCTTTCTTGCGATCTACCCCGTTGGATCGTGCCATAGCCGCTACGAGGCAGATGGAAGAGGAAGCTCGGACTGCTTTGAGATCTGTACAAAGTATGTTCCAACGGTTGATGTCGTGAGTGGGAAAGATGCAATCTGAACCCGGGCTCACCTCTCTTCGCGCGAGATAAGGATTCACCCCATCTCGCAGATGATCTAACGGTGGATTCACGCGAAGGAGGGGTGCTTCCTTCCTTCGCGCCAAAGATGCAACCCCGAAAAAAGGGGAGGGGAAGAACGACCACACGTTTTGGAAAGTCGGTCAATGGGGACCAGGAATTCTGGTTCCCCGAGCCAGACGCTGACCGGCGGTACCGCCACCGCCCCGGCCGACGACATCAGGTAAAAATGGTTCGGTGTATGATTTGGAAGACATCGGGGCTCGCACGCTTGGGACCCGATGTCAAACGAGAGACGTGTCAAAGGGAGAGGTGCCCGCTACAAGATTTGGTGCCTGGAGCTCCGTAGCTGATGGGTGTACTAATTGTTTCCGGAGAGTGGGGTGGGAGGCTCGTCATTTCGAGCCATGTGGTCGATACCAACACCAACCTCCGGGTGTGGTCGTGCATGAGCTGTGGTAACGTTAGGGTCTTGCCCCCTATATCATATCATAGGGATGTTTTTATTATTATCGAATATGAATGTAACCAATAAAATTAGAAAATAAAAAACTACATAAGAACTCTGACACTAATCCAAGAACGGCCCAAAGAAAGCAATTCAATCTATGGATGTTTCGCATATCAGACATATGTCTTTTTAGCTGGTATTTTTATTTAAAAATTTGCAGAAGGGTTGGCTCAACTCTTAAACGACTGAGGTGCATGCATTCTCCGTTTGCTACTGTCTGAATTTACTGGATTTAAGGAGAGTGGATGGAAGGATGGGAAGTACTCGCATGCTTTTAGTTGGGGTTGGAGAGGAGTGTAGGGTGCAGTGGGTGCAAGGTCGTGTGGTGGTTATTTAGGAAAACAACTGGTGAACTTCTGAAAGCCTATCATTATTATTTTGCAATCTTGGTAGTATGCGGCCGGACGACAGGTTGCAGCTAAAAAACAATCTCATTGATTGAAGAATCGATTGGTCGCATCTGCTTTAAGAACGCCTACAGTTATTTTCTATTTGCCGTACATGACTCTTTTTCACACATATTTAGCGTGCGCTGTTTGCATCCGAAAATAGCAAAGCAGAAGTTTTAGAGATTCATGACCCATATTATGGAGATACTGACTAGAGCAAAGCATCAAATGCTTAATTGGTGGCTTACTTGGATAGAAGTAAAATCGTAGTGATATAGCCCGGTGGATTTAAATGCTTTCAATACTTAAAAAAACATGCCAAGTATATCGAGATGAATTAAGTAGGTCAAAAATCCATGCATAAACCTGATCGTTGAGTTAAACAGGTAAGCCTACCCGACTTATATCGAGATGAATTAAGTTGAACATGCTAAATGAGTTAAGTATTGCCACCTTTATTTTCAGACTCAAAGCATTCAAGTATGAACAATCGAATAACCATGCATTTATAGCTACCTTGATTTGACCCATTGATCATAGAGCATGTGGATTATACATGTTACCCACTAATTAACTTATGTTTATCAGGCTCACGGTTTGCTTAAAGTGTGCTTGTTGTCCCTCTCTCACCGAATTTCTTTTAGGTTTCATCCCATCCTAGTTCTCAAAAATGAAAAAGAAAAAGCATACAACATGTTGCCTCTTAATTGAACCTAAAGTCATCAAAGTATATATCTTAATTATATCTCTAGCTTTACATTCATATTCTCTAAGGATCGATCTATTAGCTTCTAAGATGCAAAATTGAAACAAAAACCAAAGTAGGTCCTTTTTTTTTTTCTAAACTATATGTTCTTTCAATAATTATATCATCGGGCAGCTTGAGGGATCAGGCATGTAACACTTTTTTTTTTTTTTTAGTACGGCCACTTAACATTAACCCTTCTGTGCGTCTTGATGTAACCGATGCCGTAGTGGCAGGGGAGAGGATATGGCCGAATCCTTTACAGTGGTTAGCTGCATATGAAGCGACCCAAAAACATCTTAGACCACTCATCACGTGAGCCAGATATTTCCTAAAGCAGGAGCTTAAAATTCGGAAAGTGAAGCTATCGTTCCCCTGAACCTTGGCACCCCTTCAAATTTATGGATGGAGCCAATAACTTCCAAGATCAACATATTCTGATTTACGAAAAAAAAAGATCAGCATATTCTACAGGAAAGGGGAAAAGGATAAAAAAAAAAAGGAGGAGGAGGAATGGACGGAGGGAGATGCAACAAGGGAGGATGAAAGACAGGATTGGAGAGATGTTCCTCCGAGCGCACCACATCTTTTGGGGTTGAAAGGTGTGGGCCCATCCGAATATATTCAAGGGATACGGGGTTCTATCTTTCGTGGCGAAAGACGATTCGCCTTCTTTCGCACGAATCCACCGTCAGGTCGCGCAACGATCGCTTTGAGGTCTGTGCATGCCGGCGGTTGACGCCGTGAAAGAAAGATGGATCGTTCTTTCCCACAAAAGGGGATAAGAAATACCCACGCATAAAGGAAGCTTCGGTAAAAGCTCAGGAGGAAAGCATCGAGAGAGAGTGAATATGGTATTCCGGAGAGGACCAAAAAAAAAATAAAATGCAAGCGGTCGGGTAATGGGCGCTAAATGTTCGCGGGTGCTTCCCAATACGGGATATGGATGGAATATCAATCCAAGAGATAAATCTGATGTGGTGGTTGTTTCTTTAATGATGAGATTCTTCTTGAAGTCATATCTAAAGATTGATGGGTTACGCGTGAACAGATATCTCTTGGGCATCTTGAGACAAGGTCCTCAAGGGCCATGGTGGCCATGCCTTTCTTTTTGGTAATAATAAGCTACAAGACAAGCAATACAGAGATAAAAGAGAGCAAGATCAAAAAGCGCCGCCCCCGCCTGATTTATCCGATGAAGTTACCATCTGATTTGCCGGTACTTAGGTGGTGCTGGTGTGACATACTCCCACGTGGAAGAGACTGCCATGCCCGTACCGAATATTCTCCAACAGGAAGGAGGTCCAGTGGAGGTTGCTACGCGGGTGAGGTCCTCCTCACCCCTCTCTTTCCTTTTTGCCAAAGCAAAAAAAAAAAAAGTGCTGCCCCATCGTATCCAGTTGAAGAATTTGAGAGAAATCCAGAGGTAGTATTGATGCAAAATTAAAATCCAGCTTCGTATATATATCTCGTGGCCAACCAGTCCACATGAATTTAGCCTCTCCGCAATTATCACTCGGCTACGGTTATCAGCCGGATCTAGAGGATCTGAGAATTGCTATCGGTGACCATCCATTGCTTCGAAACATCTGGATGATAATGAGGAATGGAGGAATTGTTGAGGCTAAGCATGTGTTTAGATAGGCCAATGGGGCTGCAGACTGGATGGCTACCTACGTGGCCAATTACACCGTATCCGTACTGAATTACCTGTCTTAGCAAAAAAAAAAAAAAAAACATAGACTGATGATATCCCTCAACAGTGGAATCATAGCTCACTGCCTGCTTCGACAGCAGATCCAAGTACTAATTGTGCTTGAATTACCCTCCAACAATATCCATCCACAATTAAGAACGGAAATGGCGCCTTTGATTCCTTCTCTGTACTCTTATCTATGCGTTCCTTCCCCACAGCTTTCTTTGTGGCCATACTTTTTCATGGACTTCAATTGCAGATAAACTTAAAAAACGCACAACTTGATTATAGGAAATTGTGATTCAAAGCCTTTTTTGCATCAGAGATGCAAAAGAGTCGGTAAAATTCTGTCCTTTTCTTTTAATCTTACAGGTAATGCATTATTGTAATCCAGCCTTACATTTGTCTATATTCTCTTTCTATCCCGCAGATTACTGCATATAAAGGTAGAAACTCTCCTCTACTTCGCTGTTGCATGTGCCACCCTCCGATACCCAATGATGCAAATGCTGGCTTTCCGTGAGCTTTAGTGGCTAGATAGCTCATATAAACAAATTCAGGTGAACTTCTTTGGTTAAATGATCTCTCGACAGATCAGCCTCTAGGATAGTGGGTGATAATTAAATGACTATACCAAGAAACTTTTTTTGAATGATTCAGATCAGAAATATTTCTCAATGAGCATTCTTGTACTAAGAATAAGAGGGGCAAGTTGATGTTTGTTTCTGAAGTAAAAGCAGTTCGATCTGTTCCTGAATAGCTTTCCTCAAAAGGGCTTCTGCTTGCTTGGTGAATGTCTTGATAGAAGATATAATTTCTTGGAATTGAGGTTTATTTTTTTTTAAGTAGATACATAACTGAACGAGAAATTTATTTAGCTGTCCAATCTCTAACGGATCAAGATATCTATTTGCTCCGGTATAAATAGTAACTATTTGTCCTTCCACCGTGAGAGAGTTTGATTGGGATTGTTTAAGCAACTCACATAATCGTTGACCTCCCCGCATCATTTTTAAGCGAGAGTCACCAATATGTCCAACCGCACCAAACTGCCTCTAGACTAGGCTATAGATGCACCCAACTGCTCCAATCAAATTGAGTTTCAACCATACTTCACTGCCCCCTTCTTCAGATATTTCTGTTTTCTTAGGAGAGTTTATGGGTTAAAATTGAGACAAAGCTGACTTTGCATATACCTTCATGGTGGTGTCGTTTTAATGGCTGAGAAGATAAGGTCCCCACCTTGTTCCCATGTTTGTACCCCGTCTGTCGCAAAGTAACGGACCCATCCTTTAATGAATCCTTTACAAACAGCCCATGGTGGAGTACAAAAATTATATGCAAATATGTGAATTAAAGAACAAATTCAAAAGTCATAGGTTTCTTCTATTGATGGAGTTAGTTTTATGATTACAAAAATAAAAAAAATTATAATACATACTACATGGCCAAGTAGAACATACCAAGTTATTTTGCAAGTCAATATATACATCTAGATAAATTGATATATAATTTTTAGAACATAGTATTTATTAGTATACAGTATACGATCAGATGATACTCACCTAGCAAATTAGTTATTTAGCAACCCAATACACACTTCAAAGCAAATTAATGCACACCTTTTTAGAATATCATATTTATTAATATATACTATATGGCCAATGATATACGCTCGTCAACTTTCTGATACATAATGTATGCTTATATGATACATGCCTAGCAGTGATTCAATACACACTTTTAGGTAAATCGATATATAGTTTTTAGAACATACTTTTCATCAGCACACACTACATGATCAGATAATACACGCCAAGCAATTAATCGTTTTGATTTTTTTTTTAAAAGTTACGAGATTGATGGATCTATCAGTGGCATAAGTTTTATTCTTATTGGACTTTTAAGTTTTTTTTTCAAGATGGATGCTAAAGGAAACATGGCAAAATAAGTACCCCATTCTATAAAGATATTCTATATTGGCCGCCCCATATGATTTTTGATCCTTGACAAAGACCAATGGCAGCTGTCATGATCTTGGTTACAAGAATCACCACACCTTTTGCATCTGTCATCGGAAATTTGGGTCATTCAATCCAACCCAAAGTTGGGAGAAGCATCATGGGCTGCCTTGGGCGTGGGGCCACCCAACCCGAACCTTAGCCTAAATTGACATCATGAGGAAGCATCAACCCGGACCCAGCACCAATCCTACATAACAAAATGTACGCCATTGCGTACTACTCCATTCAATCTTAACCATCTGAATTTGAGCTTTTTCTAATATTTTTATTATTTTAAGCACTATGTTTCGCCAATGCAATCAGTCCCGGGCCACGTTGTCATGATGCCAACTTGTCCGCATAAGTCATGATTTAGATATGGTTAAATTTTATTATTAATAATATTCAATCAATTGGGCCCCATTTTTCTTTTCTTTTTTTTCCACACAACAGTATTTGCAACAGTTAGCAGTGTCATGAATATTAAAACAAATTTATCTTACATTATATAAATTTTAATTTTTTTAGATATTTATATAATTTTATATTTATAATGTAGACGGGTAATATATAATTTTATATTCAAGTAGAACTAATCAAACAACGGGTAAGCCAGGCTCTAATAAAAATTAGGCACGATGCCTATACCCATATCTGGCCCGACCCGACCAGAACATCAAACTTACACTTTTGCACATGCCTGGCTCAATCTTGAAGAGCCAATCCCCAGCCATCCATCATGCTCCATTTCCTCTTTCCCCACAACTATTATAGGCTAGGTGCAATATAATGTTATAGTGCAAAACAACATCTAAACAGTACCTTTCAGCCAATCAATATTTTTATTTATATCTGTGAGATTAGTTGGTTTATTAACTATATAATATATTATTTTATTATATTATAATATATAATAAGCAAATATAATTATTATATATATATAATCTTGAGTCAAGCTAGGTCGGGCCATTTTTTAATTTGTTCAAGCTCGACTCATTTTTAGACCGGGCCTACTTGTTTGCCCAGGCCCATTCCACAAGCCTATTTTTAGTACCACAGCCCACTAAGTTTTGGGCGGAGCTGCACAAGCCACATGGCCCATCTATATTCAAGTTATCTTTCAGTTGATATGTTGCATATTGTCTTTTTTTTTTTTCTTTTTCTACCAGTACCATGTTAGATTTCTAAATAATATACTCGACGGTATCAGTTTGTTTGTGTCAATAATTTGATGTATCCCTTGTATGTCTGTTTCCAAGTGCACTGACATGCATTGTTATTTTTCTACCTCTCCACCTTTTAGTTACCGTATAAATATTTTTTAATATGAAGAATAGCAATAACAGATGCTTGAAATCATTAACTTATATTTAGTTTTAAATGCTATCAATTCTCGTACTATAAAATTTCATCCTTGAGTTTTATTGCAAAGGAAATTTTGATAGGTTCAAATTATTTGCTTTTTTCCTTGGATTTTATACATAAAATCTGCAAATCAGAAGTCATGTAGGACAAGTGGAGAGGTTTTTTTTTAATATTTTTTTTATTTTTACTGACAAACTATGGATACAAAATTAAGTTGAACATGCTTGAGTTCAATATAATAAAAGTCCAATCCTTCACTAAGAGGATGATGCTATCAATGATTTCCTTCACCATCTCGGACTTAGCATCTGAGAATTCTAGAGTTCCTCCCAGTCCTCGTGGCCAGAGACCACCACACCCATACGACCCCTCCAATGAAATTTCAATTCACTGGAGTTCTTATCGGTCCAGATATCGCGTCATTTCAGGCTCCAACACACACTAGAAGTCTTGCTTTTGAATCAGTTATGGTTGGAAAAGTATTCAACTAGTAAAATATTTTTTTGTGCCATCCACTCGTCTGGTAGAATAGACGCAATGCATGATTCCAAAGGGCACGCAGCCAACAATTCTGAAAGAAAACAGATGCAAGAGCATTGCAAATGTAGGGATGCCCAGATATTCTGTTCGGAAGTTACCATACAGGGGCAAATCTTGAGAAAACTTCTAGTCCAGTTCAATCACTTTGAATATAGGTTCCAATTCAGCCATACCAAGACCCGTCAAGCCTTTTAAGCACCTTTAATAATAGAAAAGAGCATCAAGCCTAAGTGAACTGATGAATGCCAAATCATTGGCTGAACTCTAAGAAAGCTGCAATATTTTTGAAGTTGAACCAACAAGGATAGGATTTTAAACTTTACATGAATAACAGATCCATAGTTTCTAGAGTTGCACCCATTCAGTGTCCACCAAAGAACTAAAAATGGCGAAAGAAAAGCTCTTGAGGTATAACTAGGCGTCCGGTAAAGTATCTTAATAAGAGAATTTTTCAAAGAGGGAAAGGAAAAAAAAAAGGAGAAAGAAGGGAATGGCTAATTTTCCAGCAAGCATTCTTATATCCAAAAATTCCTGTAATCTTACCTATCACAGAATACACCATCTATAAAGCTTGTATCCCCAAACTGGCATGTTCATTCTGTTGAGCACCTGTAGCAGAGGCAGTGGAACCATGATTCTCATTCATGCTCATTTCCTGCACTGGAGGTGGGTTCACGACAGTCATCGGCATAACGACATTATCAGACAGGCGACTTTTCATTTCTCGATGCTCTTGACAGATGGCACACCAATGCATGCAGCAATGGACCATACAAGGGTCACATGGAGAGTTCTGCATTACAAGATACTAGTCAATAATGCACCAATAGATGGGATAAACCAAGATACATCGAACCGTACCATACTAATTCGGTACCGGTATCTAGTACAGGTGGCATACCGACACTCGATATGCTAAACAAATTCTGTATCGTACCGTACCGATACTGTACTAGTGTAGCACCGGTACGGGGTTCGGTACCAAGACGGCGAACTTTGAAATAAACCTTATTCAAGCAAGTTCTCAAAGGCACATGCCAGCAAAATTTGGGGAAATGACTTAGGAAGGTGTTGATACCATAACGACAATTCAAATTATCAAGTAACCTGCTGCTAATGTGAGTTTGGCCAGTTAAAAGCATCAGCACCAAGAGAAAAAGAACATGAATATCTGGTATTAACATCTCTATATTTATCTCACTGACGTTCTCTCTTCAGCTTTGATACATCCAAGAAAATGCACAATGACTGCAGATATTCAAGTGATGGGCTAAATACCTCCCATGTTACCAATGAGGATTCATTGTGCAGTTAGTACTATTTCACATCCATCTCCACCATCAACTTACACCATATATGTGCCTCGTAAATACATAGAAAGTGAAGAGAAAACTACACCACTAAATGTCTGGGAACATCAGCAGCCGGGGTTAGATTAAGGAACAAACTACTGAAATAAAACAGTATCGATAATTCTAGTACTCTTTTTTTCCTTTAAGAAAAGAATCATGACTTTCTAAAGGTGAAACATACTTAACACATGAACAAATAAAACAAGTATCTAACAACATACTTAATAAATACAAAATTTACATGAGAAATATTAGGAGTGTGCATTTGTTTTTCATTTCTTTTTTTGGATGCACTGTTTGCATCTTTAAGACATTTTTGCCTGTGGATCACATGTCCACATTTTTTTGAGCAAAATGGTTGAAGAGACCACTGCATGCATCCACATTTGATCTTGTCCTTTTTTTTCATAGACATTAAGTAATTCGATTATTTGTCTCTACTGTAAAATTTACAAAACATGAATACTTCTCTTTGAATGCTAGGATGAGCTCAACAAATTAGCAATAAATACTTTCATACACATCCATGTACAGTCTTGATGTTAAACCCTAATTTTTGGAGCTGAGAGAACCCAGACACTGTCTGTCAATCCTGATGCCAAAACCTGCTAGTATCCGAGCAAGAGTTTTAGAGTGCAGAACAGACAGGAGAATGGTCTCCAGAGAATGGTCTCCATGCCAATGTATCTATCTCAAGCTCTTGGGTTGGGTACTTCAAAGAAAGACTCTTATTTAGTATGAAAAGAGGAGAGAATGCTTTAAAGACACTTTGCAATTTGGATACTTAGAAACAGATGAACTAAAAAAACACATTAAAAACACATAAACCAACCCAAATCAATGGCCAAGGTGTGGAGATATTACATGTACATGAAATAGCAAAACAGATTAAAAAAACACATAAGCAGCCTCTATCTTCTAACCTAATGGTCACTAAAGGATCAATCCCATATACTCAAGGAAAATGCATATGAACAAGTCAACCAAGGTATTTCCAACAAGAATCCACAAGTTTAGAAAAATAAGAAAATATGTGCACATTTGGCAAAATATTGAATGTGTATAATTCCAACATCAATTATTTCTATCTAATTCTAGAACAGCTACAAATGCAACAAAATGCAGGTCCCCTTTCGCTTTTCTGTGAAAAAATGAGATCAATGCTTCTGTTGCAAAACTCTATATTGGCATTTAGCACATGCATTTGAGAGTGAGAAAAAGAAAGGTTCACCTTGAGATGATATTTCTTCTGCAGTGATTGCCGGAAAATACCAATATAGATTCCACACATCCACCAAGTAAACAACAGTCCTTCTCCGATTAGAAATGGTGTTCTTGGGTCAATGCCATGCAACACAGCCGTAGCTGCTGCCAGTGCAATACCACCCTCAACAAAGATAGCATGGCAAGTGCAAGGTCTTGTCCAGGGTATATCTTCTCTCAGTCTCTCAACATTACGCCCAAACAATACACACGGACAGAATAATCCAGTCCAACCTATCATCACAAAGAAGGAATAATTTAATCAATCTTTGAGTCATGGCATATATCGCCATACATCAATAGGAATATCTGACAATTCCTTGCATGGTTATGAAACAAAAATATGAGGGTCTACGATGTCAGATCAGACAAGATTAAACTGGGTTTTGTTAGAGCAGAAAACAGAGCAAAACAGATATTATACTGTCTTCCTGCTTCTAACTACATGAGTGAATCTAAAAGAAGAGTTCTTTGTGGAGTTCTATGGCTTTTTTTTTCAGGATCAAAATCAGTTCCCATAAAAGAAATGTCCTTTTGTTGCATGCTTATGTGTCTCCTTCATAACTACGTCTTAGTTTAGATAACAGTACATGCCTGATATTTGAACAAGATAGACCTGTAACAGGTAATTATCCAGACCTTTTCAGAAGGTCCTGAAAAAATAATTACCAAAGAAAATTTTGAGAATGTACTTAATACACTAGCAATCAGCTGTAATATGCCTGTTTGTGATATTGGTGTTATTGCCATATTAAGCGCAAAATATTGGTAAAACCAAGGTTCGCTGTACCGGTCGGTACCGAGCGTACCGTACCCGTACCGATGGGTACCGGTATCGGTACACCAATGTCGGTACGGTCGGTACCGAGCGTACGGTACTGTACCGACACTCGGTACGCCTATACTAATGCGGCACCGGTACGGGGTTCGGTACCGGTACATTCTCAAAATTTTCTTTGACTATTAAATCGCTGCTCAACTGTCCTTTGACCAATGAATACAAACCACCAATTCACCTTTGAGGCTTCAATGGTAGAATGACTTGTACATAAGCCATCGTATCTGCACTCATCAATCTTGAATCATGGATGATGTTTCTTTTCTGGACCATCAGCAGGTAAATCTTCAGAAAACTTCATTTGTATCACATTCAAGTATTCCATGATAAATTGGCTTGTCAAGTTTCTGTTTAACGAACTGTGAGATCTCCAGTTAATAGTTCTCAATTTTACTACATAGAACCATTTGTGTTGCCCTAATGAAAGCTCAGATTCTTTGAACTCTGTTGATAGGGCATCCAACCTCTCCTCAAAAAAATTAGAGTGCCTCCAAAACATTGCAAACAGTCTCGCATTGTTTAAGCTTTTCATGTTCCATGACCAAGAACACATGAGATTTGTTGACTTAGAATGTAGTCAGATCCTTCAAGCAGTCAGGCAGGGATCTTCGAGCATTTATAGGCGCATCCAACATCCAATATAGAAATATATCAAGCAATATGAATCTAAATGAAAGTTAAATCCAATTTGGAGGAAATTTAAGAAAAGATAACAGAAAGGAGGATGTGTTGGGATCCTGGTTGAGTCCATAGATGATGAAGAACATAATTGCATAGAATCAACGTCTGTTTAGAGAAAAATTGATTTGAAACTCCAGAATTCACACTTATGAAAGTTAATAACCCTCTGAAAGCAACATGGCCACCTAATTACGATACATATTGTACACCCAATTTGAAGGAGGATCCAGATCTACGTAAATTTCCTAGAAAATACCTGATTGCAGTCATAGTGATGAGAAGCTCATCACCAAGTGAAAGGAAGGAGAGAACTTATAAATTTTTTTTCCAAATAAGCCTCTGCGCTTAAAAGACTTCAAAGAATAAATCAAAAGTAAATCCAAAAATGAACTTTTTTTAGCCCTGATTATAATCTAGTTACATAAATTTCTCTTAACATAAAGCATAATTCCAACAAGAGTGGTTCAAGGATGACTTTTGTCAATCAACTCATTTTTTTAATATATATTTGGTGGCATTAAAATGGAAGTCAGAGATATCTTTAACTGTTCAAAGACTGCTTCACCTATCTTCTTTATTTACTTCCATCTCAACCTTCCCCACCAAACACCGTGCCACCCCACCTCAATATGTTTCAGTTCTTTGTTCGAGCAAAGTTCTTTTCTCTTTTTTTTTATCCTTGAGCTTTTCTCTTTGACCATAATTTAATGACCATGCCTTACGTTATGTGAATCTCAAATTAGTTTCCCTCTTGAAAGGCAGTAAGTCATTAAATTGTTTTGTGAAAAGCAAGGAGAAATATTTTGGAAGAAAAAAGACAAGTGATGCAACAAATGAATAATTATTTTTAAGATAAGAATGGAGTCTGTGCTCTTTCATTAAGAGAAACAAACTAAAAAAATCAAACCAGGATTTTAGTCTTGCCACAATAAAACACCGTTCTTAGTTCAAACAAGCTAGTTTTACGTTCAAATAGACATATCATTGCCAATGAAGGCCCAATTCTTGTCCTCCATCAGCTTGATGCCTTATTCCGAACTTCTCTTTCGTAATCTCATTCCTGATCACACCGGGAGAAGCTATGACAAAGAAGACATGCCTTCATGGTATCTCAAAGCTGGAGGCAGACCATTGCATGTGAACAATATACTACCCTTGATTCTCCTTGTGAAGGCACAATTAGGAAGAGCAAGAGATATTTTATGTTAACCTCCTCAGATGACCAGCACCACTACCTACATGGATGCCTTTTCTCTTTCGGATAATCCAAGGTGGTTAACAAGGTAAATGCTATGAACCACTTAAGTTTCATAGCCCGATACATTAGTTGCCAAGCAAATTGGCTACCACCATCCATTAGTAGGTCAATAAATTGTGAGATGGTGAAAGTTTACTAGTCTCCTAGTCCAAATCCATCTATCTCAAACATTTTAGCACTACCTCACTAAAAAAGGGCATTTCACTTCAATATCATTGCAGTTCCAAAAATAGAGAAACCCACTCAAAAAACAAATACACATCTATAATAGAACACATTTACATTCACATATGTACGCACATACATGTGTGCATTCCAGCCGTCTAACAATCGTATCTCATATCCCAAAGGCTTCAAAACCTGATTCTAGATGTCTTGTTTATCTAATATCTTGCTCGTCTCTGAAAAGCCACATTCTTTCTAGTCAAATCCGTCTGCATAGTGCATAGCCCAGTGATCATTCTAGCAATTTGTCATTCATGCCTTGATGATACCTATCCACTGACTTAATTATATAATTTCTTGCTAATTATACTAGTTTGATGTATATATTCACCTTATGAAAGCCGGTTCTTAAGCTCCAAAAATACACCCAAAAATAAATAAATAAACCAACTTGGCATTATGTTCACAATTAAGTAAATAGAAGTTTCAGCGTAAGTACCATACCTGTTGATATTGTGTAGAAATTCCGAGATAATACTAAAGCATTCAAAATTCAAGTGGGAATTAACATTTGTAAAGGATACTATCAATGCCAAATTGTGGTATCTGAGGGATATCTTCTATGTTAGAATTGATCATTGGCCGGATTTTGAGCCTAAACTATATTCATTTTTAGTCGGGCTTTGGGCCGGACCTATTTAAAATTTGACATTTTTTGTGCCCAAGCCTGGCCCATGATCAGCTCTATTTAATGTGGAGAAGTGAAACAACTTGGTATCTCAATTGGAGACTTGGAATTGGACTTCTATATATCCATATCTACTATACTCAAGCAAAGTTAATTTGACAGTTGTCTTAAAATCATGCACTTGCACGATCAGCAACCTCTCTGCACCACATACAAACCTCTTGAGAGAGAGAGATCACACGAATATGTTAGCCAGGAACCTAAGACGCTCCCTTGGCATTTTCAGCAGGTCTGCACTATATGGTCCTATACAAGGTGTAGTAGTTTTAAGTAGTCCAAACTAGGAGATTCACAAAGAACTGGACTGCTAGTTCATTATCTTTGCAATAGCTACTGTGTCCAAAATGATCACCCTTGTGAATTTGGCAATGTTTTCACTGATAATCTTTTCCTAGTAGGAATGTGCTTTATAATTAAACATGCCAGCAGAAATAATTAGTCTAAAAAATAATATAGTGTCTCAAAACCAAACGAATACATCAAAAAACATCTAAATAAAAGTCAACAAGAAACGGCACAAAGTGATTGAAAAATCCATATAGGCATAAGTTACACAAAAGGTTGTCACGAGGGATGGTGAATTTCTTTTACATAGACTAGTTCTGCAGCAATTATGAGTTCTGCTGCCAAAATAAGCATATAAACACGACAGAATTAATTAAACCAGTCATATATTATCCTAGATAGTCGCATGTGGAATCAAATGTTCCTCCCAGTAAACCGGCCATACTATGTTCCACAACGTACCAGCAGAAAAGAAACATATAAAACATGAAACAAGAAGCAAATCTTACAGCTCTCAGGATCCTCGGCACAGCCAAAGATTCCAGTCATCCAGGGTTCATCTGCTGGTGGCTCATAGCTTTCCGGCAAGGGTTGCCCGCACTCGTTACATCTACGAACCTCCAACTGATCAGACAAATAGGTTATGACACACAGAAGGGCCCAAATGGCGGTGCCAAATAATCAGCGGCAAGTAGCGGCAAGTATTAAAGTTTCTACCAAATAAACAGAATAAAACCAGATCCAGAGCAAGGTCAGAATTCCCAACAAAAGAACTGCATTGGAACGTTTCTAAGAGATCTGATCATAAAAAGGATCCAAGATCGAGACTTTAGCAAACCTGGGGAACACGAACGGGCTGATTCAGTTCTCCAGGGCGAATCTCCTCCACCGGCACCTCTTGATCCTTCGTTAGCTTCACATACCGCGATTGCACTGAATTCTCCGCCATCCTTACAAGCCCAACAACAACCAGAACAATATTTTATAAAAAAAAAAAAGAGAGAGAGAAACAAATTCCAAACTACTCTGGATCTCTGCCTTCCTTTGATCTCCTCAAGATTTCTCTTAAATATATGAGAATAAATCCCTAGGGATCTGAGAAACCGGGTCGAAAGCAGTCAGATCTGGAGCAAAACCCTGAGCAAGGGCCCGAGAAGAGGGAAGGGGGAGGGGGAAGCGTCCGGGTCCAAGGTCCCGCTTCTTCTCCCCGAATAGAAGTCCCTGTAGTGAGAGAGGAGTTTTCTAGTTTCGTAACCGCGCTTTGGATGTGGTAACCCCCGGATTTACTGATCGGTTGTCGTCTAGGAAACCCCGTTGACAATCCTAGTCGGCTGGTAGAATAACGCACTGGATCCGTACTCGAGATCCAGGGAGGTCCGGGAGAGGTAATCTAGCACGGAAAAATTTTCTCGGATCTCCAATCACGGCTGTCTATTATTAGCGCAACGGTCGTGATTGAAGGGATCCAGCTGAGATGCCCAAGCAGCGGATCGGTGAAGCCATCCAATCATGACCGTTACGCAAGCATGGACGGTCATGATTAGAGAACCAGGCATCCAATAAAAAGTTTTCGCTGGGCCGTGTAACAATGAGACGTGTTCAACGGGCAGGCCGGGGCGTGTTCGTTCTGGGCTCAGCCCAAGATTTAATAAAAAATAGTGAGGCCTAGACCTGGTCCAGTCCAGACTTTGAGCCTACTTGTCATATCCGAGCTTGGTACTTACTCAGGGTTCAAATTTCGCGCCAAAGCTCGAGCTTACAGCCCTTCTCCATGTCCTTCCACAATTTCCTGGCCTCCCCAAGCCTGCCCTCTTTATAGAGGGAATTGAGAGGTGCGGTGTGAGCGACTGATGGGGACATCAGCTAGGTCCCCATTTTATTTACATATTTGCTTATTGTTATTTCTGGGTTTATTTGTGTTTAGGAATTTATTTGTGGTTTATTTTATTCTGGGCTTATTTTCATTTTAGGGCTTATTTGTGGGGAATTATTTTATGTAAGGGGTTTATTTTAATTGTTCTTATGGGGCCCTATTTAAAGGAAACTTGTAAGCAGATTAGGGTTTTAATGCAGAATTAAAGAATTTCTTTCCCCACGTTTCCCTCTTCTTCTCTTCTCCTTCCTTCTCCTTCTCCTCTTCTTCTTCCTCCTTCTCCTCTCCTCTTCTCCTGCTTTCATTTTAAAATTGGTCCGGCATCAACTTGGTATCAGAGCAAGGCTGGTTTTGCCCCTGCTGCCAAAGCCCCGATCCAACAACAGCCCTTCTTCCCCATTAGTTCTCACAGTGCTTCAAGGAGAACAGGGCCTTCCCTCTGTCAGCCTGTTTAAAAAAAAAAAAAAAAAAAAATCGTCTTTCGGTTTTCACAAAAAAGGGGACAAAGGGATCAACCCTGATTCACCGAGCTTCTCTCGGTTCCTCTCCTTCCCTCTGTCAGCTTCACACACACACAAAAAAAAAAAAAAAAAAAAAAGAGGAAGCTTTCCCCTGACAGAGCAGTCCCACTGTGTCCTTCTCTCTGCAGCGCCGCCTCTGGCCCTCCACCGGAGCCTGCAACCGACGCCACCACCGCCTCTGCCGCGTCTTCACCGTCGTGCCACCACCGGTGTATGGCTGAGCGTCGCCGGATTCCGGGATTTCTGTGGCCGCACGAGTATTACGCCGTACGTCGACCACGGACACCGGAGCGCGTTGAAGGACCGCGTGTGACTCCCGCTGCCGGAAAGAGGAAGAGCGTCGCCGATCTGTTTGCCACCTTGTCCCTCGGCACTGTCGACGCACCCGCCGACCACCGCGCGCAAGATTCCGGCCGCCACCACGACCACGAAGCTGCGGCCGCAAGCTCCGCCGCTGCCACGCCGTTCGGCCGCTCCGCAACCACCGCCGAAGCGGCCGGAACGCCCTCCCGAATCGATCGGGAGGTTGAAGAAGAAGTTACGGTAACGGGTCGACTCTAAACCCGTTACCGCAAACCCGATAGCCCGGGTCCACCAGTAAGTTAAAAAAAAAAAAAAAAATTGGCACGTGACCCGCACGTGCTGAGTTTTATCGTTATCGGAGCGGGTTTCATTCGAAACCCGAAACCGATAACCCGAACCCGTTAAGGTTCAAAAAAAAAAAAAAAAAAAAAAAGAGAACAAAAAAAAGAGAAAAAAAAAAGAAAAGAAAAAAAAAAAAAAAAAACTTACCTCTGTTTCTGTCGAACGGAAACCCTAGGGTTTCCGCCGCCGACGCCATTGCCGCCGCCCCTGCCGTGCCTCTCTGCCGCCGGCGTCTTCTCTTCTGTCAACCGAGCCGCGCCGCCCCTGTGTCCGAGCCGTTCGGGTCTCATTCCGCCTTCGCCGCCTCCGGTCGTGCCGCCTCTTGCCGCCGCCGAGATCCGCCTTCGCCCGAGTCCGTTTTCTCCCTCCCGCGCCGCCTCGCCGTCGCCGTCCCCGCCGCTTCCGCGACCTCCTGAGTGCCACCACCGCCGCCGCCTATCCCTCCTTGCTTCACCGCTGTCCCTCCGCTCGCACGCCGCAAAACCACCGCGTCTACCACCATTTCACCGCCTTTTCCCCACCGAGCCGCGCCGCCTGCAGTTTCCACCATCCACCACCGCACCCGCCGCTGGAAGACCGCCGCCGGTTCCGTGTCCGAGCGCCCATCAGCCAAGCTCTTCTCCCGTCGGCCGATTCCGTCCATCGCTGAGTACCATCGACCTCCCTTCCCCCTTCTTGCATTCAGTCGGGTCTTCATTGTGGGCTTCATTAGACCCACTGTCAACCACCAAATTCACAGTTGGGCCCAACAAATCTGGCCCTGTTTTCACTTGCCCATCAGGCCACATCCGAGCCCGACCAGCCTGGTCGAGTTCCTTGCAGCAGGCCGCCAGCCCAGCCCGCGCGCTATACTGTAGCACGGTCCAAGCCCAATTGACCGCAGATCCTTTTACTGGCCCGATTCAGCATCTTCTTCAGCCCGTCCCAGAAATTCAGAAGGTTTTTGTGCTGCAGCCCCGAGTCTACGGTTCCAGCTAACTTCGCCCAGTACTGACTTCGTGTTCGAGACTCCACGAGCAGACGATTCTGGTCAACTGCATTCACCACAGGTAATTGGTACTTCCTCCTTTGGGCTTGCTTATCTAAATATGTTCTAGTTCTCTTGCATGACAGTCCTATTTTGAAACTTATTTTCTTGTCAAACTGCAAAAAAAAAAACCAAGAACATTTTCCACCACACCCGTCCTACCTACCAATTAAATCTAAATATTAAATTAGCACACCTTAGTGTCAGGACATCATCAACATCCATAGATCAGATTACTTTCGGACTTTGAATGACTGTAACACGTGTTTGCAACCTAACTTCTTATAGTAACTAGTTTTCTACTTTAATTCTGAAATAACCAAAGTACAAATTAGTAAAATTTAATTTTAAGTTACTTTTGTGAAAAAGTTGCTGATTTCCGAATTCATAGTAGGTTGCATTAGTGGGTTGCATCAGTAGGTTGTCCTGCATCACATTTAGACAATTAGGGTTCATTCGTAGTATTGCATATCATATCACCAGTTAGGGTAGCTCCTGTATGCCCACCCGTAGTGGTAGAGAGTACCTCCTCACTGACTCTCAGACCCCTTCATCCACCATGGACCCCAGAGTCATACAAGATATTCTGGAACAATTAGCTGCAATACGAGCTGATAACGACGAATTCAAACGTGAGATCCGTGCTCAAATACAACACCTTAGGACTCCGGAACCATCATCCCCAATCGCAGCTTACCCCGAGTTTGGTTTGACCACACCGCCTGCAGCTTTTCCCCATCCCCCTAGGAACCAACATCATCCTGATCACCAACGCGATCTTGACGAGCGACTACTTCGTACCGTGCGAGTAGAAGCCCCCACATTTGCTGGTCAATTAGAGCCGAGCGTGTACCTTGATTGGAGAGCAGCCATGGATAATTATTTTGAGTGGTACGATATGACTGAAGATAGGAAAGTACGGTTTGCCAAAATGAAGCTTATTGGGCAAGCTCACTGGTACTGGCATAACGTTGAACATCGGCGTGAGACCCAGAGGCTTCCACGCATCACCACGTGGGAGGATATGAAAGAGAAACTGAATGAGAAGTATCTGCCATTCTCTTACCGACAACGCCTTATGGATAGGTGGCAGAAACTAACTCAAGGAACTTCAACTGTTGCCGATTACATTGCACAATTTGAGGAGTTTCACATGAGGTGTGGTGTAATCGAAGAGGAGACTGTTACTCTTTCTAGGTTTCGAGCAGGACTCCGTGAGGAGATCCAGAAAGAATTGATCCTCCGAGAGATTACTACCCTTGGCCAGGCATACCAATTGGCTCAAGACGTGGATAGTTTTTTACGAGTCCCTGTGGTGAGACGTACCGACTCTCGGTTCTTACCCCCAGGAGCCCGACCTAATCAAAGCCATCTCCCACAACCCAGACCACTCTCCAACCATCCTTCCCAGCCCGGTTCTAGCCAAACACCGACTAGGACGTTCCCGGTGCCTGCTCAAAGTACATCAACTGATAAAGGAAAAGGCATATTAGGGTCCAACCCGCCCTTAAGAAACCAAACCCAGTGTTTCAGGTGCCAGAAGTTTGGCCATATTGCGTCCCAATGTAATGCCAAGACCTATTTGATGACTGAACTGGAAGCAGGAACCCAGGATACTGAATGTGTCGAAGAAGTCTATGAACCAAACATCGAGGATTTTGTAGATGACTTTGGAGACGACAAGACCGGATTAGAATTTATTCAGACTGAACACCAAAATGAGCCCACTGATAGGAATGACCAAAACCATAGGCTCCATGTGGTGAGGTGCACACTAGCCCAAACAAAGACCGAACAAGACTGGCGAAGAACCTCCCTATTTTATACACTTATTAAGATCAATGGTAAAACATGCAAAATCTTATTTGATAGCGGGAGTTGCATCAATGCCATTGCGTCTGGAGTTGTTTCTCGCCTTGGCCTAAAATCTACCCCTCATCCTAATCCATATAAAGTAGCCTGGGTAGATAAGACGTCCATTTCGGTTTCAGAAAGATGCCTTGTCCCGATTCAATTCCTATCTTATAAAGACGAGATTTGGTGTGACTGCCTTCCGATGGACGTAGGTCAAGTCATCTTAGGAAGACCTTGGTTATACGATAGGAACGTCACACTTCATGGTCGGTCAAATTCGTGTAGTTTTATGTTCCAGGGTCGGAAAATTATATTGAATTCATTGCCTCCTAGAGAGCCCGTACCTGAGAAGAAGGGCGCTACACCACAAAAGGAAGAGTCACTCCACATCATTACTTCGAAAGAGGTAATGAAAGATATCGAGAGCCATTCACCTGTGTTCGCCCTTGTGGCTAGAGTTATTAATGTGGAGTCAAATGTCGAACACCCGGCCGCCGTAGTTCCTCTGTTGGAGGAGTTTCACTCTGTCTTTCCAACTGATCTTCCAGAGGCACTTCCTCCAATGCGTGATATCCAGCACGTCATTGATCTCATTCCTGGAGCGTCACTGCCAAATCTTCCCCACCATAGACTCAATCCAAACGAGCACACTGAACTGAAACGCCAAGTTGACGAACTCGTCACTCGAGGGTATATTCGTGAGAGTTTGAGTCCCTGTGCTGTACCTGCACTCCTCACTCCCAAGAAAGATGGCTCTTGGAGGATGTGCGTCGATAGCCGTGCTATCAATAAAATCACGGTAAAGTATCGTTTTCCCATTCCTAGGCTGGACGACCTTTTAGACTACATGTCTGGTGCTACCGTTTTTTCCAAGATTGACCTAAAGAGTGGGTACCACCAGATTCGGATTCGTCCTGGGGATGAATGGAAAACAGCATTCAAAACCAAAGATGGACTCTACGAATGGTTAGTAATGCCTTTCGGATTAACAAATGCTCCAAGTACTTTTATGAGGGTGATGACACAGATTTTTCGACCTTTCTTGAACAAATTTGTCGTTGTATACTTTGATGACATCCTCATTTATAGTCAAACTCAAGAGCTCCATCTTTCACACCTAAGGCAGGTTTGTGAAGTCCTGCAGAGAGAAAGCTTCTTTGCAAACCCTAAGAAGTGTGCCTTCCTGACTGATCACGTCACTTTCTTAGGGTTCATAGTATCTTCCAAGGGTGTCTCTGCTGATCCAGAAAAAATAAGCGCGATAGTCGATTGGCCTGAGCCCAAGACCTTAGCCGAAGTACGCAGTTTTCATGGTCTGGCTACTTTCTATCGTCGCTTCATTAGGAATTTTAGTTCGATAATGTCTCCCATCACAGATTGCATGAAGAAAGGAGACTTTATCTGGACTAAGTCGGCATCCCAAGCATTTAAAGATATTAAGCATAGGATGACCGAAGCACCTGTCTTGCGCCTCCCTGATTTCACTAAGGTATTCGAGGTCGCATGTGATGCCTCTGGAGTTGGCATAGGTGGTGTGTTAAGCCAAGACGGTCACCCTGTCGCGTTCTTTAGTGAAAAGTTAAGTGATGGCAGGTTGCGTTATTCCACCTATGATAAGGAATTCTATGCGGTAGTGCAAACTTTGCGACATTGGCGACACTATTTGCTACCGCAAGAATTTGTCCTGTATTCAGACCATGAGGCTTTAAAGTATCTCAATTCTCAAAAGAAATTAAACTTTCGACATGGCCGATGGATTGAGTTTCTACAAGCCTATACTTTTGTGCTGAAACATAAAGCTGGAGTTGAGAATAAGGCTGCTGATGCGCTCAGTCGACGGATCTTCCTCCTATCCATGATGAGCACTGAAGTAATTGGTTTTGAAAGGATCAGGGAACAATATACCACCTGTCCCGATTTTAGTAATGTATACCTGACCTTACGAGATGGAGTAGAGAGAGAGCACGATGATTTCTTTTTACACGATGATTATCTCTTTCGCTCCGACCGATTGTGTATTCCTCGAACTTCTTTGAGAGATTTTCTAGTATGGGAAGTACACGCTGGAGGACTGTCCGGGCATTTCGGGAGAGACAAAACCATTGAGATGGTGGAAAGACGTTTCTTCTGGCCGAGTCTCAAGAGAGACGTGGCCAAGATCGTCGCTCAGTGCCGCACATGTCAATTAGCCAAACAACGTAAACAGAACACTGGGCTTTACACTCCACTACCAGTTCCTGATTGTCCGTGGCAAGATGTTAGCATGGATTTTGTGTTAGGGCTTCCACGTACCTCGACCAAACATGATTCCATTTTTGTAGTAGTGGACCGGTTCTCTAAAATGGCTCATTTTCTACCATGTTCTAAGACTTCTGATGCTTCTAGGATTGCGAAACTCTATTTTGACGAAGTCGTTAGACTCCATGGTCTCCCTAAATCTATTGTGTCCGATAGGGATGTTAAATTTATGAGCTATTTTTGGAAAACTCTTTGGCACATGATGGGTACCAAATTAAAATTTTCCTCTGCCTATCATCCCCAAACTGATGGCCAGACCGAAGTTGTCAACCGAAGTCTAGGGAGTCTTCTCAGATGTCTGGTAGGTGAGCATACTAGGACTTGGGATCTCGTGTTACCAACTGCTGAGTTTGCATATAATAGTTCGGTCAATAGGACCATAGGCATGAGTCCTTTTGAAGTGGTGAATGGTTATAAACCTAGGCAACCCATAGACTTGATCCCCATGTCTCATCAACATAGAGTCTCTGAGTCTGCACAATCATTTGCTTCACACCTGCATTCATTGCATCAGGAGATCAGCAAACTTATTCACTCTAATAACTTAAAATATAAATCCTTTGCTGATTTGCACCGCCGTTATAAAGAATTAAATGTAGGTGATTCAGTCATGGTAAGAATTAGACCTGAACGACTTCCTTCGGGGACGTTCAAAAAGTTGCAATCTCGTAGTGCGGGACCATTCAAAGTTCTAAAGAAAATCAGTTCGAATGCGTATGTTGTAGATCTTCCTGAAGACTATGGGATTAGTGCGACATTTAATATTGAAGATTTAGTCCCATACAAGAAATCAACATTCATTCCTTCTGACCCTTTTGTGGATACATCCACTGTTGTTGATCACCCTGCTCTAGCACCTGCTAGTGAGCCTCCACTTCCACAGTTTCATGCACGCAGAGAACATATAGAACATATATTAGATGAGCAGGTTATATCTACCAGGAGAGGAAGCTACCAACGTTACCTTGTTCGGTGGAAAGGTCGACCCGAATCAGATGTGTCGTGGATTTCGCGAGCTGAGTTGCAGTGCCTTGACCCGGATCTTCTGGAGCAGTACGACAGCCGCCCCGATTTACACTCGACGGGGTCGAGTTTTTCTCACCCGGGAGGAGTTGATGGGGACATCAGCTAGGTCCCCATTTTATTTACATATTTGCTTATTGTTATTTCTGGGTTTATTTGTGTTTAGGAATTTATTTGTGGTTTATTTTATTCTGGGCTTATTTTCATTTTAGGGCTTATTTGTGGGGAATTATTTTATGTAAGGGGTTTATTTTAATTGTTCTTATGGGGCCCTATTTAAAGGAAACTTGTAAGCAGATTAGGGTTTTAATGCAGAATTAAAGAATTTCTTTCCCCACGTTTCCCTCTTCTTCTCTTCTCCTTCCTTCTTCTTCTCCTCTTCTTCTTCCTCCTTCTCCTCTCCTCTTCTCCTGCTTTCATTTTAAAATTGGTCCGGCATCAGCGACGGTGGTGACCTCGACTTTTTTCTCCTTCACTTCCTTGAGGATGGCAAGGACCTTCTTGGCATCGCCGGCGTGGCAGTAGGACCTGATGAGGATGCTGTAGGAGATCTTATCGAGGGCGATGGCGAGACGAGGGGTGTGGTCGGCGTGGAGGATGGGATTGAGGTTCATGTCGAAGAAGTGACGAGCTGACGCGATCGGAATTATGGTATCCTCTAAGCTTAAAACTCGACCAAAACTATAGCAGACAATGGCTTACATTACCATACATTTGGCATTAGCTTTAATTTTTTATTTATTTTCAGTTTTAATTTTGTGATATGATCTCATCGCATGCGCGTGTGTAACTAAAAAAAATGAAAAGTGGAGAACTAGAGAGAAATCATCCTATACTGATGGTCTGCGACCTCTTGGCTGTTTGATAAAAGCAAAAACTTGTGTTTTTGAATAAAACAGTAACTTGTGCTTTGTAACCATGACTAGTATTTTTTTCATTTTTTTATTTATAAAAGGCTGATTTTTCGGAAAAAGGGTCTGATTTGGTGATGAAGGATAAGAATACTTGCAAATGACGGTGAATACTTCTTCCTTGTTCCAATATTATAATAGCAATTTAAACAATGGAATTTCTAGGATCTCTGATATTTGGCAGTCAAATATATCCAATCTTTTGACGACACTCTATGTGAAAGTATAAATAAAACTGTCGAGGTGGTAGCCTAATGGGAGCGTGGCCTTACTTCCAACCAAATGGTTCCGAGTTCAAAACGCACGGGTGTCTATTAAATTGTAAAGACCGGATGCTCCCTGCTCAGACACGGGGTCGCTGGTAGTCTCGATGGTGCCAGGTGTGATGTACTCATACGTGGTATTCGTGCCGGAGCCCAGAGGGGTAACCGAGCTGGGCCCACGAGTAGGAAGGGTATGAGTAAAACTGGCCGGGGTGCCCAACATACGGTCATTTTTGCCCGCATTGAACATTCTCCTGGTGGAGTGGGAGCCCAGTGGAGACTGCTACGCGGGGGTGGGTTTGTCCCTTCCTCCCTCCTTCCCCTTTTTTTAGCAAAAAAAAAGAAAAAAAGAGGTATAAATAAATGGTAATTTGGCTGAGTTAAGTGGCAGCCTTTCAAGGATTATAAATTTCCTCAACTTGTCATCTTGTTAAAACATGATGGGATGCCTGTTTCATGAGAATACGAGAGAGAGAGATTGTGTGAGTTGCTCCACAAGAATGTACATTGATATAGATCATCATTAAAGAAAAAGGACTGCGACGATATGCAACCTTGGTCAAGTGTATATAGCATGATAAACATTGCTCCTGAAACATAATCCAGGCGTACCTCTAGCTTGAACTTGAATCAAAAAAAAAAAATAAATCACACGGTGCTGTAGTTCAATAAGAAAACACTCTTTACTCTATTAAACATCTAAGAAAAGAGTTTATTTACAATGCCATAATCTAGACGTACGTCTAGCTTGAACTTGAATAAAAAAAATCACATGATGCATTTGTTTAATAAAAAAACACTATCTATCAATTATATTTAACATTTACAGAAAGAATTTATTTACAGTGCTTCATCTACATTAGATCAACATTAAAGCAATATATTATTAACACACACACACACACACACACACACACACACACATATATATATATATATATATATGGGAGCAGAGAGTCAGGGACTCGGAATGGGATGCATTTGAGGGCACTTCGCTCAAAAACACTAACTAGTCAAAAGTCAAAAAGGAACTCCCAAAATGAAAACCAGTATCATTGCATATAATTTTAAATATATAAAAACTTCAAAAATATGTTTTTAAAAATCTCTCGTATATGCATCACGTCATTAAAATATGAACAAAAAAAATTCAGTCAATGAGAAAAAAATGTTATATAAACTATATAATTTACAATTCTAAACTATTGATCATAATCTAAATATTTTACACTATTTTACGAATCAATTTTCAGCTATTTTGGATGTTTCTAAATTTCAGATCAAACTAAAACATAATATCATAACGTTGAAATAGTCAATTTTGTTTTCATTTGATGTACGAGTAAAAGACAACAAAACTGAATGATTTTTGACTTATAGCCAATTTAAATATCACATATCATGATTGGAGATGCTACTTTTCATTTTAAGAGTTTCTTCATTATGTTGGCCAAGAAATATATTGAGTCAATTGCTCTCAGAAGCATCTCAACCCAACAACTATTTTTTTGAAATTAAACTTATATCTTGGCTTCTCTCGAATAAAAAAAAAACTACATATTAGTAATTAGCTGATGGGTGGATTTCTTTTCTTTCAATTGCTAAAAAAATAAGATTTCGTTACCTCCCTTCAAAGTATTCAAGAAGTATAAAATTTGCGGCATTTGAGACCGGTTTCGTCAAGAAACTGAGACAAGGAATCGGTTTCAAAATCCATCAATGAAAGTTCAACTCAGTCTAACTTCTCCGCAAGCAGCTTTGAGGACAATGCACATTTTCTTCACAAATTGCAGTAAAAATCGATTCAAGGTCGATCTAAATAGTTTGAAAGTTTATGTGTGGTGTCTTACTTTGGTCTGCATTTAGCCAGGGCTTTCCTTCTTTGAGAGGCTAAATTCCCTGAGGCTTTAAATAGAAACCCTTTTTAACACGACGCGCCTGTGGATTTTGCCCTAGGCTCCGTACCCGGATCTGAGAATTAATCTCCAGCGTCAAATTGGTTCGTCCGGATTTGATCACATCGGGACCAATTTGTTGCGATCCGCGCCTGACCTAAACTTCCCAATTCATCGGCCACCGAGTCAGGTGGATCTCACGTGCTATTAAATTGGGAGGCAAGTTATCGGGGCCCTGGCCCCCAAAGCAGTCTCGCAAGACCGGAAGGCCCTCAGGCGGCTCTTCTCCTCCTGTCCGAACTCCGGGCACCAAGAAACGCTGGAAATAATGAAGTTTAGACTTATCCCAAGATGGCCTCTTGTTCCCCACCACCATCTCCGACACCTACGCCACCTCCCCCGCCCTCGCCATCTCCTTGTCGCCACCCTCTCCAGGGAACTCCACGCGACCCGTTCTTCCTTCAACGCCGGAAACAGCGGCGGCGGCGGCGGTAGCGGCTCAGGTACTGTTATTTTGTTTCCTCTTAAATAAAATCTTGAGCCCATGATTCTTTTTATTTATTTATTTTTAAAATATTTTTCTATTTGTTCCAAGTGGTGCACCGCATTGAATTGAGGCTCAAATTTAAATATAACGTTTTAACTTGTGGAATTTCATACTGTAGGAGATATAATTTTTTTTCAGAGGGAAAACATATGGAATGTAAAGATTTCAGTCGTCTTGATTATTTTGAATGTAGTTGTAAGGGTGAATAACCATGACAAGATGGTTGTGGCGGCTTGCAACAGATAACGGTCATTTTTTAGCCTTTTTCTGCAGGCTATATTACTGGATTTCTTGATTCCCGTTTGAATCACCTAGAACTAGCATTTAATCCTTGCAGAGGAAAGCAATATGTGGACATAGAGCTCGTTGGTTCGGGTTTTGTGCTGTGGGGAGGCTTTTTGGCGGAAGTATGGTGACATATTGATGGATCTCCCTTCTTCCAAGCTTATGTTCGTTACACTTGGGGATAGGAAATGCTTATTGAAGCAGCAAATTAGATATATAATCTAGTATATAACACAAACTCCCACCAAACCATTGCTGAGGTGCTTCTGTTGTCTGTGTTCCCCCGCTATAGATCCGCATGAGTAGAAAAAAGGATCCAGTTTTCTTTGTGAAGTCCACATTTCACATGTCTCTGCACTTCCCAGACCACGTGCATTGCACGTGCCATGCTCTAGTTACTATTTAGTATCACGATTTTTCCGGCATCTGTTGTAAATTGACTTATTTGTCATGGCTAGATCTGTGTTTAGATCAAGTGCTATTCTTGTCAAGGGAGAAGCCGTTTCGTGATGATTTAATGCCTTGGTCTTTTGTCAAATTTTTCGAAAGCATACTCTGTCTCTATTTTCTCCTCCTCCTCCTCTTTATCTTCCGCAGACAGTGATGATTTTAGCTCAAAAGATTTGATGTAGGATGAAAATACTAAGATTTTATTAGTTATGCAGTCCCCATTTATTTGTCAGAATGCTGATTCTACCAAGTTTTGTAGATGCTACTCTGGAAATTTTTGTGTGCTAATTATGATGAACTTTCCTTATAGCTGGACTTCTAAAGCAGAAAAAATGGTCGAGGCATATATATGTTAACCTTGTTGACTTCAGTTTCTAATTTGTGCACATACAATAACAGTACTATTAGGAGCTACTTTTTCTCTTGCTCATAGTGCCACCTTATATTTTTGTTTCTTCCCCCCTTCCCTTCTCTCCCTTAGTAGCTGGAATCTTCTACTTAGAGTGATGCACCTGCTTTGGAATCTTCCTAGAAGTATCTGCATTCCCACTCTCGCACTGATATCTGTTTTTGATTCTGGCAACTAGAATCTTCAATCATAGTGTTTTTTTGGCAAAAAAATGAACAACAGAGATTCAGAACTTTTCTTTCCCAATTATAATATATTTTCTTGCCAAATGAGTCTATCTTACTTCATTGCATAAAATACGATGATTGTTTCATGGTAGCCAGGACAGACTGCACAATGGCTGGGCTTCAAATTTCATACAGGTGCTATACCTGGCGGTGGTGCATTGCAGTTCCATGGAGGAAAAGTGGATTGGCATAGACATTAACAGCATGCATGCGAAAATGTATTATCGAGTAGTTGTAGTTTAAAGAGAGAACAGTTCAGTTTAGTTGCTTCAGTTTAATTTTTTCTGTCAATTCTGCTGTGTTAAATTGTTAATCATGTCTCCTGAAGTTCTGACATACTAGAAGTTCTATATAGATCTCTGACATTTATATTTAATGGGAAGTGCTAGCTGGTTTGGAGCAATTAGAACTGGGCATTGTGTCCTGATGGCCAGATCAGGATATTCTTTATTGACATAATTAGTCTGCAATGATTGATGAAATGTTACTTGTGTCCACAAGCGTGTTTACTGATTCATCCTAGTTTTTGTTGCATGCTGTATTCTATTTTTATTATGCTTATAGGCAATTTTCTTCTGATACCTGGTGCAACAATGGCTACCATTCTTATGCTTGGCATTCTCCATGCTCGGCGCCTCTATGATGACAAGAAGGCAAGTCATCTTTCTTATTCCTGCGCAGTCATGTACTTTCTCTACTTCAACAAAAGATTATATATTTAACATATGATTGGATAGATATAACTCAATGAGGTTGTCTTTTAAGGTTTCATTTTCTTGGTAATTAATATGTTTGTACTATAAGTTTTGTTTATATCTTTCTAAACCGAGAACTATTAATTACCTCTATTTTATGAGGCAAATCATATCCTGTATCCTCCTAAGCACACTCACATGTGTCACAGTTTTGGCTTCAAATTAAAGAAGAAATGATTTAGTAATGCTGATTTATCCATCTTATTTAAGGCGTTCTTATGATTCTTTCCATGGTTATTTGGATAATGCATTCAAAAAACTTATATGTAATTTTCCAGTAAATGAAAACTTATATGCAAAATCCAGTAGTCATGTGGTCATTGTAAAACCATCTTCACTAGGTAGCTAATGATAGAACCCCTGCCATTTATATGTTTCGTCAACCATGTAAGTACTCATGGTTTACTAACCATGGCTTTGTATTTTGTGTTGACAGTTCATCTAGAAATTATACTGCCCAACTTTTCCACATTACCAAAATTTCACTAATAAGAGTGCAATATTAAATATTCAATCTCATATCAAAAGGGACTTAGTCTAAATTATAATTAGCTTTTGGTGCTTGAAGAGTAGTGGTCTGGTACATGATATTCCTGTATGGATGTCCTTTAAGCTTCTCATGGGAGCAGCACTCCATCATAGAATGGATAGATTTGTCAACCCAACTCTCTTCAGTTCCTTTTTATTGGGTAAACCCAAAGATCCATTGTAACTTTGCTTGAGGACTCAATAGATATCTTAACCAACATTCTCGTTTGTTAAAGAGAAAGGTTGCTATTTTCTTTTTCTTTACAAACCAATACCCTACTACTGGCTCCGCTACCTTATCTCCCAGTAATTATCCCCTTGCAGTTTCTTAAGGCATGTCATCATATAGTTACATACTTATTATGATTATCTCTGGTTTTGATTTTATCATGGTGTATAAGCTAGAATAGCTGTTTGATTTATACTTCAAAGATCTCTTTTTGCAGCTTATCTTACACTGAGCCAAACAAATAACTCATCGAACCATGAATGAGATTATGAGAAGACTATTTAACCCATAAAATGCCTCATTTCATCTGCACAATTTATTTTACTCACAAGCAACAAGAACTGGTGGTTTCTCCATTTGTATTTCCTCTGCACTCACAGTTACATACATTAAAAAGGTTGCAACAAAGTTCTTAACTTAACAAATGCAACAGAAATGATGATTGGTACATAGATTAAAAAGTCTAAAAATGGCTATATTCCCTTTTCGTGCATCCTAAAAGCAAGCAACCAAGACCTTGCGCGATCAACAGGTGTAGAAATCTTATATTCTATAAATCAAATCAAATGATGCCTAATGATATGCCTTTTGGTTGGCAAGTCAGTTAGATTCCATTTACTATCGAGTTCAAGTGCTTCCTCTATTTGTCCATTCTACATTTCTAGCTATCATGAACTATAGCCTCCCAATAGATTTAAGATACCCAACAAGAAATGCTTGTTATATGAGGAAGATAAACTGCTTAAGGAGATAAATCTAGAGATAGATGTCAAGTAGAAGCCTTTTCTTCTCAGGAGTTATAGAAAGATAAATTTTTATCAGAGTTAGACCGCACAATTTTTGAAATTGAAAGATGTCTCTATTCGCTGGTCAGGTTGGAACAAGCTTCCCACTTTTTCCTTCAAGCCTGAATTTTGCAAGATTGATCTTAAATTTGTTTTATCAGTTTATCTGGTATCATAAGCTTTCACCGAGCAAACTATTGGTTATGTGCTGCATATATCATTGCGCTTACCTGGCATATGCATTGTTAGGTTGAAGAAATGAAGGAGAAAGGAATTGAACTTGAGTTCTCACCAGATGTGAAGGTAATATTTTTATCAGCACAGCCTTGTGATTTCTGTAAATTGACTTAAAACAGTTATAACTTAATACTGCGTACCAAATTATACTTCTTACTAAGACACTTTTTACCTTGTCAAATTCAGGCTTCATTCTTGAGGCTCTTGCCCTTGCGTTCTATGTCACGCTGTTGGGGATTTCTAATGAGTGTGGTTTGTATCAAATCATCATTTTGCTTTTCAAGTATTTAAAATCTTTCAGTTCCAGATTTATATATTTCATTCTGCAGGAGTTTGCTATCCATTTATTTCTATTGCTTTGGCACATCCCAATTTATTCCTTTGCATTTTTTCTTAATCTCTTAATGGAAAATATGCTTGATAAAAAAGTACATTTTGTTTGAGATTGTCACATATCTAAATCTCCCATGATGTTTCTTATGGTAACCCTTGAAAGATAGCCCCTCTGGACTATCCTGTAAAACTGCTAAATGATGCAGATTTCTTTGTGATAGATAGCGTACATGCTCATATGCACGATTCTTATAGCCATTTATATTTACATGTGGGAGGGACTTGAAGAAATTTCTGTTAAGTTTGGTGTATACAAGTTTCTATATAAAAGTGCAAAGTTTCTTAAATTTCAATAGCTACATTGTTTTCCAGGTCTACTGACTTTCGTTGTGTATTTATTTGTTTTATCTTGTTTCATCTGGATTTAGTTTCCTGATTTCTTTCTTTTTCTTGAGTCATTTTCTTTTTGTGAGCATGGGTGCCTTCTTATTTCTCTATTTTCTCATCAACTTTATTAGCAATTAATAAGTTACTATTTACATGATAGAGTCATAGTGGTATCTTTGAATATCTTATGATGGCCCTTCCTAGGTACTAAAAGTAAATTTCTGACAAACTAGAGCAGATGCTGGACCTAAAAAGGTTAACAAAATATAAATCTAACATTATTTAGGAGGTACTAGTAGAGGTTAGGTAATGTTTCTGATGAGGAGGATGGCACCACAGGTACAAGGTTGCAGTTCCTCTCTTGCCCTTGGTTGCCTTGGTATCGTGGCCCAGTATTTGATATGAATTTTGAGGAGTAACATTAGGTTGAGAGGTTTCTGTAAAATGCTCCCAAATTTGGAAAATGATATTCTGATCCATGAGACCAACCATGTGAATGGGTTTGGCCTATTGTTTAGGTTAAATGTTCCAATATGCTGTTTTCAATCCACTAGTATTATCCACTAACATATCAAGTGAGGGTTACTCTTTTGGGCCTCCCTTCTGGTAATGATATAGCAATTTGAATTGTTCAATTAACAATGTTCCTTGCATTAGTCGTTGTTGAAAAATCATTCTTAGAGAATACAAGATGGCTGATGTTATTAATTTCAGTATATAAACTAGAATGCATATTTTTGTATATCTTCAAACTAGATACCGGTAGCTGTATATCGTGGTCAGGGAATTAGTTTCAATAAATAGGATTCTTTTGACTTCAACCATGGCCATAAATCTTGATCAGAAGTATCAGATAGGCTAGCTATAAACAGCTGCTAGTTATGAAGTAACTGGTTTTCAGTATATATGCTTTTGCATTGTTGCTAATAAATCACGACGTCTTTACTATACCCCTATTATATTGAGGAAAACGAAATGTTGGCAATGGATGCTCATTAGTCTCCAACATCTGTGCTTGCTCTTCATTAGTGGGGATTTTCATATTTTTATGGCTAACTTTGCACTTTGCTTATCTCTTGCTTTCATTATAGTTCAAACAGCATGTTTATCTTTCGAATCTTAGCTTACTCATTTATTTACATATTGCAACCCTTTTCTTATAAATAAGAAAGGCTGGGTATGCTTTGTTTTTCTTCCTTTAATATGCTTAGATTTCTTCCAGGAAATTCCAGTACGGTTGCGTCCTTTCATCTATAATGCCTGGGCTCGAGCATTTCATTCAAGTATGCTTCCTTTGCCTTTTGCTTCATGTTATTGACATTGTTTAAAGTTTTCATATGTTAATTTCATATATTATGGATGACTGCTATGTGCAGAAGAAAATGGAATACTTCAGCTGACTGCTTATGAAAAAACTGGGGATTTTATAATAAACTCTTCTCAATGGTCAAGTTCAATGTTAATGTTGATGCTTCAGTTGTTCGACATTTACTTTGACAAATCTTTGGTCAATCCACAATGATCTCTTTGTTGATTCTGATTTTAGTCTACTTAAACTTTTCTTAGATAAAATTTTAAAAAAAATAGTTTTAATCTATGAAGAAAAGTAAAACTGAATGTGAAATATATGTATCTTTAGAAAAATACTGTTTGTTTTTGTGTGCTGAGAATGATATATGTATTTTTTGAGAAAACAAATGTCAAGATAGAATCTTCTATATATAGAAGTTCCTTGATGAAATGATCAAATTGTCAAAAAAAAACTCAAATAAGGAGTTGAATTTCTGAGACTGAGTCCAAGAAAATAGCCTGAGACCAATCTCTCTTCAACTATTTTGATATGGACTTTTAAAATTTGTACCAAATCTTGAAGTTTTTGCAATATTTAGATATCTTTCCACTTAACAGATCTCTTTCACTCATCCGAAATAAACCGGTTCAAGGGTTGCATTATACCTCGACTAAGGGCAAGTTGGGTAATTATGGGCCCTCCCCTCTTGTGCCTACTTCCATGTATTCACGGTAGTGCTGTCAGCGTGTCCTTTTGGTCATTCAGTGTGTCTTTTTGGTCATTTGCTTCTCTCTTGCTAATGTTACATTCTGAAGATATTTTCCGCTTAAACACCAAGGACCTTGGCTCTCTTTTCCTTCCTAATGATTGAGGGGTATCCTTCAATTCATAAAAGTGGAAGTAGTTATGGATTTGATCAAAATCATAGTATTGGTTTGCTTTAGAAATTCCTTCATTAACACCCTGCATGAGGTAGAAAATATGTAGCTTAGTTATGTTAGCAAAAATTACTTTCATGGTTCATAAAGTTTCATCTGACGTATTGTAGGAAAATAAAGACAATTGTCTAGTTCTGAGGGAAAACTTACTTGGAAATGCTAACAGCTTTTATGCGGTTGGTCAAAGTCTACCATAATTCAGCAAAATGATGAGACCCTTTGTGCTGAGCAACAACTAAGGATTCAAATACCAGGTGCACTGGTTAGGAATTTGTACCTGGCACAGATCACTAGTATACTGACCAAATTGTCTCTGAATCAATGTACTACCTGGTACTGAGCTTAAAGGGAATTTTACAACTTTCTTTTTTCCCTGCTCAATCGAACCTGTGCTGGCCAGCAAGTACACCATATTGGCCAGCAAGTATACTTGACCATACTGTGATTTCAAACCTTGATAACAACTATAAGTCAGTGAGAATGCTCTTGGAATTGGTTGCGGCATTAGTGCCGCTCATAAATAGGTCCATCTTAAAAAAAAAAAAAAAAGAGGAGTAGAATTTAGCCAATCTGATCTATATAACCAGCTTATACCATATAAGCTAGCATATACAATTTCAGAAAAGGAAAAGAAATTTCAACCCAAATATAAAAAAAAGCATTAACTTTTTTTTTCCCATGTTGTCAAACAGCCAAAATATAGATTTGTTAAAAAGAATTATTTAACCAGTTATTGCTCTATGTTCTGGTTGCCATATAAGCTAGCATATACAATTGCATGAAAGGAAAAAGAAATGACTCCAACCCGTCTATAATAAAAAAGCATTAAACCTTTTTTTCATGTTGTCAACCAGTCAAAGTATAGGTTTGTTCAACAGAATTATACTGCTGATTATTGCTCTGTGTTCTGGTTAGAGGTAACAACCTGCTTCTTGTGATTGCTTTCTAAAGTTTGCAGGGCATTGAACTAGTATTTCTGCTGATTCATATCAATACGTGCCAACTACTAATTTGGTCAATTTGAACTGCAATAATAAACTACTGCCACCAGGAAGCTTATAAAAAATATATATTTGAAATATCCTGGAAATTAACATACTAAAGCTAGCATACTTCATTTTCTATCTTTGTGTTCTCTCCTCTCCCCCTTTCCTTCCTTTCTCTCATGTGATTCCTTTCCTTCTTTCTCTTTGTTTCTTTTAACCTTTTCTTTTTGCTACAATCTTCCCCACTTCTCGTTTGACATCACCTCCTCATCTCATTTCTTTTCCCCCTCTACATTTTATTAACTTTATATCTCTTCATATATCTTCTTCATTTTCTCCACCTATTTAATTCTAACTACTGGCTAAGATCTGCTGTGACTAGTGGTATGAAGTGAAAAAGCTGAAATGCCTAGAAATTCGATGACTAAATAGTTTGTCAGGTGGCAATTTAAATAGAGAATTTGAGGTGGATTGAAAGTCTTTTCATTATATAATTGAAAAATTATGCTCTCTATAAAGCAGTGGATAATTTAACATTTCTAATGTCTGATTCAATTGATCTTTCTTATTTTATGTAAATGATGAGTTATATACATGACCGATATGTTTGTTCTCACCAAGGTTTTAAGTGCTGGTAGCATGGGGCATGCTGTTCTCTGCAAAACGAAAAGAAGATTTAGAAAAGCTAATTTTTGATATGAAAATTTTGAAGAAGGATTTAATAAATATTGTACAACCTGTGATGGGGGGCAGTACTGGCTTGGCATTTTACATGCCGGTCAGCACAAACCAGCAAGGGCTGACACTTGAAACCATAGTTCTCACTCTGATTTGTTTGATTATGTGGCAGCTAGAAATAACTGCATAGTACCATTCAGAGCGCTTTCAATCCATATTTTGATCATTAGGCTACTTCATATCATAGTTCTCACTCAGATTAGTTTGATTATATGGCAACTAGAAATAACTGCATGGTACCATTCAGATCGTGAAAATGTGCGATTTATTTGCTTTCAATCCATGTTTTGATCAATAGGCAGAATGTTAGTTTAATTTACTATCTTTCTTAACTATTAGTAAATGATATCTGTTCTACATTGTAGTGTTAAAACCAACTATCATTATTGATCCATCAGTTAATGAAGGGCTGTATTTGCTTTAAGAAAACTTTCAAGAATCTGCTTAAATTGTCCATGATTTTATTTAAGCAGCCTGAGGAGGGAAAGAATAAGATGAAGGTAAGGAAATAGAGGATTGGTGTTTCAATGATTACAGTTGGTAAATACTGTATATGTAAGTGAAAGCCCATTCTTTGAACTTCCAGTTGTGCAAGGATCTTCACCATGTGGCAGTCCTTTTTGGGCAATGTAGATCTCCAGGTAGCACGACGTAGATGTTTAATGACGTTATCATGCTTACTTAGGTCTTGTACTGATTTTTTGTTGGAAAGGTACTGTACCAGGTATCAGCACATGATACGGGATCGTGTCCTGTATCGACAAATTGTGTACCAATGCTGGTAACCTGCCAGAACAGTACGGTACCATTCATACCATCCTATTCTGGCAGTAGTTGTAGCCTTGGTTGAAAGTCACATACTACAACTTTAAATGTCTCCCGAGGTGCAATTTAAATCACTTGAAACAGACATGAGGAGGTCACTTAAGGATGCACTTGTATGCCATTTAGCTTACAAATTTTGGTTGTTCAACTTGGACTGTCAACTATGGCAGTTCTAAATTGTGACTTGTTTTTTATCATAAGGAAATAAATTATGAAGGAAGGCACTCTTTGCATTTTATATTGTTGATGCATATCTAAATTTTGGTTGGTTCGGTAGAGCACATCCTCGTAAGCTTGTTGCAATAATTTTTGTTGGCTAATCAGAGTTTTGTACATTTTAGAATATAAATTTAATACAGCATGCAAATAAGCTTATCAATTTCAGTGCTTCCTATAGATTAATGACAGAATTTATAAATATGTCATTTCAAATACTGGCTTCAAGTGAAAACAATAATCACTGAGTTCGAACGAAAAATGATTACTGCATATGAAATTATGAATATAAGTGAGTACTGACGGCTGCTAAGTATACATGATTGTTGATTTTTTAATTTAAGAGCTGAAATATTCCTAATCACCAATTGATTAATTCTCATATCACTGTAAACTTGTGTTTAGATTTTTCCAATATCATGTGATTGTTACTGCCCAAAATGAAGTATTGAGAATTATTATTTTATTGTAGATTTGGACGAAGCTGCTCTGCCACTGGAAAACTATGTTTCTCTACAAGAATTTTTTGTTCGCACTCTCAAAGAAGGGTCCAGACCTATTGATCCAGATCCAAACTGCCTGGTAACTGGTAACTGGCTGCTATTTCCAGATTCTGTATCATTTGCTTTTTGGCAACAATGTTTTTGAAGGATGGCTTCAATAAAATTCAATTTGGTTGAATTATTAGGTCAGTCCCGTGGATGGTAAAATTTTGCGTCTTGGAGAGCTTAGAGGATTGGGAGCTATGATTGAACAAGTCAAAGGGTTTTCATATTCTGCCGCTTCTCTTCTTGGTGCAAATTCATTACTTCATGATGCAGTCAATGTGGAGACATGCAAAGAACATTCTGAACAGAGTATAACTGAAGATTTAAGCGCAAAATCATGGTGGCGAATATCGTTTGCTTCACCTAAATTACGAGGTCCTGTTTCAGTGAGGTACTTTCATGTTACCCATGTATTTTGGAAGTTTCATATATTTACCTTTGTAGCTTCCTTGACAATCACACTCATTCTTGCTTTGCTATTCCAGGTTGGCTTGTTTCTTATAATATAATGCATTTAAGGGAAATTTTAGCTGTTATCCTCTTAAATATATTTAGATTGATGCATTAAAGATTCACGAAAAAACCTATCGGTGAAGATTAACCATGACTTTGGATTACAAATCTAGTTGCTGTACCATTTCGTATAATTTTTAAATTTGACTAGGGTGCCATGGGTTGTTGGAGATTTTGATCAGGTGGGAAAGTTGTAAGAGCCCTACTGATCTCTACTCCTTTATTAGTAATTCACTGCAGATTCACCAAAGAAATAAACTATCCCAATGTCAATTAGAAAGTTAAAAGGACAAAATATGCTGAAGATATAAAACAAATTGAAGAGAATTGGTTGGGGTCTTAATATGGATCCTTCTAAAATATGGGTAATTATTAGAAATTAGAAATGAAGACGGTCTTTCATTGGCCAAAAGTACTATATTCTTTTTATGTGACATGATGCAGCATTTTGTGGCATCAAACCAATTAGACAACATGAGTTTATCATTCTCAAGATATTTCTAGTTCAACTTAGTATAATACTAAAATTGTGAATCATCCGGGCATCTCAAACTTCTAGGTGCACTAATTTTGCCACTTTTGCAAGGAGAGGGGGAGGACTTGGAGTCCTTCCACAAAGTTGACTTGAACAAGGGTTATCTATATGTGTGCTCTTGATTTCTATATCTGAAAATCTACAATTGATTAAAGTTGGCAAATGGAACCCGAACCCTTAATTAGGAAGCCTGAGTAACTACACAATTCAGAAATCTTAATACAGATAGTTACATGCATGACATCTGAATGTAACCATAACCATCAAATCATTTCTTAACTAATTGGATTTGGCTTTATGAATGCCTATTTGCTAATTTTTGCAGTTAAAGGCAATACATTTGTCAGTGTTACAGGGTTATATTGTGGTAGGTGAGGGCCTGAATATAGTTGGTGTATGACATCTAAATATAGCAATATTTAGGTTTCAATATTTCATTAATGAAATAATAGTCTTACTTGCAATCAAAACTGTGACTTGCAAGCCTTGTCTTATCTATTTATTCAATGAACATCTTTGCTTAGTTATTCTTTTAATCGAAGATTTTGACAACTCTAGCACTGCAGAGTGCAGAATCCTTCTGCAGAATAGCCATAATGCACCTTCTTTCAAACAATTACTGCACCAACCCTTGAGGTGAGAAATGCTCATAAATTTTTGATACCTCAAAACTGTAAGTGTGTATCTTCAAAACAACAAGAGAATTCATCAATGAGTGATTGGGCCACAAGCTATCCAGGATGCTGTTGCTATTAGAAGAAAACATCAGTAGTTGATTAACAAATACTTTTCTGTTTTATGCCTTTCGAGAAACTTTTTTTATGATCTTATAAAGTTGTAATTGGATACTCTGGTATTTGCTTTGTGCTAGCTACCCTTATTAGTGGTATGATTTAAACAAATAGCATTTTCTTCTTATGGGCATAGTTTGCAGTAAGACTTGCCATTAGTATGTACAATTGATCAGTGCCACCGGAATTGTTCTTGGCAGCCCAAAGAAAGGTCTCTTTTATTGTGTGATATATTTAAAGCCTGGTGACTATCATCGAGTGCACTCTCCCATTGATTGGCATGTATTAATACGCCGGCATTTCTCAGGTATCTTCTGTTTCTTTTGCATTTATTTTAGTTTCCAGCGTACTTGAGGTTAATATCATAAATTGTGAACCTGAAGTGGCTGAGGTGGCCAGGGAATTCTCTTAATCAGCCTAATTTTGTATCTTTAGTTTTATTTATGCATGTCTGCTTTGTTCCTTTTGTGAATCTCTTATCGATAGGGAAAAAGCAATATAGCTAATTTACATGTTTTTTGCTTATTCATCATGAAATCTTCATTTTTTGATACTATTAATGTCTGCAGGTTGTCTATTTCCTTTGAATGAACGTGCGACTCGAACAATTAGAAACCTACATGTTGAGAATGAAAGGGTAACTCTGACTTCTCACTGGAGCTCCTGTAGAGAACTTCAAATAGATTACAGTATTTGGACTTATGGAGTTTTTTGTGATTCTCTTTTAAATATTTTCTAAGTAGCATTTTGTGGAATTTCGATAAAGATGATATTAGGCATAATTTTGTCAGGTGTGTCTAACTTAATGTAGATGTTCAGTTGTTTATAGATCTGTTGAACAACTAGAAATCCTGTAAAGACAATTATCCTTGTAAATCAGCCAGCAATTTTCAGTAGAACAGGTGGCAGATCGATACAGGTGCTTTTGTGTAATTAGAAAACATTCTTCCCATGTGTTATACTGCCATGCATGCTACTTGGCAGATTTTCAGCTTACTTAAATTTGCTGTAATCTGTTACCTATTAGTGATAAATCTTTCAGGATGGTAATTATGTTTTGAATGGATCAAGCATGTCAAAAATGGATTCCAATTTTCTCTTGATAAAAAAAGGTGAATGAAATGTATTAACTGTATACTAGGAGAAGACCTGTCCAGAAGATATAAGCCTGTATCTAAAGGTATCTACTTACGGTACGAGAATAGAGGGTTGGACCAATGAGATACCTGAACCATAAGGTGGTAAAAGTCAAAAGAAGAAAATTTAGCATCTTTTAGGGATGAGTTGCGTTGCAGGAACCCAAGATCTAAGAGCTATACTGAATATGGTGTATGATTGGATGGTGGATTGTGTATAGAGACTGACTAGAAAAGTTCTCCGAAAGTCAAAAATAAGAGCGATAAAGTTAAAAATACCTGGTGCAAGATGAAGAATAAATATACAGAATACTTGCAGAGATCGAACAAAGCTGTGGAAAGAAAGTTTTATGCCCTTAGGATTGTTTTTTATGACATATGGTAGACTATACAATGAATAATCTAAGAGAAGGCGAAAACTTTATGTGTAAATTACCTCAGATGATATAGAGGACAATTAAAGATTTAGAACATGTTAAGCATATGAAAAGTGGTGAAACTTCATTCTTTTTATATGATGGTAAATACAAGGAAGAAGTGCACTATGATTAGGTGTGGGTCAAATGAAATACCGAAGGAAAGCATAAAGTTTACAGGAGAAAAGTGCTTTAACTTCTGGATTGTCCTTTGTCTGTCATCTTTGATTCAAAAGTCTCTGCATTTTTAAACCTGTACAACTTAGTGCTCAGATTTTTTATTAGAGAATGCTAGATAACTTGTATGATATATCTTTTGTCGTGCTAGTGATGAAAGATATGCAAAATTACTTGGCTTCACATAATAACCACAAGATAAATTTCTTGGCCTAGTGACTAGTGTATCATTATCTCCTGTTGCAGGTGAACAAGTATCATCTGATCTCTATTTTTATCTTTTGAAAAGTCCTAATTGTCTGCTGATAATACTAGATCTTTGTCCTCATTTTCTAACTTGTACAAAACATGTTTGGTTCATCTAGCATAGTGATCTTTCTTTTCTAAATAGTACATAATACTGTTGCTTTAAATCATGCCAAAATCACAAAGCCACGTATTCCTTTATACAAAAGAACTTGCCAGGATTGTAATCCATGACCTATTCATTGAAGTGGTAAACAACAACAGCAACAACATTTTGTCCTTCTGGGATGGTGACTTTGAAACTTGTTCACCTAGTTTCACTTACTTTGCTTTATCTAATTCATTGACTGAACAAAAGCCATCTATATTGTTTAATTTATTTCAACTTATGTATATAAGATTGTTTTCCTGGGTCTATCACTGGTTTTCTTATAATTTATTATTATTATTTTCACTAGGTTGTTCTAGAAGGTCAATGGGAAGAAGGATTTATAGCTATGGCAGCAATTGGTGCTACAAATGTTGGATCTATCAAAGTTTGTTACAATTTTCCTACACTTACTATTATTTGATCACTAACCATTGTGCTTATGCTTGTTTATGCATACTATATCAACTGGTGAATGCAATTTGTGGCGTATATAATGCAATGCAGCGGATGCTAATTGTGATCTAGTGAAGCATCTTATACAGCCAGCTTCAGTTCAAAAAACTTTAGTATCTAAATTCTGTCATTTTCTAATTTCCTATATCATGTATTTGTATAGCTATCAATTAATAGAAGATAGTTGGCAAATCAAGACATTTGGAACATACATTCTCCCTTGCTCCCCCGCCCCCTCTCTCTCTCTAAAAAATGCCCAGAAAGCTGGCACATCATTATCTTCAGTTATAGCAAGTCGGGACTATAGAAATTATATTCCAAGGGAAAAAAATCTTTCCTTGTAAATCTGAAAGGTTTTCAATAGACAATAGCCTGAGTTTGAACTATTGAAGGGCCCTATTGAAGACAACTTTGGGTATGGCAGAACTGAAACTAAAGACCTTGCCATGTCCATTTGACCATTTCCGATTTTAAAGTGAAAAAGTTTATCTCACCAATCTTCATTGTCATGTGACTACATTTTACCTCTTCAGGGTTAATGATTAGAAAGGCAAAATTAAATTGTCGTCACCTTTAGCTATTAAACCAGTGAATCGGAAATCAAACCATTTAGTTTGTTTTCTTTACCTGATATTTTGTCGCATGCCTTTTTGCAAAATGCCTGATTCCACAATCTTTTGTCTTCCTTCTGTCACGATGCCTGATTTCGATAAACTTTACCTCTTTCCCTAGTTGTGTATATTTTTGGTTTTCACTTATTTGCTTTGTATTTCTATCTTGCAGCTCTTCATTGAACCAGAGTTGAAGACAAACAGGCCAAGACAACGATTGCTGCACTCAGACCATCCAGATGAACGAGTGTATGAACCTGAAGGTATTGGTGTGATGGTTAAGAAGGGTGAAGAGGTGGGTTACTTCTCAATAAATCTGGCTCTCTCTCTCTCTCGCGCAACAAACCCCCCCCCCCCCCCCCCCCCCCCCCCCACCCAACCCTCTCTTTCTTTTTTTTTCTCTACTGCATTAAAGTGCGATTTCGTTTTTATTCCATCTTGTGCAGTTGGCAGCGTTCAACATGGGGTCAACTGTGGTTCTTGTTTTTCAAGCTCCTGTTTCAGAATCACCAGGAAAAGATGATCATTCTTCAGAGTTCAAATTCTTTGTCAAAAGTGGGGATAAGATCAAGGTTGGAGAAGCCATTGGTAAATGGAGTCGTTCTTAGCAATTGCGAGACACATTGAGCATGTGCTATTCATTATGTAGTGATTTTGTAGTCAATCGATGGAGTCATTCTCTGCAATTGTGACCTCCATTGAGCATGTGCTATTTATTATGTACAAGGAACTGGTCATGGCGTCTGCATTGATTTTGTAGCGAATCATCCGATGTCATTACCATAACAAAAAAAAATTCTGGCTAAACCTGGGTTATTTCTTGTTTTATGACTTCCCTGTAGTGAACTTCGGTTCAGTCTTAATGATATACTGCATTATAGTATACTCTAAAATCTGAATTGGTGGAAGAGATGATCCCATTCATGCATGTTGCTGCCATGTATACAATATTACAAGTATAACAACCCTACGATTATGGGGATAACAGACCCACAGTCAAGGGAATAAAAACAAAATAAACAGACAGACAAACAAATCAACTATACAACCAGAATAAAAATCCTTGCCTTTGACCTATCTCAACACCCTCAAGTTATTATTCAACTGATTGAATTGCATCAATCTTAAAGGCTTGGTTAGAACATCTGCTAGTTGATTAGCACTAGACATGTTTTCTGGATAACTCCAACTTGCAGTTTCTCATGAGCGATATGCTTCGTTTGTTCATGAAATATATGATTTGCTGCAATGTGTGAAACTACCTTGTTATCCGGATATAGTGTTGCACCTTGAGAGTGACATTTTTAGATCTCGAAAAAGATAAAGCAACCAAGTTGGTTCACAGCAGGTGTTTATCATGTCCCTATACTCACCTTCAGCTGAAGACCATGCCATAGCACGCCCAAAACTTGCTCAATTGGAATCAGATTAGGCATGCAATTGCAATGGGTTATTTGAAGAGAAAAAATATCCCTTGGCTCGGTGTCTCTTTTTTTTTTTCAGATACCTATCTTAACAGCTGCATCTTTGTGAGGTTGTCGTGGCTTATCCATGAAACAACCAAGCATCAGGATAGAATAGGCCCAGTCAGGGGTGTTATGGTTAAATAAATTAATCATCCCATTGATCACTTAAGAGCCCTGCATCGTCCTTATTTAGTTTCAACTGCTGCTCCATAGGAGAATCAGTTGGTCGGGCTCCAGGAAAACCAATGCCTTTTAAGGATGTCAAGAGTGTATTTGTGTTGAGAAAATAAATTCCTTGCTTGGATCGAGGTTGGAGACATCCTTTAAGTTTCTGAGCTCCATATGTTTGAAGTTGGTTGTTGTTTCTGAGCTCCATATGTTTGAAGTTGGTTGTTGGTTCTGTTGTGCTTTTGACAAGCCCAGTATTCTTAGCAAAAGAAACATGCAAGGCTGATATTAAATTATACGGATATACCTTGCTATATTTATATGCCTACAATTCAGGGAGAAGAGCAGACTCACATAATTGATGTAATCTTTTGAAGTTAGTAAATTTTTCTTGAGCGCTCATATATGAAATCATGTGACAGAAATTTTCTGATGATCCTTGGTCTCAAACTGCGGCAAATTGATACCTCATCCTGCCGTTTGCCAGAAGACTATTCATTGGAATCAAGGTCGGCAGAACCGTCCCGAACTAGGTAGTTCTAGCTTTTCCAAATTGCTCCTTCCGCTGACCAGCATAGTTCTGACAATAGAAACAAAATCCGTTGTCGAAGGGGAGAAGAAGAAGGAAAGAAAGAAAAAGAGAGCGAAAGAGTGGGAGAGAGAAGAAAAAGGAGAGGAAGGAAGTGAGAGAAAGATGGAGGCCGGCTAGTGGAGGGCAAGAGGAGGTTAGCGAGCCACGTGGAGGATGCTCCTCCGGGCTCTGCAATCAGAAACGGGGCGGATCCTCTATTTCATTCAAAACAGGGGTCTGGCCCTATTTTCTAGCCGCAGAAGTTTTCTTCGCCTCCTGTCTGGGTCGCCGACCTTCGATGGCCTCCGCCCGCCTCCCTCTCTCCCCTTTCTCTACCTATTTTTCTCTTTTTCCCGTCTTTCACTCATTTTATTAAACAACTGATATGGTGCCGGTACCGATTCTCCTTGCTAAACTTAACGTGCGAGGCAAGTATATCCGTAATGGTACTTTTATATACTTACGATGTACAAGTAAAAATGTATACACGGCCCAAAGAAAGCCTTTCTATTTTTATCGTTTCAAGACTCGTTTCCCTAATAGACGTTTCACCGGAGGGGCTAAACCATGATATCGACTTTTTCCCCTGTAAACGATCCAAAGCCCTAACCCCGGGCCAAAGCTTCCGCCGTCCCTCCTGCGAGACGTCCATGGCGGAAGGGACAGACGAGCGGATCTCAGCCGCCGAATCCTCCCCCACTATGGCCTCCATGTCGCTAGATCCTTCATCCTCGGTTCCGGCAACGGCCTCGTAAGGAACTTGGAATCTTTAACTTCTTGCAATCCAATCTTTTTTATCGAGAGAGAGAGAGAGAGAGAGAGAGAGAGAGAGAGAGAGAGAGAAGAAATATGGCCGATCTAGATCTTTACGTTCGGCAGATGCTACAAAATTGTGATCATTTTGCGCTTTCTTTGCGCCGTTTGGGGCTCCAGGTTAACGTTGGAAGAGAAGTACGCACTGGTGAGGAGCGTGGGAGAGGAATGCATTCAGGAAGATGAACTTCGTAACCTCCTCGAGAAAAAACCGAATCCTATCTGCTACGATGGATTCGAACCATCGGGGAGGATGCACATTGCCCAGGTTTAGTCTTTCGAGATGGCTTGATGTTTTATCTGTTTGCGTTCTTTTTCAGAAATCACAACTAATATGTGCATAAATGGCTTCTATGATTACCATGATTATGTTCAATAATTCAAGAGGTTGCGATAATTTAGTACTTTATGTCCTATTTGGCATTGCTTTTATTTCTTATTTTTTATTTTAAAAAAATAAAATTATGGAAATCGAGATAAGAAAAATATGTTCGGTACTACTGTTTTTGTTTCTATTTTTTATACATTATTTTCGCGATTTTTTAAGAGAAATAAAAGTATTCTTACTTTCAATTTTTTTAAAAAACAAGAAACTCATGTTTTTCTATACCACCACCTTACCAAAACTGCCTCTACCACCTTCGCCGCCACCAATCGTTGTCCCCATTGCTGCCTTCGTTGCGGCCGCCGCTACACCATAGCTGCCATCATTTATGTCACATTGCTGGCGCCTCCACCACCATGATCGTCGCCGTCACTGTCACTACTAGCACCGCCTCCACCGCACCACCACTGACATAGCCTTTGTTTTAGCTATATTGTTGGTACTCTCACCACCATCACTGGCACTTCCACCGCTACCACCACTATCTCCCCTCCAACACACCACCATCACCATCATTGCTACTTAACCACCATCATATCACTCACCAACACCACTGTCATCACACTCATTGCTTTCGCTACAGCTACCATTGTGTCCATCTTCATCAATATGTTTCTTTTAAAAAAATAATTGACCATACTAAGCATGTTTATATATTTAAAAATTATAAAAATAAAATTAAATTTTTGTTCTTCTATTTCTGAAAATAAAAAAAATGAGAGTGATGCCCAATGGTATCTTAATCTCTTAATTTTTTCTTTTAAAATTTGCTGCTCATATTTGCACTTGTGAGGGAATTTTAGGTGAGATGAAACCTAAATTTGGTATTGTTTTGTCTTCGGTTTTATTTGAGATGACACTTTCTTTGGCTGGAAAATTAGTTGAGTTGTCATGTATTAGGTTGTGTTTGAATTCTAAGAGCTTCTTTGGCATTGCTTTATCATTTTGTGTTTTTGTTTTCAAAAGTCTAAGAAGAATACTGAATTAGACTGAATGAATATGTACCATAAAACCCTTTTTGTTTTTTAAATTGTGTGTAGAACTTTTAAAGCTTGTGGCAACAAAGATTTACTACTTCCAACGGCAATCATGGTACGGTGTTTCACAAATTTGAAGGAAAACAAAAGCATAGAAACAACAATAGTACCAAACAGGTCCTAGGTTTTTGATTTTAGTGTCTCTACTTTATTTAGCATGTGTCATCATAAGATGGAGATGTGGTTAGAGACAGAACAAAAGCAGCCTTTTTATAGAGGCACTTGGATTTCTTTTGCCCCATTATGAAGGAATGAAAGTAGGAATAAAACTAGGATACAGAATGGATTTGAAAAGCTTAAGTTAACAAGGAGTATAGTCCTTTGCAAGAGAAACTTATGAAGAAAACACAAGATCCACGATTCCAACTTGATAGGATAAGGCTTGTTAGTCATAGTTATATTAATTAGATTAGAATGTTAACAGTATTTTTGATATGTTAGCAATCTAGACCAAGCAAGAGATGACATTGATTCATGAGAAAGACAGTTCTATGTTTATTTTCTTCCTAGGTTGCATATAACTTGTTTCTACAAGATAGGAAATAATCTTTTAAAGATTGTCTCTAGAAAATGAGGATCTTTGAGCCACCTTGAGGAGGGGAAGGGGGTTAACCAAGCCCATGATGCACCATACATCCATGCCTCATACATGGTCGAGTTCTTGACCTCATTAGCCAAAATGGTGGGTAAAGATGGATGCTTGCCAAAGAGGCTTCCCTTTCATTGCTGTTTGCAAGATATTTGATGATTTTTGCAAAAGCCCAAGTTGTGGTGTTGCCACAACATCACTTGGGATCCAATCTTTACATTGCATTGTCAGATGCCTGCACCACCACAACCCTAACTTGATCCAGTCCCACTGGCAACCACAACCACTTCCAAACTACTTCTTTAGCATTGTTTAGTTGGGCATAAAGTAAGTGTTAGGCTTGGAATAAATTCGTGCCTACAAACAACTATAGAAAAAAAGGCATAAGGAATAGATATGCTGGTCAAAATTGCTTATGCCATATATAAGTATTCTAAGAGAAAGCCGTCATAAGTAAATCTTGGCGTAAGGCGATTAATTTATGCCTGACTCCTAACTTTCGGTGGACAAAAACACCCTTAGTCAAGAGTTATTCCTTATCTTAAGCAAAACCATGAATAACTTGTGGCATAACTATCCTAATAGGCATGACTTTTCTATTCCACTTTTACTTATTCCTGAACCAAAGACAGCCTTAACTCCCCAACCTATCCCAAGCCCGAGCATAACAACCTCATTAGGCACACATTTCTCACCATGCATAACTCATACTTTGAAGAGGCTTGACAATGGTGGCAAAGGCGGAAGATAAGGCTGCCTCATTCTACAGTTATGATGGTAAAAAGTCTAGGCCTGTATAACTTTACAGTGAGTGAGTCGATGCCTAGCGGAGGGTTGAGCCCGTTATTTGGTGGACCCTGGTGTGTTCATTTGTCTCTTCTCACCCATTTCTTTTTTTCTTTAAATTCAAAGAAAGCTTTTTCTTGTTTGGATTTTTATCTCATGCTATATAGACTGTTTCAGGTTTAAGGATTATTCTAGAAAAATTACAATTTATTGGAGGATGTGGCAATATTTGTTGTATGATCTTGCATGCCAACCTTAAAGATTGAACAGATTTGGCATGAGAAAACATCCAAGCAGAAAAGGCTTCTTTCAATTACTAAAAAAGAAGAAACAGAGATAAGAATCAAATGTACATGCATAGGTCCATAGCTCCCAAGCTCAACACCATGTTGCAAGATCACGTTCACTCTGAAGCTGCACAAGTCTAGTCTTTTATCTTTATATTAACAGGATATTGCTGCCCGTTGTATCTGTTGCCACCATCATTTTTGAGCCTCCTTAGTGCATGTATAAGGCACAACAAGGACCACATGTCAGCTGAAGTCATAAGGGCTAGGATAGTAATGGATCTTTGTTGGGGTTAGAGGACCATGGCATCAATGATGAAGGGGATGGGGTTGTTCTAGTGGTTAGGGATGGGTAGTCATTGGAGTGCCAGATTATGTTACGTAAGTTGGGTCAATTCATGCTACAAAAGCATCGCTACTTGGGCTTCCACCTAATGATTGTCATAATCCATTAGATAGCTTCTAAAGAGATAAAAATGAAAATAGGGAAAATAGCATCTTTCGAATACTCTTCTTTGTGTTCTTAATTCAAATCTTGTTCCAACTTGTTTGGGGGAGAAATGTTGGGGGGTGAGACTGAGCTAGTGGGATGGGACCATGCTGTGTGTGATGGGCTTAACGAAATGCTCCCTACTCTCAAGGGCCTGAATACCCAGCTAAGAATCTTGTTCTCTGAAAGATAATTGTTTTGAATAGATAAATATTGAGCTTGGAGTGAATTTCGAGAAGCAGCCGTATGTATTGTTGTCCTCCCATGATACACCATCATCTCTTAATGTGTTTCCCGTGATATAATAGCAAACTCACTTATCATAACTCTTTTTTCAACTCAAGGTGTATTTTTTTCAAATTCAATGATTTAGAAGGAATGGATGGTTTTGGTCCCTAGACTTGAAGGGTAAATTTCATCAACTTGATGAGATTTAGGTGAAAAAAACTACATCAATAAATTATAGCTTTTCTTTTGATGTAGATTGGAACATAATTATGGATCAAAGTATAGTATTAACAAATAGTTAGATTGGGTGTTAATAAATAGGTGAGTCAAACATAGTCCAACTTATTTACTAATTGTTTCTCATAGTGGTTGAGAGATCTTTTTAACTTTTATTTCATAAAGCTAGTAGCTCTATTTGGATAGAAAGTGAAAACTTCTTTTTGGGCGTCCAAGTATTACAATCAATCAAAGATGATTTTTTTCAGAAGGTTTCATCATATTCCTTATCGATTTTCTCTCTTGGAAAAATTTAACATACCTTCATTTTTGGATTGATATACTTGTTTTCCTCTCCCACAATAAATTAGGGACAGATATGGAAGGGTGTGCGTTGGTGGGTTTGGACTTGAAAACCTGGTCATAGTTGGTCCTATTTGTCATTAAGTACTAGTTGGCACTTTTATTGCCACAATATACTCATTTGATTTTGTTTTGTCCCAATATTAAAGGAGTCACATATTTTTATGTCCAACACAAGTAACCCATCCATAGATCTGTTTGGTGCAGTTTGGTCCCTAACTAATCATATACTCCTTCCTAACGAATTACTTTATCCTAGGTTACGACACTGTAACCTTCTTTTTATTTCTGTAACAGGAGATTGGATCAGTAGCCAGAAGAATCAAAGTGAAAAAGGATTTGGAGGAGTTTGGGTGTCCTAGTTATCCTTTGAAGTACATTCTTAGTTTCAAAGGATGGAAGTTAGATGTGATTCACAAAGGGGTAGCAGCAATCTTGGTTGCTTATGACATGCTTTGAGAGCCATAAAAACATGATATAAATTAACTGATTAGTTCAGCGTGATTGGAGACTAACATTATATGTACAATATGACTGGAGCACAAATTTGCAAGTGGTGCTTGTTTGGCGGACTTTGGTTTCAGAGAATGATTGTGGTAGAGTCCCATGGAAACATGCATGTAAGAGATAAAGCGTAATCTTATTATGACGTTGGTTTAGGAGAGAGATGGGATATATGGAGAGGTTGAAACCTGCATGAGTTAAACTTCAAAGTCTGAGTGCATAGCAGAAGCCTGTCAGCAATTGATATCTTATAGGGAGATGGGCACAGAAGGGTTGTGTTTTTAGTGAGATGTAGAAAGCATGAAATAGTCTTAATGAATGCAAATTATTGAATAAGAACAGGTCCATTAGGTCACTAGCCATGATCATCTAGTTAGGTTGTACTAGAGATGGGAGGTCGTATGGTTTGATTGGGTAAAATCAGTCTAAAAAGTTCGGCATGAAAGCTATCATAGGCAATATAGGTGCATTTTGAGAATGTCGAATGTGAAAGTTTCCACTCGAGGAACACTGGTACGTGTATATGGTTCTCAGGATAACATAATGATAGTAAGTTGATAGGAGAAGACCAGTATAACATTTGATATGATTATTTCTTTTGTAGTTTTATGTTTTCCTACAATTTTTTCCCTCCATTTTTTATCCTTCACAGGCCATTGTTCTACTTGAATCACATCACTCAATAATGATCAGAAACTCATTCAATTATTTTTTAAAAATTTTTTTGATAATAAAGGCAATATGGCAAGATCTTATTTATTCAATTTTGTAAAGCGATTAACTGGTTCTGCATGTCCATCCAAGTTACTGTAGATGAAAAGGTTAAAGTGTTCTTGCACTCTTCTGCTTATGGTACTTTGCTTCTCATCAGGGTGTCATGAAGACAATAAATGTGAACAAGCTGACATCGGCTGGGTGCACTGTAAAAATATGGATCGCAGATTGGTTTGCGCAGCTAAACAATAAAATGGGGGGTGATCTGAAAAAAATCCGAACAGTTGGTCGTTATCTTATTGAGATTTGGAAAGCTGTTGGGATGAATCTCGACAGGGTTGAGTTTCTGTGGTCCTCAGATGAAATTAATGGGCGTGCACATGAGTATTGGCCTCTTGTAATGGACATAGCTCGACGAAATACTCTTCCGCGGATAATAAGGTACATCTAGCATCTATTCTGGGCCTTATATCTTAATATGTATTTGAGTATGTAAAAGCTGTTTTAAGTCTTGTGAGACACCACTTCAATGAAACTCAATCTAATTGATAAGCTACACGTTCATATGCAGATGTAGTCAGATTATGGGTCGAAGTGAACAAGATGAGTTGACTGCAGCTCAGATATTTTATCCATGCATGCAGTGTGCTGACATATTCTTCCTGAAGGTTTCTCCTTTCTTCCAAAACTGCGTACTTCTGTGACATCTTTACCTCCTTTTGAATTACTGCATGGATGTCAGAGTTGCAATATTAGCTAGATTCTAGATTTTTGTATTGTGTTGCATTTTTTAATCTTTTTTCCTTCTTTACTTCTCCTTCCAGTTGTCTAACAAATGCAAGATCTGTCATCATATCATATAGTTCTTTTTATTGAAATGTCATTTCAGGCTGACATCTGCCAGTTAGGCATGGATCAACGAAAAGTGAATGTGCTTGCAAGAGAGTACTGTGATGACATTAAAAGAAAAAACAAGCCCATTATTCTGTCACATCGTATCCTACTTGCTATGGACTTCTTTCTATCAATACTCTATAGTTTATAGGATCAATATTAAATGAATGTCTGCAGGGCCTTAACTGTTGATAAACTGCAGACATGCTGCCTGGATTACAGCAGGGGCAGGAGAAGATGTCAAAAAGTGATCCATCTTCTTCCATTTTTATGGAAGATGAGGAGGTAGGTGCTCTTCAATGGTTGAGTAAATTTGTTGTGCTAAAGATTATCTGGGAATTTTTTGTGGCATGCATGCAATTCACATGCACTCACATCCGAGCTCTTCTTAAGCATGGTTAATCATTATTATCAAATTATTTGCCATAATGAGTATTCTTGTTGTACCTTGTCTTCGTAACTTGAATCTTCCTATTCAGTTTGGTTACCAAAAATTTTTAAGCATTAAATGGCTACTATAGTGAATCTGCCTCTGAGTTTACTGGTGTTTCAGTTTCATATTGATTTCAGCTTTAGATGACAAAAAACATGCCATTTTTCCACATGGTAGATGACAATCTCCTCTTATGATGTTTACCATCTTCATTTCGAGCTATTACAAAACTGCTGTTTGAGTACATTCTCGCATCTATGTCACCTTCTTCTTCATGTTGCATGGTCTTGCAACCAATTTGCTAGTTGGTTGTCTTTTATTGTAGGCTGAAGTGAATTTGAAGATAAAGAAAGCTTACTGCCCACCAAAGATTGTGGAAGGAAACCCATGTCTAGAATACATTAAGTACATCATCTTCCAATGGTTTGGTAAATTTGTGGTTGTACGAACTGCAGAAAATGGCGGAGACAAGTGAGTTCTTTTATCTCTTTATATTGTTTTGTTTGTTATATATCTATGTCAATTTTAGTTTTGAGATAACTTGTCTAGAAGATGTCCATGTCCTTGAAACAAGTATTTGTGGTCAGATTTTTAATGATTTATACTGCTGTGTTCTTATCTGTAGCTACATGACTTTTCCTGCATCTCTGTGGACATAGCATGACATGACAAGACAACTTTATGAGTTCTTATCACCGAACCACATTAGCCCCTGAGTTGTCCATCTAAAGATCGAGAAAAGATGATGTACCTAGTTGGAAAGCCTATGGGAAGAATTGTATTGGATCTGTGGAATTTTTCAAAGTTGTTTTCTCGTAGTATTTCCCTGTTAGGAATCAGATCTCCAGTTATTTTTTTATTGAATAGGAATGCCAGGTAAATTTTTTATGGAGGCCAATCTTGTTCACGTATTGTTGCTGTTAGATGTTAACTAACAACTTATGCTTTTTAGAATACATGATATTGGTTCAGTTGAATTTTTCTTAATGCTTGCCCATAGTTTTGGAGTTGTTGAAAGGTCTAATGGATGATTCATGGATGATATCTCCATTTGCCAGGACATTCACTAGCATGGAAGAACTAATCGCAGACTATGAAAGTGGGGCACTGCATCCAGCTGATGTAAAACCGGCTCTTGCGAAAGCAATAAATCAGATATTGCAGGTAATTTTGTTTTTTGTTTCATTCTTCACACTTTAATAAATAGAAGTATTGAAATTATTTTCCCTTGGAACTGGCAATGTCTCAGATCTGTTGATTTGTTTCATGAGTATGCATTTTGTTTTGTTAATATGTGCTTTTCTTTTTCTCCTTTATTTTCCAGACAGTGTTTTTCATGCATTTATTATGTTATCAAGTTTAAGCTTTTACTCAATTGACATTTGGTAATTGGAAAGCTGCAGAATGTTTTCTTTGTCCTCTCACCTATTTGATTTTAATTATCAGTATTGACAGCAGTAAGCAGGTAACAAAATCTTGTTGAGCATGAGATTTGAGTATGCTTGGTTTTCATTGAATAACATACTAGAAGGCATAGTTTTTGGATTCTGTGAGATATGATGAGAAAAGGCATATGCATTTGTCTTTGCATAATAGAAACAAAGTTTGGAGGTGTATGTGAGAATCTAGAAAAGATGTTTTAGAATTATGTGCATCAATGACAACAATGTATCAAGGATATAAATCTGTTCCATATTCAATTACACAATTATTGTAATGTTGCAAAGTTGCCTACATGGTTTTTGGGCGTGCATCTCCTATATTGGCCAACTTTTTTATGCATTGGTCCTTATTGGCTGGTATTATGAGTCATATTCTACAGTAGCACTGTAAACTTAATGTTAATTTACATTTTTCACAGGAAAATGCTTATGATAATTAATATTATTAATTGATAAAAAGGCTTAATTAGTATCCTTGCATGTTGAAATTTTGAGCTCCTTACCTTTGTTGTGCATTTTTTTGATCTTATATTGTGCTATTTTGTGTAAATACATTGGATATAATTTAATGCATATTTTTAAATAATGTTTGTAGTCTTTTTGAATGAACAGAAACTATACCGAAAGTGAAGATTGTTGTTTGAGTATTCATAATGTCTCACCTCCTACCTTATGGCAACTAAAATTAACCTACATGCTAATAGAGGTTTGCGTGCTGTTTCATTGCATCCTGACAGTCTATCTTTTTATAGTATTTGTGTGCTTTCCGTGTTAGTTTGTGGTTAGTGTTAACATTGTACTAAATACCTAAATCAAAGTGACAATTGACACAGTTGATACAGAACTGTGTGTACTGTTTGCCTTATTGGCATGTGGCACTACCATGATAATAGCTGTGTGCTAGTGCTCACACACCATGGTGCCAGTGCATGTCAAGCATGCTAAGCACTTACATAATACAGTACAGCATTTTTCATACTCTTCCAATTGCCAGGCTCGCACAGCAGCAGCATGCAACCCCTTAATCCTTGATAAGAGATTCATGATATAAAGCCTTTTGATGGCATGAACATGATATATGATTACTTCATTCTTGAGCTTAGAAGTTGCACCATTGCAGTATATATTAATGGAGATGCAATTGAGGTGTTGTAGTTAATAATGTTGGACCATAAAAGAATTTTGTTAGGAGTGAGGATTGACACATAGATATGAAGATTCAGGTAATGGTAAAGAGCACATGGATGCAAGTTTTATGAAAAAAATTTGGTGAACATGTACTGATCAAGGATTATGCCCTTTATGAACTGATAGCAGATAAAACTTTAAAGCCACTATCAATGGCTAAAGCTTGCTGATGATTGTTGCAAATGATGTTATCCAATGGAACAGTTACCATATAGTTTATTAGATAAGAATTCCATAGATCTTATCAAAGATAAACAAGCCTTTTTTTTTTTTTGGTCAAAACGGTATTTCATTTCATATACCTCTAACGTGAATACAACCAGACATATCAAAGAAAAGTAAACAAAATAAAGCGTGTGGGACGCCATCTAAACTAGACCAGAAGGCCTCCCCAGAGTGCCGGGCAACATAAGAGGCGACCCAGTCTGCTGCACTGTTCGCCTCTCGATAGGCATGGGCAATCTGACAGGAAGTCAGCTCCCGCACCAAACTGCGAGTGTCCCGTATCAAAGGGTGACCATCCCCATATGTGTCCACTCCTCGTATCCAGTCAATCACTGTAGAGCAATCACCCTCGAGAACAAGTCTGTCGGCCCCCAGAACACGTCTCGCAAACAAAACGCCCTCCCAAGCAGCCTGCAACTCTGCTCCCACCACCGAACAGCCAAAAATACTCCGTCCTCCAGCAGCGATAAATGTACCCCGGTGGTCCCTGATCACGAAACCCACGCCCCCAGATGCGCCATCCTCCGCCATACCACCGTCGAAGTTCACCTTAAGATAGCCAGGGGGTGGGGGTACCCAAGAGAAGAAACTAAACCTGGACGCTGAAGCAGCAGTACAGGTACCCCAGATATCCCTAGTCCTCCCAGGTGGAGCCGACATGGCCAAATAGCTGTCTCCGCTGCCTGCCGCAGCGCTCTCTCCATCACAGCCCGTGGGGACAACCGCCTGCCCTCGAAGAGACGGTCGTTCCTAGCCAGCCATATGTGATAGGCTAGGTAAGCCACAATGGATCCTGTCTCAGCATCCCTTAGCCTCCGAGTAGCCTCTCGCAGATACCGGAGCATATCCTCCACCGACTCCCACATAGGAGGGAGCAGCGTCGAGGCCGATCTCCAGCACTGCACAGCTATAGGGCATCGGAGGAGTACGTGGCCAATGGTCTCCTCAGCATCCAAGCATACCTCGCATAGTGATCCCATCCTCATCCCTCGTCTGGCCAACATACTCCTGGTCGGAAGGCAACCCCAGGCCACCTTCCATAGAAAAAGCGCCACCCGGGGATGCACCCTCATCCTCCATATCTATCCGCCATCAATCCGCCTCTCCGGCTCCCTACTGGTCCACGCATGGATGTCCCTGGCACGCACCCTCGACCGGCCTGTCGGAATCCAGACCAATCTGTCAGGCTCCGCCCGGAGCGGGATCGGTAAGGCCAAAATCCTCTCCGCCAGGTGCTCCCCAAAAGTCTCCCGAACGAACACCTCATCCCATCTCCCCTCCCCTGGGACCAGCAAATCACTAACTCGATGTCCCATCAGCCTACCCGTATCCACCATGGTCGGTAGCCTGCTAATCGGCAGCTCAGTCACCCAGCTATCCTCAAGGACATCCACCGACACACCATCCCCGATAGCCCACCGGATTGCCGGAAGCACTAATGTAGCCCTAGCACTGATCTCCCTCCAGATAGGGGAGTGGAGCCGCCCCGCCCTAACACCAACCGTCAATGCACCGTACTTAGCCCTCATCAGGGAGGACCATATGCTCTCGGGCTCCAGCATGAGGCTAGCTGCCAACCGCATAACCGAAGCCTCCCATCGCGCCACCAAGGACGGCACTCCCAAGCCACCATGTCTAACCGGCTGACAGACCACCTCCCAAGCCACTAGATGTGCACTGCCTCTGTCACCACGCCTCCCCCAGATAAAGTCTCTGAGATAAACAAGCCTCAGTATGGGTATGTTGGCTGACTGATTCTCAAACCTGACATTTTTAGTTTAATACGTGATTATTTTCATTCTTGAGTTTAAAAGTTTCTCTATAAGTGGATCGATCCATTTTGATTAAATCAAGATATCTTAGTTATATGCAACTTATAATGCACGAGCATGATTGAAGTTATTGTGTTGTATCATGTGTGTCGACAGTGTTGAAGTATGCCAGCAAGGTCCTAGCATGAGATAAGGAGTATGGAACCTTGTATCGTGGTTTATTAATCTATGCTGGTCAAGCATGTAATGGCACATGTCAAGACAGATGGGCATGGAACTCTTTTTCTTTTTTTCTTTTTTTCTTTTTTTTCGCTTCGAACCTTAGCATTTTGCCAGAATTGTGACTGGCACATATTGGATGACACAGGCCAGGACTGGTTTTCTGCTAGGACCCGGGAGGTTTTGTAAAGAGGACCTGGAAGTATGTATTGAGTCAGGAAGCTAGTTTTTAGGTTTTCTAGCATCTCCTAAAAGTGCTTTTTGACTCTCTTTTCTTGTAGAAGCACTTTTCAGATATTGTTACCAAATACTTTTTTTTTCAGGAAGCACTTTTTTGCTTTAAAAGTTGCAAAAGTTCGTTAATGCCAAACATGCTAAATAGCCTAAAAATGGGTCCATGCCAGCTTGCAGTTAACCCTGAACCATTTATTTTACAGTAAAGAAAGGAAGTTTCATAATTGTCTTGGCAACCTATTAGGGCATTCACATGTCGTTTCAGTATTAGTAGTCTAGTCTGGGATGATGCTGCGCTGACTTTTGGCTACAATTAGTTTTACCTGTGAAAAACTTGACAATAATAGTGGCAGCCATGTATCAATTATCGTGCGTATTATCAAATTATTCTCTGCCTTGGATGCATATAGACTGCTTTTCTTTCTTGTTTCTAACTCCATAGCCCATTCCACTTCACAGCCTGTCCGTGATCACTTTAAAAACAATAGGGAGGCCAGAGAGCTACTTAAAACCATAAAGGTACGCTGTTATGAAATTGAAGCAGGTTTTGGTATCTTGATCATCAAGGAAATTGTGCGCAATAATCCTGAGAAGATGACCACACTAGATGTTTCTCAAGTGTTTTCAGTCTTATTTTTTATGGATGTATATTCCAACCCATCAGGCTCTTAATGTAATTTCTTCCTGGTCTTGCAGAATTACAGGGTTACCAGGTGATCGCTCAAAGAGACTACTGGATTGATTGCCCAGAAATCAGTCTATTTAAGAGAACCTTCTGAGTTGTATTTTTCACTCAAATCCTTGAGCCCTTCAAAACTGATGAGTTTTCCCATATCACTATTTGATTCTTGTGCTTCTATCATCTGATATATTATGGTCAGCAACTTGAGTGCAACATGATCGGCGGAAGTGAACTAGTGTGGTTTATGCTTGTCAAGCTAGTTCTAGGGATGCTGATATGTGAGAAAAGGATGAGTTGTATACCATTTTGTACTTTCATTATTTGGAAACAAGATGAGATCGCAGTTGATATATGCAGTGATTTCTGAGCTCTATACCTTTGAAATCAGCTTTTATTCCTGCTATCCTTTTGACAGGCATGGTGAGCTTAGCAAAGGAAACGCACATGGCCAAAATTATGTAGATATTAGCCCTGCTATATATATATATATATATGCCGAAGGTACAGTGAGAAGATCAGACTCAGATAATTCATACATGCTTTTCAAGTCCGGAAATTTTTCTTAATTGGCCTACTTTCGATGTCTAGTACACTGCACTCAGGATTTGAAATCATGTAACTGATGCTTTCCAATGCCTCGGGGTACTTGCCCTTCATCTGACTTTTTGCTGGACCATCAAGAGCTTATTCAGATGGTATGAGCAGGATTCGTTTGGATGATGTCTTTGCCTCCATCTCTGATTAGTAAAGTTCTGTATTGGAGGTTTATCAGCAAAGCCCCGTCTTTGTGAGGTCTCAGTCTGCTAGGGTTTAGGCTCCAGCTTGGGTGGGGCAGCAGAGGTATCAGTACCGATAACAATAAGCAGCAGCCACCCTATAATGGCTTCTGGACTGCAGGAATATGACTAACGTATCTAAATTTCTAAAAATCTGATGTCCTTTTAATTTGCCCAATTCATGTAGCTATGTTATTTTCCCCTGGTAGCTTGTAAATTGTAATGGTGCATGTTTGATAGGTGGCTCGGGTCAGGCGTTCGTAACATATCGGATTTTGGCTTGTGCGCGTGATGGACAAAGTGATGGACAAACGCCATCCCATACCATCTTCTTGGTACCTCTGCTGCTTAAAAATTAGTTCAACAAAGGCACCGAGCAAGATTGATTGCTGGAGGCCTTGGCACTAAGCTGCTTGGGCCGTGTGAGATGGTAGCATGCCTGGAGCTACTTTGGAAGGTTCTGATTGCGTTTGGAGTTTTCGAAACAGCAAAGATGAAGAAATTCTTTTGCTGGAGAGTATCGACTATCTAATGCCTCAGTCAAAACGATGCTCAGGAACAGATGAGGTTTTTGGATGGGACAACATAATGATCTACTAGAGCTCTAGAGCATTTTTCTGGTAAGTCTGCTAGAGAGTAGATTGTATAGGTGAAAGCTGACACCTATTGCCGAAGAATTAAGGCACGTGGATCAATCGTATTTGGTAAGCCGGATGTCTCAGAGATTATATATGATCTTTTTGTACACGCATCAAGTCTCACACATGCCATAAGTGTAATTTAGAAAACCACCCATGGTAATGAGCAAGGTGCTACTTGCTATGGGAGATTGTGATGCGAAGTTCAAAAGGTTGCCCGTGTTTCTCAGGCATACCATGTGATGGATCCTGATTGGTAGATTGGAGGTTTCACAGAGGGTTTCGATTGGCCAGTCCTTGGCGTGGACTGTGGCCAAGTATATTAGTACCTATATTAATTCATAGATATATTGAATGTGTATGGTGGCGTGCATGCGGATTGGATGGACCATGATTAAGTCCATATAACGGATTTGATTCACTTCTGAACCAAACCAGAAGATGAAACTTACGAGTTCCATCACGGTCCTAAATTGTGACTCAGCTGTGAATCTCATGAAGTTGGACCCGGAACTATATAGCACTGGTTTGTTGTAGCTTACTTACATCGATGTGGGTTAATTGCAATCCATTACGACGAAGGGGCGTTAGCGCGGTTGGCTTGCGCGTAGATCTCATAGTTTTAGAGTGATTGCAACCCATATACAACTCGATCCACTAAGTAAATGCGTTAGATCTGGCCTCGTTGAAACTAAATAAACTTTCGGCCATCTTTAGGTCAACTTGAGCCCGAGCCTGACCTGAACCCCAATGTACCGTCATATATCGGTGTCAGCATTATAGCAAAGACGAACTGCATTACGCCCGTAGTCACCATTAGGTTTGGAGCGCACAATAGATCACCGCACACTACTTGGAATCGAAGCCAGACCGACCGTCCCCATCCAACGGTCCAAAATAGCCGTATGACTCACCACTCCCAACTCTAGAGTCTAGACACCTTGCAATTTTTCTCCGGAAACGAAAACAAAAGCGTAAGAGGAAGGCGAGAAAGAAGAGTGGCAGTGTAACGACGGGAGAGATCTCATCGTGGAGCCTTCCCCCTCCCCACCTTCTCTCTCTCGCGGCGACGGCGATCTCGTCTCCGGCAGAGATCGCTTCCTCTCGATCTCTCTCCGTCTTCATACCCCCAACCATCTCTCCTCTTTATCTCTCTAGATCCAGATCTCAGATCCCGGGGTCAGAGCCCTTCTTCTCTCGCGGTTTCTCGGTTCCAGATCCCGCTCTTAGATCCGACCGCTAATATTAACGCTGGCATCTGATTGCTCCTAATCTAATCTGGATTTTTTCGATTGGTTTCTTTCGATCTCGCAGACTTCTTGTGATAGTTAGGGTTTCCGGAGATCCGGTGATTTAAGGAGGCGACGGAAGGGAAGAAGCAAGGGAGGGAGAGATGCTGACCAAGTTCGAGACGAAGAGCAATCGGGTGAAGGGGCTGAGCTTCCACAGCAAGCGGCCCTGGATCCTCGCCAGCCTCCACAGCGGCGTGATCCAGCTATGGGACTACCGGATGGGCACCCTTATCGACCGATTCGACGAGCACGATGGACCCGTGCGCGGCGTTCACTTCCATAAATCTCAGCCCCTTTTCGTCTCGGGAGGTGATTCATCTTCTCTTCTTGTCATCAGAATCTTCTCTTCACGGATCGAGTTTTGCTATTCCCTAATTTAGTTGCTAATAATGTGAAATTTTGCTTTAGATCTGCGAGGCTTAAAAGAAATTCTTATTCGCTTGGCTTTATTTATAATTATTCAGATCTGAGCGGTTCTATTCAATTCTTTATGAATTGCAAGCAATTGATTTAAGGGGTGATCGTGCATGAAGTTTATGTTGGAATATGTTCTTTATTTATCCAATTTTTAGCTTACCCTTGTTATTTTTGAGTTGGATGCTGTTTTCCCGCTATTTATCTTTTGTAATACCTAAAAGATCCAACTTTGCTTGCTTTTGCTTTGATCCGATATTTAGAGATCCTGAATATCGTGAAATGAATAGTATTTTCTAAGTTTTCTTAAGTTTTATAGTGATTCTGAGGATTTATTTCTGCGTGAAATTCTACTGGCTGCACCATGTCTGTTGATATCGCTTGTTTTGCAGGAGATGATTACAAGATCAAAGTCTGGAATTACAAGACCCATCGGTGCCTATTTACCCTTCTTGGGCATCTCGATTACATTCGTACAGTCCAATTTCATGATGAGTATCCATGGATTGTTAGTGCTAGTGATGATCAGACTATTAGAATCTGGAACTGGCAGTCTCGGACATGCATTTCGGTGTTAACAGGGCATAACCACTATGTTATGTGTGCCTCTTTCCATCCAAAGGAGGACCTGGTTGTATCAGCTTCCCTGGATCAGACAGTCCGGGTTTGGGACATTGGTGCACTGAGGAAGAAAACAGTGTCACCAGCTGATGACATCTTGCGCTTGAGCCAGATGAACACTGATCTGTTTGGTGGTGTTGATGCTGTTGTCAAGTATGTCTTGGAAGGTCATGATCGTGGAGTCAATTGGGCATCATTTCATCCTAGCCTGCCTCTTATTGTGTCTGGAGCAGATGATAGACAAGTGAAACTATGGCGAATGAATGGTACACTATAAAAGCCCTTTCTAGGTTTCCTCATGTATATGATATCATTCACAGTGTACTATAATTGTTGCATCATCCTTCAAGGTCCAGGAAAGGGGGAAAAAGTTAAATAACAGAAAAATTAATGTATTACTATCTATGTTCAATTTGGAGAATAGTAGTTTCTTTTGATTATCATGAAAACAAAATCAATAAACAGCATGGATATTCTTTTTTTTCATTTGATGATTCAAGAATTAGACAGATAAACTTTTATCACAGTTTCTGGTCTTTAATTAGAAATATTTTAACACAAGGTACTGGTCTTGTTGAACAGATACAAAGGCTTGGGAAGTGGACACACTGAGAGGGCACATGAATAATGTCTCTTGTGTAATGTTCCATGCGAAGCAGGATATTATTGTGTCAAACTCAGAGGACAAAAGTATTCGCATTTGGGATGCTACGAAACGCACTGGAATTCAAACATTTCGCCGTGAACATGACCGTTTCTGGATTCTCACTGCACATCCAGAAATGAACCTTCTTGCAGCTGGTCATGACAGTGGTATGATTGTTTTTAAGTTGGAAAGAGAGCGCCCTGCCTTCTCTGTGAGTGGTGATACTCTCTTCTATGTCAAAGATCGGTTCTTGCGGTTCTACGAGTTTTCATCCCAGAAGGATAATCAAGTGGTTCCAATTAGAAGGCCTGGTTCAGTCAGCTTGAATCAGGGACCCAGAACACTGTCTTACAGCCCCACGGAAAATGCTGTCTTGCTCTGCTCTGATGTGGATGGGGGTTCATATGAACTTTATGTTGTTCCTAAGGAATCTGCTGGAAGGGGTGATTATATGCAGGAAGCAAAGAAGGGAGCTGGGGGCTCAGCTGTTTTTGTAGCTCGCAACAGGTTTGCAGTTCTCGACAAGAGTAACAATCAAGCACTGGTGAAGAACCTTAAGAATGAGATTGTAAAGAAGAGTCCTCTTCCTATTGCTACTGATGCGATATTTTACGCCGGGACAGGCAATCTGTTGTGCAGGGCTGAGGATAGAGTGGTCATATTTGATCTCCAACAGAGGCTTATTCTTGGGGAACTTCAGACCCCATCTGTCAAGTACATTGTTTGGTCAAGCGATATGGAGTCTGTTGCCTTGTTGAGCAAACATGCTATAGTTATTGCTAGCAAGAAACTTGTGCACCGCTGCACACTTCATGAGACCATCCGTGTGAAAAGTGGTGCCTGGGATGAGAATGGCGTCTTTCTTTACACAACCTTAAACCATATTAAGTACTGTCTTCCTAATGGGGACAGCGGAATTGTAAGAACCCTTGATGTTCCTGTTTACATAACCAAGGTTTCTGGGAGCAATATCTATTGCTTGGATCGTGATGGTAGGAATAGGGTTATATCAATTGATGCTACAGAATACATATTCAAGCTGGCCCTTTTGCGAAAAAGATACGACCATGTGATGAGTATGATCAGGAATTCACAGTTATGTGGACAGGCTGTGATTGCATATCTGCAACAGAAAGGTTTCCCCGAAGTAGCTCTCCATTTTGTCAAAGATGAGAGAACCCGATTCAACCTGGCTCTTGAGAGTGGTAACATCCAGATTGCCGTTGCTTCTGCGAGGGAGATAGATGAGAAAGACTACTGGTACAGGTTAGGCATTGAGGCTCTTCGACAGGGAAACACCAGTATTGTGGAATATGCATACCAGAGGACGAAGAACTTTGAGAGGCTATCTTTTCTCTATCTTGTAACAGGAAACATGGAAAAGCTGTCCAAAATGCTGAGGATAGCTGAGATTAAAAATGATGTGATGGGCCAGTTCCACAATGCCATGTATCTAGGCGACATTGAGGAACGTGTCAAGATCTTGGAGAATGCTGGCCATTTGCCTCTTGCATATGTCACAGCTGCTACTCATGGGCTTACTGAAGTTGCGGACAGGCTTGCAGCTGAATTGGGAGATAATGTTCCCTCTATACCTGAAGGAAAACTCAGTTCTCTCCTTATGCCACCTCGTCCACTTATGTGCAGTGGGGATTGGCCATTATTAAGGGTCATGAGAGGTATTTTTGAAGGTGGATTGGATAGTCTTGGGAGGGCAGGTAATGAGGAAGAAGAAGAAGCTAGTGGTGCTGACTGGGGTGATGAGGATTTGGATATTGTTGATGCTGAAGGTGTGATTCAGAATGGCGATATAGTAGCAGAAATTGAGGATGGTGAAGCCAATGAAGAGAATGATGAGGAAGGAGGTTGGGACCTTGAAGATTTGGAGTTACCGCCGGATGTGGAAACACCGAAAGCTAACCCCAATGCTCGTTCATCTTTGTTTGTTGCTCCTACACCGGGCATGCCAGTAAGCCAAATATGGATTCAGAAGTCATCTCTGGCAGGGGAGCATGTGGCTGCTGGAAATTTTGACACTGCCATGCGCCTGCTTGGCCGGCAATTGGGAATAAAGAACTTTGCTCCCTTAAGGCCATTGTTTATGGATCTTTGCATGGGCAGCCACACATATCTTTGTGCTTTTGCTACGGCGCCTGTGATATCAACTGCTGTTGAGAAGGGATGGAGCGAGTCTGCCAGTCCTAATGTGAGGGGCCCACCAGCACTTGTTTTTAAGTTCTCGCAGATGGATGAGAAGCTTAAGGCTGCTTACCGTGCCACAACAGAGGGAAAGTTTCCAGAGGCTTTGCGGCAGTTTCTCAGTATTCTGCATACTATCCCACTTATGGTGGTGGACTCAAGGAGGGAAGTTGATGAAGTGAAGGAGCTTATTGAGATAGCCAGAGAATATGTCCTGGGCTTGAAGATTGAAGTCAAAAGAAAGGAAATGAAGGATAATGTAATTCGGCAGCAGGAGTTGGCAGCTTACTTCACCAACTGTAAACTTCAAAAGATTCATATGAGACTTGTGCTTGCAAGTGCGATGAGTAGCTGTTACAGGGGAGGGAGCTTCGCTACGGCAGCCAATTTTGCTAGGATGCTTCTGGAGAACGGCCCACCTGAAGCCCAAGCGAAGAAGGCTAGACAGGTTTTGCAGGCTTGTGGTGATAAGAAGGATACTAATCAGGTCAATTATGATTTCAGGAACCCATTTGTGGTTTGTGGGGCTACTTTTGTTCCAATCTACCGTGGGCAGAAGGATGTTTCCTGCCCATATTGTGGGGCTCGCTTTGTGCCTACTATAGAGGGGCAGATTTGTGCTGTTTGTGAGCTTGCGGTGGTGGGTGCAGATGCATCAGGTCTGCTCTGTTCTCCTACACAGACAAGATAGAAAGGCACTAGGTTCGTATTATGGCATCTTTCTTTTTTGTGTTCGTTAGCTTAAGAATGTCGTGTTATATCTTTGCCTGGGAACGGACTGATTGTGTGAGAGGTAAAACAATAAAATAGGAAATGTTGCTTTAGAGCATTTTGCTCAGTTCATTGGGCCAGATGGGCACTTTTTAAATGTTGGAATTTTGATTAGTTCATGCCGGTCATGTTTAGTGGAGAATGTAAGATGCTTCTTTACTTCAGGCAAGCGATGAGGCTTTCCTTTGCTTTGTATTTGTTTAAAGATGTGCAGAGTTCTGTGTTGTTATTCTAATGCATCATGCATCTTCCTGAGTTTGCGATGTCCTGCGAGAGTATGTCTCATTGATTTCATTCTGGCAACTGCTTGAGCCCTTTTTGGAACTAAATTCCCTATCACATCCCACTCACACAATAAAGTTCTTATTGCAACCAATAGATGTCTCAGACTCATCCGCCTAGGGATAATTTGAACTGTGAATAATTTTCATATCACCAAAATGACCTTGGGAGGCTGGAAATGATAATAATTGATACCTGTGCCAATTATGATATTGGCCATTAAATGTACTGCTTATTTTGGGTCATGGTTTGTGCTTCTAGCAATAACTTAGCATGTAGGAGATTTAACATAAGGAAACATTTGAGTTTTTTAATTTAGTTTGGAGATAATTTTCTTGTTCAACTTTTTGCCTCTTGCTTTCACATGGCATGATTTGTGCTTCTAGCAATAACTTAGAATGCAGGAGATTTAAGGAAGCATCATAGTTTTATAATTTAGTTTGGAGATAATTGTGCAAGTCGCATATCAATACAATATGATTCATTTGTTAGCATCAAGGTGAGTAAGGCTGATGAGATCTTGAGGGTCCGTGTTTGCTGTACAATTAAAGGTGATTATATTGAAGAGGTGAGAAGCAGTAGTTATACTTGTTGAGAAGGTTTGGGTTTGAATACAGATTGAAGGGCTTCAAGGAGCAAGAGACTGGCAAGATTATGTGGAGCAAGATTTTGTGCACACACTTTCCATTTCATGGCACTCGATCACGTAACTAATTAAAGGGTAGCAGATGCGGGGCATATGATGTCAAGCTTCTAATGGTATGCTTTGAACTCCTAGTTAAAGATTTTTCTTCTGCAGACATGCTGTTGGTTCATGAAGAAAGCTTTCTGTGATATACTTTGGCATTTAGGTGATTGTTTCCTCCCCTTGACATCCAATTTGCCAGTCGGCTTGTGGGGTGCCTCTCTAAAATCTAATCTTTCTGCTTGATTTCCAAAATCTCTGCCTCAGTGCTTTCTGTCGTGACTTTTGATTTATGATTGTCTCTGCATGGCAGTGGATAAATCCTTTCCCATGCTTGCCTATCAATTTTTTTCATAATTGATATCAATGGTTCACATCAACTCTTGCAACGAATCATGTGTTTTCCAAGTTTTTCCATTTAGGAAGACTAATGGCAGGATGACCTACAGTAGATTTCTTATCATTCCAATGCTGATTTCAGTATTGAGTTCGTGGAATGCTACGTTTTTGCTTGCTAGATAAAACACCTTGAGCCACAATAGAATGGACAATAATGCACTTTCAATTGGTAGACTCGTATCCTGTAATTTTTTTTCTTCAATGTGAGCGAGAAAGCTGGTTCTTGAATGTGCTTCCTGCAGCTTTTGAATCTCCGATCACAATGGGAAACAAAATATTGATTTTGCTGCACTGGATGGTAAATTTGCTGCATGTCTGAACAGCAAAGGGGGATATCTGACCGGTAAATTTTTTACTCCAAAATGTTCACCAAAATTTAGTTGTCAATGATTATTTATTTATTTATTTTGCAAGAGTATTAGAAACAATCATGCAGAAGAGTCGATGCTGGCCTCTCGTAACCAATCGTAATCTGCCGTATCAGCCTTCAGGCATGTCATGCCACAGATGATATTAATATGTACGGTGCCATGGTTTGTCTTGGAATAATATCCGTGTATGTCAGGAGGCAGGCAGTGTGTTTCAGGAGTCCAGAATACAAAGCCAATTGAGAATTAGGTGCAGCATATGCTTTCAGATGCATGCTGTCTCTCTCTCCCTCCCTCCCTCCGGTGCAACATACTGTATTGAAGATCCAGCAGTACAGCTGAACCTTTTTTTTTAGGTCTTCTTTTTTTATAGAACGGTGAGGGGGTTTTAACCCCATAGCCTATCGGTTCCAACGCTGTAGCCCGTCTTATAATGCACCCCTCTTGCCCTGGATTGAAGCCCATGGCTCCGAGTAGACCAAGCCACTGTTTGCAGAACCGGGAGATCAATCGAGGGTCGAGAGGGAAAGCCGTGGCAAAAGGCAATGCCATTCCAACTAAGCTTCGATGGTCTCTTCACCTCTTCATACCTCCATCATGTTAAATGTGCAAAAGAGATCGAACCCGCAGCCACATCTACGAGTGATAACTTGTCCGAACAGCTCGCGTGCATCGGTAAAGGTCCCGTTAGACCACGCCTTTGATCGAAGGAATGAACTTTTCTCGGTACTGCATATATTACTGTTGGAACCAATCGACATCACAGCAGGTGCTCGAAGAAACAACGCCTTGACTTTGATGGCTCAACAGGCAGCAAAGAAATTGACAGTGCAAGGCCAGCAAAGTATACAGGCCGAAACAAGTACAAAAATATTTATTTCTAATCGATTACAAGATTAACAATGCGAACAAGATACATCGTCTCAGTACCAGACTTTGTACTGATACCATTCTATCACTGTATTGGTGCATCCGGTATGGAAGCAGATTCAACATACCGAATATCAATAGGATCTTCGTACTATATACCGGTACCAAACTGGTATATTATAGTACCTCTTGTACCATTTAGTTCGACACGATATGATGTACCATAATTTTGAAAAATCATCCCAAATTAGAGTGGTGGACGCGAGCAATTGATTGCAACCCACTTCTCCCAGATGGTCTTCAGGTACAAGTCGAATCAGATCTTCTAAGCTGATATACCAGCACAACTTGATAGATGAAATGACAGAATAATGTTTCACCACTGACTCCCCTCATAGTGCAGCACGTTGAGGGCGCTATAGAATCGACCGGGGCTCTAAGCCAACTACTGACCCAAAAAAAATAACAATAAAAATAAAAACAGAGAGAAAAAGGGTAACCACCCCAGGCCCCAGATTCAAAGAGTGCTATCGTTTTACCTCGGCTCTGCAACCTAACCAATATCAACTTTCTTCTTCGGTGAACTGCACCGTGCTGCACTAGTTCTTGGTGAAATCTGAATGCACCTAACTGCTACTTTGACTGTCTCTAAACTCTAAAGACATGCTTAGAAGCATTTTGCAAGCATCCTTACTCTATCATCTCTATTTGTACCAAACTGCTGTATATAACGTAACTGAAAATTGATCATTACAGGAAATAGAAAGCATCTTTAGAAAGTAAGTCTCTTGGTTGCCAGTGCCTCCATCAGTAATCACTGAATTTTGACTATCTATCTGGATTTGCCTCATAAAAAAGACATAAGAACAGCAACTAATATTCCAATTATCTTACAAGTAAACTGCAGCAGAACGTGAATAGATTTCAGGGTGGTATTAGAAGAAGAAACAAGATTGCTGCAGACACAATGACCATAATCTTCCAACTTACATCATTGTTTACATCTGATGTTTCTTTTTTGATGAAATTGACCCCTGAAGCTTTTCTCCTCGAGCTTTCTGATTACTTTTCCACACTATCTTTAAAAAAAAAGATCACACGTGATAACAAGAAACTCTAGAGCTTCTCTCAAACAGGAAAATCCAGGGCCCTGCTTAATTAACATGTCATCTATCATTTCTTTCTCGAGATCCCAAATTGTACAATGTGATGTATCGAACTTGCTGCACAAGTGCAACACAAACACATGCAAAAACTCAATCCACACCAGAATGTAAATTTTCTTTTCTCACGAGAGATTACACATAGCAAATGATTGACACAGTACAAGATCATGCAGAGTTTTACTTAAAAGGGCAATTTACCGTAACTCTTAAGTGGTGAGTTGAAGTGCTATTTTTTTGGGTTATGAGCTGAAGTGCTATTCATGAGAGTTCTTTAGCAACACCGACAAATATAGCTAAGGCCATTTCTTTCTTCAGGTTAATATATAGCTGATTGTTAGAATATAAAATATAATATTGTACCTTAAACACAAGTATTATCAACAATATAATAAGATTCTATTTCTAGTGGCAGGATTTTTTTCTGAAAAAAGGGGAGAATGGACTAATGACAACAGAAGTAGTTCTTCATAACAAGCACAGATGTAAAATATATCAATAACAATAACCATACGAACAGAGAAACGTGATGCAATGTAAAAAGGAGAGCTCTTGACCAAGCAATGAATCGTTGGTGAGCAATACCTTGTTTCCAATTCCAAGAGCACATCTGCAAGTCTACAAACTTCTTAAATTCATGCCTCTCAAGTGTCAGTATATGTTTAACCTTGTAATAATACCTTCTACTAGGAGACATACTGCACTACAATGTCATTCAAATTACAAGTCTACCTACCATTGTTTAGTATTAATATCAGGACAAAGTCATTGATGCAATTTCCTTCAACTACCACCCTGTCAGAATCCAACAACTGACTACCTACTCCCCACCAACAAGCAGATGTATTCAAAACCTTTAAGTAGTAATCAAGCCTCGGTATCTCAGTCTAGAATTTCCACATTGATACTTCATAACTATAATTTGGATCACCCTGGGTTTCATAAATATAATTTGCATCACCTTGGGTTTCACAAGTATAAGTTGCATCACCTTGGGTTTCACAATGAGCTTCTATTCAGGTTTAACTTTAGAAACCTATGCTAAAGCAGGCGGCCAAATTATTATAGAGGTCATCCATAATAACATGCATTAGACAATCTAAAATCAGACCAAAGAATTGAGAAGCTTCAAAGGGGCAAGAAAAAGGGAACTGTTAAATATGCGAAAGTTAAGACGACCATTCAATTGTAGGGAGGTTGCTAGATCAAGAATTTCTTAACGGATTGAAGTTTTGTTATCTTCAGCAAATGTTCATACAAGAGAAGGAAAATGAAACAAAAATGTCTGAAAAACAAACAACATCAGAGTATTTTTTTTTTTAAGTTCAAAAATCCAATTTTAATCTTTGTCTTCCCCAGGAAGGTAGGGATTTTATCACACAAAAATAAGGTGAGATTGCTTATCTTAGGTTAACCTCAGTCGCTTGGTTCTCTAAACACATGATTTGATTAATACTCACCAATTTACTGATCTTACTTTAACATGCAGATAGCATCTCTGCATTTCCATACCTACAAAAAAACATTTTTGTATACTAGTAAAAAGGCATGTGCAAGCATGTTTGGTTAAATGGTTTGAGATTTATCGTATTTACGAATTAGTCCTATCAGAAAGAATATGAGAAGAGATTAAATCAGATAAGAAATAAGTATGGGAGAGGTAAATGAGTTTTTTTTCTTTTCTTTTCATGCCCATGCTAATATGTCATTAGACTGTTTTACCTCAATTAGGGATGAGTTGATGCATAGGCAAGGGATCTCCAAAACAAGAGGTAACAATTTAATGGAAAAAGCAAAATTAGATCTTTGTTGTGCTTGGCAGAAATAATACATTCAACATGAGTACAATCTCTAGGTAAGTACTCCACCATGCAAGAGTTAAAAAATTTAACAGAAATTCAAGAAACATCGAGATCAAGAGTAATTACCAACCACGGTTCTTAATCACCCAGAACCCTGCATGTTCTTATCCAGTTTCTAAAGCTTATAAAGTTAATGATAAGAAGACTGCAAGGCTGCCATTCTTTCACAATGCTCACATCAAAAGGAAATGGCTAGGCAAGCATTTTCACGTCAAAAGTAATCGAAGTAAACCAACATTCATTACCTAAGATACAGAAGCAGACGTTTTGTGCTAGCCAATGCAACTCCCATAAAACACCGCACAGAAACTAACATCAAACTATCTACCGAACACAAGAAAACATCATCCAGCAATAATGAAACAAAGTGGCTTCATCAACACTATACCCACTCGCTCTCGCTCATTCCTGATCCTTCAATTGAAAAGATATATGATAAATCGGCAGAAGAATCGAGCCCTTTTATTATCTCTAGATCAGTCCTTTATTCCTGCAAACCCATTTTTTTAAAAATAAAAACAAAATCAGAGTGGAGACAATGCAGATCGCCACCTCCAAGAACTGGAAACCGTTGAAAGAAAAAGATAAATTAAAAAAAAAAGAAAACGAACATAATCGAAGGCACACCTACGTCTGCTTGGAGAAGGAGGAGGAGGAGGAGGAGGAGGAAGAGGCGGAGGGAACGCGCTTGTGGCGGAACAGCATGTACCCGAGCGGGAGAACCACTCCGACCATCATGATCGCCGCCCCGATCAGATATCTCAGCGGTCCCGGCGGCTCCACCTCCATCAATCTCCTCATCTGGAAGAACCCAACAGCGCCAAACCTTAGGCGTCAATTTTATTCCACGCATCGCCCTATAAAAATCCCTAATTCCGGGAATTCGACTAGTGGTACGCTTACCGGCATCCTTGTCTGCAGTTAGAAATGGCGAGCGAGGTAACGGGGGAGGAAGAAGGCACGAAGCGAGAGGAGACGGTACCGGACGGAGGAATGGCGGCTGGGGGAGGTTCTCTTGGAGTTTGAGATCGGGTCACCCCCATGGTTGAGATCTGGAAGAGCGAGCTTGGTCCGGTTCAGGGCCTGAACCGACGGCGGTCTGGTATCCGGTCTAACGGCGGACCCGATAATAACTTTCCCCTGAACCGGCCGACCCGATAATAACTTTCCCCTGAACCCGCGGAGCCACGGACCCAAATCCCAAACGGAAGAAAAACACCAAGATCATGGTGGTTGCGGGAGCCTCGTCCTCTTCCTCGTCGAGCATCCTCGGAATCGCGAGCGGCTTCTTCTCCAGGGCGCTCCACTCGTCCAAAACCTCCTCGGGACCCCCCACGGCCGTCCATGGAATCCACGTCTTCCACTGCCCGGTACGTTTCTTGGTTCCTGTTTGTTAATTTGAGGAGGAAATAACGGGGACGGGGAGTGTGGATGGGATCATGGGAGTTAGGGTTCTCATTCTTTTGTGGGCAGGATGTGGTTGGGATTGTTGCCAAGCTGTCGGAATGTATTGCGTTGCGAGGGGGGAACATACACAGCGTGGATGTGTTTGTTCCCGAGAATAAGCAGGTCTTCTATTCCAGGTGGTGGGTGTCAGTACTTCCCCTCACTCTTCTCATTTGATTCAAATGTCCTTTATGTGAAATATTATTCAATGAATCTTTGATGCTGCCTAGTTGCGTTCTTAATTAAAAAGGATATGAAGTAGGTAGCGAAAAAAAATGGGATTTATTTCTGATGGGAGATCAAGATATTGTTTCCCCCCAATTCGATGGTTGTTGGCCTTTTTAATGAGTTATTTTTTTCTCTATACCCTGAAAATATAAGTGGATACAAGTGTAGTCAAATATAGTTACTTTCTAAAGGTACTTGTACTGATGAAGCTGAAAGATGGCCTTGTTTTATTTTTACTTTAAATAATAGAAATGTATGCTAAGGAGATGAAGAAGTGACAAACTCATTGCTTCAAGGAGATGAATACCTCCTAACTACTGCTATGAAAACAGATGATATTCAATACATCTAAAGAAATGAAAGCTGTGATGTGTCAATTTTGATTGATTCTTGTTGGTCTAGTGTCCATAGATGGATAGAAAGTGATTCCAATATTATCATAAGGAATGTACAATGGGAATTGACCAAGAAGAAGAGGCAAGAGAGAGATATTGTAGTCCCATAGGAAATTGAAAATCACATTTTGGATGGATTCCATGAGAATTTAAAGGTTGTGAAGTTGAAGGCCTTTTTGATACCTCCTATTGCTCCCTTTCTTTGCATCCACTTCTTATCTAATTTTCACCAAGGACTTCCATACCAGATGGTTCAAGGTGTACCACACCGTATCGAATCGAAACTAGTACGAACCTTATATTCGGATCGATACAAGCTCCGTACCACCCTATAACAAGGTGTCTTGTCTTGTACCTAAATGTATCAAGGTGCATATCAACTCGTACTGAGATGTACCAAAGTGTATCGAGATAAAAAATAAGAAAAATGGGTCGAAAGTTGTTTTGGACGGGATATGTATGTACCATACCGATCCGTATCGTACCAAAACGGGTAACATACTGGTACAATACCCGATACTAGAATTACAGGCCTTGATTTACTTTATGGGAGACATCACACAGATATGTCGGTAGGGCATTTATATAGCCTGTTAGGATTGTGATCAAGTTGTTAAATATTGGAGGGATAGATTGGATGGTTTCATGGATTATCAAAACTTTTTGTTTTCTTTCAAAAACTTAAGAATATAAAAAGCTGCGAGGAATTGGAAATGAATCAATTGTAAATGAACTGAATAAAAATAAAAATCATCATGTGTAATCATTTAAAACAAAATTTATTCTCAAGAAACTATTTTAAGACGAAGCCAATAGTTAGCATGTGCCAAAGTCCATTTAACATCCCTAAATTGCCTTAAATTGTATGCAAAAAAGTCAAAAAAAATCTAAGAGAAAAAGAATTATCACATTTCAATAAGATTCTATATACATAATTGCCTCTACTTTCAAAGGAAGAAAAAGATTTTTTTCGTATCCTGTAACTAAACTTCTTGTGACCAAGGTTTTAAATCCCGTGGGATGGGGATGCCCCGGCCAATTTCTCCATGGAACAGGACACCCCACTGTCCCACCCTGTCCGACAGTGGTCTCGGTCATGCATCCTGGTAGATATCCTCTATCTCTCTCTCTCTCTTTCTTATTTCTTTCTTTTTTTTTTCTTTTTTATTTTCTTCCTTTCTTTCGTCCTTTTTATTCTACCTTCATTTCCTTTCCTTTTTGTTTCTTTTCTTATCCATTCCTTTGTTTCTTTTTTTTTTCTTCTTTATGTTTCCTTTCTTTCTTTCCTCTTTCTTCTTCTTCCTCCCTTTCACTTTTTTCTTTTCTTCACATTTCCTTCCACTTTTTCTTTTTCTTCATCTTTCCTTCCTTTCTTTCCTCTTTCTTCTTCTCCTCCCGCATGAATGTGTTTCGGAGTTCCGACCCAATCTTTTCTTGCAGGAACGGGACGAGACAGTCGGGACGTCTCCCATCCCGCTGGGACTTAAAACCTTGCTTATGGCACTATAAGATTGACTTCTCACTCTCTTAAAGTAACAATGATTTTGGTTATGCCTAACTTAGCATGATTTATCACTCCAAATATCAATTATCCTTATAGGAAATAGTAGAAACTAAATTTCTGCAGTTGTTTGCAAGAATATGAAGACTACTAGCTTTTAGCTCTCATAACCCTCAAAATTCTTTTCTATTATCATTTCAAGTTCCGAACCATACGGAGATCTCTTAATTGATCTGTTAGAGGCTTATTAGTGTATCGTACTTAGATATGCTGCTACTCTACCACTAAGGTTTATGTATCACCAATGTAAAGATGAGTTATTTAACTATAGTTGATTGCTCGAAGTTGCATAGTTTCTTGATCTTTTTAGTAGACATGTAATATCTTGATTACATGCTTCAATTATTTCTTATGCTATTGAATATATTCTAAGAGTACATGGTGCTACAACTTGGCAGTGAATTTGTATTTCATCCTGCACGCTGGCCACGAGATGAGATCAACAATGACTTCATGAAATTATCCAAGTTATTCAATGCAGAAAGATCTGTTGTGCGAGTACCATATCTAGACCCAAAATACAAGATTGCAGTTCTTGCTTCAAAGCAGGTGAGATATGGTGTGTGGAATTTTCTAGAGGAAAACCGTTCATACTTCATACTTAGGCATGCATGACTAAATTAACTCCCAGTGGCCTCAAATATTTCTTACCTTTTTTGAGAAAACAAAAAAAAGTTGCTCACTGTGATTCTAGTAATGGCATATCCCAAGGTAGAGGCTGGGTGCTGAGATCTTCATGATCTGTTACCCTCCCCTGCACTGGACCAACACCCCCCCCCCCCACCTCAGCATTTTAGGTTTTCAATTATTATGCCTCTTTTATCCATGTTTTATCAACTTAGGTTATTTGCTTTTGTAGGATCATTGCTTGTTTGACTTGTTACACAGGTGGCAGGAGGGTAGACTTCCTGTGGATATCAGTTGTGTGATAAGGTGAAGCATATATACAGCAACATTTTATTTCACGGTAATATTCTTTTCTGCACTAACTTTGAAATATGTATTGTATTACCACAGCAATCATGTTAGATCTCCAAATACTCATGTTATACGATTCCTTGAAAGACACGGGATTCCATATCATCACCTGCCGACAACTCCACGAAATAAAAGAGAGGATGAGATTCTGGAATTAGTTGCAGATACTGATTTTCTTGTGCTTGCAAGATATATGCAGGTACCGTAGTAATTTGCTTCTATACTTTTTTTTTTTGTTGAATTATATCCAGGGTCCTTGCTAATAATTTTATTATCCCACGCTATTAGAAACTAAAAGTTGCACTAGCTTTAGTTACTATTGAATTGATTATACTGAAAATTGGGGAGACTAATATGATTTGGATTATATTTCTCAAACCATTGAAATGTGGGGTGGAGGGGGGAGCATTTCATTCAGCAACTCCTGAAACTAAGAAAGCAATATTGACGGTCAGAATTTTCTTGACCAAAAGGAAAAAAGAAAAGAATTGATGGTTAGTTACATGAGTTAAAGATGCTGGACACGATGAGACCAAGTGCCAGCTTGTTCTTCCCAGCTTGTACCCTGCGAAGCAAGTACCAACACTGGTTCTGGGTCAATATGAAGTACTGGGCACTCCAACCCTCCGTCTGTACTGAGTCAACATGACACATATTGGCACGAGACAGGCCTGTGCCAGTGGTACTTAATCCTTTGATTAGAGGGAAGTTAAAAAAATGGAATTGAAGATCTTTGACATTTAATGGAAAGTGAAGCTACAAGTGTCCTTTCTATTGCTTGTTAATTTAAGAGCCTAGAAGAATCAAAGCTATTTGGGAGATTAAAAAGGCAGTGGAACTAGTTATCAATATTGTCAACTATTTTAAAGGGGTTGGAGTAGAAGCTTACATTGTAAAATCTTTTCAAATTGAATGGCTTGATGGTTTGACCAAATTTTCTGGTCCAGGAGTAGTCGTTTATCAGCAAAGAGAATTGCAGAGACTCTCAAATCTTACAGCAGTAAGCTTAGTAATATATGATTGCATTCCTATTTTGGCATCTAAGTAGATAATTTTTAAGTTAGCAAGAGCAAGAATCAACGAATGCATACTTGTGCTGCTTCGGACACATTTTACACTTCTTATAGGGTAAATTTAAAAATATGTACTTTTGATTCATGCAAGCAATTTTAAACTTATCGCTGTTAAATAATTGCATTGTAGATCATGTGGTGGGGAAATCTACAAAGAAGGGATGAGGCTTCTCAGGTATTTTAGATCAGCAAATATGGCGATAGCTATTATAGGAAATCTTTGAAACTAATCTGCTAGATGGAGGTTAAATAGAGATAAGGGGACACTTCTGTGCCAACTGTTTAACATTAGTTGACAAAGTAAATAACTTTCATATGCTCTTCTATCCATTGAGCTCTCTCTCCCTGCCCCCCTCCCTCCCCACCCTATTCCCTCCCCTCCCCACTTTCTTGCTTTCTTAGATAGTTTGCCTGTGGGTCGTTTGATAGTTGATCGTTTAATAGTATTTTTCCTTCTATAGTATTTTTAACCTCAGGGTCAAATGTTGGAATAATGCAACTATGTGATGCATCTCCTAATTGAGCCACCGAGGATCTATAACAATTCAATTCATGTTTATATGTCTAAATAACTCCTTTCTTATTAATGATGGTTCATAGAGGAGAGTTTGCCCATTAGAGATTAAAAGCATGTCCATGATGCTTTGTGACATTCTCCATGATTGTTGAAGTAATAGGAGTGTTGAACGAAATCATACTACGCTTTCTACGCTTGTGAAAAATTGGATCTTTACTATATGAATAGCACTCGATATGTCATGATTGTTGGAGTGAAGCATCAAAAGCAACACCTATTCTGGGCAACTTAGGCTATTGTCTACTCTATTTGTTCAATAGATATGGTTTGCCGAACTTCAAGCCAACATGCCAACATCCTAATGAATGCAACATTAGATGGTTTAGATTAATATAGGCAAATCCATGTCAAGTTGAGAAACCTTGCCGTTTCATCCAATTGATCAAAATAGTGATAATGATCCCTTCTTGGTCGGAGTGTTAGTGTGATTAAACTATTTCCAGAATGTGAGTGATATGCAACTCTAGCAATAGTCATTGGTAAAAGGTTTGATGGTTTCTTTTTTAGGTGATTTATTTAGATTTCAGGTTGCCTAGCTCTCTGAGGTATGTTTCAAATATGGTCCTCCTGTGTCAAAATTTGGCATGAGAAATACATTTTCCTTGATAAAATCTAATAAATTAAAAGATGTAGTGAACATAGAGAGGAAAATAACGGCCAGAATTTCCTTATTTGATCAGTGCATTGTACTAAGTTCATGCCTGGGTTCAGTCTTTGCCTTCTCTGGAAGATTGGTCTTTCTTTAGTTCCAACTATCTATTACTAGTTTGAGAATTTTCTAATTCATCTGTCCAAAGTGGGAGGTTTGAAAAATAGCTAATGGTTAAAAATATCATAGTTGTCATAATGTATGCAGAATTTGATGGCTGCCACTATAAACTCAGAGGATTAAAAAGGATTCAGAAAAATTGCTGGAGATTGCTTTCTTACACACGCTCCTTAGTTATACTAAGAAATATTTTAATGAAAAATTCAGCAAATTAGACTATAATAAGTTGTTTTTTTAACCATCTCCATGAAACAGGGCTATCTTAATAAGGGTCTTGTTCCTTAAAGAGGGAGTAGTACCACTCTTTTTTAGTTTAAAGTAAAAAAGAGAATAAAAGAATAGAAAATCCCTCAAGAAAGAGAACCCATACTCACAAACAAAAGAGCTGAGCTTGCTCTTTATGTTTTCATGACTTCATACTGACCTAGGTGGAGGACACCTCTGCATGCAAATCTATCTTATTAGGGTTTCAAAACCCTGGAAAAGATCCCAAAAACCTCTGCTCTCTAAAATGTCTGAGGCATAACACTCATCTGGCATATCATCTTAGCCTGATTGTCCACAAACTTTTGCATTTCTAAACTGTTTGAACTGATGGAGTTAATCTTCTCCAGCAATTCATACTGACCTAGGTGGAGAACACCTCTGCATGCAAATCTATGTTATTAGGGTTTCAAACCCTGGAAAAGATCTTGAAAACCTCTGCTCTCTAAAATATCTAAGGCATAACACTCATCTGACATCTCATCTTGGCCTGATTGTCCATAAACATTTGCATTCTAAGTTGTTTCAACTGATGGAATTGATCTTCTCCAGCCAACTAAAACAATGTGGAGACATGTCATTGGATATTCCTCTATAGCTTTCTTTCTGTATGCTTTTGTCTTTTGAAAATCTGCCCAAGTCAATTTCAGTAATATCTGGCATTCAAAACTTTGATCACTATTTTACCAAAAAATGCAGATATTGTCTGGAAGGTTTCTAGAGAGCTATGGCAAAGACATTATTAACATTCATCATGGCCTTCTTCCATCATTCAAGGGTGGGAATCCTTCTAAACAGGTCTTTGATTCTTGTTTTTTATAATTATATGAACTGGAACTACCTTTTAACATCTCATTCATGAGTAATCTTTTAAGTTGCAATATAATTGTCAGGCTTTTGATGCTGGGGTGAAATTGATTGGTGCCACAAGTCATTTTGTGACAGAAGAACTCGACTCAGGTGCAATTATTGAACAGATGGTAATATTCTTAGCATTAGTAATCACATCACTTATCATCTTTTACTCATGCTTGGTTTATGAATTGGTGTCATAGTTTGACAACCTTCCTGATACGACCATCCATCAGACTTTTTAGATCTAACAATTTTTGTTTCAATATGAGTAGTCATTAACTGGTTCATGATCTTGTAATTCTTGTGCTTAGCAATGTGTAATTGGCAGTCTGTAATCTGTTATTGAGGGAACAAAAATTTGCTGGTAAAGTCAACCTAACAGTTGGAGAATAGGCATTTTGGACCCTCAAATAAGCATGACTGAAGGTCCTTCCTACCGTCTGTTCAACCATGAATCCATCAAACTAGTAAGGTTAGATTGCATAGTTCATGCATCACCATTGCTAGTCTTCTGTGAATAGTGTGTAATATCCTGCATGATATCCATATTCAGTTTTATTTGCCAAAAATTCTTCCAGTGGGACAAAGTTGGCAAGCAAATTCAGTAGGCAATGTGTGTGTGAGAGAGAGAGAGAAAGAGAGAGATGGAGATGCTTAATCTGACAATATCATGTAAAAGAAGAAATTTGACAATTAAATGTACAAAAGGAGGAGAAAAACCGAAAAAACAACCCACATGAATCTGAATATATTGGGACAGTCAGGTTGGCAAAAATATCAATATTGCAGTAGGTGCAGGTCGAAATTGATTGTGGATGGGACTCGGCTAAGCAGAGACATGTCAGTATTGTCGATTCTTTAAATTCTTTTGGTGTTTCCTTTTAGCAGCACCATCCTTTGAGGGCTACAGGGACAGAGACGAAGAAAGGTTCTGATTACATTCAAGAATATCATGAGTTGTATTTGACTTGTCATCACCATTTTCACATAAAATATACTGCATAATTGAGAGAATTTGAGCATGAAGTGGCCCCTGTAACGGCTTTAGTCAATGATGCATCTTATATCCAATTATAATGTGAACTTGAAGTGATAAAGACTAAATGCTATCATGTTCTTCCTATGGATATAGTAGTAGATGGGGCCTCAGATGTCTGAAAGAACAAAGACTGGACATTAGAAATGCTCCTGATTATTACATGGCAGAGTATTTTCAGTGTTGCGTAGGTAAACTATTGGACTTCTCAGGACATTTGTTATGCCATGACATACCCTGACACTTATTTGTTTTAACATGATACCATCATCTCCCAACATCAATTCTTGGAAATTCTAATTTATTCCCTAAATCTAACATCAATTAAAGTGAGGGCCTTGTTAAATTTGTTGATCTGTGGGTTAGCTGGGTCAAATCTATATTATATGCATGCACCCATGCATATCCACACACACACGCATCAACAGAGGTTGATGTGTTTTTGTCTCATCTTTTCCAATGTGTGGCATGTCAAATTTTTTGATAGCTAATGCCTGATAGCATGTTCCACAGTTTCAGATGATATGTACATTATCTATGGGAACAACATAAAAAGGAAATGGAAGAATCTAAATTTCAGGATATGAACCTAATTAATAGTCCAAAGGGCAGAAGAAATTGTCACCTGGATTGCAAATAAACAGGGCAATATTACAAAAAAACTCAAGCAATCATTAGAACTGACCACATATTTTATGGCATAAAATATTAAAAGAAAACTAACTAAATGATGTTAGGGTTTAGGGTTTATTGCATCCATGATTAGCTATATCACTGATGGAAAGACAGTTACTGAGTAATGAACGTGGCACTCCAATAATTTACATCATACCAGATTTATCTAGGAGTGATGGCAGGTGTTAGTAGTAAGGCTCTGATACCATGCCCAGCAGCGAAGCACTTGAAGTAGAAGATTTCAAATGTCAAACTAGCATGGAGCTTGTCCATAGTATAGATTGTTTAGGTTCACAGGATAGGGAAAATTTCGATGTGTAGAAATTGTGATAACTAGACATTAACATCTTCAAGCTTCTGTGTGGCAATGAAACAAGGCAAAGATCCCGGCATTGTTTTCTTTCTTGAGGCTCTAATCTACTAATTATCAAGGCTTTCCATGAGAAGGTTAAATTGAGGGATGTATGAACAGTTTAATGAGTATTATGTGAAAAGATAATGTTCTGGAAGTTTAAAATTTTATCAGAAGGACGTTTTTTATGAAAGTAAAGAAAACTTTGAAGCTCTTTTCTCCTTGACAAGAGCTCAAGCTATGGAAATTATCGGTCCAGACATGGAGAGCCATCATAAACCCAATCATGAATTTAGAAATGAGAAGTAGGTTCCACAATTTGTTTCTTCGTCATTATGCTAATATTTGTCACACATTACTTCAAAAAAGGGATATATCACGAGTATTAGTATGTTTTTTCTTTTTATGGCATTTTGGCTGCTTCTATTATTTATTGTGGTAAAAATTAGAAAAAAAGAACTCCACATGGATGTGTGATGCAATTTAAACACTTCTAATTATTAATTAACACTAAATGTAAAAAATTAAATGGTAGGGTGAAAATTTGCTAATTTTCCTATTTTATTTTTAAATGGAAAAGGACAGATATAATAATCTATGAGATATATGAAAATTATGTGCTGCTATGCATCAAACCACAGCATATCATGTAAAGTTGAGTGGCAAAAAATAGAGAAAGCATTTTTCCCACCTGAAGTTCTGTTAAATCATCTTTAATTCAATCACATATCAATAAAGTTATTAAACAATCAACAAATTTATGTTACTCCAGCAGGTTGTTGATTTTACGAAAACAAATCCAAACTTGAAGTTAAAATCAGACAGAAGAGGGGGGATCCCTGAAACCTGTGTTCATTTTGTTGGAGTTTGGATTAATCCTTGTTTTGACAAAAATTCACTCTGATCTTGTCAAATCACTCACTTTTTACTTGGAAAGTGACCTCGTGAATGGTCCTGGGAAGTAAGGCCAGGAACACCTGATTGGGGAACATAGTTCAGGGAGATTTCTCTGAAGATATCTTTGAACATGTCAAAATACCGACCATTTCATTGCTTGCTATATTACAAAACAAACTGCCAAATGGAGATCCATCAACCATATCTACCATCATGTTCGATGATCCCCCTTTTAGAGGATATTTTTGTAAATATGTATTTATCCTTTTGATCAATTCATCCACTTTGATATGATGTGGTTTTTTTCTCTTTTGGTTTGAGAGACACAAAAAAAATAGCAACCAAAAGTGGAAATGTGTTTAACATCTGAAATATTTAACACATTTAAACTGTTAAAAGATCTCGAGATCATAGTCAATTATCTTGCTCTTTCTCACATGCATTGCATGTGCTCAGGGCTGGTAGCATATCACTGGGATATACTATGATGGGCCCATATGAACCTGACAAACGCTTATGTGAGCTAGTACATAATTCATACATCCTAAGTGTCTTGCTGCATAGTGTTTCTATTAACAGAATTGCTTTTGGGGAAAAGGGGGGAAAGGAGTAAAATATCTTGTGGAAGCATCATCTGATCAGTTTGCCCAAGTTCATTTCTATTGTTCTATGGAATGCTGCAGTTCAACAAGAATCTGCATGCAATAAAAGACATGCTCTCTTTCTTCCTATGTGAGCCCAGCTGGCTTGATACGGAGGCCTGCAGGCCAAACCTGCAAGTAAACAGCCCATCACCAGATGTCTGCATGTTTACACAGCCAACCATGCCAATCCCAGTTCTTCTGACCTTCATGTGCTTCTTTACGCAACCTGCTCTCTATCGACGAACCTATGGAAATCAAATCCATAGAAGAATCTCTGGAAACTCAAACCTGTGACACCATCCGAAGAAATGTGAGCTGCTACCTCATCCATGGGGCTGTTGTGCAAAACCACAGTATAGTCAAGCATGCAACTAACGGTCTATTAATGAAGCTATGCAAAATGAGTCATATGTTTACAACCATTGTTCTTTGGCAGGAGATCATGTACATGGGATATGAAATCGTGTTTGCTCTCTTTATCTACTTCCTACTGCTGCGAAGTTACCTTCTCGTAGTCATGTCAAATTGATTAATTGTCAGTTCTGATGCTTTATTTTTTTGAAGCAGGTTGAGAGAGTTTCTCACAGAGATACCTTACAAAGCTTTGTGCAGAAATCAGAGAACCTTGAGAAGCAATGTTTGGCACAGGCACTAAAATCATACTGTGAACTTCAAGTGTTGCATTGTGATACAAACAAGACTGTTGTATTTTGAAGGAGGTTGGTTTTAAACTGGCGCAATTTCGTATCAACTCCTCTATTACTTCGGTTGTAGAAGGATACTTATTTTTGATATTGTATTAGGTTTTTATTCTCATTGTTGAGGTTTCCTTGTGTCATGCTTCATAATCTTCATTTCTATCAATGCGAGGAAGAATGCTTGATAATCTACTATTATTCTATTCTGCTTGCTGTTTAATTATTCAGTGATACGGGCTTTCTGAGTAGAGAAAGAACAAAATTTCTTTGCTTCATATCTATATACTTCACTGTTTTCTGCATATTGGCTTTGTGGACAAAACTGGCTAGATAGACTACACTAACCGAGTTTGAGTACTTCCAGGGGGTGCTTTACATGCTCTGCACTACCAGTTACTTGTCGAAGCAGATTTTGCACTGCATCCACCCACTTCTGTTTGCTAGTCCTGTTCTCACATGCAAACTCTATTAGTCCTTGAGCTGTTCTCAGGCCAAAATAGCATCTCTCTTCAGCACAATCCCTTTCATGCCCCGGCCATGCTGGAACCTCATCATACACACCATAAACAACACCTGCTCATTATATATTATCGTCAGAATAATCCGAAGCCTCCAATTCTGCGGGCCAAATAAATTGCTCGAATGCTAAGAATATGAAAGTGAATCCTAGAGCTTACTCTTTTTCTTCTTAGAAAGTGCACCTCCAATGTGTTTGCACTTGAGCTTTACTATGACCTGAGATTATTTTGGATTGCATTAGAACCCACAGTATATCAAAATGAATTGTGATATCTATTGTTTCAATTCCTTGCCTGTGACTTCTTGTTGATATACGCTGACACTCTTTTCCAATGTAAGGTCCCTGCGACATGAATGCAACACATCATCTTATCGTTGCTTCTGTTCTTGGGAACTTCCTATGGCATTTAGAAACTTCTTTGCTGTGATCAAAGGTAAATAATTATCGCAGCAAGAACATCATACCTTTTCTTGTGCGTTTGAGCAGCTCGCCTTCCTTGCACCAGATGTCTGGGCTGCCAAAGTGGCTCTTTTCATAAGGGATGACCGCCGAGTTGTTCCTTGCTTCACTTTGCACTCTCAATTTCAATGCTGAAGCTCCTCGTAATGCTGATGGAACAAAATCGGTAAGCAGTCAAGAACAAAATGAGAACAGAACAGCTTTAACAAGGTGCTTGCTTAGGAATCAGCTGTTTAACTCCAAACCTGTTGCTGCTGCTGCTGTGAGAGTCATCAGATCACCAGGGGCTCTAACATCTACTGCAGAACTAACAGCAGAGGCCAAGTGCTCATGGCTGGCTCCTGCTAGATTTGCAATCTCTATGCAATGAGATGCCAGTAGCTCGGTTGCAGAGGCCATGGCTGCATTCATCTTTGAGTTTTGATTCTCCGAGCTTGTGCGTGCAGCCACGGCAGCAATCGCTGCAGCTACTCCAGCTACCGACGCTGCGGCATGGATGCCGGCTCTCTCCGCTCGAACCTTCTCTTTCTTCGTTGCTCTAAACCAGTTGGGCTCCTTGTGGTGAAACCATTTCTCAGTCGTCGTATGGCGTGTGATGATTGAGTTCAAAGCAGTGCATGGCTGCAGAGTCATCATAATGTATCGGGGGTGATTAGATAATGGAAAATCATACTTAAGAAGGACCTCCCAAGGGTAAAATTAGCCCTCAGAACATGACTGTTGATGTCAAATAGGAATCGTTGGGCATAACTCTTTTTCAACCCATGGATGTGCGTGTTGTATTCTGCCTATTTTAACACCTTCCTACTCACCTGACGAAGGAACTAGGCCAAGGCCAATTCTAAAGTTGGTCATCCCAATAATTTCTAAGATGCCAGCAGAGAAATGTTCTAAATTTGGTTCTTTATTCGGCTTTGGGAGTTATATTCAAAGTAAATTATAATACAATAGATTTTTTTAACAATCAGTTCATCATCTGAAAATTGAAAAATATGAGCCCATCGGAACGATTGAAAGGTGGTGAGAATATCGTCATACTACAAAGTTTTGATGTCCAAACAATATAACCAACAACTAGTTCAGCTGATCTGAACCAAGCAGACACAAAATGTTTCAACTACCGACGGTCTCTCAACGGCTAGAAAATTCGAAACTTCGGTTAATAGCAGTCACGGAAGAATAGCTTACTCTTTGCCGACTTTGAGCCGCAGCAGCAGTGAGAACCAAGTTCTCGGGGATCATCATGTCCGGTAGGCGATCAACGACGAAGTGCCTCTTGTTGTTGCCGGCGAGGAGCGCCTTGGAGATCTCCGAGGCCGACACGCTCCACGACCTCGACAAGAACTCCATCGGCTCCCTCGGCGTCTGCGGCGGAGGAATGGCCGGCATCTTCACAGCCTCCACCTCCTCATCCCCTCCCATCCCGTTCTCCAGACTCGGTAAATCCCCCCTCTTCTTCCTCCCCAAGAAATAACCCATCTCCATCCCTCCTCCAATGCTAATATTATAGACTGCTCTCCTCCTTCCTTCCTCTAGAATTTTTAACTCGGCACTTGGAAATGCTTCTGGTGTTGGCTATTTATAGCGAGGAAGGCCACACTGACACGGAGCACAAGGGAGACAGGGGGCGGACAATCCCTCTGCGCTCCCTTTTTCAGCCTTGGTTTCCCATCCCCACCTCCTATAAAACTGTTCCTAGAGTAGCACTCTCCCCGTCCCTATACGGCTATACGGGGAGAGAGTCCCAAACGACTTAATTCCCGAGGGGCAGCGTTTAAAATCTCGAAATTTCGAGCCCGTCGAATTCCCAAGGGTCCAAGTAGATTGTCCCAGACGACTTATATATCATAAAAATAATATATCATATATAATTATAAATAAATTTAAAAAATATTGAATTTTTACATGTAAGTCCTTGCAAATATAGCTAATCATATTTTTCCCGAATTCATACATACATATATTGTGTGTGCATACACACACAGATGGATAAAAGAAGGGTCATCTTGTTTTTGCATAGATACTTTTCTGGCTAAATTTTTAGATAATAGTACTAATAAATAACCATTTTAAGTATAAATTGCTTTATCGACCTTTTATCTTAGCATTTTAAAATTTAATATAAAAAGGTACTGGCAGTAGATTATACTAAAAGTTGTTATTTATTAACATTGTTAGCTGAAAATCTAAGAGAATAATATCCGTACAAGAACAGAATGATTTGAGGGAATATATATATATATATATATAGAGAGAGAGAGAGAGAGAGAGAGAGAGAAGATAAATATACAATAAATCATATTTGCAAGGATACATATATATAGGCAATATAGACAATAGAACATTTTGTAATAATTATGTTAGTATGGTTATCTACAGTGTAACTAAAAATGTTTATAAGAATAATTCTTAAGGATATCAACAAGTCAATTTGGTAAAAAAAAAATTTGTTGTTACACGAGACAGATCAATCACACCCTCGTTCTAGTATTTGATCAAATTTTCACCCATCCTAGCTAATTCAATTGAATCGGTGATCTGCATAAAAACTCGATTGACTTATTGAACTAGATAACTAAGTTTGGGTTTGGATTACTTAATTAGGTTACTTGAGTGATCCAATACTGATTAATTTAACTTGGAATCCTCAGGAGAAGTGCAAGGAACCTGTGTTCATTTTACCTTTATAATTATTGCCATTTGGGTCTTCGGAGAAATATAAAAATCTCGGCGACATATGATCCTTGTAAGCCGGCGTGAGCTCGTGCATTGCCGCATGATTCCCTGCACCTTTTGCTTGCTTGCCGAGATTAATATGTCGAGGGATGGCAGGGATTGTGGTCGATTGATTATTTTACCACTTGTTTATTTCAGAAGAAGTGGAGGGAAAAAAATAATTAATAAAAAAATTAAGAAATATCTTAGTTTTTAAAAGCAAGAGATAAGCAAGTAATTTTTTTGTATGAATAAAATTTTCATATTTTATAAAAAAAATTAAGGTAGAATATAAAAAATTTAAATTTTTAATAATTAGAAATTGAGAAAAAAATTTCAAAAATACTGAAATGAGATAAGATTTTTTTTATTATTATAAGCATAATAGATATTTTATACAGATTTCTCAGAAAATTAGATACTTAATCAAATATAGGCTACGCTGAAATATACCACTTTTATACGATTAACTAAATATTTAAATTTTATTTTTTTCAAACATTATATATCTAAATATCAACTTTCTAAAAAAATATTTTAATAAAAAAATTATTTTCACGAATAAATCAAACACGAGACTTTTGTGTCACGCGAGTAGCCACGATAGGTGGCTTCTGGGGCCCTTTGTTTTGGTCGGGCGTTTGGCGATGGAATGGAACATTCGGTGGGGAAGCGAATTAATTTGGCTGGTGATGGTTACTTTTTTTTTCTTGGAATTGTTTATGCGTCGCCAAAGGATCTACTGTTTTGAACCGTGGCGTTTTATTGTCATGTTTGCATGGAACTTTTGAGGTCATGTGTTTGCAGTGGAAGAGGCGATAGATTCTGCCGTGAAAATTATTTATAACTACTACATAGACCATTACTCTTTTCTTGGAATTGTTTGTGTTTGCAATTGCAAGTTGGCCACAAACAGCAGCTTCTACCATCTAAATATCGGCTAAAATACTTTTAGAAATCAGCTATTTAATTGGATGCAAGTGACGAACATAGATAATTATTATATTCTCTCCCTCTCCCTGCACACACACACGCATACGTGAACATTTAAATATGTATAATTTTCAACTGCTCATCACTCTTACTCTTCATCACATCATCTCAAGCCACCTATAAGAGCAACTGGGATGACACCAGGGCGATCCAAATTTAGGTTTCATTTTCAACACTTCACAAGTGGACAAGTAATAGGTTGGCTCCACTAGTTAACAAAATACTAGTTTTCTCATGCGACGGGCATGTATATAATCTATCCGATTATAACAAGCATAGTTTAAATATAATTTTTAGATGCATAGCAGGCAATGTTTAAATACAATCAATACAAATTTCAACCACAACAAGCTAAGTTCGATGCCTTTACAACCAAAGAAGCTATCCATTCTCCATAGCATTTTAGTCAGACTAGCTGCATCTGATCCTGCACTGCTTGCATAGAAGTCTTATATACTATAAAGACGAACTTTGCTCCAATTTTATGTGATGTAGATGCATGCGAGTAATTTGCAAAATCAAGTCAAGAGGACGTTGGTGAGGTTCAGGAGTTCAGTGAGGTTCAGATATCACATATGTTCAAAAAGGCAAACAGTGCAGCTGACTGTATCGCTTGCTTCGTCGTCCGGTACTCTAGAGAGTTTTTGTGGACATCGGTGGCGGGCATATCTCAATCCTTGATTTTTTACTTTCTCTTGATTTGGCAGACACGTTAGAGCTATATGAATTGTCGTTTCACCACAACAATAACAAAAGAAGAAGAAGAAGAAGGAGAAGGAAGAAGGGGGACCTTGGTGGAGCACTGGAGTCAAACTTTTCCTCTTGCTTAAACATTTTATATACATTCTTTAAGATCATGTGCAGCAAAGGAAGAGACATCATCATCAAAATTTGGAGGATTGGTGACTCCTTAGCTGCCATGGGACATCCACTAATATGGCGGGTATTTGATTGAGCGGACGGCTCACTTGCATGCGTCCTGGCCCTATTGGCCGAACAAAAGAGAAACTTGCAAGCTCGCATTACTTTATCAACCCTTTTTATTATGGGTCAGACTTTAAAATTTAGTGCCATGAGGTATTGGTGACCTGATTCATTGCTTTTCAAGAGGATAAGCGTGGCATCCCCTTCAATCTTTGCTCTTGCTTGTGGAGAAAGTGATATAAGTAGCCTTTTGGGTTCCTACTTCCAGAATCTCCGGTTTTTCATGGACGTTACTTTAGGTTTTTTCAGCTATGAGGCATTTTCTGAAATCTTCCGAGACTTGGGAGAGGCATTTTGAGTGTGGGAAAAGATTGAAGGATTAAAAGACGAGGAAGAAGCGTTTGGCCTGGGCCCAAGTTGCCGACATTCCGACACGTCTAGTGAGTGCTATGATAGGAAATGCCAGTCCGTTCTTTTCAGTCCTCCTCCTTAGGGCTGTGGAACGCCGGGCGGGTTGGAACTCCGAAACGGGTTCGGGCTGCTTTTTTTTTTTTTTCCTCGGTAGAACGGCTGCTCACACAGCATGCGTATAGCCAATAAAAAGAGATGGTGTAAGAGTGGAGCGGTAGCTACAAATTATGTTTAAAAAAATTTTCTCTAGTATTGAGCAGTGAGATCCAGTCTGCAGCTCTGCTCGTCTTTCGATACAAAACTGTATTTTTCGACGCAAAAAAATTCTTTCGGCATCAATCGTTCGACCGCGTTTTGCATAGATTTCAAAGCATTTCAATCGTTTTCTCGTCTATCTGTATAAATTTTGAGATGCGATTTTTTTTTTCTAACGGACATTTCCCTTTTCCACTGCAACATTGGGAAAAAAAAATAAAAAGAAAAGCTTACGCACCTGCCGCCAGTTTGGCCAGCGATGACGAAGGATATAGGCCACTTCCCAATGCATTACACGTGATCTCATCTTGTTACAACATTTTAGAAAGCCGAGAGAACACCTTGTCGCCTCACTATTACTATTGTGTACTTGGATGAGCTTCGTCCAAAGGCCGGCTTGGATGCCTCAACCCCATCAAAGAATCAATGCGACACCGCCACAAAATGGCACCGAACTAGATGGAGAAAATTAGGGCAATCCTTTTTAAATTTTCATTGATCAGTATAATGGTTATAATAGTTATTATTTGTGGAAAGCCATGTAAGTGATATTATTTGAAAATAAAAATTATATACTAAGATGCTAGAAGCCAAAAAATAGTAAGGATTTATAGAAGGCCAGAATCCCACTATATTGTTATTAGAGCACCACTCTTTTCAGTGAGCTTCTGTGTTTCAATTTATATTTGTGCATGCGGGAGTACGTGGCCCCTGTATTGCAAAGAACCATCTAAGATACAAATTCTAATAAGCAATATTTTAACTTGGATTCCTTGTTTGCATGCAATGTAGTGATAGAGAGATGTATTTGAAAATTCAGCTAGAACCCTTAGAACCACTTCCTCTCCCCACTCTTCTCTCTCTAACCAAGATGCGTGCTCTGTCATGTAGAGCTAAAGGAGATGAATTGGATTCAATTAGATAAGTGACTTTGTTTTCAAATTGGAGGACAGCATATATACCATTGTATCTTTTTATGTCAAGCATTAACTTTTTTTTTCTTTTTTTTCAGAGAAAAGTTATGGGGCAGATGCATATGTGGCCCATACATGGACTGACACCCTGGCCCAAAGCCTTGTCATGCCCAAGCATCATTGCAAGCATCCTGCATCTTCTGTGCTACGCTTGCAGGCCACAGTTTCTCCTGCATCCTGCCGTACAATCCGCAAGCTTCCAAGCCAAAAAAATTAGCTTCTTGTGTATGGCAATTAAGTATTTGAATCCGGAATCACTGATTTGCATATGCTGTCGGCGACCTTAGTTTCTAACCCAGAGAAAAACGGACCTTAATATAAGATATTATTATATCAGCTTTTTGCCGGCTCAGTAGGTGATGGTAGGGCCATATCAATGGCTGTTAAAATAGAGAGCAGTTGGAGGAGCTTTATCACATAAAAGTTACAACAATAGAATTCTTATATTAGCTATAAATTTGCTAATGAAATAATAATTTTGTGATTAATGCAGAATGAACCCCTTCTTACTTGTTTTCTTGAAACGCTTGGGCAAAACTTCAACTAAGTTGGACTGACCATCTTTTCCCTCATGCGAATGCTAACCATGCTCACCTCCAACCAGGCCCATAATCTCTACGGCCCACTTTAATTTGGGCCTCCAGGACTGGCCAGGCATAACTTCACTAGCGGCCCTGGGCCGGCGTCGCACCCCATCGTAGAAACCGTACGGCAGGGGATCGAGAACCGCCAATAACGGCTCCCAACGTCCTTCCGCGGATCGTTCCAGCCCTTCGCCCAAACCTTTTAAAGCGCCACCAACCGTCTTCCTTCTCCCATTTCTTCGCATCTATCTATCTCTACGAAACAAAGTAAAAGAGAAATGGCATCCTCTGTCCGAAGTCAGTTCCAGCAGTCCATCTCTCTCCCCGCCCTCCGCTCCTATCTCGCCGAGTTCATCTCCACCTTTTTCTTCGTCTTCGCCGCCGTTGGCTCCGCCATCTCTGCCCGTCAGTTTCTCTTTCCCTCTCTTCCCGTCAGTTTCTCTTTCTCTCTCTCTCTCTCTTCCCCCCTCTCTCTGTCATTCAATTACTTTATTCGGTTTCTGAACTCCATTTCTCTGTTTGCAGGGATGCTAACTCCGGACGTGACATCGGAGGCGTCGTCTCTAGTGGCGACGGCGGTGGCGCAAGGCTTCGCGCTCTTCGCAGCGATGTACATTGCCGCGGACGCCTCCGGCGGCCACGTCAACCCCGCCGTCACATTCGGCCTCGCCGTCGCCGGCCACGTCAGCGTCCCAACGGCCATCTTCTACTGGATCTTTCAGTTGGTGGGCTCCACCCTCGCCTGCCTCGTCCTCCGTCTCGCCTCCGCCGGCCAGGTCAGCAAGCCATAAATTAAGTTTGCATTTTCGCGATGAACATTGTAACGGGACTGACTAAAATGCCCTTCTGGCAGGCGGTACCGACGACCGGGATAGCAACGCAGATGACGGGGTTCGGAGGGGCAACACTGGAAGCCGTGACGACGTTCGCGCTGGTGTACACGGTCTACGTGGCGTCCGACCAGAGGGGGACAGGAATGAGAGGTGGCTCGGCCGGGTCGGCGGTGGGGCCCCTGGCTGTTGGGATGGTGGCAGGCGCGTGCGTCCTGGCCACCGGCTCGCTCACGGGCGGGTCCATGAACCCGGCCCGGTCCTTCGGACCGGCCGTCATCAGCGGGGACCTTAAGAACCAAGGGGTGTACTGGGTGGGCCCTCTGATCGGTGCGGCCCTGGCTGCGCTAGTCCACCAGAATCTCGTGTACCCGTCTCTCCCCTCTGCTTCTGACTCCCGGCATGGTGAAGCCGAGGTTGTTTGAGAGGGTAGTTTTTGTTTTCTTGTAGTTAGATTGACATGTAACTGCAACTTCCGACTAAGTTTCTTTGGTTTAATTCAAATGAACATTGCTTCAGTTTTGATACCAATGTCAGTTTCAAGCATTGAAGCAGTTTTTAAGTGTGAACGAATCTGTGATGCAATTATTACCGAAAGATTGTTCCAACGGGATGAGAAGTTGTTTGAATAATAAATAGCAAGTGTATCCGGATTATTAGAAAATTATTAATTTGGTTAACATAAACCTTGAGTCATGCATGAGTTTTTCTTTACAATTTTCTCTATTTCAAACATTATGTCTTGAAGATCTGACAAAAATATTAAGACAAAATTGCAACAATTTATTTATTTAAAAATGTAGCAACTAAGGTATAGAAAAGAAAAAGTATTCAAAATTAAGAGAAAAAAAAATTACCAGATATAGAATGATACATATTTGAGTCGAGCACCATCAAATGGAGGAACTAGAGTGGGTTATGACCTTATACCCCGTGTATTGCACAAGCTTCTCTAAACTAGAGAAGGAATGTGCCGTACCGAGCAGGTTGGGAGAGAAATGATCCTTTTGAACTTTATCATATTATTACGATCCTATCACTAAATTGGTACAAATATTTGCATTATGATGCACTTGCAATGGTAATAGATACACACATAATACAAGTCCATGCACATGTAAAGATGTTATTGTACTAGTCAAGAGTAAGTTCACAATGATCTAGAAAAGTCTGAGGATTATTATTGAAAAAAAGTGATCCAATTTTTCAAATATATACATGTATATTATTCCTAGATACAAGTTCTTGATTGTTATCAGATTATTACGATCCTATCGTTAAATTGGTACAAACATTTATATGATGCACTTGTAACCGTAATAGATACACACATAATACAAGTCCATGCACACGTAAAGATGTGTTATTGTACTAGTCAAGAGAAAGTTCACAATGATCTAGAAAAGTCCGGGGATTATTATTGAAAAAAAGTGATCCAATTTTTCAAATATATACATATATATTATTCCTAGATACAAGTTCTTGATTGTTAACCTATCTCGCATCAGTATGGTTTTAAAGCTTCCAACTGCTACAAGGCACCATCTCAATGGCTGAATGCCTATTCTATGCTCCAATGTTGATTTGTAATCCTGAGTGCTTGAGTTGATGTCAAGATTCAACGCCACGTCTATTTGTTTGGAACGATACAACAATGAACCCATGACTGCAAGGAAGCTTGAATACCAATAATCTAGGTCTATATCTGCGGCAATAATATCATTACTCAGTTGGAAAGCAACAACTGTTCAACTGCGAGAACTACATCTCATTCTTAAAATGAGGAAGAAACTATGCCTCTTATTGATGCAAATTTTATGTACCTTTTTGGCTGCATGATAACCAGAAGTCCTATGCAAACAGATTTAGATCACATGAGGAGTCCTTGGCTTAACATCAAACTGATATCAATGATAAAACATTTCATCAATCTTCAACATTAGCAGAATGTCTTAAAAAGGACTGAGGTTAGAGAAAATCCAGTGGTTGGAAACAATTTATTAAAGAAGCAAAAACATAAGCAAAATTTAACCACTGTAAGCGAAATTTGGAGTGATAAACATGATGGCCGATACAAGCATAATGCATGAAACAGTTGATCATGCTAAGAACAATATATGCGCTGAAATATCATTAGTTATCATTCCATTTTTGGGATGCCTAAGCAGGCCCTTAGTTACAAATATGCATGGAAAGAATGCAAAGTAAACAGCAAATATTTCTTATCCAAAAGCTCAAATTAGTTATCATTCCATTTTTGGGATGCCCAGAAGTTTGAAGCAAAGTATTTGCATAAAAAAAAGTGCACCTTCCACAAGTATTCTTCTCCATCACAAGCTATTTGCATGGTAGACTTACATCCTGTTGGGCTTTAATTAATTTTCAGTTAGTTGATAGCTCCTAATTAACTGAGCAATAAAAAGAACTCATCTCTCTCTCACACCCACACAGACACTCAGACACATACAGAAACAACCATAAAAAGTGAGGGAGTCGTCAAATATTGTTCAGGAATAAATAGAACCATCAAAGTATGATATCCAGTTTGTCAAGCTGCCTCCCTGGACTGCTGCTCTTCAAAATGGAGTATTTTCTTTTTTCCCTGCCACACTTCTGCTGTTTCTCAGGAAGAGTAAATTTTGTTCGGCAGCTTACTTCCTCTTAGCTGATTTTAGATTATCTTTTGCTTGCTGTGTCTCAGTGTCTCTTCCGTTCCGGGCAAAAATCTGGTGAACCTTGTGATATAAACTCTCCTGCCAACTCTAGACAGGAGTTGGCCTTTCCTTGTACATTCTCAATCTTCTCTTCTAAATAAATTTTGGGTGGCTGTCTTCTAGCTTTCCTTTCATCAAAAAAAAAAAAATCTAAAAAGGTATAAGTCAGCTGGGTACAGCTTGATCCTAGAAACAAAACTACATTGTAACCTTGTATCTCTTGATTTCTAGCAGAGTATGTCAATAACTCACGAGTTGTATCTGATGTTGATCACATGCCCATCAGCAGAGCGACCTTTTGAGTTCCAAAACTGAGTTACTCGAGCATTTTTGACATGGTGAACCTTCTGTTGTAAAACCTCTGTTGTGAAGGCACGTCGTTTGGTATTTATATGTATGTTTGGTATTTAAACCGGGTCTGTACGCTGGTCTGCCACAAAAAAAAACAAAGGAGAATCCGAAGTGCAGCATCCAAGGAGATCCACCTCTTGTCTGTATTCTGAATTTTCTTACACCAGGCCGATGTCTTCGGTGCTTCATTTCCACTGCAGCCACTCCCTTCAATCTTTCAATTGGTCCGCTGATGCTTAAATTACTCTATTTTCTTCATTGGGCTATACAGTATTCTATCGACAGCAGCTTACTTCAAACACCCGGGTGGGGTGCGATCTATCCTGTTTTTGTTCTCTTTCTTGCTTTGGTTATCTTTTCTTTTCTAGCTCTTTTTTCCCTCTCTACTCTTAGAGCTGATTCTAAATCCTTGTACATTCTTATACCTTCTTTAAACTTCTGTTTTAAATATTCTCTCTGTAGATAAAATTTGGTGGCTCATGGAGGATTCGCCTCCTTAGCCTCCACTTACCTCAAAACTGAAAAAAACATCCAAGCAGCTCAGCTTCTTAAATTCAGCCTCATGCTAGCCATGAACGGCAGAACATGAAGGAGGAGCAAAGTGGGGGCTGAGATGGTTATTGATTTCACAGACAGAGATGCATGCCTGGTTAAACAGAATTCAAGAAGTCTATATTACTAGCTCGCGGCACATGAGCGAGAAGCATGTCATCATGTAGAAGGAAACATTAATTTATAGCTAGAATCCTTCATTTGGTAGATGTACTTCCATGCATGAGTAAAAACTGAAGGAATTTGCATCACAATAATGTATAGCGCTGAAAACATGCAAAATATGTGAAGTACGGCTGGTTATGGTTAATAAGAGGAAGCATTGACGGCTATGATATCTTAGTATTCAAAATGCAGCCTCCTTTTTACGTGGTGTAGTTTTCTTATTTCTTTCTGTTAAGAAAGAATTGAGTTACTTGAAATATATATTTTTTCAGTAGATATGCTTTTGTTTTTACGTAGGTATCAACAAAAGCAAGCTTTATGATAGTATCTTAATTCGTACCAAGGAATGCTCAAAAAGACTCAAGTAGTTTCGTGTTATAATATTATTGGAGCCTGAAGCAATTATGCCGCTATCATCATATAGAATAGAGAATAAATAAAATTTGGTCCATCAAATAACGAGATAGCCATGCAATGAAGGGCCTCGTTTGTTTTTTTTTTGGTTGCAAAAACCTGTGCTGGTGATAATGCAATTGTTGGAAAAAATTGCAATCAAGAAACAATAATGCTGCTTTTTTTTTTTTCTTTTTCGTATAATTAAATAGAATATTACTTATCAAGCAATAACAATCTCTACAATCTACTTAAGCAATTAATAGACAAAATAATCCACCACATGTCCGTGCACCACATCCATCACCTCATTTATTATTCATGTTGGGCTCGTCTCATATAGGATGCATGGAGATAAGCTGATTGGCAGGGTGCATGACCGCACGTGTAACTAAGGACAGCAGGAGAAGAGCGTACAAGCAGCCCTTATTGTTCTTCTCCACAGAGCTTATTGTTCTAGCCTCACACCTATGCCAAAGATGGTGAATCTCTCTTTCGGAAGCCTCGGTGACTCATTCAGTGTGGGCTCGTTGAAGGCCTGCTTGGCCTAGCTCATCGCCACCCTCCTCTTCGTGTTCACCGGCGTTGGCTCTGCGATCGCTTATGGTAAGGAAGCCAGCATGCAACAATTTTGATTTTTTTTTTTCTGTTGACCATGAACAGAAATGTTATAGTCAGTATATGCATTACAATACTTATAAAAGCTGTAATAAATTAACATGCATCTTTTTTCTTTCTCTTCCGCCGAAGAATCCTTAGCCAAAAAGAAAAAAAAAACAAAAAATTAATATTGTCTTAAGTTGTGTTAACTTTGTCAATATAGCACATAAATATATTGTCATGCTTTATAGAAAATTCTAAATAAATATCATGATAGCATAATAATTTCTATAGGCATACAAATATTTATGGACTACCTAGAATTTTATCTTGTAATCCTCGTAATTTTCATAACAAAAAATAGGAGACCCGTTCTGATGCACCAAATTAAAATATATGTATTGCATGTGGGGCTCCTATTCTAGTATTGTTACCCTACGATGTTTCCCTACTTGCGATGTGACTACAGGAAGCTGACAGCGGATGACGCGCTGGACCTGGCCGAGCAGGTGGCGATCGTCATCGCCCATGGCGATCGCCGTCACTCATGGCTTCTTCCTCTTCGTGGGCATCTTGATGGCGGCCAATATCTCCTGTGGCCACCTCAACCCCGTTGTCACCTTCGGCCTTGTCGTGGGCGACCACATCACCATCCTCACCGGCATCTTCTACTGGGTCGCCCAGCTCCTCAGCTCCACCACCGCTTGCCTCCTCCTTAAGTTCGTAACCGGCAACAAGCTAAAAACAATACCAAAAATATCCCCACCATCCATCGTCATCCATCAGATAAAAATCAATCTCAACCATTCAATTTCTTTCCATTTAAGACGATATCGATGCACGGGGTGGTGATGAGGATGAACGAGGTTGAGGGGGCATGTAACAACCCAGGACCTTACCCAAAATAGCTAGCCAAAATGTATTATTTGGGTTTCTAGATCCTCTATAAGTACTCAAGATCTATCCAACGAATAACTGATGTGAGACTAAACACACACCCGCACGGGTCCTCACATACTTCCTTCGTTTAAGCCCTGGCGTCCTCATTAGGCTAAGGTTTGAAAGCCATTCAAATCTAATCACAAGCAGTACAATAGGCCCGTGGTCAGCCCCAATGGATTGGTGTTGCAGTGTCCCCTAGTCCACATAGATTATGGGTCGGATCTATTCTAAAACCATTTATAACAACCCAAGACCTCACCCAAAATGGCTAGCCGAAAGATATTATTTGGATTCCTTAATCCTATATAAGTATCCAAAATCTACCCAGCAAATAACCAATGTGAGACTAAATATACGTCCGCACGGATCCTCACATACTTTGTCATGCCCCAAATCCACCATTCGGATCCGGAGCGCGACACAACCGCATACTTCCTTGGGCAAAGCCCTAGAGTAAATGCAAGGCCTAAAAATATATTACAACCTCAATATCATTTGAACAATGATATCAATTCATACCAAACAACAGAGTTGGTCAAAATTTGATCATCTAACCAGTATCAATGATACTCTATCTAGTCATCCCCTCCACCTGTGATTTCAACCATAGTCATGTATTATGCAACCCGCAAGTCTGAAAAATTAAGAGAAAGAGGAAAGAGTTGTGAGTTTTACGGTCGAGTAAGAATCTCCACACATCCACACCATTATAATTATAGCATAAGTTTGAAAATCATAAGAAATCGCCGCACACATCATGAAATCACAAACCGGCTAATGTTCAAATAATTAGCATAATATGTATATCAAATATTATAGAAATCCAGCCACTCAAGAGTAATATATCAAATGATATCTCGTAAATCTTTATTAGTGTTTTCAATGCTTTTTATTGTATTTTTTTTTAACTTGATTCAAATCAATTATCTTTTTGATTTTGGGCCAAATCCCGGTTACATTTCCAGCCCATGATGGGGCAACCAATTGTATCATATATTTCTAACCTGTGATAGGACAACCAAGAGTATCCTGCCTGTGGTAGGACAATCAATAGTATCACATTTCCAGCTTGTGATGGGATAACTAATAGTTTCACATTTTCAGACTATAACAGAGCAACTAATAGTATCACATTTTCAGCCTATGACAGGGCAACCAATAGTTTTACATTTTTAACCTGTGACGGGGCAACCAATAGTATCACAAGGCAGTGATGGAGGTGTTGATCACCTTCGCACTAGTGTACGCAGTTTACGCAATGGCGGTGAACCCCAAGAAGGGCTCGCTCGTGACGGTGGCACCCATGGCCATCGGCTTCATTGTGGGGCCAACATCCTCGTTGCCAGCCCCTTCGGCAGTGGCTTCATGAGCCGTGCCCGTTCCTTCGGACCGGCGTTGCGGCCAGAGATTTCGCCAGCAACTGGGTCTTCTGGGTGGGCCTGCTCATTAGAGGCGGGCTTGCTGGGCTCATTCACAGGGACATCTTCATTGTTCCTATGGGCCGGTTCCGGCCCAGGCCGTCGAGACATTGATGAGGGAATTGTTGGGTTGAATTGGATGTGATCGCCTTCGCTTTCCTATCACTCTCGTTGCTTGGGTTTTCCATATATTACGATAATAAATGTACATATAAGAGTACATAACGTGGGCCACGCGGAATGTACGCATGTCAAGGGCGATTTGATCAATCATTGTTCTTGATAAGGGAGTGGCAGTCTAAAGCGTATCAGACGAGATGTTGTAATCTTAAACATTTATGGGGAACACAAATAAGGCCTGAAAAGTAGGAAAATATCGCACCAGCAATTTGTTTTGCTTCCTGGAGGACGTAAAATAGAACAGTGAGAGGGAAAGATAAGAAAAATATAAGATATGTCATTATTTATTGTGTGATTAGCCACTCATTTTTAGATGCTGTAAAAGGAAAACAGAGCATATATATGAATCATTCTTTCTCTGTTTCTCCACTGCAATTTCTATGTGATCCTCCATGCAAACCTTGGTTGCTACATTTTTAAATACATAAATAAACTGTTGTAACATTGTCTTAATATTGTTGTCGGATCTCCAAGTCATTTTGTTTGAAATAGAGAAAATTGTTAAGCAAAGCACATGACTCAAAGTTAGGTTAACCAGATAATTTTCTAGTAATCTGGATACACTTGCTATTTATGGCTCAAAGTTTAGGCTAACCACTCTAGTTCCTCCATTTGATAGTGCTTGACACAAGTATGTATCATTCTATATGACAACCTAGGATTTTATCTAAAAAGACTACCTAGAAGATATTATTTGAGATTTTTGGTCCCATATAAATATCCAAGATCTACTCAGTATATATCCAATATAAGACTAAACACATGTCCGCACGAATCCTCGCATATGTTTTTATTTAAGACTTAGCATTTCGCCTGTCTAAGGGTCAAAATCTATTCAAATATAATTATAAACATCATGATCGGTCTGTGGTCAATCCAAATAGTCCCATGTTGTAACGTCCCAAAATTTACAAGGGCTATGGGCCGGGTCTGATACTATTTATCGTAATTTAGGACCTTATCCAAAAAAAAGCTAATTAAAAAATATTATTTGAATTTTTTGGTCAGTATTCAAGATACCTCATATATAGCCAATATCGAATTAAATATATGCTCGTACAGATCCTTGTATCCTAAATGTTTTGGAAGCATGCCCATTGAACCTTCTATTATTTTTGTATAGGAAAATACCATCAAGGTAAGAAAAAAAAAGGTGGGGAAAAATGTGTTTGTATTGGAGCAGCAAGTGCACACGATATACCCATCTTTCCACCAGATTGTAAAATTTACGCCAAAACAACCAGAAGTGCCATGGTAAAGCCAAAAAGTTACTTGGAAAGTCCTAAAACCATAGAGGGCACTCTGAATTTATATGTTGACCTCCAGAGTTGGGACTTCCATACCTCCCAAATCGCACGTTGATCCAATAATGATGTGGCGGCTCTACACCCGCGAGGGCTTCAACTAAGTACGACCCAAACGACTCATTAGAGGGAGCAGCTCGTCCCCATCCAATAAAAATCCACGCCATTAGATGACCAACCGTACACCCTTTTAGTTGACATGGGCCCCTCTTATCCATGTAAGGTGTTTGTTTGGGTGTTTCCGTGGTTGGGTGCGTCCTGATTTTACAATTCCATTCTACTTTTAGCATGCCAGCGTGACAGGAGAAGGTTTCGTCAACCCAAAAAAAAAAAAAGTGACAGGAGAAGGACACCTTGCAAGCTAGAGAAAAGAGGGTCGCGAATCCCATAAGCCACTTGTGGCCTTCCTTGCGGCTAGCTCAAAAGCCCCATCGTTCCTGAAGAAAAAGGCCCTGGTACGCATCAACTAACCATCCGATTTTGCCGCTTTATCTGGCACCGATCCTCCCGTCGATGCCCCGAAGAAAAAGGCCGGCGGAAATTACTTTTTGACCCTGAATTTGATTACGGTTTAACAATTAGTCTCTAATTAGATTTCATTACAATTTAGCTCTCGCTCTTTAATCATACGAGCTTATACTTTATTTAGTACCAGTTTATATTCATATCTGTTGTGGTTGAAATTTATTTATTTTGTTTCCTACTTTACATCTCTAACGGATAGTGGCTGTAGATTCGAATTTCACGAATTGCATCTATACATATTGGAATATGAATAATTAAAATATTGCAAATCCTCCTTACTTTCTCTTAATATATACTCGTATCTAATTTATACGCACTCATAATTCTTTTTAATACGAACCGCTATTAAGGCTGCAAATGAGTCGGGTCGACCCATGATCCGACCCGACCCGTGTAGACTCGATCCGATCCGAATGGACCCGAAGAGAGAGAGAAAGAGAGAGGGAGAGAGAGAAAAAAAAGAGGAAAAGCTCGGATTCTCTCTCGATCTATTACACTATTGAAACATCTGGTATCTCAGTAGCTAGGTTTTTTTTTCCTTCTGTTTTTTGGTTTTTGTTTCTTTTAACTTTTGAAGGGAGAAAGTGAGGGAACGCTGAACTGAATATGGGTCATGTGCCCGTTTCTGCAATGGAATTGGATTTTGGAAGAAGGTCTGGGATTTTCTTTGCCCTCCTGAGAGGGGAGCTGGGAGACACCAAATTTCGTCCAATCAGTCATATAGATAAAAAATAGTGTGATATGAAATTTGGCTTGTAGACGGACTTACTTAGTTCGTCACGGGTCATCTGTTCTAACTGGAGGTTAATTGCAAATCTTTCAAGTCATGGGTCACCCAGCACCTCATAGTTATGATATGGCCACATTAAATTTGCCCAAATTCTTTCCCGAAAGCACAAAAAATGGGCTTAATTCGGACCCGGACCCGACTCAGATCCGACCCGAACCCGACTCGGATTCGACCCAACCCGATCTTCAACCAGGTCGGGTCTGGGTCCAAAATTAGGATCCGAACAAAAAATCGAGTTGGATCGGGGTTACTCAGGATCCGATTCGATCCGATCCATTTGCACCCCTAACCGCTATAGGACCACCATCAAATTAAAAGAATTAGAAAAATGTTTTTCCATTGCGTGTGCTGATTGTTACATAAGAAATGAAAGAGGGCTCGTAAGTACCACGTGTATCAATTCTAGCCGACGATCCGGCTTCTAAGTTACACCAAGATACCAAGTCAAAAAACCGCTTCCATCGTGTCGTGCGAAAGGGCCGTTGCGTGGCATATTCGTAATTATCCTGTAAAACCATGAGCCGTTCCGGATGCCCCTCGCTCCTAACTCGGATGGCGTCCCTAAATTCATCCCCAATCTGGCTCCCGTCGCTTCGATTCGCTAACGCGTGCGAGAGAGAGAGAGAGAACGAGGGAGCGAGAAGTAGAAAGGGAGTGAGGGAAAAAGGGCTCTTCGTTTTCCACCTGTTCGCCCCGTAGCAGCCCTCCGAACCGCCGGAGAATTCTCGGAGCCCCGCCGGAGGGAGTCGTCGCCGCTGTCCGCCGCCTCGGAAACCATGTCGGGGGGTCGCGGAGTTAGGGTTTTGTGCCCGGAGGGGAGCCTCGCGATGCCAATCGAGTCCATCGGGAAATGAGCCTGCGGATCGCCGTGGGATTTGGGGTCCGGACGCTCGACGGCCAAGATTTCGTCTCCGGATGGAGGGTGGCGGAAGCCTAGGCACTTTCTCTCCGGTACTTGTGCCTCTTTTTTCTTTTTACCGCCTCACGCTCTTCGCTCCACTTGCTAGTTGTTTCACTACTTTTTCTGATTCGGTCGTTTAGCCCGGAAGGAAGATTAGGGTTTTTGATGTGCTCGATTTGAATGGTATGTGGCGGGAATCTTTACCCTTGCTTTCCTCTGAGGTCATCCGTTCCTCAAAGTTAGGGTTTTTTGTGAAAATTGTGCGATTTTGGCTTTTTATCGAGCTTAGTTGAACGCAGAGATCATCTTGGCTTAGGGTTATTCTGTATTGCGGGCAAATGTTTGGTTTTTGATTCGTTTTATGAAATAATTTAACTGATGGCTTTGCTGCTCTTCCTGTTATTGCTCTTTCCTTCACTTGATCACTTTTCAGGTAGAAAACAGGGTTTACCAAGATGTGCTGTTAAGAGTTTCATTGTCTTGTGAGTCGTAGTTTCTCATGATAAATTGGATAATTTTGTCCATGTAACAATCAGATTTTCGTTTATTGCAACGAATTTGGCCTCGGAGTCTTACTAACGTACGACTAAATTGTTTTTGGTTATTTTACCCATTTTATGCAAGCATGTATTATATGGTTTCACAGGTTACCAGCATCTCAGTGTATTAGAGTGCAAACGTATTTAGCTCACTATAAGGAATGATTTCTGTTGAATCAAACAGTATACTACGTGGGTTAATCTTAGATCTAGTTACTGGATACATTATGGACGATAATAGCTTAGTGGATTGGTCAATATCCTTGCTTTCTATTTTATGTTCCCCTGGTCTATGATAACCATGGGATGATCAGTTACAACTAAGTTTCTGGTCCGAACTAGCCTCAGATATAACTCTAATTGCACTTGCATCACCCAAGCTGAAAGATTAAGGCCTCTGAGCTTTTTGTTGCTGAGCTGATTCAGATAATTCAATCTTGATCTTAGAAGGTAGGTTGCTAGGTTTGGCAGTTTTTAATTAATTATGCTTGTTAAATGTGAACAGTAAATGGCTTAATAATTAGGCAGTTTTTCATCAGACATTTCGGTTTAAAATCTAGCGTATTTACTAACTAAAAGATCAGCTGGTTTAGTCAGCGCGTCGTTATGATTAATATTTTACATTTTCTGTTTGTACATGCTTTGATCAATTGGACAGTGTTAATATGGATGAGATCAGGTTAACAGGTTAGTTTCGAGGTTTATCCAAGTAGAACTAGTTGACAGCAGTTTTACATGGACACATCGTTTCTGGGAGGTCTGGGGATAACATTTCTCAGTTTTTATCTGTCTAGTAGGTTTGAAGTTTTTTTAGTGCTTGAATCGATTCCAATTGCTCCCCTTCAATCCTGTTTCTACCCGCTTAATACTTTTGTCAATCTTGAAATTTATTGAAGTGGAAGAGATTGCACCAATCACTAGTTCTTCAGAAACTGTAGGAATCTTAGGAGAGACTCAATTTGTTAAGTCCAAATCTAAACTACTTAACAATTTCCAGTCAGTTAAAGTGAAATTGACATGATAAGGTTTTAGGGAGTAAAAAATTACCGGACACAACCAACTGTGCCACACCTGTGCGTACTTCTATCTGTGATCCTTTTGAGGACTCATTTGCAGCCATATTTGAAAGATGATGCTTGTATAACTTCAAATGCTCTGACTTTAGAAGCATCATCTTTTCACATTTTCTTCTCAACAATAAGTTATTCTGAGTATTATACGTGATTTTTTGTTGATTGCTTAGTTCTACTTGGTCATTGGCTATATATGGTACACACTGTAATGGAGTCCTATGACTATGAACAGGACATGATTACTAAGCAATTACAAAGGTCATAAGGGGTGGCCTTACCATAAGAGTACAGTGACTGAGAAATTAGTGCATTGATTTCTGCATTGCATTAGCTTTCTTGCTGGATCTTAGTGCTAGAACGTTGTTTCAATTCATTTATGATTGACTTTGAATTGGTATTTTAACTTTTAAACAAGAATTGAAACTTTAATTTAGGTTGTGTCTTGGTCAACTGGTTGGCCTTCAGCAAATACATTCTGGAGCAGAAGGGATTAACTTTAGTACGAGGCTAATGAGCGATGAACATTTGAAAATCTTGGAAGCAGCAAATTATAAATCTTGAAAAAGAAAACAAATAAGGTAAAATATAACCATAAAGCATGCACAAAACTAAACTAGTTTGCGAGTGTGTGTCTGCTGTTTTAGAAATATCCAGTGCAACATTATCGATGATTCACCAATTTTAGGAACATGGAACATATATCTTGGAAAAAGAACACAATGTTGTTTTTGGGCACCATGATTGTAAGAGAAAAAATTGTCGAAAAAATTTTAGAAGGCTAGAAATGTCCTCTGACAATGTGTGGCCGTTAGAAAATTGGGTAGTTTCACTTTCTGGAGTTAAGGCTATGATAGTTATAACATGTTGAAATTATCGAGTTTCAATTTGTCTTAAAGTTTGTGCGGAATTTCTTTCTCTGGAGATATGATTCTTCACAGTCAAAACACGTCAACTTTAGAACATATTGAAGTGATTGTATAGACTTATATATGGTGTTTTTGCATATGAATAAAACTGACAGGTTTCGTCGCCATAATTTGAATTGCTTCTTTCTGTTTTGTGCAAAGTTGTTTTAGTACCTCCATAGTTCATATGTAAGTATTGGTCCCCTACTGTCTTTAGAAGCATTTTAACCTATGTTTGGAGGGATTGTTGAGATCAACACATACTGGTTGGTTTCTTCTGAATCTAAACCCAACACTCTATAAAGAGGATCTGGCAGTCGTTCTACTTCGTATTTCACCAATTTGCCATTTACCTTGATTTTCAGTAGCATATCACTTTACAGTGTCAATGTTCATCACTCTTATAAACATTTTTGTCTATGAATCAGTTACGGGCTTGGGAGAGAGATAAAAGGGATAATAAAGAGATGAATTATGTCTCATGAATAGGCCATTATCATGGAGCTGTGCCTCTGTAGATGGTTGTAAGATAAGGGTTTTGTCGAAACCAATCTGGATGGTCAAATAAAAAGGTGTGAAAACAGGTTGCACGTAAATTAGGGCCTCTCTTATGAATTTTGTATGCACCGGTAAATATTTGTGTTGGGTGCTTTTAATGGTTTTACAGGTCTGTTTTGTATTCTCTCGAGTATTCCATTAACTTGTGTACAGGTATGTCATTTAAAATGAAGCAATTTGTTATATTGTTTCAAGCACAAAGCATTCCATTTTCTCATAGATTAATACCGGTATAAATAGCTAGAATTATTTATTACCTCTATAACTTCTATTACAAAGCTGTCGCTGAATTTTCCAAGTAGAAGGTTTTCCATAGCTGTTCAAACTAATTTGTGGAGTTACTATGTGTACTTTACTCAAAATATATACATTTCAATTTGTTGCAGGGATACATCCATGGATTATGATGATAATGATTTTCAAAGCCAGAATTTTCAACTAGTTGGAGAAGACAGCAACAGGTTTCCTCCAAGTTTGAGGTCATTTGCTCTACCAAAATTTGATTTTGATGAACATCTCCAGGTCCATCTGAGGTTTGACAGTTTAGTTGAACCAGAGGTTTTACTTGGCATACAAGATCAAGAAAACAATTGGATTGAGCACTTTTCACCAGGAAGTAGTGCAATAGAATTTAGTTCAAGTGCAGCTGAATCTTGCTCCATTTCTAGGCATAACAATGTCTGGTCTGAGGCTACATCCTCTGAATCTGTGGAGATGTTATTGAAATCTGTTGGAGAAGATGAGATGGTAAACAAAAAAGTTGACACTAAAGAGGCAGATGCACATGATCAATTGAATGGGCTAGATGATCAAATGGATCCCTTGATTAGACAAGATGATTCCCAAAATTCTCGCATGGCAGCTATTGTACACTCAGATCTCACCATACAGCCTGATAGATCTAATAATATCCTTTCAGGGCCAGATGAGGATGCATTTAGGGGTCAGCCTCAGGTTGAAGGTATGTCTCAAACTTCAAAAGATGAAAAACCGGAAAAAGACTTGGATCTAAGTTCGTCTGTTGAGAAGTTTAGCTCTGATCGAAAGGTTGTTCCTGAGCAATGCACTGCTGATAAAACTTCTTCCGATGAAGTTATTAATGAGTTTTTTGAGAGTGTTCAGGATGCTGATTCCTTGGATAATGCATTCATGAGGAAGAGTACACCTGATGATCATGGTTGTGCTCCATGTGCGGGTACAAGAGCAAGTTCTGAATACAGGAATACTCAAGATGACCCTGCAGCAATTTCCATGGATAGATCTGGTATGTATTCTGGGAGGCAATCGTTCTCAGAGCGAATAATGGAGGGAAACAAAGAGGTTGACATGCTTGAGAAATCCGAAGGTCTGCAACCTGATAATCATCAGAAAGCATATGGTCAGATTACATGCAGTGATGGTAAAATGATTGATCAGCATTCTGAAGGTCTTGCACTCAACAATGATTTTTCCAACATGAAGGATTCTTCATGTTCAGAGCCATCTATGGATTCTTTGGTGTATTTAAATGAAGAGTGCAATAAGTCCATGTTTTCTGAGAACTCTAATGGATTATTGGAAGCTATTGCTTACCAGGGTAAGGCCTTAAACAAAGACAATGAGACAGGTGATAAGGTTGTGACACACATGAATGAAAAGTCTTCTTTAGAGGTGGCAGGAGATATGAAATTTGAGAGGCATTCTCTTGAAGTCAGCAATGAAAATATTGCTAAGGTACCTCGTATAACAGAAGCATCTGAAAATGCTGGCCATGATGAGGCTGAATTTCTTTCAAAAAATGATGATCTTCATGCAAGTATTCTGCCCATTAACACAAGTATAGCTGATTTAGGGGAGGAAAGAGAACTTTCTCCTTGTAAGGAAGTTATTGAAGAGAAACAAAACCTTGAAGGTCAGATATCTGACAAAAACAACAATGATTCTCATAATACCAAACCCACTGTTATACAAAAGAGCGTAGAAGATGAAGATCTTAAAGATACTAATGAGAAATCAAGTGTCACATCGAAGGCTTCAGAAGATGCTTCTTTCGAGAAATCTCCTTTGCCTACTTTACAGCATGATACAGAAGTAAAGGTATTGTCTTCCACTTGTGACAAATCAATTGAGATGAAGAAAGCAGGTACTTCAGAGGCCGAGTCCATTGATGACAATGTGATCCCTCCAGATATTTCTGTTATTGGAAAGGAATTCATAGCACCATTCGTTGTTTCATGTGGTGCAAGCTCTAATACTGACAATTCTAATGTTACTGAGAGGGTAGAAGAGGCCTCATTTATAGCCCAAAATGCTGTTATGGTGAAAGATGGTTCATCTGTCACGAAACTTATTCAGGATGAATCTGGTAATTTTTTTCTCTTAATTTTGAATGCTTTTTCTTTTCTATAATCGGTATGATTTTGGAGGCAAAATCCTTCTTATTGGACTGATATGCATGTTCTTTTGATCAGTCGCTGATCCTGCTACAGTAGGTACCAAGTCAACTTCACTCAGTGATTCAACTGTTGTCCACCGGTCATGGTCTGAAGATGCTCTTGCTGTGGGTGTGGTTGGAGAACCGAAAGATGCAGCAGTGTCACCTTTACATGCATCAGAGCATATGCACTCTGATGAGAAGGCTGCAAAAATTTCAGCATCTGTTAGAGAGAGTAACTTAGATTCACAGATATCAAGTGAGCCAACTACAGTTGCTGATGCAGTTCTGGATGGTGCGCTGCCAAGGAATATTGTTCCGGATGAATCAGGTAATCTTAACTGTTATTTTTTTAAAAATATTATTAATCATGGATAAATTTGGAAATTCAGTTTCTAAGATGATGGACCTCATTCATATTAGTTGTGGGGCAATTGCTGGTCTTGTCAGTGTTGAAGGGTAACATGAATTTCCGAATACAGCATGAACATTTATAGTCTGGTCCTGATGAACCTATTCTGTATGTTCCATTATAAGCTACAACTTGTTGTATTTGTGCAGTCTGTATTTCCTGTGAAAATTCTTTTTTTGTAGAATATGAGGTCAAACTTGGGCTCTATAATTAACCCAATTGCGCATGGACAAGATAACCAGTTTGAAGGGGCTCTTGCTTTCCCCTTCTTTTCCTATGGGGCAAAGAATGTGTCTGATTTTTCCTTTTTTTTTCCTTAAACTGAATGCGGAAACAGTCTTGATTGATATTGGGGGTGCCATAGGTGGGTAAAAGTGACGGTGTTTTTGCTTCAAGTCTTTGGCTTGGATCAGGTGGATCTGTGGGAGTTCAGGGTGGATTAGCTGTTTTAGTTATCGTGGCAGGAAGTGTGTTTCTGTGCTTCGTTTTCTTTTTCTCTCATTTAAGTGCTTGAATATTTATAAATCTTGAAAATTTTTGTTGAATATCTGCATAATGGCTTTTGTTCAAAACTATGTTGCTTTCTTTGCAGCAGAAACTGCTAAGAAAGATGAGAAGCAGCCGATGCCTGTACCTCCATCTGTAGGAGAGTCTATTTTTCAAAATGGACAGCAAAGTAATGAAGCTAATATAACTCCTGGAGATGACTGTCATGTGCAGAATCTTGCTGTGGAAACCAACTGTGAGTTGTCTCTTCATTTTAAATGTTTTACAAATTGATAATCATATTTGGTTGATTTTTCCTCAAGTTGATGGATGCTAGTTCTTTATACACTTTTATTCTCTAATATCAGTTTCTTGAAATTTAGGAATCAAAAGATGACATGCATAGGTTAATTTGTCTTTATTGGTTGAGGAAAACTAGAATTTTTATCTTTAAGCAAATGAAACATATCATGTTGGAAGATCATATATAGATGTGGTATCTGCATTTCCTTGCATGGGTTAAATTGCTCTACTCCCTAATTTTGCATGACTTTCTGATTCAAGTTAATATTGAGTGGTATATAACAAGTAGTAGAGGGCTAAGATTGCACATGGCTGGGTTTCAGGCAATTTTGATATTGTTTGGGCCAAAATTTGGACATCCTAGGCCAAGGCCTATCCCATGTGCGTCTCTTTATGTGGTGCATCCGATGGAGATGCAGCTATTTAATGCAGCTGATGTTTTTGCTGCTTATTTATTTACTATTGTATAATGGAAAGTTCTTGTGACTGCTGTGAACTTTAAACTCGTGTAATCATTGTTAGAGAGTTTGTCAAGGAAAAAAGATTCATAAAAAAGAAAGAAAATAACTTTTGGGAAACTGAATTGAATCCTGAAGAAATCCATTCTATATCTTAGTGGACTCTCTCTAGATGGAAAAGAAACACTTACACTCATCTCCGAAGAAACTACCTACCATCTCAAGCGACTGTCCTCTCTCTTATCTTTTTTATTAGCTGTTCATTTTCACTTTCATGTGCATCGCAGAGTCCCAATGCTAGTCAAATAAATGATGTCTGTTTTTCATGTGGTGTTTTGCTGGTTCTTTAGTATAAGTTCAAGAAGAGCATTAGGATAGTTGGCCTGTTTGCCTTATTGCAGGTGATGCATCCGGTGCCTATACAAACAAATCTCCCCATTCCGCCTTGCCTACAAGCAATGTTGAATCCCACTTATTGGAACCTGGAAGCAGTATTCAGGGTTCACTTGAGCCAAGTTGTGGTTCACCCACAGTCATCAGTTGCACTGAACATTCTCAAGATGGAGTGGAGTGTCAAGAGGGTAGTAGAGGATTGTTGGAGCATACTGGTCCTACTTCAGATGACCCACCTCGTATATCTTCTGATGCAATGGTGAGTGCTGGTAAAGTCAAAGCCAGGGACTGTAATTCCAAGGAGGGTACTGCATCTGAAGATGATAGAAGCTTTAAATTTGAGGTTGGATCAGTAGCAGAGTTGTCTGAAAAGAACACTGGAAATAACTGGAAACCCTTTTCCAGTATGCATCCTTCTGAACTTCCTCAGGTAACTGGTCTCTATCTCTCTCTTGCGATAGGACAGGATCATCATCATCATCATCATCTTCTTCTTCGTCTTTTTCTTCTTATGTTTCATGTCTTGTTTTAATGTTTTCCTGAAGACTGTTAAGTCCCTCAACTAAATGTGGTTTTTTGCAATCCAATTCCAAGGTTTCAAAAGAGAATTCTGAACATGGCCCTAGAGAATCCAAAGAAAGGAGTCCTCGTGTGACCATGACCAAAACAATTGGTGAAGATAAAAGTAAGCAAGCATCGGGCTCTGGAACTGGAAAAGCAAGCACTTCAAAAAGGGCTGCTAAAGAAACATCATCACCAAAAAAGGCAAAAGAAAGGGAAAGGAATATATGTAGTACGTCTCCTACTGGCGATGCAAGGTTGGAGGAGATGCGACAACACCCCTGTGTTGAGAGCAGTAGTATGAAGACGTCTTGTTCTCCGACCGTTCAGACATCTAATTTGCCTGACTTGAATACTTCAGTTTCTACTGCAGCATTGTTTCACCAACCTTTCACAGATCTACAACAAGTACAACTGCGTGCACAGATCTTTGTTTATGGATCTTTAATGTGAGTCCTAAGGTCTGTTTGTTTATTGTTTTTATATTTATCTATTTATTATTAATTTGTGTTTTAATATGTTGCTGCAGTCAAGGTATTCCGCCGGATGAGGCTTGTATGATATCGGCCTTTGGAGGAACTGGTAGGAGCTTGGGCACAACCTAATTAATGCGACTTTTTTTGTCTTTTTATAATATGTGCCTTAGTCTGTTTTTAATTGTTTTGACGGGTCATCATTGATGAACAAATAGGTGGTGGAAGGAGCTTATGGGATGGAGTTTGGCGTGCTGCTGCAGAAAGGTTCCAGAAACAGAAATCACCTCTGAATAATTCTGAAACCCCACTACATTCTTCTTCAGGTAATTATTTTTGAATTGATAATTGTTTTTGTTAACTAATGCCTGATTACTAGATGATTGGTTGAGGCAATTGACATTTGCAGGTGTCAGGGTTACTGAGCAAGGAACGAGGTCCAGTCCACTTCAAAGCAAGGCCCTCTATACCCCTGCTAGCCGAAGTGGCACCAAGGTTGTGCCTTCAACTATGGTAAATTCAACAATGTGTTTGCCATCACCTTTGTGGAGTATTTCTTCTCATGATGCGTTACCATCTAATGTGCAAAGAGGCACACATCTGGACTTCAATCAGGCTTTATCTCCCCTGCATTCATATCAATCTTCCCAAACGAGGCACTATACAGGCAATGCTACACCATGGTTTTCTCAGAGCCCTCGTCCTGGTTCCTGGGTTGTTTCCTCGCAAAGTTCAACTTTAGGAGCTAGCTCGCAACATTCTGCAATACCTCTTGCTGAAACTATTCAAGTAACACCTGTCAAAGACTCATCTACACCCTGTGCCTCCAATATGCAGCTTGTGTCCCCTAATACTCTGCCGCCGCCTCAGGCTCCCACGAGTGTTTCTGCAGCATCTGTTGTGCAGGTTGAAACCCAAAAGAAGTCGGCAAATCCTCCAAATACAAGGAACACATCTACTGCACAGAAGTCGAGAAAGAGGAAGAAGGGTTCGGCACTTGAAGAGCTTGGCCCAATCTTTTCAGTTTCTCAACCTCAGACTGAACCTGCTGCTTCCGCTACTGCTGTTACTAAGCATCTATCAACTTTGGCAGGCTACCCTTTATCCACAAACTCCTCTAGTAAAGCTGCCCCTGGTGGTCTTGTTTCAGCTACATCTCCCATTGCCTCTCCTACTCATTTCCAGATGGTTGGAGGTGGCGATGCTGAACAGAGGGTCATTCTTTCAGAGGAGACATACAATAGAATTGAGCAGTCAAAGCTGCAAGCAGAACATGCTGCTGCTCATGCTGCTACTGCAGTCCGGCACAGCCAAGGAATATGGAGTCAGTTAGCTACCCAAAAGAAATCTGGCTCAGTTTCAGAAGTTGAAGAGAAGCTTGCCTCTGCTGCTGTTGCAGCTGCAGCAGCTGCTTCTGTTGCAAAAGCAGCTGCAGAGGCTGCTAAGGTTGCATCAGAGGCTTCTTTACAGGCTAAGATGATGGTAGATGAAGCTCTGAGTTCTGCTAAAACGGGTCATCCTGGTCAAAATTCTGAGTCTGGCCTTGATGTTGGAAAGGATTTGGCAAGATTAACTCCTGTTTCAATATTGAAGGGCAAGGACAAGGTCAATGGATCGAGTTCAATCATTTCTGTTGCACGAGAGGCTGCCAGAAGAAGAGTGGAAGCAGCTTCTGCTGCGACAAAGCGAGCAGAGAACCTGGATGCCATTTTAAAAGCTGCAGAACTGACTGCAGAAGCTGTTTCGCAAGCAGGAATAATCGTTGCAATGGGGGATCCCTTACCATTTACTATCAGTGAATTGGTGGAAGCTGGTCCTGAAAGTTATTGGAAAATGCAGCACACAGCTATGGAGAAACATGCAAAAACCAATGACTTGCATCAAGAGGAAAATTTGGATGCAGATGCTCCTAATGATCATGATATATCTGTTAAACAATCTACTGAGCGACCGTTAGGCCATAGGGAGAGAGAGAGAGATACCAATGAAGAGGGGATAACTTCCCATAGTGAACAGGCCATGCAGTTGGAGGAAAATAGCATAGGTATGTTGAACTCGCAGTTCTTTCAAAAGGTTGTGCTTATTGCAGAATGGGTATATGAAAATTTCTGATTTGGTTGGTGTTTGGGCTTTTCTACCTGAATTAGGAATCACATCAGTAACTTTTCCAACTGATAGAGTTGAAAGAGATTCTCTGGCAAGTAATCTTAAAGGAACTAGCATCCAGAAGGGATCTCTTGTAGAGGTATAATCTTATTCCTAGTGTCATTTTCTCTTCCAAGAAGCATCATTTTAAGTTTATAATGCCTGTGTATGGAAGTTTCCATCTTTGTAGCTTTTCCTGATTGGTGATTCTTTCTTTACCTTGAAGGTGATGTTTTTAAAAGTTGCTTTCTGGTAGTGGTTGGTCAAGGGAGTGTATATATTTTTTGTGAATACATACGTGGATCATATTAAAAAGGAATAGATCAGTGGATATATTTGTGTATAACAAGTACTTAGAAAATGTTAAATTTCTTAGAAGAAAAAAGGTTGATTTGTTGGAAATACATATACATTTATTTGAGGACCTACGTTACTGTAACATGACATGTTTTAGTACAATAGTAATAGGTATTTGCAGATGTGTGCATAGAAACATAGTGTAACAGAATACTTGGGATTTATCAACATTCATTTGAGCCCTATGCAATAGTTTTTGAAATTGATAAGATTGTTTTAATTATGGGAGAGGTAGTTGAACAATTTTGATACATATTTTAATGTCTATACTAATGTGCCATTATAACACAGTTTTTTAGATAATGCTTTACTTAATGAAGAAAATTATTTTTTTTGGAAAAATAATAGACACGTGTACTCAAGCCATTCATTTCAATATAATGTAGATAAATATTCACCTTTTATTAGTCATCTGTCCAAAAACATGCTAAATAATTCAAGAAGTTTAACTGGCAACTCTACTAAATGGTTAATAATATCAACAAAAAGCTGGAAATAGATAATATGACTTTTAACTTGCAGGTCATAATTAAGTTCATGTTTTAAGACATTTGCATGAGAGGTAAGGGTGTTATATAACCTGCAATAGCTGACTAGCCCTAGGCAGGTTGCTTTGGTGCATGCTAAGAAGCTAGGTCACTTGGGACAGACACCTAGGTTGTTCGACCCTATGTGGCAAGGGACCACCTAAGCCAGGGCTGCTTCTTGGTTGCTAAGGTTGTGGCTTCTATTTTTTTTTTTTTGTGTTTTCTCTTGGCTTTTCTGAAATCTGGTTGAGTTTTGCAACCCTTAGGAAAAAATGTTTCTTTCATTACTCTTGGTTCTGATACTTTAGTCCTTGAAATTTGAATGAGGATTACCTTATTCTTTTATTTAAATGTTTCAGGTCGTGGCTGATGAGGATGGTCTCAGAGGGGTTTGGTTTTCTGCACAGGTTCTTGATGTGAAAGATGGTAAAGCATTTGTCTGCTACAACAATCTTCTTCCTGATGAAGGTAAACAACATTTTTTAAATGGCACCAGATGCATCTTTGTTGAGGAGAAATCTTTTGACCGTCCGGAACCCTCTTTACTTTCTGACAATTTAATATTGGTTCCTTAATTCAAGCTACTCCATTCTTTATTTTGGTTATGTAAGTGGACTATACCTCTGGACTACCTTGATTTCTCATTGGTTTGTTGTTATGGGCAAACCACTTCTCTTGTATGCAGGCTCTGGTCAGCTGGAGGAATGGATACCACTTGAGAGTGCAAACAATAACGCTCCTAGAATACGTGTTACTCATCCTATGGCTGCAGCGAAATCTGGAGGAACAAGGAAGCGGCGTAGAGAGGCTGTAGGAAATTATGCTTGGGCAGTTGGAGATAGGGTAGATGCATGGATACGGGATGGGTAAGATACTTTTTTGTCTTTCTTCATTTTGCTTCATTTGATTAACTTAGACTTCCGGAGAGAAATCTTGCTGCCAGATCAGTAGAAGTTGGTCATCATATCTTTGTGTTGTAATTCTAAATTGTGGTTTCCTCAGCTTTCATTTTATGAGATCTGAATATTTTTGTTCAGAAGTTATGTTCAGCTTTTTCTTTAGTATAAATTTTGTGCATCTTATGCCCGAAGTTGCCTCTTCTAAGATTTTGGTGCCAATTCAAGAGAGCTGATTCAGGTAGAATGCTGGTTGTAGAATATCCTCAAACTTTAGTGTGCTATATATTGATCCATGAGGACAACTCATCTAGTTGGAGAAGTCCTGTTGTTATAGTTACACTTTTTCCCCTTTCAAAGTTTGGCAACGCACTCTTCGTTGCTAAAAAAAAAAATATTGGGCAACCAGAGCTTTCGGTTGTTTATTCCATCATAGAATTACCCAAAGTTTTATTCATTTTTCTTGTAATGTCTAATTTGGGTTTGTACTCTTCTTCTTCTTCTTGGTTTCTTTTTCTCTTCTGAATCAGATAAATGGAAATCTTCATTTAGCCAAGTAACCAGACTGGTATTCTATTTTCTGATACATAATTTTTGTTTAATCGACAAAACAAATGCTACATGTTTTGGGTTGGCATTTAAGAACTCTTAGTCATTCATCTCCATTAATGGTCATTTCTCTGGCAAATCAAGCCGTTCCAGTTATTTCTCCTTGCTTGAAAATAGATTTTCTTAAATCTTTTAGTTTTCAGTCTTATGCCTTTAAACAGAAATTAGATAATTATGTTTGAATACAAGATTCATGTGTATCTGTTTTCTCTGTTCTTGTTTGCATGACATTTATCTACTAAAAAATTTTGTTTTATTATCAGATCATAATTGTCTTCACCTAATTTCTGTGGTTGCTTTTATTCTCAGTTGGTGGGAAGGGATTGTCACTGAAAAGAGCCCAGGTGATGAGACAAAGTTGACCGTCCATTTTCCAGGTATGCCCCTTGAAGGTGTAAATCCAGTTATCTTAATGTGCTGGCATCTGCTTTACTTTTGTGACTAAGTGGGTGTCAGATATCCACATGTGACCAATTTTAATAAATCTTTTTTATGACTGCATATAAACTTCTGTTGGATGCAAAATATGAGACTTGCATATATGTCCTGCTAAAACATGAAAAGTGCGTAAATGCCATCTGGCTTAGGTGACATCCTCTTGATAAGTGATTTTATTATACTGTATTATCATCTTATGTCCTCAAGGATATATATATTTTTTAAAATTGCTGTCTACAACTCTACACAGTGCTCAGTGACATTATTTGCATGTCAAAAAAATGAAGGATGCACATACACTATTGACACTATTCGCCTTGAAATTTTGAATTGAAAATGTATTCAGTTTTTAGATGAGCTAAATGGACTAGCTGAATTAATTTTTATCCTAGCCAAATAAATGGACCAGCTGAATTAATTTTTATCCTTGCCAAACTAAATCTATAATATCAAAATGAATGCAAAATGATAGAAAAGGTATGAACGCAAATTTCAGACCTTTGGTGGGATATAGATGCACTATCAACTTCTTGAAGTGTAAATAAGCAAGAAAGTTTTCTGATTATAATTGTGATGCCGTGTTTTCTTTCTGAGAAAATATTAGCAAGCCATATGGTTAATTAAGTGATATTGATGAGCATTAAGAAATCTTAAACTATGGGGTCAAAGGTTGCAAATCCATCAGTGTGGTTTGCTTTCAGAGAATCTAGATCTATCAAACTTTGTCTTGTGCGCCAGAATTGTTAAGTCTATCCTAAGAAGCAATTAATCTAACAGACAGATCTAAAGCAACCTTTTTATCTTAGGATCTGATGCACTAGATCTGTTAAGATGGATTGGCATTGTTTTTGGGAATTAGTGTGCTGTACATGGTTGTTGTGAAGTTGCCAGCCCAGATATATTGGCCCAGGCAACTTTTCTGGTGCACATAACTCCACCTTAAAGCATTTTCCTTTTAAGCTGGAAGTCTGACGATGTTAAGTGTGAAATGGTACTATATCTTATCGTAAAAACCATTAAATACTAGATTGTGGGATATTATGACATGCTACAGCACAAGATACTGGATTTAACTCAAGCCAAGAATTGATAAGCTAATAGTGAATAATATAGGTAATATCTAGGGTACTAAGAAAATAATTTGTGTTAAAATCAGGCAATCCACGATCCTGCTCATACAATCAGGACCAGAAAACCCTGATCCTAGTCGAGCACTTGGATTGTTTATGCAAGGGATTGGTTGATCTTATTTTGCATTTATGATCCTAAGCGCGGATCGCTCAATCCATTGGATTACCCAATCCACTTGAACGGGCCGTTAGTGCAGTGCTGATGAACTGATCCCAGAGCACTTTTCTAAATTATTGGTCATTCTAATTTTAGCTGGGTACTTTTCAGATTGTAATTAGAATTTATTTATCTAATTTTGATGATGACTTAGAGGAATATCGGACAGAGTTCTTGAATTGTTTCTTTTTAAAGAATGCTTTTTGAAGTCAAATCGGGGTATAATAAATAATCAGCTACCTACTTTTCTAATATGAAGAATTCTAATCCATATGAACCGAAGATCTGGTTCATTCAATATAGGCAAGTATTGTTCAGCTAGTCATATAGTATTTTGGAAGCCTTCTAAGAGAAGGAAAGGGAATCCGTGGAACCTATTAAAAGAAGATTTATGGCTATAGGGAGTAGATTGGACTGAGATTCTTTGTGAAGAGGAATAGTAATTAACTTGCGGCGGGTCCCTTGTTCCTCTTTCTTATTATTATATTTTATTATTACTCCTCTCTCTTCTGCTCTCCCGAATTTTCTCATTTTAATCAAACCCGCCTTCGCTTTCTTTCATGTGCTAAATATTGCTGTTGAACAGGAGTTTCTCAGTGAGGGCCTATTTGGATATTCCTGCATGATTGGGCTGAAAATTCTGTAAGGTTTGTAGATTGGGTTGTGTCCATTTAAGCATGGCCCTGTATAAACCAAACACCACCAAGCCTAAATTCCGTGGGAAAAAGAAAGGACCTGCATAGATCTTTTTTTTTTCTTGCTGCAGCCCAAAGACTAGGATCTGGGCTGGGTTTGGACAAGCTCTTAGAAAATGCAAACTAGATGGGCCAACAGGCCTGATTTTCTGCAGGATTTTTAGTCCAATCCTGTAAGATTATCCCAACCGGCCCTAATAATTAGATTTCTCCACTTATGATTTGTTATTCACTTTTCAGTTTTTTATATTTTTCTTATACTTTTCAAGAAATCTGAAAAGAAATTTTATAATCCACAAATCCATAATCCAATCTGATCCAAACCCCTCTATGTTTTATGTTCCAACCCAATCTTAACAATGATTACGCCTATGATTAAGTTCATGGTGAAAGTTTTGCTCAGCTAATCATCAGATTTACATAAAATATCTTCTTGATAAAATTTTGGTTCTATTTTCCAAGACATGTTTGTAACAGCTGCAGCTTGACATCTTTTAATCTTATCTTTTCATGAAGATGTTAAACCAGGATATATAGTTAACTTAGCAAGGTTAGTTAATTTGCAATGTGGATGGAATTTGGAAGAAATTTGTGAAGAGTCCTCTCCTGCGATCAGTTCTGCTTGTCAAGAAATTATCCAGAAGGTTCTTTGATGATATCCTAGCCCTTGGAATAGAACTTCAATTAGCTATGCAACCATCGTTACCATGAAGCCAATCTAGCAGCTGATTGGATGTATGAGGAGGGAATTTACAGCACGGAACTGACCGCTTTCTAACTGATTTCCCAGCAACTTTCCATGACATTGGAGATGTATAACCTGATTATATGCAATGATGGATCCATGTAATTGGCTAGGCTGTAACCTTTGCTAACGAAAGAAACATTTGGATAAAAGGGCAGAATTGGATAGGATGCATTAATCTTCAACACAATTTTGCAGACCATGGAAAAAAAAAAAGAAGATAAAATTTGTCAAATGGTTTCTGATGAATTATCTGCCCTCCACATCGCTTTCCTCCATCTCATCAACCCTTCAATTTCTTTATCAAATTTTAAAGCGAGGAAAATCCGTCCCTCTATCCCCAACAAAAAGTCCCTCTATCCCGTCGTCTTTCCATTCCATTTCCCCTCTATTCGTAGAATCTATTCCTCTCGTTTTTCATTACCAGTAAGAAGAGCTTTAGAGGAAAGAAGACAGGTTTGGAGCCGTAAGTAGCCTAGTCCAATATTCGGGGTAGCAAGTCATAAGCAAGCAAAAAGAGCAGGCCGAGCTGTAAAGAAAGAATAACGATGTCGGATCTTCGTCTTCGAGCTGTTCAGTAAGCAAGCAGAGGAGGTCCTCTTCCCCAAGTTACAAGAGCTTTTGGGATGTCAAGAGGATTTTGATTGTTCATTCATACAATCTAAACTATGGTGTGTCTGGAAATATAAATATTTGTAATTAAGTTTCTGGATCACGTGATGTATAGTGATGATTATGACTCATTGTAGGTTCATAGATTTTAATATTTTCTTCCATGCAGTTGTTTAAATTATTACAAAACAACCACTTATGACAAAGTTAACCTTGTTTCATTGTTGTCATTTTTTTAAATATCCTACTCGTGCCTTTATTTTGGAAAATATTTCCAACATTCCCCTACCCCCATCCCCGGAGTTGAGTGTTTGCATTATGGGCCTTTTTTTGAAGGAATTATAGATTGCATTTGTTTGCTTATATTGCAGCTGGAGGCGATTCATCAGTTGTTAGAGCTTGGAATCTTCGGCCATCTCTCACTTGGAAGGATGGTCAATGGATGTTGTGGTCCCATGTCAGAGAAAGAAATACAGTTGAACCCTATGAGGTTTGCATATAGTTTGATTTTTCTTGGAACTTTTGATAGCACAGGAAATTGTCTATGGGTAGTTATGTTATTATCTTTTTCCCTGGGCTAATTTGTGTTATGATGACTATTAGGGTGATACTCCCTATGAGAAGCGGCAAAAGCTTGGCAGGCTTGAAGGCAAGATTGATTCAGGAATTGATGGCAGAGGAGTAGGGAGTATGTCAACAGATGTGTGCAGTGATGATTCTAGGAAACCTGAAGATTCAAGATCACTAAATTTATCTGCAAAGGATAAAATCTTTTCTGTTGGAAAGAATGATAGAGAGCAAAGTAATTTTGGTGCACTGAAAGTAAAACGGACTGGTCTGCAGAAAGAAGGATCAAGAGTGGTCTTTGGTGTCCCTAAGCCTGGAAAGAAGCGAAAATTTATGGAAGTAAGCAAACATTACACTGCAGACAAGACTGAAAAGGCAAGTGAAGGAAATGATTCTATTAAATTTGCTAAGTATTTGATGCCACAAACATCCCGTGTATGGAGAACTACTTCAAAAGTGGAGAGCAAGGGAAAAAGGGCCAGCAACTCCAAGCCTAAGGGGCTTAAATCTGTAAAATCTCAAAACATTCAGGCTAGAGGTACAGCTGAGAGGGATAGTTCATCCATTACCACCGTGTCTGCTTCAAATGGTGGAGAAAGTGGTCTTGGTTCTATACCAAATGTCAAAGCTTCTTTTAATAATGAAGAGAACAATCTAGGAAAGAAAAACCTACCCGAAGCTGGTCCTTCGTCAACTAGTATTGGAACAGCAGATGCCGCAGCAACAGAGTCTTCTGTGCCAATGCCTGGTGTTCCATCATCTAAGAAGCCGTCCGCTGCTGTTGAAGCCGGTATTGGAGGAAAAGGAAAGGTTACACCTGCTACAGATAAATCGACTGGAACTGAATTTAAGGGCTCTGGAGATCCAGCTAAAATTATCCTGGATGCCACTGGACCTCGGAGATCCAACCGCAGAATCCAACCAACCTCGAGGGTAAGCTCTACTTAAACGATGATATGTTTTTTGAGTTTCTTTTCTGTTTGTTTGAGAAGGTATCTGTTTGTAGAATATTCTTATTTTTAATTGTTACCTGTATGCAGTCGATATTTGTACTGTAACTCGTGGATTATCTTTCTTTTTTCTTGCCCTTTGACTGTACGGTTGCTTAGACACGGTTCTGCAAGTCATTAACATGTTTTGACTTATGATATATGCTGTTTCATCTAATAATTTGTTGGTGTTTGCTCCAAGGAACGCTAAGCTATAGGTGACATTTTAGAAATGTTTTCTCGTTCAACATTCTCCTTGCTATTTTTAGGAATTACTGTGAATTGCTATTTTTTCTTCGATAGTGATCAGCTAGGTACTTGAGAACCAGTTCCACTTTCTCTCTATTACTAATGTGATTTGTTATCATCTTTTTATCCTTCTATTGTATGATTCTTTGTAATGATCTTTGGACATACATTGGAAAAGATTTTGCATTCTAGTTATCTTATCTACCCCTTTTAATGTCTGTAATCATTTCAACAAAGCTCAGTGATGCTTTTCCATACATACTCGTTCAATAGGCTTTGCCATTTATATCATTTTTAATGCAATTAACTTTTATTCTGATTAAATTATTTATAATTATCTGTTGAAATATTAGATTTGGAGTTTTCTGAACCGTACATAATTTTACACTATGAAGCCGTTCTTCTACTTCATAGCTTGAATTTTACTAGTGCAGTAAGCCCATAATTTTGTTTGAACTCTTGATTAAGTCGTGAATTATATCCAATTAAAACTGAAAGGAGCTTTGCTTGGATATTGTTGTATATCTTCTTGCTTTCTATGTTCAGAATTTTCTATGATAGAATTCAACTCAGTTACTAGAGGGTTGTGTCCATTTTTTTCCTAAGAAGAGCTCATAATGAAGAATATTTTATTTCTTGCTGTTTAGGCTCCAATTATCTATATTTAATTTTAACACTTTATGATGTTCATGCAACAGTTGCTAGAGGGATTGCAAAGTTCTCTGATCATATCCAAGATTCCCAGTGTTTCACATGACAGGGGTGCTAGAGCCCAGCATAGAGGTGCATCGTCTTCTAGAGGTGACTGTTTTTCTCTTAATACTTTCTTTCTTTTTTCCCATGGGTTCAAGATTGAGTAATCTTTTAATTATTGAAACAGGGAATGCTCATGGTTGAGAGGAAGGCTTTTTGATGCTGTTATTTGATCTATATACAAATCTTGTATGTCAGTGAAAGATTCATCAATCAGGATTTTTGTACATAAAATACCATTTTAGGACTGGAACCAGAAAGCTTTGTTCTTAAATTTTTAGATGTAAAATGCTATAGTGAGCTTAAATTAACCTTTATCATTTTCTTTACCTTGAGCAGTTGGACTTTCCTGTCTCTTTATATATTTGATTTGTCAATAGAACCAAAAATTTCATGTATTTATCCCCTAACACACCTGTTTAGAACCTATTTTGTATTGCAGGATTCAGATGATGCAACAGAATAACAAACTAGAACATCCTTCAGCTATCTTGCTGATTTGTAGGCATGAATTGCTGGTATGGGCATGTGGTTTCTGCTTGATATTATTTGTTTCTACTTTTGTTATTAGCCCGAGTAAGTTAAAACTAGTTTGTTCAGTTTTGTGCTTCTTGTATTCTGAACTGTCATTACTTGCTTTTCCTTCATTTTGTAACCTCAAAAGGGAAGTGGTGGGCTTGCCCAGGTGGTCATTCTTCTGCTTTGCAACCAAAGATTCTAGGTTTGATTCTTGACTGATGTAATCTGGATCTGGGTGGTTATGGTGAGGATGGGGCTCCCTCCCTTTCCCTCAAAAAAAAAAAAAAAACTTTATACAAAAGCAAGAGTTATATCTGATTGTGTCGATCTCTGATGCTTGTTTTTCCTTTATTTAATGTTAGAATCCACTTTGATACAAATCCTGCTTTCTGCAGGATTTACAGGTGCAGTCAGTGACGCTTGAATGCATGATTAAGGTTATCTCAATGGAATTTTATGGTGCAGAAATAGTAGGCTAACAATTTTCAGATCGAGGTATCACCAAAGAGACTGACTTGTAACACTTGTTGTATGAGGCCACCTCAGCGATCTATGGCAATAAATATAGTCTGACTAGTAGGTTCAGCAATGAAGATCCAATGTTGGCATAATCAGGTGCTCTGTTTTCGTGAGGTTAAGACAGGTTTTTCTTTGAGCCCTTGATATATTATTCATGTGGTATTATTCATGGTTGCAATGTTTTTGTCTTGTTGCCGCAAGAATCGTGTTCAACCGTTTCTCTGGATATTATATCTGTGATGAAGCTAGCTGGTAAGACTGTTTGCATGGGTTACCGTTGTTGTTGTAACAAAGAAAGGATGAAGTTTAGCAGTTTGATGTGAAAAATATATAGAGGGCATCTAGAGTCCGGTGGTACTTTAGCCTCCGCCTCTTACCCCCGCAGCTCGTCCGCATCGTATAGTGTCGTTTGTACCTGTCACTTGCCATTTGCTATGATTCATGGTCGTCAAAATAACCATATACGATGCTCCACTAATTGTTTGGTTATTGGAAGCTGTTGAAACCTTCAATCTGGGAGATTGTTCATCATGCGAATAGAGTTATTGGAAAGCTGTTGAAACCTGCAATCTGTGAGATTGTTCATTACGAGAATAGAGATAACTTTGATCCGTTTAGCGTACTTTAGCAAATTAAAATTTGTTGGATGGTTTTTTTGACTGCATGTGTATCAAACAACCTTGCATCTCGGTTGGGATATTGCTTTGAAAGAATAATTTTGTTACCCGTATGAATTTCGATACTCAGGTTTCGCCTTTCCTCAACATCAACCATAGATCAAAACCGTTTAATTTGAAGTTCCTTTTTCCTAGCTCGTGTGGTGGCAGCTCAAACCATGCGAAAGGAGTATCAGATCTATACGTACATCGATGATCCTTTTTAGTATGAGATCATTGAAAACAGAGTTTTATGTTAGACATCGAAATCACTGAGGGGGAAAGTAAGATTTTCATATGCTGTTGAAGGTGCCTGGTTTCTTTTGGCAGTGAAGTTTGTGCGGTAGCGTGGTGTAAAGACGTCCGGCCTGGAAAAATACTAAATATCACCACTCTAGTTCTTTCTTCTGTTTAATGCTGATACGGTGCTATTGGAATGGTGAGAACTATACCATTTAACCACACCTATTCCGTATGGATTACACCAGCCTCTGAGCGCCATTTAGAACTTGTTAATCCTGCAATATTCGCGAAAAAAACCCATTGAGTAACATGTATGCCTCCGTGATTCTTAATAAAACTCAATGCCATATGGTCCAGTAAGTCATGGAAGCTGAACTCTCCGGCAAGCTTGGACGGCTGGAAACCATCGGGGTGTGCATCAATGTGCTCAAGGATGGAGCCTAAGGTTCCAATGTCGATAACCGCGGAAAAAAAAGGTCAAAAGGTCGCGCAAGCCTTCGCGGGAATAGATGACATAACAAAAGCAGGTAAAAGTGCCGTGGTTTCTTATCCGTTCAATTATGGGATCACTACGACGAGTTCGGAAATCGTTCGTAAATACGGCTAAAATTAGAGCGGTCTGTTCATGTCCAACAAAACCACCCAAAACAAAAAAAAACACGTGATGCATGTTTCGTAATAAAAAAAATCAACATAATAACAATTAGACATCATGATTTTGAGCAAAAAATAAATATCAAATAAAAATAATAAAAATGTTGAATAAATAAAAATAAAGTAGAAAATAAAATTTAAATTATAATGATAAAAATAGATATAATATATATAAGTGGAGAAATCAAAATCATGTTTCTACTAATTATCTAATGCAAAGAAACACTAAATATAAATATAAATAATTTATTTTAAAATAAAAGTGATTTTCCTAGAAATTGTGAAACTTGTAAAGTACTAAAAACTTAAAAACCATAAGATAATATTGAAGTTGAAGTAGATAAAAATAATTTAAAATTCTGATATAAAATTAAATAAATATAAATTGAACATGTTTTCCTATTACTAATGTGCATTAGAATAAAAATATTAATGCACTTTTTAAAAAAAGAAGAAATAAGGTTTGTAAAAAAGAAAGGCAAAACTTGTAGAAGTATTGATAAATATGAAAAAAAAATAAAATCTTATCATCCTGGAAGAGAGAAATTTAGGACATTAAAAGCTATTAGATGCATAGAAATCAACAAGAATTAAGGAGATATTATAGACACCTTCAATGTAGAGCGTTTCATTGATTTTGAGGTAATGTGCATTTTATTGCTAGGTATATAAAAGGATGGGAAGTTTCTAGTTTTTATTTTCTTTCTTTTAGAGAGAGAAGTTATACTTTGTTTAATCAGATTACCTATTTTAATAGCAAAAGCCATTGTTCAGAAACTATGAGTTGCACAAGGGTTGCCAGGTGCACTGTAGCTCATGCATTCCAAAATAGATGCTTGCGGAGTTTCATTTCTTAGTAGTCGATGTTAGCAGAGTTTGCATTTATATGTGTGTGTATGGTGCTTCAACTTTCGCAAGTCAGATTTATGTCGTACAAATAGTTTGCTGGCATCCTGTTATCAGAGTTTGCAGGAGATAATTGATCGGGGAAAAGAAAAAAGATCAATCATTTCAATGATTATAACAATCATAAAAATAATTAACTTTCACATACCTCAGAAGTTATCAGTAGCCCTACAGTCATGCCAGTAATGTCAGTAAAGATACCTGAGTTGACACTGAAAATGCAAGAATTTCTGACTCCAACTCTTGGTGTCAATTTTGCACCCATGCTCCAGAGAATGGCTGCTCCGTCACACAAAGGAACTAGTTTGTCCCTGATCAAGATATATAGCTTGTGTCTGATCTAGATGTATTACCTAAAATCTCTTTGATGCCTCATGCAAGCTTCAGCAGATTCCAGTGCCTAAAATAAAGTAGCAGTTGGCCTGCTGGTAAATTCTTTTGGTAGGCGACATCAGATGGCATCTCAGCCACCATCGTGATGGAGCATGGCTTACACCCTTTGTGTAGCCCAAAATTACCTGCGGACCTCATCTACTACAAAAAAAAAAGAGGACAATTTTCAATGCTATCGGCTCGCTCCAGATTAAATTATCCCATATTCATTGCAAAAATCTTCAGAGGCAACACAGCATTCAGGAAAATTAAATCGAAGTTTGAGATGATACAACACAGACGGATAGAACGAAAATAAGCATTTACAACAGCAGGAGGATGGAAGATAAATCAATAAGCGTGACCCAGATTAACTGTTGGTGGACCCTGTCACTTTAAGCTTGTGCTAACAATTATACAGATGGGCATTCTCATCTCACAGCCTTTCCATTTCCTAATGACAATGGCAACTCATGGAGTTGATAAACAACTAAAGGCCCCATTTAGTTTATGTACCATGAAGTGATCATATATAAGTGGTAATAATTCAGTGTTTACATACCTAATAACTGATTGACCTCCTTTGAGGTTTTGACTAAAAGTAACAGCATAAAGTAGAGAACAAAAAAGCGATATCGATAAATTACAATCAACCAAAGGAACTGCAGTCAATTCCATTCCTCAGATATGATTCCATGGTTTTATGCCAGTGTTCCTAAATCTGAGCTACCAATACAGCCATAAAATTAACATTCCTAGCCTCCATAAAATTAGACAAGATCAGCCTGGGTGTGAGTACTCCAGCTAGAAAAGATCACTCAACAAACAGGGAGAAGGTTGGTTGACTTAAGTTGACCAAGTTAATGTCGGCTAGGATGCAGGACACTTTAATGCAGCCTTTTCCTTTCCAATGACTCACTTGACCAGGAGCTCTTCCATAGTATCTCCTCAAGATGTAACGTCTTTAATTTTACCCTCAGTCAGGTTGGGCACTTTGTTGCCTAACCTCCACTATTATCTAATTCAGGCACCTGATGAAGTCCTCCGGTAAGCTGTTCGGCAGGCTTCCTCGAATCCTCACCAATTTTGGGCTCATCTGGTTTCTGGCAGATACAAGAAGATGGAAATTCATGGAATTCAACTCGCCCTAGCCTCATCTCATCTGGATCCCCCATGAAGGCTCTCTGGCATGCCTTCACCTTCCTTGCAAATGTCTCCCAATCCATCTGCTTCCGTGCCTTAAATAGAGAACTAAGCTTCCTAGCATTTGGCCGTATAGTTCTTTTATGCCCCATGTACCTCCTGCAAATTACAGTGTAGATCAATTGGAGATCAGTACTTTCCTGCAAACCTTATGGAATCTGAGAGCATCTGAGAAAAGGAAAAAAAGGAGAAAAAAAAAAGGATCCACAAACAAGTTGCTTTTGCTCCTTTTAATCCACCATATGCATAGACAGGAAAGGATGTCACCATAGGATTAAACATGGTAGATGGAGATGCTTCCAGGCACTTGTCATGAAAGAACAGTCGACTGCATCTCCAGTAAGACCAGGTCAATCTTGTAGATCAAAATGTCAGGCAACGAGGAAGAGTAAATAAAGGAGGCAATAAGAAAAACATAGACGAAGGCAAGAGTCATAGTGAGGGTGATGTTAGGAGGGCAAGGAGCAATGCCTATAGAAAAGAAATTGAAAGACATGATGTTTGGACATGGACAGCATAGACTAGAGATAGCCCTCATGATAAACACAGCAAATGGTGATTGATTGATGAAGAGAAGAGAGTAAACAATGAAAAATTGGTGGAAGTGTGAATAAATTTTCAAGTCATGTCTCAAAGACGGGATTTAGGAAGAGGCAAGGACAAAGCAGGACACCTATAGCTGAACAAGTTTGTAAGGGATAATACTTATGCTTATCTTCCACATGCAGGTTTCTCACACCTACGCAGCACAAATGCATCCTCCTCCACATTATATGGGCTCCCACCATGTTGGTTCAACATAAACTGCGGCAGAGCCCACAGCATAAGGACCATGACTATTGGTGCAAGAAATCTACATGAGTGGCTGTATAGGGTGCACCTTTGAATTCTAACATATCCTACAATGTAGAAAACGAGTGTGGAATCATGACACCAATATGTTGCCAATTTATGCTCTGGGATTTCAGAAAGGAAAAAATAAAAAAGCTTATGGAATCCAAGCAAAAGCACAAGGGCCAAGGGTTGACCCTTCAGGTTTCATGGAAGCCAGTATGATAGAAATGTTACTCATTAGTCAAGGAAAAATACATTGTCAAATTCGTGATTTTCACTTTTCCTTTATATAAGCCCACTAAAACATCATCTAAAAACCAACTAGGATACTTGTAAAATACTTGGCAAACCATACTATATAATCTAGGACCTAATTCAATCCAAAAATTACAAAAAGCGTCCTCTATTTCAACTAAGCCAATAAAAAAGACCTAATTCATTTAAACTCAGTTTTAGTCCCATACTTCAATTTAAGTCAATAACTGAGGCTCCCAACAACCAAACCAGTTAAAACTCAAAATAGAAAATAAGATTTCAGATCAGCTTTAAAATGAATACTTGGACCCTCAAATGGACAAAAATTGACAAAATTCTAATTCCAGTAGGAATCTTGATTTGCATCAGTTATCTTTGTACATATAGCATCAAGTGAAATGTACAGATGCAGATATTGCATACCAGGACTAGAGATAGAAGCACCCAAGATTGAGAAAATAAGTTAGCTTGTTGGCAGCACAACAGTAAATGTTTGCGTCAAAGAATGCACATCATAGGGCATCAATTACATGGGTCTTACTAATTGAACAAAGACACAATCAGGGACTTGGAGTAGAAATCTTGTTAAGCAGTAGTGAACCACCATGCATTTTACCTGGATAAATTTTCAGAAACATCTTGAGAACTTTCTATGATTACCAGCAACCAAGGTTTTAATAGCAGCGTTATTCTGTTTTAGCAGAACCCCAAAACCATTCTTTATCATTATAACATTTATAAGAGCTGTTATTTGCACCATCATTGCGATTTGGAGTTATTTGTTTTTAAAATAATTACTATCACAACAGAAAGTAATAGGCAGTAACAGAAAATTGACATTATTGTCCAAATCACTGTTCACTTGTTAGAAATTCGGGTGGAAGAAGCTCCCTCTTGGAAGGAAGATTGGTAGAAAAATTTGAAAATTGAAAATTATTATTTTATTAAGGAAAACAGCGTATATGTCAAATAATGGCCATTATTTCTGTTATATAATGGCAGTTATAACAGGATAATGGTCAAATAATGGCCGTTGTTTAAATAACCAGGAACAGATGCCCTTCAAAACCATTATAACAGCCGTGGTAAAGTTATAGTGGCCATTATTTTAAACCATTCCTGCTATGGTTACCAGGCCTCCAGATGAATTTATTTGCTCTAGAAGAACCCAGTATATCTACACAGAACATGGAAAGCAACAGACTTGAACGTAAGAAAACCGTAAAACAACAAGAGGGAAAATTTAAAGAAGTTACAAGCCCATACCTGCGGCCAGCAAGAATCTTGGCCATGTTTCCATTATTGTTTGTGACAAACACATCACTTTCATCACAGACAATGTAGTCAATGGCAGCAAGACGAGAAGAGAAGGGAAGAAATGGCTTCAAATCATCCCCAGCAAGCATCTCCTTCGTGTAAAGGTTTGGAAAAAGATCTTTAAGAGGCTGGAGGGTCTGTTCTCCACCATATATATCTCCAGATGCAATGTACATGTATGTATCATTTTCAAAACCAAGAGCTCTTAGCATCAAACCAACTTCATGTGGAGTAAATGGACACTTCCCTCGACTACGCTCATCCTCAGCACTCAGATCCTGCCAAATTGCCAGCTTCAATCATGTCTTAAATCATAAACAATATATGATACTTACATGTGTTTAGCAAATTGTGAATACAGAATGATAAAATATATGCTAGAATTTATTGCTATAGAGCAAACTCAAGATTTCAAAGAGTATACAATGCACATGTTTCAAAAGCACTGCCTTGCAGCCTTAGGATGATGTGGACAAGGGGTTCAACAAGCATGGCATGTGTGGGTGCCTTGGAGAGTGATTTGAACTAAGCCAGACATGTAATATACATTAGCAATTACATCACTAATTGCGAACAATTCAATTGAGTTATTCAATGGTGTTCTAAGACAATGATCTGCACCAGAATATCGTGGCTCTGTAGGCTTAAAAAGCAAAGGCATGGTACTTGTATGCATATCAGAGAGTAATGCAGTCAGCATGTTTCGAAAGCACCGCCTGGCAGCCTTGGGGACCTTGTGGACCAGGGGTTTAATGTGTTTGACATATGGGTGCCTTGGAAAGTGACTTGAGCCTAGGGATATGTATATACACATGCAATTACATTGCTAATGAGAACCATTCAATTGAATTACTCAAAAAAAAATAGTGCTCTAAGACCATGATCTGCAGCAGAATATTGAGGCTCCTTAGGATTGATAAAAACAAAGGCATGATGCATTTCAATAAGTTATTAGCAGTATCATGACACAGGTGTTTATTTAGTGACCCAGTGTGCGACCATCGTCACTAAGAACTTTCTGATCAAAATGAAAATTAATCAAGATACTGCCAGAGAAATAAACATAACAGAAACCATGACAGATAAGGAGAGCACAAAGAATAATCTACACATGTCCAATAATAAAGTATGAAACCACCCTTGAAAAACTTAAACAAAATAAATTTCCATCAAATAACTGAACATATAATAAATTTTTTTACTCCAAGACAATAAGAAAATATAACAAAAACAGTAGTAATATTACAGGTAGTGTTGCCCAACGCTTCCTAATTTCACCTAGCTCATGGCGTTCTTTCTCCCCACCACCATAATAACAACCAGAAAATGCAAGCATGTCAGGTTCAAACCTGCAGTGTCAATTAAAAACAAGATTCAGAGAGTGTAGCTAATAAGTGGAAAAAGAAAGACACCCAGCATTTAGAAAGAACAATTACTTTGATCAGGTTAGGAAGTGGCTACAAGACTCTTTTTATCTTCCATTATTTCTAGAAATAATCATAGTGAATACACGGAGTGTAACATAAGGTCTGGCGCATGCACTTCACATGAGCTTCTTTTTCTGTGATGTACATGCCTTGTGTTAAAAAAGCTTAGCTGTCAGCCTCTAGGCACTTCCTACAGGTCCAGCCCGGAAAAATGAGGCAAGGCAAGCCTAGAATAGCTTTCTTTAGCATTGCTCATTATTAATTGTTGTAGTACCTCAAAACAACAAGATATATAACATTGGCTTTACTGTAGTCAAAACAGGGAGGCAAAAGTCAGAATTGACATACTAAGAAGTTTGATGATTATGGTTAAATTTAGTGAAGAAAATATTCCAGTCGACTTGGACATATAGCATGGCCACCTTTTTAAACCATTGAGCTTGTCAGTTGTGTCAATTTCAACAAAGGGGACTTTTCAGATAATTGAGAAAACATGACCGCAGACCATGGTATGTTGTACCGGTCGGTACCGGGTGTACCGTATCCGTACTGACGGGTATCGGTATCGGTACACCAATGTCGGTACGCCTGGCATACCGCATACCGCATACCGCATACCGTACCGTATCGACACTCGGTATGCCTATACTAGTGCGGCACCGGTACGGGGTTCGGTACCGGTACGGCGAACCTTGCCGCATACCAAGGTATCAATTGGATAATTAGGTGCAAGGCAAGATCTTTCAATTTCAAGAGAGAGAAGGAAAGGAAGAAAGAAATATTAGAAGTGGCAAAGATTAGAAATGGGACATACAAATGCAAATGTTCTTATTCCATATCACAGTGATGTTTGACATCAACTAAGAATACAGGGAAAGCCATATTTCCTTAAAACATATTTCTAGCAGTTGGTAATGCTCCATTTTATTTTCCAAGCAAACAGAGAGTATGTACCTTAAGTGGACAGCAATAAATTGAGAGCTCATCTCTCGCATTCTCTTTACCAAACTTTGACCAAGTGCTTGGATAGGTTTTGTAAACCTTAGCGCATGATAATTCACACGGCAGCGTAACTTTTGCAGTTCATCATCAAGTCTGTTGGCTAGCCTGTAATCAAACTTCGTCAACTGCACAGCCTGCAATTTTATGAAGTCTTTAAATATGCACACATTTCCCAATCATGTCAATGAATACTGTAGCAGAAAACAACATGGCAATTCTAGTCCAATATCTCACAAACAATATACGTGTTTTAAACTTATTTGGTTGAAAAAAAGACATGCAAGGTAATTTTAAGGAAGTCAGCTTCCCCTACTAATTGTGGCAACTGCCAGTGTTTATGCATCAATAGAACATTATAGTTAAGTTACTGTTTACAGTTAGCAAAGTCTTCCATACTCAGGCTCCAGAAGTAAAGATGTAAGTGACAAAACATTTTACATCTCAAGTATTATTTCAGTAATGTAGTCTCAATTAAGCACATAGTTGAGTTACTTGGCCTACTTACACGCCTCCGCAAGAGAATTGGCAGCACTTGGTTCAGATAATATTCAGGAGTTGATTTCCTTGGAGGGCGCATAGTATAAGGAGGCTTTTCCATTGATCTCATTACTTTATCTGGAATCCTCTTAACTATGGTGACATCTTTTGAAAGTGAGGAAATGAACCAGTCAACATCAAAAATGTTGGCAAAGTCACTGCAAAAGGAATTTTCATTAAATGAATGTAAATCAAATATAGTAATGTAACCTGAAGCATCTCTTCATTAAATTTTCATTGATCTCAGTTTACCTGTCATCTTTCCAGAAAGAATAATGATCCAGCTCAGGAACAACTAGAGTGGCATTTAGTATCCGTGCAACAACAACTGCATCTGTTATCTGAATATCAGAAAAGAAGTAATGAGAGCCAAGAAAAAGCATTGGCTGATAACCAGGGCTTGTTCTCTTTCCCATTAGTAAATAAATGTGCAAAGCCAAAGAAAAGGCATCATCTGCAGGATTTCATTCTAAATTTTGCTACTCATCCAGGGGTGCAAGATGATTTAGATAACCAATTACTCAAAGCTGTAATGAGAACCATGAAAAAACATTGGCTGATGACCAGGGATTGCTCCTTTTTCCCCTTTGTATATAAAATGGCCAAGCCAAAAAAACGATGCATAATCTGTAGGACTCCATTCTAAATTTTGCCACTCATCCATGGGTACAACATGACTTAGATGATTAAGTACTTGAAGCATCTGGAAGGCCATTAAAACTATAATGTACTAGTTAGCAATTTCTTTTAGGACCTAAGGCGGTAGGTCAATTGAATGAACCATGTCAAAAGCAGAACTCCAGGAATCAAAATATATGGTAGCTTCCTTCAGGAAATTATCTCGACAATTTTCAAAGTTTCAAAAGGCTGCAGAAGCATGTACCGTCAACCAGCAAAGCATCAAAAGGAGAGAATATAAACTTGTAAAAGAACATTTTAAAAAGAAAAAAACATACCCCTGTCCTTTGTTGATTTAATCCTCCACTTGTTGCTATTAATAAGTAACCATTAGACTTGTTTTCACGTACCGTAGCTAAAAGACATAAGCACAGAAAAATATTATATCAGAATAGGAGGTATTTACACTAAAAAAATGCAAAAAAAATATATATTAATGTTTCTCCAGGGATGACCAATATTATACAGTGCTCACAAATATCACATACAAAGCAGCAGAACAAAAAGAGTAATAGAGATATAATCATATAACCCTTTGAACACACTGAGGGAGACAAAAAAACCAATAGAGAGGAATATGATTTGATGAAACATGAAGCATGCAGAATCAAAATAACTGATTACGGACAAATACTTATTTAGTAGCCACAATAAACATGTGGAGGAAATTGTTTAATATTGTGAAAGAAAGAAATGATCTTTAGCAATTCTTGAAACTCTTCATAAACCAATCAAGAAAATCTTGACTAGCTGTTTAGTGACCGAGATTTCCTGTCCTTCAACTAATAGGTACAAATTGTAGTTAAAAAAGTTGAATCAATAACCATTTGAATATCTCCGCAGGTTCAAAAAGATCTACGACAATAGTCAACATGGCGACAGGGATACAAAAAAATTTCAGAAAGGTTCTCCTGGAGAACTGCATAAAAAAGAATAGCACCCTGATGAGGAGCCTTGCTACAGAAACTGATGGGTGAAAGATGAAGATGATCACGTTAGCTGCATTTAGGGCTCTCCCTTAAAGGCTCTCCCTTAAACAGGCATCATCATGTCAGTGTTGGATAGGGAGGTTGCTACTCTAGTAAATCTCTTTCCAACAATTTCTTGCTAAAAAACGTATGAAACTTCTAACTTCTCATATATGAAGATTCAGCGACATTGATAAAGCCACTAGCGCACATGGAAATAAACAAAGAAAAAAAGGGAAACTAGGCAAACAAGTATAAAATGCAAGGCAGATTCTCATTCAGATGATAGCCAGGTTTGTACATGAATAAGGTGGGCATGGACACTGGGACATTGAGGATACCAAAACAGGTGACAACTAATGTTTCGTAAAACAAATGACCAAACAAAATCTTGATGTGCCTAACCTATATGGTCCAAGCAGGAGAGTTATCAACAAGGAGGTTACACTAAGGTTGATTAATAATTCTTTTGTTGAAATTTCTGTTTTACATTAAAGGCTAATTTCTGTTGATTGTATTGTCAACTGACCCTCTTGCCATCCCTGGAACTGTAGTCATAAATTAAAAAGTTAAGTAAAAAAGACCTCCATTTTCCCGTCTTCCCTCGCTATGGATGCCCTTAGAAGACAATTTCCTGCTAACAGTCGTCGCAGAACACCCCCATGCATGCATATGTCCTCTGGTCCTCTCATGCAATGTTGAAAACAACACCCCCCACCACCTCGCCCCCCCCCCCCCCTTCTCTCCCCCCCAAAATAAAAAAGAAAGGGAAAAAAGGATAAAAAGTGGGGAAAAGATGCCCTAACATGTTTCTAGACATTGGCTCCAAAATACGCGCCACATTGCATATAGTAATCATTAAGCAGAGAAAGGTGTGCTGAGGAGAACGAAAAAAACTAGACTTCGCCAAACCTTTCATTTCTTTCTATATTGACAAGAGGCATTCACTTCACTAGAACACCATTCTCTTAAAACAAGAATACTAGGAGCATATGTCTTACATAAGCTAAAGATTGACACTCGTGTAAAGCCAACTTGCATTAAGCTCAAGCAGGGTTGGCAAAATTTGATGACGTCATAAACTGAACTCAAACTAGCATGATTTGCATTCAGCTTACAATACTTACAGATTGAGTTGGGTTTTTATCAGATGTTTTGGTTAGGAATACATGTGAATTGGATTCAGGTTGATGCCATGACTTGTCATGACTGCAAAAAACATGTTGATTGAGTCAAATGGGATTTCTATGTTAATCATCTCATTTTTGAGTTTAACCCTCCTAATTAAGGTTTGAAGCACCAAAATACAGGAACATACTGGTTACATACCAGCACTGTACATACTGTGGCATGCCCCTATATTGACTCATGGTTCATTGATATGCGCGGGTATGGCACATGATACATATCTTGGTGTGTCCCTTATATGTCTCGGCGAGGGACATACCATACCACAACACAGTCAATTCTTAGAACCTTTCTACAAACAGATTCTTTTAAGAAGAACAAGGCCTTTCCTTCAGTCTGCCCATATTGATTTGCTACAAGTCCTCCCTGTTCTAACCCTCTTATACTAGCAAATGAAAAAATTGTCAGCAATCATTGCAATGCTTGAGAACCTCTCTTTCCCCTTGGCCACAACTTTATGGCCCTATACCCATCAACAGCTACAGACAATCCACTTAGTGGTATAGTAGGCTAAGTGCCTATTTTTCTCCAGTCATGGCAATAACATCTACAAAGATCCCCTCTTGAGCATTTCCAGTCCTAGTACAACTATTTCATTGTACCTAGAAGATAAGGTAAGATTTGGTCTCTTTCTTTTATAATAAGTTAGAGAAAGGTGGACTAATTTGCTAGTGAAAAGAGAGTGTTGGGTTGGTTAGCTTGTGTCAAGTTAGGGTGAGTTGTCTGATGTTGGATTGGCCGATTTGGTCAGCCCTATTCATTTCTCATAATTTTCAAGCTTGTTTTTATATTCTAGCTCAAATGACTTCGACTTCAACACAAGTTTGTAGTTTCCAAAGCATTAAATTTACCCAATAGAGATTGAATCTTGCCTATCTAATCTTCAGCATATGTAAGTTACATATTGCATCAAAATAGATTAAATGTTCTCTAGAATGGCCTAAGATACACCTATCTATAGGCAAGCCCTCAAGATTATACGAGGAAAGGTTTTACAATAACAACAACATTTGGTCTTGGCATTCTTCTTCCAACCCCTCAAAATGTCATAATACCAAGGCTTGAATTTTCAGTCAGAACGAGTCCGTTGCAGAAGAGACCAATCCAAATCTGACTGAAATTTTCAGTTTTGGCTAGTTTTGGCAGAAACCAACCGAAATTAATATTTTCAGTCTTCTTTCTATTTAACAGGTGTCTATGTTCTATATTTTTTACTATTCTTTAAAATTTGTCAGTATCATTCAATATCACATTAATCTAAGGCTCTAATGATCTAAATTATGTTATTTTTTGTTAAATTTTTTTTATTATAGAGGGTAACTGTAACATTTATGTATGTCTTTATTAATTGGAAAGTGTTATGCAATTCTATAATTCTTTTTCTACTTAAACGAGTTTTCTTTTGTCTTCTTTTCTTTTCTTTTAGAGCAAAATGATATATTAAATTAAATAATAAAATAAAATAGTTTTTTATCTGGGTGGAAGTTTTCATGCTTAAATGGATTGTCAAAATGGAACACAATGAAATAAGCTCAATGGTTTCTTTGCTCATATGAGTTATTAAAATGAAATAAAACAAAATATGTTAAAACTAGAGCAAAATGTGAAGATTATAAAAACAAAAAAGTGCAAGGACAAGGAAGCAATAAATATTAGAGAAAGTGTAGAGTAATTATAAAAATTAGAGAGAAGTACAACATCTCTAATTAATTGAGCTTTAAAATAGCTCAGTTTCAACATGAAAGCAGCCAAAATACATAAATTATGATTCTAAACAACTTGAAACATAATGAAATGTACTGAAATAACTTTTCTTTTTTTTACTTACATTTTTTTTGAAATTATTCTATTTTTTACCAAACCTCAGAAACTTGAAGCAAAACTACCGTAATAGCAGAAATTGCTAATCTCTACCTACAGGACCAAAACCAAAACCGAGTTTAAAAATCTTGCATAGTACATCACTACTGCATTGTTTAAAATATGCAGATCATCTTCTTTGTTCCTCAAAGCAAGTTTGTTTCTTTCACACCATGGAGCCCATGGAACTGCAAATAATACAATTTTCCAGATCATCTCTTCCTTAGTTCCTTTCATGTAACTCTCCTACACTTTGAACATGGTATCACCCATTAATGCAACAAGTTGTCATGACCCAGCCTCAGAGCTCACAAAATTTTACTACCAATAGAAAGATTTAACAATTCACTAATTTGCTTCCTATGTTTAACAAAATTAGCAAGAAATTATGCAGCAACAGAAACTTCAGAACACTACATTATAGTACAAAATAAAATCTCTTTATTTCGTTAATGTCTCACAACAAGTCAGCTCATTACTTTGGTGTCTATTTTCCCTTTTGAAAAAGCAAATGATACGCACATATATTATTTTCTCTTGCAGAATATGTTAGGAATGCATTAAAGACATCAAAGGAATGAATTTTTAAGAAGAATTTCAACAGCCAACCTAAAGAGATATGAGAGATTTTGTTAATTACAATGATGATAAAACATTCAATGGCTACAGCATGTTTACTAACAATTTAAGTGCCAATTTGTAGGTAGCATTCATAAAAGAGCAGAAAGAAGTAGCATGAAAAAGCATTTGGTCTGGTGGAAATTTTGAGAACTATTGGCACATCATATACTTTAAAAGTGTAGCTAATGCTGAGAACCCCTGAGAATAGATACACAAAGTATTTACATTTGCCTGGAGGTAAAAACTAGGAGATGTCCTTGCAACTGAGTATGTAGGTATGAAAAAAATTGCCAGATGAAAGATAGAGAACTTACATCTGAAATGAGGGCCTCTATTACTACAACCATAGTAGAGATCTGAATATTTTGACTTCCATATATCAATTGGTTCATTGTGACCCTGCGAATAGCTTCAAATTAATGGCACTTAATCAATATGATTGATGGACACAGCAATTCATCACAATAAAAACTTGCAATGGAATAACGGCCTCTAGCACTGCAACCATAGTAGAGTTTTGAATATTTTGACTTCCATATATCAATTGGTTCATTGCGACCCTGCGAACACTTCAAATTAATGGCAGAAGTTCAGTACTTGTGAAACATTTAATTATTTGAATGTATCAATAGAAGCACCCAAAGTCATCTCACGTTTCTCTTTCAATTTATAGCAGGCATTTGTTCTTGAGTGATGAGGGTCAGCTTGATGCAGACCTTGAGTCTGAGTCTACTTCGTCAAGCACGGTGGAGGATCAATATGACTTAAATGAATGGATATTACAGTTCATCACAATAAAAACTTCCAATGGATATTGTTGGGAGCATGATTACCTATTCTTAATAACCTGTTATGCAGAGGATTTACACCTTGATATCCTCTTTGAACACTCTGGATCATTTCAGACATCAACAGATTTCACAGAAATACCCAGGTGGTCATGCTACAGAGGACTCCTATGTCATGAGCAATTTTTTCTATAACCTATTATAACTTCAATCAAGATTACAGGAGACTACCTGACTCTAAAAGCTTATTAGGTGTCAGATAAAGTAGTGGATTGTTAGAAGCTACGAAATAACTAGCACTCATGAAGGTTCACTAGATTGAATATAAAAACTAGAGAGGCAAGTCTACATAACATTGATGTATGTAAGCAAACTCTAATATAGATCGAGCTCCATGAAGGTTATGAGGCGAGAGAATATGCTTATCAAACAAAAAGCCACTCAAGATCAGATGATAACGATAGGGTGACCCAGATATCTCTAGAGTCAAATTTAATGCCAAAAAAAGAAGTTTAGTTTCAATCAGCATAAGCTTGTATATAGCATGTCTACTATAACAACATCATGTCCACTTATTCATGATATCAGGAAAAAAACATTTTTCAACAAATGACGGTAAAAACACAAAAAACTTGTCTCTAGTTTTTAACTTCTGAGCTCACTTTTTTCTTTATTTTTTAGAAGGTAAAAACTATAATGAGCTTGCTAATTTTTTACATGCACAGGGATTATTAGTGATAAAGAAGTAATTCCATAAGGCATATGGTCAACTAAATTGCAAAAAGCAGAATTCCATATGATGTAATATGCATATGACATGATCAAGTCATATCTTATGATTGAAGAGATCACATGATCCATAATACAAAGCTAAACCTTATAACCCTAAATGCTAAACCTTATGACCCTAAATGATCCCAATGCAAGGATAGAATCCAGATCATTAAGGGCTATCCTATACAAATTATAAGACTGGGATAATAGATCTATTTTAATAATACTGGTTTACAAATGAATAGGTAATCGGTGGTAGCGATCTACATGGACCACTGATTGCTTAGAGCGGTCCTACCAATGGATTGTGCATGTTGTCCTAAAATTTTGTATGACATGAGACCTAACTAAGAGGACTCAATGGTTGTCAACCTATGCTTCCTGAATAATAAATAGACCACTACTAGTACATGTTTATTTATTAAGATCAAGAATAACACCAGAAAAGGAAAAATCCTTTAAAATTATGCCTAATTGTACTGAATTGTAAAATAATGAACCATAAATCTTTAGAAAGTAGTTCCTCATAGTACATATCATCAGATTGACGAATGATAGGAATTTTTCCTTCTAAACATTCATCAAATTTTATCTCAACCATAAACCAGTAAAAATTATCCAACATGAGGTAGCGTTTATAGCATGTTCCATCAAAGTTTAAGAACATTTCATGACCACCTTTCAATGACCTAGCATACTTGTAGGAGCATCATCTCTAGCAAGACCTCTTTTTAATGAACTTCATTTTCACGTGCCAAAATCACTCAGATACCAACCAAGATCGCACTGTTTTGATCTCATTAAGCTGATTCTCCATATGAGTCATGTCTAGATATCATGCTTTCATGATCATATGAAGGGCCTTCATTGGTGGATCCATATCATAAAACTCCATTTTTTTAAGTGTAAGTTATAAAATTTAACATAATAGGGATGAGCAGAAGATCCTAGAATATCGAGGTCTTAGCTCAAGAAGAAAGCGGTGGTCATGTCAACAATCTTTGGAAGCAAGCAGCACAAGCATATACATGAAGACATGTTCTCCGTGAAGACCAACACTGAGTTAAAGACCTTCATCCATATAGAGAATGAAATTGACAGCCGTGTGCAGACTTCACAAGTCAAAATTAAATGATATTGTTATACCGCATTATGTTCCTTTATCCATAAGATGAGTTGGTGGGTTGGGGGGGGGCGGGTGTAAGTTTGTAATGCCAGTAGAGCAAACAGCAATAAAAAATTGCTTATCCCTATAATCAACACCAATTCCCTTGTGCCAAACAAGATATTAACAGGATAAAGAAAATCTAATCATACTTTACTATCGGAAGGTTCAACCTACCTGAAAGTAATTAGGGCCCCGCTTCACAGCTCACACTCTTTATATCGAAACAAGTTAACGTCTTTTCAGAAAAAAAGAAATAAAGAGAAAAAAAAAGGGCAGAACATAATTAGATATAGCTTGTTATCTTTTTCTTTCTTTCTTTCTTTCTTTCTTTCTTTTTTATCTTTTTCGGTATTAAAAAAAACAGAAACAAACAAACAAGAAAATAAAGAGCTACGCCTCGTCCGACGTCAGGATTGACAGGAGCCAATTATAAAAACGTCGACAACATTAATCTGGTAATCAACCAATATCAACGCAGAAGAGCGAAAAAAAAAAGACGATTTTTCCAGTTCTGGGGAAATGAACTCGTACCTGCTTGGATCGCCACCGTCCCCGGAGGCGCGACAACTCGAGGTCGGCGGCGATCTGTCCGGTGAAGAGCGAGATGAGGCCCAGGGCGAAGAGCATCAACCCGCACAGAACCGAGCCTGGAATCGTCCTCCTCTTGCATGACCAGCTGGCGCGGAGCCGCTTCTTGGGGGAAAACAAGAAGAAGCCACGGGGATCAAACCTCCTCATTGCCACACCCATCGTGATCAAGATCGAGGTCGGGAACGCCCACGGATCTCATAATAGCCCGACCGCAAACCCTAGTATCCCGGTAGCCTCGAAGCCCACGGCATTAATGGCGCGGGCCAATCATCGAACACTGGAGGGGAGGAGTAATCTTCTCAGCAAATGGAGATGGATGGGAATGTAATCGCGGACGGAAGAGTAATGGGCACGGCGTTGGGGGCTTCGTTGTGGGGCAGCGTGGAAGTTTGAGAGGAAGCAGGGGGGAGGTTTCCTTGGTTTACATGGGGAACGGAGCAAAGAAGGAAAGAAAGCGGGGTTTTGGTAGTGTCATCGAACATCGCGGGATTACGGAAGAGAAAGAGGATTCTGTGGGACGTGGCATGGATGACGGGAATGTATATATTGTGGTCCCTCTTATTAGTTTACAGGTCGTTCTGGGAAGTGAGATACGGTTTATTTTAGCAACTGTTACTGATTCCGTTTTCTTTTTTTTTTTTGCATTTAGTTTCTTGGAGTCGATCTCACCGGCCAAATTGCCGGTAATTAGCAACCAGACTACCTGAACGACAAACTAATCATGACCAAAGCGATGATTTGTTGATTTTTCTTTTTTTTTTAGCTATAGCAAATCACGAAACGCTCTAGATGCTTTTTTTTCTAACCCACGGGGCACTCCCAGGTGATTGGCCCCAGTCCACGGCTCTGCTAGCCTTTTTGAAAACATGCTTGGTCTGGAACGTCATGCTGCTGCTAATTATGATCCGGATGTTTCAAAACAAGAAGTGGCACTCATCGGATAAGTCCCTTCGAGCCATGGAAATAGAATATTTCTTAGTGCTGGTCGGATGAAATACAGTGAAAGATTTCCCAAAGGGGCAGATGACGAAATTGAGAGTGGATGGCTAGGAGGTCCAAAAGGTTCTTTTTATTCATCTAAAATGCTGACCTCTAATTTGTTAACAATATATTTATTTTTTTGTTCTTTTTTATTTTCATTTTGTCTGATTTACACGAAGTTGTATAATTTATTACTCTTTTATACAGAATTAAATCAAGCTTTCTTTCATTTATTAGCTACCAGTACATAAAAATATTGAATGCATTTAAATATGAACTTAAGTGATCCACTCTCTTGTAACTACCAAAATTAAAAAGAACACAGGAAATTGCAGAGTTTTTGCTGTTCTCTTCATTGAAATAAATTTTTTTTGTGTTTAGTATTAGTAAAATATGATAATTTGAGGTGATACTGGCACATATGGCAATTTTTACTGAAGGAATATTAAATCATGAATGGGATAAGGGTTCAATTTGAAACCTTGACAATAATAAAAACCAAGCAGATAAAGAAAGAAGGGAACTCCAATACCATCATCTAATAACTAAATATGTAATAATTGTTCAAAGGACCAAGGTCATATTTTAAAATTCATAAAGGGGTGAAAGGAAGAATGAAGGAGGAAAAAAATGGGACTGACATTTAGGTGGTACTCAGCAATCTAAATTAAACATGTTGAAATAAGATTGTGCTCTCAAATAAATGAGAACTATCTTGCACGGGAGAAGATGAAATGTTAAAGCCATGAAATTAATGCATTCGCTCGAATTAAATTGACAAGCTATATTGAATCTAATATAAGATGTACACTTGCAACTAAGCTTTATGCAAAAATCAATCATACAATAAATGCATATCAAAAAAATATTAATTGCAATCTTTTGGTAAAACATGTTTAGTGTCTTTACTTGGATTTAATCAGACTGCAGAGAAGGAAGTAATTCTCTCAACTTATGTAACTTGAATTTCTCAAAAAAATTCCGGAGAAAGTAGAAGGACCGGTGAAAGTAGAATCTAGATCTTATTTTCTTTTATCAATGCATAATGAACTGAGATATATAGCTTCTATTTAAACTAGTGAGGTCCACACCTACATAATTTGGATGGATTCCTCCTCTATTTAAAAGAAGACATAGCTTTTCCAAAATAGATATTACTAATGGAAACAATCATGAAAAAACTAAAATTCCATAGGAGGTATATCTCGACTTCTATATCAACTTTGCCTTTAGGTAATCTACCTAATTTTTCTTGGATTGGAAAATATCTTCAATTCAAAAATCTTTTTTGAAAAGAATTTGAATTTGACTAACTCATTTCAAGATCCGGATCACTGATTAGATCTTGATCGCTCTATGCCTCACCTTTAAGAGGCAACCTATATTGTAGAGTTTCAAAAGTTATCCACTTTTTTAAAAAAGCATCTTAAAGTTATAGTTTAATAAAGTTTACTATGCAATATTTGGCTTCTTGATGTGGCGGATCTTGCTTCGAGATCTTATTCAGCATTGTCCGTCGTGGCTAAAGTTGTTTACATTGAATCCGACGATCTTTCCGAATTAGGATCTTGATGCCGTTCCATCATTATTCTCCACAAAAATACCACTTTTGCACTTGAATTCTATTTGATTCATGCATCAATCTTTTATTTGATTTATATATCAAAGCCTCAATTCTTTAAAATCATTTACTAGTCCTTAAAAAGCTATGATCCATTATAAATCAATCTAACCAGCATTGAGATGTTGAATATAAAGTATGTGGACCATTTTGTCTTAAAGTCAAGGATCCTAGTTTCCTTTCCGGTTCCCAAAATCTTCATAATCTATATTTTTAGTCCCTAAATTTTCTGGATTTCCATTGAATCCGTATTAACATATTCATAGTCATAAATTCAACATTCTAGAACAACTCAATTAGATGTGATCGGTCGGAATACATAAAAAATTAGAGGATTTTTTCATAAGTTGAGAAATAGTTTGGATAACCAAAAAAAAATTAAAATTTCATAACCATAATCATAATTATTTAGCCTTTCTCTAGTTACTTAGAATTTGCTTTGTGGATCCTCATTTACCATGTATTTATTTCTAGATTATCTCATAATGTTATTCCAAGTTTCTTCGTATCTTTCTTCATAACTTCTATCCATCTTAATTTAAGTTTTTCTTTTTTTATAACTTTTAACACAAATCAAAGTACCCCTTCTCACATGAACCTCCTCAGATCTTAGCCGCACATATCCATATCATCGTAAACCTTCTAAAAAATAAATCAAATATTAAAATTAAAAATAATATAGATCTTTAAAATTATATTTATTTATTTTTTAATAAAAATACATATATGAGATTTAACAATAACAAATGTAAGCACAAAAAACATTACCGCCGCCGGCACTAATACATTGCATCTTTACTTTGTAACACACAAAATTTCTTAATTTATCATGAATAATTCATGAATTAATCATGGAATTTAAGAATAATTGAATATTTCTAAATCGATTCATTTTAGAGGAATAATTCAAAAATTATTTGGTCAAGAGAAAAATTAAGAATATTGTAAACATGGGCATCTCACCAAAACATGCACATCTCTTAGTTTAAATAAAAAACTTCTAGAACAAATCTCGGTAACGTCTCCTTTGTTTTTAAAGCCGTTTAATCGGGAGAAAAACTAGGTTCATACGCCGTCGTTCTCACTTCTCTCACTCAGCTCATAGCACACAGCCTTGGAGGGTTATTTTATAGTTTAGGTAACACCGCGGAGTATGAATCCCATCTGACCAAAGGAAAGTCCTCGTCGCGATCTCTTCTTTATCCCGCGATTGTCCTTTTCCTTTCTTCTGCTCGTCGTCTCCCCCTCCCGCCCGCGCTCCAGTTCCTCCACCCAAGGTACGGCCTCTCTCTCTCTCGCTCACTCTCCCTATAGCTCTGCCTCCCTCCCTCCCTCCCTCTCCTCGGCCTCTCCCTCTCCCTCGCCCCTCTAGCGGCAACATCTTCGTTTACTTGTCTCTTTCTTTTCTCTCTTTTGTTAATGGTGTTTGAAGTACCATGAATGGGAATAGGAAGTTGCGATCGGCATGTTCGATGCCTAATGAAATGTCCAGGTCTGGTATAGGTTCGATGGAATGCTTCTGCAGATGGATGCTTAATGAAATGTCCATGTCTGGCATATGTTCGATGGAATGCCTAAATGGTCTTGCATGTAAATTTTAGGGAGTGAGTTTGCTGATGTATTCTTCCCCTTCTTTTATATGACTGGACCTTTTATTGGCACTCATATGTTGTATTTGATTGTTGTTTGCTGTTGACGGTGCTATTACAATGTCATATTTATATTATAGGACTCCTCTCTGTGTCCAAGCGAACGAAAAGGATTGAAATTTTGTAAAATTTTCTTCAATGGGATATCAGGTGTCGTCCCTTGGATTTCAAATCTCAATCAGGCTTGAGATTGTATAGAAAGGGACAAGAGGAAACTAATACAATAACCTATTTGAAAAAAATATGTAAGCAATGCAGATAATTTTTACTATATACAGTGACATAATTAGTATTACATCTAGGTTATTATTCAATTTAGAAAAAGTGACATGTGCATAGCTCCATGATCACTCATCAGTAATTCACTGCATGCCTTGTCTTTGTTGCAGGCTTTGGGGTGGGGGGTGGGGGGAGAGATTTAGGCTGGAATGTACTCAAGTGCATTTGGCCCCTAATGCTTTCTAGTGAAAATCAATGATAGATCTTTCAAAATAAAATTTGACACTATTGAACATGATTTATGTGCACAAAATGCCTAGAAACAAAAAATCACACAGTTTTGAGATCTTTTACCCATGCATCGAATGGATGAAAATAAACAATTTTAATTGTATAATGTCATATCTTCATTTGATCTGTAGTCTATAAGCATCCAAATCAGCTGAAATTTGATCTGTACATGTTTTAAAGTATTTAGATCAAGACTAACGGTTTAGTTTTGCATGTATTCTTATTATGTATTCTGAACAAAGTTTAGAATTATCTCCCTCAACCCCTTTAGAGTTTTCTGGATGTAAGTAAATCTTTTTGGAAGTAGCAGCTGAAATTAGTCCAGTGATCTGGTGGCTGTATTTGGTTAGAAGTTGCCAGCTTACCAAGCTGGTAAATTATCTTGGTGGTTGTATCAGGGACTTGAGTTTGAATCTTGCATTCATCAGAGTTTGGGGGGTAACTGTATTTTGGAGGAGGGCTGCTCCCCTGGTTGTGTAGCCCACCCACCTGCGGAACTCTTCTACAGAAGAAAGGAAGTGGCTGTATTTAGTTGGTTTTGGCCACCCTCTTCCGAAAATAGTGGTCCTATCATTTATTTTGATATGAAATATAACATAGAACTATGTTTTCTTGTGACTGTATACTAAGTGGTTAGCTTCTCATGTTTAATAATAAATATTTGTATCAGTAGTGAACTACTTCAATACAGATAGTTCCAATGGATCCTAGTATGAAACAACTGCAGCAGGCTCTAGTCGAGATTGAAACTGAAGCTGAGCATCTTCTTTTGGCGCGTAATCAGGTATGAGCCATTCTTATTCAGTTTCTACTGCTAACTCTGGGAGTCTCAGTATATCTAATCTTCTTGTGATTTTCTATGTTAAAACAGATGGTTGAAAATGACAGATTGAGGAATGGTAACAGAGAAGCCTTAACAGCTCTCCGTAAGAGAGCACGCACAACAAAGAGTAGTGTTCCATCTCCTTTTGAGGCAATAATGAAAGAAATAGAGGAAACTAAATCGAAGGAATTAGTAAAGGAGATATGCCCAACTTGTGGAAATCATGACACGAAGGAACATACATGGATGATGTTTCCAGGGTCTGATATTTTTGTCCGCATGCCTTTTCATGCGGTGCACACCGTTTTGGAGAAAGGTACTTGCTAAATTACTATCCATGCTATTAGCTTGTAGCAAACAGAATGGGTTATTTCATATTGCGTGATCAAATCTAGCTGATGTTGAATCAGGGCAACTTATTTTGTTTGAGAAGTGTTTATGTTCAGTTATAGGCAAAGGTCAGGAAACCTAGCGTACTCCAGAAGATTTATGATCTTTTACACTTTCTAGATGAGTGTCTAGACTTGAGACAGTAAGAGTTTTGTTTATCCTAGATTCTTCTTGACTGTTAGTGATACTGAAATATGGGTTATCTATAATGATTATATAGTTGTAAGTTTATACATAAGGTGTCATTCTGGTATCTTGCCATTTCTGTAAGCTCGTAGTAAGAAAAAGAAGTCCCCATTTCTCTCTGACCTTTTGGTGCTGATTTGATTTTTGGTCTCATTGTCCCCCGAGCAAGCTTCAATGTCTATCACCTTGAGTGTTTCCAAGATTCAGAGTGTACTGATCTAAGCTAATTCATGCGCAAGGGGATGAGTGCCTCATGATCTCAGGTCAGAAGAAAGCTCAGTCTCTGGAATAGGTGTTTTAGCCTATTCCAAGTGTTCCTGAGTCAAGTGAAGCATGGTATTATAAATGTGATGCAGACAACTCCTTTGAATCTTTAAAACACAAATTTCAAGTTTTGCTTTCATTCTGACAATTGATGGATTTTGCCTTTTTCTATGAAGATGAGTTACTCCAGCAACTGGCAAAAAATGTTGCAATTGCCAAAGCTTTTATGTAGCTTTACTTAAGATCATGGCTTCCTCGCCGGTCGCATTAGATTCTGCGGTTTCATCTTTTCCCTATATTTACTTCTTATTAGGTTCAGTGTGCTGGTAGCATTAAGTACCCTTGTCTCAGCTGCTGCACTGATGTTTACTTATATACTGACTTTATTAAGTTCAGTATCTGTAGATTAAAATTATGCTTATGAGCTATATGAACTTGTGAATTAGACTTCTTGTCCGTCTATGTACTGTTAACATAAGGATTCATGGTTTCCTGAATCTGAGCTTTCCTGACCTGCTGCTTGACCCTGAGTTCAAAATGCCTTCACAGCTTCCATTCTTTTCACAACCACAATTGTCAAATTCTGTCATCAAATGGATAACTGAGTGTTATATCTGGTCATTAGAATTTTTATTTTTGTTTTTTTTTGGGGATTTTAGATCGCACCACTCAAATTATACAGGAAAACTTGATTTCTTTTGTTATGATATTTTTTTTTTGCTTGTGGTGTAGATCAAGAACGACTGGACTACGACACCAAGAAACTACAGAGCTATGTTAAGGAGAAAACATTCATAATTTCAGAAAAAGGAGCTCTTGCTGACAGGTTCAGTCCTGGCATCCTTAGTTCTCTTGTCACCCTGACTGATAAATCCAGATAAATTTTGGGGAAGCATGGGTACACTATTGCAATTGTATTCCTGTTTCTTGGACTTTACACTTTATTGTAATTCATCTTTCTTATGAATGGTAGCCCTTCATTCTATGGGCTTACGTGCAAACACACTTGCTAGCGTTAAACTGGCAAAGGGTGCAATGTTGTTGTTGTGTCTATTCCCAATGCTTTAGAAATTGAAATAAAGAAAATTACTTTGCATAGCATAGAAGGAAGGGGGACTACAGGCAGTGTGTGATAATTTCGTAAAAATACTTCCATTTGAAATGAGCATGGTTTGTTCCATCCTAATAGGCGTGCACAGAAATACTGCGGTCATTTAACCATTAAGCTTGAGAATGCTATAGATTTGATGAAGCTAAGTATAGTATCACAAGTTCAGTATGAAAATCCAAGGCCTTGATTCATTGTGCATGTTGACTGTTTCAACTTGCCGAATTAAGCTTGCTACAGAATCCGGGCTGAATGATTTTATAATGGCATCTCTTCCGAGAAGTATGATGCTGCAGAATCTGGGTGGTGGTGAATTGGGATCAATTTCACTGGAATACAAGTGGGGCCAACTATCGTGCTTACTCTGCTTCCGGGGGTAGTGATCCTTCTTGATATTTCTCACAAAGAAATGAAAAGAAAAAGAGTCATTGATGTTTGAAGAGTGGAGGATTGGGACCTTGTTGCTGAAATAGTATGGCTAGGGTTTAAAATAATTGCCATCCTAATAGGTTCAAGGGGATTCTTTATGTCACATATATGGACAAGATTTGATTGAGAACTATTTTCCAGTAGTTATTTTATTATAATACTCATTGTACAACAAAAATAATGGTGATCAGTTGATATTCCATCATCGACCAAACTGAGATAATATTTTCTAATCTAAATCATTCTACATGCTGAAATATAACTGTTTAATAATCATTAAAAATAAAAAAATATTTTATTTTGAGTTTTTTTGTGTATATCTTTATGAATATCTGAGATTATGATTATATCTATGCAAATTATATATATATATTTTTTTGCATATATATCTTTATAAATATCTGAAATTGCATGTATATCCTTACAAATTTCTTATTTGTATATATTCTTATAAACTATTTCTTTATTTTTTTTGCATGCATACCTTTAATTTTTTTTTTCTACATGCATACTCTTAGCAGAATAAGAAAAGATGCACAAAAAAATTATAAAGATCTATGCGCAAATACTAAATTATAAGGGTATAGATGTAAAAAACACACACACACACACACACACACACACACACACATATATATATATATATATATATATATGGATATAAATATAAACAGTAAATTGATAAGGATATACATGTAATTTTAGTATTTAAAAGAATATACATGCACAAAAACAATCATAAGTGCATACACGTAGATAGAAAATTTGCGAATGATACATGTAATTTTAGATATTTATAAGAAATATATGAAAAATATATATTTTCATGTATTCTCACATTGTCCCTAATGGTAGACGTGGCCAAATATGGAGTTCGTAACCTGTTACAATCATAACAAGTAATAATGCTTTGGAGAGGGACCTTTGTTATAGGGTCGTGATGTTAATGGGACTGAAGTTTCCCTCATACATTCAGTAACAACAACTAATAAATTCCCTTCCCATGCCTACCAAGCGATCGCCCTCCGCACTCCGACGCTAGCTGTGCCTTGACATGCAATATTTCTCTGCCATTTTGATATCCGGCAGCGATTTCAGACGCACTCCAAACTGAAAGTCTAGAGACGAAAAACGAAGGGTAGGCGATAGCAGCAGCAACAACGACATGAGTGATCATTAGCACTGTTGTGGTTCAAATTTGGCCCGAGGGTGACCATGTCGAAGGAGCTACTGGCCGAAGCGAAGAAAGGAAGACCACCTTTCGTGTGGCGACGGCATACCTATGCTAAGTCCGAGACTCTTTATTTTGGCAACAAACATCATGAAGTTCTGCCTCCAATGGTACGTACTCCCTCTCACCACCCCTCTCCACGCCCCCGTCTCTTTCTTTTGCGCCCCCCTTTCCGACCCGCTTATTGGCTCTCACCACCATCTCCTTTCCTTTTTGTCTTCCTCTTGGTGACTGCAACAACATGCTTTACCCCAAGCAAGACAAGCAGGACAAGATACTCCTCTACATCTCCCGCCGCTGCGACTGCAAGGTCTCTGATACTAATCTTTTCTCTTCCATTTTGTGTCGTTCTTTCTTTGTGGGTTCACATGTTGCTAGGTTTCCTTAACTTTCTTTGCTTTCTTTCTTTCTTTTTTTCCATCCCAAACTAGTCAACATAATTCACCCGTTTATTCTGTCGAGTATTCTATGCATAATCAATGCCCTAGCGTCTTGTGGTGTCGCTTGTTTCCTGCTCCAGCTAGCCTGATGGTTGTTTTTAACATGCTTCCATCTTGAATAGTGTGTACTTGAGCAAGAAATTCTTGTTGTGCAAGATGGAGGGCTCAAGAGTTCAAAATTAGAATGGCAGAGATGAAGCTGTTGTTGTGGATTCGATGGACGACAAGTTCGGGGTCATAAAGGAGTATTGCAACAGATCATGATAAGATAGGGGAAGGAAAGAAGAGGAGCGGCCCTCTAATAATAACATGGTCATGGGTTCTGCAATAAGGGTAACGATGATGGTCAATGTAGCAGGCAGAGAGAGAGAGAGAGAGAGAGAGTATAGCAGTGTTAATTGGAAATGTAATAATTAATTTGGGTAGATGTATGTTAATATAAATAATCAGTGGGACTAATTCAACCAGTTTCTATGAACAAATAAAATCTTTGATAACTGCAGTGTTAGGCCAACCAGCCCTAGCTTAGTCTAGTTTGATTAGAAACTCACTGATTGTTAATTGAGTTTATGTGCTCCTGTATTTCATAAATATCCATGCTCGTTGATGTTAAGACCTTTATTACGTGAATGACAGTATCCCTCTGAATATATGACCAGCTATCTAGATAGATTGTTTCCACCATGACATAAAAAATAGATAACCTTACTGATTTTCCTAGTAATTTTTTAATGAAACACCCGTAGGTGATTAATGCAGTTGTGCTAAGCTCTATGTAGATAATTTAGGATACAACCTTAAACATGGGTAGCCTTCTCATTTTTGATTTTTATAATTTTTAGAGAACCCTGTACATAACGTATTCAGTTATATTAAGCTCTTTAATATTATTTTCCACATTCCCTTCAAAATTGATCCTTAGGTACCAATTTTCAGTTGGCAGAAAGTTTTATAAACTCGTTTCTATATTCTGTATCTTTTTAAGGTAGCGAAAAGTTCTTTCATGAGCATAGATGGAAGAACAATTGAAAACCATCTATACGTATTTATTCATTGTTCTTAGTTTTGGTCCTAAAAGTTTTATGGCATTATAAAGTTAAAAACAATTCTGGATGCCTTGTAACGAGTTTTTTAGTTATGTAACATTAACAAATCCAGAAAGCAGCATCCATAATCCGGCAGTAGCTAGGGTGAAACTTGAAATATTTCAAGAATACAAGATGTTATTGCTGGCTTTGTTCATTATTCATGCATGAATTTTGTTGGCTAGCATTTGGATTTTGGATTGACGGACAAATTATTTTTTTATGACCATATTTTAGCTATTCTTCTTTATTTTAAACCTGGAAGGTCCAGGGCTCTATAAAGCTGGAGGGAGGGTAAGGTGGGGGAGAAGATGATGGAATCGGTGGGCTCGCTCCCCGTGGCGAACGTCCAGGCTCTGGCTGCTGCCTCCAGTGGCCTGAGCGAGGTCCCTCCGAGGTATCTCCGGCCCGAAGCAGAGTCGGATCCCGTCACCGGTGACGGCGGTAGTCTCGAGATCCCGGTCATCGATATGAATAGACTACTCCAACCCCAGTCATCCCGGGATGAATCCGCCAAGCTTAATCTGGCCTGCGAGCAGTGGGGCTTCTTTCAGGTCAGTAATCTAATCTTCTTATGATACATAGACAAAACAAATAATTGAAAGAAATTTGAACCGAGTTTGTTCATTCATACTCGGACTTTTTTATTTCTTGCTTTCTTTTTGTTCCCCCCTGGGGCCATGGCTACCACGATGGTAAAACGGAAACAACGATATAGATGTAACGAGACTAGTTGGCAGTAAGTTTTTCAGTGCTCGACCGGCTTCTCTAATGTTAATACTTTTTAAAACTAATCTATTTTACTTATCAGACTGAAAGATTGGATGGAGCAGGCCATGCACACCGGCTGAGCTCGGGGGGCTTGCAATTCCCCGTTCTCAAGATAAATTCGACTAAAATATAGGAATTTAATAAGTGGGCTGTTACAGTTAGTTTCCATGTCTGTTTTGTCCGTGGAAATCTGGAGGTATTCTCCCAATCTACCTATTGATTTGGATTTTCCATTGTATAACACTACTAGTATCTGCTTGTGGGTTGGGATCTTCACAGATCACATTTTAAGAGGAGCCAAACTATCCTTCAAATCCATGATGCTCCTCCAATATATTTGAAGCATTAAATGTGACATATTTTTCTTTTAAGACTTTAGCAAGAGGTCAAAGAGATGCAGAGAGATAAATATGATCAGGTATTTATCTTCTGAACTCTTGAAAAGGTTTCCTTCTTTATTATATTCCTTCCTTCTTACTATTGTCCCAAGTTCTCAATAATAATAACACTCCCTAATTCTAAAATGCTCCATTCTCATGTATATTTCGGAGTTGGTATACAATATTATATTTTGCTTGTTGTAGGAAACCCTTTTGCTTCCTTGAGACAATAGCAATCTTGCATTTTATTAAATTTATAACAAATTGGCATCACCTTGATAGTTCGATTTTTTTTTGTATAAATAAATTAGAACTCATACTGTTGCTTCCTCTCAACCAAAATCCTGGCTCCGCCACTGAGGCCATGATCAGAATAATTGAGTTGTCATGACAATGAGTCCTACCAAATACTAGGTTGATTCTATATATTATTTGGTCTAAATTTCATGGGGAAGTTCAATACATAAGACTGCATTTTTTTTTTTCAAATAAGAGTGCAATGTTTTGGTTTTTTGTCTTCTTCAGAATGCATACTTACTTTTTTATGGACCAACTGCTTAATTGTTGATTTGTTCGTTGCAGTTGATTAACCATAATGTTCCCAATGAACTGATTGGGAGAATGAAGATTGATATTGAAGAGTTCTTCAAACTTCCTTTAGAGGTAAAGGAGCAATTTGCTCAGCTGCCGGGCAATCTTGAAGGTTATGGTCAGTTATTTGTCGTATCAGAGGATCAAAAGCTAGATTGGGCAGACATACTTTACTTCAACACCCAACCACTTAACCAGAGAAACGTGAGATTTTGGCCTACTCAACCACTCACATTCAGGTACAAACGCAGTGGTGTGTTTCCTTTTAGCTAAACTTGTTGTAAGTAGTAAGAACTCTTTAAGGTTGTAACCCAGAAAATGGGGAAAGATGATAATATCCCCTCACTCAGAGAATAAATTCCAACTAACCATTCTGCATTGAATTTTTGCATGTTTGGGGAAATATAGATGAGTCATTGACCAAGGTTTGCGTATTGTAAGTGGCAATGTTGAATATCTGTTTTGTGGTTGCCTTATGTTTTATAAGAACAATTGCTGAATAAGGATTATCAAATCCAACCATTAATAGTTTGGTCAAGACTCTATGGTTTTGCTCGTGTTTTTCCAATGATTTCATAGCTCATTTTACTTTCTTGTAGTTATAGGAGAAAGAAAGGCAAAAGGCAAAGTCTAATCTTTGGGAGAGTTTTTTCGGCAATAACTGATAAACTTTTTATCTTAGGATAATATATTGCTGGGCTTCTAGAGATTCATGCGATCATCACATGCTTGACAGACTTGTAGAAAATTTTATGAGACAAGCTTCAAGATTTGCAATGACAGCATTGTTTTCTGTCTCCAAATTTTGTGGCAGAATTGCTTGATCACGACAAATTGCTTTTCAAAGTGCAAGATTTGATTCATTAGAAATGAAATCTCAAGCATAGTAAGCTAATTATATTCATATATGATTCAATGTATCTAATCTTAGCTCCAATGCTAAAACAAAAGAAGATAAAGACTTAGTAAAGGACATGAAATTTTGTGTTTTGTCATTCTGCCTCCAATGACAGCACAATATTTCTTATAGTCTTCATTGAAATCACTGAAGATGATTTCTTTCATAAAAGTTTCCTGCACTTTGCTGCATTAAAGCAGAATTTATTTAAATACCTTCTCAACCTAAATCATTCTTCGTTCTTCTCTTTAACCTAAGCACTTGTGGATAACTATATTCTGCAAGCCTAGAAAACCACATCCCTCTGGCTTTACACCAGCAGTGTCGAGTGTCCCAAAACTAGGAGGCTAATTGGATTCTATTTATAACACCTTACAACTGATGCGCTAACTCACCAGAACTTTCAGCATTCACTCTGAATTGATTTAGTAAAACTCATTTATCAAATGTCTGAAGAAGATGTTGTTGCTGATGGTCAATAGACTGTTGTTCTTTGTTAGTAGAGGCTATTGTCGCTAGTAAATGCTTGCTCTTTTTTCTCCAACCTTTCTTAACCAGTGTAAGTATTTTCAGGGCTACACTGGATGAGTACTCACAAGAGCTGAAGAACACAGCAGATTGTCTATTGGGTTTAATGGCCAAGAACCTAGGACTTAATCCAGAGATCCTCACCGAAATGACTGAGGAAGGAATACAATCAGTCAGGATAAATTACTACCCCCCATGCCCCCAAGCAGACAAGGTGTTGGGCTTGTCCCCACACTCTGATGGTGATCTTATAACACTGGTCCTTCAAGTAAATCAAGTTCAAGGGTTGCAAATCAAGAAAAATGGCAAATGGGTCCCTGTCAAGCCCCTTCCTGGTGCTTTCATTGTTAATGTTGGTGATATCTTTGAGGTAATCCTCTTCCCCTGTTGGAAAAAGTTGCAGATTTGATCATCATTTATTGAGAGTTTGTTGTTTTATTGTGAATAAATATATAAGAGGATAACTCCAGAAACTATCTTAGATTTTTATTACTGCTAGCTGTTTAAAGTCCTTTTTCTCACCATGGATCTCATTTCTCCCAAGCAAAGAAATAATGGATCTCTCATTTATATTTCTTGCTTATAGATATTCAGTAATGGGAGGTATAAAAGCATTGAGCATAGGGCTGTCGTAAGCACGGGAAAAGAACGGCTTTCTGTTGCAGCATTTCACAGCCCAAACAATGGTGCCATGATAGGTCCCCTTCCACAGCTTGCAAGAGGAAGCGAGGTAAATTATAGGACAGTGGACCATGAGAACTTTATGAAGCTCTTCTTCTCTGCTAGACTTGATGGGAAGAGCTTCTTGGATCGCATGAAGTTATGAAGGTGATCTTTCGAGAATGAAGAGGTCTGGTATAACTGTTTTCTGAACTTGACTATTGTTTCATCAAAAGTGAAATGCACTTCCAAGGTTTCTTAAGGCTTGCTCTTTAATAAAAATGAGTTTGGGTTTTACATTGCTGAATTCGGTGGTCTTAGAAAGCATGCCATGTGGGGCCTTAACTCTGTTCATTAACATCATTTTTTTTCATTATACTAGTCAACAAGCAGGTGCAAGTCCACATTTTGGAGAAAGAAAACGAGGTTTATCATATCATCAATTTGAATGGTCTTATAAAGAATTTGGAAGGAGATTAGATTTGTTAGGAACAGATATTATAAAGGTAATTAAGCAACTGTCCTTTTAACATGATTTTCTTTCCAAAAGTACCCATTCTATGTATCAGGTAATATTTTTTTTCCATCTAAGAGCAAATTTGATAGGCTGAAAGAATCAGCTTGCTCTTATTAATAGAGTGCAGATGTATGCCGTATTAAAAGTAGAAAAAATTTCTTGCCTATTAAGCTGCCTTTTTTTTTAGTGGAGTAGGTTGAAAGCTTCCAACTGAGACCTCATCTGGCTTGCCGTTCACAGCAAATCTCCCATTACATGGAATCTGTGGTGTCTCATGCTGTAAAGAAAGTGCGAGTACCCATCATTTGTGAAGTCAAAATAAAAAATGAATTACAAAGATTAAAAGACGGAGAAGATAGAAATAGTTACGCATAGAACAAGGAAAGAGATGAGAGATCATGCAAAGAGAAGTGAAAAGAAAAGGGGAAACAAAGGACCCAATAGAAAGGAATAGAGGGCTGAACACTTCTCCCTAGGACGAGAGATCTGTTCTTACCGCTCCCAAGTCCTTGGAGAGAGAGAACTGTGGATCAAAGTATTGTCTTTAGCTATCTTCTCCAGAAGATAAATAGCCACCAAAACAATATTGGAAGTCCATTGCTTGTTTTATTTATAATAAAATTTTATTTCTTGTTTATCTTTTTTCTATTACAATACTAGTTGGAATAGTTTACCTTTTAGTGCTAGTCCACTTTAGTTAGGTTGATGTTTTTGTCAAGAGATAATATAGTTTTATAAATGGAGGAGAGAGTTAGTAAAAATTTGGAAAGAATTTTTTTATATTGAGGTGAAGTGTCTTAGAGACTTTAAGCTTCTCTATGACAGATAGCCAAATTCATTATTTTGGCTTTTATACTTTTAATAATTTTATTTTTTTTATTTTTTTTTCTTTTGCTATTATTTTCTTCTCGTAATTCTCTACAAATATTTTTTTGTATTTCGTATTTTTTCTGAATCTGGGGCCGGCACGATCAATCTATTTGGGGTCACATGCCATTCTACAAACAAAATATCAGGAGTCATTTTTTGTTAATAAGTTTGAATCATTGGATGGAATAATATATGATGTACCATGCCAGGTATATCTCACACACATGCTATAATTATTCCGTTTAGAGAAGTTTAACTCTTGGATGGTTGGATTAAGCATAACCTTGCTTGTCAAGGCTCCATCCGTTACAGAGGAGCATTGCCGCTGATCTTCACTTTATTCCTTGTTCTCTATCCTGGGTGGCAAGCAGGGATTGGTGGAATATATAGTTCTAGATGATTCACATAAAAGTTGAGCCAGTTATTAGGTGAATTGTGATAATCTATGCGGGTTTGTGTTTAGTCCTATATCGATTATTCGCTGGATAGATTTTGGATATTTATAAAGATCAATGAGTCCAAATAATACATTCTAGCTAGCTTTTTTGGATGAGGTTCTGGGTTGTGACAAATGGTATCAAAGAGAGCTCGATCATAACCTATATAGACTAGAAGATACTATAGCACATATATCTTTGAGCTAACCACGAACTAATCGTAGTGTTTGTAATTGAATTTAGATCTTATTATTCGCTGGGTAGTTTTTGAGTACCGGCATTCCCCATAAGCATATATTTGACAAAACAGTCAATTTATATGTGGACTTCTTAACCCACTTTCATCCATCTACGCTGGCGGCTTTCCCCATAAGCATGTATTTGACAAAACAGTCAATTTATATGTCGTCTTCTTAACCCACTTGCATCCATCTACACTAGCTTTAGAAAGATTCAACTGGAAAATAGGATGCTAAACTGCATGAGAAAATGGTACAGATAAGGATACGGGCATACTGATCCTTTTGCATAATTATTCTTTTCATGAAGAGCTGTTGAATCCAACTCCAACCCAAAAATTATAGGCCTTGAAAAAAAATATTTTACATCCGTCCGAGAGATTTTTTTTTTTTTTTTGGGATTTCCATCTACTAATCGAATTCCTTTGCCTTTTCAAGCGATAATGCTCTTTTGGACGAGCAAGTTATTTTGAAAATAAGCTCACATTTCACTTTTTTTCTTGTTCTTTCCTATTTTTTTTAATCTCTTCTCCCCCACTTCCCTTTTTCATAATCTGTCCATCGTTATCTCAATAAATTTTAGATGGTTTTTTTTGGGTAAATCAGATAAAATAAAACCATTATAGTATAAAAACATCAGTGAAAATCAGAAAATAAAATATTTAAAAATTGAGATGGAAAAACCATTGTAGAAACCCACCATGGATTGCTGTCTGAAAACATAAAATGACCAAAACTTTCGATCAAAGAAACCGAAAGTATTTTTTTTGGCAAAGGACACTTTCTTGAGTAGACATGTTTGAAAAAGTAGCCAAAAGACACCAAGTCTGAACGGAGGTAGATGCACTATGCGGAAGTTTAAGTGCATCTTAAACTAATAGAACAACTCGTAAGCTCTAGTGGCTGATTCCACTCCTCTTTTCAGTTCCTACTCTAGCTATTATCCTCTCATCAGGGCTTAGGATACCAAACTGGCTTTTAGATCGTCATTGATAAATCTTCACTTGGAATCCTTAGCAAGAAAACTCCGAGACCATAATGGTCTAGTAGCATGAGATCTTATTTTGTTATTTGTTCTGCAACTTCAGGCACATACTTAGATTAAGTTGTTCTGAAACACTTGGCATTTTAAGCGTGGTCCAACATGTGCTCGAATACTGAATTTTTAATCCTTTTCCTATAAGCACACACCTCACATAGTTTCAATTCAATCTCCAAGCCTCAAGGCAGGTCCAGATATCTCTTCAAGTAGTCCATTTTTTTTTCTTCTAAAAATACTTGTCGATTTCCTTGCCATTATTGAAGTTCCGTGTGCTTGTCCTAGAGAACCGCAATGGAAATGCCCAAAGAAATTGCATAGGACTAGCTACCTATTTCTATATACACCAAACTACTTCCATGTGGAGTACAACATACCAATCTAATGGATGAAATCTGTTAGCTTCCATGATTAATCTGCATCATCCGCAACTGCTATGACAGTCATTCAATTCCCTCTCGGGTACATAGCTATTCTTCTCCGAAACTAGGCACATTCATATCAAAAATGCTTCAATACACTACTTCGGAATAGAAAACAAGATCACCAATGTATCTTCCACCCTGCACATTGTTTAACATTAAGATGGGCTAATCTTGTTGCTAAAGCGGCTAGCTTGATGCATCATGCATGTAGAATTACTCCCGGACAAACCAAGGCTTAAACGAGGAAGTTATTTATATGATTTATCTGACAAACTGACTCATAGTTTGATAGAGAACATAAGTCGACCGACCATGAGTTAGAGGTTTGAGTATAAATCACTTCATAGACATCTGTCTTGCTATAAAATATGACCGGTGGATTGATTTTGTTTTCTTTGGTGGGCATAATGGCGGGAGCATCGTTAACTCTAAGTAATGCATTTCATAATTGATGATGGGTACGTACGTAAGGCCTATCTTTTCTTAAATAGAGGGAGAAAATATTATTACTTGCTTAATAATGATCTTTCTATCTCCCTATTTCTGTTGTAAGTGATCTTCAGATTACTACTTCTCAAAATTTTTATAGGTATATCCTTATAAATATCTGAAATTATATGTATATCCTTATGATTTTACTATTTGCATGTATATTCTTGAGAATTATTTTTTTTTTTCCATGCCTATCCTACGATCAACATGCCATCTAACACTACGAAAAAACGAGTTATCTAAAAATGAAATATTTGAATTATTCATAATCCAATAAAAGTAAATGTGTAAGAATATTAATTTATAAAGAAAATAATAAATTCATGTGTACATACAACTTCAAATATTTATAAGGATACATGCATATCAAAAAATTATTTAACTAAATATTAATTAAATTAACATCATCAAGCGAAATGTAATACCAAGGATAGACTTGTTAAGAAATAACTTATAAGATGTATGCACGTAACTATATAAGTTAATTTATAAGGGTATATATAATTTTAAATAAGGATATACATCTGCATACCATTCATCTCGTATATCCCACTTACATCTAGGTTTCAAGGTCCTCTGCTATGATAAATAAAGTATCAACGTTTATCTTCGATCCATTTGATTGATATATCCCTTATTGTTGCTATTTCGCTTTTGATATGGCACATTTTAAGCACGGGGAAGGATCAGTTAATCAACCATGGATGAAATTACCCTCATACCAGTGTAGTATCCCATGGAGGTCGGATCTTTTACGGTGCAAAGCAACAATCCTGGAAAGCTGCCATGTTATCTATTTCGAAGACATACGTACGGTTGTCACGGCTCTCAAAAATAGTGAGGAAATCATTGGATGCCAAGCATGATGTGTCACGATCACCATCCATTTTCAAGATAGACGGCTATCCAATCCAAGAATGTGCAGCTCCCTTTGGTGCAGAACAAGCACTACAACTCCTGTGATTTTCTTCCATGTTGCGCTCTTTCTCGCTGTGCTGTTCTCCGGAGCGGTCAATGCGACCCAGAAATCTATCAGAAACGTGAAACAAAACGGAAAAAGAAACAATTATAGAAAATCTGCAAGCATTCCGCTGGCACATAAAAAGTACACACAAATACGCTCGAATAAACATATATAGTGTTCATTAGAAAACAAATACGAACCTACCGCGAAACTCTTTCCTCCTACCCATTCTAGTCTAATTTCTCGAATCATTACTGGTCCTAGTTAAACAGAGTTCCAGGAAATTAAAGCTCACGAACTAATGGATTCACGCACTCTCATGTGAGGTTACCTCCCTGGAACTTGGCCGGTCACCGCGCCTCCTCCGTCTGCCATCCTTGACGGCGATCCGAGGAAGGGACGGCCATGGTACTATCTCTACATTCGTTACTTGGATCGCTGGCGGTTACGGGACTCCGGTTGGGTTCTAATTTTTACCACCCCGAAGGCAGGAAAATTCTTCGACTCTTTGACGGTCAAAGCAGTGGCGCGCTCGCTCTTAAAACACGCCACGTTCCGATGACCCCATCCATCGGAGGGCACTGATCGCCCGATGCTCCACCGATGGGGCTCGTACACCGTAACATTCTCGTTTTCTCTCTCTCCCCTCCCTCCCACCCACGCACGCACGCCGGGGTTGAAGGGGTTCGTACGTGCCGGAGGCCCCGGCAGGGCCATGGGGGAATGGGTACACGTATCGCGCGCCGCGTAAAACGCGGAAGGTGCAAATATACGGTCGGGACGTGCAGGGAGAATGCGGCAGCCGTCGGCATGGGAGGAAGAGGTCGGCTCTCCGCGGTCTGATGGGGATCGGACGGGTGGACCTCGATTTCTCATTCTCCAGATTCTCTCTCTCTACGCTGAGCATTCCGTACCACGTGCCGACGTCACTGTGTCAGTGATCTTTAATTCTTTATACGGAAATAACGCCACGAGAACTGTAGTCAATTGATCGCGTTGTTGGAGTTGCATGGATTTGCTGTTGAACGGTGAATAGCAGTCGTGTGCTAGTGTGTGCTAAAAGCCTTGCAACGTGGCAGGCTTGCTGCCTCCAATACACGATCACTCCATGCTATGCTCTTATTTTTTTATACCGTGAATGTCAAGCTGAGCTCCCCTGCCAGTGTAAGAGGAAGAAGGGTACAAACTGGCTGAGTTCTATAAACCACCCCATGCTAATGCTAGATCATCAACAATTTACTTACATGGTAAACAATTGATCAAAAATGATATGGCAAGTCAGGAGTTTACTTAAATGCTATACTTCGTAAAGCCAAGTCAAAAGGACCTAAGAAAAAGATTAACAAACAAAGAGAAAGGCTTGTTGAAAGAATTTTGAGTTACTAAAGCATTAATCATTTTAATTACAAAAATTAATGCTTTGGTAACTTGAAAATCACTTAGCTAGCATGGAGCATTCCACCCCCTTTGAATACCATAAAATGCTGCTAGTAAATGTGCATTGAGCTCTAACAACAACAACAACCATAATCAAGTTCTTTTCTAACAATTTATAATCAATTTTATATATTTGAAGTTATATGCAATAAATATACTATTATAAATTCATAAAAGCCGTGAATGATTGGTTATGCATGTGGCATGTATCATTATTAAGATTGCAAATCAGAGAATAATTATATAAATCCGAATTATCTTGAATGCATATTTTGTATCACAGAGAGCAGCAATGTTCGAAACATTGATCACCATGTTGCTTATCTGAAAAATGAAGAACTTTCGTCCAATCTTTTGGCCGCAGCATATTTGGCATTCTAATGCAATACTGTATTTTGAAGATAAGCAAAAGCACTTTATTTTTTAGATGAATGATTCGGTGGATTTGCAATGCTTTTTATGGTGCAAATAGAAGATTGCATAGCACAGATCAACGGGCTGTCGCATGGATCACCGTCAAAATTAATTCGTTGCACTACAAGCTGCACACGGGCTGTCCGGCACTGTAGAGGGCGACGTGTAAGATAACGGTTAGCCGAAATCGTTGGAAAATGTAGACTTGATTGGAGCCGTCCGACGACCCCATGGAGCCAAAGGAATCTAATAACAGCATGTTGAACGTGGATACGATACCCACCGAATCCTCCCCCTCCCCTCCGTCCTTTGTTCCCACGCTTTGCCCGGCTCTTTCCAGCCATATTTCGGATATGCCCCTAGGCCCCATCCAAAGCACTGCATCGCTTTCAATGGAGGAGAGCAAGCGGCGGAGGGGGCGGGGAGACCTGCGTACGTCAATTCGTGCAAGTATAGGGGTAGATTAGGGCGCAGCCATACCAAGGACGGGACACCGAAATCACGAACGAGGAAGGTGCATACAAGCTTCCTGGTGTCAGGCGCCCGGAGTCCCACCGTCCCGCCCCCCACTCCCATCCCCAACTCCTTCAGGAGGCATCCGAGACGATCTCCCGGACGCCCCGTCGGAGACGATCTGATTTGATGGGACTCGTTCCGTCCTCTTCCGCCCATATTATTATTCTAATCAAATCCCATGCAAGAACCAAGGTTGGGGCCCTGGTGAGCAAAGCTGCGCCCCGCCCGCTCCCGGCCTTCATTTTACCGAGTTTAATGGTAAACTTTTTCTTTCTTTGTCCGGTTAAAAAACTCAAAAACCGGCGGGATTACCTCAGTAAAATCTCGGCTATATAAGCCTTAACCGTTCCCCCATTTCGGAGTAGTGTGAAAGCCAGCCACTTCTCACCGTCTCTCCTTTCCTTTATCCCCGTCTCACCACCCTTCTTTCCTCCCCCCTGCCCTCCGAATCTCTCCTTTTCTGGTTGGTAGCTGCTGGAGATGACACCATAAATCGACTTGACGGGCAGCGGAGATAAGATAAACGGGAGATAAATATATAAACATATATAAGTATAAGAAAAAGGAGAGAGGGAGGAAGTGAAGAAAGATGATGTTGGAGTATGAATGGGGGAATCCGGCGGCGGCGATGCTGCTGTTCGGGGACCAGGAGACCGGCCAGGACACAGGACAGGACCGGCCGGTGTTCGACTACTACGGCGGCCACGGTGGCCTCGGCGGCGTCGACTTCTTCCCAAACCCCCAGCCGCTGACAGCCGCGGCGCTCTTCTCGCCTCCATCATCATCGCCGTCCTCATGCCAACAGAGATATGGACTGGCGCTGCCGCCGGCGCCGGCGAGGATCGGGCTGAACCTTGGCGTGCGGACCTACTTCTCCTCTGCCTCGCCGGAGGAGGAGATGGCCGTCGGCCGGGTGTGCAGGCGGCGGACCCGCACCGCCCGGTGCCAGGCCGAGGGCTGCGCCGCGGACCTCACCCATGCCAAGCACTACCACCGACGCCACAAGGTCTGCGAGTTCCACTCCAAGGCCTCCATCGTCATCACCGCCGGCCTCTCCCAGCGCTTCTGCCAGCAGTGCAGCAGGTCGTCCCTTCGCTCAGCGTCTCCATCCTCTTTTCTTCTTGATGATTTCTGTTCCCAGAAAAATAAACTACTGCACCCTATGGCTTGCTTGTTCCGGAAATGAAATGGTGGTGCATATATACATGCAGGTTCCATGTACTGGCGGAGTTTGATCAAGGGAAGCGGAGCTGCAGGAAGCGGCTGGCGGATCACAACCGGCGAAGGAGGAAGTCTCAAGACCTTACCACGGCCACCATTACGGCCACCCATGCCAATAACAGCACCACCAACACTACTAGCGGTGTGACCAACAACTCGGCGGCCAATCCAGGGAGGATACTCTTCAATACCAGCAGCAGCACCATCAACAACAAGAGCATCAGCAGCAATAATAACTGTAGCAACCACTCTGCTACTACTGCTGCTATGGCGTTCGCCGCGTGCAAGCCGGAGACCGAGTCTTCTGTGACTCATGCGTCGCCCCCCAAGGCGCCGCCGTCGCTGCCGCTGCCACCACCAGCTGCATTGCCAAGGATGGCACTCGGGCTGGGCTGCGGCAGTGGGGGCATCATGACAGTCCCAGCTGCGGCAACAGGGCTGTCGGCCTCGTCATCAACGGGGACTTCGCCGCCGAGCGTTGCATTCCAGCTGGCTCACCTTGGAGAGTTCCGCGGGCATGAGAACAGGTTTCCCAGCTGGGATGACTCGGAGGACGGAAGCAGTATCAGAGGGCTTTATCAGAGCAAGTAGGAGAAGCAGCAGCAGTAGAATGTAGTTCTTGAGTTGCTTTTTGTTGTCCTTTTGAGTTCCTTTCTTCTTGTTCTTGTTTTTTTTCTTCTTAATAAGAGTCATCTTAGTTTTGGAAATATTGGTATGGTCACATCTCTATTTGTTCTCCTTAAGTTTTGGTAACGGTGCACGAGTGCAAAAAGGTGGCGGATGATAAAAGAGAGCTAATAAAACCGGTGGCTTTAGCCTGCTACCTCCACGTAAAGAAGAATGACGGACGCTTCTATTTAATTTCTATAGCATGAAGCGAGATACAGATGGGAAGAAGCAGACGGCATCTCCGTACCCTGTGGGTGATGAGATTGAGATTCCTTAATGCGAAAAAGGGTGCATGTTTTATTTGCTCACCCGAAGGAAACTTCCTATATCTCATTAAAAGGAGTTTAATTCATCTTCAGATACCCTCGACATTCCAAGCAGTACCTTAAACTACTGGGAAGCCGACGACAAAGATTCACATATACTCATAAACTTAATTAAACAATGACTGTCACTATACTGTAGGAGATGTACAATATCCTATTAGTATACTAATCATCTTATCTCACGGCATCATATATATGATATCTTAAGCTGCATCGATATATCAGTTTAGTGAAGAGGAGGTTATGTAGAAGTGATGATATATTAAACAGTAAGGAGACCTATCATAATGGCTCCTCACCTACTACTGTCAAGCCAGGTGGCCTTCATCGACTAGGGGAAGGCTTTAAAAGGGGAAGAAGGGAAGATTTAGGTGGAGGATTGAAGGAAATTCTAAGAATAATGGGTTTCAGGTCATCAACTAACTCTAGGGAGGAAGATGAAGGGAAATTTTACCAGTTTGGAAATCCAGGGCCACGATGCCAGTTGATACGGAAAGCAATAACAACTGAATATTGTATGGTGAAGTCGGGGGCCGCATATGGCTCACGGGGATGAAGAGAATTTATTAGGGAAGGTGGTGTAAAGCAAGTGAGCTAGACAAGCTGCTCCTACATCCAAGTTTAGGGTGACTGATATTAAATTTACAAAGGATCTAAAATTTACTTTAAAAAAAGAGATTACTAAAGAAAAAAAGGTTTATATATTTGAATGGGATTTGGTAAATTGAAATCACCTGGGTAGCAAAGTGTCTGATCCTAAAACTATTTGCCAAACTTCTTAGTTTCTTTATTTTGGAGAGCCTTCCTGTGCTTAAAATGGCTCAAGTACTTCTATAAAACTATGAAAATAAGCTTTCCTTATTCTTCTGTGAATCCCTCCTTATAACCCACTCTGATGATTCATATGACAGATTAAGGCAATTTATGTGTTTGCAAACATACATGCAACTTTTTTGCATCGGAAAGTTGGAGAAGGTATGATAGGCAGTCCGTTATGCATTACCTCAAAAGGTGAAGATGAATGGGTGAGCGATTTGGAAGCTCGATTCATTTCAGAGAGAGAGAAGAGAGAGAGAGAGAGAGAGAGGGGGAGATTTGGAAGGTTGATAAGCTTCGAGTCATCAACCAGGGAGATGTTCTATTTTTCTGATTAATGTGTAGTTCCCAGTTTTAGCATTCGATGGAAGAGAGAGAAATTAGTTGTATGGTATAACTGTACATTAATATTGGATGTTTTTTGAAACAAAATGATGCTTCAAATAGGGAGGAAAGTTCAAACGGAAAAAACAAAGAGAGAGTCAGAGAGGTACGAACTTTAAGGGTTACCTAACTAACCAAATCGAACTCATGGAGTAATTAAACTGCAAGCCAACATTTATAGCTATCTCAATTTTTTTTATTGATCAATTTAATATATCTCTTCTTTATCCAATCTTAATGAGATCGCCTTAAAAATTACTGCACACAACACACTTAACTGAAAATACAACAAAGGCTCCAGAATCCAAATTTCAAAACATGTGCAGAAAAAACGAAGCCCAAGGCTAGTGAGCGACCTCAAAAAAGCCTGGGATCATAGAACTAATGAAGTGACCTTAAAACGAGAGCATGCTTAAACAGAAAACACAACAAAGTTAGGGCTAAAGAATCCAAAGTTTAAAAACCAAACCAAGCCAGCAAAAAAAAAAAAAAAAAACGGTTCATATTTCCTTACTAAGAGTGAAAGGGTAGAAAGCAAGTATATGTGGAGCCCGGCACAGCTTTGTAGTTTGTTTAGTAATCCATAAACAGATTTTCTTGGTGCGACCCGCAGTGTCTGTTTGATAGTTGTTGTCCATATCCTTGTCACCTTGTCGATTTTGTGGGGCATCGAACTCGGCACCTGATGCAGAAATGTGAGGGAGAACACCCATAACTCAAACGCAAAACACTACTGAAACTAACATTTTACAAAACTGAGTGCACACTCATGTATCTAGACTGGTATCTAGAGACCTAGAATTTGATGCTTATAGTTGGCTTTTTTTTGTCGTGTGATGATCCTTGGTTTTAGAATCCTAAGCAGAAAGTTTAATATAGCACACTGTATGAGAAAGACCTTTAGATGGAGGATGAACGTACTTTAATTCAAAATTTAATCAAATTCTAATTTCCAAGTGCTCGTTCCACCCATGTTTGTCTGCTTGCCTGCAGCGCAACTGTGAGTTTAATCAAGAGAAGGAGAGATAAGATGGCAATGGATGAGGGGAAGGAGGAAGGCATGATTTGTGTCGGAGCAAAAGGACTGCAGTCTAAACTCAAAATCTTATGGGAGCCCTTATCTACCTTAAGTGCCACAGAATTTTTGAACTCCCCTAAAGAGCGCGAGAAGGAGAGAGAGGAAAAGAAAAAGAAAGCTTCCTAGTCTTCCAAAATTCTTAGGACCCACAGGCGGTTCCCTTTATTCAGTAGGCCCTTTCACAGATGCTGGTTTGTGGAGGGGGGGGAAAGGGAAAAAGAAAAAAGATACCCGTTTCACCGTTCTTTGATTCCTAGTTTCTTTTCACAAAGGAATGCAAGGGGATGTGGAATGATAGAAACTCGGTTTGGTGAAAGGTCACTTCAAAGAAGGCCTTATTTTTCAATCAAAAGGAAAACAAAAAGGAAATAAAGGCCTTGTCCTGCCTTACCGCAGTCAAGAAAAGGCTACAGAGAACCCAATGGGAGGTGCTGAACCGACCCAGTCCTGTCCTTGAGACAGATGATACATAGGGCCCATCAACTCCTCATGGCCTTTGGGTGTTCCTCCCGAGCCCCCTTCTCCTTGGGTGTTTCCTCCGAGCCTTTTCTTCTGGTGTGGATCTTGGTGAAAGAGCCGTCGCCTCCTCCCGGCCGCGCCTCACTTGGCCCACAGGTGGGGCCTTTTCCGTCCCTTACTGTAGCTACCAAACATGGATGGATTGAAGAAGATATCTTTAAGCTTTGATCTCCTAGGAAAATGTAACAACCTAGGACTTGTATAAGTATCTAAGATTTTCTCGATAAATAAACGATATGGGACTAAACACATGCCCGCACGGATCCTCACATACTCCTTCCGTTTAAGCTCTAACGTCCTCATCAGACTATAGATCCAAATACATTCAAATCTAATCATGAGCACCACAATCGGCCCATGGTCCGCTCTGATACTATTTGTAATAACTCAGAACCTCACTCAAAATAGCTAGCTGGAAGGTATTATCTGGATTATGTATGAGTACCCAAGATCTACCTAGCAAATAACCGATGTGGAACTAAACACACGCCCAAATGGGTCTTGACGTACTCCCACCGTTTAAACCTTGACAACATCGGCAAGCTAAGGATCTAAATCTATTCATATCTAATCATAAGCACCATGATCGACCCGTGGTCAGCCTCAATGAGCTCGTGCTGCAGTGTCCCCTAGTTTACGTGGGCTATGGGCCGGGTTCGCTCTGATACCATTTGTAACAATCTAGTATCTCATCCAAAAAGGCTAACTAGAAGATATTCTTTTGGGTTCCTTAGTCACAAACACCACGATCATACTATTTGTAACAATCCAGGACCTTACCTAAATTCGCTAGTCGGAAGGTGTTTTTTGGGTTTTTAGTCCTATATGAGTACCTAAATTTTTTTCGGCAAATAACCAATGTGGGACTAAACACATGCCCTCACGTGTCCTCACATACTCTCTCCACTCAAGCCCAGACGTTCTTGTCAGACTAAGAGTTCAAATCCATTCAAATCTAATCATAACTATCACGATCAACTTATGGTCAACCTCCATAAACCCTATGCTGCAATGTCCTTTAGTCCACATAGGCTATAGGACGAGTTCGATCTGATATCATTTGTCACAACCAAAGATTTCATCCAAAAAAACTAGCCAGAAGGTATTTTTTGGGTTTCTTAGTCCTGTATAAGTACTCAACATCTTCTTGGAAAATAACCAATGTGGAACGAAACACACACTTGTACGGATCCTCACATACTCTCCCATCATGGGCCGATCGCGGTGATTGTAATTAGATATGAATAGATTTAGATCCTTAGCTTGATGAGGTCGTCAAGACTTAAACAGGGGGTACGTTGGGAGTCGTATGAGCATATATTTAGTTTCACATTGGTTATTTGTTAGATATATTTTAGATACCTATGTAGAATTTAAATAATATTTTTTGCTAGCATTTTGGGTGAAATTTTGAGTTGTCATCGGAAAAGGGTTGAAACGAGATCAGTTTGGAACTAAATATTTGGCTTTTTAGGATTGTCGCTTGCACAGTCCAAAAGGTGCCGAAACAACCATCCTTGTCCGTAAGCAGGCTGGCTAGTGAGCTCGGTTTGTCGTGCCGTGAGAGGAGCCCGGATCTCATAGGTTGGACTACGTAGAACGAGGTTTTCAAACTCGGAAATCGTCATATGAGGTACGGGTTTGAGAAAAACTAGGATTGTTTGCTTTTCCCACCAGATGGAACTCGGACGTTTGTTGAAGAAGGAAATTAAGCTACGTAAATGGCAACCCCCTTTGCTTAATTATCAAACCAAAAGGAGATTTAGTGTGTGTGTATATATATAAATTTTCTAAGGTAATGAAAACAGATTTAAGCAGGAATGGTAAGACTGATGATAGAATTGCGGATCGATAGATTAATGGATGAATGGAAGCATGATGGATCAAGGTGTAGATGCACACCATCCAAATAGAGATCCATCATACAAGATGAAATTTCACTGCAGAGAACGCTCACTTCACTTTTTTCATATTGGAACTAAGCGTCCTTCTTTCCAGCCCAGTATCTCCTTCCATGCAACGCGATGTAGACCCATGCACGCAAGGACGCATACATGCAGATGGTTTTACTATTTGCAGTGCCTTTGTGTGTGTTGGTCCACCCAACCCCCAACAAAGTTCATCGGGAGCAGTGGATGATCCAATAGTGGATTTGTACGAAGGATACAATTATGATCCTTTTTCAATTCATCTTACCTTGACTACTCGTCAATTAGTACGAAGCTTGAGGATTCAAAAGCACTATTTTTTTATTTTTTATTTTCATGAGCGGCAATAAGGAGGCATACCTCGGTAATGGCCATCGTAAAGTAATTTATTTTCATTTTTTTTGCCATTTTATTTTTCTTAAGAGAGGTCATTTCTTGATTCTGAATAGCTTATGATTTACTACAATAGAAATAGTTTAAAATTTAGATTCCATCAATCCTATAAACAAGATAAGCTTTCAAGATGAAGAATAAATTCCAGACTTCAGAGGTTGGCTGAAATTGTCACTTCTAGAATCTGGGCCAACCAATCTATTAGATCATAATAATTAATCAAACCTAACTAAACTTTCAAAATAATTTAATTAACTAACAAACCAAATACTTTTGGTTGATGTGATGAAATATTTTTTTTTTTTTTGGTACAATAGCGGCTCATACCTAACGAGTATGAATGTGGCCAACAAAATCGGAAAACATATGACCATATCGAGATGTCGATGCATACACGTAGTTCACCCAGATAAAATTCCCTGAGTGATGTGCAGTAAAGGAGGCAACACAATTGGTAGCACAGTTTGACTTTCTATAAACATGGGTGGTCAGGTGGGACCGCACTTCCTAAGAAATCGGCGAATGTTTTGAAGCAGTGGCCTCTCCTCAGTAGAGCACCCCCGGCCCCGGACCCACTCCATTACCATGGTTGAGTCCCCCTCTAGAAGAATGCAGTCCGCGCCCAATACTCGTTTCATATAGTGACGAAATAATTCAAGATACAGTTTAATAGAAAAGTTACCTTGTGTGAATTTTTATACGAAATTTTAATATATATATCAGTCTTCCTTTTTTTCAATCCAACTCCAAAATGATTCCCTCATTCTTATACGATGTTTAGCATCCCATTATTACTGGAATGAACGAAATAATCCCAGTCACTCAATTTAAATGACAAACTCTGTAAATGCTGTAGAGGATTGTGTGATATGGTAATTGTTGTAGGAATAAAGGATCCGAACTTAGTCTCACATCGACTAGATAGTGGAGAGGTATGCTCCTTAAATGGAGGAGGGCTACTCCTTTCTCTTCAGAGGCGCCTTTTGTGGGGCAAAAGTGTGCGTTGGGAAGAGACTATGAAACTCCCTTCAAAGCGGACAATACCTCTGAGGAGAAGCAGTCGCTTCCGTTGTCTGAGTTCGGTGGGGACTGAGCTCTGGGGTTCGGGAAGATACCCTTCGACCCCATCAATGGTACCTTCATTGAGAGCCCATGACTCCGGCATAGACCCCTCCGTTGGGGGGCTATGTTGTGGGAATAAAGAGTCCGAACTTAGTCTCATATCAACTAGATAGCGGAGAGGTCTGTTCCTTAAATGGAGGGGGGCTACCCCTTTCTCTTCCAAAGCGCCTTTTATGGGGCAAAACTGTGCGTTGGGAAGAGACTATGAAACCCCCTTCAAAGCGGACAATACCTCTGAGGAGAAGCAGTCGCTTCCGTTGTCTGAGTCCGGTGGGGACTGAGCTCTGGGGTTCGGGGAGATACCCTCCGACCTCATCAATGGTGCTTTCATTAAGAGCCCATGACCCCGGCACAGACCCCTCCGTTAGGGGGGCTATGTTGTGGGAATAAAGGGTCCGAACTTAGTCTCATATCGACTAGATAGCGGAGAGGTATGTTCCTTAAATAGAGGGGGCTATCCTTTTCTCTTCAGATGCACCTTTTGTGGAGCAAAACCGTGCGTTGAGAGGAGACTATGAAACCTCCTTCAAAGCGAACAATATCTCTGAGGAGAAGCAGTCGCTTCCGCTGTCTGAGCCCGGTAGGGACTGAGCTCTGAGGTTCGAGGGATACCCTCCGACCTCATCAATAGTAGTAAAACCTTGGATGACAATCAACATTTACCTAAACAATTGTACTCATTAGTTATAAACTGATAATGCGTCAAAATTCCCTTTTTATAATTATACAGTGTAGTTCTTTCAAAAAAAAAAAAAAAACAATCCTTAATGAATAAAACTTCAGGTGGTTATTTCCTAGCCTCACTTACTATCGAAATAATAATAATAATAATAATAATAATAACAAAAAAAATAACAATTCAGGGTACACTGTCGTACTGATCATACCTGGTGTTCATCATGTTCTCTCCATGGACAGATCTGTTGCTATTAGAAAAGGCTGTGTGCATACGTTGCTACAGAAAAGGCTGTGCGGATGTGTTGCAATGGAAAAAGACTGGATGGATACGTTCCGATAGAAAAAGGCTCCGGTTGGCATTTTTTCACCGATGGTTACTCACTTTTATCCTCCTCTCTCATTTCACCACGAACAACAACAAAGACCCCATCAAAAGCTGACAGTTAATCCAGCCCACTCTGAAAGTTCCCTACAAGAAGTGGCAGATAATCTAAAGGATCCTACCAGGACACATCGGCCCAAGTTTTAGTAAAGTCAGACTAGACCTGTTGTGTTTCAAAAAAAAACCAGCTAAAATGTGCTATTCGAAACCATTGATCTTGTATAAATATCAAAGATCTATCCAGTATATAGCTGAAGTTCTAATATACTTTTTTCATTTAAGTCATGATGATGGTCTTTGCTAGACTAAGAATCTAAATCCATTTAAATTTAATCATAAATACACTATAAATTAAATTACGATCAATACGATCAACCAGTCCGCATAGACCATTGGCTGTATTCACGCCATCTAAGCCAAAAAAAAGTTAGTTAGAAGATATTGTTTGGCTTTATTGGCCCTATAGAAATATATAAGGAGTATACAGCCGACGTCGAACTAAACACCCGATCTTCACAATTGGATGTTGGGTTGGAAGTTTAGTTATGTTAAGATATGTTTCTTAACTTAATGCGCCACAAGCGCCGATAAAAAATATAACTTGAATAATTAAACAAATTTAAAACCAAAGGTTATCAATAAAACATCCAATTCCAAATTCCAAAATATGAATCATGAACAAGCACTTGATACTTGATTATATAATAATTAATGATTAAAGATCAAAAGATAGGCTTAAGTTAAAGTCAGATACAAATGCCGAAACATGTTGTAGCAAAACTTATGAAGTTTCTCCTATCAATAGTTTAGAAAACGAAGGATAATTCTGGTTAAATCTTGGATATCTAATTTGATCAGCCAGATTGAAATATGAAAATAAAAATAAAAAATCGTTGGTGGAAACAAGTTCCGGTCTACCTCTCTCTTAGCTATTGTACAATGAGCCTTATCAAGTACACGACTGTTCCCATAAACAAAGATTCCCAACCAATAAGACATACTACTACCCAAGAAATTATTGTGTGGTCAAGCTAGATATATAATACACAGCCATCCGTCTTCAAATAGACCAAACAGACCCAACTACAAGGATTCATCAGGCAAGCATAAATCCATACAAAAATGACCATCTTCTAAGTTTGCTTGAGAAATAAAAAATAGCAACCACATTATATATATTACAAAATGTGCCTTAATGAAGCTTCTCCATGAAAGTTTCATCGGTCGAAAACAAATTCAATTGAAAATTAGCAGCTCCTCTCCCGATAAGAACTGGAGATTCACACTACATGAGTTCCTTCTAAAGATTTCCAAATTTCAGAGCACTCCTCGTCCTCCTTTGACTTGCTCCTCGCAGAGAGGATCTCAAAAGAAGAGCTCGGCATCTGCATGAGGTCCAGCGTCACATGGTTGCCAGCCTCCTGGAATTGGTTCCAGCCATCCGCAAGCTGAGCCTGTGCTTGTGATGGCTCTTGATGCTGATGTGGCACATAAGGAAGGATTGCCGGGTTCCCGACGACCATGTTATGCCAGCCACCACGGTCGGAAAACAATTGCCGAGCAAGGACGGCAGCTCGGTTCTCTGCGATCAGTTCGCGAAGGGCGGCGCTGGATCGAGAAGAGAGGTCAGATGCTGAAACCCAAGGGGAGGCCTTGGATGACAGAAGAGAGAGAGCACGACCCGGAGAAGTTGGTATGTAGGGGAATCTGCTGCTCGTCGTCGTGTTTTCTGTGATGAAAAAGAGCCCAGATGAAGAAATTCATTAGATTAAAATATTTAGAAAAAGCGAGAAAAAAACATAATTTCATTATCGGATCTTAGAATGTAAGAAGATAAAATTTATTATCAAGCTCTAAGACTGCCCGCCGTTGTTGAAGTTGTTTAAGCCATCACATCAGAATTTAATAATCTCACAAGAAATTCTTGTGGAAAAGCAAAGAATACAAGAAAAATGCTTATATTTGCCAAGGAGGCAAGGGAATTTACGGCAAACTTCGACAAAGAAACCGAGAATTAAAGAGGCGAGCATTTCTTGGTAAACAAGTTGCTCAAGGAGATTACGAGACAATATCTAGGAATTTGACTGGCCATGCAACTCCAAATAGAAATCCCCGTTAGTAGTGTTCAACTATTTTAAATGGTTTAGATATGTCCTCATATATGCATGGGAGAATCAGCAGGTGTTGGAAATGAGGAAACAGTGCAAAAAAGCACTCAGACCAGCCTTTATTAATTTATACCAGCACAATGAAACTTTAAGTATTTCATTGCTTCCCCGACTTGTTCCTATCATCCCTCATATTTTATGAACTTGAACATGTAAAAGTGATCAAGCCAGCTACGCTTGAAAGTGTGATGTTATCCTACACAACTAGTCCCTTTGTGCCACTTATAGGATATAAGCTTTCTAAGTACATACATATGTACATACGCATGTACGTACGTATATATATGTGCATGCATACGTACATGTGTATGTACATGCATACGTACATACGTACATTATAACAAGTACTAGTGATCAGACTGTCTTCCATTTCACTTATTATGCAATTTTGGTTAATCAAGATGTCACTAAAAGTATAGAATAAGCATATTAGTTGACAAATTTCATATTTCATGAAATACGTAAAAAAAAATAGATAGTTTGAATTATAACTCGTATACAAAGCAAGTCTTTTTATTATTAAATTATGTAATCTCTATAACTCATGAGATAAGCCTAAAAGAGTATAGAAAGGGAGACTTTTCAACATGAATACAAGATATGGTCATCATTTTAAAGTGTCTTCTTGTTTATATATTTATTCTTATTTTCAATTGGCCTTTTCAATTTCTAACTAGTATTCAACTGAAACCAATAAATTGTAACCCTAAATATTTTATTGCATACCAACATGGTGAATAATACCTTTAAGTATTGTAGTTTCCCATTTACTTTTTTTTAACTAATGTATTGTGCCATTTGTATATTTTTGTTGCATTTGACATCTTTTAATTAGTTCTCCAAACTTGCAATACCAGATATAGAGTATCTAAAAGTTTCAGGCTCTGTTTGGTGCAAATGCAATAGCCAAATATTCAAATTCTAAAGTTGACAATGATATACTACCAATAAAGCCAGATAAGAATATAGATCGAATGAATGCTAGTGACAGTTTCCAGGGTTGGTTCACTTGTTTGCGCATACAAAGGCGGCTCTTCCTAAACTATTTCACTTGTAGGGACAAAATAACGTGTTTAGAACAAAATAATCCTTCACTTTTAGCAAGTTGTCATCTCAAAAATCCTTTTATCTCTTTTATAATTTCTCCAGTTTTACTTATTATTGTCAAAAGAAGTCATATCATGAAGGCAAAGAACCCCATGCTCTCTCTAGAGTACGATACATTGAATTGGCTGCCCTTATAAGGGCTTTGATCTATTACTAGCAATACAAGGCACTAAAATAGAACTTCCATTCTCACCCTAGGGACCCAACTCCTCAGTGCAAGCTCAGGAACTCGGCTACGTTTCGAGCCTGAGCGGTGGCATTCCCGCAACATTTTTCCAAAAAATGAAAAAGTAAATAACAATACTCTCCTATATCTTAAAAAAACATAGGTAAGATCTGGAAAAAAAGGAAAGCCCTCACACTGATAGGAGAACCTTTCCAAAGGAAGTATGCAGATGAAAACAAGAAATTACTTCCTTCAAGCAAAAATATTAAGGGATCCAATCAATAATTCAAAAATATTAAGGGATAATTGTTTGAATTATATTAGAAAAAAGTTGATTGCATGCTTGAAGAAACGACATAAGACAAGAAAAAGAACTATAAAAATTTGGATCAGAATTGAAATACAAAATGCTAAGGAAAGGGAAGACAAACCAGACTCGTAATTCAAACAATTGTCGTAGAAATATAATCTTACAGCTGTTCTGACTGCATTATCCCATGGTTATGACAACTTGATGATATTAATCAGTTGCCACCAACTCAAAAGTCTTCATAAATGCATAATAGGACCTCTGACAAAATGTTTAAAGTAATGACACTGAGTCGATTCTTTGATTGTTTACAAATCAAAATATATTGTAATCTTTCTGAAAGCTATTGTCAATAGGTTTAGAGCTTGTCCGATTCAATCTATAGTACAACAGGCTCTTACCATATATCCTCTAAAAATCATGCATCATGTTAAAGGTAAGAAACCACTTGTAGAAACAATTCAAAAATAACAAGCCAAAACCAATTTCAGATAATAAGTTAGGTATTGTCAATGCTTCAAATCTGGCCCCAATTTCAGATGTTTCCAGCCAAAACCCAAATGTTTTCTGTTAAGTTTCAGAGTTTCAACAAATCTTCAAAGTTTAAACCACATTCAATCATGCTATCATATCTACTGTCAACATAATCTAGCTAATAAATAACAAACAATTAGTGAGCCTAGTATTAGTAGGTAATAACCTTCGAACCACTGTCATTTATAAATTGTGTAGTTGATTGACTTTATTAAATTACTGAAGTAGCTGAGTTTTATTTATGCTGGATTTCGCTCATCTGTTATATTTGAGCCGGCCGGAATTTCATCAAAAAGTTTCCGCTCCAGACCTCTCAATATGTCACGAGTGTTCATATGTTGTATCTTAAACCAGTTATTTCAGGCGATAGGTTTGGAGTCTTTGATCCTCAGCATGCAAAAGCATTTACGCAAGTGAATCTTAATATGCATACAAACAAACATGCAGGCATTATGTACTACAAAGATATGTTTCCAAGTATGCATGTGTACAAGATATAGTCATGATTGCATTGGCAAGAGAGATTTGATAATTGACAATATTCCAATTAAGATGCAATTCGGCTAAGTACATCTTCCCAAAATATTTTCTTATCTTTGGTGCAGAGAAAGAAAAGCAGAAGAAGCACTCATGCACTCTCCCACTCTCGACCTTTTTTACTGGTTCTAGCTTAGAAAAATGATTTAAAAGGAAACATGACTCAATTTTCATTTCCTTCTAGCACCAACTAGATGATGGTGAGCAAGTGGAAAACATCGAAAATAAGAATCTGTTTTCAAATCTAACTACAGAGATTACAGTAACAAAAATAGAATACCTTTTGTGTTGGCGCCCTTATATGCTCTCAATGGTTCAAGAGTAGGAAGTTATGTACTTAATGAATGAAGTCAGTTTATAGATGCAACCATAATTATTTTACACTATGATGTTACCAATCTATATTCAGATTCAAACCTATTCTAAACAAAATCATGGTTTGGTATTAGATCTTTGCAATTTCGTTTCACATATTTGATGCAGAAAGGAATAATAAAAGAAATGACTAATCTAAAAATAACATTAGACACACGAGCACATGCTTCGACCTCGTCCCTCGCACCAACTAAAGAAACCCCTACAGTACAGCGGAGTGCCATCCTGAGGGAGGGCAGGATGGAAACAGTTGTTAGTCAATCTGTTAGTCTATTGTATGAACATGAAGAATTGATACTTCTCATGGAATAAAAGCTTTTTCATCTGAAAATGTTTATGTTGACAAAACAGTCAATTGATGGACAAAGACTTGTTTTCATGATCGCAACAGTAAAAATCCAACAGATGCATGCATACAAGCTCTACATTCTCAAATTACATGCAGTAACAATCTTCTCTCAAAAATAATATCCATTTTTGATTTCCTTCTTGAAAGAAAATGACAAACCATATAGCCAAGGGATGGCAAGTAGAGGACACCAACAATATTTTTTGTCTATTAAATACATAACTTTCAGAATAACAGGGACATGTATTTTATGGACGATTTATTGGTGATGCATATTCCAGAAGAGAAGCGGAACAATGGTGGCGTGTGGGGCAGAATGAAAAGTCAAAAACCATGTTACGCAGAAGCATCTATTCTCCATTCTCCAACTTTCTGCACTAACTTAAATGTATGCCAAAGAAGAATTGGCATTTCACTTTACTTCAACAAAGTAAAAAGAGTGCCATCTTATGAAGAGAGTATGAAAAAGAGAGACAGATAGTAGGAACATGTCTGTTTGTTGAATAAATAACTGATGCTCAAGATTAAAAACTCTTCCATTTGGAAATCTTTTAAGTGGCACAGTACCAGACTTGCGAACCAGAGGGACCTCCTCTTTGGTTCGTGAGTTGATCCATTGTTAGTTATGGCTATATCATGATGTGATGACCAATCATGCTCAATTCTTGATCATAATCCCAATTAAGTTACATGTTTTAGTCGACTAAATTTTCACAATTTTTTCAAATCTGCTATGCGTAAAAGAAGGTGATATAACAGAATAAAAGTCGAAACAAACAACATGTACACACCTGTGCTCTTCATCATTCACCCCTTACACCATAGTTTTCATAAAGATCTTGGACAAAGATTAGATTGCAATAATAGTTGACCAGATCTAAGAGTAAACATGTGAGCATTTTCTTGTGGAATGACCAAAATCCTAAACACCGCCATGCTGAAGAATGATAAAATCTTGAACAAATCCTAATACGAAACATAAGCATGTCTATGAAGAACAAAGTTCTCATCCCAACCCCAACATCCGTCGAGCAAGCAGCAAACCACACAGTTGACGAGTGGCAGTGAAGGTTATTTGGAGTGATTTCGACGGTACAAAATCGATATCTTCCCAACGAATAAGGAAGAACACACCTGCCATCAATTAATGCTCCTCCAAGTTCCACTAGTTACCACTTACCGACGGTGAACCGGACACCGAGACAAGCTCAAGCGTGTGAGTCTCCACCACACCAACTCCCGACGTAGAGACCTAAAACGGCGGAGGCCATAGATGGAGTGTGCTGGCTCCGCGTGCTGCCAGCTGCTCGACCTGGATTTGATGGTCGGTGATGGAGACATCACCCCGTCTTTCTTTTTCGCCCTCATTTTTTTAAACGATTAACTTGGTTTTTTCCACCAAAACCTACCCCTAATCTAGAGCCTAGACCCCCTACGAAAATATCGTCCACGAGAACCGTTTCCACCTTTCCCCACCCATCCATCCGCATCCCAATCCAAAGGCCTTTATGTTCCATCAGACTCCCGGTTTCCCGGTCTCAGACCTCCCTAATCCTCGTTAATTAAGCGCCACGTCTCCTTTTCTCATCGGACAAAAGGCCTTCACAGCTTAACTAAATAAACTAAGCCCCGCCAACCATATCCTACTCAATGTTCGAATAAAACGAAATATTCTGCAATCAAGGTCACAGACTTCCTGATATAGTAGTTAAGGTAGCTTTTATGTTTTTAATTGTTTTCCTTGAAACAAATAATGGAAGGGAATAAAAAAAAAGGGGGAGGGGAACTGGGGAAGGGAACTGAACTGAACAAAGAGGAGGAGAGAGAATAGTACCTACTAGAGAAGAGTTTCTAATGGAGTCGCTGGCGCTCTTTCTCCTGCGCTCATTATGCCCAGCCAGCCGTCTACGGCAGCTCCTCTTCGAGTCGTCGAACTCCGATATCACATGAAACCTGTCAAATTGTCCAACCAAGTAAGGCATTCATTTTTTTTCACACAAACGAAGAAGAAGAAGAAGAAGAAGAAGAAGAAGAAGACGAGGAAGAAGGGTTGAGGAGGAGGAAACGAGATGAGAGATGGGGGGAGATAAACCTGCTGCACTGCTGGCAGAAGCGCTGCTCGGTGCCGAGGACGACAACCTTGGGGGCCTTGGAGTGCATCTCGCACACCTTATGCCGCTTGTGGTAATCTTTGGCGTCCACCAGCGCCTTGCTGCATCCTTCCACCTGGCACCTCGGCACCGCCGCCGCGGCCGGATTCGACGACAGCCGCTCCCTCTTGCTCCCTCCACCGGCTACCCCTTCCTCCCCGTAGCACTGCCTCTTGCCGAGCTTCAGACACGTCAGATGCTGGTGGTGGTGCTGTCCGTACAGCTGGCCCTGCTCCTGGTGGTGGTCCCCGGGGGCGGTGGGGACCATGGCGGCGGGGTCGGAGAAGGGGGGGCAGGAGGAGGAGGCGGCGGCGGCGGCTGCGGCTGCTGCAGTACCGTTGGCGTAGTAGTAGTAAGAGGAGGAGGGGGCGCTCGCGATGCCGGCGGAACTCCAGTTCCCCAGCTCCCAGATATCCCAGCACGACGGTGTCCCCTGCCCCCCACCTTTCGCTACCCCTCCGCCGTTTTCCATTCCCCACCACCCCCCCCTCTCTCTTTCTCTCTCTTTCTTCTCCCTCTCCTTCGTTCCAGTCTACCAACTCTCTTTCCTTCTTTCCTCCTTGCTCCTCTATTATTTCCTCGCGCCTTATAAGTGATTCCCAATAGGAGATATATAGCTAGGTACTAAGGTAAGCCTACTTCTTGCTCTCAACAATAACAACAAGAATAAAAGGGAGAGTGATTCCCAATAGGAGATATATAGCTAGGTACTAAGGTAAGCCTACTTCTTGCTCTCAACAATAACAACAAGAATAAAAGGGAGAACGCACAAGGAGGTAAGGAGGGAGAGAGGGTTGGAAAAGGCTGCAGCTACTGGTGGAGCTCCTGCTGGGGAGTGCGGACTGATAACTTAGTTCGAACGGACGGACGGGCAGTACCGTCTCTCACGGTGTCCATATAAGCGTGGGAGGGCCAGGGGGTGGATGGGAGTAGGGGTCACGTGCGAGACCACTGTAGTCTCCGGCGCAGCGCACGTTCTGGGTGTGGGGCCGCGGACACGTGTACCGAGATGATGGAGAGGTTCAATCGGGTGACAAGACCGGAGGGCGGGGGGCGCGGAAGGGGTGGTGCGGTGCATTAAACGCGGCGCCTCTGACACGCACCAAGAAAAAAAAGCGAGATCCATCCATGTCGGGTGCCCTCCTCCCCCTCACAAACCGAATTTAATTGGAGAATAAATTAAAGTTCTCAGAGAGATGCCAATCGCCAAGGGAGAGGAGTACTTAGGTGTTATTCCGAGGGATTCACACATATCGTATACGGCGGGTATTACCGTATATGGTTGAGAGAACTGCGAGGCTCGGTTTGTTCCTTTGCTGTCCTGCCTTTTTCTGTCTTCGGCGGATTTGTTTTTGGTTATTAGATTGGTTGCACGTAGGAAGCAAGCTTGTGTCCGGATTTCTCGCCTGTAAGGACAAGGAGATCAATTTGGGGTTCTCTACTTGAAGCAAATCCGCAAAATATGCTCGCACATTTAAGGCGTGTGTGGTATCAAGAAAAGCAGAGACGTTGCTATTTTGATCGGACCGGATGTTTGATTGGGCCTCGTGGTGGCTCCGCAACGCGGAACACGACTCTTCGTTCTCGAGCGTGGATTGCTCGACTCCTCATCTAAATTTAAGTGGGCGTCCGTGCGACGGTTGCCCTGTAATTGCTCTCTCCCTTTGTTCTGCTTTCTTCCTTCTTCACCAATAATGTCTCCGGCAGATGGAGGTTGGTAGGATTTTTTTTTTGGAAAACACAGTAGACAAAACCCATACAACAAATATCTACTATTAATCTATTATTTTTTCTTAGTAAGAATTTTTGTCGTACGCAGACGATTTCTGAGCGCAAGCTATATAAAAATTCTTATTTTTTTTTAGTAAAGTTGTCTTCTACATGAGCGTGTAAAAAGAACAACAAGGGCTACTATTATTGAGAAATTTATAGAAAGAGTTTTCTGTAAAACAATCTCTTTGAGAGAGTTTTCATATAGGAATGTCGCCAAGTCAAGATGGTCCTGCATGAGAGAGATTCTTTAAGAGTATGCAATCGACCAGTCTACAATCAATCTTGTAAGGGGTTCTCTTATTCTAACTCTCAAAAGGAATGATTTCCATAACTACTACGAGGCAACCATGCAATCTAGTGTCATTATACCAACATAGAGCTTAGTAAACAAAAAAAGAGCTTCAAGGTCCTAAGCAGCTATCTTCTCAAAAGTTGATGCTCGTGACATTTTTTAATTTAAATGATAAGTAATTCTAAAAGGCTTCATGCTGTTTGATGATATCCATTTAGATAGAGAATTGATTTTTAAGATTTTTTCTAATTTACAAGAGAAAGTCGCGGTTTAACAAAAACTTTCTGGCCTATTATGGAAGAAACACTAAGTTTATTTACTCAATATTTTTTTTATCTAAAATCACCTTTATTTTTTGGACCTATACAGTAAATTTTAATCCACCAATGCAACTACTAATTCTATCCTTTTGTTTTCGAGGAATGCACGGCGCATCTCGTCAATTACGTCAATGCCCTATTTTGGCAATCTAAACTGTTGAGATATAATAAAAAAAGACGTGCTATCACCACCGCATTTATGAGAGTAGGCGTACGTTCCACGAGAGAAATTTCCCTTTGATCAAGTAGCTAATTTTTTTATTGATCTTTTCTAAAAATGGTATCCAACGTCGTCTCGAAAGTCTCTTTACAACAACACTGTCCCACTCGTACGAATATATTTATTCTCGAAGGATTTAATTTATCCGATTTATAAAAAAAACAAAAAAAAAAGTAAATGTGGCCAGAAGCAATTATTGAATTGATCCCAATCCGGCATAGCGGCCAATTTTTTTATGCCAAATTGGATCGATTAGTTTGACCAGACCATGCAGCTAGCATTACTTTTCTAAGAAAAAGCCATGATGAACATCGCTTGTCCTTCTCAACTTCCTGGCAGATCTTAGTGACATACGTATGCAAAGAGACCACTTGAACGTTAGTTCGCATCATGAGATCTCGCTGTGCCCGCGAGTGGGAGAGGTTGGACTTCGTGAGGCATCGACCCAGGTTTTCAGCCCCGTCCATTAACCCTAGGCTCCTACCAAGTAATATATACACATAATCAGAACACTAGATGCATGCTTTGATAGACAATAAGCATAAGAACAAAGCAATATATATCATGGATTTTAAGTGACAGGATCAATTGCTACTCTTTATATGTCTCACAATATGAACATTTTGTATTTTGTTTTTGTTACGGGGGGTTCCCCGAATTTAGTCCCACATCGGCCGTGTAGCGGGAAGGTTTATGCCATATAATGGGGGGCTCAATCACCCTTCCCTAAGGAGGCGCCTTTTGTGGGGCAAAACCGTGAGGCGCCGTGAGGAGGGCTCCGGGTACGCTCGACCCCCGAATCAGACCCAAAGCGGACAATACCTTCTGGGGGACACTCTCTCTTCTGCTGCTCGGCTGGTGTGTGGGTTCTGCTGGTGACGGGGTGTAAATCCCGCATCAGATGGCGCTAGAGGAAGGGCCTCGGCCCTCCGCCTATCCAGCAAGGAGCCGACCCGGGCACAGGACCTCCCCGCTGGGGGGGCTGTGTTACGGGGGGTTCCCCGAATTTAGTCCCACATCGGCCGTGTAGCGGAAAGGTCTGTGCCATATAATGGGGGGCCCAATCACCCTTCCCTAAGGAGGCGCCTTTTGTGGGGCAAAACCGTGAGGCGCCGTGAGGAGGGCTCCGGATACGCTCGACCCCCGAATCGGACCCAAAGTGGACAATACCTTCTGGGGGACACTCTCTCTTCTGCTGCTCGGCTGGTGTGTGGGCTCTGCTGGTGACGGGGTGTAAATCCCGCATCAGTTTTAATAGCATAATAGTTGTTGCTATATTGTAGGTTTCTTTTGTTTTTTCAAATATTTTTATTGCTTGCTATGGGATACATTTCAATTTATGGATGCATATTACATGCTCAACAAATTTAAATATTTATAAGTATCTATTTTTTTTTAAAAAAATATGGCTAGAATTTATCTAAAAAAGCTCGAGACAAAATTATCTAAAAAATTAAAATCAGACTATTTCTTTAAAAAACAAAACAAGAAGAGCACATGAATCTCCAATAATAATAAATAAGTATTTTTTGCAAAATTCTTTAAAAAAATAGATATCACAAATATACTTACTTACACCATATTGAATTAGAACCTAGCTCGTAACATAGGACTACAATATACTTAGATCCACTTGGGCAATGGAATAAAAGATTATTCTTTGAATTTTTCTACCTTCAACTGATATTGTTAAGGATGTAATTATGTAAAAACTCTTACTTTACCTGGATGAAGTATTCTCATTGGCATCTAGTAACTACGTGATGCCCTTGTAAAGTTGAAAGTTTTTCCAGTGAAAGATAGACACTGTTTCTAACTTTTTTGCAGTCAGTCTTCTTAATATTGTGAAATAAAATGACTAGGTTTGTGGGTTCGGAGTATCTAGAGACTCACTAAGTTTCATTTATCTACGAGGAGCATTGCATCTCGTATCGGCCAGTCAAGTTAGGGTACTTCAAATAAATTTGAATAACAAATTTTTGAAGAGCATAACGTTTCATATGATGTCCCTCTTCTTTCTATCAGCCTACATGCGAAGTTGGCACATTCAATCATCGGAGGGAGGGAGGGAGGGAGGAAAAAATTTCTTCCTTGAGCACGTTCAACTTAAATATTGCTTACAAGCACCCACAGACAAAAAAAAAAAAAAATATAAAAATAAGTAATTAAGTTTCATAAAAAATTATGATGTCATAGTTGATGTTGAGATACCATATCTTCATATTATAATAACTGACCGTGCTACCAAGTATCAAACAGTCTGAGCTGCAGAAATATAGTATTTGGCACTTATCGTAGAGAACCCTTCTTCTCAGACTCCATTTCACTTCCAAATATATTCTTACAAGAAAGAACCTAGAACTATCTGTCCTTTCCGGGTTCCCCGTAGCAAATAACAGAACCTATTTGTCCATAAAGCGCGATATCCATGTTCCAACGAGCAAGGGCGCTGAAACAGAGCAACCAATGTCGATGTGATTTTGAATCCTTTGTCCATCGCCCTCTCGCTGCACGACGAATACTATATATATATATCATTCAATCTTTGGGGGAATAGTAGCTCATGTCCCTACGGTTGGAAAAATATCTTGGCTATAGCCTAGAGCAATTCCTATCCACGCTGTTTGATGCACGGACTTCGACTTGGAACGTGGACCCGTGGTTAATCCAATTGGCTCAAAAAAGTTGCTTCAATTATATTCTCCATACCCAACCCGACACACTTCTACTAGAACTGGACCTCATTCTAGTGGTCCAACGCGCTAGAGAGGGACTGTAGTTTGGGGTGACGCCAAAAGCTAACGAGGAACAGTGTCCAAGCTTGACAATTGTAGGCCTTCCAGCTCTCTCCTCGAGGGAACCAGGAACTACACCTTGCACCGCATGTACTCGTTTTCTGTCTATGGGCCAACCGTCTAAATGATTGGAAGGCCTGTTTTATCTTTTTTTTTATTTAAATTTTTGTCATAGATTATCAATATTTTTTCTTCTGTAGTTTAAATTTTTTACATCAGTAATGAGGTAAAATGATAATAAAATTTGAATATTTTTTTGTGCCCAATCTTCTTTAATTTGTAGGCCAACTAGCATTGATGCTATGATATGCCCCACTTTCACTAAACTTCTCGAGCATGATTCCTTTCCATCCGGTCCAAGCGTAAACTTGTCCATGCATGTGTGACTGACCTACGAAGTGTGGAACCATGCAGTGGTGCATGTTGTTGGATGGGAATCTCGAGGATCCGATATGCACGACATGGGTCCTACCAAATGGTCCCTACCATGTGGTTCGATCACAGGTGCGGCTACTGTTGTTTTTTTGCGGCTTTCGGGTCAAAACTCTGCTCTTGATGGAAGACGGCGAGGCGTTGGCTGTCGAGGTTGCTTGCAAGAGTAATCAGAAAGAGAGCATTTGGTCCCTCCACCGTAGGGCTGGTCCAATTTTTAGATGACTAAGACGGTGACTTAAGGCTTCGGTCCAAAAAGATTTATCTTAGTGAGTTCGTCTTAGGCCGGCTCAATGTAGGAAAGACAATTTGATTTTTCGGTCTTCTCGCATTTAGGTCGAAGCAAATCGATGCAAGGACGGCACTCATGATGGTAGCTTGAGGCCGGGAGACGTGATGAGGCGGTGTGTTAGGTATTTGGCTGGCCAGGAAATCTTAAAAAAATGGCCGAAAGGTTTCGTAGCAGGAAAGCTGTTCAGTGCCGCATTTGCCACTGGATTTTGATATCCCCCACTGGAAAGATGCGGCGCATCTCTCAAGGATGCACATAGAGTTTAGCCTCAAATAATTGGACATGGAACATATGGCATGTGCTGGCTTTCCACTTCCTTAAGCCCAATATACTTGCAGAAATATACTATAATATCATACCTATCATATTAGGAGTAGGTTAGGTTATGATTGATCATATTTCAACTAAAATCTAATTAAATCATAATTATACAATTAGAGTTTCATAATCCGAAGCATTGTACATGATAAACTACTTACATACTAAAAATTATGATTTCAAAACTCTCTCGTAGCTAGTGCATCAAGTGATCAAAAATTACTCTAATTTAAACAGCTCAAAACAATACAACTTTTTAACTCGTTGATGCATATGGTAGGAATCGTCAAGTCACATAATTTTTTGTGTATAAACAATTTAGAAGTAGTAGACTATATTCAACAGTTCAGATTATTGATGTGAGGTCCCTATCATTTATTCAGAACTAATCAGATATAAGTTGAACTCTGATCAACTAGATTCGAATCCGCCTAATATAATATATATTGTAATATCATATATATATATATATATAATTTATATAGAGAGAGAGGTATTTAGTATATTCAATGAACCAAGCAGCTCAAGCTTAGCTTAGGCGCAGGCTTGATCGAGGAAAAAGCTTGAACCAAGCTTGATTAAAGTTAAACAAACAAAGCTTGAAGTAATAAAATAGTCTCAAAATTAACCTTTTGTCAGTTAAATGTCAATTTAGATCTGAATCAAAATTTAGAATAAGCTAGAAATCAAGACAATCATTCAAACTTAAGCCGAGATTTATGTAATCTCAAGTTCATGTTAGCTCAATTTAGGAATATCAAGCAAATCAAATAGTTCATGTTCGGCTTGATTTGAAATGAAGCCTGAATTGGGCTCGAAATAATGGCAAACAAGTCAAGCTCAATCTTGCGGTTAGCTCAAAAATTTTAGACCAAGCATGTACAAGCTCGGCAAGGTAATGCCCGACTCAAAGTATGGAGAAACAATATTTAAAGCTTGGAGTCTCGCAACTTATGTTTTTCTCAAGCTGAGAGACAGAATGGAAGCCTTAAGAAACAAAAAAATATTACATTCACAGGCATGCGGAGTTGAAACGGATGCCTGAAAATTATATTATCTCCGGAGGGGAAGAAATCCATGGAGGAGAAGGGGACAGAGATGCTTCCCCATAACTCATGATTTTAATTATATAATATCACATATGTATGTACGTACGCATGTACGTATGCATGTATGTATCTGAAAATTATCTTCAAAAAGCTTGTAGATCTTACTTTCTTAAAAGAGCTTTTATATATATATATATATATATTCACATTAGCACACCACATTTTTTGAACGATTACATTCTTCCCCAGACGCTAAACAATGGAAATCAATGTTCTAAAACTTGAATGGGTCACAACTGAATCAGCCCTAATCGTGACCTGAGAGCTCTACTATTGTCAACTTACCAACATACTACCACCAGACCAAATATATGGCAGTTGATCTAGATCTATGGTGAAGTAGCTTATCATTGTCGAATTCATTGCAGAGGAGCTCACTATGCCCAGCATCACCAGATCTACGGTTAAGGAAGCTCATAGGTGACACTTCCATGGAGGAAATGCATATTATCTCTGAATTTGTGGAAGGTGGCCCATGGAAGAAGATGCTTGTCATTTCAAGCTAGTTGGTGGTACGAGTTTCTCCTCGCCTCCTCTCTCTCCTCTCCGATTTCTTCCTTTGTTTCCCTCTTCTTCTTTTAGCTCATGACTGATTAGGAGAATAATGGTCAGGGAGAAAGAAATAAAAGAGAAGGGATCCGATTCAACCGCAACCGCAGTTTAACTCTCAGTCGGAACCATAGCCCATGACAAAACTATAAACATGAACGGAAGGTTTTGATGGTTTAGAATCGTTCAAAATAATCCAAGTCTTCTGAAAATGAAAATGTTTATTTTGAAATTTTATATCCTTTAATTTTCTAGCAAATAGAGTTTTTAAGATTAATTCCTAGAATCTTCAATATTTGCATGCAAATCCTTGACTTTTCCATATTTAATTTTTATTTCCTGAAAACTTGTAAAGTATTGCTTATGCATCCTCAAATTAAGCTAATTAGATGAAAATTAAATATTCTACCTTTATTGTCTTAACGATGTTAATTTTATATCTTCTGAAAATTTTTGCAGCTACTTCTCCAATTTAATGTGACTCTTAACTAGATGAGAACAAGTCCCGACCGAGAAGAGGATGAAGTGAGCTCAAAGAGAAAAAAATCTCGAGACCCATTTATAGTTAAATTAAAAATATTTCTATCTTTGTGTAATTCTCGCTAGCCTCAAGTAGAACTTAGTAAACCAAAACTACTAGAAGGACCCATCTGGGCAAATTGATAACTTTATAAGATTTCCTGTACAGATATAAAAAGAACAATGGTTAATACGTAAATATAAAAGATTTTAAGGAATAATCTGCAAAAAAAAGAAATTTAAAATTTATTTAATCCTGAATTCTCAGATACGCATCTCATGTTCTGCACCCGTCGATCACTTTTTTCGGCTTAGCAACGGATGGGGCCTTATAAGCCCAGAATATTCTTGGCCTTTCGGCCCAGTTCCATGCTTGACCTTGGTCCTGGGCCTATGTCCAATCCAACCCGGACTAGGCCTAGCCCGTTGATGCCCCTTGCCTTCTACCTTAGGACCTGTTAAACTCTGGAATCTGATTATTAGCTAGGAAATGAGAGTGGAAACGAACGAAGGGACTTGCATTGGAATAAAGTTTTTTTTTTCTCTAAGAAGGAAAATAAAGCAAACAATTTGATTCAAATCCTATAACCATATCTTGGAATAGAGTTTTTTTTTTTTTTTCATGGAATCGTGATGTTTCAAAGGGGGCCAGGTTGAGTTGCAATCTGATCCAAATCCTATAACCATGTCTTGGACCTGACGCCATTCTCTAGTATTTTGGACTAGTCAATGGACTCGACACCTATCTCTTGACTCCTTCAGAGTTACGCAACTTCCATGAAAGCCAAGGTTCATCCAATGATCCAAGTCTGGCTCTATTAATTTTTCTATTCAGCGCATTGACTAGATGGATTGACCAGGTCCATTTACATATCCCGTAAATGCAAAATGGGCTTCTCAAAACTAGGTGCTTAAAATGGAATCTCACCATCATTCGTGTCACCTTGTAGCCAAATCGAAGTCCTCAAGTATGCTTATGAGGCCCTTAACAAGTTGGTCACATGATTGTGTTCAAATTATAAGGATGGTGGGAGCGAAGCACCCCAACAGTTGGAGTTTGCGTTGGTGCAGTTTATATGGCGAAAAATGAGCCTGATAACATGGCATGATTGAATTGGTCCAGCTTAGAATTGATGTAGCTTCCCACATATGACCAAGTCGAAAGACATGATGAGTAGACTAAAAGACTTTCGAGGACACACATCATCCTGCCCAAAGTCTCGCATCCTGGACAGGCGCCCATGCAACTCGATATCTATACCATATCGACCTGAACCCTCTCATCTCAGTTGACGGCCTTCCCATCTTATACGGCAGCATATTCCCTCCATCATGCCTGTAATACCTGGGCCCAAAAATCAACTGGGCCCAATACGCCTTTTTGGGCCCATATTCGAGCATTGGGCCATGACATCTAATAGGCTAACTGGGCCCATGGTTGGCAGCCCGTTTGATGGCTGCCACCTCATGCTTTGTGCATGGATGTGACCAGGGCCAGCTGGGGATCAGAAGAAGGCCCAGCTGTTAGGCTCTTCACAAGGGAAAAGCTGGGGGTGACACCTCACCCTAGCTAAAAAAAAAAAGCCTCATGTATAGACCCCTTACAACTCTTCTTCCTCCTCAAGAATTTTCTGGGATGACCGCTGAAGCGCCAAAGCAAGGAGCACCGCAGATCATCCCTGGAAATGGCTAAGCTCCCTGATCATGCTCGGTCCTTCATCTTCCCTGTTTTCAAAAAAAAAAAAAATAGAGGAGGGACTCCATGGACCTCAGCTGCAGTCGCTGCCGGCTCTCGGTAGGGGGCTGCAGTCGGCTGGAGCCCATTCCCCTTGTTCTTCTTCAGTGGGATAGGGGGGTCTCGGTGAAGAAGAAGAAGGGAGGAAAGAAAAGAAAATGAAAGAAAGAAGAAAAAGGAGAGAGGGAAGAGGGGACTCACCCGTGTGCGGCCGCGAGCGTCGCCGGCGCCGTTGGACCCCGCCGCTGGCTCTTCCTCTCCCGAGATCCCTCTTCTCCACGGGAAGGAGAGAGAGTCGGCGACCACGGGCCGCGGCTGCTACAGGCGCCACGGGAGCCGCCGGCCGACCTCCATCCGGCCCCCCCTTCCGAGCCCCGGCATGGGGTCGCCCCCTCTATGGTCACGGAAGAAGAGAGGGAAAGCAGAGAAGAAGGCAAGAAAGAAAAGAAATAAAAGAAAGAAAAGAAGGAAAGAAGAAAAGGAACGAGGACTCGCCGGCTCGTCATCGTGTGCGGCGGCCGCCGGCTTCGGCCGCGAGCACCGTCGACACGAGCGTCGACCGCGGGCGCGGCCGAGAGCGCCGCAGGCTCGTCGGGGATGCCGTGGGGCTTGGCCGCGGACGCCGTCGGTCGTGGCCCGGCCCCCTTCCGCTCGCCGTTCCCCCTTCCACTTGTCGTCCTCCCTTCGTCGGGGAAGAGATGAGGAGATCGTCGTCCTCTCTTCGCCGGAGAGTAGAGGAGAAGAGGAAGGGGAGATCGGGATGAAAGAAGAAGGGAGGAGAGGAAGCTTCGGGAAGGAGAAGAAAAGAAAAAGGAGAAGAGAAGAAAAGGAAAGAAAAAGGGAAAGAAAAAGAAAAAGAAAAAAATAAGGAAAAGAGAAGAAAAAAAAGAAAAAAATAATAATAAAATGGGTTTAGCCAAATTTGACTAACCCAAGCCCAATTAGACTGGGCTAAGTCTAATTCCGAGCTCAATCAGATTGGGCTAAGTTTGGACGAGCCCAAACTATAAATTGGGTTAAATACGAGCTAATTTTAAGTTAAATTGAAATAGGTTCGAACCCAATTAAGCTGAGTTGGTCTCAGCAGACCTAATTGATTGTGAATCAGGCCCAATTCAAGCCCAATTCAACTGACAGAAGGTCGAATTGACCTTGGGCTAACCTTGACTCAGGCCCAAATGAGCCACATTGACCCAATCAGAGGACCCAATTGGTTAGAAAAGGTTGGACCCAATTATAAACGAGGCCCAATCCTTTAATTAAAAACCCAATCAACTCATGTGGACCTAATCTGGTTTTAAATCGAGCCCCAAAGGCTCTAAATTGGGTAAATTGGACTTGGGCTAGATCCTTGGATGGGATCCAAGCAAGTAAGTTCATAGTATGATGAACTAAGAAATTTTATAATAAATAAATGGGGAATAATGTGATCCCTATGGTGTTGTTTTAGGTGATTAAGAATTTGTCACCTGGACTTGAGAAATTTGGAAAGCGAATTGAGGTAAGTAATCTGTCTTAATCTTATCGTAGATCTTATATTACGTTTTATAAGGTGAACCAGTGTTTTTCATACAATTTGAATTGTATACATGATTTGTGAAGAAAGTAAGTAACCTGTTCTAATCCTGTTATGGATCATGTCATGTTATTAATGTTTCCTAAGCATTTATTTTAAGTATGTTTCATGCATGATATGTTATAATGCATAAGTAACTTGCATGATCTCAGAAGCTACGGCTATGTATGCAACATGATGATGCTTATATTTTAATCATGCATGCAAGTTAGTATAATGAAATACTATTTAGCCGAAGGGCACTATAAATGGGCTCAAAGATGCTACTGATCGAATGCAACTGAGCTGGCCTTGCTAGTGGCCGAGAATAACTTCGCTGGCCTTGCTAGTGGCCGAGAATGACTAGCTGGCCCCGCCAGTGGCCGAATGGACTTCGCAGTAGCATCCGAGAGAATGGACCACGGCATATGCCGGGGGCACGGTTTCATATGCATACTTTATGAAAATGATATTTGAAGCATGATCATGAGGCTCGTTTCAGAGCCTGGGTATATGAGGCGGGTGCTTCCAAATCCTGCAGATGCGTTTTTGGGGAGAAGCAAAATCGGTGAGGGGTGAAGGACGCTTGCGTGAAGCCCCGGAACCGGCCAACAACTGGCAGGGGAGCCCCGTGTTTCCCCCTCATGTGGGCCCGATAGTCACGTGCCCTGCGCAGGCGGGCCGTGACATTTATGAACGTGCCTGGCCAAAGCATACATTGTTTTACAATGGGTTTTTGAATATATGCTTATGAAATGTTGTATTTTACTAAAACCGCTATCTCCTTTATAATGATGCTAATCGCATGAAATTCTTATGTTTTATGAAAATTCTGTTTGACTGAAAATACTGCTTTGTTTTCCAAGCATACATATTTTGCCATGATAAATTGTGAGATAATACGCATGTCAGCTTCTCAAACCCTGCATAAACATGGTTACCATTATGTTCGATTCGGTAAGATTATGTATGATTACTTACTGAGCCGTGTAGCTCATATCCGTTCATTTACTTTTTTCTTTCAGATCCTCACCACTGATAGCTGCCAGAGACACGTTAATTTGGTATCAGGGCTTCTTTTTTTTTGGGGTAAAGCAAGTATACTTTTGTGTACATAAACTACATAGAAGCTCTGTATTTGGGTACTGACCAGCATGTTGTACTAAGAATGCTTTCATATGAAAAGATTTGGTTGGTTTGACTACCCTGTTATCCAGGTATGAGGCTGCGTGCTATTGTGGGCAGTAGTCGGCAATAGCACGGCCGTGTCACGGATCCGGGTCCGGGGCGTGACATTCTTGTGGTATCAGAGCAATAGGTTAATCATGAGTAAAAATTTCAAATTTTAATAAGGGAATGGGTAGTTAAGTCTCATTCGGTAGGATTCTGCATACTTGGAAAGAGAAAAAAAAAAGATTTTATTAGTCGTATCATCAGTCAATCACGAAAATTGCTTGACATGAATCTTTTGATAGGTGACAATGAGCAACAAAAAGAAAGAAGTTAAGACTAATACAAAATCATTCTAGGAGCATGATTATGACAGGTATGGTATCAGAATTCAAGATTTAAGACTACTAAAAAAAAAAAAATTTCAAATTTTAATAAGGGCAGGGGTAGTTAAATCTCATTTAGTGAAATTCCGTATAATTAGAAAGAAAGAAAAGATTTTATTGGTTGCATCATCGGTCAGTCACGAAAATTGCTTGACATAAATATTTTGATAGACGACAATGAGCAACAAAAAGAAAGAAGTTAAGGCTAATACAAAATCATTCTCGGGGCATGATTATGACAGGTATGGTATTAGAATTCAAAATTTAAGACTACTAAGGATTTTGGCGTTTTGAATCAGAATGCTAGCAAGCCATGCCAAAATAAGAATAAGCTATTTTGGAGATTTCTCGATGGAGTAATTTGTATTTGGATTATGATTAAATTAGATTTTGACTGATGTTAAGTGGAGTACTAGCAATGGAATATTAAAGTACATTGTGATTATTTATGTATCAGTATATAGGTGATATTGGAAGTTTAACTTGATACTGGGTACCGTGGATGATACTTCTAGTTTGAAGTTAATTATTTTGATGGCAAGATAGGGTTTATTCATAAGTTGTTTCAGGCTTGGACAAGGAAAGGTTTTATATTCTTCGAGGATGAAATTTGTATGACAATTATGCATGAAACTATTATATAGAAAGAAAATATATTTGAAAGGGGTTTGAAGTTTTGCTAGGATAAAAGTTGATCATTAAATTGTAGGCAAAGTTAAAAGAAGAAAGAGGATTATAGATTATGAAAAGTATTTGATGCTAATGCTCTCACCTATTTCTGTTAAGCCGATTAAGATCTTTGTATGGACTTAATCAAAAGCAATTAATTTCTTGGGCCAAGGATTATAGTATTTAAAATCTAAGGTAGGAAGACCAATCTTGTTTTGGAAGAGACCAAAGGAACTCCTATGCATCATAGACGAAAAGGGGTCAAGTTTTGATATGCCATGATTTTGCCAAAATTTTATGAGCAAGCATTTTAAGAGGGAGACTAACTGAGATCTCGAGGATGACTCGATGGTTGAATACTTTTAAAATCTGAACCTTAAGGTATGACTAATTTCGAGGACGAAATTTATTTAAGGGGGGAAGAATGTAATACCTGGGCCCAAAAATCAACTGGGCCCAATACGCCTTTTTGGGCCCATATTCGAGCATTGGGCCATGACATCTAATAGACTAACTGGGCCCATGGTTGGCAGCCCGTTTGATGGCTGCCACCTCATGCTTTGTGCATGGATGTGACTAGGGCCAGCTGGGGATCAGAAGAAGGCCCAGCTGTTAGGCTCTTCACAAGGGAAAAGCTGGGGGTGACACCTCACCCTAGCTAAAAAAAAAAGCCTCATGTATAGACCCCTTACAACTCTTCTTCCTCCCCAAGAATTTTCTGGGATGACCGCTGAAGCGCCAAAGCAGGGAGCACCGCAGATCATCCCTGGAAATGGGTAAGCTCCCTGATCATGCTCGGTCCTTCATCTTCCCTGTTTTCAAAAAAAAAAATAGAGGAGGGACTCCATGGACCTCAGCTGCAGTCGCTGCCGGCTCTCGGTAGGGGGCTGCAGTCGGCTGGAGCCCATTCCCCTTGTTCTTCTTCAGTGGGATAGGGGGGTCTCGGTGAAGAAGAAGAAGGGAGGAAAGAAAAGAAAATGAAAGAAAGAAGAAAAAGGAGAGAGGGAAGAGGGGACTCACCCGTGTGCGGCCGCGAGTGTCGCCGGCGCCGTTGGACCCCGCCGCTGGCTCTTCCTCTCCCGAGATCCCTCTTCTCCACGGGAAGGAGAGAGAGTCGGCGACCACGGGCCGCGGCTGCTACAGGCGCCACGGGAGCCGCCGGCCGACCTCCATCCGGCCCCCCCCTTCCGAGCCCCGGCATGGGGTCGCCCCCTCTATGGTCACGGAAGAAGAGAGGGAAAGCAGAGAAGAAGGCAAGAAAGAAAAGAAATAAAAGAAAGAAAAGAAGGAAAGAAGAAAAGGAACGAGGACTCGCCGGCTCGTCATCGTGTGCGGCGGCCGCCGGCTTCGGCCGCGAGCACCGTCGACACGAGCGTCGACCGCGGGCGCGGCCGAGAGCGCCGCAGGCTCGGTCGGGGATGCCGTGGGGCTTGGCCGCGGACGCCGTCGGTCGTGGCTCGGCCCCCTTCCGCTCGCCGTTCCCCCTTCCACTTGTCGTCCTCCCTTCGTCGGGGAAGAGATGAGGAGATCGTCGTCCTCTCTTCGCCGGAGAGTAGAGGAGAAGAGGAAGGGGAGATCGGGATGAAAGAAGAAGGGAGGAGAGGAAGCTTCGGGAAGGAGAAGAAAAGAAAAAGGAGAAGAGAAGAAAAGGAAAGAAAAAGGGAAAGAAAAAGAGAAAGAAAAAAATAAGGAAAAGAGAAGAAAAAAAAGAAAAAAATAATAATAAAATGGGTTTAGCCAAATTTGACTAACCCAAGCCCAATTAGACTGGGCTAAGTCTAATTCCGAGCTCAATCAGATTGGGCTAAGTTTGGACGAGCCCAAACTATAAATTGGGTTAAATCCGAGCTAATTTTAAGTTAAATTGAAATAGGTCCGAACCCAATTAAGCTGAGTTGGTCTCAACAGACCTAATTGATTGTGAATCAGGCCCAATTCAAGCCCAATTCAACTGACAGAAGGTCGAATTGACCTTGGGCTAACCTTGACTCAGGCCCAAATGAGCCACATTGACCCAATCAGAGGACCCAATTGGTTAGAAAAGGTTGGACCCAATTATAAACGAGGCCCAATCCTTTAATTAAAAACCCAATCAACTCATGTGGACCTAATCTGGTTTTAAATCGAGCCCCAAAGGCTCTAAATTGGGTAAATTGGACTTGGGCTAGATCCTTGGATGGGATCCAAGCAAGTAAGTTCATAGTATGATGAACTAAGAAATTTTGTAATAAATAAATGGAGAATAATGTGATCCCTATGGTGTTGTTTTAGGTGATTAAGGATTTGTCACCTGGACTTGAGAAATTTGGAAAGCGAATTGAGGTAAGTAATCTGTCTTAATCTTATCGTAGATCTTATATTACGTTTTATAAGATGAACCAGTGTTTTTCATACAATTTGAATTGTATACATGATTTGTGAAGAAAGTAAGTAACCTGTTCTAATCCTGTTATGGATCATGTCATGTTATTAATGTTTCCTAAGCATTTATTTTAAGTATGTTTCATGCATGATATGTTATAATGCATAAGTAACTTGCATGATCTCAGAAGCTACGGCTATGTATGCAACATGATGATGCTTATATTTTAATCATGCATGCAAGTTAGTATAATGAAATACTATTTAGCCGAAGGGCACTATAAATGGGCTCAAAGATGCTACTGATCGAATGCAACTGAGCTGGCCTTGCTAGTGGCCGAGAATAACTTCGCTGGCCTTGCTAGTGGCCGAGAATGACTAGCTGGCCCCGCCAGTGGCCGAATGGACTTCGCAGTAGCATCCGAGAGAATGGACCACGGCATATGCCGGGGGCACGGTTTCATATGCATACTTTATGAAAATGATATTTGAAGCATGATCATGAGGCTCGTTTCAGAGCCTGGGTATATGAGGCGGGTGCTTCCAAATCCTGCAGATGCGTTTTTGGGGAGAAGCAAAATCGGTGAGGGGTGAAGGACGCTTGCGTGAAGCCCCGGAACTGGCCAACATCTGGCAGGGGAGCCCCGTGTTTCCCCCTCATGTGGGCCCGATAGTCACGTGCCCTGCGCAGGCGGGCCGTGACATTTATGAACGTGCCTGGCCAAAGCATACATTGTTTTACAATGGGTTTTTGAATATATGCTTATGAAATGTTGTATTTTGCTAAAACCGCTATCTCCTTTATAATGATGCTAATCGCATGAAATTCTTATGTTTTATGAAAATTCTGTTTGACTGAAAATACTGCTTTGTTTTTCAAGCATACATATTTTGCCATGATAAATTGTGAGATAATACGCATGTCAGCTTCTCAAACCCTGCATAAACATGGTTACCATTATGTTCGATTCGGTAAGATTATGTATGATTACTTACTGAGCCGTGTAGCTCATATCCGTTCATTTACTTTTTTCTTTCAGATCCTCACCACTGATAGCTGCCAGAGACACGTTAATTTGGTATCAGGGCTTTTTTTTTTTTGGGGTAAAGCAAGTATACTTTTGTGTACATAAACTACATAGAAGCTCTATATTTGGGTACTGACCAGCATGTTGTACTAAGAATGCTTTCATATGAAAAGATTTGGTTGGTTTGACTACCCTGTTATCCAGGTATGAGGCTGCGTGCTATTGTGGGCAGTAGTCGGCAATAGCACGGCCGTGTCACGGATCCGGGTCCGGAGCGTGACATTCTTGTGGTATCAGAGCAATAGGTTAATCATGAGTAAAAATTTCAAATTTTAATAAGGGAATGGGTAGTTAAGTCTCATTCGGTTGGATTCTGCATACTTGGAAAGAGAAAAAAAAAAGATTTTATTAGTCGTATCATCAGTCAATCACGAAAATTGCTTGACATGAATCTTTTGATAGGTGACAATGAGCAACAAAAAGAAAGAAGTTAAGACTAATACAAAATCATTCTAGGAGCATGATTATGACAGGTATGGTATCAGAATTCAAGATTTAAGACTACTAAAAAAAAAAAATTTCAAATTTTAATAAGGGCAGGGGTAGTTAAATCTCATTTAGTGAAATTCCGTATAATTAGAAAGAAAGAAAAGATTTTATTGGTTGCATCATCGGTCAGTCACGAAAATTGCTTGACATAAATATTTTGATAGACGACAATGAGCAACAAAAAGAAAGAAGTTAAGGCTAATACAAAATCATTCTCGGGGCATGATTATGACAGGTATGGTATTAGAATTCAAAATTTAAGACTACTAAGGATTTTGGCGTTTTGAATCAGAATGCTAGCAAGCCATGCCAAAATAAGAATAAGCTATTTTGGAGATTTCTCGATGGAGTAATTTGTATTTGGATTATGATTAAATTAGATTTTGACTGATGTTAAGTGGAGTACTAGCAATGGAATATTAAAGTACATTGTGATTATTTATGTATCAGTATATAGGTGATATTGGAAGTTTAACTTGATACTGGGTACCGTGGATGATACTTCTAGTTTGAAGTTAATTATTTTGATGGCAAGATAGGGTTTATTCATAAGTTGTTTCAGGCTTGGACAAGGAAAGGTTTTATATTCTTCGAGGATGAAATTTGTATGACAATTATGCATGAAACTATTATATAGAAAGAAAGTATATTTGAAAGGGGTTTGAAGTTTTGCTAGGATAAAAGTTGATCATTAAATTGTAGGCAAAGTTAAAAGAAGAAAGAGGATTATAGATTATGAAAAGTATTTGATGCTAATGTTCTCACCTATTTCTGTTAAGCCGATTAAGATCTTTGTATGGACTTAATCAAAAGCAATTAATTTCTTGGGCCAAGGATTATAGTATTTAAAATCTAAGGTAGGAAGACCAATCTTGTTTTGGAAGAGACCAAAGGAACTCCTATGCATCATAGACGAAAAGGGGTCAAGTTTTGATATGCCATGATTTTGCCAAAATTTTATGAGCAAGCATTTTAAGAGGGAGACTAACTGAGATCTCGAGGATGACTCGATGGTTGAATACTTTTAAAATCTGAACCTTAAGGTATGACTAATTTCGAGGACGAAATTTATTTAAGGGGGGAAGAATGTAATACCTGGGCCCAAAAATCAACTGGGCCCAATACGCCTTTTTGGGCCCATATTCGAGCATTGGGCCATGACATCTAATAGACTAACTGGGCCCATGGTTGGCAGCCCGTTTGATGGCTGCCACCTCATGCTTTGTGCATGGATGTGACTAGGGCCAGCTGGGGATCAGAAGAAGGCCCAGCTGTTAGGCTCTTCACAAGGGAAAAGCTGGGGGTGACACCTCACCCTAGCTAAAAAAAAAAAGCCTCATGTATAGACCCCTTACAACTCTTCTTCCTCCCCAAGAATTTTCTGGGATGACCGCTGAAGCGCCAAAGCAGGGAGCACCGCAGATCATCCCTGGAAATGGGTAAGCTCCCTGATCATGCTCGGTCCTTCATCTTCCCTGTTTTCAAAAAAAAAAATAGAGGAGGGACTCCATGGACCTCAGCTGCAGTCGCTGCCGGCTCTCGGTAGGGGGCTGCAGTCGGCTGGAGCCCATTCCCCTTGTTCTTCTTCAGTGGGATAGGGGGGTCTCGGTGAAGAAGAAGAAGGGAGGAAAGAAAAGAAAATGAAAGAAAGAAGAGAAAGGAGAGAGGGAAGAGGGGACTCACCCATGTGCGGCCGCGAGTGTCGCCGGCGCCGTTGGACCCCGCCGCTGGCTCTTCCTCTCCCGAGATCCCTCTTCTCCACGGGAAGGAGAGAGAGTCGGCGACCACGGGCCGCGGCTGCTACAGGCGCCACGGGAGCCGCCGGCCGACCTCCATCCGGCCCCCCCCCCCTTCCGAGCCCCGGCATGGGGTCGCCCCCTCTATGGTCACGGAAGAAGAGAGGGAAAGCAGAGAAGAAGGCAAGAAAGAAAAGAAATAAAAGAAAGAAAAGAAGGAAAGAAGAAAAGGAACGAGGACTCGCCGGCTCGTCATCGTGTGCGGCGGCCGCCGGCTTCGGCCGCGAGCACCGTCGACACGAGCGTCGACCGCGGGCGCGGCCGAGAGCGCCGCAGGCTCGGTCGGGGATGCCGTGGGGCTTGGCCGCGGACGCCGTCGGTCGTGGCCCGGCCCCCTTCCGCTCGCCGTTCCCCCTTCCACTTGTCGTCCTCCCTTCGTCGGGGAAGAGATGAGGAGATCGTCGTCCTCTCTTCGCCGGAGAGTAGAGGAGAAGAGGAAGGGGAGATCGGGATGAAAGAAGAAGGGAGGAGAGGAAGCTTCGGGAAGGAGAAGAAAAGAAAAAGGAGAAGAGAAGAAAAGGAAAGAAAAAGGGAAAGAAAAAGAAAAAGAAAAAAATAAGGAAAAGAGAAGAAAAAAAAGAAAAAAATAATAATAAAATGGGTTTAGCCAAATTTGACTAACCCAAGCCCAATTAGACTGGGCTAAGTCTAATTCCGAGCTCAATCAGATTGGGCTAAGTTTGGACGAGCCCAAACTATAAATTGGGTTAAATCCGAGCTAATTTTAAGTTAAATTGAAATAGGTCCGAACCCAATTAAGCTGAGTTGGTCTCAGCAGACCTAATTGATTGTGAATTAGGCCCAATTCAAGCCCAATTCAACTGACAGAAGGTCGAATTGACCTTGGGCTAACCTTGACTCAGGCCCAAATGAGCCACATTGACCCAATCAGAGGACCCAATTGGTTAGAAAAGGTTGGACCCAATTATAAACGAGGCCCAATCCTTTAATTAAAAACCCAATCAACTCATGTGGACCTAATCTGGTTTTAAATCGAGCCCCAAAGGCTCTAAATTGGGTAAATTGGACTTGGGCTAGATCCTTGGATGGGATCCAAGCAAGTAAGTTCATAGTATGATGAACTAAGAAATTTTATAATAAATAAATGGAGAATAATGTGATCCCTATGGTGTTGTTTTAGGTGATTAAGGATTTGTCACCTGGACTTGAGAAATTTGGAAAGCGAATTGAGGTAAGTAATCTGTCTTAATCTTATCGTAGATCTTATATTACGTTTTATAAGATGAACCAGTGTTTTTCATACAATTTGAATTGTATACATGATTTGTGAAGAAAGTAAGTAACCTGTTCTAATCCTGTTATGGATCATGTCATGTTATTAATGTTTCCTAAGCATTTATTTTAAGTATGTTTCATGCATGATATGTTATAATGCATAAGTAACTTGCATGATCTTAGAAGCTACGGCTATGTATGCAACATGATGATGCTTATATTTTAATCATGCATGCAAGTTAGTATAATGAAATACTATTTAGCCGAAGGGCACTATAAATGGGCTCAAAGATGCTACTGATCGAATGCAACTGAGCTGGCCTTGCTAGTGGCCGAGAATAACTTCGCTGGCCTTGCTAGTGGCCGAGAATGACTAGCTGGCCCCGCCAGTGGCCGAATGGACTTCGCAGTAGCATCCGAGAGAATGGACCACGGCATATGCCGGGGGCACGGTTTCATATGCATACTTTATGAAAATGATATTTGAAGCATGATCATGAGGCTCGTTTCAGAGCCTGGGTATATGAGGCGGGTGCTTCCAAATCCTGCAGATGCGTTTTTGGGGAGAAGCAAAATCGGTGAGGGGTGAAGGACGCTTGCGTGAAGCCCCGGAACCGGCCAACATCTGGCAGGGGAGCCCCGTGTTTCCCCCTCATGTGGGCCCGATAGTCACGTGCCCTGCGCAGGCGGGCCGTGACATTTATGAACGTGCCTGGCCAAAGCATACATTGTTTTACAATGGGTTTTTGAATATATGCTTATGAAATGTTGTATTTTGCTAAAACCGCTATCTCCTTTATAATGATGCTAATCGCATGAAATTCTTATGTTTTATGAAAATTCTGTTTGACTGAAAATACTGCTTTGTTTTCCAAGCATACATATTTTGCCATGATAAATTGTGAGATAATATGCATGTCAGCTTCTCAAACCCTGCATAAACATGGTTACCATTATGTTCGATTCGGTAAGATTATGTATGATTACTTACTGAGCCGTGTAGCTCATATCCGTTCATTTACTTTTTTCTTTCAGATCCTCACCACTGATAGCTGCCAGAGACACGTTAATTTGGTATCAGGGCTTCTTTTTTTTGGGGTAAAGCAAGTATACTTTTGTGTACATAAACTACATAGAAGCTCTGTATTTGGGTACTGACCAGCATGTTGTACTAAGAATGCTTTCATATGAAAAGATTTGGTTGGTTTGACTACCCTGTTACCCAGGTATGAGGTTGCGTGCTATTGTGGGCAGTAGTCGGCAATAGCACGGCCGTGTCACGGATCCGGGTCCGGGGCGTGACAATGCCGAGAGTAGAGATTGCTATAATAGCACCAGATGATTACATTGTATCCTAAGGCGGTTATGGCATTATCTTAGTTGGTTACAACACAACTCCAGTCTATTACAATAGATCTCCAGGAAGCTTTCGACCCTTCGTCTATATATAGGTCTAGAATCTCTCCATGAAAGAACAATACCGGTAACACAATTGTACTGAGGTCTTTATTCATTTCTCCTACTATAATATTCCTTCTCTAACTGTAGCATCAAAGGGTTTGGCTGGTGCTAATCTAGCAAGCTCTCTGATCCTTTAGTTGCTTTACAGGTCTATGGAAGTGGCCCACATCAGCAATCCGAAGATCAACAGCAAAAAGCATGAACTAGAAGAAGAGAGTATATTTATGATTGTATTGACAATTTAGTACTTTATAGTCGCCGTAATTTTTTCCCTGGCAGAGAAACACCATCGAAGTAGAGGCGTTTAGACATTACACCCGTCCTTCGATTAGAAGTTCCTATACTGTAGTAAGAACTGCTGCTATACTTCCCCAAAAATGTCAGTTGGAGGCATAGACCTAATTTCTGGTGCGGAGGATCTAGATGCGAGGTTGTGGCAAGATCTCAAATTTCTAGTCATCAGGGTTTTTCAAAAAACTAAGTTTGTAGCCTTTTGGGGGAGAAAACGTTCAATTCACCACCAGCGGCAACTGCTACCTATAACGAACAGCAAAATGGTTATCGTGGTCTTGCAAATTGCACGCATCCCTATGCAAATTGGGGAATGAGCATCACACGTGGAGGTCATGGATACCGCTCGCCCATGGCCCTCCCATATCCAGTTTTGCAAATTGCACTCTGGAACGCTTTCATTTTAGCACTTTCAAAGGTGGCTGGCGATCGTCGGATCTTTGATATCTCTATCATTAAAGCGGAAATATGAGCGACATGGGACGGGCTCTTCTTCGCGAGGCGCACTCTGGGTGCAGAGTACAACCTTATGGAGGGTGACTCGGCTGCGGTGATAGAGGAGATCTACACACGGCAGTCCGAGTCGGATTGGCAGTCTTTGCTCCGTGACATTCAGCAGATGGCATGGAAGTAGGGCTTCTTCAGGATCACATATATGTATCGAAATGCCAACACAGCTGCTGACTGGGTAGCCTCTTATGCGGTGTGGCACTCGAAATATTTCATTTAGAGGGATCAGACTGATATTCTCTACTCGTTTAGCCGGCTTATTTTTTATGATTTTCTTAGCTGTATTTATTTATGTTTGGTATGAGAAGTTAGTGTGCTAAAATAAAATTAGAAAGATAATAAATAAATAAATAAAAGCAGCAGCCCACCTCAGCACATTGCACGATCCTGCAGAACTTTTGACCACATGAGATCTAACTAACAAGGCTGCCGAGTTGCTCAACCACCCAACGGCCGTGGTGGAAACAAAACAAGAACTTGCACGCAAACCTCACAACTGCCGCGGACATCTGATCATGATGTCCATCCAATCTCCCATGCCACCGTGCAATCATCAACTAAGGGTTGTGGGCTCCACTAACTATATAGAAATCTCTTCTGACGTGTCAGAAGATGAAGATCCCACCACCATAACTTGGTGTTGAGAGCCCGCCACCTGATCCGCTCCCAGAACATGCGACAGAGACGCGCACAAGGACAACGGTCGAACGCCAGAGTCAGACGTCAGCGTTACTTGTGTTTGGTTCGGATGCCCGGACCCACTTTGTGATAAGATCTCACCTCATATCGCCACGTGTACTTTTTTTTTTTTTGCCAGTCCGATGATCCTAATCGACGGCGATGACTATATATTGGATAACCCTCCCCTATCCTTTGCGTTTAGAGCTCACGTCACGCCGCCACGTGTACTTTTTTTGGGGGCAGTCCGAGAGCCCTACTCGACGGCGATGGCTATATATTATATTATATAACCGCTCCCTACCCTTTGCCTGAACGGAGGGTCTGTGGAGGAGAGAGGGATCTGCACTAAAAAGAGAGAGGTGAGGGGTTCCCCCAACGAGCGGACCCGAGCCATCGTGTCTAGGATTCAACGGTCAGGGATTGAACCTGGTAGGTACACTGAAGCCGTGGGTGGCGAGACAGGAGTGGCATCCACGTTACGAGCCCTGAAGAGTGAGAGGAGTGCCGTCTGGGTTCGTCATACGCAGGGCCGGAAGGAAATCTCGGGTCCCACCAGCAATAATAGTTATGGAAGTGGATGCAGGCCGCCTTCATGATAACGAGAGGGATGGACCGAGAAACTTTTCTTATGTTTTAAATTTTTTTATAAACTTTTATGAATTTATTTTTAATATTTACCTAATAGCTTTTAATGTATATTGAATAAAAAAATTTAATATCATCCGATTCGAAGTATACTACAGAAGACACTTTCTTTAGAAAAGAATCTGTCTGATTAAAATACAAACTATTGATGGTGACAAATATATAACAAACTGTTTCGTATTTTTTTTAAAGTGCACTAGAAAAAAAAATTAGAACTGAATCCAAATTAGTCAAATACATATGTGTTAAAAATCAGTAAACTTGATTGAAGCAATTTCTCTCGGTTCTCTTTATGTGACATAATTCTCTACTCAAATGCTTAGTGGTGCACTTAAGTTCCCTCACTTAGAACACTAAAATTTCTTCTCTAATTTGGTATTATTCAGATTGAAGGTGATGTTGTTTTGATAGATGGAAAGTACAATTTATTTTTTATTTATAGATATGAAAGGATAAGTATGATTGAATGCGAAAGCATCTTTTCATTTGATGCATACATTCACATAATCCAACTATTTATCAAGAATTGTCTCTTGAAATCACCATAAGATTTGATACATCTTTTCATAAGAATGCATCTCTTTATTTACCAAAATCTTCTGAAAAGTTTGTTTACAAAATATTCATTGGAGAAATAAAGATAAAAACCAAATATTGTCTACTTAGAAAATCAAGTAAAAATTTGGAAGTCTAAGATAAGAATTTATATTTATGTAGGTTTATGTTTAGTTAAATATCTAATATAGTATTTTTGAAAATAACAAAAAATGGAATGAATTATTTTATTAATGCACCAACAACAGGCCAACATCCAATAGGCTCAAAGATTTCAACGAGTGGTGCAGGAAAAACCAAAGATCCGCTTTGCTGGGGGACCAGAAACTGCAGATTTCTTGGAGTCCTTTCGTTGCAACCATTTTGAAGCAGCTCCTATTCAAACGGTTCAACAGCGTGGAGGTTCATCCCCATAGCACTTCCGCACTCGGAGCAAAAGGAAAAGCATATTACACCAGACTTGGATAAGTTGAAGTAACGCATGAGTAGGCATTTTCCTCTCTGTTATTTCTCTTACCTTTATGACTCCTCCCTGCTTCCTTCTCTTGATGAAATGATAAATCTATGACTATAACTTACAAAGTTTAACTTCTTCCATACATGGGCGTTTCGGTAGTTCCACGTTAACAGAGACAAGCAAAGAAAGCTTAGCTGCAGGTGTGGGAGTCAGACGGTCAGTTGGTCACCAACCGCTGAATCAACATCATCACGCTGTGTCTTGTGGAATCGGGTCATGAGGTCAGAATCTCCCAATACGAACCCAACCAATCCAAAAATCGGGAAAATAGTAGTAATCGTATAAAATCCCACGAGTCCTTTATTCCATGGTCTCGGTAATAACTATAAATATGGGAATTCTCGCCCTTTTAGCCAATCCCGGCGCTCCATTCCGATGCCATGCCCTCCTCTCTCCCGGCGCTTTTGCTCCTGCTCCCTCTTCTCCTTTCCCGCCCTCCCTTGACCGCCTCCCGACCCTTCCCGGCGAACCAACCCGATGGGCCGGACCGGTCCCACCTTCCGCCCCGCCGCTCCGGTGACACGTGGCGCTCCTTCGAGCGCCTCCTCGACGCTAAGCGCGGGACCCACGTCCCCGGCATCGCCGACCTGAAGCGCTACTTCGCCCGGTTCGGCTACTTCCCCGGCCCGACCTCCCACCTCAGTAACGACGCCTTCGATTCTCGGTTCGAGTCGGCCCTCACCCTCTACCAGACCCGGTTCGGCCTCCCCGTCACCTCCAAGCTCGACGCCCGCACCCTCTCCCAAATCATGACCCCCCGATGCGGCGTTCCCGACTCGGTCACCGCGAACCGCACCGGCGCTGCCCAGCGGTTCGCGTTCTTCCCGGGTGAACCACGGTGGGTCCGGTCCGGCGAGCTGACGCTGACATATGCCATCGCCCTCACGGACGCCGTGGGCTATATCCCGAAGGCGGAAGTGGCGGCGGCGTTCCGGCGGGCGTTCCGGCGATGGGCGAGCGTAATACCGGTGAGGTTCGAGGAGGCGGCGCAGTACGAGGCGGCGGATGTGAAGGTGGGGTTCTATATCGGGGATCACGGGGACGGGGAGCCCTTCGACGGGGTGCTGGGGGTGCTGGCCCACGCCTTCTCGCCGGATAGCGGGCTGCTCCACCTCGACGCGGCGGAGCGGTGGGCGGTGGACTTCGGGGCGGAGGGGTCGAAGGTCGCGGTGGACTTGGAGTCGGTCGCCACGCACGAGATCGGGCACGTCCTCGGTCTGGCTCACTCGCGGGTCAAGGACGCGGTCATGTACCCGAGTCTTAGCCCGAGGACGCGGAAGGTGGATCTCACCGTGGATGACGTGGAAGGGGTGCAGGCGCTCTACGGGTCCAATCCTAACTTTAGCTTTAGCTCGCTCTTGGAATCCGATACTTCTTCCGCTCCAAAGATTATTAGTCGTAGTCGGATTATTGGAAGAAGTTTTATAGGAATTCTTGTGGCGATGATTGCGTGGTGCATATGATTTGGTTGTTGCTACCTAGTATACCACCTTGGATAAATTCATCCAATTTTCAAAGAAGAAGGAGAAGAAGAATTCTTCTCGTTCTTCTTCTTTTTTTTTCCCCCAAAACTTTTACAGAAAGGTTGGATTAATTGGAGCGAAGTGGAGACTAAGATGTAGCCACAGCATCCAATAGGCTTTAGGTGTGTTCTTTGTTATCCCTTAGGCGAGGGATGAAAGAAAATTGTTTAGCTGCTAATTAATTTCTCTATCTTGTTTTGTTATATGCTATCGGGTTTGTTTTATGATAGGAATCGAAAGAGTTCGTTCAAGAGGTAAGCTGTAACCCCCTCTCCTGGGCTTTGCATGTATTTTTTTTATATATTATTATTATCAATGAGAAGAGGAATTTGAAAGACAAGTAGGGATTGTTTTTGTTATGTGGTTTCTTTTTGGTTTGTTCTCAAACTTTTACACAGTGCTCAAGGTCTACTTTCTTGGTCAGAAATTAGTGAAATATTCCACAAAAGAAGAAGATTTTCTCGTTGATGGGGACCACAATATGCCGTGTCTCGTGGAATTTGTTGAAATGAAGTACAAGCGCAAGACTTCGTTATGTTATCTGTCACGCGCGAGAGGCGGGAGCACTCCGTGCTTGGCCATGAGTGCTTTGAGATCTGGACGATGAATCGATGACCTCGATCTCGACGTCACAATGGGAGAAGCGTGTCTTGCTCGGTAAGGGTTAATTATTTGTGTCAATTAATCAAATGAGTGTTGTCACACGGAAAGCTACGGCCAAGTCAACCATCATGATGGATAAGTCTTCTTATCGGACGGTTTTCTCTTGTTAAACGCGGGGGAATTATGGAATCAACGATAGCGATGGGGGAGGCCACCCATCCCCGGAGTGGTGGCCGGTGGGGCAACCCAAGTTGTGGCTGAGAATGGCGCAGGCAAGAAGGGATATTAATAAAAAAAAGACGCCTAACCTTAGTGGAAATTGACGGCCATGATGGATCAACATCTTCTTCAAGGGCCATGATTTGGTCCCCCTTGCCGTCCATCGCAGTCTCTTTCTTCTTAAGGGCTCGTTTGGTTCTTGGAAAGTATTTTTCCTTCTATGAATATGCTTCATGAGAAACAAATTTCTAGGAAGAGAATGCCTGAAAAAATTCTTTTGGCATGTTTGATTGACAATAGAAAAGTGAAATATTTTCAAAGTGCTTATGTTTGGTTGACCATCCTTTTCTAGAAAAATTATGTATAATTTATATTATATCCTTAATAAAAATTAGGTCTTTAATATCTCTTTAATGCTGAGGGGTTTTTTTAAAAAAATAAAAATGAAGTTATTTCCGGCTAACGGGAAACTAACTTTTCTATATTTTTCATGAGAAAGATTTTTTCATAAAACGTGAAAATCATATTCCCATGAAAATACAACTTTTCGTCTCTCTTCCTTAAAAACTCCAATCAAATAAGAAATATTTCATTATTTTTTCATTGATCACACTTTTTTCCCTTCGTTCCTAGCGAACCAAACGAGCTCCAAAAGAGCATGAATACCTTTGCATGAAAAAAAAAAAATTGCAATACGTTAACGTCAGGAAGAAAAATCCGATGACATGCTCCAAATTGGACGGTGGAGATTAAGAAATGCGGAGAGCTTTGCGTGGCCACGCGTTAGGGAGCGTACATGCAAAATGGAATCCTAGCAATCATAATACGACACCTAAGAAGCCACGAGTTCGTTTTGTTTCGATTTTCTGGTGATAAACGGGGCACACAGTGGAGTTTATTTTCAATTAGAAAGGGAGAAAAAAATAACAAGGGCATACAATAAACAACCTTGGAAATCAAACAGTTACGGAATCCTAAATTACTAATATGGGATGCCTTCATGGATTTGTAAGACGACAAACAAAAGGTGAATGATTGCTGAATTGACTGCAGTCGGACCATTTGATGCTTAAATCAGTACAAAAATTTTGATAAAAAAATAAAAAGAGAAAGAAAGATACAGAAAGAAGAACAGATACAGAGGATCTCTCCTATGTTATTCACCTCTTTTTGTTGAGGATATTTGTACTATTTAGAGCCAGGACCTCAAATTTTCTACAATTGCAACTTAACGAATTTGAGGTTGTGCCGTAATAAATTATTGGCATGTATTAAAAATCTTGAGGAGGTGCTTAACAACTTGGCAAGCGAAGAAGTTGGGCACGCCTTTATTATTCATAGAAAGTCTTAGCTAATTACACATTGAAGCAAGTAGAAAAGCTCAATATTCTAGCTACATACAATTACCCATGGATATAGAGGTAATTAAGATGCCCAAATGAAAACTATCTGGTTGTATACATTGGGCGATAGAGAAGTCGAAGTTTAGGTTTGATGCTTGGCTCTGATCTCCTTCCGCTTCGTGCAGGTTTTGTCATTCTATCTGAGCCTATTTGGAGCTCTTTGAGCAACGGGCTCAAACTCTCCTGTCTTTTTAGAGATTTTTGAACAATTTCCCCATTTACAATCAATTCAGGCGCATACACAGAAGTGACAAAACTAAAAGCAATATAAGTATCAAAACTTGATTACTTTGTCATGTAAAAATGAAATGTTTGAAGCACATTTTTGGCGAAATCAAGAGTCAATAGGGCAATTAAATGGTAAAGAGTGATCAAAACACTTGACAGCTATAGCAGCTTTCATTGCTCATATGGTAAAATCATGTAATTCATGTAGGCAATAATTCTGCTCCAAACTGAAGGACCTGAAATTTGCAAAGAAATGTTGTTAGCCTATAGTAGAAAAGAAATTAAAACTAGTTCTTGAAAAGATCATAGAGAGAGAAGCTCGCCACAAAATATTCCTAAATCAAGATAAACTATTAGAGCATAGCCAACGTAGAAACTAGTTTGAAAAAGCCTGGAATCTTTGTCTTCGTAAGGTACTGAAATATGGAGTAAGAGTAGCCATATACAATAGCTAAAGTAGCAGAAATGAATGAAGTCCACCGCCAATGACAAATCTTGGTACTTGGCAAAAAATACTATACCACTGACATAAAAAAAGAGAAACGTTATACCTACCAAGAAAGATGGGGTAAAGATGAATTGACTAGATTTCAAGCATGCTTTTCTACGCTAGCACTCAGACAAGTGTCAAGTTTAAACGACCCAACCGAAATCCGAGTTAAAAAGCCAAAATAATCAGTCATATCAACAAGATTGAGCCGAACAAGAAAATGGCTAATATTCAATACTTAGGACTATTCAAACATAATTCACAGGTCAATGGTGAAATTCACCAAAAAAATCATAACAAGCTTCAAATGCAAAAAAGATCACTTGTAGTAACAATCTTAAAAAATATCAAATACAGAGGGTGATTCTACTACCTTTAATAGTTTTTCTTGTAGTTCTAGAAGGATATGAAGATAAATATGTCTCAATTAAGACGCGGGAAGTAGCCCTTCAATTAGTGAGTCGATGGAGTATAACTTACCACCTTTTCTCTTTAAAAAAAAAAGTTTGTACATGGCTCTAGTTCTTACCCAATAATACTTAAAAGTGTTAGAGGATTCGAGATAAAAAGCTGAAAAAAATGTAAATATAACCACCACCATCCTAGATGTTATAGCTGCTAGGACCCATAGAGCAAAGCAATTAGGTAAAATATTCAAATTATTTAAATAAAAATAAAATCATAGCACGATAAAATGTTTATAGTGAAAATTCATTGTATTTTATCTCTCTCTTACGCATATATATATAAATTTAAATTTAATAAATTTTAATATTTAGATCATAACAAAATATAATATTTAATTATTTTAATTATATATTTTTATATTTACTTGATGCATATTTAGAGATCAAGAAAGCATAAAATTTTATTTCTTAAATTTCTTTTAACAATATAGATCATGAGAAATATGGTATACCTAAAAGCTTGGGGCCAAACCTATCCTAATAAAAACTTGAAGCCCCCATGACATGCCCTAATAAAAACTTGAAGCCCCATTGACATGCCCACTATGTCGGCCCTGTCAGAAAAGATTAAAAAAATGGATTTTTTTGTATTCAACTCTTCTAAATATCAAATTTTGTATGAATACCCTTCTAAAATTGATATTTGCACATATACCATCGTAAAACTTTGTTATTGTATGAATGCCCGTAATATAACGGTTGTTCTAATGGTGTTAAGAAAAATCAGATTTATATTAATTAAAAATAAAATAAAATTTTAAAATTATGCTATTGTCTTTATTTTTTCCTCCTGCTATCGAGATCACGATCTATTTGTATGTCTATTCATTAAGGATATTTTAGTCATTTTAATTTGAAACCATTAATTTTTTAACATCGTTAGATAGCATGGGTACATATGAAAAAACAAAAATAAAAAAAAATTAGAATAGCAAAATAAGTGTTTTACGAGGGTATACATGCAAATATTAATTTTGAAAGGATATTCATGCAAAATCCGATATTTAGACCCCCCCCAAAAAAAAAAAAAAAAAAAAAAAACGCTCCTCCCCTCGCCCGAGTGCTAAGGAGAAAATGGTGGAAAAAGACCATATGTGCGGTGCAAAGGCGAGCTGGTTAATAGAAAGACTTTCTTAATTAGTTGCTTAAATAATTACCAGAAAAAAATTGTTTGCTTACACACGGTGATTGATGCGGAAGTGCCGTGTTATTCAGGTTAGACATAGTTTTTGAAAGACAAACCAAGATGCGGATGGGATCGTCTTATTTGTCGATCGGTCATCATTCCGAAGATTGCATGTGGACCCAACAATCCTCTGTCTTTTTTGCTTTGTGTAGTTTTTTTGATAGTGATGTAGCTGGCTGTGCTTATGCGAGAGCTGATAGTGATATAGTCGGTTGTGCTCATGCGAAATCAGTGTGTGCAGCCGTTGTACTTATTAAAAAAAAAAAATTGTTTGCTTAAACTTGCATAACGGCTAAACCCTCCATCATGTAAAACCCTCCTGCCTAAATCCCACTTCCCGATGCCTCTGGGCCTGTTGTCTGCCCTCAAACCCTCGCCTCCCCGACCCGCGACGGCTTTTCTCCTGCATTGGAGCTTTCGGAATGGCTGCCAACTGGCGACGACGGCGATGACGACGCCTCGAGGACCAAGAAGCCCGCCTCCTTCGCTGCCAAGAACGTGACCGGAAGGGCAGTGCCCGCGGTGCCATGCCATCTCTCTGCTTCCCTTCTCCTTCTCATCTTCCTGGCCGCCATCTTCTTCTCCCGCTCTCGCCCCTTCTGCATCCCTTCTTCCGTCGAGTCCATCACCCGTCACCCGTGTGACCCCTTTTGTCGGTGGCATTTACGGCCTTGCCTCCTCTGAATTCGGATCCCCCGAGGTGGCTTCGTGTAAGTCCTTTATTTCCTCCCGATCTTCGTGTGATTACTGATTCAGGTTTAAAGAAGGCATAGATTCTTGATCGATTTCGCTTCTTTTTGCCTCTTTCATGGATTATCTGATGAGTTCTTGTGGGTTCTCGATTTCTCGTGTTTCAAGAAACTAGAACCCTAAAGAACATTACCATCAAGAAAAAAATACTTTTTCTTTATATATATATAGTAGGATTAAGAGTCATGGGGAGTTTTCGTCTTCTTTGACTCTATCTGATCTCATCTTCTATTTGCATCGAATTTGATGTAGGTTTCATCGTTCCATCTTTCTTAAAGACAATAGGTAAGAGATTAGAAGTCGCTGGGTTTCTTTCTTGGTCAAGAGAACATAAATTTGTCATCTTTTCACCCTCATTGTTGGGTTTAGTGTAGTATGCGGTGTAAAATTCCTGGATTCTGAAATTTGTAGTTGTTTCGCTGTAATTTTATTTCCCCAAAATTGATTTTTTTTTTTACCCCTTTTTCTGTGCTGTATGGGAAAGTGGAAGAGTGGATCTCCATGTCAAGTTGGCTCTTGGCTGTATTTGGTGCTCCTTGGGGTGTTCTCGCGCTCTAATGGTGGTACGCTTTTCTATTGCTAACTGTGTTGTATCCAATGCTTGGTACATAAATTTATCAGTTACCAGTTTCTGCAGAGTGCTTCAGTTATATAAATTGCATCTTGATTGTTAGCCATTTGTAATTTAACTTAACCTACTGGGAGTTCTTGATGCCATGCTTTCTGGGTTCTTCTTTATGTTCTTGTTATTGTTTAAGATAGTTAAGATGCCGTTGATTTGTCAACAGTACATGTCTGTTATGGTCTCAAACAAGATATACAATATTGTTAGCATGTTTTTAGTGTCTAATATATAGATGAATTTTTCCTCCTTTGAATGATTTCACAAGAGGTCCTTTCTGAAGCCTAGATGTGATTTGGTGATAACACAAGCATTTGTGCATTAGAGAGGGACCTATTGTGGTTAGATACTTGTGAAACAAAGATGGCTGCCTTCCCTTTTTTTCGTTTTTCTGTGTGTAAGGGTTTTATTGAGTCAATGGAATATAAAATTTGGTTAGGTTTCCACCACAATAATCAAAATTGTGTGCGATGCTTAGGACTAGAGATAGTTTGAAAGATCATTTCAATGGATCAGAAAAATGAAGATTTTATAACTAAGTTGATATAGGAACATGTGAGGAATGGGACCAGTAGCCCTAGGAGGACACATTGAGATATTTTAAGATGTTTGAATTTTCTGCTGACTAATTTCCTAGCACTTCGATGTTGAAAGTTGGTATCCTATGCATGAGTGATGTTGGAGGTGGTAGTTGGTCTTAACAATATGGATCTAGAGTTGGTATTAGACTTTAAAAGGATTTAATGCGCGATGCTCAAAATATCATGCTCGCTGCTGAAACCCATTATTTGATTATGTTTTAAAACGTACAGGTTTAGAATGCAATGAAAGGACTGAATGTGGAGAGGCGCAGGAGGTGTTAGAGATTAGTGAGGTCTAGATATGGATTGGAATGAGAAAACTGATATTTTAGAAAATAGATGAATCTGAAAAAATAAAATAAAAGGAACCTTGAGGGTCATTACATCGTCAGATTGCTGAGAAGTTATGGGATATGATAGGGATTAGTGATTAGAGGATGAATTGATCACACGGAAGGCGAGGCATGGACTTGAATGAGAAAGTTGAGATGTATTTTTTAAGAAATAGAAGAATAAGAAAACAAAAAAAAAGGAAGGAACCTTGAGGGATGCTGCACCCCTAGATTGCTAAGAAGTTACTCTTAGTTTTGAAAGAGTCACACTTTTGAATCATGAAGTTAGATCAAGGAGAGGAAAACATTTTCCTTCTTGCTCAGAGTCGCGCGTGTGTGTCGCAATGGAGGTTAGCAATTACATAGTGGGAGGATGCTGAAAATCAGCTTGAATTAACTTGTTTGCATTGAGGTTTCTTCGAGGTTTTTGCAACTATGTTGGTTTTAGGTTAAACTTTTTGACATGGATTTGGAATGGATTTCTTACAAGTTAGAGCTTTGACTCAATTAGGCTCTTGGGGATAGATTTAACAATATAAAGCTTTTATTTTTGCAAAGCTATGACCAAAACTTTGTGAAAATAAATATAAAAATGGGTGAAAAAGATGACTTTTTCACAACAACTTCAGATGTTGCCCGTATTGGCGGCTATTGAAGCTGCTTTTCACGATGGTGGCCACAATAAAAGCAATTTGTAGCTATTGCTCAAGGTGGCAGCTATATCGGTAAACCTTTGTTGTTAACACTAGAATGGTAGAAATTACAGAAATAGGAAATAAAAGAAAGAACAAACTCCTCTTTTCATGATTGCAACATTCTAAATTCAAAAACTAAAATTCAGTAGAATGTCAAGAACTTGACTTCTTTACAATTACAATGTTTCCTTGCATTGCTAATTTTGCCTCCGAAGGCTTTTCGACATTTATGAACAGTCTTGAATTTAACAACTAAACACCCTTTTGCTATTATAAAGCTTTCTTATGTTTATTTTTCTGTTAATACGATCTTTATAACCTCAGCCTCTGACAAGCTAAACTTCACTTTTAAAATTGCAAATTTTAAAAATGTTCTTTCATATAAAAATGATACTTCAAAAAGACTTCCATTTTACCAGTTTAGTAAGCAAAGTGTATGCATGATACCAAAATTTTGGAAATAAACAAATTTAGGTTCAAAAGAATTTTTTGGAATAATAAAGTTTTTTGACATTGATTTTTTTGTTTTAAAAATTAGACCATTATCTTTTTAACAACTAAACTCCCCTCTTGAAATTGCATGTTCTGAAAGTCAAAAATGTTTAGGTTCAAACAACAGGTATTCATTCATATAGTTTTCCCATGTTACAATTTTGTATGAAAAAATATATTAGTAATATTTGAAAATTCTGCTTCTAAAAACTAAGTTTCACAATTGAGATATTTTCAAAATACAAAAACTTAGTCCAAAAGAAGTCTTTGCAATTATAAAGTTTTCTCAAATCTCTCTTTCTTTTTCAAAATTGATATTCTGTCATTTGCGAACATTCTTATTTGAAGATATAAAATTCTCTATTGGGATCACAATTTGCAAAGTTGAAAAATTTTGAATTGGAAAAGTGGTTTTGAAATTACGGATAAAATTTCCTTGAAATACATTTTGTAGTTTATGAATGCTATTCTTTCAACTGTTAGAGTGTACTTCTGAAATCATATATTTCATAATTCAAAAATCTTAAGTTTCAAGTAAAGTTTTGAAACTAAAAAAGCTTTAATGACCTTTATTTTTTGTTTGAAAAGTTGGAGTACTATACTTGAAGAATTGAACTCTCCTTTTGAAATTTCATGTTTTGAAATTAAAACAAAATTGTTCGAACAGGTTCGCATTCATAAAGCTTTCTTATGTAACCATTTTGTATTGAAAGTGATATTTTTGTAATTTGTGAACATTATCCTTTTAAAACTAATCTTTGAAATATGATGTCTTAAAATTTAAAACTTTGTCCAAAAGAAGGGTCCACAATTTGAAATTTTTCTCAAATCCTTTTTGTTTAACAATAAGTTTTTTTGTCATTTCAGGATTTTTTCATTTTAACAAACAAACTCCTCTTTTGAAATGACAATTTTGAAGTTAGAAACTTTTGAATGCAAAAAATGGTTATGCCACGGTAAAAGTCACTCGCATTGATCGGACTTTTGCTGTTTTTGAATGTTCTTTTTGAGAATTAAATCACATTTTTGAAATCCTGCATTTCAAAATTCAAAAAGTTTTATTTTTGAATTAAGGTTTTGAAGTTTTAATATGTTTTATTTCATTTTTTGTTTTAAAAATTGGACCATTATCTTTTTGGCAACAAAACTACCCTTTGCGATAGCGCATTTTGGATTTTAAAAAATTTTCAATAAGGCTGTTGCCACCATAAAGTTTTCTCACATTATCATTTCATGTAAAAAAAGTATTTCTGTAATTGATAAACATTCCTCTTTAAAAAGCTAAATTGCGCTTTTGAAGTCGTCATTTTTGAAATTCATAGCTTTGTCCATAAGAAGTGCTCATAATTAAAAAGTTTTTTTGTAAATCTTTTGAAATTGCAATTTTCTAAGTTATAGAACTTGAATTTGAAGAAATATTTTTCTACTTATAAAAGTTCCCTTGCATTGGCCAAAATTTATTGAATATACCTTTTGTAGTTTATCAATCTCCTTTCAACAAGTAAACTTCATTTTTGAAATGACAAGCATTGAAATTCTAAAGCCTTAAGTTTGAGTGAATTTTTGAAATTATAATTTTTCTGCCCTTCATTTTTTTTCCCCAAAAATTGAAGCACTACCCTTTGAGCAACTAAACTCTTCTTTGAAATTGTGTATTTTGAAATTCAGAAATTTTAGGTTCAAAAGAAGGTTCCACACACAAATTTTTCATTGCATGATTTGATGTCAGAAGGTTATTTTTGCAATGAAATTTCTTGTTTTAAAATGTATCTTTACTTTTGATATTAGATTTTTTGAAATTCAAAAGCAAGTACGAAAGAACGATTGGCAGCTACAAAGTTCTCTCAAATCTCACTTTTATTTCAAAACGAGTTCTCTCAAATCGATATGATTGTCATCTTGGCGAATTCTTAGTTTTAACAAATAAATTCGTCGTTTTGGAATCATAACTTGCGGAGTTCGAAAGTTTGAGTATGGGAAAAGGTTTCACACTGTTTCTTCATATCGATGAAGTATCATTGAAAAATCTTTTACAGTTTTTGAGTGTTCTCCTTCAACATCTAACCTGCACTTTCGAAATTACATATTTGAAATTCAAAAATTTTAATTTTGAAATCAGATTTCAAAGTTATTTGGTTTGTTCAAAAATTCGAGCATTACCTTGTTGGTGAAATCCTCTTTTTGAAATTGAATGTTTTGAAATGCAAAAAATTTAGGTTCATAAATGGGGTCCCCATAAAATTTTCTAACATCACAAATTCATACCAAAAAATATTGCGTAAATTAATTCCCGACCCTTCCCTTGACTACTGTATAATGCTAAGTCCCTGTTGACCCAAACCATGTTTACCGGTCCAAGATTAGAGATAATCTTAATTACCGGTCCATAACAGAGGTTTGTTTTTTTTTTTCCCGAAGCTGCCCTTTCGTTGCCGTTAAGGTTGAAAATGTGGAATCAGTTGGGAAATGAACCGCAAAGAGGGGAATATGGCTCGGATTCTCCATTGGAATCGTGGAGAAACTGGATTTCTCCATTGGCAGCGAGTCGGGGAGATCATTCGCATGGGATATGGCTCGGATTCTTCGATTTTGCTTCTTGGATCCGGAAGAATCAAGCGGAAAGGGGAGACTTTGAAGCGGAAGAAACTACAGTTCAGATTGTTCAGGGATATTTCTTCTACCAAAAATAATCAAGTGGAAAATTCCGGTTGAAATACTATTCTGTGATTTCCGGAAAATTCAGGTTCCTCCTTTTTTGTTTGCTTAGAGTCCCTTTCGATATCTAGCGGTAATGGTTTCATTGCACAATAGTAATAGAGGTTAAATTGCTACTCCAATTTCTCTTAATTTACTGAGGCATCCCTCTGTTCTCCTATGTTTCCCGAATTTTATTGGACGAAAATCCTGTTTTAGCCGGCATATCTTGTTGTGTGTCTGCCATTGCTCATATAGTGTTTAGAGACATAAACGTGTGACTTCCATTGCTGATTTCATATTCCAAATAAAGTTGCTATCCCTCTTTTCTCCTCTGTTTCCCAACTTTGATCAAATAAAAACCCTGTTTTAGCTGCTGGATTATCTTGATGTTTTTCTGCCATTGCTCATATACTGTTTGGAGACCTAAACGTGTGACTCTCATTGCTGATATCATATCCGAGAAATAGTTGCTGTGTCAGCATTCCCTTCGCTTCATTGTTGTAATAGCATTCGGAACTTCAATCATTTTCCCTTTTTTCATTTTTCTATTGTTATGGCTTCCAAAAAAAGAAATAGCCCTGTTTTCATGGCTATTTGTTCTTATGGTGGCGAAGCTCTTATTATTTCCATCTCCGAGGACACAAATCTCGATCAAATTTACAAAGAAATAGTGGATAGGTGGAGACATCTGTCTGATACAATGGTAGAAGTTAAATATTTTATTCCAAACAAGTCTAGAATGGTTGTTTCGCTCCTGGGGGATAATGATGTTCGGAAAATGCATCAAATACACGTCAACTTAAATGCGCCGGTGATCGAGTTGGTTGTTAGTCATATTCCATGCTTGATCGAAGCAGCCGATGTCGTAATTGATATGAGGTAATGCAGTAGTTAATTGCATCTTTTTCTATTTTGGTAATCTTAGTTTAACTCTTTATTGTATTGCATATTTCACATATTAGTTTTTTCATGTTAATCACTAATTTAATAGTTAGTATGCTGAATTTTTGTTAAACTTATTGTAGGGATAGTGGCCTAGCCCAAAATGTTGAGTGCAGTTGCTGATCAAATTTTTTTTCAAAAGGTAGCTCAAGTAATTTCGGTCGAGTTGTTGAAGAAACAAGAGCGGCAATCGAAGAGCAACCTAGTCAAAGAAAATCTTTGGATGCTTGGAAAACTTCTATTGAGGGTGTTGGTCAGGAGTTCAATGATGTGGAAACTCTTCGCGACACGATTCACAACTTTTGCATTGCAAATTGTAGAGATTTTGTATTTGTGAAGAACGATCGCCTGCGAGTGACCGTGGAATGTGCATACGAAGGATGTGAATGGCGTATCCATGCTTCCCGACTTGGAAATCAAGAAAGTTTTGCAATTAAAAAAATGAATAGTCAGCATACATGTGGCGGAGGGTTGCAAGTCCGGTCGCATCCTAAGGCTTCGAAACGTTGGGTTTCAAACATAGTTAAAGAAAAACTTCAAGATATGCCGTTATATAGGCCGACTGATATCGTAAAGGATATTCGTCGAGAATATGGTGTTGAATTGCCGTATCATCAAGCTTGGCATGGCAAGGAGGTGGCTATGAAGGACCTTTATGGTCACAGATCAAAATCTTATGACCGGATACACTGGTATTGCGATGCCATTCTTGAGACCAACCCTGGCAGCATAGCGGAGTATGAAACTATTGAAGGTCGATTCAGACGCCTATTCATTTCATTTCATGCTTCAGTAGTGGGTTTCATAAGAGGTTGTAGACCTTTGATTTTTATGGATGGAACATTTATAAAGCATAAGGATGGAGGAGTAGTTCTTGGTGCGACTTCCAAAGATGCGAACGACGATATGTTTCCTATTGCTTACGGTGTGGTCGATACGGAGACTGATGACAATTGGGACTGGTTTTGTCGGAATTTGAAAGAAGCAATTTATAGTTGCATTGAGTGGCGAAGTGAGCAGATCACATTTATGACGGATAGACATCAAGGAATTATTAAATCAGTGCCGAAGTACTTTTCTGGTAGTTACCACTCATATTGTTTCCGTCATGTGAAAGACAACTTCAAGAATCAGGTATGTATAGTCATATTTTTAATTTTCAGCATAGAATATATCTAACTAATTTAGGATGTTGATGATCTCATCCTTTTATTATTGTTAATGCAGATGCTTGTCCATTATTGTGCAAGTGAGAGAAAAAGACTGCTCGATTTACTAAATGCTGCTGCTTATACTCCAAGGCTGAATGTTTTCCACAAAATAATTAGCAAGCTTACATTAGATGCTCCAGGGAGTAGAACTTTTCTCCTGCATGCAAATCCGAAGCATTGGGCAAATGCAGTATTTCCATGTCCACGATGGGGTATTATGACATCTAACGTGGCAGAGTGTTTCAACAGTTGGATCTTGGAGGCTCGCCATCTTCCCGTGCCTCAGTTGGTTGACCATATTAGGATTCAAATAATGACATTGATGCATGAACGGCGTAATCGAGGTTACAATATTCAAACAAATCTATGCCCAGATGCAGAGAAAGTATTGCATAGAAATGCAGAAGACGGTCGGAGATTATCCGTATTTACGTCAAACATAATGATATATGACGTAAAGGATACAAACTACTCTTGCGAAGTTGACCTCCAGAATAACAAATGCTCTTGCGGCGAGTGGCACATATTCCGCATGCCATGTAAGCATGCATGTGCATGCATTGAGAAGGCTGGTAGATCACTGTACCACTTCACTGATAATTGTTTCAAAACTGAAATGTACAGAGCAACATATGCCGAAGCTATTAGTCCAATTCCTGATATCGAGGAGCCCTATAGTGCCTCAGATGAGATTCATATTTTACCCCCAATCTTAAGACTCGACCAGGTAGGCCAAAAAAAAAGAGAAGACCTTCGCAAGGGGAGTTAGTACGTCATATAAAATGTGGACGCTGCGGAAAGCTTGGGCACAACAGAAGAACTTGTAATGTGGCCATCGACTAAATATTTTGGAGATTAGGTGTAATGTATGGAGATCTGAATTTTTTATTTTTGTCGTAGTCATTTGCTTCTTATTTTGTTGTGGAAGAATTTTGCAGAAACAATTGATGTCAATGAAATGAATTGTATTGTTCTCTGGAAATTCAGATGATTGCGTGTCTCTATACCGATTGGTAGTAAGCAACCCATGGCACACCATGGCACACCTCTGGTTGTGCAACATATTAAACATATGTACTACGCAGCATACAGTAATCCGAAGCACACCGTTTATTAGTACTGGAACACTGTATTTATAACAAATAAAAGGAGTTAATATAATATGGTACACCAAGGCACACTGTTAATAATCATTGAAAGTTCCTGGCACCATGTTAAGTGTACTTCGAACACAATCTGTGAATCCTGGCACATTCCATACTGGTGCACACTTCATTGGATTGCAATGGAACGCATTTAAGTATGATTGGAATCCACTTCTAGAAGCCTGGCACATAAATGTTCATTCTACGCAAACAGTAAACTATGCTTGGAACACATTTCAGTATGTGGTGTGCACACTTATAAAAGCCTGGCACTCATTTTTTGAAGGTTTGCACCCAACAACAATTGCTTGGAACACACTTGTTTTAGACAATGTCAGATTTTTGAGTTGCTTTGAAACAATTTCAGATACTTTAGTGTGCCATTTGCCCCGGCACACTATTACTGTTGATGATATTGGACAAATATAAGACAGAAGCTTCTTGAAATTCAGATGATTGCGTGTCTCTATACCGATTAGTAGTAAGCAACCCATGGCACACCATGGCACACCTCTGGTTGTGCAACATGTCAGACATATGTACTACGCAGCATACAGTAATCCGAAGCACACCGTTTATTAGTACTGGAACACTGTATTTATAGCAAATAAAAGGAGTTAATATAATATGGTACACCAAGGCACACTGTCAAAATTCATTGAAAGTTCCTGGCACCATGTTAAGTGTACTTCGAACACAATCTGTGAATCCTGGCACACATTTCATACTACTGGTGCACACTTCATTGGATTGCAATGGAACGCATTTAAGTATGATTGGAATCCACTTCTAGAAGCCTGGCACATAAATGTTCATTCTACGCAAACAGTAAACTATGCTTGGAAGGCACACCTCTGGTTGTGCAACATGTCTGACATATGTACTACGCAGCATACAGTAATCCGAAGCACACCGTTTATTAGTACTGGAACACTGTATTTATAGCAAATAAAAGGAGTTAATATAATATGGTACACCAAGGCACACTGTCAAAATTCATTGAAAGTTCCTGGCACCATGTTAATTGTACTTCGAACACAATCTGTGAATCCTGGCACACATTCCATACTGGTGCACACTTCATTGGATTGCAATGGAACGCATTTAAGTATGATTGGAATCCACTTCTAGAAGCCTGGCACATAAATGTTCATTCTACGCAAACAGTAAACTATGCTTGGAACACATTTCAGTATGTGGTGTGCACACTTATAAAAGCCTGGCACTCATTTTTTGAAGGTTTGCACCCAACAACAATTGCTTGGAACACACTTGTTTTAGACAATGTCAGATTTTTGAGTTGCTTTGAAACAATTTCAGATACTTTAGTGTGCCATTTGCCCCGGCACACTATTATTGTTGATGATATTGGACAAATATAAGACAGAAGCTTCTTGAAATTCAGATGATTCGCAAACAGTAAACTATGCTTGGAACGCATTTAAGTATGAGTGGAACCCACATATAAATCCCAAGCACACAACTGAGACTTCTATTTAAACAATTGAACACACTTCTACATTCCTGGCACACAATTAATTACTGTTTGCACGCAACAACGTTTGGTTGGAACACACTAGTTGAATCCTGTCTCGGAAGTTAGTGTTCAACAGAAACATGATTTTCACTTTGTACTTGCATATTTGTCCCGTACACTCAAGGATTGCAAAGTTGGTCATTACTTTACTCAAAACCTGCTTTTCAACTAAAATAAAAACATACCTGTAAGAAAATCAGTATCCCAATCAATTAAATGCAGCATGACAAACCATGGCACCTAGCTTGGCACAAAATTTGTTAATGTTTGCACACATCAACGTTTGGTTGGAACACACTTGTTGTAGTCTATCCCTGGAGGTTGTGTTCAACTGGCTTCTTGCATTTCAGAAAATTCATTGTGCCATCAGAAGCATGGCACACCATGGCACAAAAAAAAATGATGGCGGGGAGTCACAAAAATCAACAAAGACACATTGTCATTGCATCCTTTATATAGCACGACAGCAAAGAGATATAGGCAAATTAGACTGTTGAAAAATCATTCAATTTAATCGTCATAACTGTGTCAACCAGTATAATTACACAGAAATTAAAACTGTTATAAGAATGTTTTACATCTGAAGGCTCTATTCTCTATGCCTATTTTTTCTTCTCGTCATACCACGACCAGAACCTATCAATTGTAAGACAACGAGTATTTAACAATAGTTTTCCTGCAACCCAGGTCCTGTACATAGAGGGATCCTTGAACTCCTCCGGTAATGGTCTGGTAGTGCCACGTATCAGTTCCTCGGCATACATGAGCACATACACCCCGCAATCCACACTATCTAGTGTCTGTTGTGCGCACTCTCTAATTTCTCGAACGGGACAATCAGGGATATGGTATCCAACGCAATCTTCTAGCCAGTGTCTCAAAAATGATGCCTGCAAGAATGTCCACAATATATTATATCTGCTTAACTTGTGATTCAATTTAAAAACAAAAACGATGTAAAAGATTGTACAATTGATACCCACATATTTGATAACGTCATCTGGTACATGGAAGCTCCACATCGAGTTGTGGCATTCAAAACATTGGTTCGTCAAGTCCAGAGCAATTAGATACCAATGCCATCCCGTATTCATTGGAATAAATAAATATCTACACTGTTCGAGATCGAAAAGTTGAATTTGCCCTAACCACTTCCGAATACTAGGCTGCAAAGAATCTAAAATCTTTCTGGTAACATCAGCTGTCACATCACGAACGCTTGAAAGATGTTGAACTACAGCAGCCTATTAAATTTATAATGGCACACAATTAAAATGTTTCAAAATGTGGTTCCTCTAATTTAAAATGTTGATGTAAAGAACCTGTATCTCGCAACGCATGTAAATACTTGGATTATCAACGGGCTCAACGTATTCTCGATGGAATAGCTCCAACACAGAAAAATACACGTTCATGACTTGTACTTCAGAAAAAATGTTAAATAAGCAAATGATATAGATTAAACTGAGGTACATCTCTAATTTACGTACATCACTGCGTAGTGGCCCATCATGAAGGAGCTGGACTATGGCATCACCAGTGCATGATGGTCTCAAATTATCTGCATCTTCCCATATTGTTTGCCTACGTATTTCATTGACATGTTTAAGGTACTTTATTTGTGAGAAATGTGAAATTGCACAGTTAATAAAAGAAACTTACTTGAAGTTGTTTCCTTGTAGAAAGAAATCAATAGCTTCTTCATAGTAAAGAGGAAGTATACCTTCTCCCTTCTCGTGATACGTTAGTTTTGGTGCCACTTTTATTGACCTTTCAGGCGACGCCGATCTCTCAACATCAATTATGTCACAGGATTGTAGTAATTGCTAAGAACAATTAAAAGTGAAGACAACAATATAAGTTAGCAAAGACATGGGATATTGAATCAGCAGCTGACATATGGATATAGAATTTTAGGGAAAATGAAAATAATGCTATACCTCTTTAGGAGGGAGAGTTTCTTTTACGATTGGAGTAGACCTGTGTAGCTCCATAAGTGCAGTACTTATAGGCAACAGAAACTTACTTGAGTAATCGGGCGAATCATCCAATTTATTGACTTTCTATTTTTTGTGTGCCCTTTTATAAGTCTTCGGAAATTGGGATATGGCTTTTGCTTTCTTCGTTGCCTTTCTCTCGCGTGCTCCAAACTTCACGCGCCTGCATAAGGAGGAGACATATTTGGTGGTCGATCCACATTTCTTCTCGCAAGGAGTATCATTCTCCCAAATAACCTGCTAGTATTATGCAATTTTAGTAAATTACAATAATTATTTAATTGTCAAATTATAATTTGCCTTACAATGCAAAAGTTACTCTACCTCCAAGTCATCTGCACTATGGTGCATATCCTCTTCTTCCGCTTCACATTGATCCATAGCATCATCAAAAGGTGTAGCATCTCGAAGGAACTTTTCGCCTTGGACATCAGTGGGCCAAATAACCTGATAGGAATATGCATTTTATGTAACAACAATATACACTACAAATCTATAATCAAATAATGATGTCAAGAAAATAATTACAAACCTCCACCATTTCTTCACTATGTTGCAAATCCTCTAATTCCGCTGCAGCTTGATCCAGAGCTTCACCAACTGCAGTATGATCTTCCCTCACCTGAGAATGTGTGGTATTAAAGTCATACAAAAATACAAGTTCAACAAGAAGATTGAGTTAATAATTCGTCAAACTTTGATTACCATAGTAGAACCGGTCGCATGCTCAGTTCGTTGGTCATCCGACAAGAGACCCTTATCTTGGAGGACCTTTTCGACTATGGACAACCTCTTATCTATCAGGACCAACCGACGATCGTCCCCCCCTTGGTCATCCCCAACAGTTTCAGGGTCTGGTAAACTAAAGCCATGTGTTCTTAAACACCTCTCAACCAATCTCATGCGTTTCTCTATGCTTTCCATTGGATGAGGTTCCCTATGGCTAGATGAAGGTAACTAAAACAAAAGAGTTATCCAACTAACTGTATGTATTTCGTTAAAGACTGTTGAAATTATATGTGCGCAAGTTGTTTGTAAGCATGTGCTAGCAAGAATTAATGATGTGCGTAGAAAAGATAGGTGTGTGCCAAATGGAGCTAAGTGTATGCCGGTAAGTGAAAAGTGCATACCGAATGCAAGTAAATAGGTGCCTAATAGTTTAAAGTTATTGCTATTGCGAAAGAATAATGGTTAGAGATATGATATATTGTGTGCCATATAGAAATAAGAACTTCCCATCAATTTACAGGAGTGTTCCAAGTGAAGAAAGATGTGTGTCGAGTGGTTGTTAGTGTGTGCTGCCAATAAATATTGATGTCTAGATGCAAGAGTGGTGTGCGAGATATGATATATTGTGTGCCATATAGAAATAAGAACTTTCCATCAATTTACAGGAGTCTTCCAAGTGAAGAAAGATGTGTGCCGAGTGGTTAGTGTGTGCTGCCAATAAATATTGATGTCTAGATGCAAGAGTGGTGTGCGCCATATGTACATAAGTGTGTGCCATATGGAAATAAGAACTTCCCATCAATTTACAGGAGTGTTCCAAGTGAAGAAAGATGTGTGCCGAGTGGTTGTTAGTGTGTGCTGCCAATAAATATTGATGTCTAGATGCAAGAGTGGTGTGCGAGATATGATATATTGTGTGCCATATAGAAATAAGAACTTCCCATCAATTTACAGGAGTGTTCCAAGTCAAGAAAGATGTGTGCCGAGTGGTTGTTAGTGTGTGCTGCCAATAAATATTGATGTCTAGATGCAAGAGTGGTGTGCGCCATATGTACATAAGTGTGTGCCATATAGAAAGAAGAACTTCCCATCAATTTACAGGAGTGTTCCAAGTCAATAAAGATGTGTGCCGAGTGGTTGTTAGTGTGTGCTGCCAATAAATATTGATGTCTAGATGCAAGAGTGGTGTGCGCCATATGTACATAAGTGTGTGCCATATGGAAATAAGAACTTTCCATCAATTTACAGGAGTGTTCCAAGTGAAGAAAGATGTGTGCCGAGTGGTTTTTAGTGTGTGCTGCCAATAAATATTGATGTCTAGATGCAAGAGTGGTGTGCGAGATATGATATATTGTGTGCCATATAGAAATAAGAACTTCCCATCAATTTACAGGAGTGTTCCAAGTCAAGAAAGATGTGTGCCGAGTGGTTGTTAGTGTGTGCTGCCAATAAATATTGATATCTAGATGCAAGAGTGGTGAGCGCCATATGTACATAAGTGTGTGCCATATGGAAATAAGAACTTTCCATCAATTTAAAGGAATGTTCCAAGTCAAGAAAGATGTGTGCCGAGTGGTTGTCAGTGTGTGCTGCCAAGAAATAATGATGTCTAGATTCAAGAGTGGTGTGTGCTTTATGTACATAAGTGTGTGCCATATAGAAATAATATTTTTCCATCAATTTATAGTAGTGTGCCAAGTCATGAAAGATGTGTGCGTAGCGGTTGTTAGTGTGTGCTGCCAAGAAATAATGATGTCTATCTACAAGAGAGGTGTGTGCCATATGTACATAAGTGTGTGCCGCCAATTGAAAGATACGTGCGAAAGTCTAGAATGATTGTAAGATTTCTGTACAAACATTGAAAATGTTTTGTAAACCCTTTTCCAATGCATCATCTCTTCGCATCTCTATGGAAGCAACGTCTCGTGGCCTTCCTCGCGAGAGAATGTGCAACTCCTCCTCTCTAGGCTCTAGCTTCTCGATCACCTGATGCAAGCGAAAACTTAAGTTTGGCATCAACTCAAATTATTTTCGATGTAAGAAATAATAAGTCAAACCTGATATCGTTTTAAGTTCTTCATGATTTCAGAAATTACGTCCACCTTGCGAGGAAATGAGACATTGCTCCAACGCAGGAGACGTGGATACATGAAGGTGGGTCGTTGGCTTCCAACAAGGCTGTTTGCATGCTCAACAGCCCATGCCTGCAAAAAATCAATATAAACATAAAATTAAAAGTAAATACATATCTTAACAATGAAATTAAAAATAGATATTAAGATGCTTACCACCAAAGCGACCGTGCAGCCATCCATATATTTAGCCGATCCTTTCCCAGTGATATTCCTTGACCGCACACTATCGGCTACACTAGGTATTTGTTGGCGAAGAAAAGCAAAAACAGCAAGACCCCAACTATATGAACCTAAGCGGTCTAAATCATCAAGATATGAACATAATGCCTTAGGAACATAATAGTGTATAGTTGGAAAGAGGATAGTCACAAAGACATATAGAACCCATAACTTTGTGAAATCCTCTACATCTTGTTGTCCGCTCTTTCCACCAAGAAATTGTAATCTATTCTTTACTGCATTTCTATTGGCTCTTTTATGGTCCCCCTCAAAAAAACGGATGATGAGGTCAGACGTGACCCTCCCCTTACTATGCAGTTCTACCTCATCGCCCGTCGCACTTAAACCAAGAATTAGTGCAAAATCGCTCCCTACAAAAGGAACTAAAACCTTACCAAACCAAAAACCCTCCTCCTCGTCATCCCAGAAGGAGAGCAGAGTGTCCAGGACAGGCCTACTCTGTTTAATATATGGCAAACCTAGCAAATGGCCAAAAGGTGTGCCGGTGATCCTAACCTTTTGCTCATGAGACAATAACGGAACTAGGGTGACCATAAAATTAACAAAATGGCTGAAGTAGCACCTACCATTGACCATATTTTTAGGGCCAACAGCATGTGCTCTGCGTTTAGTCTTAATTGGAGCCATGAAAATTGTCTGCAACACAAATATATTCAAACACAAATTGTGAATAAAATCAACTGAAAAATAGAAACATATAATTGAGTAAAACATAGACGGGATAATGAATGATTTTAATAAACTATAACAACGAATAGAGGACGAAAGAAATTAAATCCTAAGCATTCGCACATTATGAAAATAAATGCCCAACAATACTATATTACAGTTTGTTGCTACGACAACCAAATCGAGAAATTATGATCCAGGGTTTACAAACCGTCGAAGAACCGGCAATATGCCTCGGAGAGGGTTTGGGAAGCGAGGTCGAACGAAGCGCCGTCGACCAACGATCAGGGCGAAGACGCGAGCGTCAAGGAAAGCTTCAGGTGTGGGAGTCGACAAAATGCCGTCGTCTCAGAGCTCTCAGTCGGAGACTGGCCGGAAAATAGAGTCGACAGAGGAACTCTCGGTCGGGAGCAAGAGTGATTTCCCGGTGGGTACTTGTTTACGCTCTTAGGGTTTCAAACGGGGGACGCCAGATCAACCGGAATCGGTGAGGAAGATGGAAATTTTCGTGGGGAGATAGGATTGCAAAATGGGGGAAATTTGAATCCGCTATTTACGTGTGAAGATAAGTGAAAAAGGGGAAGAGATGAAGCCGAATCCGTAGGGAACTTTAGGGCTATTATCGTCTCAAACAGAAAGAGAGAAACGAGATGGACCGGCTGTTTCGGTATGTACCTCAGGGTTATTTTCGTCTCAAACATAACGGCACAAACGGGATGGACCGGCTGTTACAAATAGAGTAAACAGGGACTAAAAATTATAGTCCGGTCCAACACTGGACCGGCCATTAATTACCCCAAAAATATTTCTCTTTTGATTTGTAAACATTGTTATTTTAAAAATTTAGCTCCACTATTGATTAGCTACTTTCGAAATTCATAACTTGGTCCGTTTGCAGTTACAATGTATATTTTTTCTTTGAAAATAAGTTTTTGTTATTTTTTTATCTTTTTTTTTTTGTTTTCTCTGGGTGAAACTCATACTCGTATAAAGACGACGTTTAAAATATCTTGTTCTTTTTTCGAAAGTTTTTTGTGGCAGAGAAGCAAAGAAATGATGTATAGAGATTGTTGCGACATAAAAAACTTGCATTGTGTTGAAACTAATTGAATCTTAGTTGTATTTGCTATTCGGAAAGTCTTAGGTATACCAATCCACGTCCTTGTACATTTTCTCAACAGTTAGGGTTGGGGAATAAAAGAGAAAATAACTTATATAGTAATTCTTTAACAAATCTTATAATATATTACAAGAGCCATGTAATGGCAATATTAGTACTGGGTCTACCTAACAGATTTAGCTGATTGGAAACTTATTCCACGTTCCTTACAAAGCATTTTAACTATTAATAATTTTTAGATGTAATTTAATTTAGAAATATTACGTACGAATCCTTATTGGATATCTGGTTATGCTTCTCTCATAAAGTGAATACTTAATTACACATCTGTCATTTGTTTGGATGGAAAGAAGTTCAAGTCCCTAAATTATTAATTTCACATGAAGTTAGCGAATCTCGACAATGATAGAATTGTTTATACAAATAGATTTTTATCTTAACATGCAGAAAAAGAATTGGGCGGGTAGATAAGGCAGTCAAAGTAGGACTCGCTTGTTTCGTCCGTACGGCTCGTACAGTTCTTGCTTTCAGGGCTCAGGTGGGGCTCCTTAGTCCGCTTAGGAAATATTGGTTGCCAAAAACAACGAGAGAAGAAATAGACTCTGATACGGCGAGTTCAGTACAATGAGAGAAGAAAGATGACCCTAAGCTCAGGAACTAGGGTGCAAAGTCTTTTTTTTTTTTTCTTTTTTCGTTGTGTGCATCTTTCGTTCAATTCATTCAGTAGCATAACATTAGAAGCGGATAAGCCGTCACTGCGTCTTGTTGTTATAAAAGAAGAAGATTAGCAAAAGACAAGAAGGAATGAACAGAAAAAAATGATTGATTGATGAATGAACAAGATCTAATGAATGCTTGAATCAAAGCAGAGGTTTCAATCTCAGACCTTATTTAGTTGGGGATGAGAGGAGTGTTCTCTGAACTCACTCACTTTCCGCCTAGTTGATCCAGTTCGATAACTAGAACCCAAAGTTTTTAGGTCGACTTTGCACTTGTACCACCGAAAAAAGCTCCGACCTTTGACCACTCAGCCACTTTTTTAGTAGTAGCGAAAGTAGCGTCATAGTTAGCTGCAGTAGATGCGGGCTACTTGCTTTTGGGGCATCTACGAGCAAACAAGCCGCTGGAATGGGAAAGATGGGCCAAAGCTATGATTCTTCGGCAGGTTGGAATGCCACGGTCTATGCTCTCTTTGAAGTGAAGCATCGAGTAGCTTATTCTTTAGGGGTTACTTTCTGTCTTGGAATTGGGCTATCTATTTTTAATGCTACTTGGACGCGCAACCTTCGATTCATAGAATGAACTGCTCACCCTACTTTATGTATCTCTTGTTTAAACGCTTCACGGACTCACAGGGAATGGGCTTATCAATCAACTTTATGAGCGCACATCCCTTACTTAAACTTCATTAAGGCTCAAAGACTTTAATTAACATCCATCATTTGTGCAAGCCTCTTTTTCTTTATTGGAAATACGCTTTCTCAGTCAGAGCTTATTCTAGAAGTTAACAACCAAGTTAACAGCCATCCTTCTCTATTTTTTCTTTTACATGTCAACAAACAGCCCTGTCTATTCCTTATCGCAATATGTATAGCTGTGATGGATCTGCACAAATGAGTTTAGACCCATATATGCGTAGGATAGATTTTGGATATTTAGGGTTAACAAATTCAAATAATACATTTTGGTTAGTATTATTGAATGGTGTTTTGGGTTAACGCAAATGGTATTAGAATGAATCTGGTGGCCTTTGGCCTATGTAAACCAGAGAATACCATAACATGGATTTTTTATATTAAAAAAAAAGATCAAGGGTCTACTTTGATGGGTACCTAAGCGGTAAATCATGTTATATATATATATATATATATATATATATATATATATATATATATATATATATATATATATATATATATATATATAAGAAATTCTATGTATTTTCACTCCAGGCCAGGTAGAAAGAAACTCGCAACGAGCATGGGTCAGCACCCTGTCAAGTCTTCGTCGCACATAGGCCTGTTAATGAGCCGAGCTGCTCGGTAAAAGCTCGGCTCGGGCTCGGTTTGTTAGTCAAACGAGCCGGAGCCCAATATGAGGCTCGTTTACATCCGAGCTCGAGCCCGAGCAGCTCACGAGCCCAAACGAGCTCTAGTCTTTCAGCTGGCCAACGGCCCAGCCCAAACGAGCTCTAGTCAGTACTCAGTAGTCACTAACGAGCTCTAGTCTGAAGTCTCCCAGGCCCCAGCCAGCCAGCGGCCTAGCTCAAACGGAATTACCAATTACCAAATGAGTAAATGACTGATTCGGTATTCGGTAAGCATGAGTTGTCCTAGTCTCCCAAGTCCCAAACTCCCACTCCCAGCCCTCCCTCGAATCTCGATCCCCTTCTCCGACTTGCTGCGGTGCAGCTCTGCCCTAGCCCCTAGCTTCTTCTCCATTCTCTCGACGCAGCTCCTTCTCCATTCTCATTTCTCTGAGTTCTCTCGACGGTTCGAAAGCTTGAAGACTGAAGCCCCCGAGCCCTCTGCCTCCTTTCACCACCGCCGTCTCTCCGCCCCTCTTTAGTCTTCCTTTCGCCACAGTTCACTTGAGCCCCCGACCACCTCACCTCCCCGACTTCGCGTCTCCACCGACTGCACCACAGCAACAAACCCCCCCCCCCTCCCCGAGCCCCTGACCCCTCCGCCTCTAGCCCTCCTTTCTTCTCGCCGTTCTCGGTTCCTTCTCTGTTCTCCTCGCTGACTCGCCCCCAAGCCCGAAGCCGATGCCCCCTCCCCTTCGACAACGGCTACGACGACGACGACGACGACGACGCCGTACATCCGATCCCATCTCTCCGAGAAGCTTTGCTGCCTCCTCCTCTCCTTTTTCTGCCCCCGATGCTGTCGCCCCCGGCGAAGGAGGCAACAAGCGTGAAGCGCCGCCGCCCTATCTGGCCGTTCCCGCGTCGAGGTCCCCCTTACCCCTCTGCTTTCATAGTGAAAGTTTCACTCCCTCCCCCGCGGCCGAGCCCCCGGCGTCTGCGGCCGATCCGCGGCCGACGCTCGTGCCGGCGGTGCTCACGGCCACCCCCTTCTTTCTTCTCTTCTTCTTCTTTTCTTTCTTTTTTTCTTTCTTTATTTCCTTCATTCTTCTCTTCGACGAACGAATGATGGGGATGGGGCACCGGCCGCCGGGGCGGGCTCGGTCTCGGGCTCGGGCAAACGAGCCTTACGAGCCCGAGCCCAGGGCTGTGCCAAGCGAGCCGAGCCTAGTCCAGGGCTTGGTACCGAGCCCGAGCCTAGACTTTTATGGAACGAGCCGAGCCTGCAGTGGCTCGGGCTCGGCTCGGCTCGGCTCGGCTCGTTGACAGCCTAGGCGCACAATAAAACCAGATGAAGCATTGACTACCTTAACTAACAATGCATGCACAAGTTAACAGGCATCGTGGTCTAAGAACCACACTTGCCATCCGGGTTGGAAACTGGAAATTCTAATCCAAAGTGCTGGATCAATTACGTTGTATAGGCTCATAACGTCAAAGATGAACTAAATACCATCATCAACATCAAAAAGTAGCTGTAGCACTATTAGGTATAGATTATACACAAATGTGCATTTCAGCAGAAGGTATAAAAATATTCAGTCAAACAAATATGATTCTCGATATGTATATATCAAAATTCGATAAAATGTCCAAGTGAATATTACCTTGTGATTTGAATGGAATTATTATTGAAAGGCAGAGGAAAAAAAAAGGAAAAAGAAACTCATGGTGGTTCCATAGAAATACTGAACATATTGGTATCCTCAACTCCTCATGAACATGAAAATGATTTGAGTTGTCTGCTGGTGTGTCAGGTGATCTTTTTGACTGCCAAATCCATGAGCATGTTCCTCTAAAGCTGCCATCTTGTCACATGCATCTTTACCTTACCTGCTCGATTAGACCAGTAGAAGAAATAAACTTCTAAGAAAATTAACACCTCACAAATGTTCAAATTTGTTTGGAAGGATGGACTAGATGAGTAGTCTTATATTTGAAAATTTAAGGAAAAAAAGAAACTCAAAACTCACCTTGGATCCTCCGCATCTTCTGGTGTGACCTTGTCCCTATTCCAAAGAAACCTTCTTCGGGATAAAGAAAAGAAGTTTGGTTCCCTCAGTAGCAGTTGCTTTGTAGCAAAAGCCGTGTAGGATAAGAAATGGATTTGATGATCAAAAAAGCAAAAAAGTAAAACAAAATTTCGAAATTGAAATACCAACAAGGTACTCTTTTTCAAAAATTAAAAAATCGTAGACAAATGGACCTATTTTAGCCATCGTGACATCATAGAAGGGACAAAACGAGAATAAAAAGAACAATAAAAAAGAGATGGAACGGAAAGCTAGATAGATGGAAGGAAGGCAAATAACTCTTTTGTGGTAGTATGAAAAATTTATTTAAGTAAACCCTTAAAGTCAAATGCATTGTTTGTAATCTTTATCTTATATTGTGCTTATGAGATTGAACCAATATTATTTTTTTCCAAACTGATACGAAAAATCGTTATGACCATATGACTAAAGAATCATTTAGGTAGTTTTCTAAAAATTAAAGTATATATTTGAACAATGCTGTAGATTGAGTAGCTTTTGCCTCAATTGCATGATTTGTTGTACTATGGCTCTAGTGGTTGCATTTATTTTACTCCCCTTCCCCTCCTCAAAAGAAAAGAAAAGAAAAGAAAAATAGTACACAGTTGAAGACTTTCTGAAAAAAAGGATAACATGCAATGTATATATTCTCTTTTCATTTTCCATTAAAGCAGCATTTATAATCTTCAAAGTAATAGTGAAGATTCAGTGAGATGTGGGAAAAAATTTCTTGGATTGTGCTTTCTATGATGACATGCAGGAGCAAACAGATCATACCGAGCCAATCAACCGTATAGCCCAAAACGTGGAGCTAATTGTCGTATATGATTAATTGATTATGAGGCCGTTGACGAGATCCTGAAGCAGTTGAACATGGACGTGTTGGATCCGAACATCAGAGCCCTCTTGTTTCTCGTTAAAAGACATTTCAAGTTTTGCCAAGCCTACTGCGTGTATTTCAACAATTCACTAGGAAGACTCGAGCTAATTGGCTTAACAAGGATTCATTGATTGGCTGAGGCCTATATCATATATATATATATTGTTGGGGGAAAAACCCCAAGTCATACCGCCACGGAGGCGCTCGGCCAAAAAGCGCCGACCGGAAAGGCGCTCGGCCGAAGAGTGCCGACCAAAGAGCACCAACCAGAGGGGTGCTCGGCTAGAGAGCGCCGATCTGAAAAGATGCTCGGCCCAAGAGTGCCGACCGGAGCGCCAAGAGGCGCTCGGACCAACCAACGACCAAGTAGGGATGCTCGGCTAGAAAGAGCCGACCAGAGGACGCCGACCAGAAAAGCGCTCGATTAGAAGGCGCTGACCAGAGAGGAAAGCGCGCGAAATAAAGGCGCTCGGCTAGAAGGCGCTCGACCAAAGGGCGCCGACCAGGAGCATTAGAAGCGACCCCGCCACAGGGCGCCCCATTGGGCGACCAGCTCGGCTCGGCACCCCTGCCGAGCCGATTGCCTTGACCAGATGTTCAACCCCTGCCTAACCCCCTGAGGGACTTGACAACTCCACTACAACCTGCCGCTATCTCCAAGCCGTCAAGGTATAGGATCCCCGCAGGTATTTGGCACGACCTGCCATTAATGCATGAGACCCCCTCAAGTCTCTGATGCGCTCAGTCATTTAATGAACACGGCTCAAGACGATCTCCGGATCACTGAACCATCAAAGCGTATGGCTCTCCCTGACCGCCGGTTCATTCGGTAATAAATGCGCTTACCATCCATGGACCCCGGGCCTACCACGGCCGGCGGTTCAACCACTCCAACAGGTCCGATCGACCGTGACAACTCCCTGGTTCCGGTCTGAGTCGGCCTTATTTTCCACTATGCCATTAATGGGCCAAATCGTGCCCAATTATTACAAAAGAGGACAAACTCCCTGTCACCTCCCGGGCAACATAAAATTCCTCTATAAAAGGGAGCCTGGGAGGAAAGAAAGAAAAAAAGAGGGACCGAAACACAAGTAAACAGCACAGACAATTAAGCACCAATATCTTCTTATTCTTCTTCACCCTCTGGCTTGCTCTCTCCACATATTTGCCCCCTCTGACTTAAGCATCGGAGGGCCGGCGCCGGGGAGCCCGGCCACCGGCTTCTTTTTTGCAGGACGGGATAGGACAGGACGCACTCTCCTCTCCGCTCTCTCACACACCCCAGGAGGGCACAGGAGGACGCAGCCGGCCGGCGCACCGCCGTCCGCCCTCCCCGCGGCGGAGCTCCTCCTTCTCCGGCTTCGCGGCGGCCCCCGGGTCCAATTTCCAGCAAGTCCAAGCCTCCCAAGTCCAGGCCTCCCACTGGAGAGAGCACCCAGCCAGGGGCAACGGAGGCTGGCCACAGCCTTCAGAAGCTGAGTCGGTTCCAGGGCAACCTGCGCTCGAACGAACCGCTGCAGCGATCTTCTAGAATGACGAACTCGACAAGAAGGTCGAGAAGCTGGAGCGCCAAATCCAGGCACTCCACGGGAGAAAATCAGGACGTGACGGCGACTTCGAGTTCACTACGAAGTCCCCCTTCTTCCCGGAGATCGAAGATGAATCGGTTCCGCTACGGTTCAAGATGCCCCAGGTGGAGCCCTACAACGGCAAGGCTGATCCCCTTGACCACCTGGAAAGCTACCGGGTCTTAATGGCCCTACAAGGAGCCTCGGAGGCCATGATGTGCAAGGCTTTTCCGGCGACACTCCGAGGACCAGCCCGGCTGTGGTTTACCGGGCTGAAGCCGAGTACTGTCTCCTCCTTTGAGCAACTCGGCAGACAGTTTGCCGGCAACTTTGCCGCCAGCCAGCCCCAGCGACGGATGTCCGACTCCCTCCTAGACATTAAACAAAAGGAGGGAGAGTCCTTTAGGGAGTATTTGGACCGGTTCACCGCCGCAACATGGGAGGTCCGGGAGCTTGACCAGTCAATCGCAATGTCGGCACTAAAGACTGGATCCCGGTCTTACAGGTTCCTCTTCTCAATCGAGAAGAGTTTCCCCTCGGACCTCACCGAGATGTTCGCTCGGGCGCGGAAGTACGCCAAGGCGGAAGAGGCCGTGGCAGTTAGGCGGGGCGGGACCGAGCAGAACCCCAAGAAGAGACGCCGCGAGGAGCGCGGCCAGCCCAGAAGCCCGTCTCCGCGACGAGCTAAGAATCCGCCCCGCCCGAAGAGTCCACCCCGGTTGAGGGGACCGCCACAGCAGAGGTCACCACTCCGCCCGAAGTTCCAACTGCAGGCCCATGCACCCGAGGAGAGGTATGAAAAATACACTCCCCTTAACGCCCCTCGGGCTGAAATCCTCATGGAGATTGAGAGTCGGGATTGCATCCGGCTCCCACCTCCGAAGCCAGACACCAGAATCCGGCGTGATCTCCGGAAGTATTGCCGTTTCCACCGGGATCACGGCCATGATACCGAGGAGTGTTACCAGCTCCGAAATGAGATCGAAGCACTCATCCGCCGAGGGGTGGTCGATCGGTTTGTGCAAGGCCGGCGTGAAGGGAAGAAGCCCGCCGAAGGAGCAGCACAGCCTGAAGGTTCAAATGCCAACAGGCCCATCGCCGGCGTCATCAACACTATCCGAGGCGGGACCTCGGCTGGGGAGGCCTCAGGGGAAGAAGCCTCCTCGAAGCGCCCGCGCACCTCTGAAGCCGTCTCCTTCTCAGATGATGATCTAGAGGAAGTCGAAACTCCCCATGATGATGCCGTGGTCATCTCCATGATCATAAACAAATTTGATGTAAAGCGCATCTTGGTCGATAATGGAAGCTCGGCGAATGTTTTGTATTTTGGTGCTTATTGTAAAATGGGGATGACAAAAGAGCAACTACGGAGGATGAATGCTCCGTTGATTGGATTCACTGGGGATTCAGTCCCAGTAGAGGGCGAGATCGACCTTCTGGTCACAGCCGGGCTCGCCCCTCGTGAAAGTACCGTGGGGAGTCGGCGAAGTTCGAGGAGATCAAATGGTGGCAAGGCGATGCTACCTAGCGACCCACGAGGCAAGACGACCAGCCGAGGTACCTGCCCCAACAACTGACCAGCCCTCAACTGAAGTTATGGAGGCACGGGTCAACCCCCAGAAAGAGCGGGTAGAGCCTGATGAGTTGTTAATTCAAGTTCCCTTACGAGAGAACTTTTCCGAGCTAACCGTGCAGGTCGGCTCTGGCCTCGGCGAACACGAGAGGAGTCGCCTCGTCAACTTCCTACGGGACAACATGGATGTCTTCGCATGGTCGCCTGCAGACATACCGGGGATAGACCCGGAGATCATGGTCCACCGGCTCCAAGTGAAGCCAACCAGCAAGCCCGTGCGACAAAAGAAACGAGGCGCTGCCCCTGAACGACAACGAGCAGCAGCCGAGGAGATCGGCAAGCTCCTTGAAGCTGGCTTCATCCGGGAGATATCCTACCCGGAATGGCTCGCCAACGTGGTCCTCGTCAAGAAAGCCAGCGGGAAGTGGCGTATGTGCGTGGACTACACCGACCTGAATAAAGCCTGCCCAAAGGACAGCTTTTCACTCCCCAGCATCGACCAGCTCGTGGACTCCACCTCGGGTCACGAGCTGCTGGCATTCATGGACGCCTTTTTCGGATACAACCAGATCCGCATGGCACCAGAAGATGAGGAAAAGACAGCCTTCATCACCGACGGGAGAACTTACTGCTACAAGGTAATGCCATTCGGCTTGAAAAATGCCGGGGCAACTTATCAAAGGCTGGTCAGCCGAATCTTCAAAGACCAAATAGGCCGAAACATAGAGGTCTACGTGGATGACATGCTGGTGAAAAGCAAGGGGGCGCAAGACCACATAGCCGACCTCAATGAAGCATTCTCCACACTCCGAAAGTACCAGATGAAGCTCAATCCAGCTAAATGTGCATTCGGGGTCACCTCCGGCAAATTCCTCGGCTTCATCATTACACAACGAGGAATTGAGGCCAATCCAGAGAAGATCCGAGCCCTCCAAGAGATGGCGCCTCCCAGGATGGTCAAGGAGGTACAACGGCTCACAGGCCGAGTCGCAGCCCTCGGGAGATTCATCTCCCGCTCGGCCGAGCGCTGCCTTCCATTCTTTGCAGCCCTCAAGAAGCCGAAGAACTTTTTGTGGTCGGACGAGTGCCAGCAATCTTTTGAGGAGCTCAAGCATCTACTGGCTTCCCCTCCCCTGCTCACAAAGCCTCAACAGGGAGAGCTTCTCTATCTATATCTAGCTGTCTCCCCTGTAGCGGTAAGCTCGGTCTTGGTCCGAGAGGAGGGTAAACTCCAAAAGCCAGTATATTACACCAGCCGGGTCTTGAAGGACGCCGAGACCCGATACTCCAAGCTGGAGAAGACTGTCTATGCTCTGGTCATCTCAGCTCGAAGGCTCCGACCCTACTTCCAAGCCCACACAGTGGCCGTACTAACCGATCAGCCGGTCAAGCAGATCTTGTAGAGATCAGACCGTGCGGGCCGAATCACTAAATGGGCCATCGAGCTCGGGGAATTCGACCTCGAGTACCGATCCAGACCGGCGATCAAAGCACAAGCGCTCGCAGACTTTATAGTCGAGTGCATCATACCGGACGAGGCCGAGCCCAAGCCTGAGCCACCAACGGAGCCGACCCCGAGTTTGACATGGACTCTGCATGTCGATGGCTCTTCAAACTCGGGGGGTAGTGGAGCGGGACTTATCCTCACCGGCCCGGAGGGGGTGGTCGCCGAGCAAGCCTTGCGCCTCGAGTTTCCCGCTTCCAATAATATGGCGGAGTACGAAGCGCTTGTCGCCGGGCTCAAGCTAACCAAAGAGCTAGGAGTGAAGGACTTAAAGGCCATCAGTGATTTCTCAGCTCGTCGTCAACCAAATTATGGGCGACTTTGAAGCCAGAGACCCGACCATGCAGAAATATCTTCAGAAGGTACGGGATCTCACCTCGACCCTGGATTCTTTTCACATTCAACATGTTACCAGGTCGGAGAATCTCAGGGCCGACCAGCTATCAAAGCTGGCGTCCTCTCGCATGAGCGAGCTTCCCAAAAGGTAGTACTGGAGTATCTCCAAAGGCCCAGTACAGACGAGCCTGAGCAGACCCTCTGCACTGAGTTCGAGCCAAGCTGGATGGATGAACTCACCAGCTACCTGCAAGACGAAGTCCTCCCCATCGATGAACGAGAGGCTCGCCGAATCAAGCGCTCCGCCACCCGATACATACTATATGAGGGAAGGCTCTATCGGAGATCTTTCACGTCTCCCCTCCTCAGATGCCTCCGCCCAACGGAGGCTGATTACGCCATGCGCGAAGTCCATGAAGGAATCTGTGGGAATCATCTGGGAGGGCGAGCATTGGCCCACAAAATTCTACGCCAAGGATACTATTGGCCGACACTCCAGAAGGATGCTATGGGCTTCGTCCAAAGATGTGACCGGTGCCAAAGGAACGCCAATGTTCAGCGCCGGCTCTCGGCTCCTTTGACTTCTATCAGCTCCCCTTGGCCTTTTGCCCAGTGGGGAATTGACATCCTCGGGCCATTTCCACTGGCCACCGGGCAAAGGAAGTTCCTGGTCGTCTCCATCGACTATTTCACAAAGTGGGTGGAAGCTGAGCCCCTCGCCCGGATCACCGAGCAGAAGATGCGGGATTTCGTCCGGAAGTCCATTATCTGCAGATTCGGGCTTCCCCGCATCCTTATCTCTGACAACGGTCGCCAATTCGACAACATCCACTTCAGGGAGTTCTGCTCCGAGCTTGGCATTGACCATCGCTTCACCTCGGTCGCGCACCCTCAGACGAACGGAGAAATCGAGGTAACTAACCGTACTATTTTGCAGGGTCTCAAAGCCAGGCTCGACAAATCCAAAGGACAATGGGTCGAAGACCTATACAATGTCCTGTGGGCTTACCGGACCACGTTCCGTGTCCCCACCGGCGAGACTCCCTTCAACCTGACATACGGGACGGAGGCTGTCATCCCACTGGAGATTGGGATTCCTTCTCCAAGAGTCGAGCATCACGACGCCAGCTCCAACTCTTTGCAGCTCAGAAGCAACCTTGACCTAGTCGAGGAAACGAGGGAGGCCGCCCGAGTTCATATGGCGAGGTTTATTTCTCCTCCCCTGACCACGGTTGGGATGCCCCGATATCTCGGGATGATAGAGTACCCACGTGGACTCCCTGAAGATGGTTCGTGAGTTCGTGATGCGCTCTCCATCGGCCAACGAGCTCGGCTCGTTCTCCTACCCTGACCACGGTCAGGATGCCCTGTTACAACGGGATGCCCCGATCCGTCGGGATAGCTCGAGACGTCGAGATACGGTCTTAAGTGACCGACGAGCTCGGCTCGTCCTCCATCGACTTCCACCGACGAGCTCGGCTCGTGCTCCATCAGCCAACGAGCTCGGCTCGTTCTCCTACCCTGACCACGGTCAGGATGCCCCGAGACGTCGGGATGCCCCGATCCGTCGGGATGCCCTGAGACGTCAGGATGCCCCAATATATTGGGATGCCCTGCCACAACGGGATGCCCCGATCCGTCGGGATGGCTCGAGACGTCGAGATACGGTCTTAAGTGACCGACGAGCTCGGCTCGTCCTCCATCGACTTCCACCGACGAGCTCGGCTCGTGCTCCATCAGCCAACGAGCTCGGCTCGTTCTCCTACCCTGACCACGGTCAGGATGCCCCGAGACGTCGGGATGCCCCAATCCGTCGGGATGCCCTGAGACGTCAGGATGCCCCAATATATTGGGATGCCCTGCCACAACGGGATGCCCCGATCCGTCGGGATGGCTCGAGACGTCGAGATACGGTCTTAAGTGACCGACGAGCTCGGCTCGTCCTCCATCGACTTCCACCGACGAGCTCGGCTCGTGCTCCATCAGCCAACGAGCTCGGCTCGTTCTCCTACCCTGGCCACGGTCAGGATGCCTCGGTTATAGGGAAGCTCGAGACGTCGAGATATGAGTTGCGGTCCTCTCTGACCAGACGAGCTCGGCTCGTTCTCCATCGACTTCCACCGACGAGCTCGGCTCGTGCTCCATCAGCCAATGAGCTCGGCTCGTTCTCCTACCCCGACCTCGGTCGGGATGCCTCGAGACGTCGAGATGCCCTGATTTATCGGGATGCCCCGACGCGTTGGGATGCGGTCTTCATTGACCAAGACGAGCTCAGCTCGTTGTCCGCCGGCTTCAGCCAACGAGCTCGGCTCGCTCTCTATTCTTGGATTTCTCTGCCGACGTCCCCAAAGAACGGAGTCCGAGCAGAGAAGCGTCTTCAGTCGCCTCGGCGCCAGGACGCACACGGTACTAGGTACCCATTTAATTAATGTTTCCACATTAATGTCTCTATATTGTCTATTCTATTCTTAGATTTCTCTGCCGACGTCCCCAAAGAACGGAGTCCGAGCAGAGAAGCGTCTTCAGTCGCCTCGGCGCAAGGACGCACACGGTACAAGGTACCCATTTATTTAATGTTTTTATATTCTGCTTTTGGATCTCTGCCGACGTCCTCAAAGAACGGACCCCGAGCAGAGGAGCGTCTTCAGTCGCCTCGGCGCAAGGACGCACACGGTACAAGGTACTCATTTACTTAATGTTTCTACATTATCTTATCTGTTTTGGATTTCTCTGCCGACGTCCGCAAAGAACGGAGTCCGAGCAGAGAAGCATCTTCAGTCGCCTCGGCGCAAGGACGCACACGGTACAAGGTACCCATTTATTTAATGTTTTTACATTATCTTATCTACTCTTGGATCTCTGCCGACGTCCTCAAAGAACGGACCCCGAGCAGAGGAGCGTCTTCAGTCGCCTCGGCGCAAGGACGCACACGGTACAAGGTACCCATTTATTTAATGTTTCTGCATTATCTTATCTGTTTTGGATTTCTCTGCCGACGTCCTCAAAGAACGGACCCCGAGCAGAGGAGCGTCTTCAGTCGCCTCGGCGCAAGGACGCACACGGTACAAGGTACCCATTTATTTAATGTTTTTACATTATCTTATCTACTCTTGGATCTCTGCCGACGTTCTCAAAGAACGGACCCCGAGCAGAGGAGCGTCTTCAGTCGCCTCGGCGCAAGGACGCACACGGTACAAGGTACCCATTTACTTAATGTTTCTACATTATCTTATCTGTTTTGGATTTCTCTGCCGACGTCCTCAAAGAACGGAGTCCGAGCAGAGAAGCGTCTTTAGTCGCCTCGGCGCAAGGACGCACACGGTACAAGGTACCCATTTACTTAATGTTTCTACATTATCTTATCTGTTTTGGATTTCTCTGCCGACGTCCTCAAAGAGTGGACTCCGAGCAGAGTGTTTTAGTCGCCTCGGCGTGAAACACTCACGATACCAACAAACTTGGTATAAACAGTCTGTTGAATCCCCGTCACGAGCTGACGAGCATTCGACCCGTTCGCTGGAAAAGAATCCGACCCGCCCGAAGGGCAATGTAGAGCCACTCACCGTCTCCCGGATTCGACTTAAAAATAAAAAGTCGCCGGAAAACGTTGACAGAGGTCGGAATCCCGTGCAGTAAGCACAGTGACAGGAAACCGATCACTGTCCTCCAGGCATTCGGAGCGAGCTGCGCCGGAACCAGCCGGCATACCATCAGCAACTCATTCACGAAGCCGTGAAGAGGAAATCGGAGACCAGCCTAGAGTGACTCTAGGTACACTCCAATCCGGCCTACCGGAGGATCGGTTACCCGATCCCCACGCCTGGCGGGTTCCAAACGGAACCCGTGAAGAGGGAAGAACCACTCTTCGGTCATTTCGACCTCCAGGACGCTCATAGTAGATACAACCTCACTGGGAAGAGAACCCATTGAGAAAGAGAGATTAAAAAGAAAAAGGGGGACCTGGGGAAGACGCCGGAGAAAAGAACTTCGGACTGTGAAAAGCTGGGGGAAGAAAAGCTAGAAGTAGAAGGCAATAGGAAGGGGACAGAGGGCCAGGGGAGAGTTTATATAAACCTCCCCAACGGCCCCGATCGGCAAAAGAAAAGCCGCACCCCGTTGAGATGACCACACGTGTCGGTCCAAAAGATAGAACGACGCATTTAATTAGGGCTAACGCTTCGAACGCCGAAGCGCCCCATTGGATCGTGCGGCCCCATCATGAGCCCACGGCGCGAGGACGCCTCGCAAAAGGTGTCCCAATAATGAGGATTTTCGGAAAAGAAGAAACGCCGCCTATTAAAGGCATTTCGAAGCGTCCGATAATTCAAAATGCGCAATAAATTAAAATTTTCGGAATCCGTAACGGCCCAACTAAAGCTACTTCCCGCGCTCCAGCTGGTAGCCAACTGGAACTCGGAAGTCGGGGGGTAGTGTTGGGGAAAAAACCCCAAGTCATACCGCCACGGAGGCGCTCGGCCAAAAAGCGCTGACCGGAAAGGCGCTCGGCCGAAGAGTGCCGACCAAAGAGCACCAACCAGAGGGGTGCTCGGCTAGAGAGCGCCGATCTAAAAAGATGCTCGGCCTAAGAGTGCCGACCGGAGCGCCAAGAGGCGCTCGGACCAACCAACGACCAAGTAGGGATGCTCGGCTAGAAAGAGCCGACCAGAGGACGCCGACCAGAAAAGCGCTCGATTAGAAGGCGCTGACCAGAGAGGAAAGCGCGCGAAATAAAGGCGCTCGGCTAGAAGGCGCTCGACCAAAGGGCGCCGACCAGGAGCATTAGAAGCGACCCCGCCACAGGGCGCCCCATTGGGCGACCAGCTCGGCTCGGCACCCCTGCCGAGCCGATTGCCTTGACCAGATGTTCAATCCCTGCCTAACCCCCTGAGGGACTTGACAACTCCACTACAACCTGCCGCTATCTCCAAGCCGTCAAGGCATAGGATCCCCGCAGGTATTTGGCACGACCTGCCATTAATGCATGAGACCCCCTCAAGTCTCTGATGCGCTCAGTCATTTAATGAACACGGCTCAAGACGATCTCCGGATCACTGAACCATCAAAGCGTATGGCTCTCCCTGACCGCCGGTTCATTTGGTAATAAATGCGCTTACCATCCATGGACCCCGGGCCTACCACGGCCGGCGGTTCAACCACTCCAACAGGTCCGATCGACCGTGACAACTCCCTGGTTCCGGTCTGAGTCGGCCTTATTTTCCACTATGCCATTAATGGGCCAAATCGTGCCCAATTATTACAAAAAAGGACAAACTCCCTGTCACCTCCCGGGCAACATAAAATTCCTCTATAAAAGGGAGCCTGGGAGGAAAGAAAGAAAAAAAGAGGGACCGAAACACAAGTAAACAGCACAGACAATTAAGCACCAATATCTTTTTATTCTTCTTCACCCTCTGGCTTGCTCTCTCCACATATTTGCCCCCTCTGACTTAAGCATCGGAGGGCCGGCGCCGGGGAGCCCGGCCACCGGCTTCTTTTTTGCAGGACGGGACAGGACAGGACGCACTCTCCTCTCTGCTCTCTCACACACCCCAGGAGGGCACAGGAGGATGCAGCCGGCTGGCGCACCGCCGTCCGCCCTCCCCGCGGCGGAGCTTCTCCTTCCCCGGCTTCGCGGCGGCCCCCGGGTCCAATTTCCAGCAACATATATATATATATATATTGGATTCCTTTTAGATTTAATGGATGCTAACCCAACCAGATTCATTAGCTACTTGAAGATCAAAAGAAATGAAGTGTCACACCTTGAACCTACGCCCGAGTTCGGGCGCATGACACGGCCAGACACTTTCTAGGGCAGAGCTCTAGAAAATATGCTAGGCCTGAAAAATTAATACAACCTCAAAATTCGTAATCAATAATGCTCTGAATTCATACCGATAACAAAGTTGATTCAATTATAAAATTTGATCATCCAATCAGTATCAGTAATGTTTTATTTAATCATCCTCTCTATTTGTGATCTCAACCATAGTCATGTACTAAGCAATCTGCAAGGATTGTGAGCTTTATCACCCAGTAAGAATTACGAATTGCTACATCATAAGTAATAAAAAAATAATCAATTAAAAATACTACATAAATAAATATTGTATCATTACTTAGAAAGCTCATAAATAACATTTACATAAGTTCTCATTATTATCCTTTTTTTTGGTACATTATTATCTTTTCAAACACACACACACACACATATAAAATATAACCAATTGTTCAACAACAATTTTTTATGTCATGTCATTCATTTCTCATTAATTTGATTTTTAGATTTTTTTTATTAATTAACTTTCAGATTTTGACTAATCAAAATTATGACTCAATTCAAGATTGATATCGTACTATATTATAGCCTGTGGTGGCCAGGGGCGGCCCAATGCATTTAGGGGCCTAAGACGAATCCAATAAATGAGGCCTCTTTTTTTTAATAATAAAATTTTTAATAAGTATAAAATATTTAAAAAATGATATGAAAATAAATAGCTATCAAGTACACTATTTCAAGAAAGATACATGAATCTAATAAAAATAGACAAGAAGCCTTTCTAATTTAATATAATTCTTGAATGGGAGCACAGAAAAGTAATTACCTTAAAAGATGGGCTATGAAATTGATTAAATAAATGAGATAATGCTTGACAATACTGTTTACCCTGTCAAGCAAGAGCATAATAGGAAAAGGTCATCCCAGGGCACTTCATGGCCAAGGTAAAGAAACGAATTTGTCCAGAAAGGGGCCTCCCTATAAGAGAAAGTAGGGGCATTATGGAAAATTCACTCCATCTAATTAATAAAAGTCCCATCCCACCATCTCCCCTTCAAGTGAGTACCCAAGCAGCAACTGCAACATCACAGCACAGCAGCCATTCAACCCCCTCCCTCCTTTTCTCTCTCTACCACCCAAGAGGGGAGAAGAAACCGAGAGGAGAAAATTAAAAGAATCTCCACCCTCCAAGAAGTCCATTTCCAATCCCCCTTTCTTCCTGATGGCCCAGCTGGGTCAGGAGTAATGTGGGGGAAGGAAAACCAAGACCAAAACCAAAAAAGAGAAGGGATGAAAGATAAGAGTGGCTTCAGGCGTGTATATAAGGGATGAAAGATAAGAAGTCCATTTGCTGTTTTATATGGGGTCTTTGCTTCCTTTTGGTCATGACGCAAGAAACTTCCCTCTCTCTCTCTCTCTCAATCTCTTTGCTCCCTTCGCCTCCCGGAGGCCTTCCATTGGCCCGAGGCCTTAGGCGACCGAGGCGGTCGCCTAAGGCTCGGGCTGGCTCTGCTGGTGGCTATCCCAATGCTTTAGCCTATGGGCCCTATCAAGATCCCATGCATAAGCCCGTGATGGCTATTCCCATGCGTTAGCCTATGGGCTCTATCAAAATTTCATGCATAAGCTCGTGGAGGCTATTCTATGCATAAGCTTGTGGTGGTTTCTAATGTTTCAGCCCATGGGCGCTATGACGAGATTAATCTAAACCATATTTTATCCTTATGATTGATTTGTTACTTTTGTCAAATTAATGATTTTTTTTTCAAGTTCAAGATATTTTTGTGTATATAATCATATTCTCAACATCTGATACGTATAATAACTATATAAATATATTTATACTGAAAATCATATAAAAGTATATCGTCATATGCCAAATCGATACAAATCTCAGATGCAAATCCAGTAATACAAACCAATGACATAATAAAACTGGGGATCAGGTATAGTGATTTTTACCTCTATTGCAATCTAACACAGCTACAACGCTACCAATCCACACCTAATATGTCCAGTCAATTTAATATCAATATAACAATTTATTTCTTATCAATTAGTTGCCATATTAATGAATTAATTATTCTATAATTACCTAATTTTAGAGTCCTAATATTTGAATTATCCATATTATCTATTTTTTAAATTAAAAATTAAAATAAATAAAGGGTCAGGGTCTTACCTTAATTTAGAAATTTAAGTATACAATCTCATTGGGCTTCTTCTTGTCTGGATGACTGCAGCCCCATATAAAACTAGGGCTGACTAAGAAAATAGATTCGTATGGAAAAATATATGAAGCCAGCTAGATTACAACGCCCAATTATTCGAATCGATTAGCACAACGTAATTCAATTCATCTGATCAAGAAATATATATCCACTCAAGAAAAGAATAATAAATTAGGGGTTATCAATTATGGATCTAAAGGTAGCTAACAACAATCGGGTGCACGACGAATAGGGTCGATTAGGTAGCAAAGTCCAACAATCCGGATCGGTCTGCTCTGGCCAATCAAGCTAGTCAAATTATGAAACAAGTATTTGACCATGATATAGGTAACACAATAAAAGCTAATGATGATAGAGTTTAGTAGAGTGCTCGACAATGGTTTGGGTAAGACTAGCGTGGCAGGTGGTCGCAGCGACACTGGTTCAGGATCCTCTACTGGGGTCGATCTGGGTCTACAATAAAAATATCTAAGACTCTTCTACTGGGTCATAGAATCATGCGAAGAGAGAGAAACAAAGAAAAAAAATCAAGAGAGAGATATAGAGAAGAGAGGAGAGAGAAAGAAGAGAGAGAAGACTCTCTTCTTCTTTCTCAAAAGGTGGGAGAGCTCGATCTCTCTCTCTTCTTCTCAGATGGGGGGTGGCGGCCTAAGGTGGTCGAGCTCCAGCGAGGAGGCCTTCAGTCGGGGCACCACCGATGTCGGCTGGCGCGACGAAGGGAAGAACTTAGAAAAATCGTGGGAGAACTTGGCCTAGATCATAACTAATCTTTCTTTTCAACGGCCACATGATCTCAAAGCTCTCGGAAGATAGCAAAGCTTGGCCTATTTCGGCGGTCAGCAGTTGCGGAACTCAAAAAAAGAAGATAAAATAAGGCACTCCTATTTCGGATCAAATTCTAGCGATTTGCCAGCTCAAATCAACATGGCAATAGCTCTAAATCTAGGAAAAGAGAGAGAAAGAGTTGTTGGGCAATTATCTCGGTCTGACGAGGTGTTTCGGCGACCCTTTGTAGCTATGAATCGAGAAGGAGACTCGGAGAAGGATCGTTGAAATCGATGGCAGATAGTTCATTGCATGAAGATTTGGTCAGCAGATAGTTCATCATCTAAACTTCCACGGGGCAGGATGTCATGTTCGATGGACCCTGGGAGTCATCTTTATAGCAAATTCTCATTTTTGCATAGCTTTATCTTCAATTTTCTTTGCATCATCTGCTAGGGATGAACAGAAAGGCCATATTTTCAGAATATCGAAATCACTCAACAAAAGACATCACACTTTTCTTCTTTTTTTCTTTATAGCAAATTCTCAATTTTGCATAGCTTTATCTTCAATTTTATCTACATCATCTGCTAGGGATGAACAGAAAGGCCATATTTTCAGAACGTCCAAATCACTGAACAAAAGACTTTTCACTCTTCTTCATTTTTTCTTTGGAAAAATACGACGAAAATGTGCTGCCATGCAGGATAGAATCCAAATCTTCTAATATACACATTTAGCACTAGAAAAGAAGGGGTGCCGACTGCGAACCGAGTTGGGTGTTGTTGAACAGTAACATGCCATTTTAGGATCAATAATATTTGATTTGAAGCTTATTACATAGATGAGATTGGATGGTAGCTGGTTATTCATATTGTTCTTGTATTATTTCTTGCCATGCATCTTTAGTAGATGGAGTTGCAAAGATATGGACTAGGCTGTAGCAATTTCCTAGAGATCATTCATGTGCAGAGTGTTGGGAATTGTGTCCCAAAGCCAATTTTTAATTGTAAGAAATTGGATTATGTATATATATTTTATTAAAATGAATAAAAATTTATTCTGGTAATTTTCTATTCATCACAAGTGTTGCATCTTCAAATTGAACTCCTGTGTATTGTGATGAAGTCCTTAGGACTAATTTAGTGGATAAAAGAGGTTTTATCATTTAGTCCTTAAACCAGTTCGCGACCAAATGACAAGCTGTCAATTGGACGATAGCTATGTCAAGTATAGGTCGTTGTGTGCTATTTAGTTGGTTGTCCTCTTAAACCAAGGAGTGTGGAGACACTGTATGGCATACAGGTGAGATATAGGAGTACATCGTCACTGAATAGTGACTCACCTGCGTAGCACTCCACTGTCGGGAGTTAGCTCGTAAAACGTATGGGCATAAGTACCCCTTAGACCTGAGACTGTCACGGTGACTTGCAAGCAACTCACTGTACTTAGGCACTGGATGACCTGAATTTCTAATTCAGGGATCGGAAGGATGCTGGGTGCAGTCAAGTACTCGCGAAGTCTGTGTACGAGTCAAGATGGGATTGACCGCTCCAGATTAGAGGAGTTAATGTCTTGCTGTATTTCAATTCAGTAAAACCTTGGCCAGGGTAAACCAAGTGATGGTCACTTGATTTGATTAATTGAAATATACTATGGATGACCGGATCCAGAGTTCGACAGTCCACTCTGAGGTCATCTTGAGCATCGAAGGTCATAGGGATGAATTATGCAACAACCATACGTCTAGGTTCTTGAATGTTGCTTTGCATATTTGACCTATCCGGACGTCGGGTATCATTGCTAGATGGTCACCTCGATTAGTGCATGGAGTAGTCCATGTACTACCGGCTTAGTGTTCGAACCTATCGGAGTCACGCACATTAGTCAAGCTGAGTAGGAAGGTCTTGACCCAATTTAATTAAGAATTAAATTATGGGTCATTTGGAATTTGGCTCTGTCTATGTTCAGCTAGCACTGAACATGAGGTACATGCTAAATTTCATGGATGAACAACTAATTAAGTCTGTATTTCGGGTCAATCAAGTTTTAATTAATATAATTGAACTTGATCAGGACTCAATTGTTGAGATTGGATTTGATTGGGTCTAAATTAGTGTAATTGGGCTCGATCATGATTTAATTGGGATTTAATTTCGTATTTGTTCTGATCTAAGTCGGACTTGGATCGAGCCGAAACTAGACCCAATTGAATCTCCTATGAGTCAGACTCATGTGGAATTTTTCGGGTCAAAAATTCATTCAAATGGGCTGCAAATTTGGTTTAGAACCAAATAGACTAACTTATGATCAAATGGGCTAACCCATTTGTATCAAGTTGACTTTTCCCATTTTGTGTGGTTGCTGATCGTGAATAAATGCCATGGACCCGTGGACCACTCCCTTCACATGGACCCTTAGCATTTGTTTTGTGAGCCGCGACTCACCTGGGACGCATGAAACAGAGCTTCTCTGTTTCACGCGTCCGCAAGCTTTCCGACCGGCGATTGCGCGGCCAACCGGCCTCCGGCCAGACGGCCGACTGGACCGGAATGTGCAGTTTTGAACCGCCAACATTCCAGTCCAGTTTGATTTTTGAAATCCGGCAATAATAGGCATTAATCGCTGGTTTATTCCATGGTTGTTTTTGAAACAACCGTTATCAAATTCATTCATATTTGATAATGAATGAATTCAATAACGCTGGACCATTACGCCTCTTAACTCCTCTCAGCGTTGGCCTATTTGTAGGCCACCGTTTCCTCTCGAATGGAGAGAGAGAAAAAAAAAATTTTTCTTGGGAAGAAAACGTCAGACAGAGAAGGAGATTTGATTCTGTGGAGAAGAAGAAGAAGAGAAAGGAACCCTTCCTTTCTCTCTGGTGGTTTGGAGTTCGGCCCAGATCCGGTGTCCTCTCCTCCCTTCCATTCCCTCTGTGATCGGGATCAAGAGACGGGCATCTGTGGCTTGTGCGTGCTGTGAAGAAACGGGAGAAAAGAAACTGAAGAAAGAAAGAAAGAGAAGAAAGAAAGAAAGAGAAAAGGGAACGTCTTTTTTCTGGATTTCTTTTCTTCCAAGGGTCCTTTTGCAAAAGATTGTTTTGCACGAGTAAAAATATCATCCAACCTTCTTGCGAAGTTTGACGTGCGTGCGAAGTAGAGAGCTTGTAGATCCAGGCCTCGCAGAGCTACCTTCAGGGATCTAGATCCAGATCCAGATTCAAATTACCTCGACCAACTTCCGCTACGGCCTTGAGGTAATTTTACACAAAAGTTAAATTTAATATTTATAATTGTTATAAATAAAATAAAAAAAATTAAAACTGATTTTTCATGCCTGGCGTTCGATTTTATCGGACAACTCGGGAAATTTTTCCTTCAACTGGTATCAGAGCCAGGTTGGCCGATGGAATTGGCCTATAATATCTAGAATTATGCATGATTTAATTTTTAAATTTAGATTAGATCTAGATTTATTGATAAAATATCAATCTTGTGCTGAATTATAAGGTTGTCCTGCTATAAGGTTAACCCCTTATAGTGAAAAGGTTGTCCTAGCACAAAATTGAGATTAATTTGTATCATAAAATAAATAGTTTATTTTTGTGAAATTATGCATAATTGATGTTTATGAAATTTCAGTTTTAAATTTATTATGACCACAAAATTTAAATATAAATTGTTTATATTTGGAATAAATTGACACCTTGAATCCATGATCATAATGCATTTAATAAAGAATTAAATGTTGAATTTAAAATTTAAAATTTGAATTTCAAATAAAGATTTAAAATTCAAAATTTGAAATTCGAATTAAAATTTAAATTTGAACATGGGATTTGGGGATGGGTTAGCACAATCAGATTAGTTGACTAGGTTAGACCTAATCATGAAATCAAATTGAAATGGACTAACTTAAGAAACATGATTTAATCTAATCAATAGTTGAACTAGACTAAATCAAGGTTTATAAAATGATCAAACTCAATAGTTGTAGTTTATCATATCCAAACATTTCAATTGGATCTGATTGTGGCTTAGTGGTCGAGCCCGAGTTCCCAAGGATAACCTAAATCAACTTGATAAACCAATTGGTGTCTAAGGTAAGTCGGCATTTGATCATGGTTTTTAATTGGGGCTACCTCTTACCTGGCCAACATAGTTGGTGTCTAGGAAAGAGGTTAATGGCGTAACCCTCCCATGATCTCTCTTACCTGGCCAATTTGGTCGATCAAGTTTTGATTAAGGTACCTTGATACTTGGCACTCACCCATGCCATTAAGAAAAATCAGTGTGACTGATTTAGGTGTCTAATAGACCAATAAGAGCTAGTCCTCTATATGATTTGGTGAAGTCAGTGGGAGGATTTAGAATTATCGGTCAGTGTTACATATCATTTAAAATCCTCTAAATTATTAGGTCCTTAAAATGATAAAGTTATATAGATAACTAGATCATAGCCTCCCATTAAGGTGAATGATAATAGGTCCAATATTACAGTTGAACATGCAGGACGCTTCCGTCTGGTGTTCCTCTAAATACTGGAATTATCCTTCATTATATGATAGCTTTTTGAGCTATCTAATTGTGATTAGGTTGGCCGAGCCTTTCTCGGGCCTGATCATACATTAGGTAGTATCATCGAGTTAGTTCATTAATGGTTGGACCTAACCAGGATTTTCAGTGGAGGCCTCCGCCTACTGATTACCACTTGGGGCAAAATTGATTGCTAGAAATTGTTTAGAGAAATAATTGGTAATGTACCTACCCTTAGATGCACATGGGTTGGCCAAGCCTTCCTCGGGCCCGTATGCAGTCTATGCGGATTCTAGTACCCACTAGGGAATTAAAGTAATTCTCGAATTAAAGGTAGAGGCTATTAATTCGATTAAAATAGTGGGAGAAAACTTTAGACTAAAGTCCAAGTCTTTAGGATTAAATAAATCATATACTGATTAGTTGGATTTTTCCTTTATTTTTCAGATATGGCTAACTCATTGTCCCTCCGAACACTATTAGACAATGATAAGCTTAATGGACCTAACTTCGATAGCTGGTATCGAAAGATGAAAATAGTATTAGAGCATGAGCGGATCCTGTATGTGATATCGGATCCTGCACCTGAGGAACCTGCAGCCAATACACCACGTGCAATCAGAGACGCTTATCAGAAGTGGCTCAACGATCGCACTACAGTGCGTTGCATCATGAGGGCCTCGATGAATGATGAGTTTAGTCGTAAATTCGAGGAAGCGCAGCCAGTGGAAATCCTTCAAATGTTGAAGGAGTCTTTCGGCACACCTGATGATGTTGAACGACATAAGACCTCCTGCGCTATATTCAATGCCCGCATGAGGGAAGGGGCATCGGTCACCGATCATGTATTGTATATGGTCGAACAAATCGATCGCCTAAGTAAACTTGGCTTTCCTTTGCACGAGCAATTGGGCAAGGACGCCATTTTGAACTCACTTCCCAAGTCCTACCTGACCTTCCTTAGTCATTATAGAATGACTAAACCTGAAGTATCCTATCATGGTTTGCTAGGTTTACTGCAGACCTATGAGAAGGATCACCAACTCAAAAAGAAAACGGTGAATGTGGTAGGTGGGACTTCTGCAGGACTTTCTTCCTTCAAGAAAGGAAAGAAGAAGAAGGTGCAAAAAGCTCGTGCTGGGGTCTCTAAGCCCAGCCAGACTAAGAAGCGTAAAGCCGATAAGAGCAAGGCAGAGTGCTTCTTCTGTAAGAAGATGGGTCATTGGAAGCGGAACTGTCCGGCTTACATAGCGTCCCTTGATCCAAACAGGCCTAAGAAGAAAAAGCAGCAAACAGTTGCTGCACAAGGTAATTATATGATAACACCTTGTAATTTTTCAATTTATGATTCTACCACTTGGGTATTGGATACCGGAAGTCCAATTAATATTTGCAATTCGTTGCAGGGACTTCAAGTTAGTAGAAGATTCAAGAATGACGAGAGATTCCTGAACGTTGGAGATGGAAGATCAGTTCCAGTCCTAGCTTTAGGAGTCATTCAGCTTGTTTTTGAATCTAGAGTAGTCATATTAGATGATTGTCATTATTGTCCAACATTTTTAATGAATGTCATCTCTGTAGGCCTTTTGGCCAAAAATGGTTATTGTTTATCAATAAAAGAAAATTTTTGTGATATCATTTTGAATGGTATTAAAATTTTTCGTGGACAATTGAAATATGGCATTTATACTCTATCACTGCCTGTGAATGTAATGTACACCTCTAATAAACGCCCTAAGTTAGATAATGTCAATGAAGCCTATTTGTGGCATTGCTGGTTAGGTCACATAAATAAAAACAGGATAAATAGGTTAGCCCAACAGGGCATTTTAAAAATCAATGATTGTGAATCATTGCCAACTTGTGAATCCTGTCTTCTGGGTAAGATGACCAAGTCACCTTTTTCTGGAAAGGGTGAACGAGCTAGCGATGTTCTTGGCCTCATACATACTGATGTATGTGGACCTATGAACGTAAGTGCCAAAGGTGGTTATGCCTACTTCATAACCTTCACAGATGACCTATCCATGTATGGGTATGTCTATCTGATGAAGCATAAGTCGGAATCATTTGAAATGTTCAAACGATTTCGTAATGAAGTAGAAAAACAGACTGAAAAGAGTATTAAGATCCTTCGGTCAGACCGAGGAGGAGAATACCTTTCCGGTGATTTCTTGACTTATCTAGAGGAGAATGGGATTCTCTCACAATGGACCCCTCCAGGAACACCTCAGCACAATGGTGTATCCGAAAGGAGGAATCGAACTCTGTTAGACATGGTTCGATCCATGATGGGGTTTACTAGTCTGCCTGTATCTTTTTGGGGTTATGCTTTAGAGTCTGCGTGTATAATACTAAATAAGGTTCCAAGTAAGTCTGTTGAGAAGACTCCATATGAGATATGGACTGGGCGTAAGCCGACACTTTCATACCTTAGGGTTTGGGGATGTCCGGCTTATGTTAAACGTTCTCAAACTGACAAACTTGGTCCTAGGTCCGATAAGTGTTATTTTGTAGGGTACCCCAAGGAAACTAGGGGTTATTACTTCTACCTTCCTAATGAACAAAAGGTGTTCGTAGGACTTAAGGCAACCTTTTTGGAAAGGGAATTCCTTAGTGAAGGAATTGTTGCCTCTAAGGTTAAACTTAGTGAAGTTCAACAGATAAAAGATTTAACACAATCTACTGAACCCACAGAACCGGATTCAATTAGATCAAACCCGGAGCCCAATGTAGAAGCACCATTAAGGCGATCAGGTAGAGTACTGCGTCAAGTGGATAGATATTATGGTTTCTTGGTCCAAAACGCAGATCCCATTGAGCTCGATGAGAACAATGAGGATCCGATCACCTATATGGATGCTATGCAGAGGTCCGACTCTGAGTTGTGGCTTAACGCCATGAGATCCGAAATGGAATCCATGGAAATCAATAGTGTATGGACACTAGTTGATCCACCCGAAGGGATAAAACCCATAGGGTGCAAATGGATCTTCAAAAGAAAGAGAGGCGCAGACGGAAAGGTGGAAACCTATAAAGCCCGTCTGGTTGCCAAGGGGTATCGTCAACGTTATGGTATCGATTATGACGAGACTTTTTCCCCTGTGGCAATGCTAAAATCTATTCGGATCATGCTAGCTATAGCAGCATATATGGATTATGAAATCTGGCAAATGGATGTGAAAACAGCTTTTCTAAATGGAGAGCTGGAAGAAGAGGTGTATATGATACAACCTGAGGGTTTCACATCCATAGACGAGTCCAAAGTATGCAAGCTACAAAAGTCCATTTATGGACTTAAGCAAGCTTCTCGAAGTTGGAACATACGTTTCGATAAAACTATCAAAACATATGGCTTCGTTAAGAACGAAGAAGAACCTTGTGTCTACAAGTGGGTTAACGGTTCAGTGATCACATTTCTTGTGTTGTATGTGGATGACATTCTCTTAATTGGGAATGACATTCCTGCATTACAAAATGTGAAACTTTGGCTGTCATCACGGTTCTCCATGAAGGATCTGGGAGAAGCATCCTACATCCTAGGGATGAAAATCTATAGAGATAGATCTAAGAGGTTGCTTGGATTGTCCCAATCCACGTACATCGACACTATGTTAAAGCGGTTCAACATGGAGAATTCCAAGAAGGGCTATCTTCCGATAGGCCAAGGAATTTCTCTCTCTAAGAAAGATTGTCCGACAACTTCCGAAGAGAGAGAGCGTATGAGTAGAATCCCATATGCTTCTGCGGTAGGTTCTATTATGTACGCCATGACATGTACAAGACCGGATGTTGCTTACTCACTAGCAGTAGCGAGTAGGTATCAGTCTGATCCGGGTGAGAACCATTGGAAGGTGGTGAAACCATCCTTAAGTATTTAAGAAATACTAAGGACCAATGGTTAATCTATGGAGAATCTGACTTAAAACTTGTGGGGTTTACGGACTCTAGTTTTCAGTCAGACCATGATGACAGTAAGAGTATGTCAGGATTTGTGTTTACCCTGAATGGAGGAGCAGTCTGCTGGAAAAGTTCCAAGCAGCATTCAGTAGCCGATTCCGTATGCGAAGCAGAGTATGTTGCTGCATCAGATGCGGCAAAGGAAGCTGTTTGGATCAAGAAATTTGTAAATCAACTTGGTGTTGCTCCCTCAATCAACGGTCCAGTTCTTTTGTATTGTGACAATACTGGAGCCATTGCACAAGCAAAGGAGCCAAAGTCTCACCACAGGACCAAGCACATTCTGCGTCGCTACCACCTTGTACGAGAGATCGTGGAACGAGGTGACGTCAATCTTCAGAAGATCGATGGAAAGGAGAACCTAGCTGACCCATTCACTAAAGCCCTTTCTGTAAAGGAGTTCGATTATCACAAATCGAAGATGGGTATAAGATACTGTACAAATTGGCTTTAGTCCAAGTGGGAGTTGTTGGGAATTGTGTCCCAAAGCCAATTTTTAATTGTAAGAAATTGGATTATGTATATATATTTTATTAAAATAAATAAAAATTTATTCTGGTAATTTTCTATTCATCACAAGTGTTGCATCTTCAAATTGAACTCCTGTGTATTGTGATGAAGTCCTTAGGACTAATTTAGTGGATAAAAGAGGTTTTATCATTTAGTCCTTAAACCAGTTCGCGACCAAATGACAAGCTGTCAATTGGACGATAGCTATGTCAAGTATAGGTCGTTGTGTGCCATTTAGTTGGTTGTCCTCTTAAACCAAGGAGTGTGGAGACACTGTATGGCATACAGGTGAGATGTAGGAGTACATCGTCACTGAATAGTGACTCACCTGCGTAGCACTCCACTGTCGGGAGTTAGCTCGTAAAACGTATGGGCATAAGTACCCCTTAGACCTGAGACTGTCACGGTGACTTGCAAGCAACTCACTGTACTTAGGCACTGGATGACCTGAATTTCTAATTCAGGGATCGGAAGGATGCTGGGTGCAGTCAAGTACTCGCGAAGTCTGTGTACGAGTCAAGATGGGATTGACCGCTCCAGATTAGAGGAGTTGATGTCTTGCTGTATTTCAATTCAGTAAAACCTTGGCCAGGGTAAACCAAGTGATGGTCACTTGATTTGATTAATTGAAATATACTATGGATGACCGGATCCAGAGTTCGACAGTCCACTCTGAGGTCATCTTGAGCATCGAAGGTCATAGGGATGAATTATGCAACAACCATACGTCTAGGTTCTTGAATGTTGCTTTGCATATTTGACCTATCCGGACGTCGGGTATCATTGCTAGATGGTCACCTCGATTAGTGCATGGAGTAGTCCATGTACTACCGGCTTAGTGTTCGAACCTATCGGAGTCACGCACATTAGTCAAGCTGAGTAGGAAGGTCTTGACCCAATTTAATTAAGAATTAAATTATGGGTCATTTGGAATTTGGCTCTGTCTATGTTCAGCTAGCACTGAACATGAGGTACATGCTAAATTTCATGGATGAACAACTAATTAAGTCTGTATTTCGGGTCGATCAAGTTTTAATTAATATAATTGAACTTGATCAGGACTCAATTGTTGAGATTGGATTTGATTGGGTCTAAATTAGTGTAATTGGGCTCGATCATGATTTAATTGGGATTTAATTTCGTATTTGTTCTGATCTAAGTCGGACTTGGATCGAGCCGAAACTAGACCCAATTGAATCTCCTATGAGTCAGACTCATGTGGAATTTTTTCGGGTCAAAAATTCATTCAAATGGGCTGCAAATTTGGTTTAGAACCAAATAGACTAACTTATGATCAAATGGGCTAACCCATTTGTATCAAGTTGACTTTTCCCATTTTGTGTGGTTGCTGACCGTGAATAAATGCCATGGACCCGTGGACCACTCCCTTCACATGGACCCTTAGCATTTGTTTTGTGAGCCGCGACTCACCTGGGACGCATGAAACAGAGCTTCTCTGTTTCACGCGTCCGCAAGCTTTCCGACCGGCGATTGCGCGGCCAACCGGCCTCCGGCCAGACGGCCGACTGGACCGGAATGTGCGGTTTTGAACCGCCAACATTCCAGTCCAGTTTGATTTTTGAAATCCGGCAATAATAGGCATTAATCGCTGGTTTATTCCATGGTTGTTTTTGAAACAACCGTTATCAAATTCATTCATATTTGATAATGAATGAATTCAATAACGCTGGACCATTACGCCTCTTAACTCCTCTCAGCGTTGGCCTATTTGTAGGCCACCGTTTCCTCTCGAATGGAGAGAGAGAAAAAAAAAATTTTCTTGGGAAGAAAACGTCAGACAGAGAAGGAGATTTGATTCTGTGGAGAAGAAGAAGAAGAGAAAGGAAGGAGTCCTTTCTCTCTGGTGGTTTGGAGTTCGGCCCAGATCCGGTGTCCTCTCCTCCCTTCCATTCCCTCTGTGATCGGGATCAAGAGACGGGCATCTGTGGCTTGTGCGTGCTGTGAAGAAACGGGAGAAAAGAAACTGAAGAAAGAAAGAAAGAGAAGAAAGAAAGAAAGAGAAAAGGGAACGTCTTTTTTCTGGATTTCTTTTCTTCCAAGGGTCCTTTTGCAAAAGATTGTTTTGCACGAGTAAAAACATCATCCAACCTTCTTGCGAAGTTTGACGTGCGTGCGAAGTAGAGGGCTTGTAGATCCAGGCCTCGCAGAGCTACCTTCAGGAATCTAGATCCAGATCCAGATTCAAATTACCTCGACCAACTTCCGCTACGGCCTTGAGGTAATTTTACACAAAAGTTAAATTTAATATTTATAATTGTTATAAATAAAATAAAAAAAATAAAACTGATTTTTTATGCCTGGCGTTCGATTTTATCGGACAACTCGGAAAATTTTTCCTTCACAGAGACCTTTTGAGTTCTTCACCAGCCCTTGGGCGCCATCTTACGATCACCAGTGGGCATCCCAAAATGATTTAAATGGCATGCACAAGTTATGCATCTTTTTGCTGCTCATCAAATAGCAAATTGCCATATCAGCAGAACATAAACAGGCAAAGAAACGGAAGGTTTCTGATTCCATCACCCCGTTACCAGAGAGAAAAAAAATTATAAAGGAAAAAGAATTGGAAAATATAGCCACTAATATTCATCACCAGAACGGTAGCAGCTGGTGATCACGCCGTTGATCCAAGAGCCCACTTACAAGGAGGAGGGCGTCGAAGGACTAAATATATAATATTGTTAACTATTTAAGAGCTTAACATAAAATAAAATTCAAACAGTGAATTAGATACTTACTGCTGTAGAATATCCGCATGTTGGTGAGGGACTGTGTTGCTTTTCAGGTTATCTATATCTATCGAAAAGTTAATAAGATAATTGACTGGGTTGTTTTATATGTAACCCAACACTTTAATGACTTGCCTTGGGATAGTTTTGAGACTCCCCTCTTCTTCCTTTATGTCAACTTTTTTTTTTTTTTTTTGATGTATTCATATTAGAGCGGTATGATTCATAAAAAAAATAAAATAAAAATTCAGATATTGAGTTTATTTTATTATTTATTTTTTTAAAAAAATAATATATTTGATATTTGTTCTATTATATAATCTAAACTCCAAAATGAGGTGCTTTTTGTAGCTCTCACAGTCTGCATATCTTTTCTTTCCTCCTGAGCATGAAAAAATTCATGCGCTTCACCTAGCTGCGCAGAAGTCCATCGCTTGGGGGGGGGGGGAGGCCTGGAAAAGGATGGTTTTCCACAACACCTGCAATAATTTTCCTTTTGCTGGAGAAAGATGCAAAGAAAAGATAATGCGAACTGAAAGCAACCGTATGTATTTCCCTACTTCCCGGTCATATAGTTTAGAGGCAAAGAAAAGTCTTTTCAAAGCCAAGTTTTCTAATCAGTTAAAACAAGTTGACAATGATAGCTCGTATCCATATTCGCCAGCTGTCCCTCTATATGGAGTGAAAATGAGTTGGTAATTGACTGAAGAAGATCATCAACTTTAAATTTCAAACGAACCAAAGCATGAATAAAGTTTCTACTTCACAGCAATTCTGCAAATAGATATCTAGCCATGGGACCGCGTCAAGGGGCTCCAGGGCCTGATCCCCTATTTATTCAGCCATATGTTGGCTTCTCCAAGATGGCATAGAGAAAACATAGCTCAAAGTTGGCGAGAAAACGGAGTTTCACTTTTGTGGCTGGGCAGCTTTATGAAGACGGACATAAATATTGATGGTCCACCACCCACATTGGGTTCACGAGCAAGCAAATATGCAAGGACTCAGAGAAGACGGAGTGCATATATATATATATATATATATGGTGACCAGTGCTCATCTACCTTTTCCTCTCAAATTTTCCTACGGGCTTACATTTTAGTTTCTATTCCAAAACCTTGGCGGTCTTGGTCTTGTTTTCCTCAACTTCTTTTAGAAAAAGAGTCTTTCAGGCCATTAAGATGCGCTCAGCACTCACCCTTTCCTTGGATACCGCGTACTAAACTTTCCTGTCTGCGTATAAAGTCGAGATTGGTGCATGCAGGTACTCTCTTCACGTGGACTCGCGGAACCGACGATGTTGGCTGAGGGGTGTGTTAAGCTTTCCTTCACTCGAGGAAAAGATCCTTTGTGGCTTCCTCGCATCCACCGTATAGGCCGGAAGGGTACGTCCAAGTGATAAGGATGAGCTCGGCGTAATCATTTGATGTATGAAAACTGCTGTATTTTTACATATGTTTTAGTTGCAAAAGTTCATTTCTTCATATGCATAGTTGTTTGATTGACTAACATGTTTGCATCCCTGTGGGCTATTTCACATATATTTAGTTTACCGCTAGCAATAGGATGGCCATGTACATGTACGTACGACGTTTATATCTTAGTTGATTTAAAGTCCTAAAGTCTTCTAGCTATATCTGTTATGGGAACTATCATTGTTGACTTATGACAAGAAGCCTTTTTGATTTACTTTTTTTTTTTAATCTTTAATTTGTAGCAATAACTATCTTCGTGGTTATGGTAAGATTGGCAGATCAAGCAGACACTATCTTCGTGGTTATGGTAAGATTGGCAGATCAAGCAGACATTATCTTCGTGGTTATGGTAAGATTGGCAGATCAAGCAGACACATGCACCCTCTTGACGTAGGTTTCGCAGGTTTAACCATTTCTTGAAGGAGCTAACGTGTCAACTCATCAAATCGTATATTCTCCTACGGGCACGCGGTACTCGTAGATTGGCAATACGTTATGCTCATTCCTTAGCAAAAAGAATGTACAAGATTTTAATATTCAAGAAATCAGCACAATAAATACGCATGTGTAAGTGGAAAGTGCTACAGCATATGAGGTACCACGAACCCATGGCCGAAAGGCCTCTAATGCATTCAAGTGTTTTAATTGCATGGGACTGCAAAAGCTAGAACCTACCATAGAATTCCAGCAGGGGGGGGGGGGTGGCGAGCCTTATCCATCACTATTCAATGAGGTAGATGGCCCTAGTATTTGATGTTATAGCCCCACGCTTGGGAGTAAGACCCGGTGTCTAGTCTTTTTGATACATCACACCTAAAACACTACATCTACGTTGCATGGTAGGGCTCACGCATAGGGCCATTAGTGGTACTGCATAACGCTATCGCCTAATTTCTCTTATTTTATTTGCAGCCAATGCGATCGGAACACGGATTTCCACAAAACAAAGGGCTTAATTGCACTATTATAAAATTAGTCGGATGCTTAGTTGCAGAACTTTGGAAGAGATTAGCATAAGTTTCGTGGGAGAATGTGGGAGTGTCGGCACAGATAATGTTGTGCTCAATATTCGTCTCTTAAGAAGCACAATATCATCATCATTTTCTGTTTTCCTCTTTTCCGAAGTATAGATAGAACATCTTCTCTTCTTGGGAAATATCCTAACTATAGAATATGGAAACCATGAGCATGAATAGGAGCCCAAATATAATCTGTTTAATTAACAACATAGTCTACCAATTCATGCTTCTATATAAGATTTAGACCATGGATATGTCTATCCCTTCGAAAAGAAAAAGGAGTTAGACTATTTAATTTTTAGTCGGCCACTTCTTGAACTAAACTCTTTTTGGGAGAGAATTATCTCTAAGCCATTTAGAGTGTACAGATGCGATAACAAAACTATAGTTTTGATCTTACAAGGTCTTTTTTTTTTTCCTTTCCTTCTTCTATATATCAGTCTTAAAATTTACAAATCATATATTGAAGCTTACTAATTACAGCTAATATGCACATCAACAAGCAGCAGATCATCCTCAGCACAGCACGTCTTTGAGGAGCTTGTACCTGCGACCGGTCGGCTTCGAGGAAGAAGCACCGCTCTTCCCCCGGTTCCTGCTCTCCTCCTGGTCGCCGTTCTCTTTGACCTTATTGCTGCTCGGACCATCTCTTCCTGCGGACTTCTTGGAATGGAGCCCGTGTTTCTGACCGCTTCGCTCTTCGCTCAGGCACCAGTCGCACACCCCAGCGGTCCTCTCGTCATAGTAGTTGGTGCAGTAGCTACGGATTCACAAAGAAAGAAGATCGCGCGTAAAGCCATGAAGCTTGGGAGAACATAATAAGAATAGCACAGGTTAGGTTAAAAGATGAGGGCGTATATACGAGTGCTGGATGCGGGAGTGGCATCGGATGCATCGGAAGAGCTTGTCGGGGAAGCCGATGTCGCCGCACATCGAGCAGACGACGTTGGCGTTCGCCATGGCTATGTAGGTGCCTAACTTGGACACACACACACACAGAGAGAGAGAGAGGAGAGAGACGAGGGGGAGGATGGAGGAAAAGGGGAGGGAGGAAGAGAACGAAAGCCAAACAGATTGCAGCAGGAGAAAGATACAAAAGAAGGGAAAAAAAGTTGGTTGTGGGGTTGTAGATATAAATAATACTGTATTTGCATGCGTATCCTCATGTTGAAATGCAGGGCTTTGATCGCTCCATCCAGTCGTCATCGAGAGACAAAGACTCGTCCTGGAGTCTACGTGGAAAGACAGCTGTGTCCTCGTGTGGTGAGTTGTACTTCTAGCAACGTACTACGTGGACCCAAGTAGGACCCCGTGGGCCTCAATCCCTTCCATGTGCGCCGCAAGCCTGTTTGCAAGTTGCCAACATGGTTTGATTCGAGCATAATTCAGAGCCATCCAGGCGGCGCAATTTGGGGGCCGAATGATAAGGTTCAGTTTGCATCTTTCGCGCTATAGAATGATCGATTTTTTTTTTTTCAGAATATCAACTATTAGATCGCAACTTGTACAGATCTCAAAGTATCCGAATCTCTTTTTTCTATCTGCCTATGTAGATCTCGAAGTAGCTATATTGCAGCGTCCAATGGTTGACGTCATGAAAAAATGTTGAATCATTCTTTCATGCGAAAGATATAACCCGATCGCCATCGGACATCAGAGGCCAAGCTAATCTTTCTGCTCGAGCTCACGCGGTGGTTGGATGGCCGGTCGTGATGGCACTACATAACCGCGGCTTGCTTGATGGTCTAAAAATGAGAAGTTTCTTTATGAACTCCGAAAAGCATAGCTGGTATGGTACTACAATCTTGGCCCTAGTCTTACTTCACTGGGGCTTGGAAAAGCTATCAGACTAAGGCAAGTCAAAGTTGCGCCACATCATAAGCTGGGTCACAAAAAAAAGAGGAGGAAAAGAAAAGGACGCCTTAACCTTCTTGAGAGTAGCTAGCGCGCAGTATCTTGTTCAAGGATCCAAGAGCAGAGTCTTTTTGTTTGTGATCAACTGGTGCGACGTCTCATGGCCAGAGGCACGCATAAGCCCGTAGCTATCTACTTTTGCAGACGCCAGTTAATGCACACCACATGAGCCAAGAAGCAGGTCCATCATCATGTGCGAACAGCAGCAGCATGCAATTTATGGTGGCATGACTCCAAAGGCTGTCTCCTGGCATTTGTGATGTTCAGCAATGTCCTTGAATCTGAATACAAAATCACATTCTTGCATAGTTGCATGGAATCAATGTCTGAATACAAAATCACATTCTTGCATAGTTGCATGGAACCAACAAGTTCCATAATTTGCGTGGAAGTTGTTAAATAAACAGTCTTTCTGTTGAGCTCTTGTTAAACACATGCACCGAAACTTGCCCAGCATAGTCGACCCACTATAGTAGAGGTGTGCAAGAAAACTGACCAAATCACAAAATCGGTCCAAACCACTTATGTTGGTTCGGTTTGGATGTTCGGTTCGGATTGGATTTTTTTGTATTCGGTCTAGTTTCTGATTTCGGTTTGAAATTTTGTGGAACTGAAAAAATCAATTCAATTTCGATTTAAGTTTTGAAAAAACTGCCTTAAATCGGACCGAACGATATGTATACTATCTAAATTGGAATACGTGAGCTAACTTGGCCTGGCTTAAAGCGAACCTGACCCAGTTGAATGCCCTGGCTCGTCTTGCCCTTGCTAGCGAGGACTCTTGTTTAAAAGTAAAAATGTCTCTTTTAAACAATCGATGTGGGACTAAATGGAAGCAACACCTTGTGAGTGGTCTTGCATCCTATCCGTTTGATCAGATATCAACATCTCTCTATTATTCTCCACCCTCTTGGACTTGTATTCACAACCTTAGCTGCCTCCTTCGTGTTCTCTCGCCTTCCTCTCAATCCCGTGATCTTCCGCCTCTCTCTTAATCATACGGTCTCTACCCTAGAGAATTTCCTCCTCCTTATTCTCCGCCCTTCATGCTACCCTCTTTCCTCCTTCAATTGAAGCAAAAGGGAAAGAATCAAAAAGAAATGGAGGAGAGAGATGGAGAGGAGGACATCATGAGGCTCCACTCCCTTCTATTCGGCGCTAATCTCATCCTTAACCCTGCTGCTGTCACACCATCACACTAGGCCTCCTCGGCTTTTCCCACTCTCGTGCCCTCATCCCTGTCGATGTTGCCTCTATCACCCCCTTCCTCACCTAGGCCTCTGCCACCTCTCACTCCCTCGCCTCCAACTCTGACCAAGGCCCGACCGAATTGTGATTAACGGTCAAGTTATCCTTCTCCCTTCCTTCATTCGTCTCTGCCCATGCCTTGTCGAAGGCCGCGATATTGTAGCAGATCCGAACGAAACCGAATTCTTCGAATCGGTGTGGAATGATATTTGCGTAAGATCGGTTCAGTTTCGATTTCAATTTTGGTTTTAAAAAGTCAATTTAAATCGGTCCGATTTCAAAAATACTCCTCAAGCGGTCCGATCCAAACTACATACGCTCCTACACTGTACCAGGGTTAACGCTAGGGGTTCATTATCCGTAGATTTGTGACCCCAAGGTAAAATTTCAGTGGTAAGGGGATATGCTTGGTATAAGGATCAGAAGGAGGCAGGGATGGGGCTTGGGCACCCAAATGACAGGTACTCCGTGGGGCCCAAGGATGGGTGAGGTACGAAGGTGGCCTTATAACATCTATCGAGGACCCCTACAAGCCTAGTTCCCACTTTCCCACGGGTAAAGGCAGCCTTGGTCGCCGTGGTCTTCCTTTCTTTGAGGTACCTCCATTCTTATCTCGTGGGAGAGAGCCCTAACAGTAAACCTCTTGTCTTTTGCCCTTACCCGCTTTAACGCGTGGTCGTGGTGATGTCGGGCGGGCAGCCCATAAATACGGCTTTACCGTCTTCCCAAACATCTCCAAAGTTGAGGAATGTGGGTGGGCCACGACCCCTTTTCTCCTTCGGGCACGACGTCGGTGTTTCCATTTGAACTTAATTTATGGACGACGATATATCTAGAATTCTCGGTTGTGTGCGCTTTTTGATCTTAGAGGGACCCACCAAATCCAAGTGTTATAGTGGTTGTCATCCATGCTAATCCCGCATCTGAAAAACTGGATCTTAGCGGAGCATGATGACGATTCCTTCGAGGAAAAGTTATCGAACTCAGAAGCCATTCCGAGAGTTACAAAAGCCCTTAAGATCACCCGGTCACCAGCCCCAAGCTTTTATTTGAATCGGGGAAGGATGTTGCAAACAAATGATGTTCATAGCTATTATTTGAATATAAAAATAAATATAAAATTGACTCAAAGCGAATGGTCGAATCGTCTTGGTTTGCACTATAAGATGAGCCAAGATTACCCATTTCATCTAATGAGCTGAGCACTAAATGGATCCCGCCCTCATGAGGCCATCCGTGGACGGAACTCAACTGGCATTTCAATACTCTTTAGCTAGGGTTCTGAAAAGAGAGTCTTGTTTTCCTTTTCTTCTTTTTTTTCTCTCTCTTGGGGTCAGGGTTGGGTTTGAGCTTGTGTTGGGGTTGTTTGTGATAGGCGAAAAAGTGAACCACCCCACAAAATACAATTAAAGCACATGAATCCGACAGCAGGTGTAATCTCAATAAGAATGACCCCGACAGGCATGACCTCGGCAGGCATGACCCCGACAGGCATGATCTCGGCAGGCATGACCTCGGCAGAAACGACCTCGGCACGCATTGTCTCGGCTGAGCAAATCCCGATTGACCTCGAGCCAACCCTGATTAAGGACCACCAAATCCTCTATATCCAAGATCAAATCCTGCAATCTCTGCCACAACGTCTGTCAATATTTGAATCCACACAATCTCAACCGATCGCCAGCTTCCCGAAATCTCAGGCCATCTAAGGTAACTCATTTAAACCAAAATTTGCGCAATCACGTCCGATAAAGTGTAACCGCTACACCCCCTCTTATAAAAGGGGGGAACCCTAGGGAGATCATCTTCTCTCCTTGCCGGAAAACGTCTCTCCATTAAAATATCTCCAAAGTCTCTCTCTGACTTAAGCATCGGAGGATCTTCGTCGGGTCTCCTGGTCAAAGGCTTTTCGCAGGTCTGCCGAAGATAGTCGTCTGCCACTGCACTGCAGCAAAAGCTCCTTTTTCTCGGTTCGCGGTCACTCCTGAGTCTATTTTTCAGCAATAGTTTGCATGTCACTTTTCTAGTGATACATCGTTTGCGCATGAGGAAATATATATATATATATATATATATAAAAGCAAAAAATATCATTATCCAGCTGCTGCAGGATATGAAATTGATATTTTTTAAAAAAATACGGTGGTGATGCCATTGTTCTGATTCAAAGTCAGGACCTCTCCCACAGGAGAGGGTTTCCACTTGCGCAGACAATGAATTATTTACCAACTAAATAATTCATAAATGAATTGTTCGAATTTCTCATAAAGATATAATTTTATTAATTATAGACTGGTTTTATATTTTATTACTTTGTATAGACTAAATTATTGTCGGAATGAATATTTAATGAGCTAAAAATAAGATAAATAGAAGCAATATATCAAATAATTTCATTATATAAATATAAATTATAATAATATATTTCAACTATAATTGAGAATTATCATTGAATAATATGACGGCAATACAATTGATAATATATTATAATATAATATATATCATAAGTATAATATATAATATTGGTATAACATATTGATGATATATTGATATGCAAATATATAATATATCTATCCATATCATCTTGATCTTGGAATGATCACTGCATATCAAATGCTTAATTACTAAGTGGATGATGAACTAGAAAACGCCTTCATAGTTACACCCCTCCTCATCTTGTAAGAAAATCCAAGTTTAAATTTTCGATCATGCATCTCTTAATATTTAGACTTGATATAATTTACCTTGGGTGAATCCTCTCTCTCTCCACAAAAAAAAAAGAAGGAATAATATGCACATAAAAAGGTGCTTGGTTGCCAAACAACAATTGCATATCCTGTTCTCTATAATACTTATATTCTTAAGCTATTTTATAATTAAAAACTAACATATAATCTTTCATAGCATTTGCACAATTATTAATACAATGAAAACTCCATCTGCGATCGACTTACTATTGGGAGTCACAGATTAAGATACCCGAGATTTGAAAACTGGCTCTTCTAAATGGCAAGCCCTTGCAAGTGAGGTACCGACCAACTATGCTAACATTTGTCGCACCCAATAATACTATGAGATGATAGATTGTTGTAACTTAAACATTAGTACAATCTCTACTAAAATACAGTAGTATCCCAAAAAATTAAGGCTAAGCCAATGGTAAACTAGCCTATTCAGATGAATAATCCTACAAAAATCAGGATCAACATTTCAAAACTATTGCTTAAATGCGGTCTGCGGCACAGAAACATGATCCTTTACATTAAAAGAAAAGGCTAACTCTAATATTTCAAAATTGCTCATCCTAATCTAATTTATTTAGGATTTTTTCTTTCTAAAAAATCAGAGAAACATCTGTAAATGGGAAGCAAACTTGCGTGGCAACAAGAGACCAAATTACTACTTGGCTCTTCCCCTCTTTATCAGAAAAATAAAAAATAAAAATAACAAGAGAGGGACCTACCACAGAATCTCTTTTTGGACGCTGAGGCCACCGAGAAACTTAATGAGGTAAAGGCAGGTTGGAGGTCGTATCCAGCAGAAAATGGTTGCATGATGTGACTCCAGACTAGAATGAGGATCCGGCAAGTGAGATTTGTCTGTTCATTTTTTATGAGGGCTGAGGCGGTTTATCACTACTCCCATTTCAATACAAATGCATGCACAAAATAAACCATGAGAGAAGAACTAAACATATAACTTGAATTTATTTTTCTATCTAATACTCTACAATTTTCTTTTTTTGAAAATCTCTTTTTATTAAAAATAACAAAAAATCTCATCTAAAATAACACTAAACACAATCCTCCCATACCCATTTAAGTCTTAGCATATCCACTGGTAGAAGATTCAATTATAAACATAATGGCTGGTTTGTGATCAATCTTGAAAGAACCCCTACTATTATATTTCCTAATAATGCAATACTTGGGGCTGGACCAACGCTGATACCATTTATAACTACATGATATGTAATCCCCAAAAGAAAACCCTAAAATATTATTAACGAGAATTCTTGACTTTGCTTAAATACTCAAGACTATCTTAATGCATAGCCAAATGTGGGACTAGACACACTCGCATTGGTCCTAGCACTATCTCCTTCCCAAATTGCTCTACGAGGTTTCCTACCTCTCTCAAATCAATTAGGAGTTAAGCCAAAAATTAGGAAAACTGATCTTTCTCTTGAAAAAATTACTACTTGATAAATATGTAGATAACTAACATGCATCTTGCGTACAAGTACAAATGGAGCAAAAATGTTTGCAATCTTGGCTCTGTACCAGAAAGTCTTCCATCCAAATCAATTGTAGATGCTACCACGTCATGCGTGTAGTACTCTCAAGACATTCCCAGTGTACACTATGCCCATGAAACAGCAAGGACAGCTGCGATCTTTCATTTAATTTATAGTTATATCATTCATATATTTTAAAATATACACTGTCTCTTCTCGTCCTTGGAACTAATAATTCTCTATATAAGCGTATTTTTTTTATGTTAAGGACATAATTAAGCATCTTGGTTTGTGCTGCAGTACTACTATAGTATTTTTATAGATATTATTAGATAAATCCGAACCATCCATGAACAAAGGGTATACGAGGAAATAAACGGCAGCAGTCGGCTGCTATTGGCCCCTGAGAGCCCCACCATTGACTGGCTAAAGAAGCGCTTCCTCGTTGAGACCCTTCGGAGAACGACCTTGTCCTCTGCATCTTCTTCTTGATGCTCTTGAGGACCGAGCCTGGTCGATGCTGCGGCCGGCTGTATCGGAGAGCTGGAGGCATGTGCGAGGAGGTGGCGATGGCGAGAAGCATGACAAAGAAATGAAACAGCTGCGGCTGCTGGTTTTGTTGGATGGAAAGAAACGAAACATCGAAAGGAAGAAGGGCCAAACAGGGCTAGTACTTGGAGTTTATTACAATAAACTCGGCTTTTAAAATTGGTACTTCTGGTTATTAATCTTCAGTCTTCCATGCACGTACTTCTACGGTTTGCAAGAAGCACCATAGCAGTTCCCTTGGCATATTTATTTAACATAGAAATGGATATAACATGTGTACTTTCCTCCTCTCTTTTTTTTTTATTTAATGTCTCAAGAGCAAGAACTAGATTATATAGGGTATGTCAGATAACCATAGTAACAGTTGGAGTTTTGGTTTTATGGTAGATTAGGTGGGGTTTCCCATCAAAGGATGATCACTTGACGAAAGACCTAGATTTGGATGGATGACAAATCACAAAGATATTTTAGAAATTACTGTGCAAGTTATGCGTCCTTCATCAAGAAGTTGCCTCTCAAACACGCTCTCCATCCGAATGCTTATTTTTGCTTTCACACTCAAAGCCCAAGGGATGTACAATCAGCACGAACCAGGTCCATGAGGGCTCTTGGAAAGTTTCCATGGCATGCTCAAAAAACTCTATATCGGCGCTAACCAGTGAAACAAACTCATGTCAGTTGCCTAACCTCTAGGGAAGGGGTGAATATATGGCTGGTATTTCTTAAGCGCTTCACCACACATTAGCTGCTTCGAAAAGATCATATTTGGAAAACGTTGTAAGAAGGAAACAAAGCAAAATGAGCCATGCCCGACAAAGCGAGATCACAAGGAAAAACTGGTGAGCCATTATCAACATCCATATGTACCTATAATTAAGCAAGTCATGGATGAGTCAAATAATTAAGCAGTATTTACTCTGCAGGAGCCAACTCAACCCTGAACAAGAAATATTTATCTAAAAAACTTGGTCCCATGCTGATTGATCCAAACCCATAGTTCTCGTTAGGACCGGTCCATCAACTGATGAACACCAAATTGAGCTTGTTGTCCTTGCTTCTGATCACTTTAAATAGCCAATGATAAATACAACAAGCAGATTTATTGTTTTTCGAGGAAAAAAAAAAACTCCAGCATACATTTCTCAAGAAAGGTTACGGTGGAAGTCAAGATTTGAGAAATATGCTATGAGAGTGGATGCGCACATATCTCGATCCCATTAAAGAAGCAAGTTGAACAGAATATATATTATAAACTTCGTTAGATAGTTTGACTTACACATGCATATAACTAAAGGTAGGCTTGGTACTTTGAATTAAATTAAAACATATCTATCTTCCACATGTTTATCTTTTATGAATTTTTTATTGAAACTTGTTTGCATGTGTTAATACTGTTTTGCAAGCATTTCTCAGAGAAAAAAAGTTAGAAGTCTGGTTAAAAGGGTTGGTCTGGTCTTTCTACGACAATATGGTGACCTTATTGCTTGAATTACCACGAAATAGTTAATGCCTTTTCAGACTCTAAAAGGGATAACCATTGCATTGATGATCAATATTGCTCAATAATGGCACCCCTATCCATTCAACTAGTGGACTTTCAACTTGGAAAATGACAGTTATTGTAATTTTTTCTAGATTGTTCGTTCATGAAATTGCCCCTATCCAGATGAAGTGAGCATTCCAGGTTGTGCTACCGAGCTGATAAACATGTAAAGTCCAAGATGAAGTGCAAGTAGATGCCATGGTCATCTAACATCTATCAGTACATGTTGGAATGATAATATTGTAACTAAAAAGTACCTAACTTCTAGGTATGAATATGGCCTTCGTATATTTGGATGGTACATTTTGCCATTTTGTTAAAAGCAGGTCGTCAAATAAGTTATAAAGGTTATTACCTGGTTGAGGACAAAATAGTACGATCAGAATCAACATGACCATCAATCTATGTGGAGAACCTGAAGTACTTTTACCCAAAAGTTACACGAAGAAGACTGATAACATCCCATGCACAAGATATCCTTCATTTCCACCAAAATTTGGAACCCAATATAATACTGCACAGCATGATAGTTAACTACCATTGCAGTAATGAGAATGAAATAGACATACCTATTCACAAAATCATAAAGTTACAGGCAAAATTACCTTCAAGACAAGGTAAATAGACTCTAAACAGTAACTGGATTGCCATCTCCACTATTTTATTCTTTCCAACAATAAGGAGCGCGATCAACGACCAAATAGTCCCCTCGTATGTCCTTTGCAACTCGAATATCTTCATCTAGATATACAGATTCAAACCTACATACAGGAGATTAAACATATTTTGATAATACTGATAAACAGAAAACAGCCATACATGAGTATCATGAATCTGAAGTGAAAACAGTAAATATTCATGGCAGCCCTAACAGTGGGAAATGCTACAAAATCACGAAATGGGGTGGGTTCATCAATTCAAGGCATTCCACCTAGACAAGACAATAGGGTGGATGAGGAATTTTGGTCTTAGCCTCTTGGGATTTTTCACTGTCCAAAAATTAGTGGTAGTAGCGAGATTTTTTTGCAATCCACTTTGTCGAACAGGAGATGAAACATGATAATTATGTCAGGTGAACTGAGTTAACAGATCTTGAACCCGTGTGAAGTATAATCTATCGGTAAAAATGTTACTGCAGAAAATAATGGTCATCCAAGTGAGTTCAAGCTAGTGTTTGTTTCGTTTATAATATCAGTTCTTCTCAGTCCTGAATCTCGTTATTTACATTATGAAGTTCAGTTTTCTCACTGCCAGAGCAAGTTGACAAGTTATCTTTCCCTTTGCTCCGGTCCATTATCTGGATATCTAATAGATACCACTCTTGAATATTTGCTCCATTCAGAGGTTTCCAGTCATCTTCTGGTCTATCTTTTAGATGGTTAAAATGAGGATTATCAAAAGAATGAAACTGGGAGGATGTTGAAAGAAGATCCTTGGTAAGGATTACAACTGAATAGAGAAAGGCATCATGGGGTTTTTAAGCTTTTATATCTTTTCCTTTCATGAAATAATAAGACCATAGAAGGAAGATGGTTATTGTATAAAACCTATGACCAGCTTAAAGAATGATGGTATTGCAAAAATCCATTCATGGGTAAATTGAAACTATTCCCAGCAAAGACAGGTTGTGATTGACTTCTCTTAAGGTAACTATTTGCATGTAGACAAATTGCGTGCATTTAAACAGATTATTTAACAAGTATCCCCGCCCTATTTTGGTTCAAAAGCTTTGTATACTTGTGCCTGGTTCCACATAAACCCAGAGTAGCACCTTTAATCTCTATGCTTGATGTTTAGGATTCTAAAATTGCAGTTTCTACGCAAGAAGTTAGGAGAAGACATTACAGGAAAAAGGGGCAATGCCAACGTATACATGCCGACGCTAGATAGAAGCATCAATAATTTTAGCTCTAGCGCCAAAATTTGCCGACGTTTCTAAGTTGCGTCGGTAGAAAACGATGCTAAATTGGGTCGGCGTCAAAAGCAAACCGTAAGACGACGCTTTTAAGCATCGTCAGAGGCCCAAAAAAAAAGGAAAAACGAAGACGATGCTTTTAAAAGCGTCGTCGGAGGCTAACAAAGGGAGTGGGGAGACGACACTTAAAAGCATCGTCGAAATCCCCATGACGCTCAACTAGTCCCATTATATATAAAAAAACCCCATCCCCAGCGATGGAAACCTAGCAGCTCAGAGAGAGAGAGAGAGAGAGAGAGAGAGAGGAGGAGGAGGATGGAAACGCTAGCCCCGGATCCTACTGTCTCCGAGGCTGCGGAGGCGATCCACACCCCGTAGGCCGATCCCGCCGGCGAGGAGCACGACCAGTTCATCCATCCAGTCGGGCGTGCGCCCGACAATGGGGGAGGTACCGGTGAAGCTAGCCGCGTAGATAAAGAAGTCGGCAAGGAGGCGTCGGTGAAGCTGTTCGCACACATCAAGGCCGAGGAGGCGGAGGTGGTTCCTCGGCCAGCGACAGTGAGGCCGAGGACCAGGCGGCGGGAGGCGAAGGCAGAGGAGGAGGAGGATGCGGAAGGGGAGGTGGATGCCCACGCCGACGACTCCATCAACCGGTTCCAACGGCAGCTCGAGCTTCAGCAGCTCGACTCCAGATGGGGTTGGGGATCTTTTTCGCTTCTTTTTGTTAGTAAAAATAGGGAAGAAAAGAAACATCCTCAGATTGCTTCGGGGATCTTTTTGTTGGTAATTTGTACATGGAACCCCAGATGGGGTTGGGGATGGGATTAGGGGATCTTTTACAGTTTATTGTAATTTGTAAAAGAAACATCATTGAATTGTTGCTATTCTATCTCAAGCCCAAGTTGAAGGGCCAACCTCTACCTCGTGGACTTGTAATTGAGGCTGAGGTTTATCAACACCATCCTCAGGAACTTCTAGGTATGTGAGATGCAAGATTTAAGTTTTTAAGAATCCTACTTTTATTTCTTTACATGTCTTTTTATAATAAATTTAGCCTTACTCCCAGATTTTAGGTATTTTTGGAAAGAATTTTTCTTTATATATTTTTTAAGGAAAAAAATTCTTTTGTTTTATGATTTCCATGTAATTTAATTTGCGAAAGCTCTCTTTTTTCATGAAATTATACATGCTTGATCCAGCGGAAGCTCTTCTCAATGGACATCTCTCTCTCTCTCTCTCTCTCTCTCTCTCTCTCTCTCTCTCTCTCACGCACCTGTGGACGCCCCAATCCTAAATTGGTCAGGATAATGGTGTTTCTAGAATAAGCAGGATCATGATGGCATAAAGGTAGCGTTAAACATGATTCGTGTAGGAATGGGTTGGCTAATATTATCTAAGCGAGGCGAGCAATCTCGGAATAATGCTTAGAATTATTCCCAGTTGGTATAGGAGTTGGATAATAGTAGCTATATAAACATGAAGAGAGACTAGATTTTCTCTCGTATACTGAACAACTTTGGAAGAAGAAAAAAGAAAGTTCGGAGAAGGAAAGGCGGTGGAAGGAAAGGTTTGGAGGTTTCCACCAACGGATGTGGAATTGTTGCTATTCTATATCAAGCCCAAGTTGAAGGGCCAACCTCTACCTCGTGGACTTGTAATTGGCCCTTCTACCTCGTGGACTTGTAATTGAGGCTGAGGTTTATCAACACCATCCTCAGGAACTTTTGGGTATGTGAGATGCAAGATTTAAATTTTTAAGAATTCTGTTTTTATTTCTTTACATGCCTTTTTTATAATAAATTTAGCCTTACTCCTAGATTTCAGGTATTTTAGGAAAGAATTTTTCCTTATATATTTTTAAGGAAAAAAAATTCTTTTGTTTTATGATTTCCGTGTAATTTAATTTGCACAAGCTCTCTTTTTTCCTCCCACCTAGCCGACGCTTTTGCGATTCTTTTGAAAGCATCGGCGCCAAAATTACCGACACTTATAAACACCGGTATAGGCTCTAAAAAGCGCCGAAAAAGACTATTTCTTTTGTAGTGAGATTAGATCCAGAATTTCTACCAAAAGAATTTGTTTCAACAATCTTCTTCCATGATGTTGGATAGAAGTTGTTGCTGGAAATTGGACCCGAGGGCGGTCGTCGGTCGAGGAGGGGGAGCGGCAGGTGGGCACAGGGGAGTGGCGGTCCGTCGGCGGGCGGCGTCCTCCGTCGGGTGCCTGCAGAGAAGCCGGTGGCCGGGTTTTCCGGCGCCGGCCCTCCGATGCTTAAGTTAGAGGGGGGGCAATCTGTGTTTAAAGGAGAAAGAGAAGAACAGTATCTTTTGAGTTTTCTGTCTCCAACCCCCCTTTGAGGAGCAAGAGTTTCCTTTTATAAGGAAGGTCGGTTTACCTGTGATGTGATGGGGCGAGACCGTTGTACGGCTCGGCATGTTGCTTGGACTGGCACACGATCGGGTGAATCATTGCATTGATGTCGGAGATGAGGCCGTCGTACGACCCGAGCTGGCACGCGATCAGGTGAATCATTGCATTGATGTCGGAGGTAAGGCCGAGATCAGAGACTTCTCATGGTTGACTGGACTCTGCTGAGCTGATTTGCCGTGGAGAGCTGTAGGTCCGTAGATAATAGGAGCCATGCGCATTAATTGTTGAGTAAGCCGAAGGTGCGCATTAATTGTTGAGTAAGCCGGAGATTCGCATTAATTGTGGAGTAGGCCGGAGGTCCGCATTAATTGTTGAGTGAACCGGGGGTTTGCATTAATTGTTGAGTGAACCGGGGGTTTGCAGAGGTCATGCGCAATAAATGCTGGGGCAGTGGCAGGATATGGCCCTCGGCCGGGCCTCGGAGGGGTACGGCCGTAGTAGGTGGTCGACAAGGACAGACCTCTGGGGTCAGGAATTCTCCAGGTCGGAGGTTCTGAGGTCGGACGTTCCGAGGACGGACGCCGACTTCGGTTGTCCAAGGTCGGCGGCTATGCGGCTTCTTAGGGGCGGGGTTACTATATTGCTGGGGGAAAACCGTATTCCCCCAACACTACCCCCCGACTTCCGAGTTCGAGCAGCTTGCGAGCTCGGACGCGGGAAGTAGAAATTGTCATTGTGGTTATTGAGGTCGAAGGGGATCACTTCCGCACCCTTACGCGTCTTGGAGCTTTTATAACGGAGTCTGCGCCCTTTGGCACTTCGAGGTTGCTTTAGACGGCGAACTTATAACGGGGTCTGCGTCCTTACGCATCCCGAAGCAGCTACAACGGGGATTGCGCCCTTTGGATCTCCGAGATCGCGTCGTACGGCGTACTCATGATGAGGGTCCCTGGGCCCGATGGGGCGGCCCTCGATCTCGTGGTCGAGGCCCCCCTTATAAATAGGTATGCCGTTTCGCGCTTCAAAATGAACACGCGGCATGATCCGAGGTCGGATGTTTCTGATCTCGTATTGCGAGGATAGGGATCTGGGGAGGCTGAGGTTATACCAGCGTTCCACGTGTCCCTGAGGCTTATTAAATGAAGGGAGCGGGGGTGACGTCCGCTCGTCTTTCAAGGTGGTCCGGTTTCGCGGACCCATGATGAGGCCGTGAGATCCGATGGGACGGCGCTTCGATTTTGTACCCGATTTATTGATCTGGAGTGAATGCGGTGCTTCGGCTTCCGAGGCCGACACGTGGCGCCATCCAGACGGAGGGTGGGAACCGAACCCGCCGATCTGGGCCGTTAGGGGGGTCTATATAAACCCCACGAATCTGCCCTAAGAGTTCCATTTGGTTGCCTTTCATTTTGCCGTTTCCTCCTTCATCCTACCTTTCGACCAAATCTTGCCGGCGGTGCCCGGAGCGATTTCCGGCGACTTTTCCGTAGGTTTCCACCTGTGTTAGCTAGGGTTCCTCTTCCTCCTCCTCCTTACTCCCTTTATCTTTAGTTTATTTCATTTCTCTGTAAAATGGGTCTCGGTCCAGAGGAAGTAGGGTCGAGTTTGTCGGGGGAGGAGTTGGAGTTAATCCGCTCCCGGTTCTTCTTCCAGCCCGGGTTTCGTCTCGAAACTGCGGGACCGGAGGATAGGGCGACGCGGCCGCCCCCAGGTCGGATCGCGATCCACCGCGAGACGCTCTGGGCCGGCCTGCGGTTCCCTGTTCACGAGTTCGTGAACAATTTGCTGGTAGAGTATCAACTCGTCCCAGCACAGCTTGCTCCGAACTCGTGGAGGACCATAATCGGGTTCTTGTCCTTGTGTCTTGCGCACGGGATCCCGACCTCGGTGAGTGTTTTCCGCCGGTGTTTTTTATTAAAGGAAAACCCGGCGGATGCGGGGTGGCTATACTTCGCCTTTCGGGGCGGTATGTCACTCTTTCAGGGCGCCCCTTCCTCTATTCACGAGTGGAAGGGAAAATTTTTCTTTCTTGCGTCCGAGGTGCCGTGGGGGTTCAACCCGAGGTGGGGGCACCCTCGGTTGAAGGCTCTCAATAGGCTCTTCGAGCCCTCGGGGAGGGAGTTGAGGGTCTTGGACTCCCTACGGGCCCTCGGGAAGGGATTCAACCTGACCGAGCTCCTACGGGAGGACGCCTTGGCGAGCGTGGGCTTGAGTTCGGCGCGCCCCGAGGGTAAGAGTAGTCGCATCGTTTTGTTTTTATCTGTTTTCTCTTCTCACTAACATTGGTCTGACACTTGAGAAAATTTTTGGTTTCAGACATCCCCCACATGCCGACCAGCAACACGTCTCTCTTCTCTCGATTGAAGAGGCGGGAGGCCAAGGCCGGGGGGGCTATTCCCCAACCTCGGAAGAAGTCGAGGTCGGCCGGTGCTTCCACATCGGCCGGGACGGGAGGCCCGGAGGCGGGGGCCTCCATAATTGATCAGGGGCGGACACGGGCCGCCGGCGACGCGGGCCCAGCGGCCCCTCCTTGCCCCGCCCCCGTCGCCCAGCGGGAGGGGCCGACCGTAATCCGCTTACGGCGCTCGGGGCCTGAGCCGACCAGAGGCCCCGAAGTCAGCGGCCCCGAAATCCCTAGCTCGGACGAACCGAGCTCTTCGAGGGTTTTTAGGGAGGAGTCGGCCGAGCCAGGATCCCCACTCCTCGAGGGGAGCTCGGCCATCCACGACGCCAATGTCGCACGCGCCGTATTTCGGCGTGCGATGCTTCCAGCGGACCGGGCCGAGTTCCGGAACTTGCCGCTGGAAGAGGTTGTCGACGGTACTTACCGCAATACCGCTCGGGTAAGCTACTTTCCCAATTTTCCTTAGACTACTGGCGAATATGTTATGTTTTTCAACTCGTAATCGCTTTACCCTTTTTCTCTTGCAGCATATCCACGAAGTCGACACCCTGGTATTCATCGCCCAAGGGTGTCAAGAAGAGACTCGGCAAGTCAGCCGGCAATTGGAGCTGGCTAAGAAGAAGATTGCCGAGTTGGGGGCGACGCTGGCCGAGGCCGAGGCGCGGAGGGAGGCCACTGAGGCCGGGCGCCTAGCAATGGTCGAGGTGCTTGAGGAAGAGAGGGCTGCCCACTCCTTGGCGAAGTCGGCCTTGCGTGCCTCGGAGGCGCGCCTAGGGGAGGTCCAGTCTGAGGTCGCGGGCCTCAGGTACGAGGGCGGGGTCCTGCGCCTCAAGATCGAGCAACTGGAGGCTCGAGAGAGGAGGGCATTCGAGCGGGCCGAACATGCCGTAGACTCCTTCAAAGAATCGGAGGAGTTTCGCGACATGTTAGAGGAGGAAACCGTCGACGGGTTCCTCCGGGGCTTCGACAACTTCCGAAAGCAGATGGCCCGGATCTGCCCCCAGTTCGATCTTTCGACGATTCGTCCGAGGATGAGGCTGGGTTACAGCTCCGATTCGGACGACGTTCCCGCCGCCCCTGGCATCCGAGGCGGAGTCGGCTGAGTTGGACGCAGCCGAGCCTGCGACGGCGGTGGCCGAGTTGGAGGGCGTTCCCGAGGCACCCGCCGAGGCCCCTGCCGCAGACCCCGAGCCCGTGCCCGCCGAAGACCCTCCAGTCATCGCCATAGATGACCCCGAGGGTGACGCCGACGCGACCGCCGCCCCTTAGGACTTAGATTTATTTCTTCTTTCCATTGTAATCGAGGTCGGCCTTCAAGTTTTTGAATGGTCGACCTCCAATTTTGTACTTAGCCTTTTGGCATTTCATCAATGAAAAATTCCTTTTGTCATTTCATGTTTATCTCTCTTTGTCTTTCTTTGTTGTAAACGAGGCCGGGATTTTAACTTATTGTTTTACCGAGCTACTTGATAAAGGCATGTTCTTTTTTGATTATGTTCCGCTTTCCTGAGTTCAGATTACACTAGCCAGAGGGAGCTCTGAGCTTAGATTTTTAGGAAACTTTCCTAAGTCCTGCAGCTCGGACTTAAAGATTACAGAGGTCGCCATGTTTGGCTTTTGGATTCTTGAGGCACCGAGCTCGGGCCTCAGGCCTCCGAGCGGGGCCGTGCTAGACTTGCATAGGCCGCTATCTGGGGGTCTCGCCGAGCTTTTCGTGCTCGGCTTTTGGACCATAGGTCTATAGAAGGGTTAGTGCTGTCCCCCGAAGAGGAGCCGATAATCAAATCGACGCCAGGGCGTTCATAGTTATCGCCCTCGGACCCAGCCGAGGTTTCGGCGAGCGGAGTCGAAACTTGTAGAGGATACCTCGGTTTTCTTGAGCTCGATCAGTACGCCCGCGGTCGAGGTTATCTTCATAGGTCGATATTGGAGTCTGTGTATGGGGGCCGAATTGGGCCCTTGTTTACGAAGACTTACATAAGTTGTCGTGGAGGTTCAGTAGGCGGAGCATGCATAAGGTCAGTGGGAGATTAGTCTTAAACCGACTTGTAGGAGCAATCCGACCTTGGCCAAAATAAGGTCTCGACTTTAATCGAGATTTTGCTGGCAACACGCAGATAAATATAACAAGGCGAGCATCAAGTGGGATGTACCTTTTGCGCTTCCAAAGTTGCGCTCCTCGTAGCGGAGTAGGTTGCCTTATTTCCTCGCCAACTTTTCGGAATCATTCTTTGACTTTCGGAGAACTCGGGCTTCTCATGGGCCCGATGGCGCCCGCCGAGGTTGAAGGGGTTTGGGAATGCTCCATTAATCTGCGACTCTTCCCGAGGTCGAGGGAGTTTGGGACTCTACGGTCGGCCCTCGGGCATCCCGACCTTAGTCGAGGAATCTTGCGTCAGGTCGATGGGTCTGGGAACGCTCTATCGACCTGCGATACATCCCGAGGTCGAGGGAGTTTGGGACTCTACGGTCGAACCTCGGGGCATCCCAACCTTAGTCGAGGAATCGTACATCCCGACCTTGTCGGAGAAATCTTGCGTCAAGTCGATACTTTTAATCGTCCTGCGATACTTCCCGAGGTCGAGGGAGTTTAGGACTCTACGGTCGAGCCTCGAGGCGTCCCGATCTTAATCGAGGAATCTGAGGATCACTAACGACCCGACATTAGAAGAAATAATCATAATTATTGGAATGGACGAATCATTTGTAAAAAGGAGACTGAGTCCATGTTCTTGATTGTCTTGAACCCCTAGGGGTTTCATTGGTAGTACATTCGTAGATTCTCGGAGTTTCCAGCTTCGCGGAATTGGAGTCCCTTCGAGGGATTTCAACTTGTATGCTCCGGGTCGTTGTACTCGGGCGATTTGATACGGCCCTTCCCAATTTGGGGCGAGCGTTCCCTGCTCAGTTGGCTGTGAAGTCTCGGCTCTCCTGAGGGACGAGGTCCCCTACTTTGAAGAGCTTGGGCTTGGCTCTGGAGTTGTAGTATTGGGCCCGTTTTCTGTTGGTATCTTGCCATACGGACCTGGGCGACCTCTCGTGTCTCTTCAACGAGATCCAGATTACTCCTGAGTCGGGAAGAGTTGGTGTCGGGGTCGTAGTGCTCCACCCTTGAAGAAGGGAGGCCGATTTCCAGCGGGATGACACCTCTGTGCCATATGCTAGGTTGAAGGGGGCCTCTCCTGTGGGCAATCGGAACGTGGTCCGGTATGCCCAGAGGACGTTGTACAAGTCCTCGACCTACTGTCCTTTGGATCGATCAAGTCTGGCCTTGAGTCCCTGCAAAATGGTACGATTAGTTACCTCAGTTTTCCCCGTTTGTCTGGGGATGGGCGACCGAGGTGAAGCGGTGGTCGATGCCGAGCTCGGAGCAAAATTCTCTGAAGTGGACGTTGTCGAACTGCCGACCATTGTCAGATATAAGGATTCGGGGAAGTCCGAATCTGCAGATTATGGACTTCCACACGAAGTCCCGCATCTTTTGCTCGGTGATCCGGGCTACAGGTTCAGCTTCAACCCATTTGGTGAAGTAGTCGATGGAGACGACCAGAAATTTTCTTTGCCCGGTGGCCAGAGGAAAGGGCCCCAGAATGTCGATCCCCCATTGGGCAAACGGCCAGGGGGCGATGATTGAAGTTAGCAGGGCCGAAGGTCGGCGTTGGATGTTGGCGTTCCGTTGGCACCGGTCGCACTTCTGAACGAAGTCCGTCGCATCCTTCTGGAGCGTGGGCCAGTAATATCCTTGCCGCGGGATCTTATAGGCTAAGCCCGACCTCCCAGGTGATTTCCGCATATTCCTTCATGGACTTCTCGGAGGGCATAGTCCGCCTCAGAGGGGCGGAGACATCTGAGAATAGGAGAAGTGAATGATCGACGATAGAGCTTGTTTTCATATAGGACATACCGGGAAGCTTGGCGCTTGATCCGGCGAGCCTCTGTCTCATCATGAGGGAGGGTTCCGTCCTGGAGATAGCGGACGAACCCGTCGATCCAGCTCGGCTTGAAGTCGATGCACATGGTGGGTTCGGGTTCCTCCGTGCTGGGTGTCCGAAGATACTCGAGCGTTGTCTCCTTGGAAAGCTCGCTCATGCGGGAGGTCGCCAGTTTGGACAACTGGTCTGCCCTGAGATTCTCCGCTCTGGAAATGTGCTGGATGCTGAAAGAGCCTAAGGCGACGTGAGTTCCCGCACTTTTTGGAGATATTTCTGCATTGATGGCTCTTTTGCTTCAAAGTCTCCCTGGATTGGCTCACTATCAGCTGGGAATCGCTGAAGGCCTTCAGTCTTCCACTTTCAGTTCCTTCGCCAATTTGAGCCCAGCAATGAGCGCTCATACTCTGCCTCGTTGTTTGAGGCCGGAAACTCGAGGCGTAAGGCTTGCTCGGCCACCACTCCATCCGGGCTGGTGAGGATGAGTCCAGCTCCGCTACCCCCCGAAGTTGAGGACCCGTCCGAATATAGGACCCATGGTAGCCTCGGGGTTCCCTCCATAGATGCAGACGGTAGCTCGGGGTCGTCTGGCAAGGTGCATTCCACGAGGAAGTCGGCGAGTATTTGAGCTTTAATGGCCGGCCTGGGCCGATATTCGAGGTCGAACTCCCGAGCTCGACCGCCCACTTGGCGATCCTCCCCGCACGATCTGACCTTTGCAATATTTGCTTCATAGGCTGGTCGGTCAGTATGACTATTGTATGTGCTTGAAAATAAGGCCGGAGTCTCCGAGCTGAGATGATAAGAGCAAAAATTGTCTTCTCAAGTTTAGAATATCGGGTCTCAGCATCCCTGAGGACCCGGCTGATGTAGTAGACCGGCTTTTGGAGCTTGTCCTCTTCCGGACCAGGACCGAGCTTACTGCGACCGGGAGACGGCCAGGTATAAGTAAAGAACTTCGTCCCGCTGAGGCTTGGTGAGTAGCGGGGGAGAGGCCAGAAGGCTCCTGAGCTCTTCAAAGGCCTGCTGGCATTCTTCTGACCACAGGAAGTCCTTTGGCCGCTTAAGGATCTTGAAGAATGGGAGGCAGCGCTCAGCCGATCGGGAGACAAATCTCCCCAAGGCGGCAACCCGTCCGGTAAGCCGCTGCACCTCTTTGACTGTCTTCGGAGGCGTCATCTCTTGCAGCGCTCGGATTTTCTCGGGTTGGCTTCAATTCCGCGCTGGGTCACTATGAAACCCAGGAATTTGCCTGAGGTAACTCCGAACGCGCACTTTGCTGGGTTGAGCTTCATTCGGTATCTCCTGAGCTTGGAGAACGTCTCGTTGAGGTCAGCTACATGGTGCTCCGCCGCTCGGCTCTTCACCAACATGTCATCCACATAAACTTCCATATTTCGGCCGATCTGGTCCTCAAAAATTTGGCTGACCAGCCTCTGATATGTGGCTCCAGCGTTCTTCAGACCGAAAGGCATCACCTTGTAGCAATAGGTGCCCTTGTCGGTGATGAAGGCCGTCTTCTCCTCGTCTTCTGGCGCCATTCGGATTTGATTATATCCTGAGAAGGCGTCCATGAAGGTCAGCAATTGATGTCCTGAGGTGGAATCGACGAGCTGGTCGATGCTTGGAAGGGGAAACTGTCTTTCGGGCAGGCCTTGTTCAGGTCGGTGTAGTCCACGCACATGCGCCATTTCCCATTGGCCTTCTTCACGAGGACTATGTTGGCGAGCCAGTCTGGGTAGGAGACCTCCCGGATGAAGCCAGCTTCAAGGAGTTTATCCACTTCCTCGGCTGCAGCTCGTTGTCGTTCCGGGGCAGAGCCCCTTTTTTTCTGCTTACAGGTCTGCTGGTCGGCTTCACCTGGAGTCGATGGACCATGACCTCAGGGTCAATTCCTGGTACGTCGGCGGGCGACCAGGCGAAGACATCAGCATTGTCCCGCAGGAAGCTGATGAGGTGATCCCTCTCGCGGACGCCAAGGCCGGAGCCGACCTGCACAGTTAGCTCGGAAAAATTTTCTGTAGAGGAACTTGAACGAGAAGCTCACCGGGCTCTACTTGCTTCTTCCAGAGGGTCCCTTGCGTCCAGGGTTTCTATGGGTAGCGAGGGGCCCGTTGCCTGAGTCGGCGCCTCGGTTGGTTGCTTCACTCTTGCCGCCATGTAGCACTGCTTGGCAACCAGCTGATCCCCGCGGACCTCGCCTACTCCTTGGCCGGTGGGGAATCGCATGAGTAGATGGCGGGTTGAGACCACGGCTCGGAGGGCATTTAGCCCTGGCCGCCCAAGGATGGCGTTGTAGGCTGGGTAGACGGACCACAAGAAAGTCCGTCCTCACAGTGCTTTCCTGGGAGCGAGGCCGACCGTAACAAGGAAGCTGACCTCCCTCGACTGGGACCGAGTCTCCGGTGAACCCGACAGTGGGGTATTAATTTTCCGGAGATGTCCTTCTGGTAACCCCATTTTTTGGTAGGCATGGTAGTACAAAACGTTGGCTGAACTTCCATTGTCAACTAGGACACGTTTTACATCAAACTTATTTACAATCATGGAGATGACCACAGCGTCATCGTGGGGGTCTCAACCCCTTCCAAGTCCTCGTCCGAGAACGAAATGACTTCAGCAGTACGCGGGCGCTTCGGGGAGACTCCTTGGGCTGATCCTCCTGCCGAGGCTCCTCCGATTACATTGATGGTGCCGGCGATAGGCCTGTTGTCGTCCGGATTTTCGGGCGGTGTGGCGTTTTCCGCTGGCCTCCTTTCCTCACGTCGGTTCCTTACGAACCGATTGAGTACTCCGCGGCGGATAAGCGCCTCTATCTCGTCTCGGAGCTGAAAGCAATCCTCCGTGTCGTGCCCGCGGTCTCGGTGGAAGCGGCAGTACTTCCTGGGATTGCGGGAACTCCTGTATCCCGCATAGGAGGCGGAGGTCGGAAGAAATCCCGACCTTCGATTTCCATCAAAATCTCGGCCCGGGGAGCATTGACAGGTGTGTAATTCTCGTACCTCCCTGGGTACGTCCGAGGCCGTGGTGGGGACCTTGGTCGAGGTGGGGTCCTCCGTTGAGGTTGTCCCCGCTGCCGAGGCGGGCTCCTCAGTCGGGGGAGGTTCTTCTCTCGACGGGGGGATCGGGCTTCTTTGTCGGGCCCGCGGCTCCTCGCGGCGTTTCTTCTGCTTCCTTGAGGCGGGCTCAATCGCGCCCCGCCTGGAGGCGATTGCCTCCTCGGCCTTTGCATACTTTCGAGCTCGGGGCCAGCATCTCGGTGAAGTCGGCCGGGAAGCTCTTCTCGATAGAGAAAGGAATCGATAAGAGCGAACCCCAGTCTTTAGAGCCGACATGGCTATTGACTGGTCCAGCTCCGCGAACTTCCCACGTGGCGCAGTAAAACGGTCTAGATACTCCTTGAGGGATTCCCCCTCCTTCTGCTTGATATCCAGGAGGGAGTCCGACGTCCGCCGTTGGCGTCGGCTGGCAGCAAAATTGGTAGCAAACTGCCTGCCGAGGTTGCTCGAAGGAAGATACCGTTGCTCGGCTTTAGCCCGGAAAAACCAAAGCCGAGCTGTCCCTCGAAGAGTCGCCGGGAAGGCCTACAAAGTACGGCCTCCGAGGATCCTTGTAGGGCCATGAGAGCTCGGTAGCTCTCCAAGTGGTCGAGGGGGTCGGTGATTCCGCTGTAGGGCTCCACTTGAGGCATCTTAAACCTCGCGGGGACCGGCTCATCCTCGATCTGGCGGGAGAAGGGGGACTTGGTGGTGAATTCAAAATCCCCATCTGTCTTGCCTTCTTGCTGTGGAGCGCTTCGATCTGGCGCTCCAAGTGTTCGACTTTTCCTGTCGAGCTCTCCAACCCGTGGAATCGTCACCGTGGTTTGCTCCGGCTCACGGTGGTCTGGGGCTGATCGGCTTCAGAGAGTTGGGGTCTTCTGTTGAGACCTTCCCCCGGCAGCTCTCTCTAGGGGGAGGCCCGCCCTTCGTTGTTGGCCCTGGAGGAGCCATGAAGATTCTGGCCTGGGAGAATCGGGCCGTTGGGAGGAAACTCCGGCAAGACCTGGGCCTGCGAGGGAAGCGTTGGTAAGGCCTCCTCGCGCCGCAGGCCTTGAACGGCAGCGGCCAGGGCCTGAACTTGCTGCACCAGAGCATTGAATTGCTCCGCTGGACCCGGGGAACCGGGTCAGCCGGAGTAGGCGAATTCTGGATGGAGTGTCCAGGACTCTGTGGGGGACGCCGGGGAGATATTGGAGGCTCCCTTACTTCTCAACTTCATGATCGCGACTCGGGCCCTTCCTCTAGCGCCAACTGTTGCTGGAAATTGGACCCGGGGGCGGTCGTCGGTCGAGGAGGGGAACGGCAGGTGGGCACAGGGGAGTGGCGGTCCGTCGGGGCGGCGTCCTCCGTCGGGGTGCCTGCAGAGAAGCCGGTGGCCGGATTTTCCGGCGCCGGCCCTCCGATGCTTAAGTCAGAGGGGGGCAATCGTGTTTAAAAGAGAAAGAGAAGAACAGTATCTTTTGAGTTTTCTGTTTTCAACCCCCCTTTGAGGAGCAAGAGTTCCCTTTTATAAGGGGGGTCGGTTTACCTGTGATGTGATGGGGCGAGACCGTTGTACGGCTCGGCATGTTGCTTGGACTGGCACACGATCGGGTGAATCATTGCATTGATGTCGGAGATGAGGCCGTCGTACGACCCGAGCTGGCACGCGATCGGGTGAATCATTGCATTGATGTCGGAGGTAAGGCCGAGATCAGAGACTTCTCATGGTTGACTGGACTCTGCTGAGCTGATTTGCCGTGGAGAGCTGTAGGTCCGTAGATAATAGGAGCCATGCGCATTAATTGTTGAGTAAGCCGAAGGTGCACATTAATTGTTGAGTAAGCCGGAGATTCGCATTAATTGTGGAGTAGGCCGGAGGTCCGCATTAATTGTTGAGTGAACCGGGGGTTTGCATTAATTGTTGAGTGAACCGGGGGTTTGCAGAGGTCATGCGCAATAAATGCTGGGCAGTGGCAGGATATGGCCCTCAGCCGGGCCTCGGAGGGGTACGGCCGTAGTAGGTGGTCGACAAGGACAGACCTCTGGGGTCGGGAATTCTCCAGGTCGGAGGTTCTGAGGTCGGACGTTCTGAGGTCGGACGCCGACTTCGGTTGTCCAAGGTCGGCGGCTATGCGGCTTCTTAGAGGCGGGGTTACTATATTGCTGGGGAAAACCGTATTCCCCCAACAGAAGTTATTTTCAGAGTTAGCCCTCTGCAATGTTTTCTCTTATCAGGCCATATGTCACTACATTTTGTGCAACTTTAGAGTGGCATGAACGTGAAATGTGGATCTTTTCCATTTTCTGAAAATTACATCGAGGTATCTGGCAAACCCAAAAACATGCAAAAGCAACTTTTCCCTTCATATGTGTTTCATTTCATCAGCCTGACTGATGCAAGGATTACTTTCTCTTCCACCCTTTATCAAACATTTCATCAGCATGGTGAGGAATGTCCAGAGCCAAGTCAGGGAAATGCCAAGAATGTATAGGATACCAAAAGAGAGAAATTATCAAGCATCGCTCCTAAAATCTACATAGAAAAATAATCTTTGCCCCAATTTAGGTGCATGTATCCTTAAGATTACTCAAAAGCAGCATCTATTGACTCAAAATTCGACAGGAAAAATAAAAATTCAGAGAGAGAGAGAGAGAGAGAGAGAGAGAGAGAGAGAGAGAATCACTCACCATCCTTGTCCAAACGGCGGCAATGGAATCTCCCAGTCGCTCCCTCTCAGAACCGCACTCGTGAATCTGCCCCAAGAACGAGAAACCCGGCAAATCACAATCCAGAATTTATCCCGAAAAACCCACAATTCCTGAAGTAATAGCCCAATAACGGAGGAAACGCGACTTTTATACCTAAAATTTATTCTTGAGGCGGCTCGGCTTCGATGGAGGACCGAACGAAGAAAACCCCAGAGGGGGGAAACGTGATCACATTGTTCAAGAGGCTCTTCTCGACATCTATGACCTGGAGGACGTCGCCGGCCTGGGTGCCTAAAAGGAGGCGTTCTTGATGATGAAGAGCTGCTCCTTCTCGGTGGTCCACAGCATCCGCCAAGTGCCCGAGAGGGAGGAGCCCGTGGTGTCGGCATCCTTTCCATGGACGGCGAGCGCCTCGATGGCGGCGACGATCTCCGCTCGCTTCGAGGGGTATTTTGCGTCCGGAGGCCTCGGTCCTGGTCGGAGATGAGGGCGAGAAGGTCGGCCTTGGCCCGGAGAGACTCGCTGGAGCGCACGGATCGGGCGGCGGCTACGGTGGAGCGGCGGTGGCGGGGAGGGGAGGTCGGCTTGGACATGGAATGGGTCGCGGGGTGCGGAGGTTGGTGGAGGGGCGAGGAGGGGAGGGGAAGGGGAAGAGAATAAGAGGGATGAGGTCGCCATGGCGGGGGGTTGCCGTGGGATTTAGATGGCCACTGACTTAACGGTCCGACGCGGGCTTTGAGTGGTGGTCCTTGAAGGTACACCGATCGGACGGCGCTCCTGCCATGGATATGGTGGGGTCCTCCAGGATAGATATTTTGGAGCGCGTATTTGGTCCAGTCTCCATTAAGATCGTGAGATCACCAAATTTGAGCCTTTTTGATTTCGTGCAAGAATATCCTTAAAATCAAACCTCTTAACCCATCCAGCTCGTATCATCCAAGTTCCAACCTAAATCCTAATTCGTGGGTCTATCGATCTACAGTTAAAAAAAAAAAAAAAAAAGCCTAAAGGTATGGACTGGGAGCTATTGGGTTGAGATGAGTCATACTTAAAGGGGCAGTCCAATACACGAATCTAACAGAAAATTCAGGGCGTTTCTGTTGCATTATTCACACGGACCCTTAGATTGAATCTAGATCTTTGTTACAAATATCAATTAACTTTGCCAATAAGATAGATTAGTGATTTTTATCAAGGTGAGATGTAAGGAGATTCAAACCCACTATACTGTTAGCCAAGATGCACAAATATAATTGATAAATTAATAATTAAATATTCTTAATATTTAAAAATAGTAAATAAGAAGAATAAACTAATAAATAATTAACTTAACAATAGCATGATAAAATGAAGAAAGAGAGAGAAGATGGCCTAGGCATCGAAGCACGCTAACGCGTTGTCCCAGGAAAGTTTATACTTCCCATGCACGAGTCTGCTCGCACAGATCTCCTAAAGATACGACGACCCTTGTGCTGCTTCCTTCTTTTGAGCATTTCTCGAATATCGTCTAAGTTAGCATTATCCCCCCAAAGAATAGGATCATTGTCTTCTTTCAAAACATACAGAACCACGTCTTTTCTGTCAATGCACCTCCAGGAAAGAAAGAAGACCACGTTCACGTTTGCAGATAGCTCAAAAAAAACTCAAAAAATAATTGAAATTATTAAGAGAAGAAAAAATTACTTTATTTTTTTTCTTCCCAATGATTTCTAGAGCCCTTTATATAGGTTCAGGCGCGTCAAAAGAAACAGATTCTTCTCTCGCGGATTGATGATGTGTCTTCTTGTGCTCCTTTCATCCTGCAGCTATTGTATCTTGACCGTCTATGCTTTCTTTCTTTTTCAGAGGGCCTTTCCATGCTTGCTTTTGAATGTAGATGTATGACACTTGTCATGACCTGCTTTCTTTGGGGGTCTTTTCATGTTTGCTCCCTTACTTGTGCACGGATGCTTGTCACTTGGCCGTTGACTAAGTCAAATATTTGGTTTTCAAATTTTAAAATATTTGATTTAATTCAATATATACTAACTTAGACAACCAATGACTCCCCATTTTATGTTCATCACTTGACAATAGTGATCTTGCATGCAACGGGTTTGCTTTTTCAAGATACAATAGGAATATTCCACCAATAATCGCAGCATCTCTTATTTGCATCTTATGTGTCCAATTCTATTCTAATCTTTAATCTTGTAAAATGGCTGCTCAAGAGTACAAGCCCAACCTCTAGGGAATTCCATTTTTTGATAGATTTTTATTTCATTTTTTAAATATACTGAATATAACCTTATTCATGCTTTTTGTCTCTCACCGAGCTAGGCTCCATGCAGCTCCCATGAATGACAAAAATCTTGTAAGGCATCTCCTCAACCGAAGAGAGTTCATGGTGGACTCCATGCTGACTCTCATTTCTATTTTTACTATTCAAGATTTCTTTTTCTTTACCTAAGGAGTTCTTTTACGTCATATACACTAGCTTAAGAACTCCCATGCTATTTCATATGCATTGCATGCACCATGACTCTAGTCTCTATATAATTGTCATGTTTAAGTGTATGACTCCATCCTCTCGTGCACTTTCAGTTCTATAATTTTAATTTTAAGTGTGACGAAATATTGTCAATTTCTATACCATAATCTCAAGTGTCCAGCTCTAGTATCAAATAAAGAGAAATCTTTGCGTAGGTGGAACATATCCATTGTTTTAATATAACATTTAAATATCTTATCATCCCTATGTATGCGTCTTTCTGAGATTCCGCTTATTTAGAAAAATTCTTGACTTTATTTGAAATTTTGTCTTTCTTGTTGATCATGTTGCTCTATTACATCATAATGCTTATCTTTTGAATTTAAAGTTCATTCAAAATCTTGATAATAAATATCCCTTGGGATTTATAGTTTGATGATTAGTTATATCATACACATTGCTAAAAAAGGGGAAAGGCAAAGAAGGTAACTAGTTAGACAAATGGCTACAATCAAACACAATATGTGAAGTGTAAGGGCTACTTTTTAAGTGCATGTGTAAACAATTATATGCATTATATTATGAGACAATGTACCAGAGCCGAGGACGGCCCTTGTTCGATGGTGGAAGGGTGTGAGGCTCAATAATTCTACATCGGAAAGACTCGTTCCAGAGCCTGGGCATATGAGGTGGGTGTCTCCAAATCCTGCAGACGCGTTTTGGAAGGAAAACAAAATCGGGGAGGGATGAAGGACGCTTGCGTGAAGCTCCGAAACCGGACAATATCTAGCAGGGGAGCCCCGTGTTCCCTCCTTATGTGGCTCCCACGTGGGCACTAGGTGCCTCACGTGCCCCGTGTAGGCGGGGGCATGACACAAGGAATCTAAAATTGTTATTTACAATTACATGATTACATGCAAGCATGCACTTAAAACATGTATAGAGATAAAGAAAAGAGGATGGGGGAGGAGCAGGTTGTAGCCTGTTTGCTGATGCAAAAGAAGAGAATATGTGGATGAATGAGCTTACTGTTGAATGATGGTTGGTGGATTGTTGCTATGTGTCTATCAACAATCTACTAGCATACCACAAATGCGATGCACTTGATAAGACACGAGGAGTTGTTGAAATATAGATAATTGAAAGAGCTTCGAAAATACACAAACATTCATTATATGGTAGAATAGATAAAAAAGCTAGAGTTTTCACTAGAATGTTTTTTCAAACCATCCATGTCAATGGAGAAAAATTTCGATGTTAAATTAATTGCTTTAATACACTTTTGTTTCAAGAAGGACAAGGACATTATAGGTTGATGGAAAAAATAAATACAAACGAGCCTCACAAATTGGTGTTTGGCCTTGGCTAGTTACCTTGCTCCTCTCTTTTAGAGGTTGTGAGTTGATCTTGATGCACGTGAAATACAATTTGTTGGTAGCTTGAACCTTAGGGGGTTTATGAAAGAGTGTTGCTATGTGTTCTAAAAGTAAAGCTAACCTTGTCCTTCTCTTTAATGAAAATCTAAAGGCTTCGTGTCTAGGCTCTAGCATAAAAATAGAAAATTCTCGTCGGTTCTTTACGGACCCAAAGTTGGAAAACCGGACTCCGGTTCGGTTACATTTTGCCGATATGGCACCTAACGCGTTGTTGGTATAGGATCATCTACGCGTGTCCCCAGCCCACGGGTTGTAATAGTGGGCCCCGACGGTTCAACCAATCATGCGAGCGTTGCTATCGTGAGTTTCGACAACGGGCGTTGCACTCTACCACCTCTCAGCCCCCAGGTCTCCAACCCTAACGCCAAGAATCCAAACCCCACTATAAGCGCCAACCTCCCTCTCGAACTCTCCAGACCCTCGTCTCCACTCAAACCCTGCCCTCTCTCACTGCCAAGCACAAAAGTAGGGTTTTCGTCGGAGCCACCTCCCAGCCGAGGTTCCGTAATGGCGATCGCTGCCCAGACTCCCGACATCCTCGGAGAACGCCAGTCCGGCCAAGATGTCCGCACCCGGAACGGTACTCTCCTTCACCTAGATCTCGAGATTTGGTTCAAACCTTTGGGTTATCCCCTGGAATAGCTTCATTTTCGGTCATTTTCTTTGGATCATATTTTTCATTATCTTGGGGATGCAGTGGTGGCGTGCCAGGCGGTTGCCAACATCGTCAAGTCGTCGCTCGGTCCGGTCGGTCTTGACAAGGTATCACTCTTTGATTTGTTCTTTGGTGAAAAGAAAGACTTTTAGTTGTTGGGTTCGAGAAATTTAGGGTTGTAGTGATGAGGATTCTGCTGCGTGGCCGATTTACATGGCATTGGATTCATAAGGATGGCAACTTGTGATTGAAGTCGCGCCTCAACAGATTAGGAAAAGGTGTTCTTCAAGACAACCGGTGGAGACATGTTCTGATTTTCAAAATGGTTTTATTGTGTTCTTCGCCCCCCCCCACCCCCCGGGCCCAGATATTTTGTTATACAATGGCTGGAAATGTGTATTTTGCTTAGTTTCTATTGCTGTTATTTTATTTTGATTGGGTTTAGATGATGTCCTTTCTTTTATGTCAGAATTCACTTATAGGAGCATAAGTAGCACATGTGGATTTTTTTCCGTTCTTGTATTACTTTCATGTATCATATTTTTCTGATTATGGCATTCTTTCATTTTTCTTTCTATTTCTCTCAAGAAGTTCAATGTAAAAGAGGGGATGCTGTGACTCTAATTAAATGTAAGTTATAACTGGGGCACAAAAGGTTCTGATCAATATTTTGATAAACCAATTACAGTTGAATTTGGAAAAACTCAAAAGGTTCATATCAAGCTTTGCTTTAGATTAGGTTGAAGGGCCATAGAAGAGAAGCAAATAAGTTTTGAATGGAATACTGGATGATTAAATGGGACTCTACATTTTGGAATATTTGGCCATTGCTTAGGAACTGATGATGAAAGAAGATATATAAAATTATAAGGTTTGAATGAAATGGTGGGACTATTATATGGGACTCTCCATTTTGGAATACTTGGCCATTATGTAGGAACCAATGAGTAATGATGGAAGAAGATACATAAAATAATAAAACCAACCCTGAGACATTTGAAAAGCTCATCATCTAGGGCTGCTTTCATCATGCCCTTTCAATTCAGTCAGAGGGGCCAACTTCTCGTCCATACAATTGTTTAAAGCTAAGTTTAAGAGTCTGCTTCTTCTTTTCTTTTTACTGATTAAAAACAGAGAAAAAGCTGGGCTATAGGGAAGAAATAAAAATTAAAAAGTTTGTACTGTTTATTGTGGAAAAGAGCAGGCAATAACTAGTGCAATGCTTAGTTATGGAGAATTGGAAGTTCTAGTGGTAGATTTCTACACCATAGGTCAGTTATGAGCCTCTTCTTCTGTATTCTTATTATCAATGCGTAATTGCTTTGAGAACAATTATTCATGTTTAGTTGAAAGAGTAAACACGCAGGAGTTAAGAGTCTAGAACCTAGACAAGACAGGATAAACCTACTTAGTTTGCTGGATGCTCTACATTATGATGAAGCTAGTGGACCAACCCTTTGAGATGGTATTTTTATTTAAAATTAGCCCTAACAACAGGCCTTGTATGAAAGACCGTAGTAGCCAAGGACTAGCATGCAAGGGTTAACTATGAGGATATCTTTCAATAATCTGCTCTGTTTAAGATTCATATGGTGGGTAAATAATATTGATATTGTCATAATATCTATTTTTTCGAATCAAATCTTTACTTTCACACTCTATCTAGCTTCTCTAATTAGGTCCACTTCTTACTAAGAGTTCTACTGTTCTAGTTTCTCCCATTTCTTTCATGTTTTTTGTTCCATTTCTTTCCCCTGTTGTTTACACCTTTCTATTATTCTTACCTCCTTATCTATTCTCTGTTTCCTACATTTTTTGCCCATTTATCTTCTTATGTCTCCTCATTTCTGTCCTTTTCCCCTATTTTTTAATTCTTGTCCTTGGTCTTGACATTCATTACCTTTGTTCAATCTTTTCTTTTCCAATTTATTCTTGAATTCTAAGGTCGTCCATCTCCTTCACAGACTAGCAAAGTTGGTATAGATACAAGGACTTATGGTCTGAAGCAAGGTCCACAATCTCGGTATCGGGTACGGTATCAGTTCGGTATGGTATGATACGGTACATCTCTGTGCCAAAATAACTTTTCAACCATTTTTTTCAATTTTTATCTCTGTACGGACCGGTACGCACCTCAGTATGCCTCGGTACGTGCCGGTATGCACCTCAGTATGCTTCGGTACGGACCAGTACACACTTTGGTACGAGGTGATATGTCTCGGTTTGGGGTTTGTACCGACTTGAATGTGTGTTTGGAACTGGTTTTCTTCTGGTATGATATGGTACGCTCCGTATCGGATAGTACGACACATCTCGTATCGGGTGGTATGATAGACCATAGTCCGAAGTCTGAACTCTAGTGTCAATTGTGTCCTTTAATCTGACTGGATCCTATGTTAATTCGAAACATCTTGTAAGCCTTAATTCATGGGCCTACTTCCACTGCAAGACTTCTCCCAATCCTCGGGTGTACATAACGCCTTTTGATTCGTATTGACCTAGTCTGCGAGGTACCTACCAACAACTCAGTAGCACAGATAAAACACAAATTAGAAGTGCATAGGGGCTGGAGCCTTTAATTGGTATCATGGAAGTTGGATTGATGTGCACTTTGTATTTTTTTTTTCAGCTGCGAATTGACTTGGGAAGCTTGGTTGTTGAAAAAGTGCATGTCACATATTATATATATTGTCGCATATGTCTCAAGAATCTATTTCTATCTTTTCTTTATGAGTTCTTTATTTTGAATATGCTGGCCTACATCTGGATTGAAACATCATGTATCATTTTAAGGTTATTGCATTTAAGAAAGACTTCTCGTGTATTCGATATATGTTTTTTATATGAATCAATTTGCTAAGTTTTGTTTTTTAAATGCTGGAAACTTAATTTTTTGCTTAATGAACCATCCAGATGCTGGTCGATGACATCGGTGATGTGACAATTACTAATGATGGTGCAACAATACTCAAAATGTTAGAAGTTGAGCATCCAGCTGCCAAGGTAGATAATCCGAGATGTGATCATCCTTCTTACTTCTAAACTGTATTATTCCCTACTTATATTCACTGATTTAAATTCTCTATGTCTGCTCCTGTTTTGGGATGCTAGGTTCTTGTTGAGCTGGCTGAGCTTCAAGATCGAGAAGTTGGAGATGGGACAACATCTGTGGTTATTGTAGCTGCGGAGCTGCTAAAGGTGATGTGCAACTAGATCTTATGGTTCAGATTATGATGCAACTATAGTTGCAGTTGTAGTACCATAAGCCATTTGGGAACATCATTCAGTATTCCAACATCTTACCATATTTATATTTTACTGCAGAGAGGCAATGATCTTGTAAGAAACAAAATTCATCCAACATCTATAATCAGTGGCTACAGGGTGAGTTTTGTACTTTTGATTGATGATATGTTTAGCACTGTTCAGATTCTATATTTTTGGATTTTCATGTTCCTATACTTCATTTTCTGTCTTATGGTTATGGTTATAGTCAGTCCGGTTGAAGGTTTAATTTTGTATCTCTAACATGTGTTGGTACCACTTTGTTGTCAATCAGCTTGCAATGAGAGAGGCCTGCAAGTATGTTGAGGAAAAACTGGCTGTAAAGGTATTAACTTCTTTGACCAATTAATATATCGGTGTCCACACTCATATTCTTTCTAAATTCAGTCAAAAGCTTATGCAATGTTCTTGCTTACTCATAATAAATTTATGCGTCTTCAGGTTGAAAAGCTTGGAAAAGATTCCCTCATAAACTGTGCAAAGACAAGCATGTCTTCAAAATTAATCGGCAGTGACAGTGATTTCTTTGCAAATTTGGTGAGCTTGATGCAATTGCTTCACCTTGTATTTTGAGCAAGATGTATTACCCTATGAAATAGTTTTGTGCATGTTGTGGTGGCCGTGAGATTTTTTTTTTGTTGGCATACTGTGATAGTTGGATCCCTTTCAACTATCCTGCTTTAATTATAGTAGTGTTTGACATTTGCTTTTTCCCTTAAAGTGGGAAAGCATAGAGGAGAGAGGCAAGTGATTTCCTTCAGTTTCATTTATTGGGGTTTGGAAACCAAAACCATAGAACAAATTATTAAAAAATGTATCTTCTACTATATTAATGGAAAAGGCTTGGAGGCCAGCTTCACATGGCTGACCTCCAAAGTCTGAAGCCTTCGCTGCTTCAGCATTTACTCGGGAAAAAATTGCTGCATTCCCCATTTCCCATGCGCACCTTCACAGATCTTGTGTTCACAAAAGAAACAAAAAGGTTCTGCATCAGGGCACCTCTCAGACCCCTGCCCCCCAAGCCGGATTCCCTAAAATAAAGGAAAATGAAAAAAGATTCCTGACACCCGCATTGGTCATGGTGGACTTTAGTGTATTATAATGTAAAGGCTTCTTATTGTTCTAAATGATACATTTAGTTATATCTAGGGTTACATTTAGTTCATGTTTAAGAAACCAACTCTTTAGGAAGATAGTCATGGTTTGGATCTTATTGTTCTGGCTGTCATCTGCCTGGGAACCTTGGCTTGCCAAGAGGAGCAACATAGTTTCTATCTTAATGGTACATGGGGCTCTGTCATTTCTTTGCAGACCCAAGGCTTGAGCATAAGTTTGGTTGGATTTTTTTTTATGTTCAGGATCTGCAACTGTTTGTTCTGTCACCGTAACTTCCTTTTTTCCTCTCTTTATAGGTTGTAGATGCAGTTCAAGCTGTGAAGACTACAAATGCGAGGGGAGAAGTTAAATATCCGATTAAGGTTAGTTCCTAAAGAATTGCTGTCTTTTCTCGGTTCACATTGTGCCTTTCCAAATCATGCTTATTGATATGAACACTACAGAATCTGATTCATCCTGAATGAGTTCAAGTTCTTCAGGTTAGATCTTTGGATGATATCTCATTCATTTGCATATCTAAGTTAAATCGTTTGCTGTATACTGTATTTAATGCTTATTGGGCCAAACTTCAAATATTCAGAGATCCGGTAGTTTTGTTTTCCTAAAATTAGATGTTATTTTTTTTTATTATTCAGTAGCCTGTCATTTTTAAGTTTTGAGTTGCCCGTTTATAAAGATTCTAGAATGTCACAGTTTAAATGTTTGAATTCCTATTACCTACTCTATATTAGAGTTGTCATGCTGGCCCTGGATGCTGGCTTGTTTTTGTATTCTCTTGTACCTCTGTTCTGATACAATTACCTTGCCTTTTTATTTTCTCCCTTTATGCAGGGCATAAATATCTTGAAAGCTCATGGAAAAAGTGCCAAAGATAGCTACTTGCTTAATGGCTATGCTTTAAATACAGGCCGTGCAGCTCAAGGAATGCCTACAAGAGTTGCTCCTGCAAGAATTGCATGTCTTGATTTTAATCTCCAGAAGACAAAAATGCAAATGGGTGTTCAAGTCTTGGTCACTGATCCTAGAGAGCTTGAAAAAATTCGTGAAAGGTGATTTTTAGTTCGAATATAATTCTTGTGCTTGCATTAAATTTTTGTCCTGTAACTGATTTAGAAATAGTTGTTCACAGCTTTTGCTCTGCAAGTTATGCACGTACTACGTAGTATGTATATTTCTGTCTCTTTTCTCAACAAATCTATTGTTAGTTCTGTCTATCTTGCACTGCTGAATCATCTAATAATGGAGTGAGTATTACTATGGATGGTAATATGACAATATACAACTTGGCAAAGCCTATTGTAAAACAACTTAACTCCAAACTGCACTAGGAATGAAGGGTCACGTTTCTGTGTGGCAGGCCACACTACTTGCAGAATCATCCTTCTATGGGTGGAGATCAGTAGCGAGAAGTTTTCAAGCTCTCCCACCATTAAAGTGTAGTTTACATACAAACTGTGAAGCAACACAAATTTATGAGGTAGCACACTGAAGCAATACAAAAATATATGAGGTAGCACACAATAAATCTATCTTATCGCAATCTTATTTGAGCTAAATGCTTCTCAATATTATCTGGCATGGTTTAAGAAATACAGGTTATTAGTTTCAGAAAGAGAAGTTAAATTTAATGAATTATATCCACTATGTTGTGAATTGAAAAGGCTCAGAAAAAAAACATAAAAGGTATCCCTAAGTAGGAATGCTTGGTGAACGAGGATTCATAAAACTGACCCTCTGGGGGAAGGCTCAAAGTCATGGTTATAACTACGATTATGTATGTACTGTGTTCGCTAAGCATTAATATTGTCATATGGAATTGTAAGCTCTCAAGGGAGATCTATGATGGTAATGCAAGCTGAGGATATCATAGCAGAGTAATGTCCAAGCATGAATTTGATCCACCGAGGTCACTGTGCTATTTATTATTATTATTATTTTTTGGGCATGTTCCACATGTTTTTGTGGGACCTTTGTCCTTGCGAAAGGATTTTGTTGTGAAAACAACCAAACATCCATGGATAGGGGAGAACGCCATTTATGATTTTGGAATTACACTTCAATCAGATAGGCTGTTATGAAACATTTTTTACATGTGGTCAATTTGAGTCTCTACTCAAACTTCTTTGATTTATACTTCTTACCAAATTTTTGCTATAAATATTATGGCCCCTGGTTGGCTGTATTATCTATGCTGAGTATTTCTTTATATGAAGTTGCTAGAACTGCCTTTTTTTGTAAATTAATTCATACATGCTTCCTTACGCTTTTATTCAGCTTGTCATTTACATTACCAAGAACCTTAATGACCTCTCTCTTTTTGCAGAGAAGCTGACATAACAAAAGAGCGAATCGAGAAAATTATAAAAGCAGGCGCTAATGTTGTACTGACTACCAAAGGAATTGATGATATGTCACTAAAGGCATGTTTTTTCTTTAGTTATTTCTCTGTGCAAATATGCATGTATGAATATGTGCCTTTATATTGGAGTTTGCATTCTTGCGCATACATTTTTTTCTGAAATTGGCAACAGTTATGTTATACAATTGAATTTGGCTAGGTTGCCTAGGTATTTAATATGTTTTTGATTCTGATCCTAGCTGTAGAAATTGCTTCATTGTGTTGAACTTCTGTTCTTCTATCAATCTCTTTGATGATATACCAGAATAATATATGCTAAAGAAATGTAACGATGCTTACTGTGACACAATCCATGAATGAATGTTGTTGGGTATGACTTGAGTTGCTATGCTGGTATGCACCAATTGTCCAAGTTGTTGATAATTATAAATGTCATTTGTGTATTTTTATGACCCAGTGGCAGCCATTCTTGCATTTTACTTTTTGCTGAGAGGAAGAAACTGCCTTCTTATCCTGTCTCACTAACCTTCCTTTTCTACTTTTGGTGATCTCTCTCTCTCTCTCATGGGCATGCACACATGCACCCAATGCCTCCTTCCTAAATCTCCTTTCTCCATGTGTGCTAGTATCTGTTTAGACGAGTTATGCCACTCCTGAGTCTTGTTTTGTTGCAGAGCTTGTACATGCAAACTTATTCTCTACTGTTTTACTTGGATGGATATCCATGCTGCTGTATGATGACCTTTTAGCTTGTCCCTGACTCTTATGATCTATGACACAAGAACATGCATACTTTGATTATGGTGCTTTTATGTCATGTTTTTAAATAAATGTTATTGCAGTATTTTGTGGAGGCTGGGGCTATTGCTGTGAGGCGTGTTCGCAAAGAGGATTTGCGTCATGTTGCCAAGGCCACTGGTGCAACTGCGGTATTTTTCCATTCTTTCTGTTATAGAGATATGAATTTTGATGATTTTTGAAAGTTGGAATGCATTCTTAGAAATTTGGGCATGCATCGGTTTCATTTTACATTTGTTCTGCATATTTTTTATTGCTGCATGATAAGTGTTCTTGTTTTAAATAACTCTGTAGATGCTATTCCAATTTTGTTATTTTGTTTAATGACACATTCTGGAAATCATGTTCTTGAATGCACTACTATAGCATGGTAGGTTTATTTATGTAGGTAATTGACAAAAGAATTAAATACTTTTTTTCCATTTCATCTATCCTTTTTATCCTTCAAAATTTTGGTGGAAATGTTTTCACAGTTTGATTTACCATGGATTTTTAATGCCTTTTTTAAGAAAGTGTCTGGTGTGATTTTTTTCTTCTTGTTTTGAAGTAACTAATTTGTTATGTTTGTTACTTGCTATGACTACTGTATGTATAAAAGAGAAAATTCAGGTAAAATATCTTGAGGTGAGGTAGAGTTTTTGATGTTCCCAAGATGTCACTTTCAAGTATTTCAAAAAGCTACTACACCTGGGTGGTTTTTACCAGTTGGTTTGAGAACATCGATGAGGTTCACCACATGGTAAGCTTTGTGAGGAGTACTGAGCCCTCTTAGATTGAGATTTTCAAAATATCTGGACAGTCTGTCTTTGGCATTACCCTGCCCATGGTATCAAATGTCAATCCAACAATGCAGGATGTTGGTCCTCATGGGGCTTACCTTAAGGGCACCTTGCCTTCTAAATCTTTGCTTCTTTTAGATTTTCTTTGCAACACAATTAATATGCACCTGCTTGAGTATTAAATAGTATAATATCTTGCTTTATTTGTTGATATCCCCTTATGAACTAGAATTGATCCTTTAATAAATTGTAGGACTATATTTCTGCAAATTCTTTATTTTAAAATATGATGAATATAATAAATTAAGATAAAAATTGCTTAAGAGCACTTTACAAATAAAAAATTACAGGAAAGTGACTTTAGGAAGAAAGTTAAATTTTAAAAACTAATTGGCAATGATCAAGTAACAAATCACTTAATTAGGAAAACAATGATCAAGTTGTTAGTTACTTTCCTGTCTTGTCATGAATAATATTAAACAGTTGTCCTCGGCTATATGAATTAATGGCAATAATATTGAACATGTGATATTGGGTTTTTGGAATAATTTGGGATTATGATCTTTGGATTTGATTAAGTCATTCCTTAGTTATGCCGACAGCTTTATGCTAATCTCTGGAGCGGCATCACATCGTGTTTCTCCAAAACCTTGCAATTGATGCTATACCTTATCATCCTGTATGTTTGCATTAGTGATCTTATGCAAGCCTATATGAGGATTATTGGATGAGATAATTCAAACATGGAGAAATCTGACATAGTTGGGAGCCTAAACTTAGGAGCACCATCTCATCCTTAGAATTTTCATTGACCGTGCAATTTGAAGTGGTTGGATGTGATAAACTAACAGTGGAGAGGAACTCAGTGCTCCTGGGCATTGGACTATGGTTATGGGCTTAGCAGGTGTGAGGGCAGACTGACATGCTGGGGTGTTGTTTGATGGCATGATATATCCATAATACATCTTTGAAGATGATCAATACCTTCTGCCAAGAATTTTAGCCATCTTATCTCCTCAGCATGGTTTCCTAGGCCATGCTATTATCATGAATTACCGGCAATGTCGTCAGCTTAATGGCCTACTTGTTTGCCTTTGGTAGCATTAGCCAATGCTGTTGTAGAAGGGTTAGCTACTCTGCCATCAAAGATGTCTTTGGAATGCAAATTCTCCATAATGCATATATATCACGGATTATGAAACTGAACACCCATCAGTTGGAGTAATAGAGCATGTAATAGGGTCTTCTAAATTATTAAACATCTATTTTAATTGATAAAGAGAACCTTTAGTTTTAGAGATTCAACAGTTATGTTTTTCCTCTTGAAAAGGAGGAAAGAGTGAAGTAAAAATAGTTGAGTTACATTCTATAGTTACTTTTTGAAACAAATGTGATATAGATGACCTTGCTGCAGGAAGGTGCCTGTAAAAAGGTCCTGTTGCCATCTATGCTTGCTTGAAAGGAATAGAGAGCTATTTTGTTTATTAACTCCTTGATGAAGTTTATTTTTGCTTTTGGTATTCCTGCAACTTCATCATCAACGTTCTTGACTATTGAATTTTGGATTTTCCTTACCATATATGTCCTAAAGCAGTATGAACTAAATAGAACGCCTTTTGCATGGTTGCTCCTTGGTACATTTTTTGGAAAAAAGATCACAATTATGTTGCTTTTTAAGCTGTGCTTTTGTACCACAGTTTGCCTACACACCTGCATGTTCTGAAAACATAAATGCGCATATTGCACAGGAAACAAAAACATAAATACCTATAAACTTTGTCATTGCCCATAAGGAAAAAACACTTTCAGTTTTTACTTAAATGCATTACCCAATCCATTATTCATGCGCTTGAATTTGAGTCCGGTATCAGGTTAATTTGTTAAAATTAGAAATTTTTACCCTACAGGTGTCCACATTTGCTGACATGGAAGGAGAGGAAACATTTGATTTATCATTTCTTGGATATGCTGATGAAGTTGTGGAGGAACGAATTGCTGATGATGATGTAATTCTGGTGAAGGGCACTAAAAATACAAGCGCGGTTAGTTTTCGTCACTTCATCTTCATCTGACTTGGAGCCTGCTTGCTGAAATCCATGTCTGGAGTAATGCATGGCATTGATATTTTTTCTTTTCTTCTTCCTCAGGTCTCATTGATACTTAGAGGTGCAAATGACTATATGCTTGATGAGATGGATCGATCTTTGCATGATGCATTGTCCATTGTGAAGAGGACCCTTGAGTCTAACACGGTAACCTGATATTGATTTGTGGCTCAGAATTTTTGGTTCTCTGTGTTCTAAATATCAAAAGATAATTTGCTAGACATAGCATTTCCTCACTTGGGAGGTAATAAAACAGAAAATTTGCTTTTTCAAAATGATTACATTTCCATATTTGGTGTCCAATTTTACTTAGAAAGGGCATGCCCTTGTTAGTTGATTGCACTTGGTATTGTTTGTGAAATAGATAGAACAGAAAATATTCTTCAGTTTAGAACTCGAGAGATCAAAAAGGGAACATTTCTTCTGACCTTGCTTCCAATATATTTCAAACTATGGATTATTTTAACAACTGCTTTGTTGAGAGGTTATTAAAGATTTAGTTGTATACATGAAGCCCAAACATCAATCATAATTTTATCATTCACTACTACAGCAGTTTCTCACATCAATTGGTGATGTAGGTTGTTGCTGGCGGTGGTGCAGTGGAGGCTGCATTGTCTGTGTACCTCGAGTACCTTGCTACAACATTGGGATTAGGGAGCAGCTGGCAATTGCAGAATTTGCTGAGTCTCTTCTGATAATACTAAGGTTTTCTATAGCTGCATCTGTGAATAAACGTCTTTTTTTTTTTTGCCCCCTTTGATTGAAATAGAAGCATAAACTTGTGGGTCACAGGTACTTGCTGTGAATGCTGCAAAAGATGCGACTGAATTAGTTGCAAAACTCCGGGCTTACCACCATACTGCCCAAACGAAAGCAGATAAGCAGCATCTTTCAAGGTATTTTGAAGCATCATAATGCCACCCTCCCTCCCCCCACAACCAACAAAAAAAAAAAAAATCATTTGCTAGTTCATTCTTATTTACAATAATATGTTAGTCCCATGTTGTAATGATAAAGCAAATTCAAGCATATCAGACTACTTACATAAAGAATTCCAAAATTAAAGGCTTGATCTTGTGTGAAAAGTTACAAGGCTCGGTGGTTATGGTTAGGATCCTCGTCTTTAATGCTTCTTTTCCATATCGCATTGAATTCATTTAATTGATACTCAAAAAATCATCTAGTGGATTAGTTGGTACTTTTAATTTGAAATCATCATAGTATTGAATGCTCACCCACAATATCAACAATCAGTTCATTTTGAACTTGTTTGTATGGATGAAATTTTTTCGGTCATGGGAAGATCATCTGAAGAATATGCTGTCCCTTTTATTATAACGTTTACTGCTTTGTAATTTCATTGATGCCTTCTCCTTTTACTTTTTGGTAGTGCGGGTCTGGACTATCTAGGGGTTGCAAATTTCATTGACGTCTTCTCCTTCTACTTTTTTGTAGTATGGGTCTAGACCTATCAAAGGGTACAATCCGCAATAACTTAGAGCTGGAGTTATTGAGCCTGCAATGAGCAAAGTGAAGATAATACAGGTAAGGAAAACATTTTGATTTGATGATGTTATCGATCAAGGATTAGTGGGCTTTTGTTTACAGACAATTTGTCCACAAAAAATCAAGAAGGGATGATGCATAAAAATGAGGTGCACTATGATGCTACTAGTGGATCGCAACTCCAGTTATTGTAGTAGTTGAAAAAAGAAACTGAACTGTATTAGCAACCAATTTGTTCCATAACCTTGTTATGTTGGATTGTGAGTTGGGGCAACCAGCCTCCTGTGGAAATACCTCATTGGTTGCTTCTCTTTAAATGCACGAGTACTATAACTCTATTATCTTGTCTCAATTGTTAAGATTCTTGCCAAATATTTTTGGTGCAGTTTGCAACTGAGGCAGCCATTACAATTCTGAGGATCGATGATATGATCAGGCTCATCAAAGATGAACAGCAGAATGAAGATGATTAGATATTAGTTTTGGTGGCCTTAATGTAACCAAATTTACAGTTTTGTGATTCTTGGTAGTTTCTTGTGATTCCATTGATCTAGAGATGGGAACTTCTGCGTCATGTATGTCAATTGTGGTAAATGATGATTGGGGTGCTCATAGACTTACAGATTTCCTATGTTTTGACACAGTAAAATGTTAACAAGTGCTCTCTGCAGTTCAATTGTTGTGCCATCTCATAGTAGTTAGAGCTGAGAATTGTTCTTGTTCTGTAATCTCCGAGGTTTGATTATTGAATGGTTTCCTTTAACCGAATGATAGATTGGATGCCGTAATGCTGAATATACATGATACAACAGCTTGTCAAGTCATGCTAACAGATTGACATTAAGAAATTTCTTCCAAGTTTTGGTTAATGACCTAAATTAATGTAACCGATCTGTCAGTAGTCTGCTTCATATTGGTCTGTTAAGGTTTAATGATGTTATAGAAGCCTAAGAACCGGTTGCTTTGCGAATGAGACTCTAGGCAGCGCATATGCTTGACTTACCGGTTTGATGAAGGCCAAGTCTGAATGGCCGTGGTTTTTATGAGCCTGCCTCTCCATGCATTCCAAGTGGAAATATTTACGTTTCAAGAGTGGGAAGTTTCTGAGCCTGCTTTTTTGAGTGAACAGTGGTGGAGTTTTGGAGGCAATCATGGAGAGTGGAGATATTGTCAAGCAGAACGGAAATTCACTGAAAGGTGGCACACCGATATATACTTTGTGGTGAGTTACCTGTATTTGTACCGTACAGTGTCTAATAGTGGATCATGGGAAAATTACTCCCATGTTGGCATAGCTATTTTTACTTCTTGGTGAGAATTGAGATTTGTGTTACTTCCGAAACTGTCCGGGGAAGTGTTATGTGCACCCAAGAGCATGTTGCAGGAACCAATAGAAAGCTTCGATCGCATCCTGTCCGTTGGAATGAATGGCGAAGTGATCTTATTCAGATCAGCCCTTCACATAGGCCTTCCAGGTCAGAAGCAAGATGGTGAACATTCTTGCGATTCTGAGATGACTGCAACTTCTGATATCACCAGATCCTAGAGATGGAAATCATTCTTAATTAATCTGTGCACGTAATCTTGTATCATTATAATTCTGATGCGCAGAATTCTGTATCTTTTATGATTGAGGAACAGAAATACATTCAATTGAAGTAGCGGGGAAACAGCCAGACAGAGATCCACCTCAAAAAAATATTGGAGTGGCGGCATCTAACACGAGGAGGCACCAAAATGCAAGCTCCATAAAGGTAAAAACAGCATGAAAACAACATTTCACCCTTTTGATCCATACCCTCCCCTAGCAGATTGAGGGCTTCCTTCAGCCTATAGTCTGCTTCTGATGATACTACGAAATCTCTTTCTTGTAGTCATGCAACTTCAGTCAGGTTTTCTTTGTGTTCTGTAAGACACGCAGAGGTACAAGATCAAGCAACAAGCATACCTAGCGAGGCCTGGAGATGGATAACATGGAAGATACAAACAAAGATATACTCAAAGTCGTCAAGGAATGCGGAGCATTATGGCAAAACAACTATCACGAACAATAACTGGAGTTTGAGCATTTAGCTCTATTGGATGATAAAAGTGGCGACAACTTATGATGGAACAGCTTGCTGAGATATTTTGCACTTGTTACTTTTCTTTGAAGAAATACTCCAGGGTTGGAGCCAATATCCCTGATGGAGTGTATTTTCAGAATACAACAGCAGCAGGCACAGATATATAGTTCTCAATATCGAATTGTTTTACCAAGTATCATGCTTGACAAAATGCTATAGCATTATTATTTTTCTCCCGACTGAAATAGAATGGGTTTATAAAATCTTGGATACATTCTGTGCAAGACCCATGCTCAAGCTTTACTGGCATCTTCTTTTCGTATCATATGCTAGAAATGCAAGCGAGCGATCTAAAGGAACAATAATCTTGTTTCCTCAATAGATGTGAGCCATACAGCTGTGGTATGTGAATGGCTAACTAGCCACCAGCTTTTTTTCTTTATTAACATTTCAATTCAAACGTATTTTCTTTCGACACTATTGTCCTACTATTTAATTCAAACCCATCATAACTCTCGTTTCTATGAGATTGTTAATATAAATAATAACTGCTAAGATTAGATCACAACATGCGTATTCAAGTTTGAAAGATATACCTGCGGAGACTATTGAATACGTTTTTAATCACCTGGAATAATAGTGGCTGGATCTTCCTTCCTTGCTCCTCACAAAGGTAGCCGTTATGGGGAAGCTATAACCATACGGAGAGAAGAGGGGGACCTAGCTTATATATGGAACATAAAGGAGCTTCCATTAAGGCTCCAAACCTAATTGGGTTTCCTGGCCTACATACCAAAAGTACACAATAAATAGGACTCAATCTATACATCAAGGTGCACCAAAGCCATAAAACAAATAATCACACATCATATTGGGCTTAATAGTACCATTCTGAGCCATACGTTAACCGTTTTATAAACAAAAATACGAATCAGTGTAAGCTCATATTTTGATTATTCTAACATTCTCCCACTTGGGCGAACACGGATTGTCATATTATTTAAAAACTTTGTTTTGAAAACGACTTCGGGTTAGACTACAAAGTGGCACACATATAGCTCAATGATAATCATCTTGGATACATGATCCGGTCCAACAAGAAATCAACATGGAGCATGGAAGTCGTTAACCCATTTAATCGATGTAGACACTCCACAGTTACAAATGCTAAATCCTTATCGACATGGATCCCAATCCTCCAATCAATGTAATAGTATGTAGTATGAACTTAGCACAAATGTGATCAAGGTGTGCTATTCATATGTCCTCATAAATGCTTCAAAAGAAGCCACATGTCTCAAAGAGACTCACATATGTTTTTGCTTATATCTCGAGATCAAAATGATATCATAATAAAGACATATGTGCATGCATGCTCAAATAATTATATTCTGTGCACAAATACAGATTATAATAGGAAGATAATATTTTTTATAATTGGAGAGGCTGTACCGAGCATATGGGTTGCTACTACCTGTAAAAGGATCAAGCCAAATATAGTTCTTTTACATAATAACTCCCACTAACCAAAAACATCAAAGGTTTCCACAATACTCATATTAGAATATGTGTCTTAAAGACTTTCGTTGCGAGTCCTTAGTCAATGGGTTGCAATCATTGATTTTGTATTTATATGCTTATTTTTGTTGCCCTTCTTTAACTTTATCTCTTTCCACCAAGTACTTGATGTCTATATGCTTAGAGCCACCAGAACTCTTGTTATTCTTTGAAAAGAACACCGCTACACTATTATCACAATAGATGGTAATTGGTCTCGAGATGGAATCAACAACTTTCATTCCTGAATAAATTCTCAACAAATGGCTTGGACTGTAGCTCCATAACATGCAAAATTCAGCCTGCATGATAGAGAAGCCACTAGAGTTGGCTTAATACTTTCCAAGAATAGTACCACCAGCCATCAGAAAACATAACTGAAGTTGACTTCAAATCATCTTGAATCCTGCAAATCAGAATCTGAGTAGCCTGCCACCTCAAGATGATTGTATGCTGAAAGGTAAGCATATGACTTCAGTCTTTTTCAAATATCTCATAACTTTCTTAGTGCTTTCCAATGCTCTTGTCCTGGATTCGATTGAAATCTACTAAGGACGCTTACTGCATAGGCTATGTCAGGTCTAGTGCAAACTTGAGCATACATCAAGCTCCCTACAGCATTGCATAGGGTATGTTTTTCAAAGATTCTCTTTCAAGTTCATTTCTCGGACACTGGGCTTTGCTAAACTTATCCCTTTTACCATAGGTATATACCGGGTGCACAGTTTTGCATATTGAACTCTCTAGGATGCGTCGTATGTATGTCTTCTGTGAAAACCAAACAAACATGGCCTCATGCATATTCAATTTCTAGTACAAAAGAAGCTTTTCATAGAGATCTCCATTTAAAACGCTGTCTTAACATCCATTTGATGAAGCTCCAAATTATAGTGTGCTAAGTGCATGATAATTCTAAAGGAATCTTGGATGAACCGGTGAAAATCTCATTATAGTCAATGCCTCTTACTAAGTGAACCTTTTGGCAACCAGTCTAGCCTTTTGTCGTTCAACATCCCTTTTGAGTCTAACTTGGATTTGTAAACCCATTTGCAACCTATGGCTTAACATGTGGTGGAAGTTTAATAAGTTTCAAACTTTATTTCTCTTCATAGAAAATATTTCATCTTCCATGGCATTCAGTTATTTATCGAGTCAAGTCTTGTTAATGCTTTTTTATAAGGGACGGGATAATGTTACGCCAATATTAAATCACTCTCTAGTAAATAGACAATATGGTATTAGGCAAGGCTGATTTCTTTCTCTTTGTGGTCTCCTAACTTGTGGTTCAAAAAACTAACTCAACATGTGGAGTAGGAACGTGAGGTCTTCTTTCCACCGATGGGGTGAGAGAGTATCGAACACTCGACCTTAGGATGGCTTTTAAGAAGAGGTGGGACAACGGCGCGCGACCGAATGATGCCCAGGTTCTTCTTTAACTATGGCAATTAGCTGAGAAATAATCTTTCTTGTACAATGGAAATTCGAACCATAACTTGATCCGGTTCAGGAACAGTTTTCTTTAATACAGAACTCCACTATTACAATATCATTCTCCAGAAATTTCGCTCTAATGGACTCAACAATTCTAGTGCACGATTAGGATATAGAACTTATAGCCTTTGATCTATAATTCTGGTGTAGATTTTGGGTCTAATTTCTTTTCAGTAGGATTACAAATCCTAACCTCAACTGGGCAGCCTCAAACTCTAAAATGGGCTAAATTGGGTTTACGACCTGTCCACAATTCAAAAGGAGTTTTCTCAACAGCTTTACTAGGAATTGTTCAGAATGTACATATAGATTTCAATGCTTCACTCATAAGAATTCTGGCAAATTTTGTTCTACTCATCATACTCTGACATATCCTTCAGAGTCCGATTAGCCTTTTAGAAAACATTTTGCTTAGGTGTTTTGGATTGGTGGTATTGAGGAACTATCCCAATTCTTGTAAAATCTACAAAATCACCATGTTCTGATCGGACTCGTCATACTTACATAGTATTCATCACAACGGTCAGATTTCACAATTTTAATACTCTTCCCACTTGCTTTTCTATTTTCATTTTAAATATATCTTTGAATTTCTCAGAGCGAGAGATTTATCATTAATCAAGTAACATAACTATACACGAGAAATCATTACGAAGGTTATGAAGTATTTATTCCACATATAGTAGAAGGTACGGTCTACTAATATCGGAGTGAATAAGATCCAAAAGACAATCGCTCCTAGTAGATCCTTTCTTGTATTTTTTTTTTTGGTCAATTTTTTCCTTATGCATCTATTAAGTGTCAAATCAAAAAATTCAGAGAGGGCATAATCTCAGCTTTCATTAATTTCTCCAGTCGCTCTTTGAAATGTGCCTAAATGCTTATGCCACAATATAGAGGAACTTCTTACAGCCAATATGGGAAGCCAGCATAATGGCATTGTATAATATAAGCAATTAAGTTTTTTTTTTTTGTTAATGATTAGATGCTAGGGTTGTTACACTATTAGTTCTTGTAATTATTAGGGTTGGGCGGTCTCCCTTTGATTACCAAGACTAATCAAATTCCCTCAGAAAGTTGGTGCCTGCAGAGGTTTCATTGCAACAACCGACCTTCTAAGCTAAAATCCAAAGCAAAAGGGTATTCAGATGATTACAAAAGAACCCTTTTACCATGCAGTAGTATAATCATATCAGTCTTAATTTCTCTTTGTGAGCACTCTAAAGTTCTAGTTGACCCAACGCCAGGGACACCGGTTAAGGCCATGCTTGAGGAAATAGGACGCCAGTGTGCGGTATCTAGTATTCAATGTTCAACGTATGTCACCTACTCAATCTGTCCACAGCAAACCTTAACGAGTAGCAAAAGGGATGGGTGCATTCTTCCTCATCTAGATTCTGCATGGGAACTTTTCTTCTTGCCTTCAGCATTTTCTTATGTTGCCAGAGCTTCCAACAGGCACTACAAAACATTTTAAGTTTGATGCATGTGATGTAGCTAGTTTCAATTGGAGATCGGTGAGCTATAGTTATGCTAAGCTAATAGAGCATAATTCAGTATCTTATCTCACGACGATTTGGTTTCACAGGTTAGGATGGTGCTATTTTATATCTCGTTTCCATCTCACATAATATTTTCAGTCAAGATTTCAATAGCAGACAATTAGCTTGAAAGGGAAGAGGCATTCAAAACTACGGAAACAACATATTTTATTTAATATCATCCAAATATGATGCATGCAATAATGGATGATAACATATCTATTAATCAACTTGGGCTATTAATTAGATAGTCCGTAATCAACTTGAAAAACATATAAGTCTAATTACGGTAAGAGCTTTGGTGCATCATTGTAAAGTCACCTTTGGGCTAACAATACAACACGCTATAAGGTACTCTTAGACATATCATGAAGCCAATTAACAAAATCACATCAGCTTTCAAAACACCATCGCTTTGGCAGAAGAAGGATTCTAGCCTTCTAGGCTAATGCAATCCATTAATACTTCATGCATTTTTCTAAATCATCATACACAATAAACTTCGGGTAAATATTGCATGCAATCATCTAGAAAAATGCAATGCTACCCTTTTTTTTTTGAGAAAATCAGATAAATATCAGTGAATGTGCCACTTGGTGGCTACCACCACTTCAACTTCAAAATATTCTCTTATGGGAAAATAAGGATATCTTTATGCCAACAAATTTTAATCACAAAATGATAGTTATGTGACAAAATCATAACCATTAAACATGCTATATCATAATCAAAATCACATGTGATTTAAACAAAAATGTTAATCACAAAATTCAAGGCATATATCGCAGCAAGATATGTCCAAAATTTAACACTTCAATAATTAATATGCATGAGGGCCTAATTCAAATTATTCAGTATTTAAACATAATTAAATGGGTTACTAACTCTTAGCCCCAGCCCAAAATCATTCGGGGTCCATTAGGATGCAGTGCAAATAAATAAACATGGGTTGACTAAATAAAAGGGCCCAACTTGCAATTATGGACCTATTCAAGTTAGGCTTAGTAGGCCCAAGCCCAATCAAAAGGGAAAAACCCTATATCTTTTTTTTGGGGGGGGATGTAAGCAACCCGTGGCAGCTCCCATGGCAGCCACGGCGCCGGCACACCCGTGGCCAGCACCCCGCCGGGCGCCGCGACCCATGAGACGCGCGGCCGGCCGTGGGGTGGCCGGGAGAAGGCCCCCATGGCCTGCGGCCGCCGTGGGGTGGCCGGGAGAAGGCCATGGACTGCAGCGGCGGCGGCGTCCGCTGCTGTGGCGCCATGGGGCGTCCGTCCGCCTGCGGTGGTGGCGGGCGAGCCGCTCGGCCTCCTTCCGCGGCCGTCGCACAGCACAGAGGCGTCGGCCAGCGAAGAGGAAGGCCCCTTTTCCTTTTTTTTTGAAACAACCTATGGCTGCCTTCCATGGCAGCCACCATGCTGGCCACTGCGAGTGGCGGGACGTCCCAGGTCGCCGCGGTGCCAGGAGGCGCACGGTGGCCGTGCGGCGTCCGGAAGCAACCCCGCCAGCCGCGGGACAGCGGCTTCCGGCCGCAAGAGAAGGGGATTTGAAACAGGAAGAAGATGAAGTCTGCGGGAGAAGGTAACAAGAAGTTTTTTTTTAATCCGAAAACAATATGCAATCATGTTCTGGGAAATTTAAATTAAAATCAAATCAGATATTTGATTATCCATGAAAAATCTGTGTATACAGATTTATGCAGAAGATCCATTCACCAATGCATAAAATTAATTCGTAAGTCCAGATGAAATCATAATTGTGTATGAGGATTCTAATCCTAGTATGGAGGCACTGATATCAATTGTTAATATAAAAATAATAACAAGCAAAGATTAGAATCACAAACAATAGCGTATTCAAGTTTGAGAGATATACCTGCGGAAGACTATTGAATACGTTCTTTAATCACCTGGAATAATAGCGGTTGGATCTTCCCTTCCTTGCTCCTCACAAAGGATAGTCGTCAATAGGGCAAGCTATCAACCATACGGAGAGGAGAGGGGGACTAGCCTATATATAAGAAACATAGAGGAGCCTTCCCATTAAAGGCTCAAAACCCTAATTGGGTTTCCTGGCCTATATACCAAAAGTACCACAATAAATAGGACTCAATCCTATACATCCAAGGTGCACCAAAGCCCATAAAACAAAATGATCACACATCATATGGGCTTAACCATAGTACCATTCTGAGCCATACGTCTAACCCGTTTTAATAAACAAAAATACGCAATCAGTGTAAGCCCATATTTTGAAATTATTCTAACATGCAGATAGCCTATTGATAAAATGTCCATGAATGCATCTAAAGGGAACCACAAAACAGCTCCCCCAGCAGGTGCAAACACTGAAGTACTATAGGTGACTTACTGACCATTCACACATAGAATACAGCCATAATACTGTGCAATGTGACTGGCTAATTAGCCACCAGCCTAATTCATGTGTATGATGGAAAAATTTCCCATTAAAAACCTAATTTCAAGTACCACATTCTTCTTTGCTACAATGCAAGGGAATGCATCTAGGAGGAACCAAAACTTATTTTCCACACTTCGATGCAAACTAAAAGCCCCGTAGGTGAAATTACTGACCATCCACCAAATATCACAGCCACAGCAGCTGTGGCATGTGATTGGCTAACTCGCCACCAGCAAGAACAGCCTCATTAACATAACAAACTTCTTTCTTCAATCAATATCAATCACAAAGTCCGCTTATAAAGTTGAAATCTTGTATCGTGTACCAACTCACTATAGCTGACGACAAGACGTGTATTAGGGAAAAAAATAAAATTTATTCTAAACAAAGAGGCGTTTGCTCGGAGAGGATAGATACGTTCGCATCTGGGAACTCTTCCTGAAAAGCTCCTCCTTCTTAGCCTTGAGACAACTGATTCGGTAGCATCTAGGAATTAGCTCCAGCTCTCGAACGCCGACGGCGACCGCATGGCTGACGGCGAGGAGGTCGACGCCTTCGTTACCTCGGCGGACGCCGTGGTGGACGCCACGGACTGGGGCCAGCGAGTCCGCTGGGGTTAGGGCAGTATAAGACGAGCACCAGGCACGTGCGTTTCAAGTCAGAGTAAACGTGGACGGCCGTGATCCCATCCTTTCGCATCAATGTTTTTTAAACTTTATATTTATTTTTATCTCATAAAACGCTATTTTCCTTAAATACTTCCAATACAACATCTCTTCTAGCATAGCACCCTTAATAAAACTATATATTTTTAATTAAAAATAATAAAAAGTTAAAATTATTTTTTGTCCTCAATCTAATAGTCTTAAAAATATTTTTTTTCACATCTTCCAATTAAGAATATTGTAATTATTTTAATTTAAAATTATTTATTTTTAATAATATTTGATAATATGGATACATATGTAAAAAAAAATTATAAAAATAAAATATTAAAACAAGTATTTTATGAATGTGTATATATATATATATATATATATATATATGTAAATTAAAAAATATATACATACAAAATGATATTTAGAAGAGTGTTGGTGCAAAATTTTTTTTTTTCCCCTATTGTGTTCTCCCATGAATATACTCTTTTATTATTTTTGCATTTATTTGTTTCTGAACGTACAAATAAAAGAAATAAAACAAAGGGGCGGGTTTAAACTTTAAAGGATGCGTTTTGGCTTCCCGTTCTGAGGTCCGATTGTGTAGCCGCTTATGATTTCATCAGAGCGTCGGTTTTCAAGCGCCCCAGTAGACTACGGTTTGAGTTGCCCGCATGTCATGTTTTTATGCGGCCAAAGCGGACTCCGAGCATCGGTCCCGATCTCAAAAGCCCTCGATAAAATCCTAATCCCCGTCTCCAACGGTCTTCGCTCCCTCGACCTCTCTCTCCATTGGCTAAAACCCTAACAGTAACCCTAATTTTCCAATGGCTTCGACCTCCGTCCGATCAGTAAAACCGCATCGCTCTATTCTTGGCCTCAGGTCATTCGCGCGCCAAGTCGAAGACGGCCGCGCCGATCGCCGCCCTTCGCTGGCGGGTCCGCCGCCAATCCCTCCTCCTGCTCGCCGGTTCTCACCCTTCTCTAGGTCAGCGAGTCGTAATGGCAGTCTGCAGTATTTCTTTGGTTTCTGGTCGTATTCTAATGAAAAAAGTTGTCTTTTTAAAGGTTGCCGGTGGAGCGGGGATGCTGCGGCGGATCTCTTCTCCGCTTGCACAGCGCGGTGGCGGCGGCGAGGCTGACGTCGCGGCTGAGCTTTGACGTCTAGGAGTTGCCGCGCGCTCTCACAGGTATCCTCTGCCGCACCTATCCCGGACTCTAATGATGTGTGTTCTATCACTGTTTCGACTGCTCTGTGAGTAGCTCTGCTTCGAGCTCTTTGTTCTCTTATAAAAGATTCCTGCTTTCCACTTTGTTGCCAATCAATGTGGCGTTTTTTCTTTGTTTTCTCTTTTTGGATGTAGCATGGTGGTGACCTGGGTATGAATAAAATGGAGGGAGTAGATTATAGATGGTTGATAATTTGGGGTCTGAGTGCAAGGATTTCATGTATTTGTTTTTAAGCTGTTGAATTATGGGATTTGAGTGCAATAGGTGAATGTTTGGAGATGACGGTATATTAATATGTGACGTAACCTGATGCTGGTGCATGGTGGTGTAGGTAGGGTGTTAATATAGGTGGTCATTGTTGTTTGGTGGTTTGCAATTTTTGTGCATACCAATGTGCTGTTCCTTTCCTTCTGTGCCTATGAAAATTTCGCATTCCCTTGACATCAAAATTAAGCACTGAACTAACCAATTGCTAGCTAATACTACTTTAGTGGATTGTTCTGATGCTTCTCAGTTGCAGTCATACACCCAAATATGGTCTGTTGCAGCACTTTGGGAAATGATACTCCCTGACTGCACAAAAAAAAAGCTGAAAAAAACAAAAAAACTGAGAAAGAAAAAGGATCATAACAGTGTAAATAAAAATTAATACATATTGTAAAAATTCAGCAAATGAACATCCATAAATATACTCAGTAGAGTCTAAGAAAAATGATTTTTAACTCTTTATTCATTTAATTTCAGAATGTAGTAAGTTGATGTAGAATGATCTTCAAGGCTTTGAAAACCACACATATATGATTTCTTTCAAGCTTTATCATTTTCTATCAAAAGCAATAGTTCCTTCATAATGTTAATGGAAGGGAAGTAACTACCGCTTACCTACTTCTAGGTAGAAAGGAGAGAAAGAAAAGTCATATGAGATAGTTTAGAGCTCATTCTGTGGTGTGTAAACATGTAAGTTGTAGCCATCATTCTTCTTTGGAAAGTTTAGAAGGGGGAAAAAAAGTTTGACTGATTACAATTTTAGGGGCAACGGTGGGTACGGCTTGTTGGTAAAAACTTGCATGATCCAGATGAGCTTTTTTTTAATTAGTTCTCAAAATCCTCCTTAGAAGAGATATCTGATAACTACCTAGATGATGATTCCATATTGTTATGAGAAACGATATCGATGTGATAACTAAGATAGATGAGGAAAAAGGGGAAAAAGGAAAAAATACTTATGAATCAGAAGCAGAGCAGGATCCTGGTAATTTTCAATTGAAAGCAGAATGCCCACTTGTCATGAGGAAAAGATGTGGTGCAATTCAACGCAATAAAACCAGGAAAAGAGAATGAATATCTGCAGATTAGGACAAGAGAATCATGGCATGCATGGTTGGTCAAATTTTTGTTTTAGGGTTTTGAACTTCAGCTTTTGGGGATGATTAACTTGACTTGGACCAACAATTTGTATATATTTGCTTTTTGGATAGATAAACCTAGAATGATTCAAAGCAACTCAACTAAACTATGCCTTAATCCCAAACTAGATGGTGTGGACTACATGAACCCTTCTCCTTCATCTCGCTCGGTTTAGGGCCTTACATTCGGAAAGATATTGATATATTAAGTCCTCACTTACTACTTCAACCCATGTGATTTTTGGTCTACCTCTACCCCCTTTTCTTCTATATGTATCAAATCACTCTTTTGTACTAGTTTATCCTTTGGTCTATGTTGTACATGCCCCCAAACCATCTAACTAGAATGATTAAAAGCTGTGGAGCAATATTTTTTTTTTAAAGTTAAATGATGATAAAAGAAACTCATATTAAACTATATATTTGAAATATTAATTGAACATGGCTAGAAAATCAAGGTCTTAATTTAATATAAATTGTATTATTGGTTTACTCTTAATTGATGATTTTTTCACATAAATATTGTTAAATATGTTGAAACTTTTACATGTTCTTAAGATTATATCGTAACTTAGTGCATAGCTGTAGATATATGAATGCTTCAATGGTGATTAAGATTACATATTAGGTTAGATATAAACAAATTTAAATGTTCCCTAGAGTGTACAATTTCATCAGAATTAGTTCCAGGACAAATAGAAATAATTTCCTTCCCAAAAAGGTGGGTAACTAGAAATTGGGTGGGGCCAGGTTGACGGCATTCAATATCTATTGGTAGGGCTAGAAATCAGAAATGTTCTTTCTAGCTGAATATTTAGATTCTAGCATTGCCGGATATCCAGCAACATTATGCTATCACAAGTAATCAATTAGTCTTTAAGTGTACGGTGTAGATTGAATGTGGCGATTGTGATTGTTATGTGAATATGGGTCAGTTCAAGCAGATCTACTAAGAAGTTACAGTTTTCCTGCTGCCAGCATCTCTGTATTCTTTGGTTTTTCAAAAAACTATAACAGAATATGGATATTAAACCAATCTGAACATTTCTGTAATGATACTCAAGATGCTTCAAATTTCAATTAGTTATTTGTCATCTTTAGATAAATGCATCTATCAGTTCCTCTTCTAGTCTCCACCATGTACCTAGCATTTTATAATCAAATTACATGTGAAGACTATTGGACGAACTTCATTGAAAGAACATGATCTGATTTATTTCAATCTGGCTCAAGGAAGCCGAAAACTCAAGTGCTTCTCGCAAACTTATGCTTCCACTGCTTCAGTATGCCTATAAACACAATGTAAGATCTTTCTCTGGTATCTGATATGGACATAACCATGATTAAGGGCAAAGAAAAACATTAATGGGTCTCTTGTGTTTTATAAAGGATCAGAACTTTACTTATTCGCTCTATTTCTTTCATCTTGTCAGACCAACTTAAATATTTGGTTCCTGCAGTCATACGAATTTGCTAGTGCTTGAAAGGAATAACTTCAATGCTTGCCAGTTTTGCTTTCCAGAATTCTCAAGTTTGAATGTTTTTGTGACATGTCATGGATTAACTTGCTACACATGTAACACCAAAGTGAAAGGGATACTCGTTTGCTTGCATGACTAATCCAACTATTTATTGGGTTATATCCAGAATGAGTTGTACTGAAGTAAAGATGAACTTTCGAGATGTGAAACATGCGAGTCATTTTTTTTTGTTTTTGGTGAACTATCGGCTAATCGCTGTTCTCTTTTCTTTTTTTATTTCAATCTTTTGGTCGCACAAATCAATGCACTCTATTGGAATGCTGCGTAGCATTCCATGGTTAGCAGAAAATTTTGTTGTCACTATGATCTGCATATGCCTATTTTCTGGAGGAGCCCTTGTAATATAATATATAAAGACACCGTCATTGTTTTAATGTGTGCATCATGTTTCTAAGCATGCATGATCAAAACTTAATTGTGTAATTATGAAGTCATGGTCATATGCATAAAATTGAATGGCAAATTGGGGGCTTCCATCTTCACTTGTCATACAAAACATAGGAAGGACAAAGTATACGATAGCGAGTCATCCTTATCACATTCCTCCTCAAAGAATTTGAAACCATCCTATGATGCAATTCTCAGGAATAAATGTGCATTTTCAGATAAAAGAAGAGTGCTATAGAATTGTCACCAGTGACTTTCTTGGCCACTCTAATGTTTCTCAAGACCAGAAATTACAAGAGCCGTTTAATCCTTGTGGCTCTGAAAGTGTCTGTCCGGGCACATGGTCATATGCATGCGGTTACAGGATGATAGGATTCCTTCTCAGAAGGATAGTTTGTTAGGTTTGATTACTCATAGCCCTAAGCTATGCAGAGAAACAGGAAGTTCTTTGTGAAGGCAGAGAAACAGTTTGGTGAATTTTTAAAGGTTTGCAGGTGTCAGAGATAAAGGGACATGCGACTAGGAAGGAGGTTGGAGTAACTTGACCGATAATACACACTTATTAGTTAGGAAAAAACAGAGCCGCAGCTAAACAAGTTGTCAAGAGCTTGAGATTACTGATGCACTCATGATTTAAGATTACTTTGTTGTAGCTAGAATTTGGTTTTCTGCAAAGTTAAGTATTGCTAGATCTAGAATGAATTGATTAAAATAAATTTTTGAATGAAAAAGTGTTAATATTAATTTATTGCATATTCATCACTTAATAAATCATAACAATATTGTCCTTCTCCCAGATGAAAATGATGGTACGTGAAACATTTTGCTTCACCTCTTTGCTGTTCCTAAAGGTGGGTCTTTTCCTGTTTCTGCAGCATACACAGTCATGGCTTTAGGTTGAATTCTGTCTCGTCTTTTTTGTTTTAACAGAAGATATTCCTTCTTGCTTGGATATTTACCTTTGTTTTGCAAACAATTAACATGCCCTGCCTCAAGCCCTTCTTTTAATTCTTACTCAGTATACTAGAGTTGTCACTTCATGTTCTCTTCTTCTAATTCATATGTATTGTTTGTCCCATTTAGAGGTTGGTCTATCAGCGCCAAGGTGATAGCTGAAGCTGATTAACGTGGAAACATTTTTGGACATGGAAGAATTTTGTGGTAGCTCTCCGCTGCTGATTGTGTAAGCATAAAAACATTTTTACAAACCTTTGAAAACATAAAAACATCAAATGTTACCTAATTCTTCAGTTCGGGTGATCAAACAGAAAAAAGAATTTATGTCTTACAGGCATGCATGCCACCAGCGCGCTTATTATATGGCATTTTTTCGTTGCATATATATTTTCCCCCTGGATGCATTTATTTTATTTTATTTTATTTTTTATGATCCAATGTGTCACATTTCCATCAACTTACTGTAGGACGTTGGAGTCTATAGCAGACCAACCTCTTCTCTAATAAGAGTGAAGGGGAGAGAAACTTAGGCCAATTATCATTCTCCATCTGGATGATAAAGTGATTGAAATTATATAAGCTAATATAAAAGATACACAAATTAGCCTTTGGACAAAATTATTAAAAATGTGGTGAATCCGATGTCTCGGAGGGATATATAATTTTTTGTGTCACCACCAGCAAAACTTATATTCTTATAGGCCGCTAGTAATCCAAATCTCCCCACCAAGAAGAAATGGAAGTTTGTCATCTTGATTTTAAGATTGGAATCCTCACAACAAAATTACTTCATCTCATGATCATGTAATAAGCTTCATTAAGTAAACCATTCTGTTACCGTACAATGAGGCAGCGCGACCTGGCCAGGATTTGTCCCTTTCCATGCAGGCTGCATTTTCTTGAAAGATTCTTAGGCCTTGCCTCTCTGAGTGTGTGCGTGTGTGAGAGAGATTTGCTGTGACATCTACAATTCCTGGTTTCATCCTTTGTTCTTGTCCCCTACCCCATCGAAGGATTTCCTCTGCTTTCTTTTTCCCTTTTTTTTTCCAATGATCAAAACGAAGTAATGGCATAAGATGTTGCGCCGGGACACCAACTGTGTTTCTGATGGTAGTCGGAGGTGGATGCCAAGTTCATAATTAAATGTGAGCAAAGAGGGATCTTTCTCATAGACATTCGATTGAAAATATTGATGCAGAAATTAAAAACATATACATGATGTGGCTTCACTAGTAAAAAATTAATTAAGGTGACCTTCTATGGGTACTATAAGCTGCTGATAAGGACCATAGAAGCTGGATGCGAATTAAACTGTCTGATGGACCTAGCTCAACTCTGTTTTTTAAAGCTCAAGATCTTATTTAATGCAGATGGCGGTGTGTTCCAGTGAGTACAGATCCTCTAAGCCTACAAGCTGCAGCCCTATCCTTCTGTAGGCTCCGACATCTTTGCCACTTAGTCAAGGCACGCGGGGATTGATATCCGGAATAATACGTGCAACTGGATCAAAATCTAATTTGACAATGGGTTTTCCCGATTCCAATCCATCTGGTGACGAGTATATGGGGAGCTGCTGCTTTCGAAAATGTTTCATGAATGCCTCATCTTCATGGTTCCCTAATACAACATGAACTAAGGTTCAGAGATCGAAAAGTGGAGAATTATTTATGAATTGAGATATCTGATAAACCATTGAGATATTTGGAAAACTAGACAATAACAGAACGAAAATATGATTATCATGTTAAATAAAAGAGTTTCAGTATGGAATAGAATCTGTGGTAATACAGTAAGAGGAAACTTAATGAACCCTTCTTGCGGATGAAGGTTAATAATTCAGGTTTCTTTTTTTAAGGATTTCAGGTTCAGAAGGTGGCGTTGTCCATATTCAAAGGCTTCTGCGATGCCCCATTCCAGCCTTGTTCAACCCCTATGGCTCTATCCTACCCCACCACCACCGCCCAGCCTGGCTTAACCCGGATAGTAAACGGTTCCCATTCCAAGTCCAAAAGGAGTTATTCTCGCTAGCACCGCCTAAGAACTAAGATATAGACGGCAAATTTCAGCGGATGTGTCTTGTTTTGAAATTTTTATGCAGACTGAGATAATAATCGGCATATTTTAATACTTTGGCATGGACTAGCGACTGAAGCCAATACAAACTAACGAAGCAAGCATTGGGTCATGGCTAGGGATGTTTGAGAAGAGCCGATATGAATATTCTATTTTTTCCCAACTAAATGGGGTTGGTTTTAACTCAAATTAAATAAGAATGGTTTCGGTGATTATTGGTTGGGTCATCTTGTGATTCATCCAAATTCACGCGAACATTGTCTCCCACCCTCGGCTGTAGTTAAACATAGCCCTAGATATAGCTATGTTGAGAGGATCCAATATAAATATTTTATTTTTTGTTGAACCAAATGAGATGATTTTAACTAAAATTAAATGAGGATAGTTCCGGTGATGGTCAATGCTAGATTATAGGTTGGATTATGGTTCGAAGCCAGTCAGCCTTGTGATTCACCCAAATCCACGTGAACAATGTCTCCCACCCACGACTGTAGCTGAGATATTGGGATTTGACTTCGCTGCTCAATGGCCCTGGATATACCCCACCATAGCTCTTGGATCAAGGTCTAACGTGTAGGTTTGCGCATGCGTGGACTCCAATGGAGTGAGCCGCTTAGGACACCATTTTCTTTGGCTTTAATATATTGAAACCCACCCACTTGAGAACTCACGGTATGAGTTTAGTTTTTGTCGTCTTTTAGATTTAGATGTGCGAGGGAAACTTCCATAGTTTGGCAAATAAGAATGAAGAGTTCGAGGAAACTTGGAGGAAGACGTGGATGGGTTTTGGTTAAAAAAAAAAAGTAGGTGACTTGAGGTAGTTGGTTTGCACGACTCTGGAAGCATAACATGTGCTTTTCTGTCCTCCCACTTGCCACTTCATTACAGATATCCAACAATCAATGAAATTTGTCCATGCCACTTGACAACATGGTAAAACCTGCTACGTACCAAAATAACCAGTGAAAATTCTGTGGGTTTGTGTTTAAAGAAGTGATATCCAATTCCCTATCTGTTTTCAAAATTCCTAAAATTAACAATTCTTTATGTCCCTCTTGTGATGAGAGGTTGGAAGACGATTTTTTTTTTTGATTGTCCAATTCGAAGCGGGTCGAATTGGCTTGGGTTTGAAAAATATATGATCCGGGTTGCCCGTGCACCTACACAAAATCTAGGCTCATTAGCTGAATGGTTCGCTGGTTCTCAAACTTGTGCATGGATTCCGACTCATATAGACTATAGCTGGCTGGAAGACTGGAAGCTAGTTCGCTTGTAAAGTGTTTGGATTTGTACTCGCGTCAGAGATATAGGTTTGAACCTTGCACTCACCGAGCTTGGGATGGTTTGGGGAAGCTTGAGAATAATGGAATCAATTGTACATTTGTACCTGATAAAAATTAGTGAACCGATTCCTAATCCAGTCCTCGGCTAAACCCACGCACCGAACATTAAAGTTGGATGCGGCTCAAAATCTTGGGCTAACACCAGTAGACTGCATTGTGGATCGCATCACGCCACGCGGAAGCACACAGCCTAGCTAGTCCGCTGGTGTCGGACATCCTAATTAATGCCGTGTAGGCCTGGATATTATGGTCTAGTTTGGTTCGCTGGAAATTTTTACCTCATTGAGTTTTTTTTTTTAATAAAAGGCTATCCTTGAATATATGATATCTAAAAATTTAATTTCTTCATATTTCGTTGATCGTGCAAGCATAACATAAAAAATATATCTTTTGAAATAATTTATATTTGATTGAGCAACTACTTTATGATAATATTGTGTCAGAATACATATTATACCTTTAATAAAAAAAATAGAAAAAATATTATATAGATAATTTTTAGAATTAAATACTTGGAACACAAAAAAACTACAGATTTTGAAGATTCAACACCAAAAACACTAGAATATTTTTCAATAGCTATTTGAAAATATTTTTAACCATTAAAATTACCAAAGTTCATGATATATTTTAAATATTCTAAAATATTTTTAAAATTTTTAATAGTTATTTTAATAGTTCGGAAGGTGTCATGCCTCCCGAACTCCTCTCACTACGACATCACGAGCAGCCATCACCACCGTCGCTGCGAACTCCTCTCACTACGACATCACGAGCGGCCATCACCAGTTCACCACCATCACCAAGAAGCCTCTATCACTATCCGCCTCTCTTTGTTGAGCGGTTCAATGCGACCACTATCGCTATGGTTAGGGCTTGAACCTAAGTCCTTGCGAGGAAGAAGAAAGAACTAGGTTGGACACATACCAAGTAAATTCGAGAGAAGGATCTAACCTGGATCTAATTAACTCGAGATAAAGCATTGTCGCATCAGCTATCATTGCATCATCAAATAGAGGACATGCATTCAGCACAGTAGCTGGTTCCATGGACCACATTAGCAGCGACACATCATCAATGACAAGTTAGCACCAATCCATATTAGCTAACATGCCATCAACCATGTGGGTCGCTACATCAACATTAGCACAAAACAAAGCCAGCTCAGCTTGACATGTCATTGTGTCAAGTCACTTGACACATTATCTTCTACATCAAATGCCATGTTAGCATATCGGACCCTATCATTTGCCACATCATCATGAATACCATGTCAACATGATTCGGCTGTATTGACCAAACCGGCCCAAACTGGTCTAATTCCTTTGACCACCCGGGTCATCCATTTTTGAACCAGTTTTAGACCCATTCCAACTAGTCCCCTATATTTTCTAATGTGCTCTTTCCATTTTTGGCCTTTTGTTTGCCCTAATTCTGCCTCTATAATTGATTTTTTCTATCTATTTCTCTAGTTAATCATTGCATACTTGTGATTATGAATAAATTTGATGCCTCTTTATCTATTTTTATTACTTTGGATGGATTCAACGCATCAATCGGTCCTATTAGCATGCAAAACTGCAAAATTCGCTGAGCTCGACTCGAAATTGAAACCCAAGCGGGGACACCAAGGTAATGACTACTGAATAGGCTATACAGTACAAGATAATGACTTGGGATGATTAAACCAAGTGTGAATTGATTATTTGTAATCTAACCATTTTGAATGGCTTCAAATGTACAAGATCTAGTTTTTGCAGCTCATAACCTCACTAGAACCCAAGCCCTGGATCTATCCAAGCATGAAGGCGGCTTCAGCCATGCAAAAAAGTTCTAGCTCGGGCTAGGTCAAGACAACAACCATGGGGCCAACTATAGAAAGAACAAATGAATGGACGAGTCTCTCAAAGACCCCTGACCTCCAAAAAATGGGATAACCTATAAATGCCTAGGACCCTGACCTATGAGCCCACGAGGTTAGGGAGAACCTTGTGAAAGAACCAATATCTCCTGCGGACACATTCCAGGATTGGTTGGGACCTCCACTCTCTGAGCATACACACTAGGGGGCTAGGCCTCTGGGTACTTACATGGAGACAATATAGAAGTGACCAAGACCTCCATTCTACTAGTCAAAAGCTGATGAAAATATCTAGTAAAAACTAGGCTCGGAAGAAGAAAGCACGTCGAGTTTGATCACCTAGTTGTTAGCTATCCAAAGAATCCAACCGACAGAAAACCCGATGAGTTGAACTCCTAATAACCCGACTTCTTCTGGTTGGGAACGGAGACCTCAGGATGAGAAAACGACCTTAGAGCTACGATAGAGTGGGCACGGTCCACCGAGCTTAGAGCTACGATAAAGTGGGCACGGCCTACTAACCTCAGATCTACGATAAAGTGGGCACGACCTACCAATCTCTGAGCTACGGTAGAGTGGGCACGACATACCGACCTCAAAGCTAGGATAGAGTGGGGACAATCCACTAACCTAAAAAGTGATAACAAATGGCAGGCAAAGGTTCGAGCTGACCATAGATACTTCAAGCTTCTTGGAGTCTACTCCTAGGCACTTCAGGCCCAACACGTCGACCTCAACATCAATAGGACAACCTCAGATACACATGTGAAAAATGCAAACAGTCAAACACAATGAGGTGTGAGCGAAATCAGCAAGCCCGACCTAACCGCTCGTGAGCGAAATCAGCAAATCCAACCTCACCGATTGCGAGCAAAGCTAGCTGACGAATAGGGCTCAAACGCCTAGCAACCAACCTCAGGCCATACTAGCTCTCAAGCCGATCTTATAGGACAACATCCTCAACAAGCTAACTTCCAACACCTTTTTGCACAATTACAAGTGTTTAACTTTTGATTAAATTTCTACATATAGATAGGAATAGGCTTAGTCCAAGCAAGATGAGCTAACCTCTTGCAAGTGGAAGGGTTAATCTCCATCGGGTTGAGCTATTTTGGCTGACCTATCCAAGCTGAGCTATTTATGTCGATTTATCTAAGTTGATCTATCCATTTGGCCGGCCTACAATAGATTGAAGAGTTGACTTCATATAGGTTGTAGAGCCAATTTCAATAGCTCTCAGCATAAGAAGTCGGTCTTAACATCTCTTGGCACAGGAAGCTGAACCCAATAGCTCTCAAAACAAAAAGGGTTCAATCATCCGGATATGCCGAGGTTTGCACACCTGATTGTACTCCAAATCTATGACTTTAAAAGATGGGCGAGACAAGATAAGCCTAAACCTATCTACAGTTGACTATTTCCTTCGCCTAAGCCAAAAAAAAATAGCTCAGGCTCGAAAGTGGGTGGGCATATTATATGGCCCAAACCAATGTCCCTATTGTGGACGGACACAGGGCAAGCAATTTTGAAAAGATTTGAATCCTAAGTGGTTACGGCTCCACAACTAAGAGGTTCAAGGAAGGATGGTTGTGACTTATAAGGAAGGTGGTTATGGCTCAAAAGGATAATTATAGCTCATAGGGAAGGATAATTATGGCTTATTTCTTCATTTCTGCCTCCAATCGAGCTTCCTCCTCTATATAGACAAAGCCAAGGGACCCCAAAAAGAGAGGTACTCAAGCTCTCATAGCTCATCCATCATTCTGCTCTTCTTTCTTGTAGGTTTATGACCTAATCCCTTGTAGATCTATGAACTGTCCCGCCTTGGCTAAGCTTAGACTGAGCTCAAGCAGAGCTCCCATAGATCAAACTATTAAAGCTAAGCTATCAAAATCGAGGCCGAGTACTTCAAGCCAAGCAATGCAGGCAGATCACTCTATACTAATCTTTTATCTTTTTTGCTATCGTTCCATATTCATGACTTAAGCATCGGAAGGCTTGACCGGAGATCCGACGAACTTTTCTCTTTTTTTTCTTGCAAATCAAAGTCTCTCAATGTTGGTACTCTATCTTCCACCACCATGGATTGACCGGCATGCTCTAGGCCTCCACAATAGTCGAGTAGGATTTGGACATCAACAAGTTCTAACACTTTTTAATAGTTAGATAACTTTTTTATATGATGATAATTTTCTATAATATATATTTAATAGTTTAGGATTAGCTGTTAAACATAACTATTAAGAAGATAATAATGATTTATGAGTATTTTTGGATGCCTTAATTTCTAGCTTGAAAAAGTAATTTTTTTATATCTTATATGTATTTTTTTTATAAAATATAAAAAACTTATTCTCATTAAAAAAACTATTTTTCTATTTTTAAAAATATCCAATCAAATATATATATATATATATATATTGACCATAGTTTTTCTTATCTATCCACGAGGGAAATCCAGCACACAAATCTTGTTGCTGGAAATTGGACCCGGGGGCAATCTTCGGCCGAGGAGAGGGAACGACTGTTAGTCCTCACGGCGGGGTGGCGGTCTGTCGGCGGGCGGCGTCCTCCGTCCGGGGCGGTCGGAGAGAAGGAACAGCAGGTCCTCGCAGCGGGGCGGCGATCCGTTGGCTGGCGGCGTCCTCCGTCCGGGGCGGTCGGAGAGAGGGAACAGCAGGTCCTCGCAGCGGGGCGGCGATCCGTTGGCTGGCGGCGTCCTCTGTCCGGGTGCCTGCACACGAACCGGTAGCCAGGTTCTCCGGCGCCGGCCCTCCGACGCTCAAGTCAGGGAGGGGGCAAATAGTGGGGAGAAGGAGATAAACAGTGATTTTTGGGTGTATGAATGTTCCGATCCCCTCTTGGAAGGCCAAGGCTCCCTTTTATATGCGGGGGTCGGTTTACCTGTGATGTAACAGGGCGAGGCCGTAGTACGGCTTGGCATGTTGTTCAGGTCGGCGCTCGGTCAGGCGAATCATTGCACTGATGTCGGCGGTATGGCCGAGATCAGAGACTTATCATAGTCGACTAGACCCTGCTGGGTCGATTTGCCGTGGAGAGCTGGGATCCGTAGATGTCAGGAGCCAGGCGCATTTATTGTGGAGTAAGTCGGAGATCCGCATTTATTATGGAGTAAGCCGGAGATCCGCATTATTGGTGGAGTAAGCCGGAGATCCGCATTTATTATGGAGTAAGCCGGAGATCCGCATTTATTATGGAGTAAGCCGGAGATCCGCATTTATTATGGAGTAAGCCGGAGATCCGCATTTATTGTTGAGTGTGCCGGAAGATTACAGCGGCCATGCGCAATAAATGCCGGAGGGGTGTTAGAGTACGGTCCTCGGACATCGGGGTTTCTCTTAGGTCGGAGGTTTCGGGGTCGGTCGTCTTGTGGCCGAGCGTTCCGAGGTCGGACGCTGACTTCGGCTGTCCGGGGTCGGAGGTTGTACGGCTTCTTAGGGGCATTTATGTCATTTGGGGGGAAACTTTATTCCTCCCAACACTACCCCCCGACTTCCGAGTTCGAGCGGCTTGTGGGGCTCGGACGTGGAAAGTAAAGTCTGTCACTAAGGTTGGGGGGAAGGTCTCGCCCGCCCCCTTGTGCTTTCCGGAGCTTTTATGGTGAGATATGCGCCCTTTGGCGTCTCGAGGCTGCTTTATTCGGTGAGCTAATGATGGAGCTCGTATCATCATGCTTCTTGAATCGCCAGGATCATTTTACGGCGGATTAATGATGGGGGACCTCGAGCTCGTCGAGGCGGTGTCTCGATTCCATAATCGACGTTTCTGGCTCATTAATGAGTGTGCCGTTACGGGGTTTGAAACGGACACGCGGCGCGACCCGAGGTCGGACGCTTTCGATTTCATGTTACTGGATCATAATTCCGAAGAAGTGGAGACCTCATCGGGGCTCCACGTGTCCCAGATCTTATTAAACGAGGGGAGCGGGGGTTACGTCCGCTCGTTCCTCAAGACGATTTGATTCTGTGGACCCATGATGAGGCCCCGAGATCCGATGGGACAACGCTTCGATTTCGTATCCGATTTATTAAACCGGAGTGAATACGGTGCCTCGGCTTCCGAGGTCGACACGTGGCGCAACCCGGTCGGGGGGATGGGAACCGACCCCGTCGATCTGGGCCGTCAGGGGGGTCTATATAAACCCCACGAGTCTGCCCTAAAGGTCTTGTTTGGCTGCCTCTTATTTTCGTCGTCTTTCACCCCTGCTTCCTCCCTCAGCTGAATCTTGCTGGTGGTGCCCGGAGCGATTTCCGGCAATGTCCAGTAGGTTTTCTTCCTGTTTTCACTAGGGTTTCCTCTTCTCTCCTCCTCGTCAACTTCCATTTTCTACTCTTAACTTTTGCTCCACTCTTCCGTGAGAATGGGTTCCGGTCCCGAAGAGGTTGGGTCGAGTCTGTCGGAAGAGGAGCTGGAGTTAATCCGCTCCCGTTTCTTCTTCCAGCCCGGGTTTCGCCTTGAAACCGCAGGGCCGGAAGACAGGGTGACGCAGCCGCCCCCAGGTCGAATCGCGGTTTACCGCGAGACACTTTGGGCGGGCCAGCGTTTTCCCCCCCATGAGTTCGTGAGCAACTTGCTGGCCGAGTACCAACTCGTCCCGGCGCAATTGGCTCCGAACTCATGGAGGACCATAATTGGGTTTCTATCCCTGTGCCTCGGGCACGGAATCCCGATTTCGGTAGGCCTTTTTCGCCGGTGTTTTCTGTTAAAGAAAAATCCGGCGAACGTAGGGTGGTTATATTTCGCCTTTCGGGGCGGTATGTCACTCTTCCGGGGCGCCCCTTCCTCGATTCACGAGTGGAAGAGGAAATTTTTCTTTCTGACGTCTGCGGCGCCTTGGGGGTTCGAGCCAAGGTGGGGACACCCTCGGCTGAAGGCCCTCAACAAACTCTCCGAGCCCACGGGGAGGGAACTGAGGACCCTGGACTCTTTGCGAGCCCTCGGGAGGGGCAACGACCTGACCGAGCTCCTGCGGGAGGACGCCCTGGCGAGCGTGGGTCTGAGCTCGGCGCGCCCCGAGGGTAAGGGCGGTTGCATTATTCTATTTATTTATTTCTTGTTCTCCGTCTTTACGGTCACTGGTCTGACTCTTAACAAAATTCTTGATTTCAGATATTCCACGCATGCCGACCAGCAACACATCACTTTTCTCTCGCCTGAGGAGGCGAGAGGCCGAGGCCGGGGGTGCTGTGTCCCAGCCTCGGAAGAGGGCAAGGACGGACGGCGCTTCTTCGTCGGCCGGGACGAGTGGCCCCGAGGCGGGGGCCCCTGCAGCCGACCCGAGGCGGGAGCGGGTTGTTGGTGATACGGGCCCGTCGGCCCCTCCTTGCCCTACCCCCCTTTCCCAGCGGGGGGAGCCGTCCGTGGTCCGGCCGCAGCAGCCAGGACTCGGGCTTACCCGAGGCACCGAGGCGAGCGGCTCCGGGACCTCGGGTTCGATCGTGCCGAGCTCTTCTCGGGCTTTCCGAGAAGAGTCGGCCGAGCCGGACTCTTCTATTCCCGAGGGGCGCTCGGCCTTTCAAGATGCCGAGGTCGCACGCTCCATGTTGCGGCGTGCGGTGCTTCCAGCGGACCGGGCCGTGTTCCGGGGTATTTCGCTTGAGGAGGTCGTCGGCAGTGCTTACTGCAACACTGCCCGGGTAAGCTTTCTTCTTAATTTTCCCGAGTTTTTAGCGTACATGTGTGCTTTTCAACTCACAATACCCTCGTTTCTTTCTTTTCAGCATATTCTCGAGCTCGACACCATGGCGTTCATCGCCCATGGGTATCGGGAAGAAGTTCAACAGCTCGGCCAGCAACTGGAGCCGGCCAAGAAAAGAGTCGCCGAGCTGGAGGCGGCGTTGGCCGCGGCCGAGGCTCGGTGGACAGCCACCGAGGCTGAGCGCCTTGCCATGGTGGGGGCGCTCGAGGAGGAGAAGGCGGCTCATGCCCTGACCAGGGCAACCATGCGCGGCACGGAGGCGCGCTTAGGGGAGGTCCAGGCCAGGGTCGCGGCCCTCGAGTATGAGGAGGGGGTCTTGCGCCTCCGACTCGGGCAACTTGAGGCCCGGGAGAGGAGGGCCCTCGAACGAGCCGAGCATGCTGTGGAACTCTTCAAAGAGTCGCAAGAGTTCCACGACATGTTGGAGGAGGAGACGGTCGACGGTTTTCTTCGAGGCTTCGAGAACTTCCGGGAGCAGGTGCGCCGGTACTGCCCTCAGTACGACTTCTCGACGGTCCGTCCGAGGGAGGACCGGGGCTGGGGGTCCGACGTGCAAGCCCTTCCTGCCATCCTGACGTCCGAGGCGGGAATATACGAGCAGGACCCCGCCGAGCCTTCGACGGGGGTAGCCGAGGCGGACGGTGTCATGGAGGCGGCTCCGGCGGCCGAGATCGATGCTGTCCCGGAGGCGGCGCCCGAAGCTCCTGCTCCCGGCCCCGAGCCTGTTCCGGAGGAAGATCATGAGGTCATCAATGTGCCGGATGACCCCCCGGATGTGGCTCCCGCCGCTTAGGACTTAAGCATATTTTTCTTTTCTTTTTCATTGTATCCGGGGTCGGCCCTTGAGTGGCCGACTTCCAATTTTGTAATTGGCCTTCCGGCCCCTTGTTAATGAAGAAATGTTTGTCATTCTGTGTTCATCTTTCCCTCTGTTGTCGTGGATGAGGCTAGAACCTTGGCTAACCGCCTCGACGACCTCTAACTTCGCATTTTAATCTTTGGGCTGCTTAACGAAGCTGCCCTTTTCCCTGGCTATATCTTAGCCTTCTCGGATCCCAGTCGTCTCGACCAAAGGGAGCTCCGAGCTTAGGTTTCTAGAAAATTTCTCTAAGTCCTATGACTCGGATCTTAGAGTCGTGGGAGTTGCCACGTTTGGCCTTTAGAAAAATCTTAAGGCACCGAGGTCGGGCCTTAGCCCTTCAAGTGGGACCGGAATGGGTCTATTCGTGCCGCTATTCGGAGAGTTTAGTCGGGTTTCCGAACTCAACTCCGGACCTCTCATAGGGAGCGCGGGCTAATAAACAAGTTATTGCCGAAGGTTTTCATAGTTATCGTCCTCGGACCCTGCCGAGATTTCGGTGAACAAGGCTGGGATTCCCAAAGATCGCCTTGGTACCTGTGCTTGGCTGGTACATTCGTGGTCGGGACCACTTTCCCAGCTGGACGTCGGAGTTTACTTAGAATAGCCGAGTTGGGCCCTACTTTATGAAGCCTTAGTACGGATTACGGAGACTTGACGAACAGAGCAGGCATAATGAGGTTGGGAGGTCGGTCTTAAGCCGACCCAGCGAAGAAGCCCGGCTTTGGGGCAAAATAAGACTCCAACATTGGACGAGATCGGCAATATGTAGATAAAATTTGACAAGGAGGGCGTCTAGTTGGGTGTACCTCTTGCATTCTCGGGGTCATGCTTCGCATGGTGGAGTAGGTCGCTTCCCTTCCTCATCGACTTCCGGAGTCATTTTTGACTTATAAAAGGGGCTCGGGCTTCCCATGGACCCGGCGACTCCTGCCGGAGTTGAGAGGATCTGGGGAGGCTCTGTTGATTTGCAGCCCTTTTTGAGATCGAGGGGGCTTAAGACCCTATGGTCGGACCTCGGAGCGCCTCAACCTTGGTCGAGGGATCTCACATCAGGTCGGCGGGTTCGTGGACGCTTTGCTGACCTGTGATACCTCCCGAGGTCGAGGGAGTCTGGTTCTCTACGGTCGACCCTCGGGGCATCCCGACCTTAGTCGAGGGATCGTTCGTCAGGTCGGCTGGTCTAGGCACGCTCTACCGACCGGCGACGCTTCCCGAGGTCGAGGGAGTCTGGTTCTCTAGGGTCGATCCTCGGGGCATCCCGACCTTAGTCGAGGGATCGCTCGCTTCGGGCATCGGGGATCGTCGACCGCTCCTGGGGGTCCACTTTGTGGCGCCCCGGGTGGAGCCACCCTTTCCACCCCTCACGGCGCCTTCCCGAGGTCGAGGGAGTCTGGTTCTCTACGGTCGACCCTCGGGGCATCCCGACCTTAGTCGAGGGATCGTTCGTCAGGTCGGCTGGTCTGGGCACGCTCTACCGACCGGCGACGCTTCCCGAGGTCGAGGGAGTCTGGTTCTCTACGGTCGACCCTCGGGGCATCCCGATCTTAGTCGAGGGATCGCTCGCTTCGGGGATCGGGGATCGTCGACCGCTCTCGGGGGTCCACTTTGTGGCGCCCCGGGTGGAGCCACCCTTTCCACCCCTTACGGCGCCTTCCCGAGGTCGAGGGAGTCTGGTTCTCTACGGTCGACCCTCGGGGCATCCCGACCTTAGTCGAGGGATCGTTCGTCAGGTCGGCTGGTCTGGGCACGCTCTACCGACCGGCGACGCTTCCCGAGGTCGAGGGAGTCTGGTTCTCTACGGTCGACCCTCGGGGCATCCCGACCTTAGTCGAGGGATCGCTCGCTTCGGGGATCGGGGATCGTCGACCGCTCCCGGGGGTCCACTTTGTGGCGCCCCGGTGGAGCCACCCTTTCCACCCCTCACGGCGCCTTTCCGAGGTCGAGGGAGTCTGGTTCTCTACGGTCGACCCTCGGGGCATCCCGACCTTAGTCGAGGGATCGTTCGTCAGGTCGGCTGGTCTGGGCACGCTCTACCGACCGGCGACGCTTCCCGAGGTCGAGGGAGTCTGGTTCTCTACGGTCGACCCTCGGGGCATCCCGACCTTAGTCGAGGGATCGCTCGCTTCGGGGATCGGGGATCGTCGACCGCTCCCGGGGGTCCACTTTGTGGCGCCCCGGATGGAGCCACCCTTTCCACCCCTCACGGCGCCTTCCCGAGGTTGAGGGAGTCTGGTTCTCTACGGTCGACCCTCGGGGCATCCCGACCTTAGTCGAGGAGGCGCTACGGGGGGCCGCGAAGGTACTACCCCATTGTTGGTGTCGAGCGCCACGGGGGACTGCGAAGGTACTACCCCGTCTTCCCGAAGTGTCGAGGGGTCTGGGCACGCACTGTCGACACTCGGGGCATCTCGACCTTAGTCGAGGAATCTTGCACCAGTCGACGTTTCACCGTCCTGCGATTCTTTCCGAGGTCGAGGGAGTTTGGGACTCTACGGTCGAGCCTCGAGGCATCCCGATTTTGGCCGGGGGATCTGAGGATCACAGACGACCCAATATTAGAAGAGGATTACAGTCATCAAAATGAGAGAAATATTTGCAGAAAAAGGAGCTGAGTCCATTATCCTGATTATCTTGAACCCCTTGGGGTTTCACTGGTAGTACATTCGTAAATTCTCGGAGTTCCAGTTTCGTGGGATCAGAGTCCCTTCCAGGGACTTCAATTTGTACGCCCCTGGCCGTTGTACCCGGGCGATTTGATACGGTCCTTCCCAGTTTGGGGCGAGCTTTCCTTGCTCGGTTGGTTGAGAAGCCTCGGCTTTCCTGAGGACGAGGTCCCCTACTTTGAAGAGCTTGGGCTTAACTCTGGAGTTGTAGTATTGGGCCGTTCGCTGTTGATATCTCGCCATGCGCACCCGGGCGACCTCTCTTGTCTCTTCGACGAGGTCCAAATTGCTCCTGAGCTGGGAGGAATTGGTATCGGGGTCGTAATGCTCCACCCTCAGAGAAGGCAAGCCGATCTCCAATGGGATGACGGCCTCAGTGCCGTATGCTAGGTTGAAGGGGGTCTCTCCCGTGGGCAGTCGGAACGTGGTCCGGTACGCCCAAAGGACATTGTACAAGTCCTCGACCCACTGTCCTTTGGACCGATCAAGCCTAGCTTTGAGTCCCTGCAAAATAGTTCGGTTAGTTACCTCAGTTTTCCCGTTTGTCTGGGGATGGGCAACCGAGGTGAAGCGATGATCAATGCCGAGCTCAGAGCAAAACTCCCTGAAATGAACATTGTCAAATTGTCGACCATTGTCAGATATAAGGATACGGGGTAGTCCGAATCGGCAGATTATAGACTTCCACACGAAGTCCCGCATCTTTTGCTCGGTGATCCGGGCAACAGGTTCGGCCTCGACCCATTTGGTGAAGTAGTCGATGGAGACGACCAGGAACTTTCTCTGTCCGGTGGCCAGGGGAAAGGGCCCCAGGATGTCGATCCCCCATTGGGCAAACGGCCAGGGGGCGATGATAGAGGTCAGCAGAGCTGAAGGTCGGCGCTGGATATTGGCGTTTCGTTGGCACCGATCGCACTTGCGGACGAAATCCGTTGCGTCCTTCTGGAGTGTGGGCCAGTAGTATCCCTGCCGCAGAATCTTATGGGCCAAGGCTCGACCCCCCAGGTGATTTCCGCAGATCCCTTCATGGACCTCTCGGAGGGCGTAGTCCGCCTCGGAGGGGCGGAGGCATCTGAGAAGGGGAGAAGTAAATGATTGTCGATAGAGTTTATTCTCGTACAAGACATACCGGGGAGCCTGGCGCTTGATTCGGTGAGCCTCCGTCTCATCATGAGGTAGAGCTCCGTCCTGAAGATAGCAGACGAGCCCGTCGATCCAGCTTGGCTCGGAGTCGATGCACATAGTGGGCTCGGGTTCCTCCGTGCTGGGGACCCGAAGATACTCGAGCGCTGTTCCCTTGGGAAGCTCGCTCATGCGGGAGGTGGCCAGTTTGGATAGCTGGTCTGCCCTGAGGTTTTCCGCTCTGGAAATATACTGAATATTGAAAGAATTCAGGGCAGATGTGAGTTCCCGCACCTTTTGGAGATACTTTTGCATGGATGGCTCTTTAGCTTCAAAATCTCCTTGGACCTGGTTCACCACCAGCTGGGAGTCGCTAAAGGCCGTCAGGTCTCCCACTTTTAGTTCTTTCGCCAGCTTGAGCCCGGCGATGAGAGCCTCATACTCGGCCTCATTGTTCGAGGCCGGGAACTCGAGGCGCAGAGCTTGCTCGGCCACCACTCCATCTGGACTGGTGAGGATAAGTCCGGCCCCGCTGCCCCCGGGGTCGAAGACCCATCCGAGTGCAGGACCCATGGCTGTTTCGGGGTCTCCTCCACGGACTCAGATGGCGGCTCGGGGTCGTCCGGAAGGGTGCACCCCACGATGAAGTCGGCGAGTATCTGAGCTTTGATAGCCGGCCTGGGCCGATATTCTAGGTCGAATTCCCCGAGCTCGACCGCCCATTTGGCGATCCTCCCCGCACGATCCGACCTCTGCAATATCTGCTTCATAGGCTGGTCGGTTAATATAGCTATCGTGTGGGCTTGGAAGTAAGGCCTGAGTCTCCGAGCCGAGATGATGAGAGCGAAGATGGTCTTCTCAAGTTTAGAATATCGGGTCTCAGCATCCCTGAGAACCTGGCTGGTGTAATAGACCGGCTTTTGGAGCTTGTCTTCTTCCCAGACGAGGACCGAGCTTACTGCAGCTGGGGAGACGGCCAGATATAAGTAAAGAATTTCGCCCTTCTGGGGCTTGGTGAGCAGCGGGGGAGAGGCCAGAAGGCTCCGAAGCTCTTCAAAGGCTTGCTGGCATTCTTCTGTCCACCGGAAGTCTTTCGGCCGTTTGAGGCTCTTGAAGAAGGGGAGGCAACGCTCGGCTGATCGAGAAACAAACCTTCCCAGGGCGGCTACCCGCCCCGCGAGCCGCTGCACCTCCTTAACTGTCTTTGGAGGCGACATCTCTTGCAGTGCCCGGATTTTCTCCGGGTTGGCTTCAATTCCGCGTTGGGTCACTATGAAACCCAGGAACTTGCCCGAGGTGACTCCGAACGCGCACTTCGCCGGATTGAGTTTCATTTGGTATTTTCTGAGCTTGGCGAACGTCTCGCTGAGGTCGGCTATGTGGTGTTCTGCCGCTTGGCTCTTTACCAGCATGTCGTCCACATAGACTTCCATGTTCCGGCCGATCTGGTCTTTAAAGATTTGGCTGACCAGTCTCTGATAGGTGGCCCCAGCATTTTTCAGGCCAAAGGGCATCACCTTGTAGCAGTAGGTGCCCTTATCGGTGATGAAGGCCGTCTTCTCCTCGTCTTCTGGCGCCATTCGGATTTGGTTGTATCCTGAAAAGGCGTCCATAAAAGTTAGCAGTTGGTGTCCTGAAGTGGAGTCGACGAGCTGGTCGATGCTCGGGAGAGGGAAGCTGTCTTTTGGGCAGGCCTTGTTCAGGTCGGTGTAGTCCACGCACATACGCCATTTTCCGTTGGCCTTCTTTACGAGGACTACATTGGCGAGCCAATCCGGGTAGGAGACCTCCCGGATGAGGCCGGCTCCGAGGAGTTTGTCCACCTCCTCGGCCGCAGCTCGTTGTCGCTCAGGGGCGGAGCCTCTTTTCTTCTGCTTTACAGGCCTGCTGGTTGGCCTCACCTGGAGTCGGTGGACCATGACTTCGGGGTCAATTCCTGGCACGTCCGCGGGCGACCAGGCGAAGACGTCAGCGTTGTCCCGCAGGAAGCTGACGAGGTGATTCCTCTCATGGGCGCCGAGGCCGGAGCCAACCTGCACGGTTAGCTCGGAAAAATTTTCTTGTAGTGGGATTTGAATAAGGAGCTCACCGGGCTCTACTTGCTTCTTCCAGAGGGTGTCCCTCGCATCGAGGGTTTCTATGGGCAGTGAAGGGCCCATCGGGCGGTCTGGTGCCTCGGCTGGTTGCTTTACTGTGTGGGCCGCCATGTAGCATTGCTTGGCGACCAGTTGGTCTCCGCGGAACTCGCCCACTCCTTGGCCGGTGGGGAACCGCATGAGCAAATGGCAAGTTGAAACCACGGCTCGAAGGGCGTTTAACCCTGGGCGCCCAAGGATGGCGTTGTAGACCGAGGGCAGACGGACCACCAGGAAGTCCGTCCTCACAGTGCTCTCCCGGGGGGCGAGGCCAACTGTGACAAGGAAGCTAGCCTCACCTTCAACCGGGACCGCATCTCCGGTAAACCCGACCAGCGGGGCATTGATTCTCCGGAGGTGTCCTTCTGTCAAACCCATTTTTTGGTAGGCATGGTAGTACAAAATGTTGGCTGAGCTTCCATTGTCAACTAGGACACGCTTTACATCAAACCTATTTACAATCATTGAGATGACCACAGCGTCATCGTGAGGGGTCTCGACCCCTTCTAAGTCCTCGTCCGAGAACGAGATGACTTCATCAGTGCGTGGGCGCTTCGGGGGTGCTCCCTGGGCGGCTGTTCCTGCCGAGGTCCGCCCAATCATGTTGATGGTGCCGGCGATAGGCCTGTTGCCGCCAGGATTTTCGGTTGGTGCGACATTCTCCGCCGGCCTCCTTTCCTCATGTCGGTTCCTCACGAACCGGTTGAGTACTCCCCGTCTGATGAGCGCTTCTATCTCGTCCCGGAGTTGGAAGCAGTCCTCCGTGTCGTGCCCGCGATCTCGGTGGAAGCGGCAGTACTTCCTGGAATTTCGGGGAAATCCCGTGTCTCGCATAGGAGGCGGGGGTCGGAAGAAGTCCCGACCCTCAATTTCCATCAGGATCTCGGCCCGAGGAGCATTGACGGGTGTATAGTTCTCGTACCTCGCCTGGTACGTCCGGGGCCGTGGTGGAGACCTCGGACGAGGAGGTGTCCTCTGCTGAGGTCGCCCCTGCTGACGGGGCGGGCTCCTCAGTCTGGGGAAACTCTTCTCTCGGCGGGGAGACCGGCTCCTTTGTCGACCGCGCTCCTCGCGGCGCTTCTTCCGCTTCTTCGAGGTGGGCTCGATTGCCCCCCGCCTGGAGGCGACTGCCTCCTCGGCCTTGGCATACTTCCGGGCTCGGGCCAGCATTTCGGTGAAGTCGGCCGGGAAGCTCTTCTCGATGGAGAAGAGGAATCGGTAGGAGCGGACCCCAGTCTTCAGAGCCGACATGGCTATCGACTGGTCTAGCTCGCGAATCTCCCATGTGGCGGCGGTAAAGCGGTCCAGGTACTCTTTGAGGGATTCCCCCTCCTTCTGCTTGATGTCCAGGAGGGAGTCTGATGTCCGTCGCTGGCGCCGGCTGGCAGCAAAGTTGGTGGCGAACTGCCTGCCGAGCTGCTCAAAAGAGGACACCGTGTTCGGCTTCAGACCAGAGAACCAAAGCCGAGCGGTCCCTCGGAGGGTTGCTGGGAAGGCCTTGCAGAATATGGCCTCCGAGGACTCTTGTAGGGCCATGAGGGCCCGATAACTCTCCAAGTGGTCGAGGGGGTCGGTGATTCCGCTGTAGGGCTCCACCTGAGGCATTTTGAACCTCGCGGGAACTGGCTCGTCCTCGATCTGGCGGGAGAAGGGGGACTTGGTAGTGAACTCAAAGTCCCCTTCCTGTCTTGCCTTCTTGCTGTGGAGTGCCGCAATCTGGCGCTCCAGATGCTCGACTTTTCGGTCGAGCTCCCCCACCCGTGGGATTGTCGCTGTGGTTTGCGCCAGCTCACGGTGATCCGGGGCTGACTCCGCCTCAGAAAGTTGGGGTCTCCGGTCGAAACCTTCTCCCGGTAACTCTCTCCGGGGAGAAGCTCGTTCTCCATTGTTGGCTCTGGAGGAGCCATGCAAATTTTGGCTGGGGAGAACCGGGCCGTCGGGGAGACACTCCGGCGGGGCCTGGGCCTGCGGGGGAAGTGCCGGTAAAGCCTCCACGCGCCGCAGGCCCTGAACGGCGGCGGCCAGGGCCTGGACTTGCTGTGCCAGGGCATTGAACTGTTCCGGCTGGACCTGAGGAGCTGGGTCAGCCGGAGTTGGAGAATTCTGGACGGAGTGTCCAGGACTTTGCGGGGGACGCCGGGAGACGTTAGAGGTTCCCTTACTTCTCAACTTCATGACTGCTACTCGGGCCCTTCCTCTAGCGCCAACTGTGGGGGGGGTGCACCCGAATTTAGTCCCACATCGGCTAGTAGCGGAAAGGTTCTGTGCCTTAAATGGGGGGTGGAAATCCTTTCCTCACGAGGGCCCTTTTGTGGGACAAAACCGTGAGGGCAATCCCCCCGTCAGCGCTGGACGCGCGGGCCGGAAACGTCTCCCTCCGTCAGCGCTGGACGCGCGGACCGGAGCGCCCAAAGCGGACAATACCTCGTGGGGGACGCGGTCTCTTTCTGCTCGGCTCGGTTGGGACTAAGGCTGTTGCCGGGGTGAAAATCCCGCAACAGATTGGCGCTAGAGAAAGGGCCGCGCCCCTTGCCGCAGACTACCCCCTAGGACTGGGAGGCGCCACAGGAACCTTCCCGCTAGGGGGGCTATGTTGTGGGGGGGGTGCACCCGAATTTAGTCCCACATCGGCTAGTAGCGGAAAGGTTCTGTGCCTTAAATGGGGGGTGGAAATCCTTTCCTCACGAGGGCCCTTTTGTGGGACAAAACCGTGAGGGCAATTCCCCCGTCAGCGCTGGACGCGCGGGCCGGAAACGTCTCCCTCCGTCAGCGCTGGACGCGCGGGCCGGAAACGTCTCCCTCCGTCAGCGCTGGACGCGCGGACCGGAGCGCCCAAAGCGGACAATACCTCGTGGGGGACGCGGTCTCTTTCTGCTCGGCTCGGTTGGGACTAAGGCTGTTGCCGGGATGAAAATCCCGCAACAAATCTTGACACACTAATGCCAGGGAAGATGGGAGAGGCCGATGCACCCAAGATGGTCTCCCCTATTGGCTATTGTCCCTCACCCCTTTCCAAAATAGAGGAATGCGGCACGAACAACACAAATTGGAGCAAAAGAAAGTAATATTTTTCACGAGCTGAGAGCGAGAGTCCGAGGCAAGAAAAGCCGAGGCACCCGTACGCCCCACAGTAGCTGAGGTGCGGGACGAGTGGTCCATCCACACCCACTTCTTTTTTGACACGTGTAGGCTACCATCTGCGACACGTGGATCCCCACATTCACCGGCCTGCTCAGCTGCAGCTGGTCCTCTGTCTTCGGCGGCATGCGTCGCGTGACGCAAGCCACGTGACCTCGGCCCCGTGTCGCGTGGCGGAGTCGCCAGGCGGGGCCGCCCTTGCGTCGGCAGCTCCCCCACCCCATTCCGACCGACACGTGCATTCAAAGAGCGCGATGGCAGTACACCACCCTAGCTCAGCGAGTGACGGGCAATTTTTTCTTTTCTAGAAAGCAAAACCGCCACGTTATCCCCCTAAAGACGCCCTCCAAGTTTCTGACCGGCGCCTACCCCTCGTTCCGGCGTAACCTGACTCGCGGAATTCTTAACCCGTTACTTCATGGTGCATGTCCGTGGCCTAATATAGAATTTCGAGTCCCTGGAGTGGGGGGTTAATTATGAGCACGAGGAGCCACGTGCCCCCCGGGGCGGGGGGGGGGAGGGGGGCGGGGGCGCGATGTGGTTGGGTTGGGATTCCGCCTCGGGATCCCAATTGCCGTCACGTGAATCGATGCTCCTTCTTTTCCTTTCCGGGGTGCGCCCCCCGGCAGGCCCTGCCCTCTTGCCATACGGCAACGCCCCACCACCCGCCTCCTCGCACACAGGCGCGCCACCTGTGGGTCCCACCCTTAAGCATCCCTCCCCCTTCATCACGTGATCGATCGCCATTGGATTCCCTTTCCCAACGGCCGAGGATTTTTCCGCTTCCGGTTCTTTTAAAATTTTCATACATTATGTGCGTTCCCGGGCAGTACAGGGTGGCGTGGCGAGTACAGCTGGCGGCCGCTGCTTCGTCAACGACTGGGGATCGCCTAGAGGGCACGTCGGACCGGAATATTCCGTACGGTCACTCGCGTGCGTGGCACTTGGTGGAGGTGACGGAGAGCGGCGTCCCCGTAGCGCTACCATCGCCGTCGTAGAACCGGGCCGAGGGGGCAATTTATGCCGTACGATCGGTGGAGCCTATCTTATGTGAGAGACGTCTCAACGGTATCCAGTTGGCTCGGGATGACGGGGAGGCCGGGAACGGTGAACGGGAAAAGTAAACGGGACGACGGGGGGAGCGCGCTGGCGGTCCCCACGCAGCCCGACTGTCATTCCGTCAGTAGCCCTTACCCGCCGTAACAACCACGCTGCACGACATGGCAGCGTGGTCCCCGTACAGAAGTGGACCAATCTCCTTTTGCCTTTGGGACAGCACCACGAGGCGGGGCCCGGTGGCCTTCAGAGAGGACCCATATCCTGGCCAACAGCATTTTGACACATCAGCATACAAAACCGATAGATGTTTCGGAACAAACTGTTCATCGTTGCTCGCATGGTGTAAGGAGCAGCATCGCTGGTATACCGGCAGCTGACTCGCGAAGGAGTTTGGATAGCATTACAAAAGCACTCGCTTCCATTCATTTAATTATATAGTACTAGAAACGAGAGGGCACTTGTTGCTTATTGGAAGAGAGAGGGAACATCCTACATCCAGCAAAGGAGCTAGACGAGCGTGAAATGACGCTGAGGTTACTTTTGGCTACCATTTATCACGTACAGAAGCCACATGAAATATGTAGACTTCTCCTCGGAACTGCTATACTGTCAGATTCCGTTACCCAGTTCCGGCCTTACATATTATTTTTAAAAGATACAGGCCGTAAAGAAACAGCGAACTCACATGCAAGAGCGTAAAATTTATGCAAGACAAGAGGAGAGAGAGAGAGGGTGAAAGCAACGGGACTTTTAAAGCGGAAGGAGAGAAGAAGAGTGAAAGCAACGGGACTTTTAAAGCGGAAGGAGAGAGGAAGGTTGGGGGATGGTGGAACAGGAGTAGGATGGGGTTGAGGATGGACGCAGCGCATGAGGCAGGTTGGTGTTGGCTAGTGCTGCTGCTTCATTGCTCCCGTTATCATTGATTATTATTCATGTTACCCCATCGTTATTATTATTGCCTCTATTATCACAAGCAAGCAAACTGGAAATGAGTCATTGATTGACCCCTACCACCTTCCCATATCCCACTATTTCTCTCCCACTCACTCCCACCTCCACTCCACTAGAAAAAGAAAGGAAGGAACCTGAAACACAGAGACGCCACCTTCATTCCTTCCTTTGCAATGGCACCCGAGTGGGAGATTGGAATGGGAATGGATTTTGGAATGGGGATGGGAATGGGGGCCACGTTTTCTGCTGCTTCAGCTGCTGCTGCACCGCTTACCGCTAGTGCTTCTCCGGCGTACCTCTACGGACTTCCCTCCACCGACACCCTCCACATTGACGACCTCCTCGACTTCTCCAACCACGACCTCTTCCCTTCCGCCGAGGCCCATCTCCTCCCCACGCACGAGCAGTCATCAGCCATCACCGCCGCCACCCACCCTTTCTTCGGCGACACCTCCTCCTCCTCCATTTTCCAGACCCACCACGACACCTCCTCCTCCTTCCCCAACGACATCTACATTCCCGTAAGCATCCCCCCTCCCACCTTAAAAAACAAAACCTAATTAATTAATTTAAGCAGTTGGATTGTTTTTTCCATTCTAATTTTGGGATTAAATTGTAGAGCGAGGAGGCGGCGGAGCTCGAATGGCTGTCCAAGTTCGTGGAGGATTCATTCTCCGACATCCCCTACCCAACCGCCGTCAGCGGCATCGCCGCCCCCGCTGGGGATGCGCACCTCCGGGCGGAGCCCTCCGTTCCCGGGCGGGGCGCCAGAAGCAAGCGTTCCCGGGCCCCCACAGGCTTCGCCGCCGCCGCCACATGGTCCTCCCTACCCCCGCCGTCCCAGTCCTCGCCGTCGTCGTCGTCGTCGTCGTCCGATTTCCCGCCGTCGAAGCCGAAGTCTAGCGCCGGCAGTAATAACAATGATAGTAACGGGAGGGGAAAGAAGGGGGTCGGGGAGGGCAGGGTGGAGGGCGGGGTGCGACGGTGCACGCACTGCGCGTCGGAGAAGACGCCGCAGTGGCGGACGGGGCCGCTGGGACCGAAGACACTGTGCAACGCGTGCGGGGTGCGGTACAAGTCCGGCCGGCTCGTGCCGGAGTACCGGCCGGCGGCCAGCCCCACCTTCGTCCTCACCCAGCACTCCAACTCCCATCGCAAGGTCATGGAGCTCCGCCGCCAGAAGGAGCTCCTCCTTCTCCACCACGACAATTCCTCCTCCATCGCTGCCGCCTCCACCACCGCCGCCCAAGGCCAGCGACCGGAGCTCCTTTTCCCCGACTACGGCGTCTGCTAACCCTCGCCGCTGCCGCCGATGCCTCTACTCCTTCCTATCTGAAATTAATTTTTCTCCTAATTTCCTGTTTCTATAAATTGTCCGATTTCTGCTCCATATATTAGACGGTTGGGATTTCTCAATATTTTTCTGTTTTTTCCCAAAATATTTCTCTCTTAGTTTTTTTTAAAAAAATATTTGGGTTGTTATCTCGTCCTGCGTTACAAATGCAATCCGGACGGGAAGACGGTGGGGATCGTGCTGTTAATGGGAAAGGGATGGGGAGACACGTGACATGCTGATGCCGCAGCCTGCAACGCTGGGACGGAAAAGGCGAAAAGGTATTATGGTCACGTGACAGGACCCGGCGATGATGATGGGCGGATGAAAAGAAGGGAATCAACCGGAGATCACGTAACTTGCACTCACTAACTTTGCTTTGATGACGGTGATGATGATTGTCTGCACAAAAGTAATGGTTATTCCGTTGACCCTTTGGGTTTTGCTACGATGCTTCACCAAAATCCGTATTTTTTTTACCGTATATCGCGACCCCATAGAAGTACGCAACGTAAAAAAAAAATTACGAGGAAATAGAGAGGAAGGTTCGTTTCTCCAACGATCTCGTCACCGTCCCTACAGCCTCGCCCCTCAACCCAACTGGCTGGCGCTGCCTCCCGCTCGCCCCCAACACCCCCTTCCTCCGCAGTCTTCCGGTTGCCATCCTTGCCGTCTTCTCCGTATCTGCTGTCCCCTTCGCCTTCAATCTCTCTGCACGCTAAGCAGCTTTTCTCCTCTGACGTCAACCTCGCTGGCTTCGTCCACAATTTTAATCAAAAGATGGGTGATCTATCTCCGACCATAATAGATGTGACAGACGGACCAAATAAAACTCTTCACAAAGCTCCCAATCAGTCTATCAAAGCCCGCCACATGGATAACGTAAAAATGCATTGAGAGTCCTTTGAATTTCAATTTTTTCTCTTTTTTTTTGGTGATACCTTCGCCATAATCACAAGCAATTTCTATTATCACATGGACAAGATATGTGGAGCATGATATTTTTCGCCCGTACTTAATCTTCAGGACCTATGATTATACGCTTGAATCCCTTAGCAATAGGCACCAACCATCATCTATTCAAGCCATTCCTAGACATTCCTCCAAGTAAATGCTCTTGAACTGTTTTACATTCTTGTGCTTTCAATCTACCACTTTTACAACATATATGTTGTTTTCCGAAAATCCGTCCAACTTAGACATCAAAGGTTCTCCACTAGACACTCTTTGACAAGACAATTTTTTGTCTTTACTATTTCAAGTTAAATCCAGCATTGGAGTGAAAGTCCGAGCACAATCTCCTCTTTTTAGCACCATCTCGTGAACGATCAGTCTTGGGACCATCGCCATTCGAGCACTGCAACCCCATCTTACCCCATCTTGCCACCTTAAAGGCATGCTTGTTCTTCAACCGACCTCTATGATATGAACAGTAAATTACCTGAATTCTCTAGGAACTCAGCTAAGTCGGTGTCATGATCAGACCAATTCTTAGTGGCAATAGTGGGTTCAATACCATCTTGGGAGCGAACAGTATTGGGACCATTACCATTCGAGCACGGTGACCGCCGGCCGACTTTTATAATCTGAATAGCAGTTCATCCAAATCCTTTAACAACCCTGCTAGCTTGGCGTCACGATCGAACCAACCCTTAGTGGCAATAAGGGGCATCTAAAGGAATCACGTCTTGGCCACCATCCTCTACGGGTCCGACACCATCGCCCTTCTACCAGGACAAGGGGAGCACGGGATTATGACAGAGGACGACATCATCAAGGGGATCACCGCCGATCTCGACTACGACAACGGCACCATTAAATTCCACGCTAGGGGTTGGGCCAAGGTTACTTTTGGGGCAACCTTAATCGGCTGACAACCAGATAGATTATTAATTTACCTCAATACACTTTCGAAAAGAACGAGCAAGATCCATCCTACCATCTTAATAAAATACTACATAAAAAGTGCACTGTAGCAAGATTTTTCTTTTCGTTTTTTGTTTTCCGTGTGCAGAAGAGTTTTACAAGCGTTTGTCCTAGACTGTTTTTGTGAAAATAGACACGGCTCTGCTCTATATTTGGAGATGGATGCATCAATGCAAGCTTAATTGCACGAGAAACTTTCCCATTTCATTCCATGATCTCAGACTCAGCTCATTCCTATGTGTGCATCAAGCTGAAATTTCGATCCTTCAGTTCTTTGTTTAGCTAAGTCACCCTCTATCTCTTGAGGCAGGTCCTCCTGATAACTCAGCTTTGATGAATGGTCCGCCATGGTTCTGGAAATTTAGAGAGGGAAAGTTCATGGTTCTCGTACTCCTGTGACTAAATATGGCCATATAGAAAGACATTTTGAAGGCCATCGAGACCAACTTTGCTTCTCCATTACCCTGATTAGTAACAACATCAAACTTTATTTTTTATGCTGGTGCCATCGTTGTTGAGATTAGGAGGGGCTATGCCTCATCCACCATCCTATACTCACCCCATCTAGGCCAGAACCTAGGCTCTTGACTAATCAAACCCGCTTCTTGAATAAATGTAATTTAGTATGACTGAGGTCAAAGCAATGGTCAAAACTCTTCGAAATTGGAAGGGGCAAGGAATTGTACCAACCGAACCGAGATTCATGGTCGTCCAATTTCAATTTCATTTTTGTCCCTCTCTCTCTCTCTCTCTCTCTCTCTCTCTCTCTCTCTCTCTCTCTCTCTCTCTCTCTCTCTCTCTCCAACTTTGCATTCACAAGCACTAGAAATTCTTATTAATTTTTTTACTTTGGCTCGCATCGTTAACATTGGTATTTTAAAAGCCAACCGGACCAACCTGCATATTTCCATCGGGGTGCTTGCTATTCAAGCTACAGGGATCCTGCAGCTTACTTGTCCCAGCTTGATCTATGGCCAAATCGGTTATAGGGCAACCTACAAACTCTTGAAATCCTTGCTCCTCCCATCCTTCGATACTGCTCCCCTCCATGCACCTCGACGCTTCTCTCACCTTACCACCCTCCCAGTTCCCTCCTATCTCGCCATTCCTTCTGTCAAAATTAAAGGCCGAGCAGCAAAGTCTAAGGGCTCGTTTGGTTCGCGGGAAGCATTTTTCCTCGTAGGAATATGATTCCTGAAAAACAAATTCCTAGGAAGAGAATGCTTAGGAAAGTATTTTTGGCATGTTTGGTTGACAATGAGAAAGTGACAAATTTCCAAAGTGCTTATGTTTGTTGGCCATCCACTTTCCTAGGAAAGTTATGCATAATTCCTATTATATCCTTAATAAAAATTAGGTTTTTAATGCCTCTTTAATGCTTCTTTAATACTGAAGGGATTTTTTAGGAAAAAGTAAAAATGAAGTGATTCCCGCCTCATGGGAAAGTAACTTTTCCATGTTTCTCATGGGAAAGACTTTCCGATGAAATGTGTAAATCATATTCTCATTGGAATACAACTTTTTTTTCTCTCTCCTTTGAAAACTCCAACCAAACAAGAGACATATCATTACTTTCCTGTTGACCACACTTTTTCCTCTTCTTTTTCCGCAAACCAAACAAGCCCTAAGGGGCAGTTTAAGAATTAAGGTAGCCCCTACCCTTGGCAGCATCATGCTCTCCTCGTGATCTTCTCCTGTCGTCGTTGGTGGCTGTCACCAAGCACCAACTAGTCCAAGGTCCCAACCCTTGGCCTCGATTCCTCCTTGGCCCCCCTTTCCTATATACTAGCTCTATCAAGTGGCAGAACCTTCTATTTTGCATCCTCCTGATCCCGTCCTCCCTCACCGCTGGTGATATGTGCATGCAGGGTACGAACCAATGTCGACGTTGCAAAATATGCAACTCGTATCCTGTGTTCACGGACTCCTGCAACCATATATAATCCTGCCTTCCACGACAAAAAAAATCCCATTCGCTTTGCATCTATTAGACCCCATGTATCCAAAATATGAACAAATCATGGATAACGTGCCTCAAACATACTTCACCAAGAAGCAAGGTGTGAAACGTGTGACAAAACCATGATCGGAAAGTCCGGATAGAGATCACCCAAAAAGAAAAAAAGAGAGAGAGAGACTGAATAGACTAATTGAAAACTTTGGCAAAAGGGTGAGGTGAAACAAGCTTACCACCACTAGGAATTTGCCATGATGGCACAAAGTTGAATTATCTTGAGCTTTAACATGGACAAGACACCAACATCTCAAAAAGAGATATTACCCGCTCCATCATGAAGAATACATACGCGGTCCGGCGATCTCATATCCACGGGACTAATCAAAATTTTCAGATGACAAATCTTTAAAATTGCCAATCTTGATCAAAAGAAATCAAGATGTTGTCTATGGTCCATCATTGCACCAATTTTTTAAGTGCTAAGCTTGCACCATTCCAACCGTCTCATTTGCGAGTAGGGGTGCAACTGGGTCGGGTTGAGTCGGGTCATGAGTGATCCTGACCCAATTCAGTTCTTTGTTTGGGTCTTAATTTTGGACCCAGACCCAATCCAATAGAAGATCGGGTCAGGTTGGGTCGAGGTCAATTGCTATAATTTTTAACCCAAGTGGTCATTCGAGTCAGGTCGGGTCTATGTATAACCCGGATCCAATCCAAAAAAATCGGGTATGATTTGGGTCAACCCATCCATGGCTTCAGAATTTGTTTGCCCCCTTACAGGCCCAAAGTTTTACAGATTCGGTTTGGATCGGGTCAGATCAGGTCGTAGGATAGAAAATCCAAAATTATCCAAATTTTAAATGGGTCGGATCAGGTTGGGTCTGAATTCACTAAACCCAGACCTTATCCGGAAAATAGAACAGGTCCAATTTTAAGACCCGAGCCGGCCCACAGGTCCTCCAAACATGGGTTGGGTCGGGTTTGGTTTAAGCAGGTCGAGCAGGTTATGGGGCAACCCAATCCATTTGCAGCCTTACTTGTGAGGAATAAACAATTAGTTGCAAACGACCAAGACTTCCATTGTTTCCTCTAAATGGTTTTCATTCTTTCCATGTAGAAAGGTCAATTACCACATAAACCAAACAGAGTTGCTGTCATCTGGTAAAAGGGAAAAAAACAGGATCATCCTCGGTCACCGATCTGAGCTCGTTGTAGACTTGAAGATCATAAACAGGGCCATTGTGGAAAATTTTTTTGTTTCACGATCCTTGCTATGGTTGCACTGGTAGAGAAATATTGAATAAATCAAGAGAATAATTTTTCTAAGAGGGGGCAGAAGCGTGGAAATTGTTGCTGCTTTGATATATAATCTTATCAGTAGCTTTCCAAAAAGCTTTCTTTTTCTTTGGCTTGATAATTCAGGAAGATCATCGGACTCGATGTGGACCATTTTGACCACTACGAATATTTAAGAGGATTACCAAATTTGATATGGATCACTTTGGCCACTACGAGTATCCAAGAGAATATGTGGAATATTTTAGTCACTACAAACATCCAAAAGGATCACTAGACTCGATGTGAAATATTTTGGCCACTACAAGCAGGACTGGACAAGGTTCAAAAGCGAGATCCGTCATACCAAAAAGTCGAGACGCATGCCAAACTTCATGCTCGATTGAGTTGATTTTTTTTAAAAAAAATTGGGTGTCTTTTCTATAATCTACTATTTTGGGCCAATTTTAAGAGGTTGAATCAGGCAAAAATTCCATCATTTAGGTCTTGAAACGGTTTGGTCAAACTGAAAGTTTTCTTTTTGGATAAGACTTTGATTGGGCGTAACTCTCTATCCGAGAAAAAGCAGGTAGAGCGACAGAAAGCATAGTTGATATATATGTCGAAATCTACCTCCTCAAGATATTTAGCTTTTTTCTGCTAGAGATGTCTATTTTAGAAAAAAAAAGGTTCAAAAATCCGACCCAAATTGTGTTAGGTCGGACCTCACATTATAAATAGAGGTTATATATCTCGTTTTTTTAAAAAATCAATAAAAAAAAAGATGACTTAAAGCTCTACTTTCAAGATTCCTTCATCTTCTTTTAGTTTTCTTTTGAGAAATTCGAACTAAGCGGGTTGAAGAAAATCTTCTCTCTCCATTTGAATCATTTGACCTCAAATGCAATAGTAAGCATCTATAACAAAGATAAGCATTTCAGCACCTTAGTCACTATCAAAAACGAGATGATGAGTAGTTTGCTTGCGCATGTAGCTAATTCCTTGGTGGCCTGCTGAGGTTCATGGTTGACAGCTTTTCGATTGCATGGTTGTAGGTTATGTTGTAAGCTGAATGCGTTGAATCATAGTTGGGAATCCACACCATGCCTGGAGGAAAGTGTCGCAAATACATTATTACAGCAAGTACGTAATTGAAGAAAACCTTAATTTTATGGCCGCAGCGGAGTTAAATTTGATAAGCAATCACCTGATCATTCAGCCATGCTAGAATATTAAAGGAGGATGTTATTCCTGAATTTTTTTTTTGTTTGCCAAATATTATATTCGTGTAATTAAACATTTATAGTAAATGTGATTTAACCTTACCTATTATGGAAAACCCATAATAGCCTTGGCAAACTCATTAGATACTGTAGAGAAAATGTATTTGCCATTAATGGTTGAATTCATATCAATTTCCAAGCCATTTTAACAGCATGTCATGGAACTCAAATTAGAAAAATTTTGTCTTTGTATATTCCCGAATCACATTCTCACCCGCCTCAACTAAAACACAATGGAGCAATTATACAATCTTGGCACGTCTAGGAAGAATTCTTTTAGAAACATAGTCTTGTATCACATTGCAGGTATATTAAAATCTCCTTTTATTTTCTCCTCCATCCCTCCTCTTTCAAGTAGAGGTTAATTCTCATCCAATTTAACAGAATTGCTATAAAATAAAAACATGTCTACAGTCTTTCGAAGTCACACATGTTTATATAGAGATTAACATCGCTACAGATTGGATGGTGTCATTTATGGCTAATCGCATTAGTCTACTTTATAAGCAACTCTGACATATATTCTTGCTGAATTACTTTCTTACTTTTTTTTTATATTTCCATGGATGTATCTATTCTAAATTAGTTTAATAAATCCGGCTTATCAAAATTAAAAAAGAAAGAAAGAAGGGTACATGTTGTCCGCCTTCGTGACGTGATCATAGAAATAAGATCTCTGGTGTGTTTTTTATCCAAATTCAGCTTATCCAATTTTGTTGGAAGTTTGTCCCTTTTCTAGGCAGCCAATTGCTATAATATTCTGGTGAAGGCCAATGAATTTGACATGTATGCACGGATACCGAACCTGATAGTGAATTTGATCTGTAAGAAAATATAAAATATATAAATAAATCTACTTCATTCTTTTAGCTTAAACTTATGGAACAAGCGATGATTTCAATATGGTATCAGATTATACATGCATGTACTCATGCATGAAAACATTGTAACGAGGAACATGCATGCCACAAGGACCTCACGAACACATGCCCAAATGCACAAATGCACGAGAGCAAACATGCAACAAAGTATTGATCAAGGTGATAAATAAGAATGCAACGGAGCTTTTGGGTTCTGACGGGCGCATAGTATGGCATCCTTATACCCCTCTCTCTTAAGCTGATAAATAAACATGATGACTCGGGTTAGGCAGTCCTTAGCTTGGGTCTATGCCACATAATTGGCTACCGCTAAAAGGGAAGATTTAAGCAAAATCTTTACGACTTGTTTGGTTTGCAAAAAAAAAAATTTCTCTCGCCGAAATATTTTTCTAAAAAACTAATTATTGAAAATATGATGCCTGAAAAAATAATTTTGGCATGTTTGGTTGACTATAGAAAAGTTGAATATTACAAAATGGCTTATATTTGGTTGAGTATCTACTTCTAGAGAAAGTTATGCGAAATATTTATTATATTCTTAATAAAGAAAAAGATCTTATTCATGAGTTTTGATTGATTAAGAATAGTTTTGAAAAAAAAAAATCCAATTTCCAACCGAAGAAAAGTAACTACTTTTCTATGTCCCTCGTGAGTTTTTCTTTTCCAAAAATATAAGAATTATTCCTATAAGAATGCTACTTTTCCATCTATTTTTTAAAAACTTCAACCAAACAAGTAGTCTTTCTTCATTTTTTTCGTTGACTACATTTTTCTTTTAATTTTTCTGTGATCTCAATGAGTACTTACCGCTTTATTGACTAACCCCGTGACAGCCCATATCCTGCGGTGCTTGGTTAAAACACTGCCTAGCGTTGCTCTAGCCTTAAAACAACCTCTGAGCTATTGAGATGTCTTTATCAAAACGGATGCCCCAATTCTATTAAATGCACACATAAGAATGAAATATAAATATGCTTCAAGAGTTTTCGGATTCGATTTGCTGTCTTGAATTGATTTGAGGCCTAAAAGGTCGGGGAATTTGGCCTAGATCGCAGTATCTGGTTTCCAAGCACGGGCAGGGAGTCCCAGCCCTCCAAACTTTTGCATGCTTGGATTCATTAAGATGGCTTCACACTAGGACGCAAGCCAATCTCCTAGATCCATGAAGGCAAGGTTGATGGTTCACTTGCCTCTTGGGACTTGTTTGGTTTGCGAGAAGAGGACGGATAGTGGGGTCAATGAAAAAAAAAAAAAAGAGAAGAGGTGCCTCATGTTTGGTTGGCATTTTTAAAAAGAAGATGAGAAAGTAGATTAAGATTCTTACATTTCGAACTCGTTTGGTTCACGGAAAACATCTTTCCTCATAGGAATATAATTTCTGAAAAGCATATTTCTAAGAAGAGGATGTCTGAAAAAATACTTTTCGCACGTTTGGTTGATTATGTAAAAGTGACAGATTTTTATATTGCTTATGTTTGGTTGACCATCTACTTTCTTGGAAAAGTTATGTATAATTCTTATTATACCCTTAATAAAAATTAGGTCTTTAATGCTTTACTTTTCCGTTGACTACACTTTTTCTTCTTCTTTTTCCGCAAACCAAACGAGCCCTTCATGAAAAAGAAAAATTCATACCAATTGAAAATTGGGATAATCTTTTTTTCCCCCCAAAAGTGCCTTAAGCTTTTACTAAATAGGATAAGATTTTTAAGAGCATAACAAATATTTTATATAACTTTATTAGAAAAATAGATACTCAACCAAATATAAGCCACTTTGAAATGTGTCACTTATCCATGGTTAACCAAACATGCAAAAACCACTTTTCCATGTGTCATATACTTAGGCATGCATTAGCTTCTCAGAAAAGTATTCCAGTGGAAAAAAATTCTTTCCGCAAACCAAATGAGTCCCTAGTATTAAATAGCATCGATGATCTCCTTCGAAGACCACTCTTATTTTATTAGAGGCTAGTTATTAGGTTGATTGGTTTCTGGCCTATAATGCTTCCTGCAGGAGAGTCTTAGCTTAGGCATCTGAACATTTCCATCTGGGTGGAAAGGTTTGCTCCCTTTTTCATCCACCCACAAGAAAAATATGCATGCTACCTATCTGTTCTGTATTAAAACAAATATGCTTGAGTCAAAAGTTATGCCATACAAGGCCAGACTCCAAAGCAACGAACGTTCCTGAAAATTTCTGTTTTTTAATTTTTGGTAGAAATTCCTATATTTTATTTCAAATCTCATCCTTACATATCTTTGATAAGTCATGCCCTTGGAATGTATTTCTAGTGTGTTTTGTAAGTCCAGCTTATAGTATACTAATAAGAATTCTTTGGTCATAACTTGGGTAACTTAACATATGGGGCTAGGTAAAAAGGTTTATTAAGGAATATGCGAAACCCAAAAGAAAAATATGTTCAGTATTCATATCTGTGCTATAAGAAATAGGCTTAAGTCATAAGCCTGACCATGCGATGCCCGATTCTAAAGCAACGAAGCATTCTTAGTTTCTCGCATTCTCGAGTACTTCTATCTTTTATTGGAATCTTATCTTTTCATGTCTTCAATTAATCTAGTTTGTAAATCCTACTTATAGGGCACTCTTAGAATTTTTTTGCTTTTTCTTAAATAACCTCACCATTTTTTTAAAAGAAACAATGATGATATAAGAATATATTAGTGCAGAACCTAGTGTCCAATTTGATCGTATCCATCCTTGCTAAATCTCGCGTTGCATTGCACATATTAACATAGTATTAATTTTTTATGGTAAAAAATAATTAAGGTAAGATTATGAAGACAAATGGATCTAAAAATGAGCATTAAATGCAACATTTTGGAGATAGAAATTACATAGGCTTAAGCACACCTAGGATTTACACTCATGAGTTAAGAAATATTTAAATGTATATATAATGGAGTCAAAATAAGTGAATAAGGTACGAAAGTGAGTTAGAGTATGAAATGTGGAGATGATTTCACAGCATTCTTTGTGAGTCGTATGCCTTTTGCTAGATCCATTCTTTGTGAGTCGTATGCCTTTTGCTAGATCCATTCCTTCATAATTTCAAAATAACTATTCAAAATAAAATTATCTCGTCTATCAATTTAAACTTGTTCATGGCATAATTGTATCACAATTCCAATATATGCAATAGTAAGTAGATTTTTGTATTGCATATATAGGTATTATACTAAATTAGTGTAATATACAAGAGGCAGATAAGTGTTTTGTGGATATATGGCCGTTCACCACACACTATATTGAAGCCAATAAATTCAACCATGGTCATTACAGTAAATTCAAAAATCTATAAGATTTGTAGTAATCCACCGTAATTATTTTGCTCAAATAGATTGTGATCATAGCAAAAAAAGTATTGTTTTATAATGTACACTGTTTCCAAAAATTTGATGGCTATGTCTATATGTAAAAGTTACTTCTTATATATATTATAACTTTAAAATGGTCGGCTATTTTGGAATTTCGGTATCAATATATTTGAAAATAAAATAAAGAACACTTTTAATGGATCAGGCTGGGATTCACATCACTACACTGGCGGGTCGCCCTATTTCGAGGCATATTCTGGGCTTTTCAAGTGGGCCGGACCCAATGGGCTCTTCAGACCGGCTGCATCCCCGCCCTTACACTATCCGCTCCTTCACCGGCAGTCGGAGATCAGGCATTTCGCGGTTGTCTTATCCTTATTACGCTGACAAGTGGCAAAGTATAATCAGAACCGTTGGTTCGGTCCAGGGAATGTCGGTAACAGTTGACCTACGCTCACGGTAAGGTATTCATATCCCTTCACGGCTCGACAGTCCACACCAACGGAGCTTTGAAGAGAGGTCCTTTCCGGCCTCGAACCCTCATCTCTCTCCACGAACGCGAACTCGAGACTCTCTCCAGCTCCCTCGACCCTCTTCGGCTGTTCAAGAACCCTCGCTCCCCCGACGGTCGCCTGAAACCCTCGCCCTTTCTTCCTCTTTCTCTCCAGAGAAAGAAGCCCTAGAAGGGCGTTTCTTTCTTCGCTGCCGCTATGCTTCCCTTCTCCGCCACCGTCTCCAGCCAGATCCGTCTCCTGCTTCAGAGCTTGAACGATTCCAACTTCGATTCGATCTTGCGCGAGCTCTGTCAGGTTTGTTAATCTCGATCTTTTATCTATCAATCTATAAAAAAAGTTCATCTTTTTGTAGTTTTGTTTCTTTTTTTGTAGCGGGATTTAAGAACCCTAGAGAGTTTTCATATTCCTCGGTTTTGTCTTGATCTCGTCTTCTGTTTGCGTGGAATTTGGATATGGGTTGCCCGGGGTTTCTTTCCTAGAGAACAATTATAAATATGTGATCTTTTCCCCATTGAGTGAAATGTATTATGCAGCGTAGAAACCCTGAATTCTGAAATTTGCTGCTGTCTATCTGTAACTTTGCTCTCCAAGTTTTTTTTCTTTTTTTTTTTGGGGTGGGGGGGTGGGGGGGTAGGGGGAGGGTTGTGCTGGATGAAAAAGTGGAACGGAAGAAACCTGTTGGACTGGGGTTGTGGATCTCCGTCTTAGATGCTTCTTGGGGCGTTTCGTGGCTGGTATCGACCAAACATTAAGTCTTAAAAGCAAAAGAAGTACCCTAATTCTGGCTGGCTACGAGTGATCTGAGGTTCCCGTGGCAAGATTGTCTTTTTTTCTCTCTTTTTTGTGGTCATTGGCTGAAGATCCTTGCTGAACCGTTAGTATGACACTGTGAATAGACTACGATATCCATTCATCTTGTTTGCTATCGACTCTCTGAACCCGCCAAACCCCATGATAATTTTTCATCACCTTAACATGTCTTTAATTGGTCAGCCGATTGTTTCCTGATTTAGAATATCTCTAAGCTGTGAAATGCTCATAATACATCATTAGAATATGATTTTATTTGGAGAAATTGTCATTAGAAAATGACTGCTCCAAGTTTGGATGTTTCTCCCCTATTTAATGCAGGGGAAAAAGGTTACATGACAAGAGGGGTGGTTCTACATTTTATCAATCACACACGGGCTGGTTATGATTATTTTAAACACCTCTATGCTTTTACTTTTTATTTGTAATTGATCTGCCTGATAGCTTTAAAACCGATTCTGCTACCTCTTCCTCCTCCTCTTCGTCACATCACATAAAATTATAGTCTGAATATCACTTCACATACTGCTTCAATTGGAAATTCCAAGACTCTTGTTTCATCCTGTTGTTCTTGCAACCTCTATTGTCAATTATTGTATAGGTCCAATAAGTGTGCAATTTCACTGAAAGTTTGATTTTCTATTGGAGTCTCTTTCGGCAAGTGGGATCAAGTTACGCTGAAGCAAATATTGTGTTCGGAAATTGAGTTGACTAGCAACCATCATTTGTCTCTTGCAAGAACAATTTGTTGTGAAGGTCATTGCTAATATGTTCGTTATTGCAACTTAATTATTTTAACAGGTTATCTCTCTGAGTAACTTCTAAAAGTATCATGCATGATGATAGTATGGGGAAGTTGCATAATTAGAGTTTAGTGATCACATCATGGTCTGTAATAATAGAATTTATGTTTACCTTTTGACGAATATATATTTTCTTAATCCTTGATGGGTAAGTATGTTTCCTCCGTTAGGTTGAAAAATCTTAATGCGGTCAGCGATACATACCCACCCCTATCCTATGTGTATTTCTTTTGGATGAGGAACTTATTTTTTGTAGAAGTACAGATTGTACTAGCCTAATGTCTTCTTTGCTGCTTACCAAGGTCTAGTATACTGATGCAACTTTTCCAATCCAATGTAAATTGGCCTTGTGAGACGTTATTTGTTAATGCTAGTCTCTCTCTCTCTCTCCAGCTTGCAGAATATGGAAGCGAAGGTGGCATTTTGTTGGTTCAAACTTGTTTAGACCAGGTGAAATTCAATGGTGAAGAGATTCAGAACCTGCAGCTGAAACGGGATCTTGTATCTGCCATTTTTAAGTTTTTGCTTGATAGACCAAATTTCAGCACAGTTTTTAGTGAAGCATTAAAAGGTACATCAATGAGTGAAGGTTTTCTAAAAGATCTTTCAAGTGCATTAAATCTTTCAGTAGCGGAGAAAGTTGGCATTGGACTTGCTCTGGCTGATTCTGAAATTCCAGATTTGAAAATTAGAGGTAACTTGTTTGCTTAATGCTTAGTATCTCACTGTCTTAGAGTGATAAGATAAGCTATGCAAGTCGCTCTCTATCTTTGAATGGTCGGCATGTTTTGTCCTCTTGCTTTCAATTAACAGTTCCATTTGATTTTTCTAGGGCAAAATTTCTGCATTGCTCAGATTGAGGAACTATGTGCAAATCCTACCTCCATTATATCTAATGAGCGAATTCAGGATATTGTTATGTTTCTCTATCAGTCCGAGGGTCTTTCAAAGCATGTAGATTGTTTTACCAAAATCTTATCTTTATTACAGCTCAAAGACAGCTCTTTCTTTCTGCCAACCACAATGCTTACAAATGACAACTCTTGGAGGTATTTATTTATTTATTTTTGTAAAGAGTTGATTATAACTGCAGTCTGTGCTCACTGGTTCCATGTAGCAATATTAACAATTCAAGGGCTACTTTCCCCCAAATTCTCTTTGCAGGTATTTGGATCTATTCTCTGGATGCTCTGGCAATGATTTTGAGACTGTTTTAGCGGAGATAGAGAAGGAAATGAGCATGGCTGATGTTATGACAGAAGTGGGCTATGGTTGTACAATTGACACTTCACATTGCAAAGAGATGCTCTCTCTTTTTCAACCCCTCAATGATGTGACACTTTCTAAGCTACTTGGCGCAATTGCTTGTACTCATACTGGTCTTGAAGATGCCCAGAACACATACGCAACATTCTGCGCAGCTGTTGGTAGCACCTCAGCAAGTGATTCTTCATTGTTGAATTCATGGAATGTTGATGTCCTTGTAGATTCGATTAAGCAACTTGTGAGATAAATTCCCTCTTCTTTTCCCCTCTGATGTGATAGCTTTTGCTGTAATAAAATGGAGGAAGATTGTGATAACATTTATATGTTTTTCTGTTTCATGGCATATCAAATGCAGGCTCCAAAAACAAATTGGACAAGTGTCATGGAAAACCTAGATCACGAGGGCTTTAATGTTCCTGATGAGAAATCATTTTATCTTTTAATGTCTATATACACTAAAGCATGTGAGGTATTTATAAATTTCAAGCACTTCATTGTCGATCTAAAAGCCAATTGTCCTGACAATGTGTTCAACAAATGGAAATAAATCATGCAGGATCCATTTCCTCTCCAAGCTGTATGCGGGTCTGTCTGGAAGAATGCTGAAGGCCAATTATCTTTTTTAAAATATGCTGTGGCGGCACCACCTGATGTATTTTCATTTGCGCATTGTTCAAGACTATTGGTATTTTTTTTGGTTCTCTTCCATTTTTTTTAAATTTCGGAATGTATATAATCCTTGAGGCAATTAACATCCAAACTGTTCTTTCAGACATTTGCTGAGTCAGCATATCTGATGAAGAAACAAGGAAATCAGGCATGGTTTTGTCTAGATCTTTTGGAGGTTTTATGTCAACTTGCCGAAAGAGGCCATGCTAGTTCAGTTCGACTGATGCTTGAACACCCTCTAACTTACTGTCCAGAGGTTTTACTTGTTGGAATTGGTCACATAAATGTAGGTTTTCTGTTTTTGAGTAATAATTTGTTCTATATCGCTTTTGATTAGTCGTAATTTGCAATAATAATTTCTTTTTGTAGCAATGTTTCAAATGAATAATGATTCATTTGTTTCTTCACAGACTGCATATAATCTCCTCCAGTATGAAGTATCTTCCACTGTATTTCCTGTGATATTAAAAGATTCTACAAAGATTGCCATCATCCATCATCTCTGGCGTGTTAATCCGAATCTTGTCCTTCGAGGATTTGTAGACACACATACTGATCCCAATAATCTACTAAAAATTCTGGACATTTGTCAGGAATTGAAGGTAATGTTGATGAAATTCTGATGGTAGCTCTCTATTTCTGAACCTCGTAAACTTAATTTCTGAGCTGGCATATATACATGGTTCTAACTTCTAAGTGCATCTTTTATATGATATTTTCATCAATTGTTCGCTGAATCCTTGTTTTCTTGTATGATATTCCTCTGCAAAATATGTTACTGCTAAATGAATATACATGCATAAACAAATATGTATTTGTATATCTGCATTTGTGCTTGGTGCATGCTTGGTTTGCTTTGCTTGTTAACGCAGGTTGATGTGCTTGTGATCTGTTTTCCTGATAATTGCTCTTTTGATTACAGATTTTGTCGCCAGTATTGGATGCAACCCCATTTCCATTCAGCATTAAATTGGCTGCAATTGCTTCTCGGAAGGAGCACATAAATCTTGAGAAATGGTTAAATGAGAATTTGAGTACATATAAAGATGCTTTCTGTGAGGTAATACAAATGTCCTTTCCCTCTAGTCCTTTCATAAGGATTGTATCATTCACTCTTCTCTGTTAAGGTAATTTAAAATTCTTTTGTAAGTATGGATGTTCAAACGTGCCAATGACTGGCTGTATTTCATATTCTCAGGAGTGCCTTAAGTTCTTAAAAGAAGTACTTGATGATGGGGCAAATGATGCTACGGATAGTTCTGTTCAACAACAACGTGCTGCTATTATGAATGTTTACCAAGAAACATGCTCTACATTCTTCAAGGTTTTGCAAAATTCATCTGTTGTTAATCACACAGATTGTGATAAATGTCTATTTAATTATTTTCCTCTGCATGAGATTTTGCAGACAATCACTATGTGTCTCTTAATATCAATATGCAGGTTCTTCAAGCCCATCCTGGGCAGCTTGTTTCTCACCAACTTTTTGAAGAAATAAAGAGGCTGCATGTTTCATCTAACCCAAAGATTCAGAGTGCTGTAACAGATGCAGCAGCTTCTGATGGAAGCTCAGAAGCTATAGAGGCAGAGGCAAACACTTACTTCCATCAAATGTTCTCAGGACAGTTGTCCATTGATGCAATGGTTCAAATGCTTGCACGTTTTAAAGAATCATCTGATAAGAGGTGGGCTGACTTAATATTTAAAATGTTCGGTCATCTAGATCTTTTTATTTTTATTTCTGCGCTTATGTCAGATAATTTTCTGCCCTTTCAGGCATCCCTTACCTCCTCTGTCATTTAACTTTGTTTTCTCATGCCTTTATCTTTGAGCAAATACAAGCAGAAAGGAAAACGAATTATGGTCTTTTGTTACATTAACAAACCACATCATAGTTCATCCGTTCAAAGGCCACAAATTGATAACTTCATTTTCAAGTAGTTGCTCTATGTATTTATGATTGAGCAAATTCTAGAGCATATCACATAGCAAAAATCTCTTATAGGCTACATCTACTGCTCCATGTAATTGGATACTTCTCTATAGCAATTTTGAGATCATCACTGATGGGGATGGTCCTTAGGAACCTGGTCACCTAATGTAGCATGTCAATCGCACGCTGCATTGACATTTTGCATATTATTGTTATGCATCCCATGGAAACTTTTTGAATACTCTCCTTATTTGGGTCCACATTAAACTAGGCGGACATAAGTAGTTTGCAGTATCTAAGTATATCGCTTGAATACAATTGTTATCAACTAATTAAGTATTTCACCAAACAAATTGTCTAAGTGAACATATTCTTATCACACTTATGCATTGACCAGTCCAGACGTAAGCATGATATCAATGGCTTAAACCTCGGCCCAAGCCCGGGCTAGCTCGAACTGGGACTTAAAATTTTAAACCTGAACTTGGCCTGACCTCTAAGATCCGGGCCTGTGCTTGTTGTGGCTCGGCCGAACTGGGGCATGAGTCAATCCCCAGCTGTCTGAAATTAAGAGGAGTGCGATGATGCTCGAGTGTCAATGTAGGGGAGAGGGTAGGGAGAAAGTGTGTGGTTCTTGTGCTAGTAGGGGGTTGGAGTGAATGGTGAGAGAGAGAGAGAGAGAGAGAGGGGAGGAGATGGTGAGAGAGGAGAGACATGGTTGGTGGGAGTGGTCATTGCTCGATCGGTGGGGAGAGAGAGAGGAGAGGTGGGAGCGCCAGATGATGCCAGGGTAAATAAATGATGCCGGGGGGGGGGGGGGAGAGGAGGAAGAGGAGTACCTCAGGCATCCTCAAAATAGTGAATGGGTAGAGTTGGTGGATGGAATGCGTCTTCGAGTAGAGGAGGAGAGGAGAGGGAGAAAGAGAGAAGTTAGGGTTAGGGTTAGGGATTAGAATAGAATTCTGCACCTTCCCCAATTTCCTCCTTTTTCTTTTCTTTTTTAAGTTCAAAATATATATTTTGGGTCGGGTCAGGTTGGGTTAAAATTAGCTACGCCCAAGCTTGGCTTGAACTTTGTTGGGCCTGAAAAATTGAGGCCTGGCCCGACTCAATGGGCTGAAACTCCCAGCCCAAGCTTGGCAAAAATTGGGCTAGGCCTGCCTTGCTCATGTTTAATTCTCATACATGGTTGAATCTAGGGTTACTAAAATCAAGAGAACAATGACATGGAGAGAGTTGAAGTGTAGAATGAGCTAGGTCTTCCGAATCCTGTGCTTATCATTAAAGAGGTTCTTCTTGTTATCCCCATTGGATCCATGAAAAAGTTGAGAACAGATACTCAACTTATGGCTAATTGAGCATGTGCATATAATTATGACACTTATCTGGTTCAAGCTTTTTAGCAGTTTTATTAAATGTTATGGTGTCTGTTCAGGTACTGTAGGTTGAGAGGGCCATTAGAATATGCATTGGTCCTGATTAGTAGCCAGTAGATATTGCATTGCTGTCTACCATGTCTCCACATGATTATGATCTTGTGTTTGTGCACTATAACGGACTCACTTTGTTTAATATACTTGAGTAAAATGCTCCTATAGAACTTTTTGTGCCAGGACTCCATAACCATGCCATTTAGCATACACAAAATGTCTTCGACCAATTATTTTGGACCAATGATTTTTCCATCTTACTGTTCTTTTAGTGATCTCTATTTAGTGTATAACCTTTAACTTTATCAATGGATGGTTTACATCCTTGCAATCTTGAACAATTCTCTGCAAGCATATCCCTAATTGTGCTACTTTTACATCTATGACGTACTGAAATATTGCCTTGTCTTTTCATAGTTCGATCCTAGGCACCCTTAAACCTTGAAAACTTGCCACTGTGACATTTATGTGCTTGTACCTTCTTTCTTGCAACAGACTGATTAATGATTCGGCCTTTAACTCTCTGATGGATACATGCATCGTAGTGCATCATAATTCTATAGTATGATGAAATATGAAATATTAGGATATTCTGTTTTAGCTTCCTCCATTATTCTCTGAAGAATTGCTGGAGTTGCTGCAGTACTTTTTGCATGCATTCTGGAATTCTATATAATTTAAGTAGCATATTTTCCTTCTCCCCCTTCCCCAAAATAAGGATCCATGAAAATGGGGATGAATACATCCAAAAAGCAGGATTAATTGATGACTGTGCTCTAAGATGTCAACAGAATTTCAGCACCAGGCATGGATGTGTGCCACAATTGTAGGGTATTGACCTTTTCCAGGGTTTGACACAGTTTCATACCACTTGTTTTTTTTTTAAATAAAAAAACTTCTCATTATTTTGGCATGGCATAGCATGGTCATTTACTGCACCAGCCAATGGCCTGCATGGCCATCACCACCGATTCTTAGATCGTTGCTCTCTATGGTGTTTAAGTTGAGAGGAACCTGGCAATTAACTTTCTTTGTTGTGCAGTGCATGATGCATTTGACTCACATGGATTTGTGCTTGACTTGTTTAATGACTCTACAGGGAGCAGATGATATTTGATTGCATGATTGCAAATTTATTTGAAGAGTACAAGTTCTTCCCCAAGTATCCAGATAGGCAACTAAAAATAGCTGCTGTGCTTTTTGGTGAGCATTGATTATATTATTCTCAGCCATTGAATGTTTCGTTTTGCCATGTAACAATCTCCAAATTTTTCAGTGTTCATTTTAACTTTTGTTTTTATTTTGCTTATAATTAATTTCAACATCATTCTGTCTTAGGTAAATTTGAGTCCAAAATTTCACAAGGTTTAATTGGTAATTGGTAATTAGGGCCTGATGAGTATGGTCATATATCTTTTGAATAGACTATGATGGTCTTTTATTATTTTTCTGCATGGATTTATGTATCTACAGCCACATTATGTATAAGACAATTTGTACCTAGAAATCTACAATCGGCCATCAAATGAATATTCATGGTAAACTGCAACAGTTGTAGGTGCAAGAGTTTGGGTACTTTTTGTTTGCTATTGTAATCAGCAAGTTTCTCAAAAGAAATAAACTATTATAATCGATAAACCAGATCCCTTTTTTTCTTTTCCATTTTCTTAGAATGGTGCTTTGCAATTGCAGCATTCTTTTTCCATGCCAAATAAATTTTTCTTTTCATTCATTTATATAAAATGAACAATTTTTTGCAATGTATTGGAATTGTTTACTACCTTGTGACTGGTGAGAGCCAGGAGAGGGGTGTATATGTAATGAGTAAACTCCACTTGCTACACTTACAATTATAATAAGTAAAACAAGCAGCAAAATGAATTCATGGACCTTCTTTGATTTATATATACCTGTATTTATTGTCACATTCCTCCTAAAATTATGTGATTACTAACTTAAAAAAGTGCTAAGTCTTTGTTGCTCGTGACTCCTTGTGTGGATTTTATATTGTCTTAGGTTCTCTTATAAAGCATCAACTTGTCACTCATCTCGCACTTGGTATTGCTTTGCGTGGAGTTCTTGATGCATTGCGTAAATCTGTTGATTCAAAGGTATGTAAAAATCTGTAGAGTACTTCCTCTAGTTTAGCCTTAAAATATGTATATCTACAACTCTGCTTGCTTGCAGATGTTTATGTTTGGTACCAAGGCCTTGGAGCAGTTCATGGATCGTTTGGTAGAATGGCCACAATACTGCAACCATATATTACAGATATCTCATTTGCGTGGAACACATGCTGAATTGGTTTCTGTCATTGAACGGGCACTTGCAAGAGTTTCGTCCAGTCAGTCAGAGTCAAATGGTGGTAACTCTCTGCCTACTGATCAGCAACAAGGTTCTGGACCAGCTTCTGTAGAAAGCATGGAGGTATGACTTGGAATATATTAATAACTTGGAGAGGTCATAATAACTCTCTGATCTGATTTATATTGTTTTATTTTTTTGCCATATAGAGAGGAACTGTGAAATGCAGTTATTTGGACACTAAATTTAACATCAACCATATTTTTTAATTTTTCGGTTGTTTTTTGCAGTTCTAAGTTTTCAGCTTGTATCTGCAGATGTATGAACATATAGGTTGTATAGAAAAAGGAAAAAAAAACATAGGTTGGAATGCTTGTAGATATTTTTGTAGAAACGAAGTGTCACATGACCTGCCTTTTACTGTGATGACTGCAAAGTTTAGAAAGTTCAAGTATTTAATAGTCGCTATGGTTATGCATTTTATTTAAATTGCTTATTATGACCACTCAAATTCATGTATCATTTGATATCTGAAATTATTGGATTTTAATTTCTTTTTAAAATGTCCCTTAGTGACTATAGTAGTCTGTTTTCTGCAGGCGTCTGAGGCATCATGGCAATTGATGGGATCAGCCTCCACGCAGTTGGGGCAGCAATATTCTTCTTTGCAGCTGCAACAGAGACATCAGGGATTTCTCGGTGACAGGCTTAGAGGCTCTACAACATCTGCTAATTATTCAAAGCCCCTTTTATCACATACTTCACAATCTGCAGTTGTTTCTGCACCTGTTGATTCTGTTGCTAATCAGAAGGTATCAGAAGTTCTGTTGGTGATTTCTAGCAGAAGTCTAGTTGTATCTGCCAATTTCCGGAAATGGAAACTGAAAAGCGATGTTGATTATTTTGCTTTTTATTCTATTGTAACCTTTTCTCTTCAGTGTTTCTCCATGTATTATTATTAATATTTTTTTATAGGCAACTGTTCCCCAATCTTTGCAAACCACAATTTCCCATCATTCCACTGGAGTGACAACTGCTGTTTCATCGTCTCCTAGTTTTCTACGCGCTCGAAGTATTGCGCCTGCAGGTGAACTAAATGATGGATATCAACAACCATCTTTATTACCCCACCACCATCATCACCACCACCAGCACCATGCACATTTACCCAAAAAAATGGGAATTTTGATATGTTTCACTTGTTTTAGGCATGCTTCGGCAACCTTCTTACAGCACAGGATTTGGGGCTGCCTTGAACATTGAAACACTTGTTGCAGCAGCTGAAAGAAGAGACACTCCAATAGAGGTTATTTGAGTTTTTATTATAGCTATATCATTGCTAGTTTCATATCGACCGCTTGTTCTGCTTCAGAGTTTAATTTTTTACTTGTTTCATGTCTTTGATTCAGGCTCCTGCACCAGAAGTTCAAGACAAAATATTATTCATGATAAATAACATTTCAGCTACAAATACAGATGCTAAAGCAAAGGAATTCAGTGAGGTTCTCAAAGAGCAGTACTATCCCTGGTTTGCACAGTATATGGTCATGAAAAGGTGAAAGTTAAAACGATGTGAAAATATTTAGTTGGAATGTCATCTGTTCACTTTGATTATTAATTTTTTTTATTTTACATATGTGTGTTAATGGAAATTTTGTTCACAGAGCAAGCATTGAACCAAATTTTCATGACTTGTATTTGAAGTTCTTAGACAAAGTTAACTCAAAATTACTTAATAAGGAAATCGTTAAAGCTACTTATGAGAACTGCAAGGTTCGTTACTTCCTTGGCTCATTCTGCTTTGTTTTCTTCGTGTCATTGTTGTGGAAATGTCTTGAATTTTTGCTCGAATAACTTTGATCTCCTGATTAATTTAGGTGCTGTTGAGATCGGATCTTATAAAATCAAGTTCAGAAGAACGTTCCTTGCTTAAAAATCTTGGTAGCTGGCTCGGGAAGTTCACAATTGGTAGGAATCAAGCGTTACGAGCCAAAGAAATAGATCCAAAAGTTTTAATAATACAGGTAACATGATAATGCTTTATTATCTCTGCTTTTATTTCTTTTTTCCTTATCAGATTTTGTTTGTGATGTTTAATTCATCCAATTCAGTTTACTTTTTCTTCCCCCCCTTCAAAGTGTTGCACCAGACATAAGGCTTAGGACAAATGAAGCACATTAGCTTTGACTTAGTTGAGTATTTTGAGAACAGCAGAATTTTAGTTTGTCCTACTTATGACAATGCTGTTCCTGTCATTTCTATCTTTGCAATAGAAAATAGAACTATTTTGGGGTTTCCAGTTGTTGGAGTTTCAAACTAGCTATTGTAGGCAGTTCTTTCCTGATGATGGTAGTCCTTAGGAAATTATTTTGTTGTTGAAGATTATATTTTCTTCTCTTTGTAGGGCTTATTTTTATTCTTAATCTTAGTCTTTTTATGGCTTTATCTGGTTAGGCATATGAAAAGGGATTGATGATTGCTGTGATTCCATTTACCTCTAAGGTGAGGCCATCTTCAATGGTTGATTTGTTCTTCAGCATGTTCATATGTTCTTCGTCATGCTAATACTTCAGAATGTATTGTAGATTCTGGAACCATGCCAGTCCAGTTTAGCATATCAACCTCCAAATCCATGGACTATGGGCATTCTTAGTTTACTTGCTGAGATATATAACCTGCCAAACCTCAAAATGAACTTAAAATTTGACATTGAGGTAATTACTCCTTTTCCCATCAATTTCTTCAAAATGACTATTTATGCTTATTTAATGCAAGATTGGTACCTTTTCAACTAATTTCCCCCCTTTTTTTTGGTGTTGCAGGTTTTATTTAAGAACCTGGGTGTGGACATGAAAGAAGTTAAACCAACTTCACTTCTTAAAGATAGGGTTCGTGAAGTGGAGGGGAATCCAGATTTTTCAAACAAGGATGTGACTATATCCCAGCCACCAGTCATTGCTGAAGCTAACACAGGAATTATGCAAACATTGAATCATGTTGAGATGCAACCTGATGTCAACAGTGCATCTCATCCAGCAAGTCATCCAAATGTATTGGCTCAGGTTGTGTTTTATTTGGTTTTAGCAGACGATATTGGCAGTGTAATATGTTCTATTACATTTACTCATTTGTTGACTGCAGTATACGTCTCCTGTCCATCTTGCTTCAAATACCATGGGGGAGGATGACAAAGTTGGAGGTCTAATGGTACCTGAACGTGTTCCGTCTGGTCAGGGACTAAGTCAAGTTACACCATCACCATCACCATTTTCTCTAAGTCAGGTTTTTTGTTTATTCCACTTCACTTGTTTCATTCTTCATAGATTAATTCTTTTATCAGTATTTAATTTCCATGTTTATGATATATTTTTTTATCTATGTTTTTCACAGCTTCTGACAATAATTCCAAATTCTGATTCTTATATTAATATCAATCCCAAGCTTAGTTCCATGGGTTCACAGTTGCAATTCCACAGGTTTCACTTCTAAAAATAGCTTCCTAACTTTGAGAATTGAATTGCCTTTTTGTTTTTCTCGTATTAAAAACTGATATTTGCAATTTGTACAGAATTATTCAAGTCGCTATGGATAGGGCCATCAGAGAAATTGTCTCTCCTGTCATTCAGCGCAGTGTTACAATTGCTAGTCGGACAACTAAAGAACTTGTTTTAAAGGTTCTTTCCCTCATTAATTATTGTCAGTAACTATTGTTATATTGCAACTCTACATTTTAACCTGAACTAGACTTTTTATTTCCAATTTGCCGTAATCATAGGACTATGCTATGGAGTCAGATGATGGTATTATATCTCGGGCAGCACATTTAATGGTTGGCACTTTAGCTGGAAGTTTAGCTCATGTCACTTGCAAGGTCTATTAACTCTCTCCATTGCTAGTTATTTGGCTTATATTAAAAGATACAAATTACATATATATGTGATATAGAGCTTTTCATGATAGCTTGTGGGGATCCTTTGGACTCTTTAATCCCCTTACAAATTTATGTTGTGGATATGCTGAAAACTTTTTGGTATGGGCTTTTGCCAGGAACCTCTTCGTGTAGCTCTGTCAAGTCACCTTCGAAGTCTACTTCAGGCCATAAATATTACTAGTGAACGTACGGAGCAGATTGTTCAGATTCTTACAACCGATCATCTAGATCTTGGCTGTGCAGTGATCGAAAATGTTGCATCAGAGAAGGTTGCTCTGTTTTTGTCTTTTTCTTTTTTGATTCTCTTTTTCTGTGCCATTATATTGGTGTTCAATTGATGACCTTCTAAATTACATTATGCACATCTTAAGTGTGCCCCTTATGACTTTCTAAATTACCTTATCCTTCCCCATTTTCCTAGCCAGCTTTACTGGGGCAAAGTTTAATCAAAATGCTGAACCTCACAAGTTTTTCACCAGATTTGGTCTATTGATCATCGGATGAATACTGGGTTAAAATGCAAGCAGACAAAAAATAATATGGGTGTCTTTGGTATAATATAAGATTCAGAGATTGTAGGATGGCCAGAAATGCTATTAAAGAATAAAATAAAAAAGTTTCTCTAATGAAAAGTTCAATTTTCTACCATTTTTGTTCACAAAATTGATTTCTATTCAGGTTGTCTGGTTGACATGAAAAAGATAACAGGTCTCAGATTTTGAAAATGCGGAATAAAGGGTTGTGGGCTAATGAGTTTTAAGCCTTCTATGTAAAAAACAGGAATCTCTTATTTTACAGGATGCTGGGGAATACTTATTCATATTATTTCATTTTCATTTGCTGGGATATCAAATAACTAAATTGCCTCCTCAATATAGCCAATTTCTGATTTCATAGTTCAATATACTATACTTTAATGTGGACTATGTGATCTCTTCCTAGTTCAATCTTGTATATCAGATAGCCTTTGCATCCTCTATATCACATATTTAATATTGCTAAGTGATTTATGCGTACCATTCACCTTTAACCTTTTGAGGCATGTATGTTGATGTCTAGTGGATTTTTGGCAGGCAGTGGAGTTGATTGATGGTGAGATAGCTCCCTCATTTGCTGCATTAAGAAAACAGAGGGACGCAGCTGGCTCTGCCTACTATGATGCTGGTACCTACGCTCAAGGTCCATTTGCACGTCTGCCAGAGGCACTTCGCCCTAAGCCTGGTCGACTATCCCTTGCCCAACAGCGAGTCTACGATGTAAAATAAAAAGGCGCTATTTACTATCAGTTATAGTGTTGTTTTGATTAGATTTGGTTAGCATGTGCTTTCTCTTTGTTGTGTGCAGGACTTTATCAAGAATATATGGCAAAATCAATCTGGTCAGAATTCAAGTGCTGTGCCTTCTGGTCCACCTGCTATGGCTAGTAGCTCAAGTAACTCTACCCTGCCTCGTGTTTATGCTTCGAGTTCAGCCTCGTTGAATTCTGGTGCCTTATCAACTTCACAAGTAGCTCCGTTCAGCTCGGTAGCCCAGCCCTTGGATCTGATTGCAGAAGAATCAGATCGTGGTTCAGCACAACTACTTAGGTCTGCTTTCGTCATCTTTTTTCGTGATGTGTATATTATCTTATATATATATATATATTCAGATCCACATATTGATTAATTAAGAGTTGATTATCATCTTTTTGACTTTTAGTGCCTCTCCAACTCATGTCGGGGTGAATGATATTGTTATCCAAAGTGGTGAAGCCAATTCTGTTGCGGCATCATTTCCTGCTGCTGCTAGTTCCTCTGATCTGCATATGGTAGAAACATCAACTGTTACCAAAGTCAGTAATTTTAATTATTGGCTTTAACCGCAATCAAAAGAATTTGAATCTGCATGCTGATGTGTGTGCTTAATCTGTTAAGGAACTGGGATCTGCAGTACCACCATCACCCACAAGTTCTGCTGCAGATCGACTGGGAACTGTATTACCTGAATCAATGTTGACTGCTGGAGATGCATTGGATAAATATCAACAAGTTGCACAAAAGGTATAAAACCCTGGCCTATGTTTCTTTTTATCATTGATTGTAATACTTTATTCTTGTCTTTATTGTAGCATTTGCTTCATGGATCTGAGTACCGTGTGGAATATGGTTCTTCAGCCTTTTGAGCCATTGAACTGACCTTCGAATGTCAGTCATAATAATATAATACCTTTATCCAAAAGTTGTAAGAATGAGACTTTTTTTTTGTTTTTTTGCTTTTTTATCATAAAGACATGCTATGAAAACTCTTCATTTTGCAAATACCTCATAGTAGAGGAAAATAAAAGGTGGAGGTGATTAAGGTCCTCTATTTTTTATAATGGTAGTTGAGACAGAGTATCACATATCATCCTGTTGTTGCCCAATTTCAAAATGCTAGTGCACTACTATGCTGGGTTATGGTTGACACCAGCATGGAAAGGCCCATACTTTGCATCTCTTAGAAGAGCATAGTAGTTTCATGAAAGACTCTTTGGATGGATGTAATAAATGTATTGGCATCTCTTCAAAGGCATGCTGCTTCAAAGCTAGAATATGTTTATTAAAGGTGATAAGCTTTTGGAGACTAATTTTGTTAATTCTCAAACATATATTTTTCAGAATTTTCTATTGTAATAATGTTGGTTAGTATGCTGTTACCCTGTTCCTGGTAGTGTTGAAGTGAAGGGATTTGGAGGTTGTGAGCTGCAGCTTTCTTGGGATTTGTTGGGGCTAAAGTGCAATTTTCTTCTCTTTCTATTATTTTTAAGAGGTTGGGAGTCGTGCAAGGTGACGTCATTTCCCCTCTATGTTTAGGTTTGTTGTTTAGAGTAAATAAAGAAAAACTATCATAACTTATGAAATTATCATGACCACGAATATTAGCTTCAGTGCTCTGGCTTCAAAACACATCACCTCCATCATGCATCTTTTTTTTTTCTTAATGTTTTTTTGGGAAGGCTCTGTCTTGCATCTTTAATTGTGTAGTGTGTATTCTTCCTGGTTAGGTCATACCTTTCTGTAATCTGAAATACTTAATTCTAGATTGTTTTGAAAAAAGTCCAACTTTGCAGTTTTTTCTCCAGTTTCTTTACTTTAATTAGTTTTTTTTTTTTTTTTGCAGCTGGAAGCCTTGATTGCTAAAGATGCCAAAGATGCCAGAGATACTGATATTCAGGTCAGTTTATGCCTACCTCTTCCTGTCATTTCTGCTTCTCAAGCTGGATATCTTTCTACTATGCATGTGCATGTGCCTATCTATCTATTCAATCTATTCATCAATCTGCTACATATCTATCGTTTCACTCATTAGAAGTAATAAGAAGGTAAATACTAAGGGGATCATTTTGCTCAACCTTAAAATCATATTTATATGCAGGGAATTGTTGCTGAGGTTCCGGATATTATACTCAGATGTGTAAGCCGAGATGAGGCTGCATTGGCTGTTGCTCAGAAGGTGTGTCATCTTCTCCTATCCTGTTAAACATACTATGACTTTCTAGTATATATTGTTTTGGTAGTTTATGGTGGAAATATATTGTGATACAGGCTTTCAAAAGTTTATATGAGAATGCATCAAATGGTACCCATGTTGCCTCCTACCTAGCTATTCTTGCTGCCATACGAGATGTTTGCAAGCTTGTTGTCAAAGAACTGACGAGCTGGGTATGCGCTTTATGATTTATAAATGTTTTAAGGAAAACATTGCTCCCAGTATTTGTTGTAATTATCAAGAACAGTTTGATCAAAGGCCACATGTTAGTCTATTTATTTGTTCATTATTTATTTATTTATTTTTGTGGGATTAAATCCCTTTCTCACAGGTCTATTATCTGGTCAGTTTGTCTCCTTTATTTGACTATTACATATTTAGTTGGCCCAAGAATGTTTGCTTCTAGTTCCTCTTTTATCATAATTTCATTAGATGGTAAACATTTTGAATTTACTTGTTTCTGTAAACATGAAGCCAGAGATTGTTTTATCTCTTGTAAGTAACTAATTTATTTGAACATGCAATCAATTAGTTGCATTGAAGTTATTTTATAGTTGTAACAGCTCCGTTATAAAAATATGTTCATCTTCCACTCAGTTGTTTCCTTAGTTTAGGTTCTTCAGTGTTAGTTTTAGTACAATATTCTCAACACAAGCCCGGTATCCAATGACACGCTCATTTGATATTATAGCTTCTGAAATGGAGTAACATCGACATGAGATTTTAACATACGAGCACGTGTTAAACTCTTTCAATTACATCATGTAGGCTTAAATGTGTCTTATGAGGAAAAGGATAAGTTTTTAAAGTGCACGAGTTACTTTTTCCCTGTTTCCTTAGAATCAACATAATTATCATTTGTTTGGATTGTAACAATAGGTTAGTCTGTTTTGTATCATGATGCATCTCATTGTAAGGCACAAAACAAGCTTCATCGCCATATTAAATGAAACTGTTTCATGTAATATAACTGAGATACTTGCTTGAGCTTGGCTATTATCTTATTGTAATATGAATTACATTAATATGCAGGTTTGTGCATTGCACGTGGGATTTTAAAATATGTAGTTAGTATCTCATGTAGTTATGTTGACTATACCACATTAAAAGTGCGAATTTGAAGCTATTTCTTGAAAGATTAAAAAGTGTATTTCATTTCTAGAATTTACAAAAAACTTAATTTTCCAAAGAGAATAAACAAATTGCTACATTTTTATTAAAATAAAAAAAGCCCATTGGAGCATTATATGCACAAAACTATTAGCTGTAGAATTGCTTGAAGCTAGGGAGAAAATTCGTTGACATGAGATTGCACGGATGGGAACTGTGAGATGAGATGGGTGGGTATATGAGTGTTTATATGCGCATGCAACAGAATGAGGATTCTGAGCTGAGGTAAGTTGTAACACTCTCTCTGATAGTAAGAGGGAGGTAATCACCACGAGTGCCCTGTCTTACGAAACCATCTGCCGTAAAATTGGTTACGGTTTTATCAAGTGAGATTGTTTTTTTTCAGAGGGAAGGGGGGGAGGGGAGGGGAGCATGATGGAATATTCTGAACTCAGGATATGGCTGAGGGTGAAGTTGATACATGTTCCAAATGCACCTTTGGTATTGGTTACCATTTAATAAAGTCTTAGATGCCAGTTAAACTTGAAAACCAGAAGTCTCACTGATGCCCAGAGTTAAGTTGTAACAACCTCTTTGAGAGTGAGAGGGAGGTAATCACTGCCTGCTTTGTGAACTGTATGCCATAAAATTGGTTAAGGTTTTATCAGGTGATTTTTTTTTTTTTTTTTTTTTTTTGGGGGTGGGGGGGTAGTAATGTGATGGAAATTAGGATTCTGAACTAAGGAGATGACTGAGGGTTTGACCTGTTCCAAATGTACCCTTTCAATTGATTACTGCTCAATAGATTTTCAATAAAGTTTTAGATGCCATTAAAACTCTCACTGATGTCTTTTAATATAAATTGATTATGCATCTTTTATTTTATTGTGGCGTTATTGATGTTCCAGCTACTCGTTTCAGCATGTATAATGTTTGATGTTTAGTTATTGTATTGATGAACTCAAATTCCTCTCAAGTTAGTCATTCATAGTGCTTTAGTTTGGTCAATGCAAGTTCATGCTGTTTGTTTCTCTACATGCTAAAATAATTTTGAGGAACATTGTTTCCAAACTTTATTTTTGATTATTTCTTTATTTTTTTTAACTTCTGCTTGTTTATCTTGTGGCTCTGGTTCTCTATTATGGTTACTCACTGCTGTTGATTATCCTGTTGCAGGTCATATATTCGGATGAGGAGCGGAAATTCAATAAAGAAATAACAATTGGTCTTATTCGGTCTGAGTTGCTAAATCTTGCTGAGTACAACGTCCACCTGGCAAAACTTATTGATGCGGGGAGGAATAGTATGTTGTAATTTCTCAGTTTTAGATCTTAGATATTATTTAGCTAGAGCTATGCCTTGTCACCTAGTTGGCTGTTGCACTCTCACAGGGAGGGTGAATTATGCCACACACCAGAGGAACTTTTCTTTATTCCTTTGAAAATTAGATTTTCTAGGGCTTTTGTCGGGTGTCTGAAGCATTGCTCGTTTAACTAATGAAACACTAACAACTTGCATTAATTTACAGAAGCTGCTACAGAATTTGCCATATCCCTAGTCCAAACATTGGTCGTTCAGGAACCTGGAGTCAGTGCGTCAGAACTGTACAATGTCATTGAAGTCTTGTCAAAAGTATGCATATTTTGCAATTGCTAGATGTTGCTACCATTATTTTATCAAGTATTTGTAGTTAATTAATATTTCAACTATCAGTTAGCGACGAGGCCAGGGTCACCAGAGTCATTGCAACAGCTAGTTGAGATTGCCCGGAATAATATGAACGCTGCACCTAACTTTACTGCCAGCGAGAAGGCCAGGCAGTCGAGGGATAATAAGAAGGTAAATACAAACTTCAATGGCCAATTTATCAAATATCTCGATTCTGTTTTTAGTATGCTCTACATAGCCTCATTTTCAGGACATAGCAATAACCTAATCTACTGTTCTGATTGCAACAGGTACTTTCTGGTCGCTCCTTGACAAACAGAGAGGAATATAATGCTAATGATCCTATAGTAGCAGATCCTGCTGGCTTTCGAGATCAGGTTTTTCGCAATATCCTTTTTAATGCATTCAGTTGATTATGATGTTATGCTGTAATTATGCACATGCACACGTATGCATGCACATGCATGTACATGTATATTGGTTGTATATATTTATATGCACACACTCACACTCTTTTGCATATACATATATCGGTTGTATATATATTGGTTTTTGGTGCATGCTGGAAGTATATGAAGAACTCACAAAATGATGCCCTTTTTCAACTGAGTTATGCTCAGGAAGCAAGTGCAAATTTACACTGCACTTATTAAAGAAATATCTTTCACAAGAAGTACATGAAATTAAAATGGGAATGAATGGTTGCAAGGTACTGGAATTTTCATATTGAACAGGTGATATTGGGCCTCAGTACTAAATTTCTTTTTTTTTTTTTTAACTAAGCTTGCCTAGAAGAGCACTAGGAGGGGTTAGTTGGGATGTGTGACTGTAGTGTTCAAAACTTGACATTGACGCTTCAATCCAAATTTCTCTGCCAACACTATGTTTTTGTTAAATTTATTTTTAATTTAGAAACTACTGTAGATATTGGATGAAGACGAACTTTTTATAACACTTCATATCATGTTTATCACGGTATTGCCCTTTATCACTTAATTCTATGCGAATCACTGTTTTTTTTTGTTTTTTGTGTTGTGACTGCTGGGAATTTCTTGGTTTATTTTGTAGGTTGCTGTTCTCTTTAGTGATTGGTGTCGGATTTGTGAGCTTCCAGCTACAAATGATTCAGTGTATAGTCATTACATATCACAGTTGCAACAAAGTGGTTTGCTTAAGGGTGACGATATCACAGACCGGTTCTTCCGTATTCTGATGGTGATCTAGATTTTCTCATTTAGAGATCTATGCTAAATTTGTATTTCCTCTAGATGGTTAGGATGCTAATTTTATGGTATATTTCAGGAGCTTTCTGTTTCACATTGTGTACTTCCTGAGCAAGTCAGTGCTCCAGGCTCATTGTCACTTCAGTCAGCTCAGCAACTCCAACAAGTCCAGCAACTCTCCTACTTTTCCATTGATTCATATGCAAAGCTTGTGGTCCTAATAATGAAGGTAACTTGAACTTCTGTTACGTGCACGTCTATATATTTTTGAGGTTGCATTTGCAAAGACACATACTTAAATACATGTTTATGTGTTGTGTGTATGCATGTCTGTGCCTCTACTTTCTGTTTAGGAAATTTCAGTTGTATCTATAGGTAGAGCCAGGGATTGCTGTGCCTGAGATTTGTAAGAAATTTTATTTTGTATATTTATATCATATCTTGTTTCCTAAATCCATTATAATATTGAGATTTAGCTTCTATTTTTACGACAAGAGAGCTGCAATGAGATTTGAATTTTAAAACCTCAAATTGGAGTATGAAATGGGAAAGATTCAATCAAATCTTTTTAATTTGGTTAAATGTATTCATTAAGGTGCATGGCTTTGGAAGGAACCAAAAAATAGGGTGAAGAATGAGGGAGAGAGAACAAAGGGGAACTTCTTGTGCCACATGGCATGAGGAACTTCATGTGTGCATGGAATGGATATCCCCTGGGGTGACAGGGCTCAACACCTGATCCTTGTTCTTGATTGCCATGTTACATTTAGCCTGATGCAGTTAGCTTGTGCATTTAACACCTTACAAACGGTTAAGTCTGTTTTTCACACTCTTATGTGCAGACAAGGGTTAAACATAAAATGCCTATCAGCCAGGGATAATTTTTCCAGTCAACAAGGACCCAACATAAAATGGCAGTCGATCCAGTGGTTGGACCTAAAATTTCCCACTTATAAAAATTTCTCTGGTTACTTTTTTTTTTGAAGGGAAAAACAACTTCCATTTTTTTTAAGTTATTATAAAAACAAGTTCTCATCAAAAAATTGTATAAACACAACCCTTGAAAAATTATAGGAAGTATGAAGATAATTTATTAAAAAGCATCAAAATTTAAGCTGCTTCTTATTATAGAGTTGAGCTTATTTTTCTCTTGTGCAAAAGTTATATGATTAGTCCCCATTTGAGTCTGTTGAATAATCGAAAGAGACTCTAAAATCCGAAAATGCATAATTGAATCATACTTCATTGATTCAAATACCATGTATTGGCATAACCTGGCTCCTTCTGGAACCAAGCATGACTCCACTACTTGTTGATCTTATTCTGAAATAATTTTTATTTTATTTATTCCTTACATGATGATTCAGTTTATCTAATTCTTTTACTTTTGTTTTCAGTTCTGTTCAGTGGATCAAGGATCCAGTAAAGCTATTCTTCTCCCGAAGGTTGAATTTCACACTTAATTTGATTCCTTTTGTCTTTTTTTTTGATTTACTGAGCATCATTATCATTACACTTTCTTCTCATTCTGTTTCATCAATAGATCCTATCTGTTACTGTAAGAGTCATCCAAAAAGATGCAGAGGAAAAGAAGCTGTCTTTCAACCCCAGGCCATACTTCAGGTTGTTTGTTAACTGGCTTTTGGACCTTGCTTCTCTAGATCCTGTCGTTGACAGTGCCAACTTTCAGGTATGTGATTTTAGTATAATCCATGATCATCTTTGTGCATTCTTATTTCTCTGATGTTGATCTTCTACTTTCAGGTGTTGACATCTTTTGCAAATGCTTTCCATGCTTTGCAACCCTTGAAGGTTCCTGGTTGGAGGTTCGGACGTTTGTTTTTCTATATCTTCCATTTAATGATTCATTCATCATGTGCACTATCCATATGGGCTCCTATCAAACTCCAATTTACACGACTATATGATCTCAGCTGTTTGACATTTACAGAGCCTCATATGGGCATTATGTCCTATAAACGTTTTTTCCAAAGTAGTGTTGATGAATAACAATGCATGTTGATAAACAGAAGAATGCTGTTGAATATTTCCTGCACCAGAAGTGCTACCAGAACCTTATTTTTTGTTTAACTGGATTATACACATTACCAATCCATGTCTGTCTTCTTAGATTGAGTTTCAAGCATAGAGGAATACTTTGTCCACTTAACTGTTGCTACTGAAAAGCTTCAGTTGGTATGCTTTTTTAAAGTTTGAGTTCAATATTTTTAACATGGATGAATTTCTTCTTGCTATAACCAGCTCTTCAGGAGCTTATTGATAGAGTTGATATGTTTTGTAAAAGATCCTGTCCGAATCAGTATCCACATATTTTTAACAACCTTTGTCAAGCCATATTAACTGAAAGATTTTGTAAAGCGATTGCACTGTTTGAGAGATGAATGAAACCTACATCCCTTTTCTTTAGTGGCTTCAGCTAACTCCAGAATTTATCATTATTCCAGTTTTCTTTTTCTTTTTCTCCTTGCCATGCCAAGGCCTGTCTAATTGAAGTTTTTTTTTTAATAGCTTTGCATGGCTGGAGTTGGTGAGCCATAGAAGCTTCATGCCAAAATTGCTGATGTGCAACTCGCCTAAGGGTTGGCCATTTTTCCAGCGTTTGCTTGTTGACTTGTTCAAATTTATGGAGCCTTACTTGAGAAATGCTGAGCTAGGAGAACCGGTTTGCTTTTTCCCTTAATTTTATTTGAATTTTTGGCCTTTTGAAATTGAGATGCTTGGGTTAAAGGCTTTTGTTTTCTTTTTACCTTGTGACAGGTCCATTTTCTGTACAAAGGCACTCTAAGGGTGCTGCTTGTACTGCTTCATGATTTTCCCGAGTTCCTATGTGACTATCACTTCAGTTTCTGTGATGTGATCCCTCCCAGTTGCATTCAAATGCGGAATGTTATTCTCAGTGCATTCCCTCGCAATATGAGGCTTCCTGATCCTTCCACTCCCAACTTAAAGGTGGCTTCTGCATAACATAATTCTTGGAATTGCCAATGTACATTCTTTTGTTGCGTAGGAGAAAATTATCTATACGCAGATTAAATCGCTAACTTCTACTACAAATACAGATCGATCTGCTAGCTGAAATTAGCCAATCCCCACGTATTCTATCTGACGTTGATGGTGCTCTAAAAGCCAAGCAGATTAAGGCCGAGATTGATGAGTATCTCAAGGTATGTTTCCATCAGCTCAGGCTTGTGCATTTATAGGATGAATTTTCTTTGACATGTCTGTCTTATAAACCTTCCAGCAACATTAGTTCCCTTGACATGCTTTTTGTAGTTCTTTTTGTACCTGTTCTACTCTTAGATGCATTGTGGCTGAGTCCTGAGACATATTATTACCAGTCATGGTGTCATGTCCACACAGATCAGTTTTATCACCGATGCTTACGTAATCTTGCAGACAAGGCCAGAAGGATCTCCCTTTTTGACCGAATTGAAGCAAAGATTTCTGCTTCCCCAAAGTGAGGCGAACCTGGCGGGGACCCGTTACAATGTGCCTCTGATCAACTCACTTGTGCTTTATGTTGGCATGCAGGTACATTTTATTTTGCACTTAGACCATTCCCTTATTTTGTCTCTTTCACTAATAAATTGCAGATTCTTTAACATGGAAACTTCTAAAAGGTTTCTAATTGTTTACATATTATTCAGTGTTCTTAGATTATTTGAGAGAAAACCCTTTGGTGATATTGTTCCACAAAGGAACAAGCAGAGCATAGAATGATAACACATAAAAACTCATAACAACTTGTGCATTAGAGATGGCTGCGATTCCCCATATCAGACCTTGCCGCCTCCCTTGTTTTAAACTGTCCTGATTTGGGGAATCTTGAATGTTGCTCTCCGGTTGCAAGAAGTTCAAACAAGATAGGGTTTATGCTTACCAATTGCTCTTCTTGTTTTTATGGCAGGCCTCTTTCCTGCTCCGAGTTGGTTGGTTAGGAATCTGATGCCAATTTAGTGCATTATTATTGGATTGAGACTCGGTAGCCAACCATTGAATGTTCTCAAACTTGGTTCGCATGTGCATGTGCATGTGCGTGTGTGAAAATCTAGTTGCTTTCTCCTGTCTTCAGAGTTGTTTGGGACTGTTACCTTGATTGTGACAGTTTCCAAACACGGGGCCTGGAGCTGTGATGTGGCAGCACCCCAGATTATTAAAATCCATAACTATAACTAATACAACAAATGCGACGAATGAAAGATTTTGAGCTTCTATCACATTCAGAAAAACATATCTGATACTTGTATATATAAGATTCTAGTTGTAAGGTAATGTCCTATATTATCATTAGTGGAATACATGTTCTATCATTCAGTGCCGAGACCTCGAGTTGTAATATTTCTGAGTCTTATTATATGATAAGCGACTGTTTGGTAAAAGACCCTTCCTGTCTCCTTTCATTTGCAGGATTGGTCAATACTTGATAGTTTCATTATGGTACATCGTAAGAAAATTTTAGACTAGATGCATGCCTAATTACTGAGGTGATCCTTAGTTAACTGTAAGTTCTTTTTGAGTGAAGTAATTTGAATTGAAATTTAGAAAATTCCTTTACTTATTTTTTTTGTTGTATACATAATTATCATGTTTGATGGATTTTTTTATTGGAGTGGTTTCTAAGAGTTTTCTCATTATTACAGTTATTAGCATATGATGTGTTTGCAATAAATTATCGAACAGCTCTTGTTATTAACCATTGATAGTTTTTACTTTTTACAGTATTTGTGTTGATGAGCATGTATTGGTGCATAATAATGGAACTTGGAAGTAATTATCTGTTATAATTTTTACAGTTTCTTAGGTATTTACTCGAAGTGTTATTGCTTGACACCATTTTTTCCAAAATTGTAGGCTATACAACAACTGCAGAGCAAGTCCAGTTCGCAGCATGCACCTGCGCAACAGATAACTCATGGCCCTCCTATGGATATTTTTCTAGTTGGAGCGGCTATGGATATATTCCAGAGCCTAATAAAGAACTTGGATACAGAAGGTCGCTACCTCTTTCTTAATGCAGTTGCCAACCAATTGCGCTACCCAAACAACCATACACATTACTTCTCATTTGTCCTTCTGTACTTATTTGCAGAGGCAAGCCAGGTGAGTTCGATTGTATCATCTTTTGCAGCATTCATTTCCTTTTCCTAGCACGTAAATTCTATGATTGTTTTTTATATGGTTATAGTCTTGTAGAAGCTTGTGAGGCATCACCAAAGTTTTGCTTAATTGATAGTTTTATTTGCATGAAGATGAACACAATGATGCTTTGTAAACTTTAGTACAACAAAAAATTAAGAGATTACATACTATCAGGATCATAGCACCATTTGGCCTCAGCCTCTTTCAATTAGTATTGAGGTTAAGGTCAATTTAACGCAATACTGTTTCTTGACTTCATCTTTATTTTTCATCGTCTCACTACTACATTTCTCTATGGTAAGATCTGATCATTATGGAGGTTTGCCATTCAATCTTACATGAGTACTCTAATTTTTAGGAATTCTAAAGTGTTAACACTTCTAGGCACTTGAACTTGACATGGTGCAGCACTACACTCTGCCTGCATCAGCCTTATGTGTTAGCATGATGCCTGGTTTTCTGAAATACACTATCAAAGAGCACTCGAGTAGTGCAGGTGCTTAAGATCTTGCAGGGACTGTACTTTTCTCCATGCAGATGCTTGAGATCTTGCAATATGCAGCTTTACAGAATTCTTTTATTTGTTACTTGTATTATTAAAATTCAGGAAAAAATGGCTTGACACTTGAGGGTGCAAGGTAGGGGTGCAGGTGGATTAGGTACTGGCTGGACACAAATCTACTCTGTATGAGACATTAACCAAATTAAAATCTGAACCCTATTCAGATTACATTGCTTGTAGAATTGGGCATGATTTGATCAGACATGGCTGAACCCACTTAAATTTGAGGAGAAAGAGTGCAAAAACTTTTGCCTAGCATACGATTATTAAAAACGTCCAACGGTCAGCATATGCTTCTCTTTTTTTTCTTTTTCGGAGGCATAGAAGTTCTCTTATTCTCGGGATCAGGGCATCAACTGCTTAATTTAGAAGTGCATACCCGATAGCAGTAGCAAAGGTCGGAATGGGAGCTGCTCTTGTGAAAATATCCCCTCCCTCATATTTCATAAAGTTGATCAGGTCATGAAAACAGTGTGAATTTTGAAAAATTCTTGCATGCATCTCTGAGGAGAGTGGCACGGCCAAACATCATCCCAGAAGCGAATCCGCTTACCATTGCCCAACCAAAGTCTAGCCCAAGTTCTGCCTGATGAAAGTCTCTCTGTACCAAATAAGACCTTTCCAGTGGCATTAGAACCCACCCAATAGTAGGAGGAGGAGGATCCTTTGGTTCGTGCACTTTACTTAATAATCTGCCTTAACCGGACGGACGGGATTTCTCGGCGCCATGAAAAAATTATGATAGGGCTCGATGACTACGTCTTGATTCAGGACACGATCGAAAAAAAATCGCTACGTCAGCTGCTCCAATGCAATCTTGATGAAGGCAGGCATCAGTCCCAGGTCTTTGGTACAACCAACAAGTGGCTTAATTAGCAGGCTGGTTGGCACCTTTTGTGGTATGCTAATGATCTTTGAGCATTAAGCAGTTCTAATCCAAATTAAGCCACTTTGTATGACATATTGTTGAGAAATCATGAGCTTCTGGACACTGGCTTGTATAAGATAATGGTTAGTAGTTTTATATTATGCACCGTTGTCTTGTATTGATTAGACATCTTATCATTTTCTAGCTAAGGCTCTACCCAAAAAATCTACAGATTGGGTCTTCAAACAGTTGAATCCTCATTAAACAAGAAAAATGTTATTATATAAGAGTTTCGACTATTCACATGGGAAGGCACAGGTTTAAAATGTTAAGTAGAACTACAAATCAACCTGTATCAATATATATGGAAATGATGCACATTGGCACATGCTGTTGTGTTAATTTTGGCTGACAACTGTAGTACAAAAATTTGTGCTGATAACCTTCTATCATGGGTACTCTAATCCTTGGTGGAATCGATTTTGAATCCAACTAATCTACTTTCATCCAGGTTGAACTGGATATGGTTTTAGAATTATTTTATTGGTTGTTTAGGATTTCTTGGTTGACTTTGGTTAAAACATAACCCAGAACACAATCATAAGACACATTGGTAAGGTGGGTTTCTTAATCGTATCTAAAGCATCATGCCGGACCAACAATAATAAATTGCAGGCACAAGTAAAAACCCAGTATGCTGGAACAACAATAATAACTTGTAGGCAAAAATAAGAACCCAGTTGACATAACATCAGTGACCAATCACATATAAGTTGTCATTAAACAAATTGTCATTTACCTACATAAAGTTTTTATGAACAGTATGTCTGTTATCAAAAAAAATTGGCGATTACCTACATATTTTTTTATGAACGTATGTCTTTTAAATTCAAGTATGATTGTGGGGGCAAAATTATTTTATTAGTTCTGGGTTGGTTTTGGCACTCAAGAATCCTTGTCCAATCCATTCTGAAACAGGTCAATATTTTCAGACCATGCCTGAGAAATGATTTTGGTTCAAAATGGACCAGATCATTTGTGGGTCATCTTTGGATCAAGAATGGGTAGGCCTTACATGCTGCATACCTGGCAGTGGATCAACATTTGTAGCATTGGACATTAGGAAGTTGGAAGGATTTGGGATAGGTCAACCTGCAACCAATCTAACTTCTTATTTGGGTGAGGTTGGTCTAACTTGCATCTTAATTGTTTTGAGTTGGAATGGAAAATGTAAACCCGGTTTCAGTTCAGATCAGGTTTTGGGTTGAGGGCATAAAGAGCCTGCACTAACTATTTTTTTGACAAAAATAATAAGGCTTATCAACCAACCTGAGCTTATTCTGCATTTTGGGCTTCCAACTTGAAACTAACCCACATTTGAGCTATACACCTTCCAACCAAACTCGATTTAAACATTAGTAGAATCACCTCAACTTGATCCAACCCATATTACACCCATGTGTTTAACTTAAAAGTTAATGACTGGGAAGGATACAGGTGTGGGTCGTTTGAACTTTTTTGGTTGGTCAAATTATGTCTGGATTAGCTATTAACTAGACCCAGACCTCGACAGTTGTGGCCCTGGGTAGAGGTATGATTCCTTTAGCATGTTGACCATTCTAAAATTTAAGGTTATCTTGCTTGGGTCTATTTAAATTTAAATAGATTACCTTTGGGAGGAGTAATGGCATCTTCCTAGTTATGTATACGAGGTAAAGAAATACAAGTTTGTCAAACAACCAGAGATACTTTTGGTTATTAATTACAATTATGGATGTTGTGAACTGGTAGTGTATTTATAGATGATGCATGATGCATGATGCATGATTAGTTGTAGTTATTTTTCTTATCATCAGTGAAGTGTTGCTGAGGGCACATTCCGGTGGTAAGAAGAAAGTGAAGAACTTGTCTTTCAGAAACCTAATTTGAAGACAGAATCTAGAATTCTGTTGATAAAAGAACTTCGTTAACAAGACCCAACAGGAATTTTGCTACCTACTGGATTTAAGGATAAGGGCATTGTAACATACACCTTGACTCAGAATATGGAGGATTATCAATGTGGTGGTTATGAACAACATTACAAGAAGGCTGCTGTGGATGACATGAAACCTCTTCCAAATATGTCAGTGTGAAGAGGCACTAATGGGCTGACACAGGCATGGTGTTTCAGTGGTTGCACCAGCTGGAGTAAACAAACCAAAATTGTGTACTGTGGTGACACACAAACACACCTTGATACATAGGATCTATGAGTCTTTGGCTTTGAACGAATTGAAGTTGGAGCAGCGTGATTTAGAGCTGGCATTTTTACGCGGTGATCTTGAGGGCAGCATTTTCATTGGTATATTTTTATGATCCTTTCAGAAGTCTACTGACTTGTATGCAAGGAAAATATGTTTATAGGTTTATGTCACTTAATGGTTTGGTGCATTTAGGTAGGTAAAAATGGGAATATATTTCTGTATAAGTGGTCTCCTTATCTTAACAAACTTGAAGAGGATTTCATCTGTAACTCTAGTAACATGTTAACTGCATCAGGCAACCTGAGCTTAAAAAGGTGTTTGTCTGACTTAGCAAAGAATCGAAAGGTTGAGATTTTGGGGCAACAAAGAAATTCTTTGACATGAAAACATAGGAGTCTAGGGTAATTTGTGTTTATTTATACTTTTTACAAACAACGATGTTTATCATGATTTGAGATGTGTAAATCAAAGCCACCGAGTAATAACCCTTAGATTCACTTTCATCTTCCAGTAGTCAGATTACCTACTAATACCAAGGAGCTTGAGTACTTTAACTGCATTTGCATACATGCTTACTAGCTCAACCACGAATGATGAATGTGGTCATGCGATCCAGGTCAGACAGTGGATAGATGTTAGCCATTGGAAATTCTAAGTGTTGTCATTGGCAAGTGGTATGACGAGGTGTTGGAGAGGTGCATATGAGACTCTGCCAAAAGTTTGCTGAATGTTCTGATGCTGATATTTAGCATGATGTAGTAAGATATATTTACTGGATGGCTGAATAGTTGGAGGCTAGCAGTGTAATATACTAGAGCTTTATTGACCATGGAGGCCAATTATGGCTGCAAGAAAAGCCAGCGGTTTAGGGTTCTGGTCGGTTATTTAAGATGAGATATTGCCATCTTGTCATACAACAGGTGAGGTGCTATTCAGTTAGACAGGAATCATGTTCCATGGATCAAACTAACAGTCATTGAAATCCATTTCATTAGGAAGATCACTTACTGTAGCTCCAGTTTGCTTAAAGAAGATTGACACCAATAACAGCTCTTGTGCTGATGGCAAAGGTTATCCATATGACACTATGCATTCAATTTGTCTAAAATAGCCATCAAGTGTTTGTTTGGTGCTTGTGTGCTAGTGGCTTGTTGTTACTTCCATCCAATTTGACAATTATTCTGTTACATGAAGATCCTTGTACTAATAAGGATGTAATCCGATATGAGCAAGATTTAGGTGCAAAACGTTATGCTGGGCATGTATATTAAGTTCTGTGCTTTGCTTCTTCATGCCAGACAGCCTTAATGGCATATTGCAAGATGTTAGCTTCTTATTGTTACTTTTCCCATGGTTGCAAAGAATCCTCATTGCTTCGAGTCAATTTAAGTTCCAAGTCTAGGGAAACACATTCATTTCTTGTATGATTGCAGGACATCATCCAGGAGCAGATAACACGGGTGCTGTTAGAGCGCTTGATAGTTAACCGCCCTCATCCATGGGGTCTGCTTATCACTTTCATTGAGCTAATCAAGGTACCTTCTGAAATTTGTGGCCAGATGACATCGTCTGCTGCTTTGGCATATCTTTTTTTTAAAGTGCCATGTTCTGCCTCCTGATTTCTCCTTTGCATATATATGCAGAATCCTCGGTACAACTTCTGGAACCGGTCGTTCACGCGTTGCGCGCCAGAGATTGAAAAGCTTTTTGAATCAGTTTCAAGATCTTGTGGTGGGCCGAAAGCTGTGGACGATGGTATAGTCTCCAGTGGCATTCCCGATGGCAACCACTGAATGACCAGAGACAAGGTTAAACCACGTTTACACGATTTCATGAAATGAAAATGTCTATACGTTCTTCAGACAGCGTAGCTTTGGTGATGATTATTTGTACAGTAGATGAATTAAATGAATCCCTTCTGGTGCTGGTGCCATTTTAGAGTCATCAATTTGTGCAGCCTGTCTTGAGGTTGTGGGATTGTGGTGGTGTTTTTATAAATCAAATCTGAACTGGCACTGCATTGAAGTAATTGAACTTAGAGAGGTGCATAATGTGTAACGACTGGGTTGAAAAAAGAATCGTTTTTTTTTATTATATAAATTTTAAATGATTCATTGTAGACGAAAAATGAGTTAATATTATGTCAAAAGCTTTCCAGATGCTCTCGAACAAGTTCTGATTCGTTTGAGCAGCACGAGACCTTTTTCCCAATTTAGGCATACAATAATATCTGAATTTGTTGATGTACGGCTGATTAATGTTTCATTTTAGAGAAAATGGTGCAGGACGGTGAACTGTGGATCCATTTTGTGTGGTGCGCTGAAAGTCATGGTTAGACGAAAACCAGCATCCAGGGGAGTTTTCCGGTGCTGGAGATTTTGTCGAATGCTTTGTTGACGGTGGCTATTTTCTTGGCCGCAGCTGCCTGCTCCTTCAGCTTCTTCTTCTCCGCCTTCTTCTGCGTCGTCCTTATTTTCCTCTGCATCTTCTCCATTGCTCTTGATCGCCTCTTGTCCAGCTTAATCTGCTCATTGTCATAAACCAAGCGAGTTCCCGTGAACTCTATATTTATCATCTCTTAGAAGAAAAAAAAAAGGAAAATAGACCGTTAGCAGGTACAAGTTATTGCCTCAAATTCCTTCATGTCCATCTTGGCCCTAGTGATCTGCTTCTTCTCCCATTCGTCTATGGCCTCCGCCTCCTTCCTAAGCCTGTGGATTTGGACCTAATTAAAGCCCCGGAACCGGAAAACGTCACATAGAACTACGGAAAAAAATAAAACAAAGAAAGGAGAGCATATACTTGTTCATGAGCTTCATAGTTCTGGCTTCCTTCCATGCCATTAGCTTGTCCTCCATACCGTTTCTTCGGGTTTGGGCTGCGAGGCCGTGGTAAGGCCTCTCCCATGCCTGGGTCATCGACGCGAGACGCTCCTCGATCATGCTCTCCATGTCCGAGTTGTTGTCGCCGCTTCCGCTGCCGCTGCTACCGGTATAATACCCATCGTCTGCACCCGAATTCCATCACAGAGTCTCACATTCTGGGACCCAAATCAGATAAAAATCTTAAAGAGTAACAAACACAATATTTTGGAGGAATTGATCGTCTTACCACCAGACGACAAGCGAGAAGACATGGTAAGGTGGTTCCGGTTCTTGCTGTGCCCTCTGTCCTCCTGCTCTTCGCTGACGGTGGGCAATCTTCCGTCGTCGCTGCATTTGCTCGTCTCCAAAGAATCGTTGCGCTCGCGAGGGAAGCGGCGCCGCACCGTTCTTATAGACTTGAGCTTGTGATTGGGCTTTGGGGCGGGGGCTTGTATGGAAGAACCTTCACCCCCTACCGCCACGAAAGGGGAGAGAGAAGAAAAACATGATTCAGGTAATAAAATACATGAGAGAAGCAAAAGTAGGCAAAAGAAAGCAAGAAACGATGAACGCAAACCCACTCACCTCTTATCGCCATTTTCTTGGGAGAAGGGTGGTCGGGTGTCTTGGAAGAGGCCTTTCTGCGCTCCACCTTCGTTCCCTCTTCTCTTTCTTCTCCTCCTACCACTTCCTCGAGTGATGCCGACTTCTTGCCATCATTAGATATGATGCAAGAGCTCTAATAAACATCCAAAAAGTAAAAAAAAAAAAACGCGCGCGCGAGAGAGAGAGCGCACGTCAAGAAAACAAGAACAAAGAAAGGTTCTTGGAAAGGAAGAGGGAAAGAAAGAAATGAGACCTGGTTAGGGGTGGCAAAGGAGGAGGGGTCGTCGGCGGTGGCGGAGACCTGGGAGGAGAAGCAGCAGAGCTCGGAGGGAGGGGTGCAGGAGAGGGAGCTCACCGGGCTGCAGACCGGGGAGGGAGTCGGCGGGCAGTGGTCCATGAGAGAGCCCAGGCTGCTGAGACCCCCGCCGCAGCTCCCGAAGGACGACCCTCGCTCCCTCCCCATCATCATAGCCATCATCATCAGCATCTGGTCCGAGCTCTTGGCTGCAGAGGCCGAGGGCAGCGACTCCTCGTCGTCGGAGTGGGCGGTGGTGTTGGTGTTGGACCAGTGGAGAGGATGGTGAAGTAGGAGGTCCAGCCTCTTCTTGTTGCTGCTGCTGCATGGAGAGATGTAGTCCATGCATTGCCTCCGCCGCGACGACCGCATCTTCTTCGTCCTTTCTTTTTCTTGGATGACGGACGTACAGATGACTTCTTTCTTCTTCTTCTTGTTTCTCAGAGGGAGAGAAAGAGGGATGAGAGAGAGAGAGAGAGAGACTGGGGGCTGGTCTTGAGGGTTTATATATAGACTGAGGAAGATCTCAATCCAGACGGTAAACGGTTTACCGCGGCTACACTTTGGACCTAACATGTAAATATTGAGGGTGAACAGCTTACATCAGCCTTCCTGGAAAGGCCGAAAAACCCAAATTTATTTGTTTAATACAATTAACAATCTGTTATCTCTGAGAAACACGCACACATTACCAGTCTGGTGTAAAGAACTATAGTTGTTGCTTCGTAGATGTTCCAGGTGTGTGGTATTTATTCTAATGTTCGTGATTGGCATAGGGAATCTCGTACGTTTGTAAGCCTTGGACCTCCTCAAGCTCTCGTCCATCTATTTACGCAAATGACGACGATACAGAGCTCTCGCAGAACATGAATGACATTTTGTTGATCAGAGTTTGAGAATTTCAATAGAAATTTAATTGGTTCTTAAAGCCATTTACAGATATGGATTGGATTGATGTGTTGCAAAATGGCAAGACTACAAAATCTTCCATCTGCGTTCAAACAGGTCCTCCTTGAATTTAGCTAATATATCCAACGCAATATCATCTACACGGCTGAAGGAAAATGCAATCCCGATTTTCTGGGTCTGGGGAGGGAGTGTTTAGACATCAGCCATGTATTTTTACTGCTCATCTGCCAAATTCAAATAACCAGTTTGCCTCTATAGATCCAATCAGCAGCATAATTGGTGCTAATACCAATGTGAAAATCTCTGAATTTAGCTAATAATACATTAAGATAGAAACGTCTAATTTACCAGGATTGATGCTGTGCAGCTTGCAGACCTTATCTGGGTAATAAACACTGGAATTCCATCACTATAATAAAAAATTTCAGGAGAGATACATTTTTACTATCAAATCTGGTACACCACCAGAAATATACATCAAACAAAGAGGACACGACAAGTATCACATGTCATCTAGGCAGACTGAATATGAAACAACCAACTCTTGTGCTCCTTCCCCCTATAAAGCACTTGGAGAATGGACCAACATTGACTGACACAAAAGAAAACAGGTCAAATTTCTGCCAATATGTACACCTGTCGCACCTCATGATGGGATCCCAGATTCGTTGTAGCATAAGAATGTGGCAAACATGAAGTCTACAAAGCCCTGCAACCTTCGTTGATCTAGAAAAAGTGGAAATTCAGCAATTGTCATCGAGAGACTAAATATTTTCATATTATTGATTGCTTGCAAATAAAATTATGCAATGATGCTCTTTTAAAATACTTTCGCCAGTAAACTTGCAAACTTTAGAGGATATGCCAAAAGTCATCTTTGTGGAGCAGGTAGCCTTTGTGAAAAACTGAAACACCTATTTTTCTGATAGTTCATAGAAAATTGCTTTCAATGCCAGATAAATCAATTTCTCATTTGGACTAACAAAATTGCAATAATATGCAGTTGAAAGAAATGGAGAAAAAAGAATAAACAAATTAGCATCCGAGCAAATGTGCAGGCATAAGACATTACTCGTTTTATGGATGTTTAAAGATTAACTTGAGGTAATAATGGCAATCAATATCTCTGCCAACCAACTTTTTTTTTCTTAGATGTTAGGGAATATTTAGTGGCAATTACTATTCTTGTACCTGCTGTGACCCGATCAACAGCATTGTTAGCCTAGTTCTTCTCTGCCGGTGGCTTGCCACTTCTGCAGGATGCAGCTGAAACACCCTTTTCAATGCACTGAAGTTGGAAAATCCACGTAAGTTCCTGTAAAAATGTCATGCAGTGCTAGCAGCCACAATAAGAACAGTACAGAGATGGCCTAACTACTTCAAGTCAAAAGTGATTTTTTTTTACCCTTCTCTGTACGAAAATGTACATGGTACATTCAAGCATAAGCTAGGTGCAGTCATATATTAAGCATAAAGTAACAAATATCATGCTTGACTACCAGCAAAAATATCGATGTCAGAACACCATCAGGCAAATCAAAAATAGTTGGACATGAACACAAGCATCATGTCCCTACTAAATGAGTCCTCCAGATTAGCACAACTAGTACAACTACAATAAACCAGCACCTATAGCATGGAAATACATTTAAAACCAACATATTACTTGATTCAAAGAAAATAAATAATTAATGGGCTGTGATTTCTGACATAGACAATGAACGCACATAACAAATACATTGCAAGAATTATTAAGAAAATAAGTATGTGATCTCTGATAAATAGTCAACTACTGATTTGAGAGAAAAAAACATCAATAAAATATCATTAGCTTATTCTTCATTGGTTCCCATTGCATAAAACAACTTTGATGTGAAATTATCAAGGAGTTTCATTGATTATAAAAATCTGCACACTACTATTTCAAAAACAGTCAGTACATAATTGATGAAAGGAATTAACGTGAACCCCAGTTACCACAAAAAATATATCTAAATCCTTAACTCAGATCTAGGAAGCACGACTTCAAATCACATAAGGTGTTCATGTTGAATATTTATTGGATATTGATATCATATTTTTCAAAATTAAAAAAATACTCCAAAAACTTCTTGGATACACTTGAGGTATTTCCCTGCTACCTCAAAGAATGAGGGGCAAGACATGTTCTTTCTTTTTCTGATATTAACCTTTTAATAGTGAATGATTAATCTTGTAGTCGATGATGTTAGATTCTTAAATACGATTGTAAGGTTTACGATCAATATTTGAATGATTACTACATGATGAACTTGTAAAAGTTGTTATTATCTTGTAAAGTATCTTCTACATTATTTCGATAGCCCATTATGCTTTACGGATGCTTTTTTACAACATATACATGAGCATATCTACTTGTATATGTTCATACACATGTATAAATATATAAATATATATATAAATATATACATTCATTGTTGTAGCCCAGTCGTATCATATCCTACTTTTTCTGAGGTTTGCCATGTCAGCATATTGTATTGTGTTGTTTCTGTATCATGTGTTGGTGTCCCTTCTTCATCGACTCAAACTAATCTTTCCACTTGATACATATTTTCTTCTTTAGCTCTATTTTGGTCAAGTAAACCCAAACAAAAAGAATATATTGCGGTGACCAAAAATTTGACAATATTTATCTGTAATATTTTCAGTAAAACTGGGGTATCAAGCTACTGAATTGACTGCAGACAGGGAAATAACTCAACGAGCCACTTTAACTTTTAATATTATTACAATCGCCTAAAGTAGGTGGTTTCCCGAGATTATGGGAGGTTGGTTCCACATGGTAGAGGGTCTATTTCAGCAAATCAAACAAATAATATTAAGGTAATACACGTTGATTTTAATGACTCCTAAAGAAGGTATTATGTCCCTATTGGTTCCACATGGTAGAGGGTCTATTTCAGCAAATCAAACAAATAATATTAAGGTAATACACGTTGATTCTAATAGCTCCTAAAGAAGGTATTATGTCCCTATAGAATGTTAATAAAGGGTCACATGGCTTTTTCTGTCCTGCAACATGTCCAGATCTTGAGGCTCCGTGAAGTGATATATTTAGTACATCTTGGTCAAGCTTCTAGTCGATTTGAGGGACTTCATTATGTCAACTAGAACAAATTTATTGCTCTTTTTCATAAGAACATATAGCATACGCAAGCACTTATATATGCTTGAACAGTTGAACAATTTTTGACTGATAGTGTTTCAATATACTACAATACCTGAAGAAGAAAGTTGTGGAGCCAATCCAGTGTCTGAGGAAATGTCGTTGCAGAAATATGAGCCACTGTCAATCCCTGCTTCAAAAATCAAAGGCAAATTAAAAAAAAGAAAGAATCCTCTGCTTTCCAATGCATTTGATTTTTAAAATTTTCTCTTGGAATATGTTCAAGCACAAGATCAAAATAACATTTAGTACTGTATAGAATGTGCAATATCAAATAGAGCACCAAGTAATGAACAAAACATTTCCAACAGAACATAACGTTTCCCAATTGCTAAATTGGACCTATATCTGTTGCTGTAGAATATATTTTCAAGGGTCCATTTAGATTCAGAAAGCTACAGTGAGATGGTCGTTCTCAGGGAAAGATCCAGATATGGCCAAGGCAAATCTTGTACAACTCAGCAACACCAGAAACTTTGTGCAGATAATAGAATTATATTATAGAATGAACCATTAAAATGTACTTTTCAAAGCAGTTTGTCTACAAATTGTAAGACATCATAGAGCATTCTCTAAGAACCTTAACAACATTTTCTACCAGAACTTACAATAACATAAATCAGTAGATATGCGCTTCAAGATCCAAGCACTACATCTCAAACACCATACACAATATATAAAATTGGAATAATCAAAATATATGTGTAATTGCATATGACAGCACACTTCTGAGCATATAACATTGGATGGAAGAAATAAGTGTACCTGTGACTCAAAAGAGCAAAGATAATCCTGAATAGTTTTAAGATTGCTTATAAGCTTACTTTGATCCTGCAAAACAAGGAAAAAAAGTACCTCTGTTAAATTTTAAATATAGCTAATTTCCTTTTTTGCTTTTCGGTTCAAGTTACATATCATGAAGTACAATATAATAAATAATCAAATAAGAAAGTAAGCCTTGACATAGAAAAGTATAATCAACTATCCATTCTAGCTACTACAATATGTTCCCCTGAACCAGTTGAACCATATAATTCAGAGGACATACTCCACAGGTCAGGCTGCAACTCATGCAGAGCTTAAAGTGTGTAATTGCTAAGGTATGTGTTGAAATCACAGGTTAAAGTAGAGAAGAAAATAAACCAGGAATCCTTGTGGAATATCTACTCAGTTCACCGACCAAAAGAATATATATAGTTAACTGACTAATTCGACCCTAAGTTCATCAGCATCTTTAATATACATAGTAAAGGACCAAAATAACATCACCACATAATCTATTACTACGAAACAATAGAAACCTTCCTTCTTCCACATCATGGTTGCTTGATGTTACAATTGATGCCCGACCTCAACCATATGATGTTTAAGTACAAACGATAAAATCCCACAGCACCCATCACTTGTTCTTTAGACAGCTTATACCATAAGAACTAATTATAATGACGAAGGATAGTTTGACATGGCCAAATAAAATTATCTATCTTTCCATTTGTTCACAAACACCCATTGACGTGTTCTTGGAATAAATAATTCCTTATATGGATTTATTTTAAATTTGCCACATAAATGGTTCATCATGGAGCAAGAAACTGGAATGGATCAAAATTGGTGGACAAATGCATTGCTAAAGATGACTGCATATTAAATTTACCCATAACAGCAACACATAATGTACATACCTGCACGAGACTTTTACCCCCAAATGCTCTAGTGGCGATCCATTCCTCCAGTAATGCCTGCAGAAAAAAAAAGGATACATAGGAGCCAAAATATGTTTACCCAGATATAGAGAATAAAGAGAATATCTACAAATATTTATCAAATACTTACAAGTATGAAATCACACTACCGTTGGAACTAAAACATAAGTATTTAAAAGTTGAAAGCCCTATGCTATCCACAATCACATTGAGCCCAATATAGTTAATAGCTGCTCACTAAATATAAAATGTTAGCATGAACTTTTAACAGCTTGGGGCCTAAAAAACTGATTTTGCCATCATAATATGTCAAACCAAATACATCTAAACAGTCAACTACCTAATCCCAAATTCGCAAAAATGCCCATAAGTTTTTGTTGAATTACACAAACAAACATCATAGATTGATCTACAAACCAATGGCAACACACCTTGAAAGGCAAAAACAAAAACAAGGTGAAGCGGATGGGAAAAGATGTAGTAGGGAATCAAACATTCTACATGAGCACAGCAAGATAAGATTGCAGAGGTGAATTCAGAGTAACTAGTAAATGTAAGGACTAAATGAGCACCTTAAGCACAAGAACTGCAATAGCAGAGGATAAAGTGATGGAGAATTGATAAAGGCAGGTCAAATTTCAGTTGGCAAGAACAAAAGGAGAAGGAGACCAGGAAACAAAATGAAGAACTGGATGCTACTTGTGGGAGCAGACTTGAAGTTGTTACCTTGATAGAGGATTAAGTTTCATAAAGTGTAAATGGTTAAAAAGCACTTTATGATTAAAAAGACTCAAACATGATCCTAATAGATGGCATGATGATGGTCCATAGTGTAACTGACTATCCGACAAGCAATAGCTACAGCCATAAAAATATAAGCACTACCATAATATATGTTCAATCACAAACCAGAAAAAAGCCAAACCTTGTGATCAAACTCCACCATCTTCAAAACTATAGGTATGATTATTGGTTCAGCAGCAGATCTTTCTTTCTTCATGGAGTTACTGCTTTCTAAGTCTAATTCTTTATTAGGTTCACCTGGAAAGTCGCAAAGTAATACTTCAGAAGATAGCAAAAAAAAATTTAGATATCAGTCTTTCTGTTCTGCAAGATATAGGGAAAACGTTTAGCAAAAACAAAGTTCAAATTAACTTTTGTACAAAAGCATCTCATTAAAAAAAAAAAATCTTCTGCCTTGTTCCATATTTGAGATAGATAATGACTGAAATCCACCATCAACACAAATTTCATAAGACAACCTTGAGATTTAGAAGAAGATGTCCCCCCAGTTTCAGAAGCAGATGTCCCCTCCCCAGCTTCTTCCATCTCAGGACAACACTTCTTATTTCCAGAGTGGTCCACATTTGTGGAATGGCGTTTCTCAATGCCAGAAGCATTTCCTAAATTATGTTCTATATTTGTTGTGATATCATTCGAAGCCCCACACTCTGCGTTCTTTTTGTGTGTGTCTACTGACTCTCTGTTCTCCTCGTCCATTAAATACATACTTGGATCCAAATGTATACCCTGCCACAAGAATACAGGTGGAAAACACAGTCAATGTAATGACAATGAATTAGCCAAAGAAGATCTAAAATAATAATTCATGACTGATAAATACTGCACAAGAACTTAAAAACTTCGATTGAATTACCAACCAATGCCAACTTGATTAGATAAAGACTGTTGATTGGGTTGATAGAACTTAGTAAGTTCATTGTTTGTGACTGGCTCAGGAGGAAGAATATTTGTGGATACCTGTGAATCCACCCAGTGACGAAAAGATTGGGATTATAGGTTTTGGTCATCCCCCAATGACAGATGCACCCAACTTTGGTTAATGCACCTCTAACTACATAATTGGTGGAGTGAGAATGATATGGGATAATATATAGAAACGGTCATCTTAAGTGTTGAAAATGAAGGCTATATTGTAAATTTGAAGAGAATCTACACTGATCTGTTGAGATGGTCTCGAACTTGGAGATCGATTTTAGAAAGAAATTTGATAGCAAACCTGTAAATTTAGATAATCCTTATTGTTTGAGATATTGGGTTTTGTCCCTAATGAACTAACGAGGACACTTGTTCAATGGATGCAATCTCTTATTTTAGATTCTAAAAGATTATGAAGAAGTTTGGGTATATGGTGGGCTTTTAGCTATACAATAGCAACACCGTAGAGTCAGCTCAATATCCTCCAAAGAGTTCGCATTACATATGGTATTGATTCTTGCACTCTACTTTTCGAATTCCTAAACCACCATAATATCGCAGTTTTGGACATTATCAAACTGATTTTTGTATATTTAGGCAATAAATTTTCCTTATAATTATTCTTCATGGAATGAGGTGGATCTAAAAAAGGAAATTAAATTAATGTCGAAGTATACTTACAACTCACTATCATTTCCTTGGTTAGTAATCAGAAGCATAATGTTGTACCTCCAAACCATATAAAATCAACTACTCGTGAGATTTCCCATTTATGATTACGAAGTCTAACTAGTCAATAATTCCTAGTAGTGATGCATGACTAACATCCATTAACATAGAAGTTCTGACTATTAAAAGTACACCTCAAAGTTTGCAGCTGAAAATGGAGGATTTATTGGCTGACTGATAAGATATTATCTCTTGGTTTTGATGACACACGTCCATCATATAATTTTATTTGATGTTCAGTTGGTTAATCAAATACATTCCAAGATATTGATATGGCATTAAAAAATAAGGGAAAACTAGTTTATTTTAGTGATAAAGCTTCTTCAAAAGAAAAAGATTCATATATTAGCCTGTTCAGCAGCATGTAACAATAGTTAACTCCAACATTATTTGATGTAAAAAGGGAATCCTGGATTATCAAAAACATAACTTTGAAAATCAACTGCATGAGCATGTTGACAATGTCACAGCGAAAAAGAAATTCATATATGTTACTTACAGATGATTTTGTACTAAAAATTTGTACATGTAGTAACAAACACAAACATATGAAATGTTTGTAGTTGATATAAAATGGCAACTAGAAACCCTTATGGGACATGCTTCTTAATTTGCAAGTAGCTTAAGGTGAAGACTCTTTCATATGATTAAATAGATTTATCATATGCATATAGAAGTCTACATAAAATTGCAAGGAACATGAAAATAATCTGGTGACATAGAAGAGTACAGCCGATATCTAGCACATCCAAGACTGATGAATGTCATCCTGTGGCTGAAATGGCTACTCTTACATAGTGTTTTTTTTGCTCTTTTTCCCCTTTATTTTAAAATAGGACTGGAGGAAGCCCATTGGTGCCCTTTACTCTTAAATATTGTAGTTCATATGTGCAACCACAAATTTTACACATTGCACCTAACCTTTATATTCCTGCATAAGAAAACATGAGTGCAGGGAAGCAAAAAATTTAAAAATTAACAATAGAAGTTAGACTACCACACCTCAATTATGATAGGTTTGCCATCTTTCATTGCCTTCTTTAAATCACCAGCCAATCCTAAAGCATACAAAGAAAAAGCTTTTAATCATGGTTGAGGGAGCCAAAATTTATAAACTGAACAGCTATATGGGTTATTCAAACATGAACCACTTTCTACATATGTAGGCATTCACAAATTATAACATCAACCTAGTAAAATATCGATAGATATAGACAAAAATCACTGAACTACCTTTACGAACAATCCTGCATTCCCTGCAAAATTCTGTAATAAGTTCTTCAGAAGAATTAAAATCTCGAGACCAGACTGGTGTGGATGTTAATGGGGCACTGCACAAAAAGTTAGAAGGCACCATAACTTTATCTGGTCCTTATAATTTAAAAGCAAAATAGTATGTAATTCCATTGGAGCATTTCTATGATTCTAGAGTCGTCCAGTTTATAACCGCTTGGCTAAAGCTCACAGATGCACCAAAATAGAGAGTATTACAGACCTATAACTTCCAGTAAAGAGGTCCTGAGACAAGTAACAATATCATTAAGCTGTATTTTTTGGAGATAAAGCACCACATGCAAGTGTACAAGGTATAAGCTTTGCTTAATTTTTTTTAAAAATTCTTTAATTTCTTGTTGTTTTGCATGTATCTTAAGGTAATATCCTTAACAAATAAGCATAATTTTCGGTCTTTGTATGATCAACAGATGATCCAGGAGTCTAATCATGGAGAAGAAAACTAAAAAGAAGAAGAAAAATAATTATTATATGATGAATAGATGATCTGTAAATATGAGTATAAAGAAGAAAACTTGTTACCTAATTTCAAGCTTTTAGCATCATCCTTAAAGCAGTGCTCAAATACTAGCGAGTTTACCTGATATATACCAGCTTACAGAAGAATCATTTGTGATTTTCCTTAAGTGTCTTAAAGTTTGGTTTATACCAAAGTTTTTACCAATTAATAGCCAGTAAAGAATGGTCACTCAAGAATAACTCCATAAAATAATGATTCACTATAAGCTTCCAGAACTTTTTCAGGACACTGTCATTTTCAAAAGGAAACTCAGAAATATTTGGAACTTTCCGATGCTGAGATATGAAGAGTTTCTTGTTGACAAGGTTATTACTCTGAGATATGGAGAAGAAAGCAGTTCTTGTTCCGTTTAACATTTTCAAGATTGTGTGAATTGATCTTCCCAGCCACTGGATAACGATTAGAAGCTATTACATGGGATTTGATCCACAAATTGTCACATTTACTATGTTGTGGTTTTTCTTGGTGCACTATAGTTCACACTACATAATCTTGAAGATAACGACCCTTGGGTCCTATTCCATGTAATCACTCAAGTTTCTTGCTATGCACTCTTTACTTTTGCTAAAGTTTGTCTTTGTATATTCTAATCTGTGGACTGTGTGTGTGTGTGTGTGTGTGTGTGTGTGTGTATGTTTTTGTGGACTTTATAATATATGCACGATGTAAACAGAGGCCTTTGCAACCACTACAGGTTTCTATGACCTGAATTGCAAAATAAAAATTTAAACCATTATTGCAATCTACAGGATCTGGAATGCCTACGTATGAAAAATCATGTTTATAAAACCTCTTGCCTATGCATCAACTCCTCCCAAATATATACTTTGAATGGCACTAAATGGTGTGTTGATCTTGTGGCGTTTTGATGCATAGGGGTCTCCAAACATATAATTTTCTTGCATTGGCATTTTAAGTTGCCTAGACCCTATCCAATGGTTTAAATATCCCATTTTTCAACCACCAACATTGATTTTTGCTTTGGGTACAAAGTCCTTCATATACCCATTGTGCACTATACATGAACTCATTACTACATGTATGTATGTATATAGATAAAAAATAAGTATATGTGTGTGTATATATGTATAGCCTGGATGAGAGGGAAGCACGATTTCAATAATTCCATTATCTCCAATTTTCATGATGATCTGAAGGCTAAAACCCTTAAGGGCTAATGGACTGATAAGGCCAAAACTTAAGAAATTAAGTTTTAGTATTCAGTTATAAATGTCATAACATCAGTATAATGGCTTGTAAATTAAATCAGTATCAAAAAATTGTCCTTATTGTATCATTTTGTGAAAAGCAAACAATAGATAAATCTTGAAATGGCAACAGTCTCACATAATAGCTGTTATCAGCATTGTATAAGTCAAAATGCATAAAAGATAGTTGTTCATATAGGCATCATAGATGTCAATAAATAACATAGGTAGCAAAGGCCGTGTAGCAACGATCCAGGACCTCGCCCAGGAAGGGCTAGCTTAGAAGGTTATTGATTGGGGTCCTCGGCCCAAGTACCCCAGACCTTTCCAATGAACACCAAATGTGGGAATAAACTCATGCCTACACAGGTCCTCACACACTCATTAGCCTTGTCATCCTCGCAAAGGAAAGGGTTCAATCACAAATACCACGACTAGCTCGTGGTCAGTCTCCAAAACGAAAGAGTCCATACTGCTATAGCACCAAGCACATGGGTTGTGGGCTGGGCAAAAAGGACCTGTCAGCTGGAAGGTTATTAATCAGCTTCCTTGGCCTATCTTAAGTACTCAATACCTCCGCATTTTGGGACCAAACATTCGCCTGCATGGGTCCTCAATTCTCAGATGTTACCAGCCATTGTAACTGATATTATGTTGTCATTCAGCAATAGTGGGATTAAGTGGTTTGACCTCATATGTGCCTTGCAAGATATCTAAAAATTTTAAAGTTTGTACACTCAAATTACAGTGTATCTATACTATAATTTAAGGTATAGACTATTAAGCGCATAAATTGGGCTATTTTCCTTACTAGTGAATTACTGAATTTAATATAATCAATCCAATACCTACCATGCCGAGTTATTTCTGATATAGAGTTGCAAGAAGTTGATATTTGCAGTTGGAAAAGGGAAAACAAGAAGCATTCACACCCATTTGTCCATTAGTCAGAGATTAGATAACGGAAGGAGCATGAATAAATTTTATAAGAAAATCTCACATGGAATGAACCTGGCAAAAGAAATTGTGAGATCACTTACTCCGTCGATGTGCGCAATAATTCATACACCATATCTGTCTGTGTGATAAAGAAATAAGTTGCTTTACTAGCACTATTCTACTTGTTCTCAAAAATGTTATCAAGACTTCAAAATCCAGTTAAATTCATGAAAAAAAGTGACATACCTGCAAAACATTTGGTAAGTTTAGTCGTTGTGCTAGTTGTGTGGCAATTGTAGATTTTCCTACACAAGCAGTTCCGCAAACGAGAATAACCAATGGTACTCTTTGGTGATGAAATCTAAAAGACAATAACCAAAAGAAAAACAAAGGAAACACAGGTCACTGTAGGGGTTCTTTGTATCTAAATATATCGATCAAACTATAAATTTGCATCTCAACAAGGATAACATTTTAATGGGGAAAAAATTCTACAGATAGGTAATCATAATACAGTGAAGATTGATATATATTACATGCATTCTTAAAATGACACTTGTTCAAATAACTTATGATGCAGTCATGAAACATATAAGCTAGTTATTGTGTTTAAATATTCAAATGGATCTATTTAGTCATGCACAAAGCAATTAGACTAGACAAAATACACAGAACAATGCTAGCAGCTAAAGGATAATATATATACTTAAGTAATAAGAGATTCCATATTGCCCATATTGAATTCATCCTTGGCAGCCAATACCGGATGGCCTACACATCAGCCTGTTGTCAAAAGTATGCTCATCCAACACACATGGTGATCTTTAAAATTAAGTATATAGGGAAGCATCTTCAGGTACCAAGGATGAAATAGCAAATTAATTTTAAGTGAACTTTTGGTGCATATGAACATGTTTGTACAAAAACAAATTAAAAAAATACAGAAGTATTATATAAGTTACAAAGAGAACTAACTAATTTAGTTATAACCGATGTTCATGATATTAAGCATCTAGCCAGTACAGTTTCTACAAGAGTTTGCATGCTCCGGGATATTATATTTCCCTGATCTCCAGAAAATTTTGAATGCACTGCATCTACTGATCAAATATTTTACTTACCTAGTCATCATCTTATAGCGGTTTATGTACTCCTCTCCATAACCCCGTCGCTCCATAAGCTGCAAAGGGAACTCAATTGAAAGCTAAAATTATTTAAATAGTTCCATAACTTAGATATACATTTTAAAAAAGAAAAAAATCCACTTAAATGCAGCACAAAAGAAATGGTTAGCTGTGGTCAAGGATCATTCTCTTGATACAGCATCTTCTTTAGCTTGAAATTGATATTATCCGGTTGTGCCCACAATTTTTACTTCCACTGTAGTGTTTCTCACAGAGCAATGTGACAATATATCTGTAAGGATCTGAATTCATTTTCTAGCAAATTAAAAGAATTTCAACTGATTTCCATGCAACAATTTAAAATATTTGGATCAGATGTGTTCCAGATAGAAGTGAACCATATAATTCACCTTCAGACAGTATCATGATAAGACATGGATCTTTAACTACATCTTTCTGAAAGTAACATGACGCTTATGAATAGATAAAAGAAAAACCTTCTAAGACAACATAGCACCAATTTGTGCTAAACTCCCTCTAAAATAAGCTAAGGTATAAGGCTCATGAAAGTCATTATTGAAGAATAAACATATATCAGAAAACAAGAATATGAACTGCTCTGCACTGTTAAGAAATAAATGGGTCCGGGGAAAGATAATTTAGATAATACACAGATCAAATGCTATTTCTAAGAAACTGTTGGTTCATGGTACTGATTGTTATGGTCCGTGCCATGCAACAGTGACAATCTAAAATGTGAGAAATTTAGAAGTCAAAAATGTTTTATGATGCAATGAGCCAAGTTCCTTCGTTTGCTGAAACATCGAAAGCCAAACAGAGATTAGTTGTTGAGAGGAAATACCTTGAATAAATTAGCTTCCAAATCAGATTGTGAACTGCAAAAATAGTTTAAATAAGAAAGAAATATCAATAAATACCGAAACAAAAATTAATTAATACTTGCAAGAAGGATGCAGTCAATAAGCAAATTTACAGATTCAAGTGCCACTCCAAGAACATGATTAATAATCTTCACAAGGAATCCAGTAACAAAGTACATTGACTCTGTTCCTGGCAAGCTATCATCATCTATCTCTGTGCAGCAGTCTTCATGTCCGGTCATGTCCAACATATGCTATGACTATCTGTAATATACAAATGCTAACGTTGTTTTGAGTCTTTTAATTGACTTAAGAAACCATGTCAAGCATGAAATAAAAGTTGACCCTCTCATACATAACAAGATCACCACCAACAAAAATCCCTCTAGAATCCTAAATTTTGAAATTGAGTATCTATAACCATTAACAATGATAACATTAGTATCGCTCTGATTTACCATTATATAGAATGCTAATATCTAGTGAACCTCTCTGTGTGTGTGTATGCACATATGCATTAGTGTAGTGTGAGAACTATAAGAAACCTAATACATGAAGCTTAACATTACAAATTTGAGAGGCTTTGCTCTTATTTGGAAATTTGCTTCTGTACTTGTTTCATCTCGATATCCGATCCCAACTAGTTTGGGATTAAGGCTTAATTGAGTTATACCTGTTCTATATTAATATGGAGCATCAAAGTCAAGCCTTTTTTTTTTATTTTCACTCGCACGCCCCATGGTTTTGTATCATGCCTGTTAAGTTGCCTAATGGTTCAGATCCTATTATATTTATTAATGTATTCGATTCTTTTTTATCAGAATTCATAGAACCATGCTCTTCTATAATTTATTTACCTTAATAGTGCTATATATTGTTAGTATTTGTTTTGTCATACAAGGTATCTAGTTCCTGTTAAACTTAACCACCAACAAGCAAACTTAAGAGGATACACATGATATTGGATGGTTTTATGAATTCTTTGTCTGATATGACAATTAAAGATTAAACATGAGCTTTTAAAATTACAAAATTCTATAGCAAAAGTCTGGAATAGAAAATAAAAGTCAACTACAATATATGCATATTGACATATATAAAGAACAAAAATACTTCTTGCATGTATATTGTTCAAGATTTGGCATGGTAGGTTCACATATTTCTAGGATGAAGTACTCAACAGCAAGAGAACAAGATGTTCAAGCACATCCTCATGCTTAAACACCCAAATGCACATACATCTTACCAATGTAAATAAAGAATTATAACATACAACCTTTTTTGTCAAATTCTACATTCTGAGACCTGAAAATACATGAGATCTCTAAAAAGTATAGGCATGTGATGCTTCCTTTGCTAAATATCAATGAAGCAACTGAGAACATTTTCCCAAAATCTTCAAGGGAGAAAATTGATGCAGCGCAGTTCAGTTATCAAAGTTCATTGATTAGTGATAAAAGAGATGGTTGTGCATAACGTACACATCAAGAAGGCTATTGTCTACAAGCAGCTTTTTGAGTTCAAGCGCAATCTTGATAGCAACATGATTAGGAATCTGGAAAAAAGAAGTCCAGAAATAAATTACTAAATTCTGTTATCAGGTTATAATGATATAGCTAGCTCATTATCATGAGCTTCAGAAAGAGAGATTTCAAGAAAAGCAAGAAGGTAATGATTTTGTACCATGAGGTCTCAGTGAAGTGCATCCTCATGAAGAAGCCTTTTCAGATAACAAAAAGTCTTCATGTAGCAAGCAATGTACGGACATAATGGACATCTTTAAATTGCAGAATACATAACTATGCATATCAAATATTAACTATGCATATCAAATATTAATATAACATCAGAGAACAAGCGTCATGGCCATAGTGAATAGGTCAAAGTTCAAAGCACCAGGCATTCTCCCCATTTTTTCTTAACCCCCAAATAGGAATACTGCACTATTAACATGCATAATTCTTGTACATGCTAGGAAAAACAGTCCCATGCTCTACAAAAGGAGAATGAGAAAAACTGACTTCTTTTGCCTTCAAAAAGGACTGCAGTGACTTAAATTCCTTCATGCTCTATATTGAGGTGACCCTACACGCAAGCTATTCCAAAGCAGTTATACAACAAGTAGATTAGAATTGTGACATAACCAAAGCTATCATATCATGGGTTCAAAATGACTCCAATTAGCTAAAGGACACAAAAGTTCAAGCCTCAAAATCCACCTCAATCATCTATCAAAAATTTATTGTCCGTGGACCAAGAACATGTTAGTTTTACTTGGTAAGCTGACTTGCACTCCAAAAGGCAATGTTATTCGTGCTATCTTGTCAAATTATGGGTCTTTCCCTGGAACATGCCACTGATTTGTAATGCTACGAAGGGCAAAGATGAAGATGTTGGATCCCCATCACTACCACGACAGGATGTAATCACACTTTTATGATGGATATTAATAGAAGTGATACTTTCCCTTTGCCTCTGCTGGGTTCAAGTATGGCTTATTTTCCTTGTAGATGGTGGTATCACATGCATGCAAGCACACAAGGCCTGGTAACAATGTGATGAATCCAAGACTTGCATGTACACAAGCATACACAACACGGACACACATCGTCCACATGCACACACGAGCACGAACATGTATGATGTAGGTATTCTTTAATTTAACATTTCCTTTGGTATCTTATAAGCTCCATCTTCAACTACAACCAGAAATCATGTAGCCTAATCTACTACTCATCTATCCAACCCAAAAATTTGTTTGCACGACACTTGAGCTATTTTTGCATATTGCATAATAATTTTGAAAGGAAATAGTGAAAGCAAATACAAATAACACTATGTCATATTGTTGGTCAGAATGAACGATTAAGATACATATCGAAGTCATACACCATATGACATGAATAACATGTGATATACTGCAGGAATACATGTTTGCTATTGGGGGTGTATCGTGTATCCACCTACATCATACAGCATTGAATAGCTTGGCTTATCCAATAATGTACCATTTTTGCAAGGAATAATACAAGTCAGAGCCATCTAGGACATATGCAAACCACCCAAAGACAATAGAACCTCTCTCAAGACTGTTCACCATTAGAAAATGCTCAGTTCCTTTCAAACCCTCCAAATTCAAGTTTACACAAGACGAGTTTGGATATTTCATTTCAAAAGTGCAGTGTCCCTTGAATATAGGATCACTCAACAACTCAAATAAGTTAGAATAGGTTTTGGTATCTGTCTTTTCCTTTTTAATAATTCTAACATACATATTCTCTTCTTGTAAAAAGCATGGAAGCATTAAGTTAGAGAAAAGTAGATGAAGGGATTACTCCCTCAGAATATAGAACATAACTAAACTATGTCAAGGCCAGGTCATATAAACAATAAAAAGGTGGAAGATCACACCAATAAATATGTTGAAAACTTGAACTTAATGGACTTAGCAGAATGGAATCTGGTGAGAATATATTTCTCAACAATGTTAGCAACATTTGATGGATGATATAGTGCCTAATATCCAATAATTAAATAGAAACAAGAAGTTCACATGAAACATCAAAAACACATCAACCAAAAGATACATGCCGGCACCAGATCCAGTTTGCAACACAACAGACAAACATCTAGTTGATCCCAGTAGATACTTCCAAACTCAATCAGGTTGATACCGCATGTTAAAGGACATTCAAATACATGGACTTAAGCTTCCCGCAGTCTTAAAATACCTGCTAGTGAAGCAACCAATTTAGACCACACAAAATTCTCTTAAAAGTTTACGTACAAGGATAATCAACTCATAGAAGAATCAAAATACTATACGAAGAAAAATTAAAAGAAAATCTTTTTTTTTTCCTAAAGAATCTAAACAAAGAGCGAGGGTCAATCCAATAACTATAGAGTTAGGTTACCAACAAGATAAATATTTCCACAGAACAAGCAAGCATAAGTTTACATAAAAATAAGGAAGAATCAACTGATAAAAGAGCAATAACCTTCGTTACAGTTAACATCCTGCTGAGAAGGAATCTGGACAGAACATAGTAATGATCTGCATTGTCCCCAAGCCATACTTTCACCTAATCGCCAAAATTCCAAGCAAATTGCAAGAGTTGATGAGAAAACCAAATAAAACCCATATCAAGAACTCAACAGAACGATGTATACCCAAATCGCCGCGATTCCAAACAGAAAGAAAGGATTGACGAGCAAATAGCGACAAACCCCACATCAAGATCACGAATCCAAGAAAGAGCACCAAAAGATTGCTCTTTTGGGTGCGGTGGAGGATCGGAGCAAGGGTTTAACCTTGACGAAATCGTATTTGGAGGAGGCGTTTCGGGCGGGCAGCGAGGGGGCGGCTTCCTTCTTATCTTCGGACGAGGATTCTCGCGGGGGAGGAGCATGGGAGAAGGCGGACGGCACCTTCCCCGTCATCTCGCTGAGGCTGCGGCCCAGCATGCTGCTGCGGATCGCTTCGCAGCTCTCTCCCTCTGATGATGCCTCTTTCATCGCTCAACTTCTCTCCTCTTCCAGGACGCTTTCGGTTTCTCTCGGGGGTTCGACGGTGCCCAGCGCCAACTGCACGGCGAGTCGATGGTTTCTGGAATTTTACGGATTGTTTCTGTAACGTACGCCACAAAGATATTTTACATTTAACTCCCCGACTTAGTCGGATATTTGTACATTAGATAGTTAATAATTTGTGGAATTTATGCGTTGTTTTCTGGCTTACATGTAACGGTAGTTACGCATTGTTTACAAATGTACCACCGTGAAAGCCGGTAGGGAATGTTGTGAACTGGTTGAGAGGAGAGAGAAGAGGAGAGAGAGGAGAGAGAGGAGAGGAGAGAGAAGGAGTGACTCGGGATGTGTGCCTGGGTGTGTTAAAATTCGTGCGGTGGGTGGGGTATTTTCTCAAACATCTGGTGAGTGACTGTGAGGGGGAGGGGGGGGGTCATCCTCGCTGGTGGGGAGCACCAAGCTCCTTCCCTCTGGTGTGGCACCCGGCCTACAGGGGGGATGGCGACGCAGGGGACTCCGGGTCCCAAGGATGCAGAGGCGGCCATGGGGGACAAGCAACGTCCGGGCGAGAAGAGCCGGTCATGGGCGGATGTGGCGAAGGGCCTTCCGTATGTGGCGAAGAGTCTCCCGAAGGCGCCGTTATGGTCCAATCACCAAATCTCTGCCGCAGAGTTGGAGTCCCTGAAGCTCCGATTCAGTGGAGATCCCGCCGGAGAAGATGGAGCTGGCTAGGGCGGCCTGGCGCGACTCTGCTGTTATCATGCGAAGCCTAGGGCGCAGAGTGCCGGTGGAGTGGATCTGCCGGGAACTGCGAGTGGCCGGGAAGCTCGACTACGATGTCGAGGGCTTCACGATGGCAGAGGAGTCCTTCGTCTTCCGCTTCAGGTGCGAGAAAGACCGGGAGGCAGCAATGGAGGCAGGTCCCTGGCTAGTGGCAGGGCAGCTCCTAGCGATGGAGCGTTGGCGGCCTAACTTCGTTCCGGGGGCCGAGCAGTTGAGGCGGGCGGTTGTGTGGCTTCGACTCCCGAGCTTGCCGACGGAGTACTGGACTAAGGAGCTCATCTGGTACATTGCGGAGAAGGCGGGTCGGCCTCTGGCGCTGGATAAATTCACCGATCAAGGCCGGAAGCTGGGATTTGCCCGCGTCAAGATCGAGGTGGACGTGTGCGAGCCGCTCCGGCCGGGGACCTTCATCCAGGTAGGCTCTGATTCCCTCTGGCAGGCATTCCGGTACGAGAACCTGCCCGGGTTCTGTTTCAGGTGTGCCAGGATCGGGCACGGTGAGGGCGCTTGCCCGTTCCCGTCCACATCCCCGGTGGGGGCTGGTGTGCAGGGTGGCCCTCCTCCTCAGGAGCCGGGGGCGGAGTTGAAGGAGGGGGACCGCCTGGGAAGCCGGTTGCCCTTTGGCCCGTGGCTGTCCACCTCCAAGATGTGGCAGCCGAAGGGGAGCAAGCCGAAGGGGAAGCAGACCGCAGTCTCGGAAGGGGCTCTCTCGCCGGTCCGGGCGGCCTCCGGGTCGGGGCCGAGCTCCCCTTCAGCGGCGATACCCTCTGCTGCGTCGCCCACGGACACGGAGGGGTGGCAAAAACCCTCTAAAGTGGCGAGGAGGAGGTCGCCGGAGAAGGAAGCGGTGGGTGGGGAGCTGATCACTGAGTCAACTCCTCTTGACTCGGGGTCCGGGTTGAACTCGGCATCTACTGCAGGCCGAGTGGCAACTGGGCGAGTTGAGGCGAGCGGGCCGGGTCCTGGGCCATCCGTGATCCTACCCAAAGTGAGTACGGGCCAGGCTAGAATGGGCCAGAAGAACGACTCTGGGAGGGATTGTGGACAGGGCCCAAGCCCTATGAAGCGGGCCCGCAGCCCGGCAAGGGGTTTCAGGGGACTGCAGGCGAGACGGAATTTGCCGTCTCAGATCCCGCGGTCCTCTTCTTCATCTTCCTTCGATGATCCGCAGCACCGACGGAGGGTGGAGGGTAGGAGGCACTTCAGGAGTGCTTCGTTGCCTCCGGCTAGGGCCCCGAGCCGGCCGGCGACTGGTGTCGCCCCAACGGGTGAGGGACCCGTGGTGCCAGTTCCGGTGGCCTCTTCTCCGGCGTGCGATCCTGTGGCAGCGATTCCGACTCCTCTGCAGCGGGTGGCAGTGGCAGGAGGCGTCGAGGTGACATCAGCTGGTATGGCCTCGGACGGCAAGGTGGTGGAGGGACTTCCGGTTCTGCCGATGCAGTGTGGGGAGACACCACCGGACCTGCAAACTGGTGATTGGTCGGCGTCGGGAGTAGAGGAGGTGCTCTCGAGGTTGCCGGTGGAGCCAGCCCCTGGTGCTTCAACGAATGTGGTGCTGAGAGGCCTCCCGGGTCAGTCTGATCAGGGTTCCAGCTCCCCCATTCAAGCTCACGGGAGGGTGGTGGAACTGTTACGGGCGGTGATTCAGGATGCTGGGGTGGAGTCTGGGGACTCATCCAAACATGGTGGGGGTAGCCCAAGTCAGGGGCATGCCTCATCCTCATCCCATAGTTTTTAAATGAGAATACTAGCTTGGAACTGTAGAGGGGCGTCCAAGCCGTCTTTCTTGACGTCGTTCAAGAGATTAGTTCAACTTCATTGCCCCGAGGTTTGTTTTATTTGTGAGACGCGAGTCTCTGGAGAAGGCTTGTGCCGGGTGATGCGGAGGTTGGCCGTTGACTGGGAATCTTTTGTGATAGAGTCCCAGGGATTGTCTGGTGGTATTGTGATGCTGTGGAGACGTGGAGTGGCCTCTATAGAGGCATTTTGCAATTGCCCGCAGCAGGTTGTGATGGTCATCTCTGAACCGAATGAACCCCCATGGGTCCTGTGTGGGGTCTATGCCAGCACGGATTACCGCACTAGGAGACTTCTTTGGGGTGAGCTGTCTCGGTTGTTGTCCCAGGGGGTGCCGACGATGGTGGTGGGTGACTTCAACTGTATCCTTGCCCCCTCTGAGAAACGTGGAGGCAGAGCTTATTCGGATTCGGTGGACAGGAGGGAGTTTCGGGAGTTTATGAATGGGGCTGGCTTAGTGGATCTCGGGTTCACTGGGCCGCGCTTCACCTGGTGCAACAATCAGACTGGTCGCTCGAGGGTGTGGGAGCGGCTTGATAGGGCCATTGCCTCCCCGGATTGGATTCAGCGGTTCCCTTCCTATCAGGTTAGTCATCTTGCTCGGATTGCCTCAGATCACTGTCCTATTCTGATTTCTACAGTTTCGAGCTCCAGCTACCACAGCCCTTTTCGTTTTGAGAAGCTGTGGTTGTCTTACCCCCAATCTTGGGGAATAGTCAGAGAGGCTTGGGCCATGCCAGTTCAGGGTGATGCCATGCAGAGGGTGTCGCGGAGGCTGGAGCTCACCAAGCGTCGTCTTCGAAGATGGAACCGGGAGGTAGTGGGTAACATATTCCGGAAACTAGAGGAGGTGGAGGGCAGGATTGCAGATCTTCAGGGGAGGGAGGACTATGGTGGGGAGTTGGAGGAGGGTGAGATGTCGGATTTGCGACGCTATTTGGCATCCCATCATTCCTTGCTACATCAACAGGAGACAATTTGGAGGCAGAAGTCGAGGGTCCAGTGGGTCAAGGAGGGGGATCGGAACACTAGCTTTTTCCATCAATCGACGGTCATCAGGAGGCAAAGGAATATGATTCGATCGTTGAGGGTTGGGACGGGCCAGTGGGTGGTGGAGGACTCTGCAGTGAGACAGGTGTTGTTAGAGTTTTTCAGATCCAGGTGGACGGAGGTAGATGGGCCCTATGTATCGGATCAGCTTCCCAGGCCGGCAGTCCGTGTTGAGGAGTCAGAGAATGCAGCATTGATCCAGCCAGTTTCAGATAAAGAAGTGCAGGAGGCAGTGTGGTCCCTGGGGGAGGACAAGGCTCCAGGTCCGGATGGATTTCCGCCGTTCTTTTTTCGTAGATATTGGAGCATCATTCGGAGTTCAGTTGTGGAGGCTGTGCAGTTATACTTCGCTCGGGCGGTGATGGCGGATGCCTGGCAGGCTACTTATATAACCTTGGTCCCGAAGCGTCAGGATGCGGCGGAGCCGGGTCATTACAGGCCCATTAGTTTGTGCACCTCTTTGTACAAGGTAGTAGCGAAGATCATGGTTGGGAGAATGAGGGCCTTGTTGCCTAGCTTGATTAGTATGGAGCAGGGGGCGTTTGTGGGGGGGAGGAGCATTTCCGATAATATATTGCTAGCCCAGGAGATGATGGGAGATCTACAGCGCGCATCGAGGAGGCGTTGTTTGATGGCTGTGAAACTGGATATGGAGCGTGCTTACGACCGGATTCGTTGGGACTTCCTCAGGTGTGCTTTGGAGAGCTTTGGTTTCCATCAGATCTGGATTGACTGGGTCCTGGGCTGTGTGCAAGGGCCTAGTTTCTCCATCTTGGTCAATGGTACGCCATCTCCCTTCTTCAGAGCTACTATGGGGCTTCGCCAGGGATGTCCTCTTTCCCCATACTTATTCATTATTTGCTCTGATGTTCTCTCTCGTTGGCTACATGCTGCTTGTGAGGACCAGGGGCTGGCCGCCTATAGTCCAGCCCCTGGCGCCCGGCCCATTTCTCATTTGTTGTTTGCAGACGATTGCCTTCTGCTTGCTAGGGCGAGACCTAGTGAGGCCTGCACCTTCCAGAGAGTGCTGTCGGAGTACTGTGAGGCGTCGGGCCAGAGGATTAATCTCCAAAAGTCAGCCATATTCTTCAGTCCGAGCACGGAGCGGAGGGTGCGACGGGAGATCAGGGTGATTTTGGGGATGCAGGAGCAGGAGGGGGCACTAGATTACCTGGGAGTTCCCATTACTGGGAGGAGGTTGCGGGTGGCGGAGTGTTCCACACTGGTGCAGAGAGTACAGAGTAGGCTTGAGGGTTGGAGGGCCTCATCCCTCTCTATGATGGGCAGGCTGACGCTGGTCAGGTCAGTGCTATGCTCCATGCCGGTTTACATTATGGCCCACACAGTTGTGCCGAAGACAGTGCTGGTAGGGATTGAGCGGCTGATGCGGAGCTTCCTGTGGGGCTCTTTGGGGAGGGGCCATGGAGTTCATCTAGTGGCCTGGGAGAGAGTCTGCACGCCTTTGAGTGAGGGTGGCCTAGGGGTACAGTCTCTCCTGGCTAGGCGTGAGGCACTCTTGGCGAGGCGTGCTGTGCAGCTTGTTTTGGAGCCACATGGACTATGGAGTCAGGTCATGTCAGCGAGATATGGTCCAGCAGGCTTAGTGGGCCAGGTGAGGGGTAGCCGGAGGAGTTCCTTTATGTGGCGGGAGATTGGGAGGTATCTGCCTATGGCTCAGGCACACTCCAGGTGGTTGACTGGCGATGGCAGGTCCATTGATGTTATGGAGGACCCATGGGTGGATGCTCTCCCGCTGAGCTTGTGGCCGACGATGATTGGAGTTGAGTTAGCTGTGGGACTCCGGGTATGTGACCTCCTCGTGCCAGGCGAGAGGGAGTGGGATGAGGACAGACTGGGTCAGTTATTTGGGGAGCACCTAGTGGAGCGCGTTCGGGCTCTTCCCATCCCGGGGTCAGCTGGTCCGGATGTCAGGGTCTGGAGTACCACTTGTAGGACCAGAGTCAGTGTTGGTGATGTTTCTCGGGTTCTTCAGCAGGAGTCTGAGCTGAGTAAGGACTGTGGTTGGGTATGGAGGTTTGGCCTACACCAGAGGGTGGCACTGTTCCTCTGGAAGGTGGCCTGGGATCGCCTGCCGACTAGTTCAGAGTTGAGTCGACGGGGGGTCGGCATTTCCCCCTTGTGCACGCTCTGCGAGGTGGACGAGTCAGTGGATCATGTACTCTTCCAGTGTGGCTGGGCGAGGAGGACTTGGAGGCTGTCTGGGTTCTCGGAGGGTGTCTGGAGCCGGAGGGACGGCTTCCTGGAGGAGGTTCGGGGCTGGTCTAGATCCCCACCGATGCGATGTTTGGCCGTTAGAGCGGCATGTACAGCTTACCAGATTTGGTTGGCCAGAAATGGCCGTATTTTTGGTGATATCAGTCTGTCCCCGTGGTTTGTGATGGAGCGGGCTCGGGCGCAGGCAGCGGAGTTCCTCCATGTTGACTCAGACCTTGGACCTATGATAGCTCGGGACATCTGGGGCCCCCACTCTGCTTCGGCAGCTCCTCATGTGGTGTTTTTCACCTGGGAGCCCCCACCCCCGAGCTTCCTCAAGGTCAATTTTGATGCCTCAGTCCAGGATGGCGGCAGGAGGGGAGGTGCTGGGTTTGTCATCAGGGGCCCGGATTCCCGCTTGGTGGCAGCAGGAGGCTGTCAGATCTTCGACATCTCAGTTCCAGGGGCAGAGCTGCAGGCAGCTTGGATGGGGTTGCGATATGCGCGATCCGTTTTGCGGGCGAGCTCCATCATCCTGGAGGGAGACTCGGCCACTGTGATCAGTTGGGTCCGGAAGGGCCCGTATAGCGATAGGGCAGTTCACCCACTGCTCCGGGATATATGGTTGATGGTGAGGGGGGGGTGCTCTTTCGAGCAGGGCATGTATATCGGGAGGCCAATAGTGCGGCAGACTGGGTGGCGGCGTTTGTTGCGTGCCACTCAGGCGGCTCACTATGGGTCGGTGAGGGTGATTTACCTGGTGCTATCCGGGAGATTTTGTATGCTGACTCTTCTAGGTGCATTCGTACCCGAATAGTATGAATCATCGGTTTTAGCAAAAAAAAAAAAAAAGCCGGTAGGTTGGAAGCTAAGGAGACCGTTAGCCAGCCAGCCAGCAGTAGTTTGGTAACTAACAATAAATCTAGGATTAGAATTTTTCATTGGGGGCAATAAAACGTTGATGTTCAGTTTCCGCTCGTAACGGATCTGATCTATTCTAGCTTAGCCAGAACCACGGTTAAACAACTAATTGGTATGTGTGACACAGAGAAGTTTTTTCTTTCCCCCATATTTCGGTGCGAACCAGAGCTACCCTTTAAAAAAATATACAAGTAGGCAGTAAAAGGAGAATGGAGATGCTAAAACACATTGGATATGGTTAAAATGAGGTATCTCATAAACTACAACCAAGAGCAAAGAACTGCTGCAAATGCCTTCCGGCCTGGAGATAAACTTTCACATCTTTTCCCATCCTTGAAGAGGCACATTAGATGTAACCAGAGATGCGAAATACAATTGTGTGCAAATGAAAGGTATAGAAAGATACATTGTCAAATCAAATAGATTTGAAGAAAAAGATTCATGCAGCCGACTCTAGCTAGTCAGGGATTAAGACTCAGTTGAGTTGAGTTGGCTTGCACATGATACACGAACATATGTAGAACACGGGAGGTAGAACATCCTAGCTAAAACCATTGCATTGCTTCAGAATGCAGTAAACTATTGCATAATTCGTATGCTCCCATATACAAAAGATAAATGAGAATCGTAAATCAAACAAGAGTAGGGTCTGATATAGAAAATTCTCTGTATTTCTTTTCACGGATTGATTTTTTTCCCATCAGCATTCAGAAAAGCTTTTCCAAATATCCATTCAAGGTCCATTTGATAAACAAAAGAGATGTTAGCAACAAAGGATAACATTATAGAGAACGAGCATGGAGCAGCGGGGATGCCGCAGATGTGCCTCTTTTCAGTTCAAGAAATAGCATGGCATTATTGCAGATATGTAGGTCAGATGCCTGTGGAATCAGAGGTCTTAGAAGAGGAAAGTTGACCAATGCGTTTGATATATCTAGTGTCCCTTGAACTGCCTCTTTGTAAGTGATGGGGACTTGAAATGGTCATTTGCCCTTGAACTTCTTAGTTGCAAGTGACGGTGGAGCATTAATCCCCGTAAAAGCACATGCCAAAAAGCTGATACCAACATGCTAATGAACCTTGAACTTCTTAGTTGCAAGTGATAGTGGAGCATTAATCCCCGTTAAAGCACATGCCAAAAAGCTGATACCCATGCGAAGCATGTTGGAAAAATTAATGCACATGCAGAGACTTAGGCCGCGTGCGTGCCCGCCAACGGGCGCCCATTAGCGCCCGTTGGGACTTACATGGACACACGCCAGCAAGCGCACGCTGTTGCCAGCATCCGCGGGCGCTAGCCAACCACGTCCGCTAGCCGCGAGATGACCGCCGACGCGTCTGCAAAAATTACCTAAATGCCTCTGCCCAAAATTCTATAAATACCTTTCATTTTTTCTTCTTTTGGCACACGAAAAAATAGAAAAAAAATTTGGAGAAAAGTTCTTCCTCCTCTTAGCCACTTCTGGTTTTTATTTTTGCAATTTTGTTCAGCAAAGTTTATTTTATTCTTTTTATTTCGTTCTTTGCTAGATCTGCAAATCCGATCAGGTTCGATTTGGCTTCTTCCGAGACGTACCGAAGAAGAAGTTTAGGATCATCGTATCTCTGAGAAGGATTGCCAAGAGATCCGTACGTAGGGGCAAACACTTCTTTGGATTGTTAGCAATACATCACCTAAATAAGCAAATCAAGCTATAATTGCAATTAATAGAAAAACTTAACATGAATAATATATATAGAAATGTTTGCCCCACGTACGGATCTTCCGGCAATTCTTATCAGAGATACGACGACTCTAAATTTCTTTTTCGATACGTTTCGAAAAAAACCAAATCGAATCCGATCGGACTTACAGATCTAGCGAAGAACGAAATAAAAAGAATAAAATAAACTTTGGGGAACAAAATTACAAAAATAAAAATCAAAAGTGACTAAGAGGAGAAAGAACTTTTCTCCAGAATTTTTTTAGTATTTTTCTCTATTTTTTCGTGTCCGAAGGGAGGAAAAACAAGAGGTATTTATAGGATTTTGGGCAGGAGCATTTAGGTAATTTTTGTTGATGCGTCCGTGGTCATCTCGTGGCCAGCGGACGCGGTTGGCCAGCGCCCGCGGATGCTGGCAACAGTGTGCGCTAGCAAGCGCCAGTGCGCGCCCGCTGGCGCGTGCCCACGTAAGTTCCAGCGGACGCCAATAAGCGCCCGCTGGCAAGCGCGCACGCGGCTCGAGACACCGCACGGGAATTAATTTTTATAACAAAGCATAAAATGGCACAGTTCAGATAGTGGTGCATCAAGAGGAAATTTCCTGCCCTTCTTTGTACACGAACAGAATTGGTGGATCAGCATGACAGTCAGGGACAACTGTGTCTATTGCTTGTGCTTTCTCATGGATTCTCTTCTGCCTTCCCTTTTAAATGTTGTCGTCCTTGCAGAAACTGCTGCAAAGCATGTCCGGGATTCAATTTTCTCCTCTTTGAATAAAACATAAAGAGAATACGAAGGTATCAAGATGATTAGGCCTCGTACCTTTCTGAAAAATCTTGCACCCTTCTTTCCCATTCCTGTCCCAGCAAGGTTCATGTCAAGGACAGATTTAGAATCAGGCCTCCACTTCAACTCTTTAAGCACAGAGAATAAGCTTGCCAGGGCAGGGGTGACTTCATCATCCTTCACTTTATTGCACGAAATAACTACAAGTCTTTGCAAATCCTTCCAAGACAAGATTACCAACTCCAGACCTTCTGTAGTTAACAAGGAGCATCCCTCCAATGATAGAAATTTCACCCACCTGTAAAGCAATATAAGTTAATTATAGTTTCAGAAAGCAAACAGTTTAATACCATCACACATTTAACCACAATAATGTAATAGAATAACTAGTTGCTATAATCAGTCCAGTTAATGTAAAGCCGAAAATAAGCCAAAAGCTATATCACAAGGCAGCCCAACATGGAAACATAAAAAAGAAATACAACAAAAAAAATCCATAACATATTTACCAAGTTCTGCAACTTTCTAGAACTCATTGTGAGCAGAATACTGAAGGCGTGATAATAGCCAGTATATGGGCATCATAAATAGCCACACCATGAAAATGATATGGTATAAACAACTATTTTTCCAACAATATACATGTTCAACTGACAGCAATATGGAAGAAGGCTAGAACTCTATATGCTATCACATTATGCATTCAGATATATACCTGAAGTTGAGCATTTTTTTCATTATATGGTTTCTTTTCCTTTTTGCATTCACTAATATCAAATTTATGACTGCTGATGGAAAATGAAACAATATTCTCCCCTGGGGAACTCATCTTTAAAACTCATTTTGGTAAATAATTTAAGGTTTTGCCTAAATGGATTGGCAATAACTAGTAAGTTTCAACTAAGAGTGTACAATTACCAAGTCTCTATGTTTTTACAAGAACAATGAACTACCTTTCGGCAACATCATTAAATATAATGATCTTTTTGAATTGCACCGACGACCAAAATCTCAAATTTTTAGTCCACAAAGATATAGTCGATTTGTTTTTTTGAATATATTATTTTCATTGAAGTAGGTGGGTCTGAAGTAAGGTCATTAAATAATTTAGAATTTGTGACCCATCCAATATTAACAACTTCCAATTGAAATAAGAAAGGCTGGAATAAGAAATTTATCAAATTCTATCATATCAGCGAAGAAAACTTCGTCACCAACTCCAACTCTCAAAAATGAAATTCAGGCCTTTCACTAGCATCAAACTCTAGAAATCTGAGACAGATAATGAACCTAATACGGTAGGCCCCACAGAGACATCAATAGAAGTACTCAAGAAACTAGAAACCATTTACTAAAATTAGAAAAGTAGAAACAAATAAAATCTCCTCTTCAGACATCTTGCACCCCTAATATTGTATCCTCAAGGTGAAGATAGAGGTTAGCTATTGTACAACAGTTTGCATCTTGAAAGTCACTTTAATTTCCTGCTAAGGATGAATACTTCCCTAGACTGGCAATGGCCATATTCAATACATATCTGAACTTGATACCACTAGGATACAGTCTGGCATGTGTCAGATACATTCTAACAATGGCCATTTAATTTTAAAAAAAATGAAACAAAATATGATGAGGAGACAATCTAGATAATTCACAAATGCATATTGCATACTTTGGGGGCTAGAGGGACTATGCATCGAGTGGCTTGGGCAGGTTCAACACCTAGATCCATGATATATTGAGACAGACAAAACCCTCCAAACCCACTGTGAGTAACCTACCAAAAGAGAGAAAGGAAGGGAAGAAAAGAAGAGAGAAATAGTTGCATATCATGTCAGGTCACTAGCAACATGACTAGCCAGCATTGTCAGACAAAGGACATATCAAGAATTACAAAATGTTCACAAAAAAAATGAGGGAAGAAATTTCCAACACGATTAATATAATGAAAGCAGGCTAGCACAAATTTTTAAAGTACTGATTTCAATCTCAACAATTTCTTATTACACATGCCAAGGTAATATTCTCCACATGGTATATGAATGTTAGCTTGCAAAACCTTGGGACAGTTATAATTCAAACTAAAATGTATGAAAAGGCTCTGAAGACAATTACCTACATGTAGCATTTAAAGTTTTTGGACAATCTCATGTCATTAGGTGCTTTGGAATTCAGACCAACTAAAATGTCGAAACATCGTAATTAGTCAGATGTTGAAGAACTTAATTCTGATAATGAAAATTGGAGGCACGTATGTCGCCCCAAGTGACACTCCACAAATGTAATCAAGGTTTTGGCATCTGCAAATCATGATTTCCACTGGAACTAGGTCAGATATATGAAATCCTGCATGATTGTCATCTGGATATTTTTTGTCTAGTTCTCCTAAAATTTCTGATGGCTTATGTTGTCCTCGAAGAAGGCGTCATTCCAGAAAACTATAATGCACTTTTCCAGGATGTTGGAGCATAAATTTCCACGGTATTTTACTGGTGTTGACTCTTTTTTTCTATTCTAAAATATGTTGTATTAGCTTGTTGATATCATCCAGCTTTGAATAAAGCACAATTGTTTTTCATCCCAACATCCTGAGTGTGCTTGCACTAATGATGGTACAATCCTAGAACCAATATTGGTAACCAAGGGACAATCAAGAGGATAATATGATGTCCAACTAATTTTTCATTAACCATGGAATAAGAGCTATGTAATAGGAATTCACAATTGCCCATATGGGTAGAAAAGCTTTGTTTCAATGTCATCTTCTTTTCCCCCATTGGTTTTTTACTGTTTTATAAAACAAGTGTTGGCACTACAATGAGCATACCACCAAAAACCAAACAATCCCAGAAGAGTACTAAAACATCGTTCAAGAAGCAGCCAACTCTAGGAATTCCTTATCAGAATAGTCAACTATCTCAAGTACCCAACACACCAAGACCAAGAAAGAAACCACAGTTCCAAAACAACACTATGCAAAAAGCTTTAGTGGATCACAAGATTACAACATCTAATGATGATTTTTATATCAGATATATCCCTCAAAATTCGTGACATGCCTTTTTTAATATATTACTATGATTCCCAGATCTGGCAGTGGTGAAAGCCTTGTGCATCGGGCTGCCCTTTTTCATGAGTGTTATTCATTGTATCCTGTAAATTGATATGAATGCTTGTTCAAGCATGAAATGAAAACAGATTATCTATCATGTATGTTTCTTGGATAACCTTCACAATCCCTATGTTGTGCAGAATGCCATCTTCTCCAAATCCATAGATATAGAATTTAGTGTTACAGTAATATATATGAAGACAATGATGTTTACATATATAAGCATATCTTCAAGATTATATCAATTGTTAAGATAGTAAAGTTTGGAAATGATGCTTTGGTTCTTACAAGTTCGTATTGAAATTTACGAAACAATGTCATCATAATGCCAAAAGATAGCATAGATACACCATATCTGATGCATGTTTTATAAATACAAATCGATCCATTAAATTGGCCCTAGCTAAGGCTAATAATGATTGAAACCTTCATCTGTTGTGCTTCCTATATATGCTTTATATTTCTTTAATGCTTTCAGTACTATCATGGATTAGATATAACAAAAGAATATAAAGAACCATCAAATTCTCTTATTAGATCTAGCATGAAACAAGTGTAGAAAAAACACCAATTAGTGCAAGAGGAATCTACAAGACCCTATATATGAATGATAAAGGAATCTACAAAACCTACCCCAACCGATAGATAGGATATGCAAAGGTTTGCATCGATGGAGTAGTTATTAACAGTAATAAAATGTCATGGACTAAAAGAAGCGGAAAGGCGACACGAATAATGAAAGCAAAGCTTTTTTTATCACTCTGGTTCTACTGCACCTTTATGATGCCAATTTTGAGTCATTAAGAAAATATTCTGCACTGCTGGAGGAGCACCTAACATGCAGACCTTCACCTAGCTATCAGTGGCGCATAATCTTTTGAATTCTTTTTTAACTAACAGTAGTAATTCAGGCATGAATTACGCTACCTCAGAAATATTTTATAACACTAACTACAAGGTCAAAAGAAGATGAGGGGATGGTGAGTGTCACGCCTCAAATCCGGATCATGACACGGCCGTGCTATTGCAATCTTATGCACACAATAACACGAAGCCACTTAAAATTTCATAATGAAAATAAATAGTTTCATTTACTAATGTCATAACATTGTTCATGAAGTTGGAACAGTACAGAACTTCTAAAATTTAATTATTACATAATATTTTCAGTTACCCCAACCCTGAATAACACCAAGCTTCCTGCTCCTAGTAATCTTATTCCTCTGTAGAAAAAGAAGATAAAAAAATATGAGCTACACAGCTCAGTAAGTAACCAAGTACTATCTTATTGGATCAAGCATAATTATGCCAATGCAGTGTTTAAGAAGCTAACGGTTATGGCAAAATAAAGCATTTTATAGATGATATACACAAATCAGGTCATAAAGCAATGAAAGTTCATAAATATGAATATGCATCATATAAAATTCTTGCCATTATTCATGTTTTGAAATCCGTACTTGTCATAATTCATGCTTTGAAATCCGTACTTGTCATAATTCATGCTTTGAAATCCGTACTTGTCATAATTCATGCTTTGAAATCCGTACTTGTCATAATTCATACTTTGAAATCCGTACTTATCATAATTCATGCTTTGAAATCCGTACTTGTCATAATTCATGCTTTGAAATCCGTACTTGTCATAATTCATGCTTTGAAATCCGTACTTATCATAATTCATGCTTTGAAATTCGTGCTCTCAGATAATAGTGCAGCTATGATCACTATTATTACCCGTGACAGGGCCATAATCTTTACCAACTATTATTCCCCGTTGGCAGGGTCTAAGCCAAGCAATTATAACCCACTGGCGAGGGCCGTATGCCGAGCTACTATAACCCGCTGGCGAGGGCCATAATCTTTACCAACAATTATTTCCCGTTGGCAGGGTCTACACCAAGCTACTATAACCCGCTGGCGAGGGCCGTATGCTGAGCTATTATAACCCGCTAGCGAGGGCCGTCTGCCGAGCTATTATAACCCGCTGGCGAGGGTCGTACATAGCAATCTGAGAGTTCATAAATCATTATTCTTTTTCTTTCATAAATCATAAGCATCATAAATAGGTTGGAAAATGATAAATGACATCATATAATTTAAAATGCATAAACATGCCTCAAATATCATTTTTTATGCAGTCTAACATAATCATAATTTCATAACTCATACAATATTAAATATTCATGAAGGATGCTCTTTAATCAAATTCATGAATCATATGCAATCATATACTTGATCCTAATTTTGAGAAAATATAGCATATCAAATACAATTTCATAATTTCATACTTACAATTAAACAGTAAATTGGAAATCAATAAGATGGTGCCAGGGTTACTTACAGCAATTTGCTTTCCAATTTCTTACGTCCGGGTGACAAATCCTTGATCACATAAATTAATCACATAAGGGTCACATTAATTCCTATTTATTTCATAATTTTCTAATTTATCATAACATGAATTTACTTGCTTGGATCTCAAGTCTAATTTACCTAATTTGGAGCCCTGGGGCTCGATTTAGAACCAAATTGGGTTCACGTATGTCAATTGGGCTTTTAATTAAAGGATTAGGCTTGAGTCAGGATCAACCCGAGGCCAATTTGGTCTCAAATTAGTTGATTTGGGCTTGAATTGGGCCTGATTCATATTCAATTGGGTCTGCTGGAACTAACCCAGCTTAATTGGGTTCGAACTCAAATCATTTTGGGCTTAACTAGTTTTAGATCTGAACCCAGATCCAACCCATTAAGCCAGATCCATTAGGATCTTTTCTTTTTTTTTTTTTTTTCTTTTTCTTTTCTCCCCTGTTTCTTTTCTTCTCTTCTCCTTTTTCCTTCCCGAAACTTCTTCTCCTTCTCTCTTCTTTCTTTTTCTTCTCCTCCTCTTCTCTTCTTCCTTATTCTTCTTCTCTTCCTTTCATCTCCTTCCCGAAGCTTTCCCTTCTTCATCTTCTCCTGCAATCAAGGGAGGGCGATGGAGTTCTCGGGAGGGGCCGACCCCAAGGCCGGCGGCACCGTAGTCAAGGATCCACCGCTAAGTGGCCTTTCCCTCCTCCTCCTTCTTCTTCCCTTCTTTTCTTCCTTTTGTTCTTCTCTTCTCCTTTTTTTTTTTCTCTTCTCCCTTCCCTTCTTCTCCCACGGTTAGAGCAAGGAACAACCCCTTACCGGGGCTCGGGAGAGACGAGCAACGGCCGACGGCGCTCGGCGGCCGGCCTGCGGCGCCCACGGTCACGCCCGCGGCCGTGCCTGCAGTCGTGCCCGTGGCTGTGCCCAGGGCCGCTTCGGCGGTCCGTGGCCGCGTCGGCGTCCCGCATCCCATGGCCTGCGGCCGAGCCGGGCGGTGCCTGTGGCCGAGGGTTGGACGCCGACGACCACAGGTACGTCTCTCCTCTCTCTATCTATGATTCTTCTTTTCTTTAGTCTTGTTAACATGAGGTAAAAATAAAACAGGGGTTAGAGTTACCTCGCTCCGGAGAGAAGCTGCGGCTACTTTCTCCGACGGCACTGGTTGGGGGCCCCCACGTGGGCACTAGGTGCCTCACGTGCCTCGCAGAGGCGGGGGCGTGACATTTGGTATCAGAGCCGAGGACGGCTCTTGTCCGATGGTGGGAAGGGTGTGAGGCCCAATAGTCCCACATCGGAAAGACTCGTTCCAGAGCCTGGGCATATGAGGCGGGTGTCTCCAAATCCTGCAGACGCGTTTTGGGTGGAAAACAAAACCGGGGAGGGGTGAAGGACGCTTGCGTGAAGCCCCAGAACCGGACAATATCTGGCAGGGGAGCCCTGTGTTCCCCCCTCATGTGGCCCCCACGTGGGCACTGGGTGCCTCACGTGCCTCGAGAGGCGGGGGCGTGACATTTGGTATCAGAGCCGAGGACGGCTCTTGTCCGATGGTGGGAAGGGTGTGAGGCCCAATAGTCCCACATCGGAAAGACTCGTTCCAGAGCCTGGGCATATGAGGCGGGTGTCTCCAAATCCTGTAGACGCGTTTTGGGAGGAAAACAAAACCGAGGAGGGGTGAAGGACGCTTGCGTGAAGCCCCAGAACCGGACAATATCTGGCAGGGGAGCCTCGTGTTCCCCCCTCATGTGGCCCCCACGTGGGCACTAGGTGCCTCTCGTGCCTCGCAGAGGCGGGGGCGTGACAGTGAGAATCCAACAGATGACTTTTAGGCTGAATTGTATCTCCACCCGCAACCACACCATTTATCTGCTGCGAAGAAGCCACAATTAAATTCTTACATCTTGCAAGGCCATCAAATCATCAGGCTTGTAAAACTTACCAAACTAACCTAACACTCAATAATGATGAGAAACCAAAAGACAAACAAAAAGGCGAGGGAAGCTTGAGAAGAAAATTGATACCTGCCGATGCTCGTGATCCTGAACATTTCATCGTCCAGTCCCCAGCAATCCTGAAACATGATCTCCCTGACCGACTCACACACCATAAACAGCGCGTGCAAGCTTCTCTTATCTCGCAGCTGGCACCGCTGCAATTGTAGCCGCTCGATCGTTGGGCACGACCCCAGGTGCTCCTCAGGCCCCGGATCAGTGTCAATCTTCTTGCAGCTCTGCAACCTCAGAGTCTTGAGGTTCTCACAGAAGGACAGCGCCGCCATCCACCCGCCATCCATCCGGTGATCGCAGATCGTCAGCTCCTCCAGCATCAGGCAGCACCGCCCGACTGCCGAGATCCCATCATAGCTCCCCTCGCAGCCGCTGAGCTCCAGCTTCACCAGCCGCTTGCACCCATTGGCCAGGATGGTAAGCCCGATGTCGGTGACCCCGGGCCCACCATAGAGGCCCTCCACGGACCCCACCAGCCGCAGGATCTGGAGGTTCTTGAAGGCGGAGATGGGGCCAAGGGCGAGATCGGTGCACCGGTGGAGCTCCAACTCCTGGAGGGTGGCGCACTCGCCGGCGACCGTCAGGAGGGAGGACTCGGAGGCGGCGGAAACGAGGGCGAGCTTCCGGAGGCCCGCACAGCCGCGGGCGAGGGCCTCGAGCCCGCGGTCGATGACATCGGTGGGGAGGAAGCGGCACCCGCCGATGGGGGGCTCCGCATGGGGGTCCATGCGGACGGAAACCAGGCCGCGGGTGAGGACGCCGCCGCCGGTGGCGGTGCAGGAGGAAGGGGAGGCGAAGGATGCGGGGACGAGGTCGACGTCAGTGAGGTCGGGGAAGCGGAGGGGGAGGCGGTGGTAGAGGAAGGGCCAGTCAAGAAGGGTGAGGGAGCGGCGGAGGCGACCGAGGAGGCGGAGCCATCGCTTGCAGACCAGGGAGGCAGGGCTATGGAGGGGGTCGGGGAGGGCGGCAAGGATACGGAGGAGAAGCTCGTCGGAGAGGAGGGCGGTGAGGTCGGGGCCGCCCGCTGGTGGCGGCGGCATCGAGGCCGGGATTCCGGCGGGGAAGGGCTCTAGGGTCAGGATTTGGTCTCCGAGCTGCATCTTGAGGACCACATGCTTGAGGGGCTTGTCGCCGAACCAGAAGTCAGGCCAGCTCGACAGGCGGCGTTGGGGGCTCTGCTGATGCATCTAGGACTGAGGCGGGTCTCTCCGGCGGCGGCGGTATAGGTGAGCGGTGGTCTGGTGCTCCGCCGGCACATCGCCTCGTCCTCTGGTTCTCGCTGCGCCCTGGTACCACCACGGTTTCTTGCTTCCCTTCGCTCCCTTCCGTTCAAACTTTTTCTCTCGAGTTAAAAATAAAATTGTTGCTAACAAGTTATTCTATTATTCCAGTCTAGGCAACGGATTTCTAAAAGAGGGAAGAGATAAAAAGCCTCAAGTGGTGGGGACTTTCATCGCTTTGTCTTATTTAATTTTTCTTCGTTTGTCTCATTTGACGCGACGCTTGGAGCTGCCGCCGAGCGGGGATTTTTTTATTCCTGCTCCGAGCGGGGATGGGACGAGAATTCGGGATAAGGACGGGATTGCCCCTCTGGTCCAGGAGATTGAAGAGACTTTAAAAGGTTAATGGAATTGGCATGAAACTAAACAAGCTGATTGATAGCAAATATCAGCATTGGATGAAAGATAACTTGTTTTAAGAACAATACATTTATGGTAGTCAAAATAGTTCAATAATAATATAATTTCAAATTAGCTAGTAAATTTTATATAAAATGTGAAGGATATAAAAGTAAAACTATTCATTACATGCCATGTAAACTATAGAGCCCAAGTAAAGTTAGGTTTATTAGAATCATTCACATGAGTAGTTTATTATATGATCAGGTTGGTTTGGATTCCACTATTCATTTACAGTGTGCATATGCGGACTTCAAATGTTTGATGGATCCATTTCTGGGCCCATTCTTGGCCCACAGGTCTTCTGTCCATAGTGGGGAAGATGATGCAGAAATGGTTTGAAATTGTCCTGGGTTTATATGTTTCAATTATAGCCATAGGTTTGCTATAACCTTGTGGAACTGGCATGATGAAACATTACGCCTATGCAAGGGTGTAATCAAGTTGGGCTAGGTCAAGCCTTGGTCCAGTCAAGCTTAGCACGAAATTTGACCAAGCCTAGTTTCGAATCAAGCCAAACCTAAGTCTATTTCAGTTGCCTTGTGACTGTTAATGAGTTTGATTTAAGCTTATTTTATGCTTAAATCAAGTTAGATGCGGTCTTGATTCAAGCTTAATTTAGGCTTGATTGAATGATCAATTGTACACTATGTCTTTCAATGGTAGCCATAGGTTTCACTATGACTTTGTGGGATTGGCGTGATGAAACTCCACACATATGCAAGGCTGTGATCAAGCAAATCTAAGTTGAACCATAGATCGATCAAGCTTAAATGAAATTAATTTCGAGCTTGAAGATTGACATCACAGTTGAATTTATTATTTGATCAAGCCCGATACTAAATCAAGCCAAACCTAAGTCTATGTCAATCGGCTTGATGACCTTTAATATATTTGATTTGAGCTTACTTCAAGCTTCAATAAAGTTCGATTCTATCTTGACGCAAGTTTAAGTTAGGCTTGATTTAATGATCAATTATATGCTAACTATATCGAAGGTTAGCCATCGACTTGAATCTAACAATTGATTGTATGCAAGGTTCTAAGCCCTGTACCAACAAAAGGTGGGTGTGTCAGGTACCGAACCATGGATTGAACAGATAGAGAGAACCGATGGGTATATTTGTATATTCTAATTTTAAGTTTCCTATGATATTTTCTTATATACAAGTTATATTTTTGTAAGAAAGGATGCAAGAGTATCGAGCTAATTATCTTGGTAAAGATTTTGTCCATGTCAAAGATAGAAAAATGGATATTTATTATATAGATGAAAAATCATGCACTATCCAAGTTATGTATATAACATCTATACATTCATATTAGATTTTAAAACTAATTTGTTGTATAGATGACGTATTTTATTAAAATTTATACTAAATTGATATAAAGTTATATTCTAATTAATAGTTTTATCTTCTATATTTTGTAGGTATTGCACAAAAGGAAAGAATGGATGATGTAGAAGATCATTTCCCTTTGTATCTGAAGATATTTTTACACTTGTAGCTATTTTTTTCTTTTCTGAATACACTGATGAAAATGGAAACTTGATTATAGAGAAGAATTTTTTTTTAAACCTATTTTCAAGTATAATGTTTGGGCATAAATTCTAAAATGATTATAGGATTTTATAACACCATGAGAAATACGTTTTCAACTACAACATTCACTGCAAGGAAAAGGGCCTTACTTGACAAACTTTGTTGGTGGTCTTGCATAAGCTATATCTCAATTATGTGGAAACTACAATTTAAAGTATAATTTTAGTAACAGTATACAAAAAGGCATGAATAAAAGTAATTTGGGATGGTAGAAAATGTTTTATCAACATACACAAAATTATTGGCAAGCATAATTCTTCTGAACAATATTTTTATTACATGATAACTTGTTCACCTTTACGCCTCAAATATTGGTGAAGATAGGATTCTACTTCAAGTCATTTGGTACAACTGCCAAAATTTTTATTATTATTAAAATTATAATTAAGTATTTTTCATTGTCCAAAAAGCGTTAAATGTTTATATTGGTGGTGGGGAGTTTTTGTTGGAGGTGCCATCTGAAAAAATATTTTTTATAATTTTAATAATGATATACAGAAAGCCATTGACAAAAGTAATATTTTAAAAGTTAAATAAATTCAATAAAAAATGTTCTAATGTATATTTGAATTCCTATGCATCTATATTAACAAAAGAAATCCCAACCACAAACATGCTATTATACTTTGTTAAATATATTGTATTATTAAATGATTTATATCAAGAGGGTGCTCAAACCCTCGCCTCTATCTGCTATTAATGGCCTATGATAACCATGGATGATACTGCCTTTCTCATCACCTCCCTCCTCAAAAACCCTCATCCCCTCCCGACGCCTCCCATTATTATTGCCTTGTCCTCACCGCAAACCTACCTTGCCCACTCGCACCTAATCGGGATAGAAGGAAAAAAAAAAGAGAAAAGAGGCAACATAGCCGTTCTCATCTATGCTAGCCCCGAATCGGTTCATTCTGGTGCGAATCAATAACACTTGGGCTCGAAACCGCTCAATTAACAAGTTGTTCGAGCGGATCGGGTATCGCTCATCCCCAAACTGCCCCAAGATACTGCCTCACTGCTAATTGATTCCATCTCGGTGCAAATCATGCAATTTATACCAAACTAGGTGATTTTTCAATCCTTGGCTAAATATTATGTATCATAATATATTCTGTCAAATTTTGAGCCTCATTAGGCTATAAGCCGATTGATCTGTTTTTTTTCCCAAGCCTAGAACTTACTTTTGAATATATGGAATGATTCTATTGGAATTAAGCCCGATCCGTGCGTAGTTCAAGTTACTCAGATCAAATAGCAGTCCTGCCAATAGCATTGTGCTAAATGAACAGGTCCCGGCGGTCATTGCCTTGGTGGCTCGAGTTTTAGCCCACCAACCAACTCTTCTAGGGCTTGAGTAGAGGCGCTGTTGGGCTGGGCCCTCTTAGGCAGCCTGTCTAGGTGTCATTTCAAGCCTTGGATTACAGCATCAGCGCAAACGGTTCCAACACCTACACAACCTATAATTTACTCAAAAAGTAGGGCTCGTTTGGTTCGCAGGAGTAGAAGTGGAAAAAGTATGGTCAACGGAAAAGTAGAAAGATGCTTTTTTTTGTTGAATTTTTCAAAGGAGAGAGACGGAAAAGTTGTATTTCCGTAGAAATATGATTCCTATGTTTTATAGAAAAATCTTTTTCATGGTAAACATGAAAAAGTTACTTTTCCGTGAGCCGAAAATCAAAATATTTTTATTTTTTCTCAAAAAAGCCCTTCAGCATTAAATAAAGGATCCTTATTTGATCCAAAGCATTAAAGATCTAATTTTTATTAAAAGTATAATAGGAATTACACATAACTTTTACACGAAAGTGGATGATCAACCAAACATAAGTACTCTGTAAATCTGTCACTTTCTCATGGTCAATCAAATATGCCAAAAGTATTTTTTCAGGTATCTTTTTTTAGAAATCTGCTTTTTAAAAATTATATTTATACGAAAAAAAATGTTTTCTGCCAACCACCCCGTAATTAGAAGTTTCCATTCTCCTTCTCTTTTTTTTTTTTTTTGTCTTTTTGCATGCAAGAGTACGTACCTTTTGCATGATTGCGAAGTGCTTTAAAAAAACGTTCCCTGCCCACCATCTCAAATGATTTGATCTTTGCAACCGACTCTAGTTTGGGTAAGGAAAATGCTCTAGAGAAGCTGAAGTTTGCACGTACCGAACCAAGTCGCGGACCTGATGATGTTAATGTGGATCAAATCAGGTCGATGCTCAATTTTGAGATAGAGTTCAAATCCTCTACAATCTTAATGCTGAAATTGCTCCAGTTGAGGATCAGAATAAATTTTCTAGCTTTGCAATATAGATTCTTGTCCTATTTAATTAGAATGTCTGGATTAAAATAGAGAAAATTTGCAACTGGATCTTTGTAACCTATGAGTATTTGCCACGTACATACACAAGTTGGAGGAGAGTTTCCACTCGAATTTTATAGGATTGTTATCATTAAAGAACTATTTGACTAGATCTGGCAGGATAGACAAAGATTGGACCATCCCATGGTGGATTCAAGTGTGATGCAAGGAAAGCCGTTTACATGTTCATACAGAGAAATAATCATGCATAGAAGAACATGATGTTGGATCTGCTCTCCTCAATTTGGTGTTGAACTCGAAAGTTCTAGTCTCCAAACAATACCTGTTCGAATGTTGATCCCAGGCTTAGTCATGCTGCAGTAAAACTGGAAAAAAAAGTACTCTGTACCAAAACCAAAAAAAAATAGCAGTCACTGTTTAATATTTTATATGGGAGACCATGAATGGAAGATCGGTTCGAGCCAACTTCGCCCAAACCCCGGAAAAATCTAAACTCAACATGAATGCCAAAAATATATCCTATACATAGTATATCATATCGGTTTGGACCAAAACGTATCATATTATATTGATTCGATCGGTATTTATATTCAATATGTTAAAAAAAAATTTGTACCATATTATATTAATATTATACTAACGTAGCGTCGAGATGACGAATCTTGATACCATACCTACAACATAGCAGTCTATTACAGTGACGTACACTGCCCTTCCCGTGGCTCTCGGGCGCATCAAAACGAAGTATCATTGTATCTGGAACAAAAGACGATAAAATTGAGATGCAACGTTGATAAGAACGATCGACGAACAGCAACCAATATAGGTTCCCCACAGAACAGCGACCAGACGTCGGAGTAAAAGCGAGCGTCCAAATTATTAATTCACACATTCTGTAAGCTTGACGTGTGGAGTAGGAGAGAGCTACGTGCCCGCCACCCACAGCTAAAAGCCCAGGCCTCCTTCTCCCTCCCCTCTCTAGCTCTCTCTCTCTCTCAGTTCCTATCCTAGCTCGCAAGCCAACCACCCCCAGCTTTCCATGCTCATCAGCTTATGGTATCGCGTTACCTTTTTTGTTATCGCTCTCCGTTTCCTACGCCGCACACTGCCTCTCTCTCTCTCTCGTGTGCCCTTCGCTTCTTATGCCAATTGCTCATCATTTCTCGAGGTTCTACACTTCTATGTCCCTTTCTCCCCCTTCGTTACAGCCGAGACAATCGTTGGACGCAGTAGAAAGATCCCCCTCCCTCGACCCCCGGTGCTGCCACCAATAGAAAATCCAACCTCCAGTACCACTCCTTTACTAGATCTTGTACTCTCTCTCTTCACTTCAGTAGTCTATATCTAAATCAAAGAACAAGAAGAAGGAAGACAGAACAAGAAGGAGACGAGATGAGCCGGTGCGTTCCTAGTTGGGACCTCGATGACCATCCTAACCCACCACCTCTTCTTCCCTCCAACCACCTTCCATCGCGCGCCCCGCTCGTCCCCATGTCCGTTCTCTTCAATATCTCTGTTTATTTATTAAATTTATCAAGCTATCTATGAAGTTGTACCGCACAATATTCCTTCAATATATTATACTTTTAGGTCGGACTACGAGGTGGCAGAGCTGGCATGGGAGAACGGCCCCCTTGTCTCGCACGGCCTCGGCCAGCATCGCATCGAGGAGACCATCCCCAAGGAACCCTCCTCCTCCGCGGCTGCCGCCGAGTGGGAAAAGCCGCGGCCGAGCGGCACCCTGGAGGCCGTCGTGGACCAGGCCGCGGACGCCCAGCTCCTCCCCCCGACCCCAACCCCCGACCTCGCCGCCTGGCTCGCCGTACCCCAAGCCCACGGCTCCACCCAGGCCGTGATGGATGCCATCGTCCCCTGCACCGCCGCCCCGCGCGACGACGTCGCCGACCCGGAGATCGGGAGGAAGCGGCCGAGGGTCGGGGAGGGCGGGCGGGTGTGCGCGAGCCGGGGGAGCGCAGCGGTGCCCGGGGCGGGGAGAAGAGGGGAGAGCACGCAACCGACGCTGGACACGTGCGGGGGAGACGACGTGGGGTTCACTGCCGCCGCCAACTCCGCCTCGCCGTCGATGGCGGAGGGGGAGGATGACCGGTCGCCAGAGACGGAGAACACAAGCTCCGGCGGCGGCGTTGGCGGCGGGGTAGGAGGACGGCGAAGGCTGCTGGCTTTTGACGACCGCGACTCTGTCTGTCACTGCCGGCACTCTGAGGCAATCCTCTCTCCCTTCCCTCTTCAGTTCTTTCCACCTTTTAGAATCAAACTAAGTTATAATAATTGAAAAATTCAGTTTATTTTTTTGTCATGTATTTGTGTACTTATTTATTTTATTTATTCATGGTTGGTGCGGTTTTTGGTTGTGCAAAGGCGGATGGCGGCGGGGTATGCGCCGATGAAGAGAAGGTAATGAAAGAGAGTGCAGGGAGGAGGGTTTCAGCCTCCACCAGGAGGAGCAGAGCTGCCGCCATTCATAACCAGTCCGAACGTGTAAGAGAAGCGATACGCATCCCTGTTTTATTAGAATTATTTTTATTTTTCATCAGCTAATTCAAATGTAGAGGAAAAAAACAAATTCCTAGATTTTTTTTTTTTTCTTTTTCTAAAACCGAATTGACAAGTGCTGACTGCCTTCTCATAGTAATAAGGACAAAGACATCATGTTTCATATCTGTATAAATTAATTTTAATCTAGCTATGGTACATAAGGTAAGATGCTGACTTATAGTTCTTAGAGGCCACAGCTAGCATGCAATATATGATCTACATCATGCTTGCCTATGCTTGTCCGCAACTAAATTTGCCCTTCTCTCGCCCTCTACATGGTTATAGTTTTAGGAGTTGACAGGTTAAGACTTAATTGACTGGCTTAAATGGGACCCACCATTCACATTGCATAGGACATGCAAAGACAAGATATTGGAAGACATGGCATCTTACCCCTACCCCTGGTTATCTTAAAATGAATTTTGATGGCAGTGTGGCCACAGACAGGAGGTCGGAAGGGGTTGGATTTGTTATCCGAGACCATTTTGAGAGTTTGGTTGCAACGGAATGCCGGAGCTCGACAGATCTCACGGTTGCTGGGGCAGAGTTGTGGACAGCTTGGGCGGGCATATCCTATACGAGGCGGGTGCTCGGGGCCGGGCGGGTGCATCTTGAGGGGGATTCCTCCATAGTCATAGATTGGATCCGGGATACCGATAGGTATGAAGATGGGCACCCGCTCATTCGGGAGACTCGCATATTAGCTATGGAGATGGATGAGTTTCAGGCCGTACACATTTTCTGGGAGGCGAACAGACTGAGTCGCCTCCTATGTTGCACGACACTTCCGGGAGTTCCACTGGACATCTACAGTAGAGCTACCGCCACATTTGGCAGGATGTACTCAAGTTAGAGCTATATGAATTGCCCTTTAAAAAAAAAAAAAAACATGGCATCTTCCATATAATATCTAATAATATTTACCACTAAAGTTTTGGCACATCAGCTCACAAAATTGTGTGTAATTTAGAAACATAGTCAAGCGTGTCTCTCCCGACCATATGATCAGTACTATTAATTAATAACCCTGCACCGTGCTATACTCATTGCATGTCTATTCCATGTTTGTTTGAGGGACCATATGATCGGTACAGAATTGTTCATTATATTTATTCCATGAGTAATGCTGACTGGCATTTATGTTTAGTGGATATGGGAAGTTTCTCTTGTCGCATGGGATGAGTGGGTTTGCGTTACTTGTAGGAATTTTGATATGATACGCCAGTTAATTAGATTGTAGGCTGAGTTACCAAACCATAGGGGTGACAAACTTCCCGGGTGCACTGATAAGCACCCTAAAGCCCTAATGCATTTTTTTTAATCCTTGGGCTTTTGACTATGTTTGGAATTGGATACGAACTAAATACATACACACACACACACACACACACACACACACACACATATATATATATATATATATATATATATATATATATATATATATATATATATATATATATATATATATATATATATATATATATATATAAGGTTGACTTAGATATAGAAGATATTATGCGGAGACATGTAAGAAATGACAAGTAATAGCTTTGCAGAAAAGAAGGAATAGGATCAACCAAAAGATGAAGACCTTACATAAGTTGGTTCCAAATTCAAGTAAGGTACATATTTATATTTTGACAATAGTTTGATCTATTTCCTCGTGTACCTATATGACAAGATGCGTTCCTTACTTTTCTATTTTTTATTTTTTATTTGTATTTCTTTCTTCTTCTGAAAGAGCGATAAAGCATCTATGCTAGATGAGGTGATTGAATATTTGAAGCAGCTACAAGCCCAGGTTCGGATGATGAGCAGGATGAGAACCATGATGATGCCGATGACCATGCTACAGCTCCAAATGTCCATGATGGCCCAGATGGCTCAGATGGGTATGGGAATGGGCATGGGCATGATGGACCTCAACTCCCTCATCCACCCGTCCGCCTTTCTCCCTCTCTCAACGGCCCATTGGGATGGCTCCGGCGACAAAATGCAGCAGCCTGGTGGCACCAACCTTGCCGAGCCCTTCTCGGCCTTCCTTGCCTCCCAAACAGCACAGGTATTCACTAAGGGATGCCATTTAGCTCCATTTCTTTTTTTATTTTGAGCAACAAGATGGAATTGCCGCCATCTATATATATATATATGGTTGAACCCAAGACTAAGGCCTCTCCCCAGCAGGAGACGAGCTTATTTAAGTCCTAGTAGTGATTTAGGTCCGTTGTTTTTGAACAGCAAATACTATATTTCCACTGCTTTTGATTAAAAAAATATTTTTTGGTAAATATAAAAAAATTACTTTTTTTCAATAATGTGGAGGTGAATATGATACACAATGTAGATTCGAGTTTGCCGCGAAATTGTCGCTTTATATGTGGTTTCTTTTGGAACTACTAAGTTTTTGCCGTGCAGGTGATATTTCTTTTTCTAAAGTGGCACTCTGTTATGTCTTTTTTGAGAGAGAATTCTTATGTAGAACCTTATACTAACAAATTTATGTAATTCCCTGCAGCCGCCGCCTCCTCCTCCGCCTCCTCCTCCTCCTCCTCCTCCTGCTGCTGCTGCTGCTGCTGTGGGCATGGACTTATACAACTGGATGGCCGCCCTGTATCAACAATTTAATCAGCAGCCTCCATCAGGCAATCCCAAGCCTTAGGCGCTGGTCTTGTATATTTCGGACTTCAGCTCGAGGCAGACGTGCATGGGGGCAGCCTACCATGCGGGTGTTAAGGCTTGAGATGGAACGTAATTTTAGATGATAGCTGATGATAAGACCTACCTGTCGTCGACTCGACGGCCAGTGCTTTGGCGTGGAAAATGGATCGACCGCGTTTATATTTTTGCCTTCACAAATCCATATGTGGCGTTCTGCCTTTGGACTCAATTTTGTGTGGCTGGACGCGAGACGTTTGATGGAAAAAACCATCAAGGGTTGCATCTTAAACACCATGGCGCAAGTAATGTGGAGACGATTAACTTCATGGTGACGATGACAGCCCTTGTGGAGCTGAAGGTCTTAGACGCTTCCACTTTTTGCAAAGAATTATCAGGTTAGAAGCAGAGGAGCCACTGGCATCTGATCTTTTTTCCAAGAGGAAAATTTTAGGACCCCTTTCTTTTCATAAGAGCTGTTATCATAGCATATTTGTTCGTCACTAGTCCGCGCGCGAGGGTTTCAAGCTCGTTCAAGAACTAGGATATACTTAACAGAATGCTCGTTCGAAGAGTATAGAAAAAAAAAGAAAGATGGGTGGCTGCACCCTAGGAATTTAAAAATCATGTGTAGGTGAGAGTAGAAAAAATTTATTCAATCCACTCAATTTGATTTTTTTTAAAAAAATTAAAAAATAGTAAAAGTAATATTTATTTTTTTTTTCTTTCATTGATCAAAAATTAAAATTAGGGTACATAGCTTTCATATATAATGATAAGTTACGTTTTTGTACAATTTAAGCTAGAATTTTCTCCTAATTCAAATAAAACTATCTTTTCAAAAATAGCCATTTTTTCAAAAATAGCCATACCCAATAAAAATATATACAAAAAGCTAAAATTACGTAGAAGGTAGTTTTCGATTTTTACATCAACTTTATCTTCTTTGCATTCCGTGATTTTTCTATGCTTGGTGGATACATTCGATCAAAATCCTTTTCGAAAAATTTTTTTTCAGTTCAACTGGTTTGTTTTAGGGCTCAAATGATGGAATTTTGAGATCTGATTGCTAAAGACATGGCTCTTCTTAGAATGCGGTGCTATGTTATAGAGCTCAAAAAAATATTTGATTTTAAAAAAAAATATTTCAATCAAATGTCATATGATCAAGTTATGACTTTTAGAAATTAGGCTCATAATTCGGCTTTCTGATATGATGGATCTTGCTTTTGGATACTGTCCAATCCTATTTGTAGTGACTAAAGTAATCCATATCGAATTTATTGATTCTCTCGATCAATTAGTAAGCCTTGGAATGAATACTCCAAATAAATGTCCAAGGTGCAAATTGCGGAGGGAGAAGCTTTTGTGGTTTTATTCTTATTGGTCCACAAATTCTGATGGCATGATAGGGTTCTATTATAAAAATCGGTCAGCATATTACAATATTGCCAAGATTGTGACAAGGAAATTAATTAAATCAACATCAAATGAATAGCAACAGGTGCTGGCCCAGATTCTTTGGTCATTCTTCTGTTTTCGTGTCTAACTAAGCATTTTTCATGAAAACGCAAGGCGAGAAGGTAGACAGTATCACAAGTTTGTCATTTTAGCAAAAAAAGTTTAGTAATGTTTGTTTACCAGGCAAGTTAGTTTTGTTTGCGAATCACAGGATCCGCACTGCACAAAAATATCAAATCTTATCGTAAATAATGGAATAAAAATATTTGTGCACTCTAAGATATGTAATAAAAAATTTCCTTCATTGAATGGACTTCCATTATTAATACGAACTTGGGTTTCATCTTTTTTTTTTTCATTTTTTTGTATGAATATTTTTGTTGGGTGGGGTGGGGGTTTAAATGGGCCAAAGATTCAATTAAATTTGCATCTGAAACCCATGACAACCGCACTAGGCCTATGAATGTGTAACCCATGGCTAAATCCCTGGTGCAACTTGTCAGAAGCCAACTCTCTTCCTATGGTCAAGGATTTTCCTTACTCTCTTCTGATTGTCTAATTTTCATTGGGCTTCTTGTTAATAAAGGCTAGGTGGCTCCTTTTAGCCTCCCCCTTTGTCATTAAAAAAAAAGAAGAAAGAAACTTGTCACAAGCTACTTCTTCCTCCTCCTGCTCTTCTTCTATCTGTCTCTGTGAGATAGAGAGGGAGTTTCTAGCCTGCACCAAATGTATTGAGATAATAAAGTCTAAAAAGGTGCCTATTGGATTCAAAGGTTAGGATCAGATGGAGACTGAGATTGCAACTAGGTTGTGATTAATGGTTTAAGTTACTAATCCATCAACGTTGTTAAGCCATGAATTTTGTTAAAATTGTAAACAGAAACAATAACAAGCATGTCCAATTTAGGACCATTAGGTTAATCAATTTTAACATCATGTCATTAGGGCCGTCAATTGGCCAGGTCGGCCTATACAGCCCCGTGACCTCATTCAGAGAAAAGGGTACCGGCCTCAACTTGCCAGGTCAAAGTATTTCGGGCTGATCTCCACCAGTATCACAGTATGCAATATGGGTTTGAATTAATTAGAGTAAAAATTAATTCCACATCCTCCTGATGGCCACGGTATAACAAAATCTTCCTCTTGATCAAAACTACCATTTTCGGTTCACAAATATCACAATTTCTAATTCCTGATCCCTAATAGCTATTTCAATATTTTAAAATACCAAGATGCCCCCAAGACTTCCACCAAAATGGTTACAACGCGATGAAGAGATCTCGATATCCTAGGTGATCACAATTCATCTGTTTCAGTTAGGTGATTAATCCCAATACCCCAAATTTGTTATTTATGGAAATTAATTTGTTTATTGAAATCGCTTGTGTATTGTTCTCCAATATCAAACGTTGAAATCACATATTTTTTAAAGCGAGCAAAATCTTTTCTTCTCCATTTGCCAAATCTCTTCTTTTCTATTTTGTTCTCTCTCGCTGTAAAATGCGAACAGAAAACAGTCCCAATTTTTAGTTTATTAATACGTAAAAAAGGTTCGTAAGAAAGAATCCTCCTCGCTCTATGTCAACATTCTCTTTACAATAAATGTTGAAATAATATTCTGCAGCATCTCTTCATCTCTTCTTGTTTTTTCAATTGTCACGGCTTCAAAGAACACAGGTAGCGCGGTTTTTGTGGCTGTTTGTTTTTATGGTAGTAAAATCTATATTATTTTCATCTCCGAGGGCACAAATTTCGACCAAATTTACAATGCAATAATGGAAAGATGGAGACATCTATCTACTATAATGATAGAAGTAAAATTCTTTGGCAGATTATTGGTGGAAAAATAGAAAAAGATCGGAATAGCCAATAGGAGTGGGAAATTAGGGAAAAAAAATTTAGAAAAGATCGGGAAGAGCGGAAGAATTTTCTCATCCGATGATGGGAATAGTTAAAGCTCATAATTCCTTTAGATTACTTGTTATAAAACCGGTCCGCAGGACCAATCGTTAAGAAACGGTCCAAGGATGGACTGCCACTAATTTTCCCTTAATTAAACCCCAAATCACTTCTCCTCCTTACCGTGACAATGCATGTCAATTCCAAGAACCATTTGCATGATTAGACCTTTCAACATTCAACTATTAGCCATTAATTATTGGCAGATGTATGTCATTATACCTCATTAAAATGATGCTAGCCTTATCTTTTCATATCTCACCAGTTGGTGATCCCTTAAAAAGAGAGCTGTTATGGACAAGTTCTATCTTAACTAAAACAAACGAGTGTGCACGGCAAAAAGATATCTATTACACAAATGGTGGAGTTCAGCAGGCACATTTGACGCCCTCTTGCTAACATAAATTTCTTACCTTCTAGTCACTGCAGTATCATTTTATCAACTGAAGGGCGAAAACCCATCAAAGAAGAGTATCTCTACATATATAATGCTACTAGCTTGGGATACTCTACTGGAAACATTTACCTAAATAATATGAATTTCTTTATCTATTATAAAATTTATACCTGGTTAGGCAAGAATAGACTAGGGTAGCAAGTAAGTTTGGCTTGAGCTCACTTCTAGTTTCATCTAGATAAGATCCGAGTCCATTTGGGATTTTTTTTTTAAAAAAAAAAATAGGCAACTTGGATTTGAGATAAAAAGCTTAGATCTTGCCCGGCCATTTAATAGGTCCTATTGAGTCGGCCGTGTGTTAAATTAAGTTTCTTGAATAAACTTTTGCCGTTCAACCAAAAGAAATAAAAAATAAAAAACTTTTGCCACATTTGTCTGCAGCATATTATACCGAGAAAAGAAATTTTACATTTCGGCAACATTTTGACGACCCACCATTCATCCATCGCATCAAATTCAACAATATCCCGTTGCTAATGAGGTTCAGGTTCGAGTTATATCTTTCACATAAAAGAATGTTTCATTTTCTTCGCGACCTCAACGTTAGATTGTGAAACGACCACTTCGAGATCTTATATAGATGAATAAAAAAAAATTGCAATGTTTTGGAATCTATGCAAGATGCTATTCGATGGTTGATGTTGTGAAAAAAAATAATCAATTATTCTTTTGCACGTAAAATATAGTCCGATCCCTTGCTAATCATAGCCACTTGATGACTGCTTAACTCGATTTTGGAGGCTTTGGGTCCGATTGATGGCTCCTCATCGCATAAATATATTGTGAATGCATTCTCCAAACTCATGCCCTTGAACACGTTGATCGAGTCATTGGACCTGATCCCCAGCCCACATGGCTCGCAACTGGTGCCCTTGGTTAAGAAACTTTGGAGCTAAACCACATTCCCCAATCTGATGTGACATCTCCTATTCTATTTCATCTGCAACTAGTTCACAGCAGAATAGCTAAAAGGACTCGCTCTTTTTCTTTTTTGTTTTGTTAAAGCGCAGCCTCACGAGACAGTGATGGATCCCAACCCATTCCCGTGTATATCCTACGTATCCAATAACTCCGTGAAGGCATCCCACATGACCACCTCCAACCGTACCGTCGGCCAGAGGCTTTTTTTTTTTTTTGGTGAAAGCCAGAGGCTTCCATCCCATAAAATAACAACACAAAGGAAACCATGGGGCAGCTTCATTTCTGTCCTTTTCCCCAGTCGACCGACAACATATCCGAATCTAATATTATCTCTACTTCTCTCCCCCTTCCATATGTCGCCTCTTTTATTCGCTCTAACAACCGGACCTTTCTCCCAACCAACCCATTCTCCTGTATATCAACCCTCTCTCCAGCCTCTCATCAAACACCAACACCTCTCTCTCTCTCCACGCATTTCTCCCTTCCTCTCTCGCCATGTCTTCTTCTTTTTCTCCAAATCCAATCTCTCCGAGCAAGCTTCGATCGGACCTCTACAGCTTTCCATGCGAAGACGAGCCGTCGGCGCCATTGGTGATCTCGGTTCTTGCATCCCTTGTGGAGAGGACCATTGCTCGAAACGAGAGGGTCGTCGGAGAATGCGGCGTTGTGGCTTTGAAGGATGGGAGAAGTCGGGCTTTCTACAGCCGCCACGTCCTGGATATGACCATCCAATCGTTTCTGGAGAGGTTCTTTCGATACGCTCGTGTCGCCCCGCCCGTCTACGTCGTCGCGTACGTCTACATGGATCGGCTGTGTCATTTGAACCCTGGCCTCAAAGTTTGCTTGATGAATGTGCACAGGCTACTAATTACCAGTATTATGGTAGCCTCCAAATTTGTGGAGGATAGGTAAGCCCTCTCTTTCTAGTACCATTCAATTACATTTTGTCAAACACAATCCACAGGCCATAGCCTGATTCGTTCCATAAATTATGCTGCATCGGAGAATATCGTTGCATTTGGCCTTGTTAACGTTACGATCTTAACTCCAAGCAGGAATTATCGGAACTCATACTTCGCGAAAGTTGGGGGAATATCGACGTTGGAGTTAAACAGCTTGGAGCTCAATTTTCTCTTCTTGATGAAGTTTAAGCTACATGTGAGTGTTAGTGTCTTTGAGAGCTACTGCAGCCACTTGGAGAGGGAGGTGAGCTTTGGAGGAGGATACCACATCGAGAGGAGCCTAAAGTTTATGTGTGGTGGAGAGAGCACTTCTAAAGAGCGAGAAAGAAGGGAACTGAATCAACTGGCCCGGGTCCTTTAGCGGAGCATCCAATTCAGCAGCTAACTCGCAATGTCAGCTGGCCATGGCATGTATATAGGAAGTTACTGTTAATTTCTAATGTGTTGTTTGGTTGAGAAAGACGCATGAAACTCTTTGATTCCATTGCTTCCCCTGTTACTGTCCCTCTCCATGTTTTTTTAATGAATGTTGTACAGAGCTTTGTGCCGATTTGATAATGATGCCGATGTCCTGACAACAGAGGGTGCATGGATCGTGCCCATTTTATAGCTACTTGTCTTCACATGATTATATCTTGAGAACACGTACCTACCTACTTTGGCTGGTGTCGGCGAATGATTATAACACAGAAATTCCACCCGCCCCCACACACGTACAAATGTTGTCAAAATATAGTCAGCAATGAGAGACCCATATATATATATATATATATATATTTGCACGTAAAATATTTCTGCACAAATTTCATATATCCGGGATGACAATTTACTTTATTCCACCAAATACTTGATCTGATCCTATATGAATAGGATGGATTTTATTCGACCTACAAGATATCTGAAGCAGGCATATGCATAATAATAATTCGTTCCAAACTCAGCACGCGCGCGCATATATATAAATAAATATATATATATATACATAATTTTTTTCTCAAGATAAAAAATTGATTTGTATATATAAAAAATTATATTTATAATTTTTTCTGATCCGATCCATCCAACCTGCTCCGTTTAACCATATCTACTCTGCCCCATCTGCAGATTCCATCCATCTTGCTCCGCCCAAAGATAAATATGAAACAGGTGCAAGCAAATGTCTGTCCAACCCATGCCGGACCCATTGCCATCCCTTGATGTACCAACCCTTATGGAAAAACAATAACTAAATATACAAAGGATGACAAAAATGGTTAGAGAGCAGGGTTTAGAGTGTTGTACGCAACTTCATGACTCTCACAGCAAGTTTGCTAGGACAATGTTGCAGTGTAACAACTTATGGTCGACGGATTAAGAGTCTACACCACAAACAACGCTACAAGGATCAACGTTCCAGCATCTTCTAGCCAACCAGTCTTTGGCATGGAGATTTTTTTCAGAGGGCCAGCAACATAAATATCTCGGCCTTCTCAATTTAGCTGCTTTCCACAAGGACTCTGCAGAATGAGCAAAGAAATCCCCCTTGATTCAAGAAATCTCTAGTAACGAGGTGGCTGAGAAGCAATTACTTTTGATGAGTTTAGTGTGCAGGTATCTTTAATTATTCCCAGCGAGAGAGATGCCAGATAGTAGATGCTGACGTCCCCCAAATTCCTTATCCTCCGAAAGATTCAAAGGTCTCTAGATCTCAAATTGCCATCTCTCCTCTTTCCATCTCCATTGCAAGCTAGCCTACTGTAATTTGTAGTTGTAAGGACAACTTAAATGATGGAGCTTGTTCGAAGACTGTTATATTCTCTTGTATTCTTGATGGTCGCTAGAGCCAACAATCTTCCATCATTTACTTATACGGGTATCTCATAGAGTACAAAATTATCATACAGTGTAGCTAGTCTCCTAAATATCAAATAATGATGGAAAAAATGTATCTCTTTGGCAAGACAAATTTTCCTTTCGTTAACCTAACAGTGAGTAGGACAAATGTTACATCATCTAAGCTCTTTGGTCACTGGCCAGGTTCCACTACATGTGGATGGAGAAGCAACGGGAAAGTGTCGAGTGACTTTCGAAGTCGTTAAATAAAATGCCTTGAACTAACAACATTTTGACATCTGATCCGAAAGAAGAATCGTCATAGCACGAATCCCAATTACAATTCAAATGATTTCAAAGAAGCTTATTCGTCACATCTCTTCGCCCTTCTACTCCTGTTCACCTATGTTAAGATTACTGTAATTTCATGAATATAACCGTTCCACTCTTTTTTTTTTTTTTTTTTTTTGGTCAAAGAAAGAAGGGGAGGGGGAGGGACCAGCCCACCCGCGTAGCAGCCCCATTACTGAGCCCCCCTTCCACTAGGGAATGTTCGATACAGGTCGCAGGTTTTCGCGTGCCTTCCCCGACCCGTGGGCTCACCCCACTGGGTTCACCGCCTCACGTGTGGGTACGTCACCCCAGTGCCACCTTGGTACAAGTGGAAGGAAAGCATAACCGCCAACAAGCCAGCCGAGCGTGGGGCATCCGGTCCCCTAATTTAATCGACGCCTGTGCGTTTCGAACCCGGGCAACTTGGACGGAATTATCGCCCCCTTACCACCAGGCTACTACCTTGGTGGCAACCGTTCCACTCATTCGCGAAGTTCTCTCGCAAGGGTAGACAGACATATCTTTTACAAATTTCTTTGAAGAAAAAGTTCTTGATTCCATTTTCCACAATATGTTTAAATAAAACTACTGTTTGTTTACTATATTATACTTGAATCAATCCAAGTTGTTACCAACAAAATTATCTACACGCTCCCTTCTCCGTGCAATCATTTCCCTTTTGCCTAAAAGAAGAAAGCATCGATCAATCTTTCTTCTCAAAACACCCACCAACCCAATCGGCCGAAAAAGAAGGTTCTTTTCCAAAAGCTGGTGGTGATTACAAGAGCACCACCTTAAACCTGTGGGCAGAACAAGCTTTGGAGGTCCGAGCTGTAGTTGAACCCCTATGGACCCCAATACAAAATATGGATGAGCTTTTATAATGTCATGCCATGTTCTCAACCGAGATCGCGAGTCAAGACTAGTCACGGTTATAGTATACTAATAGAAAACTTTTCCAAAAGCAGGTGGGGATTACAAGAGCACCTTAAACCAGTGGGCAGAGCAAGCTTTGGGGGTCCGAGCTTTGGGGATTACAAGTTTTCTATAGAATACTTATAGAAAACTTTTCTTATAAATATGCATGACATCTCAACATTATATCATATACAAGCAATGGAATAAATTTAAATAACTAACATTTAATTTAAATAATTAAATTAAAATTAAATGCTTCAAAAAATCAATAATATTTTAAAATTTTGCATCAACTTTAAAAAAACTCTAATCTAAACTAAATATGCCAAAATTTCTCTCTAGTTGCACGCACATGATAAATTCTCAACTCAAGCTAGTCCTTCGAATATGTAAAAATAGTAGAACATACAAAAATGAGCTAAACAGCCTAATAAGCAATAAATGTTTTAGCTAGATAAATCAAAAAATATAATAATAATATCCTGAAAATAAGCGTTCAAAGTATACCAATACAAAACCAAATCTGAACACTAATCAGTTATTCAAATTTCAAATTTCATTCATAAATCAATTTTTTTCAAAATATCAAATTCATCTCGATAGTTATAAACCATGACCACATATATATCCTATAGTTGAGCTAGAATATGAGCTCAGTAATAATCATAGTACCAATATACAATCTTCACTCACAGGGTATCGATATGCCAACTTATAATTCCCACTAGCAGGATATTAATATACCAACATATAACTTTCATTAGCAGGATATCAATGTACCAATGCATGACCCCACTGGCAGGGTATCATGCACGAGCGCTTAACCCTATTGCAGGGTGTCGTTACATAGTCAGGCTACGAAATCATCTTCAATCAAACTCTTTTTTCATAAATCAAAATTATGCTCTTGATCAACAAATACACAAAACCATACGGTATCGAATTTAATCAAACACAATCTGTAATAAAATCAATAAATCTGATCATACATCAATTAATATTCTATGGGAGATATTAAACAAATAAATACCATGCTTCAAGTTTATAAATCACAAGAAATGCGACTCAAAATTTTAATAATATACATATTATATAATTTGCCGATAAATTTGAAAAAATAGTTACATTACTTACCTTGTGAGCACAATCCAACTAATAAATTTAATTAATTCTAAAAATCTCTCTCAAAGCCTAATATTCAAAAAATATATTCTCATCAAAATTTTACATAATTTAAAAAATAAAAATCTAAATTTCGACACTCTCATTGGGCTGACCAAGCAGGGTATCCGACACCCTAGCTGGTCCGATCAAGATGAAATTTATCTGATCATGGTTAGACTAGGGTACAAGTGGTCCAATAGAGATCATAAATAAATCTAATAGTATCCATGAAGAGCCAAGGTGGGGGCTGGCATGTAGCCCGACTACCATGGATCAAAGCACTTCATCCAGGTTGATCCAAAATCGCTTAGAAGAGTCGCTTACTAGATCAACACTTATAAAGAGAGTAGAAAGAGATAGCCAAGGTAAAGAGAAAAACAAGAGAGATAAAAAATGGAGAAGAGAGAGAAAGAAGGGAACAAGCTTCCCTCTCTAACCAAGAAAGAGGGAGAGAGAGAATGGCCGCGGGTGGTGCTCGGGGTCAAAGAGCCCATGGCCAGCCAACATGTGAAAATTAGGGCATTCCAGAGACCGGAGCTCTGACCATGGCCTCTAGTCGTCGTGTGGGACTGGAGGAAGATCCCAGTAACGAGCGCCGATTGCAAAACCTGTCGAAAATAAGAAAAAATAGGGTCAGTGTCACGACCCCCGCCCCGTTCCCGGCGGGCCGCCGCGACGGTCCTAGGGTGCGGGTAGGCATAAGGCCACCAGCCACCGCGTAGAACCCTACTACCTATCAATCATCAATAAATCTTGAAAATTTTGGCATGATACATGCACAAAATGATCACCTTTCCTATGGTGACCTGTCAGGATTATCTCATTACATACAACAATGCTACCTGTCAGAGCAGCAATCACATAATCTGTCACATAATGAACCTGGACAATATATATCAATACATCATCTCAGGCATATAACTCATCTATATAAAAATCTGGTTCCCATTTCATCCATGGTCAAACCCATATCCACAACAGGATCTATGACTGTAACTATACACTAAATACAACAGAAGGTTTATAATACACCAAAAGGGGATAAACCTCTATCTACATTATACTATGCTACACTATGGAGCGGCACAGCTAGCAGGCAATCTCTAACCCTGCTCTTCTCTATACAATACCTGCCCTGCAATCAAAAACACAAAACTGGGGAGTGAGTATATAAATACTCAGTGAGTGGAGTAGAGAGTACTATGCACATGAGACAGAATATAATCATGGCTCGAGATGAAATCTCAAGATCAATAACAAGATGAACATGATCTCAACATAGAGAATATGGAGTAAATCATCAATATCACCACAATCAATATCAACTCATCTGAAGCATATATGGAATAATCAAGTAAACATATATGCTACTCATGAATATGCTCAACAGATCATAATGCTGGAACATACAAATCAGGTGTCAATATGCTGAAGTCATCACTAGACAGCTATCGGGAGGTGGGTTTTACGCCCCAGGCGAACCAGCAACAACTCCCTACTGCCATATGCATATATCGAATATGACACCACACCAATATGTAAATCATCACTAGACAGCTGTCGGGAGGTGGGTTTTACGCCCCAGGCGAACCAGCAACAACTCCCCACTGTCACATGCATATGCAGGATAAGACACCATATCGATAATGTAAATGCTAGACAGCTATCGGGAGGTGGGTTTTACGCCCCAGGCGAACCAGCAACAACTCCCTACTGTCACATGCATATGCAGGATAAGATACCACACTGATCATGTAAATGCTGGCCAGTATCCAGAACAGAAATCCATCTCACATCTACATACTAAACGGCACCTCGCGGGAATTCTACATCCGCGGAAAGCCATACTGCACCTCGCGGGGTCTTACTATGCCCGGCGGCAAGCAGAATATAAGTCGTAGGACCGGCCGATCCTACGCCTAGGGCCGTGTCCCCCCCTAGGAAGGGACTGGGCTCCGCCCACCCAGAAGGCTACTATGTGCACAAAGGCCGATGTTCAACCCCCATCGACTATAGGTGTCCTGCAAATACTGCCAAGCCATGCATAAATGCCATAATGCACCCTCCCAATACTCTACTAAAAATGAGTATAATCAAGACTACCACTCACTTGATCATGACCCAATCATAAACTAACATCAGGGTTAGGAGTGAGGGTCAAGGAAGTGCAATACAACTCAATATACCATTAAAAAGGCTCTACAAATCTTTGAAATAGAGGAAATGAAATCAATTTACAAAAGAAATCATTTCACAATTCAGAATCAATTTGATTACTCATCAACCCCTCGTAATTCCTCTCAATGTTTCCTCAAATGCATGTACAGAATAATCAAGCATGGAGAATCAAAATATAGAGGAATATACAACAACAATTAATCAATAGGCTCAGGTGGAATCAATTCACACCTGGCGACATTCATGAAAATGAATTAAGGATGCTCATGGTGCAAAGTACATGACTCCCACTCACCTGTCAATCTGGCACAGCCTTGATACGCCTCCAAAAATCTACAGCTGGCAGTGGGGAACTTCTTCCTCTTGTTCCCTAGCTTCTTGCCCAACTGATACATGCATTTACAATATATTTAGTTTTGTATCAGGGCTATAATCTACGTGCCAATTATAACATAGGGAACTTTAATTGATTCAACTCCCCTGTTCCCTAAATCTTTTCTTTTCTTTCTTCTTTTTCTTTTTAATTAATTAACTCACCATTTATGTGTATTAGGGACTCCCTTGCATGAGTACAAGGTCTCTTTTAGCTTGATCTAGGCTTAATACCCTATTATAGCATGAAATCCCCTATTTTCCACCCGGATGAACAGTAACCTGGACCGACAGCCGGTTACTTCATCCCGGGTTTGATCCACTTTTCAGACTCCAAATTTGATGAAATTTTTACCTAACATTCTACACTCATAGAGGATTCCAAAGAGGTAACATGCATTGCTATCGGAGGTCGTTTGACCTCCTAAATAATTCGCCGAAGTTGGGACTTCGACACAGTTTTTCCGTAGTGCCGGAAAAATTTGTCAAAATCCGATTCTTCCTCTTTTAACCGCCTCTACAACCCTTATCCGACCCTTCTAGACTATATCCACCCTTTGTATAGCCTAATGTCATCAAAAGACTAGATAGGGATGGATATTTACCTTTTTCTTTTTGGAAATCGAGGTCCTTGCGTAGAGGGGAAGAAGATCTACACTTTTCCCTTCAGCTGGCAGCGCATCCGGGATCTCCTACCTTTTCTTTTTCTTCTTCTTCTTCCTCTTCCTTTCCTTTCCTCTCCTTCTTTTTTTCCTCTCTGTTGCCGTCTGAGAACCCCCCCCTCTCTGTCTCTCGATTTCATTCCAAAGCCACAGCAAACCCTCCAATTAAATCACATCAAAATACTATTCACCCTTTTTTTAATATTATTAAATTCCCATTTTGCCCCTAACACTTCAACATATCTATTGTTATGCCATTAACTTTTGATTTCTTTCCAATTTTACCCTTACCACTTCAACGCATCTACAACTATGCCATTATCTTTTCATTCCTTCCAATTTTACCCCTCATATCAATTTTAAAGGACTATTCTATCCTTTTTTATATAAAAAAATATTTTGGGGTTATTACAGTCAGCCTACTGAAATAGAGGAAATAGGGCACCATCCTTTTCTACCAAAAATTCAGCGTTCACCAGCCGAATCGGAGCTCCGAAGTCTGCAGAAGAAAGAAAAAAAGAGCAGCTCGAGGAAGGCTACGATCCTTACTTGATTTCCGACGATGATTGGCCGTGGCAATAGTGCGAATGGCCGGTGTTTGAAGAAGAAATCGACGAAATCTGACAACAAGCTACGATCGGAACCTAGGTTCTCCGATGTTGTGGAAGCGAGACTGGGGAAGCTCTTGGTCATGACTGAAATTCGGTCTGAAAATCAGATTCCATCCGTAGAACTCAGGAGAAGGAGGTAGTGCGTGGCACGTGTGTATTTTTTTTCTTTTTCCGAATCGTCCGACCCCGTCTAGCTACCGGGTATCACACGTCATCTTTGCTCCCCCTTGTGATTTGAAATTAAAGTAATAAGATATTATGTTCCATGGAAGTAGATCCATATGGCGTTTGAATCAATAGAGAAAACAATTTTGAATCAAAGAGTTGAATGGCAACCCGAATGAGCCCACTTGAGCAATTTTCCATTCACCCATTAATTCTTATGAAGATAGGCAACTTTTATTTCTCATTCACAAATCCATCCTTGTCTATGCTGAGTATTTTTGATTTTATGATGGATTTACATGGTTTCATTAATGGAAATTGTTTGATGCAGTGAGTAATAGGCTCTGGTTGTTCGCCGTTCAAGAATTCTTGTGATTGGAAATGTCTGGCAAAGCACTGGCAAGAAGGGAGTCATTTTCAATGGGTAAGATGGCAATCTCATACTCTGTTAATGGAAGGGCAAAGAGAATTTTCTTTCGTTGTCAAAACTACAAAAAAATTCGTTTGTAGAGTAGAATCAAAACCAACCGTCGACTTCCTATATGACTGGAACTTGCTTGAAAGAACTAGCTCTACTTCCGGCTTTAAGGAGCCATCCCCGAGAGTGCTCGGAGGAAAAGAAATCGACCATTTAAGCAAAAAAAAAAAAAAGAAAAGAAATCGACCTGCTCGCGTTTTGGCTTTGTAGTTGTACGAATGTGCACGGACCAATAATGGCCGTGTAAAGAGTGGTGGCCCAGCGCAATGATGAACCGTGACCACCAAAGCTTTGTTTGATACCATGAGTAGCATAGCTGCGTGTGCACACGCTGCCATTCGTGCCAACAGGATTGAGGTCTCTCGAACAAAAGTGCTTGATTTGACTCGGGCAAACAATACCCTTATTTTTTTAATAAAACGGATGAATTAACTAATTAAGACGATTTACGTATATATCCTTGAAAATCAAATAACCAAATATCTAAAAATTAGCATAAAAGATATGTGGAAGAATCCCATGCTCTAGATCCAATATCATTGGCCACGTAACTTACCATCCAATCTGTAGCAATATTAGCTTTTTGATAAATTTATAAAATTTTAATAAAAAAAAAAGCAAAACATGCATGGTTCGGCAACGACCATGTAGAAGAGTATGGTACTGGCATCAATAAATAGGGGAGCCGACAGCTATCTAATAACTATCAATAATTTTTTTAAGTAAACGTGAGAAGTATTCGATCAATAATCAAATATTCTTTTTATGCAACCCATGATTCTTTTAATAGGGCAGTGGTATCAAAAATCTTAACACCTTCAATAGCTATAACCCCTGTTCTTTCAATAATATCCTTTGTTATCCATTGATACTCTTTGAATTACTGAAATTTTTCGAGTTACCTGCTATCCTTTTATTTTCTTGGCTGATTAATTCCCAGATGATTCTTGGCAGAAAATTGAGAACTCTTCAATTAATCTCTTGTTGGTATCAATTTTGTGACCGTGATGAAACGACGGTACAAATTGATGATGCTATATATAGTATGTTTTCTTTTTTGAAGAAAATTATATTTGTCACCAAGATAGTAGACATGGTGGTAGGGGGGCGATAATTCCATCCGAGTTGTCCGGGTTCGAAACGCGCGATTAAATTCGGAAATCAGATGCCTCACGCCCGGACGGCTCATTGGTGGATATGCTTTCCTTCCACCTGTACAGTGGTGGTACCAGGTATGACGTATTCACCTTTGGGTGGGAAGGATATGAGTAAAACGGAGCTACCCATATCGAACATTCTCCTGGTAGGGTGGGGGCCCAGTGGGGGCTGCTACGCGGGGGTGAGCTGGTCCCTTCCTCCCCCTACCCCTTTTGTTTCAGCAAAAAAAAAAAAAAGAGAGAAAAAAAGAGAAAATTATATTTGATTCTTGTAATAATCACCCGTCATAAGGTGATAAACTTGCCAAGTTGGTCTCTTTGGACTAAATTCAAATATTTAGTGGGATTGATGTCCCCTATTTAGTGGATCCAGTACCTATTTATTTTATTTTATTTTGTTGTTTTTTTGAGTAACCCACGAAGCGGGGATTTGGGCCGTGAGAAGGGATGCAGATAGGCGACCCATGGGTATGGTTTGTATATCCACAACCCAGCCCGGTCCGTTTGCATCCCTAACCTCGTGAATAAAATTAAGAATGATGTGACTGTTTCAAAAACCGTCGGAGCTGGTGGAGATCAAACGCCGCTTGTCTGCTTTATATTTTGCGGAAAGAAAGAAATGAAGAGATCTTTCACAACCAACCAGGCCAAGTTTAATGGATCGGTTAGCTCCAACAAGGCTGGTCCAAGTTTTCTGGTGATCATGAATGTAAAGTGCTACTTGCAGCATCGATTCCGGTTTACACCTCGTCTGTTCCCGAAGCAGAAATTATGGCAGTAAATCTTATTCAGAACGACGGATTGAGCTTGAAGGCTATTATTCCATGACAGTCATCAATTCGATCAATGGTGAGGGTTCTTCCATTCATCCTGCTCTCAAGCAAATCAGGATGATCTGCTCGAGAATGGAGTATTTCACCCGCTCCCATGCTTTTCGTGAGGGCAATCAAGCGGCGGATTTTATCGCTAAGCATGTGTGCACCACTCGGTGCAAGTCTTTTATGATGCAGCGAATGTTTTATCTCTTTTATCAAAAAATATAAAATATATAAATAAATCTACCTCATCTTATAAACTTAAGTTTTTAGAATAAGTGGTGATTTTAACATGATATCAGAGCAGAGATTCTGAGTTGGAACTCTGTATCCATACTCTATAACTCTATTATTAAAAATTTTACATAAAAAATAAAAAACCCATCTAAAGCCGTCGACATGCAACCAATCGAACTCAATCATAGAAGAAATAAAATAAAATTATTTAAATTATGATAAAAAGAGCAGTCTTTTATTACTATTCCGTTATTATATGTCCATGGCCGGTAATCTTGTTAGATATAAACTATAAAAGAACTCCTCATGCAGCTAGAGGTACATGATAATTTAAGTTTTTTATTTTTTCTGGATAAGTTACAATAGAAGCTTTTAAGTAATTGTCACTTCTCACGCATGAATACATGATGAGGAAAATTAAGGTCGATATACGATTAAGACTAAGTACGTTCACCATCGGCCGCTTGCTTGCAAGAGAGCTCAAGGTCCCAGGTCTTGCTGCTAGATGAATGGGCGGAGGGGGATAAAAACCTGAAACCTTGCCAAAGATTGCGGCTCCAGTCGTAGGTCATTTCATCAGGGATCCGATCCGAGCCGTCCGATCGGGTGCTGACGCAACTTGGCTCTGCCCCGTGCGTGGAGTTCAACGGCCAGGAGCCACCATCAACGGCTCGGTTAACGGGAGGCCCCTCGCTTTCAACGAACCGAGATTCAGGAAGTTAACGGACCGACCGCCTCAAAACTCGTGCTCTGTTACTTTGTTGCGTGTCAGCGACAGCTCCAAGTTGTTGAACGTGGAAATTGGGCATAAAAGCGTGAAAATTGCATGACTCGTTGGGAAATCATTAATTTCTTGTCCCTCGCACACTCAAAGCATTCGCATAGGATGGAGACAAACCCAGAGTCTTCTATCACATCGAACCAATAAATTAATCGTAAAAAAAATTGTTCTAGTCTAGCTCTTAGGCCATGTCAGTAAAATGAAGAAAGCTAGCCGGTCCAAAATTTATGGCATACGCGTCGGAAAGAAAGGAAGAAATTTATTTTTGACCAAAAAAAAAAAGAAAGAAATTTATTTTTGACCCCTAAAAAAAGAAAGAAATTTATTTTTGACCAAAAAAAAGAAAGAAAGAAATTTATTTTTGACCCCTAAAAAAAAAGAAAGAAATTTATTTTTGACCAAAAAAAAAAAAGAAATTTATGGTCGCTCTATAAATACTCCCTCAACACTCCTTTCGAAACGACGAAACCCAACCAGTTCCTCATCTCTCGTGAGGATCTCCCAACTTTATGGCAGCGACCATGATGACCATCTCACTTCCTCGATCCTTCTCTTCTTTCTCATCTTTCATTGCTTTGCTAGCGTTCCTCTCTCTCCTCAACTCTTGCAATGGTTTCAACCCCAGAAACTTTACTTTATCCTCCTCCACCGCCACTTCAAGTTGGTCCCCGGCTGGAGCCACCTGGTATGGAAGTCCTAATGGTGCTGGAAGCAATGGTACTACTGCATGCATGCATGGATTCTTTCCAAAAGATAGATGATATATGACAGCATCATGCATGAATTAATGCGTTATATTTTAGTATGGCATGAGCACATGTCTTCTACTGTGCATGTAGGTGGTGCATGCGGGTATGGAGATGCAGTGGAGAACCCTCCATTCTCATCCATGATAGCAGCTGGAAATCCTTCAATCTTCATGTCAGGCAATGGATGTGGTGCTTGCTATCAGGTGTGACATGCAGAGCTATTAAATGCTCACCGACGACACATTTACTAAAGGCCTTTTTGCACCACTTGCTCCCCATGCACTTTCGGATCTAACCATCCCATGACATCATTTAAACATCAGGTGAAGTGCACAGAAAACGATGCGTGCTCGGGGAACCCGGCCACGCTCGTGATAACGGACGAGTGCCCCGGCGGTGCATGCCTTGCGGAGCCCGTCCACTTCGACATGAGCGGTACCGCGTTTGGGGCCATGGCATTACCTGGCCAAGCTGATCAGCTTCGCAATGCCGGAGTGCTCCAAGTACTTTACGCCAGGTAGAGTTCCCATGCAACGCATGTACGTAGAATCACTATGATGAATGGGAGAAGAGAAGTGCCCAAAACTAATAAGCAAGGTTGGCATATAGCTTATGAAAGGATGGCATGCTTTGAATGCTAACTTTGAAGTCCAAGCATGCATGACGTTTGGAGTAACTATTCTGGTAAGTGCAACAAAATGCAAGGTTGGAAAATGAGTCAAACCTATAACTCAGCCAAGTTCAAACAAAATGCATGACGTTTTAGTGTCTCTCCTTTTTGTGTTAATTTATAATACGTACATTTTGAAGACTAAATGGCTTGGCATATAGCTTATGAAAGGATGGCATGCTTTGAATGCTAACTTTGAAGTCCAAGCATGCATGACGTTTGGAGTAACTATTCTGGTAAGTGCAACAAAATGCAAGGTTGGAAAATGAGTCAAACCTATAACTCAGCCAAGTTCAAACAAAATGCATGACGTTTTAGTGTCTCTCATTTTTGTGTTAATTTATAATACGTACATTTTGAAGACTAAATGGCTTGGCATGATTGATTCTAACAATATGGAATATTGGATGACTATTTTGATAGCGTTATTCTCCTATTTATTTTCTATATATTTGCCATTATTGAGTCTATAATATCTAGATATTTTTCATTATTATTAGAAAATCTAAGCCTATATGGAATTCAAACAAAAAATAATTGTTGATATTTAGATCAATCAAATATTTCTAAGAATTTTTAGGGTCTTGTATTGCATGTAAAGAGAACACACAACTCTCTTGAGCGATCAAATTGATGACTCATCCAACGTATGCAAAAGAGAATATATGACTCTCTCGAGTCCAATTAACCGATCGAGTTTCCCCATCTCTTTCTTTGCTGTGCTTTCAAACCTTCGACTTTATCCTAGAATTGCATTTACTTCAGTTAAATCCCAAAAAGATAATATGACGCTAACCAAGCTCCTGATGTGGCTTTCCAGAGTGGACTGCAACTATCCCGGTGTTGATATCGCCTTCCAGGTGGACGCAGGCTCGAACACCAACTACCTTGCTGTTCATATCTTGTACGAAGATGGAGATGGAGATCTTGCAGCAGTCGATCTCAAGCAAGGATCGCCGGAATCCGATGCATGGCTCCCTATGCAGCATTCATGGGGTGCTGTTTGGAGGTTGGACTCAGGCTCGGCATTGGAAGCACCTTTCTCATTCCGGTTGACATCAGACAAGTCCGGCAAGACCCTTGTAGCTACTAATGTGATTCCGGTGGGGTGGCAGCCGGGTGCGACCTATAGGTCTGTGATCAACTACAATGCCTAGTACTCTTAACTTGGGGACTATAAGGATATATTATTACTATTTTACTATGTAATGGCTGTGTTAGGGTCTGAAGGTGGTTGTGTTAGACCCTTGGTAGTATGGTGTTAATTCCAGCTTCAGAAATAAAACTGGATGTGGAGTGAAGAGGAGGCGGGTGTGTTCTCCCCTCCGCAATCCAATTTGTTACAATGTGATTCAAATGTTATTTGCTTGCCAATTCTTGACGAAGAATTTAAAAATAAAAAGTTGTCTGTAAACAATATAGTGAAAAAGAGATCAAAGGCTATGCTCTTTACCTTTAATAACACTCACTGGGTGACCTGAAACCTCCCATTTCATCAAAAAAATAAATCCAGTTGCCGACTGCAACCAGCTAAGAGATATGCCATGTAGGGTAGGAATGGCGTCCATCTCATCGACACAAATGGGCACCTCACAGATGGGCATTGCGATTTAGCTGGCGAACCGAACTTCCTAAACTAGACACAACCGAATTAATTAGACTTAATTGTCTTGAATTTATGTTAAGACCTGAATTTTTGACATATCTAGGTATTAGATAAACATTCATTCATTATGCTGGTTACAAGTCAATAACCTCTCCGGAAATGATGGAAAACCCGGCTTTTACTGCTCTCTTTTCAGTTGTCAAGCTGGGACCAAAATACCAACTATGCCCTTCACGGTTCACAAAAAATTGGTGAGTTGAATATTGACGTTTTGGGGGGGAGAACATTTTCTTTTTAATTTTACCACAAGTTGCAGCCAATGTTACCATCAAATTTGCACTTCTTGCAACCCTGTCATCAATAGGTAGGGCGGCGAAAACGACCAATCTCAATTGCGTGCAATGTTTCTCTAGGAATATAATGGGGAAAGATCTTTCAAGTTTTGATAAACAAGCCATATGATTATGTGTAAAATTAAGTTCATACATCCGCCTAGATTTGTTGTATCTTTTATGATTGTAAAGCCATGCTCATCGTGGATTGCCACAAGAGAGTGCTGAGATTTTATTCTCGTCGAAGCTACATGGCTCTTGTTATCTTGGGCCTACAAAGCTACTTACCAAAGAAAACATAACTATATATGAATTGTTGCCAAGGAAAAGTTAACACGCTCAGATCATTTCACATGGAGGCCATCACCTAGATGCTGCCTTCATTCTCAATTGATCGTTGATTGCAAGGATATCGCAAGATATTATATCACGATAGAGCTTTAGGGCTCGTTTGGTTCGCAGGAAAGGGAGGGGGAAAAGTGTGGTCAACGGGAAAGTAATTAAATGCCTCTTGTTTGGTTGGAGTTTTCAAAGGAGAGAGATGGGAAAGTTGTATTCCCATGGGAATATGATTCCCACATTTCATGGGAAAGTCTTTCCCATGAGGAACATGGGAAAGTTACTTTCCCATGAGGTGGGAATCACTCTTTTTTTATTTTTTCCCAAAAAGACCCTTCAGCATTAAAGAAGCATTAAAGAGGCATTAAAGACCTAATTTTTATTAAGGGCATAATAGGAATTATACATAACTTTCCTAGGAAAGTGGATGGTCAACCAAACATAAGCACTTTGGAAATTTGTCACTTTCCCATGGTTAACCAAACATGCCAAAAGTGCTTTCCTAGGTATCCTCTTCCTAGGAATCTGATTCCCAGGAATCATATTCCTAGAAGGGAAAATACTTCCCGCGAACCAAACGAGCCCTTATGGTATCATATGAAGGGGTGACGGACGGGGAGAGTGAGAGGGAGAAAGAGGATCGAGGAGAGACGATTGGGACTGGATGGCCGATTCAGGGGACCCTCGAGTTGGCCTAGACTTCGAGACTGGCGTTAGGCCAGTACTTGAGATAAGGCCGAGCCTTAGTCCAAACCCAGTTGGGAATGAACTTCCTATCCCCAGCCCAACCGAAAACTGACCCATCCAAACCTAATTCCAGCCCCCCTAAAACCCAATCGCACAAATTTTTCTTCTCCGGTTTCTTTGCCATCCCCTTCTTTTTTACTTGTGGCCATCCCCATCCTTCCCATAGCCATGTCCCCCACTTCATCTCACTCGCATCAGCCCCCTTGATTCAGAACTGCGACTAAAAACCGCCCCATGGGCTAGGTTCCTTCTCCCTCTCTTCTACAAGGTGGTGTTTAATAACGTTACCACCCAAAAACAGCGGATGGCAATAGGCCTGTTAACGAGCTGAGCTGCTCGGACTCGGCTCGGGCTCGGCCCGATAAAAGCTCGGCTCATTAGTCAAACAAGCTCGAGCCCGAGCCCAAAATGAGGCCCGTTTAAACCCAAGCTCGAGCCTGAGCATCTCACAAGCCCGTTTGGGCTAGTGACTTAATACTGCCTAGACCCTTTTTGAGTCTCCCCCCTCTCCTCTCCCGGCCCCCCCCCCCCCCCCCAGTATTCTCTCTTTCTATTTTGTTATGTGCCGAGAGCCGCTCTGAGCCTCCCAGGCTCAGGCTCGAGCTCGGCTCGACTCGTTAACGAGCCTAGAAGCGACGCTACAAGGGAGATCGCGGAGAAGAAGAATAGGTATTTTTCTTCCTTTTTTTACCTCTTTCTTCATAATGTTCTATCTCTAAAACCTTTCTGCGCCCACACAAAAAAATGTTTGGTGAATTTTGTCAATAATTTATACTGACTGTGGTGTTTAATGTATACTGAATTCTTGTTATCGAGCTCGAGCCCGAGCCCTCGTAATTAAAACGAGCTTTACGAGCTCAAATCCGAGCCTTTTCTTTGCAAAGCAAACCCGAGCTTGAGCCCAATACAGAGCTCGGTACCAACTACCGAGCGGAAGGCTCGGGCGCAGCTCGTTTCGTTAACAGGCCTAGATGGTAGCATCACAGTCTTTATGAGTTGTTGGGTGCCAAAAAGGATGGAAGCAAAGAGAGAATTAATCCATTCCAAAAAACACTTTCTAATCGTTCCAACTATTTAATAAAAAAAATCCAGCTCTTAATAACGTACGCTACCACCCAAGCTGAGGTGCGGAAAAGGAACTGTGGATGGCTGTTTCACGGTCGGTCAGCGGTGAGACGTAGGATGCCAGCAAGAAGGGTGGGTAACAAGGAGGGCGCGAAGATGAAGAAGCGGAGCAAATTGTTTTATTCCAGAAATATTTTTATTTTTAAATTTTAATATAAAAAATCCAGCTCATTAACAATTTCAACAGCTATGAGTTATTATTATTATTCCAGTTTATTGAGTTGAGAAACCTAGCAAGCCCGATCTTAAACCACAATCACTAAAAACTCTTCTCCATCATCATCATCATCATCATCATATGATGATGATGATTTATTTTTAGTTTTGTTTTCCATTGGACATAATTGCAGGGCTCATCGAGTTCAAGTGAAGCGGAAATGAAACTGGAGATGGCAATAATAGGGAAACCTTTTCGAAAGGCATCTTAACGTCCCCAGGATGATGCCCTGAGGCGACAGATGGCTGCTGGCATTTCACTGACTAATGTTACAAAAAGACAAATTGTTCTGATCAAGTTTGGTGTTAATGCTTAATGTTATAATACAGTCGCTTACCCACGAGGTGCTGCCATTTGCTGCTTCCTGATCCTCTCCCCAGGCTTAACCATGCTGGAAACCATGGTAGCGAGAAAAAAAAATCAATCTACTGCGGCCATGTAAAAAATCCCTGTAACAGAAAATGGATCGTATAAAACATTAGAACTGTATACTTATCACCTGATATCATGCGGGGTGATGAATATCCATTGTGATCCTTGTGCCACCGCAAAATCCACAAGAGTATCTAAGCTGATCTTTCGACTAACAGCATCCTAGAAACCAAATAAGATTTTAAGATAATACGGTCTATCTGTATAATACAGATCTCAGAATGAAAGGGCAGATCTCAGTATTCACTCACCATAAACACATCAAACTCATCCATGGCTCGAAATGGTGCTTCTGTCATCTCATGAAGAGCTAATGCGAAGCAGAGAGTGGAAAAGGAGCGCTCCCCACCTGATAAAACAATGAGATCACAGTAAACCAGATGATCTTGACACTCTGCATGAAAGCAACATAAGATTGATGTGTTCAAAAAACAACTGTAAATGATCATATGATACAATCAATGCTCAACAACTATTATTATACGAAAAACCCAACTATTGTACAAAAGAAAAAAAAAAAACTGATCAATTAGAAAAGGATTTGAAAACAATTATGCTGGGAGAAAGGATAAAGAGAAGCATATGGCAGATTTTGGCATTATTACCAGTCAAGACACCAAAAACAAAGTAGCAATTACACAATCAATTGAAAACAGAAAAATCTAGGAACCTGAAAGCCCTCTAGTATCCCGAACACTGTTGCCAGATGCATCCTGAGGCATCTTTACCTGTACGAGAAAGGAACAAAATTATATTTCCCCCTAGTAACTATTAAAAAAAATTCTGGCAGCTCGAGTAGCACCAATGACCTCCATCTCAGAAACAGATATTACGCAGATTGAGAAGGATTCTTTACATGATAATTAAATTGCTCACCTCCACAGATAAAACCTTCTGTTCATAATCTACCTTAATGTGCCCACTTATACCTTTCTTCCTCAAATGTCCATTGAACCTGATTAACAAATAAAGCAACGTTAACTGAACTGTCATGAAAACCAATCCACCACACCGCTCTCAGATAGATAAGAACCAGTGAATAAAATATTGACAAGCAAATTGCACATACTGCCAAGTTAGTTGTCGTTTTAAAAGATTTGCATTTCTCTGGAATTTGCTCCAGCGCAAATCAAGTGCCTTCTGGCATGCCTACCAATAAAATAACATTTAGTTATATAATCAAGTACACTGCAAGGTAAGACACATCATTATCTCACAGACAAGTGAATGAATAAGATCACTAGAAAAAAGATAATAAATGAACATGGAGAAGAATAGTACTTATTTTCAAAGGGGCATGCATTTGTGTACTCTGACAAGAAGGCAAGGAGGCAGAAAGCTCAAAAAAAAGGCACGAAGACAACAAAGCAACAAAAGGATAGCAAAAGCTCCACTCTGCAGAATTAAGCAACCATTGCAGCACAAGTCATCAGCCCAACGTAGGCCGAACCATACCGAGCCAACCCAATGGAAAACTAGGTCGGTTCGCCTATTGGAATCGGTTTCGGCCCCGAACCGGCCGTAACAGGTTTTGAAGCTATCAGAACCGGCCGGAAAAAGCCCGAACCGAAACAAACCGGCCGAAACCTTTCGAAACCGGCTGGTTCCGTTCGAACTCGGTGGGAACCATCTGGTTCGCATCAAGTCGACCCGGTTCGAAACCAGGTCCCATCTTCCTCTGTTTTTTTTATTAAAAAGAAGTGGGAAGGTCCCCAACAGTTTTTTTATGAAGTTTGTTTAGTCGTCTTATGGCTAAATAACTCCTTCCCCCTAATTTGCGAAATCACACCAATTCAGCGCGATTGAAGAAAGATCCAAACCTAAATAAGGCGCGCTTCCTCTCTCCTATCTCATTTCGTCTATTTTTTTTGCTTGAAAAAATAACTCAAAATTTACAAAATAAAGAAAGATTACACCGCCGCTTGGTTAGAAAGGTGGGCTGACATGCCTCCGGACTATGCTAATGATATGGATATCTACGAGAGACATTGCCACTCGACAAGATTTTAGATATTGGTATGTATGTTGTACTTTAAATATATGTAATTGATTGTATTATTTTATATTTTTTACCTCACTGCTTGATTTGAAAATGTTATATTTCTTGTAGCATGCAATATCTCACTAAGCATTTCATGTTTTAAATCATTTTAAAACAACAAGATACATCATTTAGGTTAAACTGGAATCATGGAAACATCCAAAAACATCAAATTAGACTTAAAATCATTGAAAAAGTTCAAAAGATTGATTACTAATTAAATCAACTTGAAAAACTACAAAAAAAAATTAGGCGTGCCAGTACGGAATGGCACGCCCTAGCATACTATGTCGGTACGGTACCGACCCGTCGGCTTTTCAGTACAGGTCCCGGTACTAGTTCGACGGATCTTGCATCAACCCCTCATGAGAAACATGATATCTTGCACACTCATCCTCCGTTAAAATAATTTTCTTTCTCGACATAGTTTAAAAGAATTCACATCCAAAACTTCTAACCAATACCTGTGCAGTAGTACCTTGCCTCCAAGAAGGGAAAAAACTAGAAACTATTTTATGAAATCTGAAAGATCTTATTCAAGTCTTTACATTGCAGCATGCAACATCTTCATCCCTGAGTAGATGCTTTGACTTCATCTGAGATTCAGTACTCATCAGCTTGGAAAGGGGCCGCTGCCCTAAGACATGTAGCCATGTATTGTGCTTGTGAGCTGAAGCCTTTTACCACTAGACCAAGTAATAGCCCCCTAGAGTAACAAAATATACATCTAAATATCCATCAAAAAAACCTCTTTTTTCCTCAAAAGCATAGAACACTTGCCCACTCAAACCTCAGTACTCAGCTTCTCTGGTGCATGGTACGACAGTTAAAGCCTGAGCTACTAGTGCCATAACTGCAGCCTAGGCATTATACGTATGCAAAATCTACATGCCACATAATGATTTGATTTCTTTACAAGATGCATAAACAAAAAGCATCAACACCAAATGAAGGTCATCTTCACTTGTTTAGCTGGTTGCTTAACGAAAAAGATCAACATCACTTGATTAGCTGGTAAACCATCCTGAGTAATGTTTCGGATGTAAGCCCACCAGGATAACGAAGAAATTCCTTCAATTTTCTTAACTTGAATCTCTCAAATGAATATTATAAAATAGGAAATTGGCGAGTAGGGTTTAGGTCCCCTGTTAATTCCATTTTTTTAAAATCCACGAAATGTGGTGCATATATCATGGTGGAAAATAGAGTCTATACTCTTTGCTTTCGCTCCCTCTATTGCCCTCCACCAAAACTATGGCATATGCCCAATATTTATACTAGTTTGATCCTCCTTATTTAAGTTGGTTTTTCCTTATTTATGCCTGCGGGCCGCTCAGATCTGGGGGTGCGCCTCATGCCCTGCCGACCCTCAACAATGGATGTTGACTGGGGACTTTCTGCACTTCCTGGAGATCTCCTCACGATGACCTGGCCTTGAGGAGCGAGGGATCAGGGCTGCCTACCTGGTCTATCACTGTTGGCTAGATAGGAATGCCCGAGTCTTCGAGGATAACAGAGCACATCCGAGGTTGGTGGCAGACAGAGCTCTTCTTCATGCGGCGGAGGTCATTCGCACCACCACATCGTCGTCTCTCGGGATGGCCAAAAAAATTTGAAGCCCCCTTTCTGCTCCTACAGTGCCCAGAACTGTGCTGGTCTCTTGGGAGCTCCCACCCCTTAGCTTTCTTAAGGTGAACTTCAACGGTAGTGAAGGAGGGAGCATTGAAGGTGTGGGATTCGTCATCAGAGACCATGATGCCAGATTGATAGCAGCTGGAGGCCGACGGATCTTCGATACGTCTGTAATCAGTGCTAAGCTCAGAGCTGCATGGGAAGGCATCACCTATGCAAGGCGTGTACTGGGTGCGAACTGCATTCTTCTCAAGGAAGACTCAGCCAAGGTGATCGAGTGGATCCGGGGTCGGAGACACGGCGCTGGCTTTAGACACTGCTCCACGACATCCACAGGCTCTTAGATGAGTGTGGTCTCTATCGAACCACACATGTCTATAGGAAAGTGAATAGCACTGCTGACTGGGTGGCCTCCTTCACGGCTCACCATTCTGAAGGCTTCACCTGGAAAGACGTGTCGGTGCATTATCCTTTGTATTACCTTCTCTTTTCTGATTTTGTTGGCTGCACTCATACCCGTCGCGTTTGAGCCGTCGTTGTACCAAAAAAAGAGAAGATACAAGTTCTCTACTATTAGGTCCACTTTCTTTAGCTGTTGGAATATTCTTCTAGTTAGAAGAGGATGAAAATATCCATCTTTTTATACTAGTGAAGTCTAGCCCAAATCAAGGTAGATTCCTCTTCTAATCAGAAAAGGATACAAATTACTGGAAAATGATAAAATATTTCAAAAATCCTCCAATTTGGCTCGAAGTAGATTGTGATATCTATATCAATTACCTTTAATCGCATCATCAAATTCTTCCCGAATTAGAATTTATGACTTTCCAAAGTTTCAATACCTGATTGAGTCCTAGATGATACGACATATTTTGCTCCAACCACTTGTTTGGACCTATTCAAAGTGGCAAGATTGGTCGATGATAGGTCGACGTTTATTCTACAGAGGTCCACATTTTATTTAGGTCTTTCTTCTTCTAGTCAAAGAGGATGAAAACATCTCTCATTTTATTCTAGTAAAGTCCAGCAAATTAAAGAGGATACAAATTACTAAAAATAGTAAAAATATTTTAAAATTCTCAAATTTTGCCAAAAGCTAGGTCTTGATTCCTATATCAATTACACATTCAGTCGCATCACCAAATTCTTTCTAGATTATAAGTTATCGCTTCTCAAAATTTCGGTGCTCAATTGAGTCTTGGATGTCGTGAATCTTTCTCCTAAAGCTTATCCAGACCAACCTGAAGTGGCTAGATTGGTTCATGGTGAGTCAGACAATGCCCCCGAATCAAGCTCAAGCTTGGATTTTGGCATACTTGATTGAATTTGCTTAATTAGCAAAATGGTCAAGCTTAAACTTCATTAAAAGCTCAAGTTGAAACGAATGAAAACTAAAAGCTACGGGCCTACAAAAAATAAGCAAAAGCTCAAGCTTGGCTCAATGATTAGCTTGTTCAGTTAACAACAAGCCAACTTGAACATTTGTTCTGAAGCTTGGCATCCATTTCACATGATTACCTGAGCCTTGGGAGCATAGGTACTCATCTAGGCTCATTTTTCCCTCTATGAGCAAATAATCAAAAAGACTCATCCCACCTACTTCAGATCAATTCTCTAAATCCTTATGTGATTAATGTTCATAAAAGTATATTTCCACTATCACTACCATCTAAGTACTCAAAAAAGTTTCAACCATCTAATCAAAGGAATTGCGACCCTCTAAATGAACCATGTACCCTCTATCTACTTCTAACAAAGATCAAATATTATTTCATAATATGCTTAACACATTGCGTCATCATGCTTGAAAAAAGCCAAGCCATCAATAAACAATAGAAGGTGGGGTAAAACAAGTGGAGGCTTTGAATGAACATTTAGCACTTCATGCCATTTCAGCAGTAAAGACTAGCACACAAATGGATCGGATTTCGTAAAATGATGTATGCAACAATAAATCAATCCTCCCCTCTTACACAAAAATCATCTTACAATGTTGAACAATTAGCATTTTGGTCTTGTTGACTTATAATTTACCCCAAAATCCAAATATAAAGCATAACCCTTAACATAGAAAATAACAAATTAACCAAGCAGTCTATAAGGTAGCCAGGAATCCTTCCTTACTTTTCTTCATGTCTGATAATCTTATAGTAATATATAACTGAAGCAGCGAAGCACATCATGGCTGGAACGACTTTAAGTAGCACTTATAAGTATTAATGGCTATAAAATTATAACATTGCAAACAAACAATTACACACTATTAGGTTACTAGAATTACAAGAGATCTAATGGTGCAATAAGTAGAAGGTCAACACAAATAGAATGATCAATGGAATTTGTGGGAGTAAAAGTGCAACTCAAGGTGGTAATACACCACAAGCAAGCTCCCTGTTAGTAATATTAGAAGTAGGTAATTTTCTCAGATCCTTGCTCACTAACTTTCATCTATTTGCTCCCTTTGATATGCATACACATAAAAATGTGATTTCACAAACATATCAAGTAGTTCCCTTCCATAACAATTACTGCACCATTGCATGATAACAGAAAAAAGCATCAGACACCAACTTGATACGACATCTAGGAAAAAGAACACATTTGAAAGGGAGTGCAAGGCGTGCAAACACATTAGGACCCGTAATCTTAAACTTTTTTTGACAAGTTCAAAGCCTATCTGATTAATAATTCTCAGATAAGTAGAACTACAAGAGATCTAATGGTGCAATAAGTAGAAGGTCAACACAAATAGAATGATCAATGGAATTTGTGGGAGTAAAAGTGCAACTCAAGGTGGTAATATACCAAAAGCAAGCTCCCTGTTAGTAATATTAGAAGTAGGTAATTTTCTCAGATCCTTGCTCACTAACTTTCAGCTATTTGCTCCCTTTGATATGCATACACATAAAAATGTGATTTCACAAACATGTCAAGTAGTTCCCTTCCGTAACAATTACTGCACCATTGCATGATAACAGAAAAAAGCATCAGACACCAACTTGATACGACATCTAGGAAAAAGAACACATTTGAAAGGGAGTGCAAGGCGTGCAAACACATTAGGACCCGTAATCTTAAACTTTTTTTGACAAGTTCAAAGCCTATCTGATTAATAATTCTCAGATAAAAAGCTTCCAGAAATAGCACTGGTAAGAAAAACTTGACAATACTCGTATTGCTACTACATAAATCAGAACTTACATTTAACTTCTCACGGAAAGTTGCATAGGTATTCTGTTTCTTTAGAATTTTGCGCTCCTTTTTATCATACATTGCTCTAAGATCATCAATAGATTCATTGTACCTGCAAGGCAAACACACTCAATGAAATAATCTTTTCCAAATCGTCATAGATTAATGATACTGCAAAAAGAATATCATGCAACTGAACTAGACCTCTGGCTCTCATGCTGAAGCCTCTGCCTCAATCTGTTTAATCGGGCACTTAGTTGCTCTGGAGTATACCCAGCACAGCCTCCTAAAGCTTCCATTTCACACTCAAGACATATGATAGAAGCCTTCCTAAAGTTTTCCTGGAGATTTGAAGTACTTTCGAATAAGTTGAAACATGTGGCAATCATAAATTGTGGAAGCAACAATTATTTTAGTACCAAATATAAAATTAAAATTATGATACATGATATAGAAATAAAAATATCAAAATTAACAAAGAAGTAGATTATTTATGGCGTACCAAGATCCTTCTATAAATTGTTTTTTATAACCTGTCAACCGGTTTCGGCAGCACTAGGACAACTTTAAGCATGAAAGTCTAAATTTCACTTTAGGTGCAGCCTGTGTTCTACGATTGTCACTCGATAAGCATTCAACTTTTGCAATGGTTCTTACTTTTGTTTAATTATCATCTGCTGGAAGGTGGATTTTTATGTGGTTGTCCTACATTAGTACAATAATCACACCTCGCAGTTAACCATGTCCTATCATAGAATATTGTCATAAAATAAGAGTGTGAATGATGGTATATATTTGGGGATCAAACTAGTGATTCAAAACAAAACATGAGCACATTTGAGTTGGAGTGCTGAAAAAATTTAAACTCCTTGAGTACTCAAATTTTACCAGCAATAGAAATTCACAATATCCATGTCTTGTTCTTCCAAAATTGAATTTCTTAGCAGATCTACTTAGACTTGAGTTTCAGAGATGTTGTACAAGCGAGATTCTTGAATCTTTCTATATAACAGATGGATAAAATTTTTTAGGATATCAAGGACAAGCTATCAAGATAAAAAAAGAGGGCATCCTAATGCACGAGGCTCTCGCCAATACAAGATCTGAGGAGGGTAAGATGTATGTGGCCTTACCCTAACGTGCAGAGAGGCTGTTTTTGTATTTTGAATCCATGATGCATAGGTCATAGTGGAGCAATGGAATAAATAATTATGTAGTTACATTTTAAAAGGACATGTTATCTAGTTTTTTTAGGATTTTAAAGATGATATAAAAGGTGGCAGCTAGCAATTGCAGCATAAAGGGACCAAATCCAGCTACGGGCTCTCATGAAATGGAAAAGAAAGATGTTGTATAGACTGGGCTTTTCATACATAGATTTTTCCCTTTTTTCAGCCTAATTAAATTTCTTGATAAAGGTAAGTTTATGCTAAACTTTTAGTCTATTTCATTTAGTTAAAGACCTATATGTTTAAGGACCACAATTTAAGTGATGTGGTGCCCTTTCTCACATAAAAATACACATCTACACATCGTTGTCGTATCTTGAAGAGACATCTTGCATAATGCTTTAAAACTATGAAAAGTTAAATTTGCTAGAGTTAATCTTACATGAATATTTGGCAATTTTCCATTTGTTCAGTATACTTTTGGATGGTTATGATCTTCATATTGAGTAGTAGCTATTGAATTAATAATAAGGCCTCTTGTACAGCCAATTACAACAAAATATATGCATTATGGAAATCATTTTAAATTATCAAATAGCTAGTACAATCAACAAGTGTTATCACTTATTAGGTATAATACTAGCTTAATCGGTCCTTTTGACTTCATATCCTTGCTTAAGAGCAACTATCATGCTCTTTTCCTGTCGAAGAAGAGGCGCAGCAAAACTTTTGGAATCGAACAGATCATCAACAGAAATGTCCTTTTTGTTCCAAACTAGATTGATAAGCTAAACCAATTTAACCTATTTATTGTGAAGTGAGGTCATATGCTCCATTCATCATCCTCTCCCCCCCTTAAGTCACCCTCCTTCCTGTGACCTACCTGACCTCCTTTTCCCAACTTCTTGCCACCCTTAATGAGCCTACAACTTGTACCAACCCTCAACCTTCCTAGCCCCAAGTCCCATGCTACCCTCAACTCAACCCTCGCCATCCAAACTACCTTCCATCCTTTATCACCAGTCCAACCCTTACTTTGCAGACTGGGGAGTGGGCATAGGTGCATGTTTGGGGAAGCAAATATTTTAGAAACACTTTTAGAAAGGAAGCGCTCAAGAAGCAGGTGCGGATTCAAGATTCCAGGAAGATCTCAAAGAAGGTGCCTTTACCCTAGATAGATTTCGACTACAAAGGCTCAAGCTTCTTTTGCGCAACCCTTAAACCAATCTCTTGTAACTCTCTACCAAAATATTCGAAATATCAAGGATTGGTACCTTATCGGCCAAGGGTGGCTATGGTGCATGCCGCACCGAGGATCGTACCAACAAAGGGTATCAATGGGTACACAAAGGTATGCCCTGAACACTCGGCTTTTTCTGACATCTAAACTACGGTTTTGGCTTTTTATTATATATTTTTATCTAAATGCTATCCTTTTGCAAGAACTAAGATAGGAGTATTGAGTTAGGAATTTTTGTGTATATTGAAGTAATTAACATGCATAAATAATTACATAACATCACATTACTTGCAATCTAATATACATTTAAAGGACATACAAGTTTAAATTAGCAATTAACAAGATTTAACAATAGCAATACTTGCAATCCAAAATCATTCAAATGATCATTACTATCATTAATGACCACATACTCGGCATTAGCTTACTTATGCATATTTTTAATCAATTTTTATATTTTCAAATTTTTTATAGCATGCACTAAAATGAAAGTTTTTTGCATGCACTTTCTTAGAGCATTCACTTTATTTCTTATCATGCATCAATCTATTTTCTCATTTTGTGTGATTTAACAACATTATTTAAAGATAACTAATATGAAATTTATGATAATTTTGGGCCTTGGCTTTGAGCGTGCCAAAATCACATTGATTGTGGATCAATTGTTGGTAGCATATGCTTATTATTCGTGCAAAAATGATTGTAGATTGGTCAATCCAGTATGAAAAGCCCATGTAGAAGTTTGTACCTCCTCTCTTGTTTCCGCCTTCAAATGGTGAAGAATAAGAGAGAATCAACCTTTTACCCACTTCCGAAGAGGTATTCAGGCATACTACTTGGTTTAAGAGCATTTCGATATTGGTTCAAAGAGAACTGACTTTAATCAGTCCCCAAACCAATCAATCCATGCTCAATTCAAGCTATCCAGAGCTTGGACAGTTTTTTCCAAGTAAAGCTTCCTTGTATTGAGAAGGCCTTGTATGGTACATATTGAGAGGTACTGCCCAACCACTAGATATTTCAAACCATACTCTCCGCACTCCCCCACCCCAAGATTGACAGACATTGTCAAAATGGCTAAAAAAGAACAAGTCCTCGAGTAAAGAAATTTAAGGGAAAAGTTCGTCTAAAGCACGATATGTAGATACCTAGAAGTACATAGTTCCTCTAGTTTGGCAGTCAAGCAAGAGGTCTCCAAGGAAGCATATACCTTATTTGGACAAAAGATCTAGCTAGTCTTTTAAAGCATTGTTTGTGGTACCTCTACAAAACCTTTTGGTGTTTTAATCATCCAATCTTAAAAAAGGGTACTAAAAGATTTTCACCACTTGTCCTTAATTTTGTTTAATGATCGCAAATTGTGGGTGCATTTTTTCTTATTCATCCCATATCCAGAAGACCACATTTTTAAGGTTAACTAAGATTCAAAGTTGAAGGGCAATAAAGTTAAATAAGAATAAATAACCATAGCATCTGGCATAAATCATGCACTGGGGCATGTCCAAAAAGTTGTGCATTGTTGCATCCTATAAAAGCCTAATGTAATTAATGCTAGCTCAATCAAATCATTTCTCGCAATTTCCATGGATGATCATTAACCTTTGCCTGCTCTATCTAAAATTTGACTCCATTTAGGTTATTTCTTGAGAAGACATGTAATTCTTTCAACACAATGATCATATCATCCTTATTGATTTTTTCAACCTCATCAGCTTATCCTCAAATGCAACTATATTACTGAGAAAAGAAACGAACAGTTTAATTGCTAAAGAAGCTTAATTTATTTCGAGGATTTAACTGATGCTAGTACAAGGCAGACAGACATGGCACATGGCATTCTGTACCATTGTCCTAGAACAAAAATAGAACAAAAAATTCTAAATTAAAATTAAAAAGAAAGGAGTTAATACAAGCCAATGTCAAGAGCTAGAATTAGTCTGGCATAGGGTAGCACTTGAGACCATGGACTATCATATTACCCCGAACCGCTTAGTACAAGGTGACCATACCAGGTCGGAACTAGTATGAAATTCATATTCGGGTCGATGCAAGCCCCGTAGCCCCGTACCTAGGCCTGTTAACGAGCCGAGCTGCTCGGGCTCGGCTTGGGCTCGGCCCGTTAAAAGCTCGGCTCGGGCTCGGCTCGTTAGTCAAACGAGCTCGAGCCCGAGCCTAAAATGAGGCTCGTTTAAATTCGAGCTCGAGCCCGAGCTCGAGCCCGAGCAGCTCACGAGCCCAAACGAGCTCGAGCCACAACAGTGAGACCAAGAAAATGGGCCTCATTTTAATGATGTAAGAGCCTCATTTGTGGTATTTAATGTAGATTTTTGTTATGGGGCTCGAGCCCGAGCTCGAAACGAGCTTTACGAGCCCAAGCCCGAGCTTTTCTTTTACCAAACAAGCCCGAGCTCGAGCTCAATACAGAGCTCGGTACCGAGCCCGAGCCCGAGCCCGAGCCCGAGTTCTGTGAAACGAGCCGAGCCCGAGCCTCCACAAGCTCGGGCTCGGCTCGGCTCGTTGACAGGCCTACCCGTACCAAGGCGTACCCAGGTGCGTACCAAACAGTACTAAGACATCCCAAGATAAGAAGCGAGAAGAATAATTTTTGAGTTGTTTCAGTACAAGGTGTGTATAGTTATGTATCTACCTGCATCGTACTGAACCGGTAATGTACTAGTACGGTACTTGATACTGAGATTGCGGATCTTGCTTGAGACCATGTTTTATTCATAAGTACGATACATTAGGATGAACAATCGCAAGCCTAAAACTTCACATACATCTCTAAGAAGGCCATATTCCATGGCTAAGCAGCAGTTCAACATGAAAATGTTAAGACTAAAGCAGCACTCCAAGCAACACTAAAGTGGCGGCAAAATAGTTCAAAAAAATCAGTGTGAAAACCCAAACAAACAGAGAGGCAAGCCTACCACCTTAATAATACTCTGTTAAATTGTTTGACATGAAAGAAATCAAAAAATAAATAAATAGAGAGCACAATACATATGAATAATTAATATATATATATATATTAAAAATGCACAAACATCATTCAACATCCGATAGAAAAATGTCATGAATTTTGCAATCATTTTAGAAATTAACAAACTGATCCCACCTAGGGACTTCATATTATTTTGCTCATCAAGATATCCAACCAATAAAACATTAGACCACCCCCCCCCCCCCCCCCCGGAAAAAAAAAAGAACTTGGTAGAGTTAAAGCCATCTATTTTTTCTCAAATATCAATTAATTAATTGATAACAATCATTGGAACATAAGGCTAAGAAAGGATGACATCAAGTGTCAATGACCTGACGGTTGTGTTGGAGCTCTTCATACTCTGCCTCTGCTGTTTTAATATCGGGTAGTACCTTGTTTTGCATGACACCTTCATAATGGATTCTCTTCTGAGATAAGCAAGATCATCTAATTAGCATCTTAATGAATTTAAAAGAGAAAATAATTCATGCAAAAAAAAAAAAACATACAGCCTCTGCTGCGCGCAGTTCATCTTCAGCCAACAATAATTCACGCTCGGCAACCTCAATGGCATCAATTTCTCCTTTTGCTGACTCTAAACGATACATCATAATATAAATCAAGTAAACAAAACATAAATGCAATGCAACTAGAGATCAGCATCTTTTCTTTAAGATGAAAGTTTAATGGTCATGCTCTTAAATCCATAACTCAGTACATGAAATGGTAATAAAAGCCCATGGCCATGAATTGAGAACTGTAAGCACGCATGCACAAACAGGAAGGAATAAAGATAAAAGAAAATACCCACATTAGTTCTGCTAAATTAGTTATTATGAGGTAGCAAAGAGCTCCCACTAGCACTAGAAGTCTAGAAGAAAGCAATAAGGTCATACATACATTGACATGAGCGTGCATGCAGCGAATGAGTGGGGGAGTGAAATGGACTAGTAGAACAAAGAAGAAATATACTGATGGAGGTGTCAGAGTAGCATACAAGGTGGATATAGTAACAACTATTGTTTACCAAAAAGAAAGGAGAACTATTAAATATAAGTTGTCTATGCACAAGCAAGAAGCAAACCCACCAAGGAGTGTGCAATGTTGTCACAGGAAATTCCAACAAGATGATTGCGCAACGCCACTGCCTAAGAAACTATTATATTCATGGAACCTAGGAAGGCAGCAGTTTGGGCTTTAGGGAACTAAGGATAAACTAGCACTGGGTCAAGTGCTTTCCTGTTATTTTCATACATATATATCTCTTACTCTCTCTCTCTCTCTCTCTATCTAGAGAGGAAATTCCAGAGTGACCATAGATTTGGGCATTCAATCATCGCAGGTGCATGTTAGGCACAAATCAGCGAAAAATTTGGCATAAGAGGAAAAGTGGATGGGATGACGGAGAAACATGCACAGCATGAATTAGGATTCCATCAAGAGCCAAACTGAAGGAAATAGTAGACAATGCTTGCAAAAAGAAAAAGAAGTCCTATGTCCGACTAGATTCTATAGGTGGTCCTCAACTAATCTTGATACAGATGCAATGAACCAAGACCTCACCCAAAAAAGCCAGCTAGAAAGTATTATTTATATTTCTTAAAGTACCCAAAATCTACCTAGCGCATAAGTAATGAGGGACCATCCACATGCCCTTATGGGCCCTCAAACAATCCCCCATTTTAAGTCTTAATGCCCTTGCGAGACTAAAAGTCCAAACTCCAAACCCAATGAAATCCAATCACAAACACCATGTTTGGCCCTTGGGCTACCACAAAAGGGCTATGTTGCACTATCCCTAGTCCACATGGGCTGGATGCACTCATACCATTTGTAACGACCAAAAACCTCACCCAAAAAGGCTAGCTAGAAGGTAATAGATCTATCCAGCGCATAACAAATGTGGGACAACACACACCCACACGACTCCTCACAATGGAGCATTCCAATTCATAATAAATCTGAAAAGCATTTGGTTCCCAACTAATCTTCCTTCCTAAAAAATCATACTCTAACTAATTAAAAAAAAATACTGATGAGATAAACAATTCATAGCCCATATTTTTAGAAGTTTCAACATATCCCAAATAATTAATTTTAGTCATTTGCCAATTACTATATGGTATGTTGTACCATACCATACCAGACGGTACCAGACGTACCGTAACGATGGTACCGAGCGTACCGACACTCGTTACGCCAGGCGTACCGCGTACCATACCGTACCGACACTATGATAGTGTGGCACCGGTACGGGTCCGGTACCGGTACGGCGAACCTTGCTACATACATAACTTGTAGATCTTCTAAGTTGCCTTATAGTTATTACTTGATAAGCTTTTTGCAATAGGCATCCCAGATACTTTGACATTGCATAAATCACCGCTCAGACATCTATTTCACAAATTACATAAACCTCCACCCTTTTCTTAAGAACTAAGATGGGACTTGAAGCCAAGTCCTTGCTACCTCCCCATCTACCAAAAGTAAATAAGCAAACAAGATTCAAAGATTCGAAGTCTTTTGACTGCCATCCATCAAATGACATAATTTTGATAGTTTTCAACAATAAGAAGAAACTAATTTTCTGTAAGGTGACCGATTAGACAATCTAAATTTTTACCACCTTGGCGATCCCTAAATACAGCAAGGCTACCAGGTTGGTCATCTTAGTAAATAAAAATTCACTACAACCCCATATCTATTTGTCTATATCAAAAAATTATTAAAGAAACAAAAACAGTCATATCAATTCTAAGAGGGAGGTTGGCTAGTGCACGAGGCACCCCTGCATGAGGAGAGATTGTTTCCATGTTTCAAACCCATGACGCCCAGGTCATAATGGAGCAATCTTACTGTTGCACCAAGGCCCACCCTCACAATCATATAAAAGCTAAAAGAAATAAATATGAGAAGCTATGTAAAACTCCAATATATTTCCTTTTATGTCACATAATTCTAAATACCAGCAAGTACATAATAACCAAGAAATAGAATGCTACCTTGCATCAAAAGTATTTATTTGGAATGTGATTACAAATTTAAATCATAAAATAAAAGATTATGATAGCTACTCCAGCATTTATATTAGCAAAATATTATGTAAGAATGTATAGACATGTGTACACAACATGTGCACGTGCATGCATATAGGTGTGTCTACATATGTCTGTGCATGTATGTACTTATATGAATACACAACATAAAAAATGAGGGAAATGTAGAAGCATACCACATAAGTCCTCGATGGAATTTTTTAAGTTATTGGCTTTCTCTTGTGCCATGGTCATCCTTATACGGAGTTTCTCCAGTAACATTTCCTTTCCTTGTAAATCATCTTGCACTTGCTAAAAAGAAAGAAAGGAAAAAACAACAAGATATACCTTGTAAAAGAGAATGCCAAACATATGATCCCTAAACAAGGTGCTTGATCGCTAAAAGGTAACTTGAAACAAACCGAGATTTCTTGATAAAGCTCTTCAACATTCACGGGGTCATCATTTTGCTGAGAGGCATAAGAGTTCTTCATATCCCGCAAAGCTAGTTGCTTCGACATCAAAAGCTTTTCTTCATTTATTCGTCGCCTCTAAGAGATTTTTTAAAAAAAGATATCAGGCAGTAAATAAAGATATCAGATGGCAATAGAAATCTTTAGATGGCAACAGAAATCATTACCTTCGTATTCTGTACATTGAGTTCAAGATCCCGAAGTGCTTCCTCAGAATCTCTTTTCCTACCTCTGCTTTCTTGAACAAGTTCTTTAACCTTAGAGGCTTCATTCTGAATATTGTAAATTTCATCATCAATAGAACTGCGTAGTCGGCCACTCCTGGCCCTTTTGTTTGGAGGAAGGGTGGTCTGAACTGAACCTCTATAAAACCTGATATACCATGAAATAACAACCACCAACACAAAGATGGCACTAAATTATAAGTCCAGGACTGAAATTTGATGGTGTTATTCCCAATGAAACAATGAACACATGCTTGTTAGAAATCTTATTGAAGTCATGATGAGGTTTGCTACCTTTATTTTTTTATCAATGTAAAATCCTCAAATAAGAGAATAAAATTGCATTTAAAACTTTCATCATATTAACCTATTACAGCTAGATGCAATGTATGGAAGAAAAACCTGCATGCTAAACATATCTAAGCGACGTTACTCTATCAACTTTAACTTTAGATCTTTTCGATCATCTGAGGTTTTGAATAATCTGAGAAACTTTAGCTAGCTAACTCTGTTTCCTTATTTACTAGGATGTTGATCAGATATCTCTTATCAAGGTGTCCTCAAGCCATTGTTGTTATGATCAGTTGCCCAGGCACCTTGGCTATAGAAAGGACTTCGAATACCAAGGCAAGCCTCCTGAACTACATATATAGATTAAAGAAATCACATTTACATATTTGTCTATGGATGAGCATATAACTGTATGTAATTACACACACACACACACACACATATATATATGTATGTATGTATGTATGAAATATGAAAGTGACATATATACACCATAGTACATGTAAATGCATGATTACTATCCACACAGGCATACATGCACAGTCCCTTCATACTATATGTGTTTGTGGGTTGTAAAAGTACTTGATTCTAACTTCTTTTATAAATGAAACATCGATGTTAACAAGGGAGTGAGTTACATCAGACCAGATAGCAGGAAAAAAATCATATTGGAATAATTAATGTATCTAAGTTTAAGTTGAATCAAGTGGTTGCAAAATGTCATTCAGTCAAACTCAAGACCCAAGCTCTAGCCCCAGAAAGAATGACAACTAAGGGAGCTTGGCAATCTCTTGCACCCTAGCTTAGACAACAATAACATTTATCATACTTCAAATATTTTATTTTTACAATTTAGTATAAATTTTATGAGGGCAGGGCTTGTCGATAGTAAAATTGCTCTATTATGACCTAGGTGTCCCAAGTTCAAAATATGAAAACAGCCTCTCTGCACACAGGGGTAAGGCGGCGTACATCTAACCCTCCCTAGACCCTACCCCCCCAATGGCAGGAGCCCCATGCACTAGGACAATCTTTTTTAGTATAAATTTTATAAACTACAATATATCTTTAGTATTATTTTAAATTAATTATCTATATGCGCTTATGCTTTAAAGAGCATAAAAATGATATTTTTTATAGAAATAAATGTAAAAATCAGATTCTGTAAATGAAGTAGTTGAATTAAAAAACAACTAACTTTGCACTAAGCCTCTTGCCTAGGCGCTTGGGCAAGCAACCACCTTGCAATAGTCTAGATCCATTGTTTAGCATCGCCTAGGTTATTTGATGATCATGCCTCAATATATATTCCCCAAAATCAGATGATTTTCATTCTCATTTCTTTGTCTCTTTTGCCAACACTGACTCATATTCTTCAGGTTCATTTTAAGTTGGAGTTTCTTGACCGAAAAGGTGAGAAAACAAAGGATCAAAAGAAGTTAACTACAACAAATATGGCCTCTGTTTTCATCTTTATATACAGGACTTTGACATAGGACAGGACAGCTTTCTAACTTGGGGCTTCAACCTCAGTGAACAGATGGCGGGGATGATTCATGTATTAACCATGGTTTCTAAAAGGTTTCCGAAATAGTAAGTAGTTTTGCAGGTTGTTGGAATTTTTTTCTAAAATGTTACCGAACTAGAAACAGGACCGGTTCATTAAGATCTAAAATTATGCTCCCAAAAGTGCTAAAGAATATTTGTCATGAAAATTAGATAAATATGGGGCAAATGAAGCCCAAATATGACACTAATCAGTTTATCGTCTGTCAAGCACATATGAATATACTGTTCAACTCTTGGATGTTTCTCCTCTCATTCAACTGGCAGTTTCTCGCATGGTCAGGAACCAAGATCACAAAGATTGCAGTGGACAACAAACAAGAAAACGTGATCTGGATACTAGTTTCCCATTATCCATGAAAAACTGTTTGTTATTTGATAAACCCAATAGTGTCTTGTGGTTAAGAAAGACAAACTTCGGTTTGTGCCACTAGCCAGATTTAAAGCTGCAAGTGCTCAGGTCAGATCAGGGTTTAGTACATGCAAATGCTCTAAATATATGAATCAGATCAAAATTCTAAATCCAATCCTAATCCACTTCCACTAATAAGATTGATTACAAGTGGGATTAGGAATATTCCAAAAACAAACCATGAGAAACATGTATAAACTGGTTACTGGTTAGTACATTATATCCTAAACATATTGTGCAAGCCAATAACAATTAAACAACACGTAGATGTTATCAACAATCAATTGTGCATGAGATTCCATCCACAATCACATAAAAATCATTGAGAACACAAATTACTGATTAACTACGTAAAACCTATCCCTAAAAGCAAATTATTTTCAAATTCTCAAATTCAAGGAGGGTTGTGAAAAATATAGTTTATTATTTTTCACTTTGCACGAGTTGTTTCAAGTTGGCATCAGGTTACCCAAGGCCTATTTCGTATCATTTTTGTTTCTCTACAAATTAGTGAAATTTCATATAGAAATTGATGAAGATCAATGTTGTGAGACTCATTTTGGCTGAGTGGGTTTATCTGTTCGACCCATCACCTGAGTCAGCTTAAAGTCCAAAATTTATAAATAAAAGATCCTAAGCCATTGAGCCAGGATGGTTCAACCCATTAACTCACTCAAACCATTCCATTTCAATGGTTCAACATGACCACTTAAGACATTTTGGGGGAGGAGACTCAAAGAAGCCAAGAAGGATCAAGCATTTGTGGGACCCTTCTTTCCCCTATTTTTCTCCTCTTTTTTTTTGGACCCACCTCATCCATTGCTGGTAGAGCTTCATTGACTCCATTGGAGCCTCATCCCCAGCATCCATTGCGGGTGAAGCCTTTTCTCATAAACAAAGGTGGCCGCCTTCTTGTCACCATGGAGGTCTCCAATATGTCCACGGTGCCGTTAACTACCTCTAACCAAGATAAAGATCTCCAAAAGCATCCTCACTTAGCTCTAATTGCAACCCGATCTTCCTCCTGGTGGGGCTCACCACTTCCCCGTTCTTTATCTCTCTAAAAAGAAAACTTAATCCTAACTCCTAATCCACATAAACCCATAGAGTTTATCCTCCATCAGATGAATACACCCTCCCCTCTATCCAGAGGCTTAAGGCCTTCCACCAATGCAGTCGCTAGTTGATGCTGGGCAATTGTAGGAGGATGGGGATTAATGCCAGACATCCATAGAAATGGATAAATAAACTGATCTGGTGGTCAACCCACAGTCAACAAATAGTCCACACATGGTTGAACTGCGGACCTGTGACCTAGTTGCCGAAACAGCCAGAGCTAGGTCAACAGGTTCCAAACATTGTTGAAGACAGCATTTACACAAAATTTCTGTTATTTGTTGCTTTCAATTTCACTCTTTTTCACAGCAATAAATCTTTGCTACCAAAAGCTATAAAGATTCTGTAAACAATTTGAAAAGAACAAAAGTATTTAATCATACATGTTTCTTTGTCTACTTTATTTTTCTTTTTGTGTATTGGAAACAAAACATAAAAAAGAAATACCAACAGGTCCTTAGAGATCCACATCCAATCCATATGCAAAACATGCTATATCTTTCAATCCAAGCCTAATCAAATAACTTTGGCTTGGACTGGGTCAGGTATATATTTGGGTTAATTCCTAATCAGAAGCAGGTCAGTCTAACCCTCTTGAAGTCATAGGCAGATTCGTAAACAAAAATTCCAAAAATTTTGTAGGGAGAAATATGTGAAATGAAAAAGATATTCTATGATGTATCATACATGATATTCGGATAATTGGGACATCAATATGAAAATTATTGATACTTAACATAACCAACTTTTATATTAAGCATATCTTAGTGCACTTTACATAAATTTGATGATATCCCCCATGTGTTTCATTAGCTTCTCATGGGGTCCAAAAGTGTCTCCTAGCCACTTCGCTTTTGGAAGCCAAAATTACTTTGCTTACAAAAAAAATTTCTTAAAAAACAGATCAGAACATAGAAAACACTTACTGCACAGAACTCTTTTCTGATATTCTTTCCAAGGTATTATCTACTCGTATACTTCATTCATTAGATACACTCTTCCCTTTTTCTGGTGGGAAATACACTCTTCTCTAAACATAGCACAAGCAGACTTCCTTGAGCTGAAAAATATTTTAGCAATTCACGTGTGATACTGTGCATTGCTACTTAACATATCACCATGCATATCAAAACAGGAGATTAAGCTGGAAAAATAAAGATGAGGTGATGAGATGAAATGAAAATGAACCTCAACATTAAAAGCTTACATTCTATATCCATCAGAAGTGTATACTTCCTTCAAATTTTGAATTCTCTGATCAAATGCAACAGATTTTCCCATCTCATAATCTTGAACAAGCACTTGCCTCTCAACATTGCCCTAAAATAGAGATGATATGATAACAATCAAAACTATGAATGCAGCAATAAAAACCTCCATCAAGGACAACACTAAGCATGGTGAAATTTTGTGTCATAAGTGAAAACATGTCATAGCAACAAGTGATAAGTTCCTGCCACTTATTGTACTGCAAGAACTTCGATCTTTGAACATATTTGAGATAAGTAATGGGTTCGCTAAAAAAAAATCATAAAGGAAGATAATATGGGTTCAAGTGGTTATGGAACAGAAATGCAACTTCTTGCCCAACAACCGCCAATAAGTAGAAAATAAAGAGGAAATACAAAAATATGTTACCAAAACCTTATATTAAACAATGGAGTTTGTGCCCAAATTATCTGTATATAGTTGACATGCCTCATCTAGGTGGCTCATGACAGATTTGCAGTTCTTCATGCACTGTCCACAAGTCAAAAATACAAACAAAGATTCATTGAGGCAAACCTCAAACACCCAACTCAACCGCCCACACCCTCACCCAAAAGATTAAAAAAGAACTTTGTAAATATTTAAAAAGTAGAGCATAATCAACTTGTTGTGGAATGATCCTTAATAAAGAAATTAAGATTAGATACCAATGTAAAAAGTGACACATGCAGTCGTTAACATATAAATATTACTATGCCATGTTCAGACACATAATCATTTATAATCTGACTCTTTTTGTCCTAATATTCCATTTACTACATCTCAACGTCAAAGAAATGGTATGTGACATTTACCAGCAGTTCAGAGAAAATGATAAGGCAAAAGCAACCTAGGTTATGGGACATATGTAAAAAAAAGCCTTCTAAAGAATCAAGAAAATTATGGTAAAAGATAAAAAATAGTATCATATCAAAGAATTTTCAGGTCGTATACTTACTATATCCACCAACACATTAATTATAGTAGGATTGTCAGAATGTATAACGGAAAGAATAGTTGGACGATTTGTTGAAGGAAGCATGTAGTTTGGAATGTTCAACCTGCATATATAAACTCACGATATCAATGGAGAGACTTTTTTTCCTAATCACAAACAAAAACCAGCATGCTGCACCAAAAGGTACAATACACCTGAGTAAAGAGTGATGGGTGGAGTAGGTCTTACCGTGGTCTGGAAAAATCATATATAATGATCTGAAGGTTTGCATAGTTTGCTTCTCTTGCACAATCTCGTAAAAGAAGTGAATCTCTATGATCGGTAACTATAAAAGCATCTAGTAACCGCCCAACAGCACAATCAACTGCTAGGGCCCAGATGTCACCACTGACCAATGTCTGTCTCATAAAAACATAATTTTGTTGGTCTGAGAAATTATGATGGGTTAAAAGCAGCAAAAGTTGTGGTATTGAAAGTGCATGTGCGGAACTGCAGATACACAACAAAATTGCAGAATCTTCTCAACATACATCTACATGAGATGCATGCCGTACACTTGAACTATGGGTGAAATTCATCTTGCATAATTCACCATTACAAAGAACATGTGCTTCCTAAGAAATACAAACCCAATTTAATATGTCCAACCATTCCATCTACAAGCAGCTCAGAGGCAAATCTAAATGCAGTTGTTTATATAAACATGTATATGTACGTAATCAAATTGTGTGATTGAGAAGAAATTGCATTTATGGCTAATAAAGCACGCTCAAAATGGATTAAGAGAAGTACTGCAAACCTAGTGACAGATTTCCCTTATTCAATAATTTTCCGATTACTTCAGAATACATTTTAATAAAACTTCTTCTCTCTGAACTATCCTGAGTGAAAAAACCATACTTTCTTGAATTTCTAGCAACCCCACAAATAATTCATAATCTTCGCAAATTTTTCATGATTTTTTCTGAAACTTGTTATGAGTTTATCCATTTTAATTTTTTACTCATTCGTTCTTTCACTTAATAATCTTTGAAATGCATTCAAAAGTTTTAAAAATTTCTGATCTGAGCAAAATTATCAAAATGGCCACATTCATTAATATTGTAACAAACAATCAATGACAGTAGCAACATGGTATACTAATTTCTTCCCCCGATGATTGCAAATGAATGAACATAATGTTTCAGAAACTTAATCACATGATTTTGAAGATGATACAATTATAAAGCATGGATGTGGAGTTTAATCTGGAAGACAAGAATGGAGTTTGTCTTTCATTTACAATTGTGAAGCAGCAAAAACAAGCCTAGAAACATATAAAAGACACACTAACTGTCGATATACAAAATCTAGAACTAGATTGACCTTTTCCAGGATCAAGCACTGGTTAGTTGCTTGCTTGAGATTGAAACTGTAACAAAGTTAAGAAATGTTAAGAGTATCAATTATTACATTTAGTCAAACCAAAACATTGGGTGTACTTCCCTATTATATAACATTTGGTGTATCCTGCACATCATGAATATCCAGGTCCAACTAGAAACAACAAGTAGACACATGACTTTTGTACTCGCCAAACAACTCATTTGCATGGAAATTGTATAGAATCCAGTAAACCCTGAGAAAACAACTACATCTTATACAAGAGCTTCTCATACTAGAACAAGAAGAAATTTACGGCATGGTAAAAAGTAAATCTGCAAGTAGAAATGATCACAGATGAGGAATCTACAAAATTACATCTAGAAAGTAACGGCAAAAAGGTTAATAATATTGATGCACTTCATATACGCCTTTGTATTAGGACATCAATGTATTACACAAGCTATCTCTATAGAAGCATGTATTAGGACACCAATGCCAACAACAAGATGTCAACACCAGACAACCTCGTAGTGTTCATATTATTGTTGCACTGGTCTAATAGTCCCCACAGGCAACCAATTGACTATATACTGCTCACTGTTTTTCCAAAAGACATGAAGCTCACCCTAAATAACAACAGATTAATTAGAGAGTATCCATGAATCATGCCGCCTACACAATTACACTGGGACTATATTAGATGCAATAATAAAGAAAAGAAATGGAAGAGAGGTGCAGCATCGGTAATGGAAAAGTCAACAAATTGGCAAGCATCGTTAAAAGTACAGGTAGGGTATGGGCCACTATGGTATAGATGCTATAGCATCATACTGATACATGGCCCGCCTCCAAGTGCTGGCACAACAAAAATTGGGCTACTGCACGTGTATCATTATAGTACGGGGATGAGGGGTTTACCAGTACAACTAACATAGCTGGTAAAAACCAGTCGACACCTGCATTTAAAAACCTTGGTGGAAAGCAAATTAAACAAATTACAACCTAAATATGGACAAAAAAAGAAGATATCAGAAACCGTAATAAGTAGAGACACCAGGAAAAGTCAAAGTATCAAACTAATATCATTTTGAATTCTTATGTTAAGCATCTTTGTAAGTTGCAAGTGTTTTTTGTTGTAAAAGCATCTGTTTTATATTATTTAAATGAGTATTTGTGCATGAGTTCAGAAAGCTAATACCAAATTCTGCTGAAAAAGCTATCGCACAAAACCAACATATGCAAGCACAAGCATTAAAAAATAAAAACAACATGCAGCTAATATTTTATGTACCACATGAGCTCCAATTGGACCGATAGGAGGGCTTTTAAATTTTCTGTGGTGTCTTTCAATAACCTGTAAGAGATTCAGAACTCTTCCTCCTCCAAAGGCTGTTACCTACATGAAAAACTGCCATATTGATAGACAAAGTCGTAGCATATCTCAGATACACATAAAAAATGCACATGCATGCATAAAGACGCACTTCAAGACAAGTGAAAATTAGCTAAGCAAATCTCTAGGATGGAACAGTAGAATGGTCAAATAATCAGTCAAATAGACCTTGTTCATTCGGTGTTGCTGAAACTCATTCATCTGTGAGCATAAATCACGATATCTTCTTTCATTTTCTTCAATCTGCAAATATGAACTTATTACAATCTCTAGTACAACAAATATGATCCATGTAAAAGTTGAGCAGTCATCAAAACTTAAAAGAAAATGGCTTTATAACACAGGATAATAAGAGTACAGATGATTTTCCATTTACACCCAACACTAAAAATAAATGAGAAAAATTATCACAGTATGACACTATACATTAAACATATATAACATAAAATAGGGGGGAAAAGATTGTAGATAATTCCTCTTGCAAATTTGTCTGTGCAGGTACCCTCTTCAAAAGAATCACAGCCCAAACAAGGGCACCATGCATACAGAATTCCTCATATTACACCTGAAACTAGATAGGAAAAGTGCTCCCTGAAAATGCTTGCAAACAAATGCACGGAGACCACATCATATCTGAATGTTGGTTCAACTAAACCACTCACAAAGTGATACAAATAATTAAACAAAATCAAGATTAGCTCTTATGTCTGAAAAGGTCAACTTCCCTTCAATTTAAAATCTAGACAAATGGGTATATGGCACTATTTCCTATCATAACATCTTTTTAGGGGCATTTTTGAAATCCTAAAGTTTAGCGCCCACTTTTGCATGTTCCTAAGAGGAGTCTTCCTGTAAAAAGGATTTGAACTTATCACAATAAAAAGAATACATTCCTTAATACTCATCTGGTGAACTTTAGAATATATGCATATTCACAGCATATTGTTGCTGACCAGCAGGTAGCTAACAATATCCAAATAACAATTTCTTAAACTGTATTTAATTCTCAACAGGGTTTAGCATCCATCAAGTTCAAGTAATTCATATCTAAACAAACATCATATAAATCTCCAAGGAAATCTGTTCAAAAAAAATTACAACTAAACAAGAAGAAATTCATACATGCAAATATATTTACTCACACTTAGGCTCAACTTCCAAAAAAAAATCTGAAAAATGGCTTAATAAATCTAAAGTTTCCGAAAAAATGAAGTTTGGAAGTATTCTATACTGTAACTTGCTTGTGATATCGGAAGCAAGTAATTTTTCCCGTCACAAATGCAGCCTGCTAATTAGGAGGTCAAAAAGATTGCTAATGACCTGTCCAAAATGCTTGGCAAAAGTGACTACAAATGCAGGATAAGTTACACACACTCAAGTTATTTACTTTAAAGGCATGGATAACAGTATTACACAGTTCCAATTTTCCAAATTTTACAGGTGGAAGATATCTTGAACTAGTGTTGGTGATGTACAATCAGGATCATTCAAGTAGAACACAGAGTGTTGGGTTGGAATTTTATGGGCTAGACAAAAAGTTTTGACCAATATTTCTAGGCTACTCGTGGCTGCGTCTGATCAGGTCATCCAATGTCGCATCTGACCCAGCTAGCAGCTAGATCTCATATCGACACACATACTCAATCCACAAGTTCATATTTCAGATCTAAGCTTGAGCCCAAATTGGATCAGATCAAATTTGGCACAGCCCACCCCATGCACAGGTTTGTGTCGGTTTAGAAGTGGATCAGATCTGGGTCTCCCCGACCCACCAGCATATGACTTAACCTAATATCTATATAATGCTTAATGGAAGCTAGAACTAAGTGGTGTTAATTTGCCAACAATACGCAGTTACCAAGTTCTGACATTTTTTACAACGCAGTAGATGATTCAAAAGTTCATACACTTGGATTAATATGATCCGAATGACAAATTTTCATACATAAAATGATAAGTAGACACAGTTGGTTATATTCGTGAGCAAAGAAATCCTTCAAATATTTTGAAAACATATAAAACCAAGGTTTGCCGTATTAGTACCGGACCCCATACTAGTGCCACACTATCATAGTGTCGGTACGGTACGGTATGCAGTACGCCACCAGTACCGCATCAATATGGTACGGTACGCCCAGTACCGTCTGGTTCGGTATGGTACAGCATACCATGTATAAAACTAAAAACATCATAATACTCATTTCATTTTTCCAGCAGCTTGCAAAAAAACTTTTAGTTTGAAACCGAAGTAAACCTAAACAGTTTCAAGTACTACAACAAGCACTTGAGACGTTGCACACTGGATCACTCATTCAAAAGAGGGTAAACCAGCTGACTTAAGTGCTCACTCCCAAACCATTTGTCAGAGACAGCAGGCATTTATTATTAAAACATGACCTGGTCACTTGGAACAAAATGCTCAGAAAAATCAGTATTAATAGCTTCAATTTAAGCACATCAACTGAAAGGAGTCATGAAATACTTGATTTTAAGAGTCCTAAACCTCAAGTTTTTGTTCTGCAAAAATCACCCAAGATGAGGAGAAGAATAATAGCTTTCAAACAGAGCACCAGAAGTGAATCAAAGAAAAAATTGACCATAACTGAAACAATAAAAAACATATCATCATGCAAAGGAAAAAACCTATAATGTCAGGAAGATGCTAATCTCTGGGATAAATGATATCAGCACAATAGCTACTTACAAAAAAATTTCACAAACTGGAAATACACATGCCGAAAACCAGCAAATATTCATATAAAGCTTGTTGAGGATAGACAATTCAAGAACTTGAAACATGAATGGTGAATTACATGGAGCAATTTTCAATAAAGTTAATATTAACATTCCAAATTTGCAGAAAAATTATCCCAGTAAAATGACAGAAGGCTGGAGAATTATGCACTAATAATTACAAAGACAAGATGGTATCTGAGCAAGAGTCTTGCCTCTTTAGACATATCATTAGTAGCATTTTTAGCTGCCGATAACTTTTCTGATAGTGAATGTTCTTCCTCCTGCAACCTGAAATAAATTACAAGAAAACTGAGCTAAAACAGCAAAAATGATACATAACCGCATTAAAAGTCGAAATGCAAAACAGAATGTGGAAAGAAATTTGGTAACCTTGCAACACTTCTACAAGCTACATCAACATCATCCTGCAGTTTCTTCATTCGTTCCTCAATCTCAGATTCTTCAGCCTTCAGTTTAAAAGGTAGATACATAAGAGAGGAAATCATACAGCATGACGTACAAAAAAAAATCTGAACTAATTAATAATTACATAGTTCTGAGTTCTGGCATAACAGATGACTAAAGAGCGGGTGTAAGATAATCAAACTGCAACTTATTTTTCCATCAGAAATAGCAATACATATAACACATTGTACTACAATTGTTTCACATTACATAGAGTGCCTCCCTGCAACATTTAAGGAACTTTCATTGACCATAGCTGATGAGCACTAGATCAACTAATATCATAATCTATTTTCGTGGGGCATTTATACCTAAAGTGTCGCCTTAAAAGGAGTTGCTTAATATTTTGCCAAAATTCAAGTGCTCTCCTTTGCAGACAGTCCTAAACTTATGCCTTCCTTATCTCCTCTGGCATCACGGAGTACATACCAACCCCCGCCTATGTGACTTCAGTACTAATTCTTCCTCCCATGGACCCAATTGCCCCTTCTTCTACGTGCTAACTTATAATCAGCTGCTCAGTATTGGTCAACTCTCATCAACTTATAGTGCTTTCAAAATACTCTTTTACTCCCAACATCCATCAAAAGACTCAACAAATCCCTCTACTGCATACAGCCCATCATTAATCTAAGCTTGAACATAATACACCGTTACTCATTCTAAGCTTGCAGCCATCCAGGTTTGTTATAAGACATCACACTATCAAAGAGTCATCCAACAATTAGAGTAACATGCTGGATCAAAAGATTCAAGCTCTCACACAGATGCATATCTAGTCCTCTCTCTAACTCCTGAGCTGGTCACCATCATCTATAAATGGATCTACAAAGTAAAAGCAAGATTCATTTGTTCAATCAACAGCTGCAAAGCAAGTTCACCGCACTAGAATTCGCTTGGTAAATTTTGTCCTCCAATTACTATCACAACTGTTAATGCCTGGTCTACAACTGCCCTCCGGCCACTTCTCCCAATTTTGACAACATCCACCAAGCTTTTCACAAACTTAAACCATTTGTGCTTCATTTGAGAATTCTTTTATATACTTGCCTTTTCAAAACTATGCTCTCTTACATGATGGTTCCTCTTTTTTTTATTGAGAAAGAATGAGGAGGCCCTGGACCAGCTAACATGATGTTTCCCATTATATCACATCTGACAATGGTGTGATCAAAAACAGAAATTATGTGTCCAACACTCTTCGCATGAATATCCAACGCCGTGTCAAATTACTCAAAAATTCAAAATAATAAGAGTTATCTCGACATCAACAATATGAGGAATAGTAAAAAGAGTTAATAGCCTAAAGGCGCTCTTATCGCAAACTTATTATTCTTGGTTAACAAAAGTTATGTCAGTAGAAGCACCTACAGAAATCCCACTCATGCTCCCACAAAAGGTAGAATGAAAAGACTAAATCCAACTCAACAAGAACAGAAAATGGAGCCTTCTTCTGCAACATAGAAAAATATGCTAGTAATGTATATAGGATAAATAGTTGATATCAGCATTTTAAGTATCCAACCATACTGTGCAATGCAAGGCATACCACACTGAACTGATATAGTACAGTACTAGTGCAGGGGCTCGATATGCCCCTGTACAGAGACATGGTATGAGTACTATGACTCCAACAGTGTACCATGAATCACTGGAGGTGCATTGTGCTGTATTGCACTTGTAAGGTCCCAGTACAGAGCCCTTCGTTGGCGTAAGCAACATCATCCTAACACTTTAAAAATATCTTAAATTAGTATTTGAATTTTTTTCTGTTATGAGCTGAAAAGGTTTCTCCCTTTGCAACATTCTGCAGCTTGAAGTTGCCCTCTCAAAAGAGCTTGTTATCACAATATAGATACATCTCCAACCTGACAAACCGCGTATGTAATGCATTCCAACCACGATACAAACCTACAACCATTATTGCTGAGCCAACTCCAGGCCCCATTATATATCATCAACTTAAGTATGATCCATTTGTTTGGCCATCTCTAGGCCAAAAATTGCACATGTCATTTGTCCAATGAACTACTTGTTAAGCGTTTCTATCAAGGATTGCCGAACCTGTACTGGGTGCCGTACCGGTCGGCGCCCAGTCCGGTTCGGTACCCGGCCTATACCGAGAGAAAACCAGCTAGAGCCGGAGAAGACGAAGAGAAAGAGAGTGAGCGGGGGAGAAAGGGAGGAGTGCCGCAGATGCCTGCGCTCCGCTGCGGGCGGGGGGCGAAGGCCGAGGCAGCGGCTCTCCACAGGCGTCCGCAGCGCTCCTCTCTCCCTCCCCCACTCGCTCTCTCTTTCTCTTCGTCTTCTCCGGCTCCAGTAGCGAACCGGTTTCAAAGCCAGAACCGTACTGGTAGACTACCGATACGGATCGGAACGAGCGGAACCGTCCGGTTTAGGACGGTTTCGTATTCCTTGGTTTCTATCTCTTTTCTAATATGCGACAAGCAAAGTCTTTGATAAGTTGTCAATATGTGACTCTTGTAAAACCTTCACCTGCTCCCTTGTTTCTCACTTTGCCTGAGCTACAAATGATCACCATGGTTGAGTAGGCAAGCAACACTAACACCTACTGCTCCACCCTATGCATCTTCATCATAGAACAACTCAGCTCAAGAAGAATATATAACAAGATATTGAACCCAGCACTTAGGCCACGTATTTTCTAGATGACCCTTATGATTAGTTTACTTGGCTTTGCTACCTTCCCTCTAATCTAAAGCATAACAGTCAGCAATCCCCCACTCGTTTGAGATTGCAAGAGCTATATGGATTGTTCGCTCAGGAAACTCATGTATGCACACACACGCATCATGATTCATTTCCGCTTTAAATGAAAATGCTATAAATGTCTTACTTCCCAGCACAATATCCAATTTACTAAGTACATTTTGATTCGTTCATGAAGACTTGTGCTGCCACATGCTTACAATTTTCACTATACTCCCCTTTGTCTATGAAATTTCAATAGTTGGGAAAATGATTGTAGATCCATATAACATATATAGCATTATATAAAGAATGCGAATGAACTTTGTATCTTATATACCACACCTGTAAGCGGTCATTCTCCTATTTTGCTTGTATATGGTACATTAATGGTCTGTAATACTGAACCAATGCACCGATAATTTTAAATAAAATCACTTGTTATGTTACCCAACAATATCAAGCGACAGTTTTAAATGCTAGGCAACAGTTGAGTCCATTAGCCATTCACACAACATCCATTAGCTGTTTAAACACCATTTAACTGGGTAAGCAGCAGTGATGGTTCAAGGTACAATTTAGTCAAATTAGATTCAAATATTTCATTCTGCACTTAATGAATTAGGTGTATAGATTTTTAAATGTTACAAAATATAACATAAATAAGGGACACAAGCACAGAGAAAGATTGTATAACATAAGCAAGGAAAGAGATCCTGGACAACCTCAACAGCATTTTTGTTTTTTAAAATTCATGCCTAACCACCCTAAGAAAGCTAAGCGGTCACAATTGTGTTATAAGGCTTCAGAGATAAGCAAAACAGAATGAGCTACAAGTCATCGCATATAAGACTACCTATCCATTCAAAATCTTCCTAAAACAAGAACCACCAGTGGACTCAAAAAGATATTGACTAAATCAAGGTTTTCAGTACCAGTTATGATAGTCATATCGGTAAGTAACTGGTACAGTGTCAATACTGTCCGGTTCTTGATACTGAGACTTGGTGGGGTTTTTTTTCTTTTCACAGGGGAGGGGGGTCATACTGAGTATCGATTCCCCAAAGGTACCAAGTTGGTACACCCAGTACAGAGTGATATGGTCCGATACCAAACACCATGCTTATAACCGCTAAATGTCTAAGAGAACAGAAATACAAACCTGTGTATTTCTCATATGTTGCTCATGAATATCATGAATTTGCTGCTCAAGCAACTTCACACGCTTGCTCATTTTCTTCGTAAAGTTAATTTCACGAGAATGCACCTCTTCGAGTTCAAGCCTCTCCTTTGTAGCCTAAGAAAAATACAACATCATTAAGACTGATCACTAGAGATAACCAAGGTTATACTTGACATTAAGGGAAATAACTACCTCCAATGCACAAATATATATAGGGTGCCAAAAAAAAAGCCATGAAGTTAAAAGAAAAAAGCCCATGTCAATTAAACTTGACATATATAAGATGATTATTACAATTCAAACTAAATTTTTATAGCATATTGAAATTAACTAAACCAGCTTGAATAATTAATCCAAACCATAAATCAAGTTCCATAGCCATGACTTAATACAAACAAAGTAACCTGACCAACTAAAAGAAAATCAATTTAACACAAAAAATTTTGTTATATCTGATTTACTAACAATGCAGTAGAAACTGAAAACAATCTGCTGACACCATAATCCCATGATATTAGATGGAAATATGTCTTGCACAACTTGAGTTTCATGGAGGACAGCATTCAGATGATCAATTTTATTTGGCTTTCCCAGACTTCAGAAATGTCTGATAAATGCATAGAAGAAAGTAAGCAAAATGACAAAAATCACGAAAAAAAAAGAGAAACAGTTGAGTATTTTATATTTTTATCAAAAGACCATACTTAAATTGGTCTTTTCGGTTGTCTCAATATCTTGAATACAGTTTCCCAATAGTTCCCTTTATAAATAGATCTTTCTCCATAACCTGCCTTCCCTGCTTCCAACTTCCTAGTATTATTTTCTGCATTGATGACAGTGCTAGCAAAGAGTTTGTTTAGTGAACAGTACCTGACCAGCAATGACCGAGTGCTGGTCTATGGTATACAGGACCATATATACGTACAATGTCAACATATAATGTGAAGAGCATAGATTGCATTCAGTATAATATATGCATCAACCTATATGGCTACATATCAGTAGCCCATACTGGTAGAGATTTAAACTTGTACCACATGTTCAACTTTTAGTCCACAAACAGTAGCCTCAGACAACCTCATTTTTGTTAGAGAAGGTTTGTAATCTTTATGCCATTTGCTTTGTTTAACCTTTTTTAACAGTTCAGAGACAGCTGACTGGATGTGAAAATAAGGCGCAAAAGTTTGGTATTTATTTCACAAACGGTTCATTGTCCTTTATACTTAAAATATCAAAGTTACCAGGCTTCCCATAATCATGACCACCTAGCCTTTTCCCAATTATTTGGTCACATTTTATGAATCCTCATTTGCCAAGTACTCCTATTTACAGCTACATCTGATTTTCATTCCAAGTTTCTCTATATCCTTCCTCACAACCTCCATCCATATTACCTTAGGTCTTCCCCTCTCTTTCTTACCACCTTCAGCACAAACCAAAGTACCTCTCTACACTATAGCATCCCCATCGTTGTACATGTTATTACCATCTCAATCAATTTTCCATCACTTTGTCCTTCATTTGTGCAACTCCTATAATTCCTCTACTATATTCATTTCTTACTTTATCCTTTCCAGTTTTTCTATCAATTGTTTTAGTAAAAGGTGGCCTCCATTGTTGATCTTTTGGACATAAATCCAAATTGGTTATCTAAAACAATTTTTATTTCTCTTGATCTTTGTTCATTTACCCTTTCCCATAATTTTATAGGATGATTCATAAGTTTAATTCTCTGATAATTAGAATAATTTTGAACATTACTTTTATTCTCATAGATAGGTACCTACAATACTTATCCTTTTATTGTCATAGATAGGTACCTACAATACTTATCCTCCAATCAACTGGCACTTTCTTAGTTTATAAGATTTCATTAAATAAGTTCATAAGCCAATTTAACTCATTATCTCTCATATTTCTAAATCTTGCCCCTGTTGCCTTACCTTTTGCATTCCTTTCAAAACTATCTCCACTTAGTTTTTATGAATTGAATGAATAAAACCTTGACTCCTTCCTAATCTTACTTCTTCAACGAAAATTTCTTTAGCAGAATCCTTATTTAACAATTTCTTAAAGTAATAGCTTTATCTTTTTTAAATTGCCTTATCTTTCACTAATATCCCATTATTCTTGCTTTTAATGCAATTGAGTTGATCAATGTCTTTAGATTTCCTCTCTAGCTTTACCTATTCTATAACTTTTAATTTCAATTTTTTTTTGAAGCTAACCTATCATATGAAGTATCATATGCCACATATTTAGCTTTACTGGCATTTTTTTCTTTTTTAGCCTCATATTTAATAAAATTGTCAATATTACCTTTTCATCATTATTTAAAGCAAATCCATTTTATTTTGATTTTTGATTGCTTCTTGTACCTCATTATTTCACTACCAAGTTTCTTTATTTGTATTGCATCATTAGCTTGCACCTGTCGGGAATTTGAAATCAATAGACACAAGTTGTACACATTCTGCCTAATATATGAATGAATAAATATTGATTTGTTTACCTTTTGAGCTTTGATTGTTATGCTTCTAAGCAGCTCAGCTCAGGACATCTTTCATTAAGGTTCTGAATGAAATTTAAGGGTTAAACAAAGATGAACATGACATGATTGAATAAAATGATGCCACCGACATTTGCTCCAACAAATCTAGTTTTAAGAATCTAGACCTTGTCTGCAGAACCTTCTAAATTGGGTACACATCTATGTTGATATTTAAATCCAATCTTCAAGCAGGTTTCAATTGCTTCCTATGCTACTTTTCTACTCGAATGTTTCAGTCACCCCTTATATGTCTACTTCAAAATCTTCTTTTGTTTAGACCCAAATGATCATCAATTTTATAACACAGAGGCACAACATTACAACAGCTAACAATGTTTCTAATATTACTTATAATTCCTAAGCTCTCTCAATCTACAAAACTTTTGAGAACCACAGCACCCGGAATGGGACTCAAAAACAATCTCCACTGAGAAGAAATGATTGTGGAATTGTAACCAAGACACTAGTCATTTTTTCCATCACTGCATCTTTTAACAAGATAAAGATTTAACATGCAAAACAGGTATATGCATGCAAATAATTATTTAAAGGTCAACAAAGTCTACCTCAAAAGCACCATGCAATATAGAATCGAAAAGAAGATTTTCTCTAAAAAAAAGAATAATGTTTAATATTCTAGTAGCATGCACGAGAATATTACTATATAGATTTAAAATTAAGTCATAGGCAAGATTGAAGAGAATAAATGACTAGTTGTCAAAGCTCATTCAAAACATAACCAACAAACAAGCAAAATGATGGATGATATACCAGACAGGCTATAGCAATCCCAAGAAATCAATATAATAAATAAAGGATATCAAATTTTAGTGGATAACTGGTGCAGCACAAAACACCAAACATCAAAAAACTGGTTCAATCAGGCCCTTGCATGTTCCCTGATAGCTGCAGTCAAAGACATAAATCTGACGATGCAACTTATCAAATTTATGAAAAAGTTAATGGGAGCCTTTTATGGAAATTTTTGAAGTGTCCAAATCTGGGAGGAATCTATATTGATTGTAGAGTCCCGATAAGGGCTCAATTAGGAAAAATTATGTTGTCGACTAATTAAATTTGCAAGAACAATAGTTGGCTGGTCTAGAGTTCTAGTATTTCGTTCTGAGGAGTTGTAGTAATTTTGTGGTTACCAGGCCTTCTAAAGGAGTGATATGCTGTCTGGTAGTCTCACAGGAGATTTTCATGCATTAAATCGTAAGGGCCACAGGCCCTGTTTTCCTTTCCCTGTCTCTTCTTTTCTTATTCTTTCCTCCTTTCTATCACTTATTTTACTTCACTTCCCCATCTTCATGACTCTCCTCTTCTCTGTTTTATTTGATCACTTCATAACAGTCTTTAGATCCAGAACTGACTGGATGTTGGTTTTCTGCATTAAAAAAAACAGAAGGTGAGAGGCAGTGCCTTGTTTGCTGCAACTGCGCGTAATAGCCCTTGGATCTGGACTCTTAATCACGGTTCGCCATACTGGTGCTCACCACCCCATACCAAGCATACCATACCATACCATTATAGGTCCAAATCGAGACTAGTACGCTGAACCGACTCCTATACCAAGCATACCTACCAGCATGGCACTGGCACCAGATCCGGTACCGAGATGGCAAACTTTCCTCTTAATAGTGCACTTTTCCCTAAATGCAGCCTCTAATCCTTTGGGACTACATTAGCAACTAGAAGGAAATGTAAGCAACTGAAATGGGTAGTGCATTTATATGTTTAATGAGCTTTAAGCAACCTAAAGCACAACAAGGTAATCTTTTGCATGACAGTCATACCATATTAAAACAAATAAAAAGATATCATCGGTAATCTAAAAGCACCCGCATACCGATGAAAGATTCTGCTCCAATTCTTCCTTCTTTCTCCTTACTTCCGAGGTCTTTTCTGTCAAAAATGCAATCTGGGATTTCTTACCGGTAAGCAAGCCATTCAATTCCTCCACCTTAGCCTGTGAATTAGAACCAAGTTAATGAAATTTAATTAACTATTCTCAGTAGTATTATTTAATTAACTATTCAAGCAATGATAGAAGTTGATGAGCACAGAATATTGCCGAGAACAGGTAATAGTTGGTAGCTCCATGTCTATGATATCTGTTTTACCTTAGCATACTAAGTAACAAGCATACTCAATGATATACTAAATTTACCAAGAAAAGTCACTGTAGAACAGCATAGGCATAGCACATGGCATAAATTGAATTGTAATAACTATTATCATGGCCATCAAGCGTGGTCCCAGATTATTTGGAGACAGCATTATAAGTCCTCTTTTGCCAAGCATTCCTATTTAGGGTTACATGGATGAAATAGCAATATCAAAAAAAATTTTAAAAGAAAGAAATAAGAACAGTAATATTGAATTAACTAAAATAATGCAGAGAATAAGGAACATAAAAACTAGAAAAAAATTATTCACCTGAAAAAAAAAATCTCCCCACAGAAAGAAATCATCAAATTATCAAGTGAACAGACGTAGCTTCATTTGCTTAAGTAATCTTACTTTGTTTAAGTAGATTTCTTCTGATTATCGGAATTTTCTTTTATAATGGCTAAGGAAGGGCTTCATAGTCCATCAAAAGGCTAGTTCTAGTAGAGCAATTATGTCCTTCACAGTATTCGATGGCATTACTCTTAGAGGGCTGATATTTTAAGAGAACATTGCTAGTACAAACTTGAGTTAACCTTATACATTAAGAAACATGAAAAGCCGCTTGTTAGCCGCTGACAACTGACCTTTATATTAGCATAAAAATAATTATTTAAAATTTAAAAATAATCACTAATGATTATCATGGATATTGAATCATTAGAGCATCTCAATTCCCAACCGACATTGTACCAACATGGTATTGGTACAAGTACCAAAACCAGTACTGCGAACTTTGGTTGCAAGACTACCCACCACAACTTGTTCCCTTGTCTTCCCTTTGGAAAACTACCTTTCTTTCTTTTCTCAAAACAAGAAGAAGATTGCTTTGGAGCCCAAACAAGGTATCAACAAAGCTCCACTGCCAGTGTCATAAAAAATATTGGTGTTTTACACTGTAATCGTAATGTACATTGCATTAACCCTTTAAATTGTGAAATGGCTTCTTGGTACGTGGCATACAGGTTTTTTTCCAATTCACCTCATGGGTGGTCCTGTAGCTTTAACCAAGTAGGAATAGGTATTAAAAGGAATACAGCACTCAAGGTGCAGTGAGATGTGAAGTCCCTATAAGTGTGGCCATGCCAGCAGCCCCACACAGGCACTAATATAAAGAGCCACTGTCAGCAGAGGCAAGAAAACAAAACCTCAGGACTCCTCCCTTAGCTTGACCTAAAATACAGCACTTCAATACTATTACTAGGATCAAAAGATTGCAAAAACCTTTCTACTTTTTAGAGAAGCACATATTAACAAAAGCAGTGATCATCCATTCACACTTTATCCAAAAAAAGAAAGACACTAAAACTCTAATCTATGAATACCATGTGAATGAGGAAACTAGGAGAATGATTTCTATATGTAAGATAGAGTACTAGAGCTTGTGGTTCAACAATGGTACAACTTCCATTCATCATCACACACTTTCATTTCGAGAAGACAATGTTAACTAAGAATATTGCATCAAAATAGGATACAGCAATAGAACTGAAGAGAACAATTTTTGAAATATATTTATCTTACCACACATTGCTCAATTTTAGCTTGGCAGATGGGAATGCGCTCTTTGAGCACTTCAAGCTTGCCATTTTGTTCCTGAATTTGTCTATCAACATCATATACCCATGACCAGGCAAGTTTTTTCTTCAAATGTTGCACTTCTTGAGCTATTTCTTCTACATGTTCCATGTTCTTAATCTTCTCCTGTAACTCATTAAGTTCTTTAACTTTGGGCATTATTGATTTTTCCAGTTGTTCAACAACTTCAGTCGCAGCACTCAAATTTTCTGTGATACTTTGTAGAAGATCATTTACTTGTTGTAGAAGTGTAGCCTTGAAAAAGAACTGTACAAAAATAAAATTACATACAATGTTTGGAAAAGGCATTAACTATTGAAATAATGAAAAAAAATGGTAGCAATGGATAAACAGTCAGAGGTAAATATTATTTCACAGATGCCAAAAAATACTTGCACACTGCTATAGAATTGATGCATTGGCAACAACATGCCAAAAATGAAGGTACAAAACCAGTAGACTTGAAGGCCACAAATGCGGTCAAAAAAAAAGAAAGAGTTAACAAGATTCACCTTAAATTTGTCTTTATCATTCCCGGAATGCAAAAACTCTCTGCTTTTGTCTTGGCTCATAATGACACATGGATTTTCAACATCAATCTGCAATTTAGCAATATGACATGCAAACATAAAAATTAAATGAGATGTAATAGAGATGTAATTTCCAAATATAATAACTGTTGCCTTGCATAAACCACAATAATAGTTGACCAGCGAATTACCAATATGATAACTGTGAATACTGAATAGAAATGTAATTGCCAAGAGGATGAAAAGAGTTTTAAGCAAAACAATATGAAGTCAGTGCAATATAGATAGGCACTATACAAAATTGCAGACAAAAAAGTTGATTCAATTTAGATGCAGGTCCAAACAACTATTATTGTGGTCCATGCAAGGCAACAGTAACTTCTATTACCCAGAAAAACATTGCTCCCAAAGAAGAAGCAAGAAGACTTCAGTCAGTCTCCAACAAAACTTGGAATTTCTCAAAGGGTTGTAGCCTGATCCTGAACAGAGCACTCACAGAAAAAAAAAGTAATGAGTATCATGCTCCACACTGAAGCTCTGCTCTGGTTGGAAACCATTAAAGGCAAGAAGCTTTAAAGTCAACTTGATAGTGCCATAAAGCTAGACTTTACGGTCACCTGAGGGAAGATCATCACCAGAAAGGACAGCAATATGCTATGATTAACTTGGGTGTAGCAAAGACTTCCACAAGGCATTCTGAAGGCTAGAAAGCTAATTGTGGTCACCAAAAATGATGAACATCAGTGTTTACTACAGTGTGCAACTTTACAAGAATTAAGTGGGTGCATATGAGGGTACGGGGGTGAGTGTGAGGAAGTAGGTAATTTAGAAACACTTGATGGAGCACTTGAAGAAGCAGGTACAGGTTCATGTTTCCATTAAGTTTTTTCAAATGGATACACTACCCTGCTTAGAGCTACAAACGAGTGAAGGAATGGTAGCAATAGTGACAAGGTCTAGAAGTGACAGCCAAGAAACTAATCCACCAGCTATCAGTGGTGATGAGGTATGTGCGGATGGCGAAGATTCAAATGCACCAGCCAGATAGAGGATTGGAATGTGCAGAGGGGAAAGGTGGCCGTTTAGCAGCATCAACCCAAACCCCCCCAACCTTCCTCCTGCTCCTTTATTTCCCATGTAGCCCCAATATCTGGCCGGCACCCCTTTGCATTTGCAGAAGCACAACCAATGCCTGCTGCATTAACACTCAAAGCCAATGGCACTGGGCTTTGCTTCTTTAGCAAGGAAGAGACATAAAGAGCTCTTGGGAGGATTTATGCCAAATCCCATTGGCATAAACATAATGATGCGTGAGAATCAACAAAGCTGATCATCCATAATATTTGAAATGCTTAAGCACTTCGGAGATTTTAACCAAGGGGCATGAACCGGATTAAGAGAATTAAGCAAGGTCTCATGAAAAAAAACAAGGTTCACCAAATATATCAAGAATGTGTAGTTGATCACCATCTATTCATCTTAAAACATGAATTTAATATTTGCAAAACACGAAGTAAATAAGAAATTATATAAATTCCCTTCAACATGGTCCATTACATAACCATTTGATGCAACAGTAATTAAACCTCCAAACAGCGGATTTATAAATTTTTTAGATCACATTCAACAATTTGAGTTATCAATTTGAATTTTCTGTCATGTAATTGGCACAAATATGATATGTCATAAAATCAATCCAAGCAAAATTTTAGCTCATTGACATGTATTAATGCCTGAAAGTAAGTGTTTACACAGAAATATGTAAAGAGGATACAGATGGATTAGTTTTAGTTGTTCATACATTATTTGCACATTTTTAACACACCTTTTACTAGCAAAGTGGACTAGGTGGTGTTTATCATGGTGGCTACCCCTACCAAGCACCTAGGTTGATTTCTTGACATTGCCCAAAGCAGGATTTGCACAAATACTTCGAAATCAAAATTTTGTTCAAAATGAAATGCTCAGAAAATCTACAAATAGTGGCAAAACAACAGTCAGAACATAGTAGGACTCCTGTATTTGGAAAAATTGCGACATGATGGGGGAAGGATTTGGCGAAAGGAAAATCATGCCATGAAAATACATCTTTGTTGGTGGAATTAAATATAGTCTAAGACCGCACCAGATCATAGCAGCCGTTTCAGATCAGATGAAAAATGAAGAAAAAGAAGAAAAAAGTAAAGCGGAGAGAAAGATGACACAGAAGTTGAAGAGGATGATTCGAGGAGAAGACAAAATAAGGATCATGACGATGATGATAACGGCATGAAGAAAAGCAAATACAACAAAGAAATATCACCACCCCCACCTTTGACATAATTAGGGACTCATGCATTTAATAAATTGATGGAAGACAACAAAGAAGCAAAAGCAACAAGAAAAAAATTAAATACAAAACAACCATTGCAGATCAGTTTTTCGGATCACATGGCACCTCTAAGAGCTTAATCAAGGGAAATAAGAACAACATATGGGTAAGGATGACAGCAGGCTTTCCACGTAGTTCAAGGTAAGCACTCTTGAAAAGCATCTTTGATCTATATTGATATTTCCACAAGCATGAAGTATCCTTGGTCTATGCATTTTAAAGAAGGGATTTTTATTTTGTGATCAGGATATGAAAGAAAATTGCAGTTAAATGACTTTTCCACTTTGGAATTTTCTCTGAGACAACTGCGAAAGTTCCGTGGAAAGCAATATATAAACAATTACAAAGACATTGAAGAATGAATGCCGCCATTGAAAGTGGAATTTTCAGGTTATTTGGTCACAAAAAGTACAAGAACCAAAATTGCAGAAATTTAGCAAGACAAACAAGTTAAAAGCAAGAAGAAAAATGTTGCATCTTAAACTCTATTAATCATAGCTCAAATCTTTACAAAATATGTAACTACTAAATTATATATATATACTAAGGAGCAGAGTCGGAGAAACCGGTACCGGGCACCGTACTAATTGTCCGGCGGGACGAGTCGGTACGGGCTCACGCTGTGTCGTGTCGGGCCCGTACCGACATGGTAGAAGAGCCGGGGGAGAGGAAGAACGAGAGAGAAAAAGAAAGAGAGAAAGGGGAGGCCGAAAGAAGTCGGCGGAGGGCCGGAGAGCCGCCACGCAGGGAAGACAAAGGCCGAAGAGCCGCTGCGCGGAGGAGGCGGAGGCCGGAAGAAGGGCCTCTATTTCGAACGAAACATGGGACCGAAGCGAGCCCCTCTTCCGCGGCTCCCTAGGGGTGGCAATCGGATCAGGTCAAACATAAACGGGTCGAGTCACATGAGGTCGAGTCAGAAAATCATAAACCTAAACCCGACCTGTTTAGTAAACAAGTCAGAAATTACAACCTGAACATGTCATGTTTAATAAATAGGTAATCTGACCCGACCCGTTTAACCTGTTTAATAAACAGGTAACCTGTTTGCCCAACCCGACCCGACCTGTTTAACATGTTTAGCCCTATTTATCCTGACCCAACCTGTTTAACCTGTTTGCCCAACCTGACCCGACCTGTTTAATCTATGTTCAAAGCTATTAATATTCAAAATTAATACAAGATTCTATGTTCAAAAAAGAAAAAAAAAGAGAGAGAGAACAAATAGAAGAAAAATGATCACAGAAAATTTCAAAAATAGCCGAAAAACAGAGCCTCCAGGCAGAAGAGCGCGCTGCCCGGTGTTCTCCACCACTAGCCGGCAGCCCTGGCATCGTGGGGCTGGAGCAAGGCCGCCATCCGGTCCGGACGAAGCTAGGTGGCGAGGGAGCGGCTCAGGAGGCGAACCGCGGCGCGGGCGTCAGAGACGGCCTAGAGGAAGGTCTCGACCATGAAAGGGGAGGCGGTCTGGAGCGGGGTTAGCGAGGAGCGGCGGTCGAGGGCGGCCTGCAGGTCGTGGCAGTGGGACTCGAGCCAGCCGAGCTTGCGCTCCAACTCGGCAAGGGAGTGCTTGAGACGGGAGGACTCGAGGAGGGCTTCGTCGCGTTTCCGGGTGGCATGGACTAGCTTCCGGGACAGCTCCGCCGCGGCGAGGCGCCACTCGTCGATGGCGGCGGAGGAGGAGTGGGGGTTGCGGCAAGCGAGGGAGAGGAAGAGGGAGCGAAGGAGGCGGGCTGGGGAGGGGCTGAGGAGACATGTTGCTTGAGACTGTTGATGTCGAGGGGGACGACGGAGATCTTCTCCCAAGTGGAGGGCCGGCAGTTGGTGCAGGACACCAAGAGGTCGTCTCCAGTGACCTCGGCGCCATTGGATCTGGAAGAAGGCTTCTTCGGAGCCATCGATTTGGAGGAGGAGGAGGAAGGGTGGAGGAGGAGGAGGAGGAGGAGGAGAAGGGCAAGAAGAGGAGGAGAGAGTAGCCATGGGGAGGTGGACTTGAGGTCCGAAGGAGAGGAGACTCAGGAGAGGGAGAAGGACATCGAACACTGAGGGAATAGAGGAATAGAGCTCGGCGGCGCCATTTCATAAACCCTGATCCTAAAGGAGAAGTAAATCGGGCTGAGGAGGGGAGTTGGGCCGAGGCGGTGAAATCGGGCCGAGGTGGGGAGTTGAGCCGGCTCTGGGCATTATCTTATGGGTTGTGGCCCTTATCTATCAGCCCAACAGTTAAACAGGTTATACAGGTTAAACGGGTCAGACATCTAAAATCTGTATCCAACCTAATTAATAAACAAGTTAAACGGGTCAACCTGTTTACGACCCGAACATATTTAGGCCAAACCCAAACCTGTTTATGACGGATCGAACACGGGTCATATTTTGCCACCCCTACGGCTCCCTCCTCTGCGGGGCGTCTCCCCGGCCTCAACCTTCCTCTCTCTCCCTCCCTCCCCCGCTCTCTCTCTTTTCCTCTTTTTCCTTCGTCTTCTCCCCTCCAACGCAGGTCTCATTTTCGTCGTCGGAACCGTCTCGCTCTGCGGCCGGTACAGCTCAGGACGCCATGAACCGGACAGTTCCACCGACCTTGCTAAGTAGTTGTTTAGTTGCCAAGGCTTATATATATACTTTTTTGTAAAAGCAGGATATACATATATAAATCTTATAAAAAAACATGTTCTAATGTTGGTTCGCAAATCCTATTTTAATATCTTTTAGTTGTCTGGCTAAATCCTGTCAAAATAGGAATTAGCAACCTCTGATATTAAAATGTTGTTTGGATGTCTATCAGCAGACTATGAAAAATCCAACCCTACCCTCCCTGACCTCTCTTGTCCTGGAAAAAAAAGCCCAAAGTCCAAGCCCCATGGAAATTATTGTCTATTCGTCAGATATAAATCATCTTACCTAAAACCTATCAAGGAAACTTCACACTTCAACAAAGATGAACCCTAAAGAGAAGGCATAAATGCAGTGTTCCCATATTCTCACTCCCCAAATGAACCAGGATAAGTTCTTGAATTTCATATATTTCATTGCGCAATTATACAAAATAAAGCAAGACCTAAGGAGACAAAGGTCGTTCAAGCAAAAAACATAAAACAAATTTGTCCAAAGAAATATATCAACATCACCACATACTTCTGGGATCCCCATCTCTTCTACGACTCCAAAGGCGCACAAAGATCAAAAGAGAAAAGCCCAAAAGCACATTTCTGTGCTCGAAAAAGCAATTATTTCCGATGTCCCAACAGAGAGAGAGAGAGAGAGATAATATGTGAAGATTTAGAAATAAACTGCGAACGCAGTGAATTGCAATAGAAAAGGACTCTGCTGCAAAGTGTTTTCTTTTTCCTTGCAGTATCCTAGATTTTAAAATCTCTAGTGCAAGACTTTTCTTCTCAGATATAGACTTGCTAGATCTTGCAGCTGGAGTTAATCTTGTATCATTGTATGGTTGCTGGCATTTGGAGCACATGAAAAGGGATGACTGAATCCTCCTGTAGAAGTTCCATGGGGGTGAGGGAGGGGAAAGAATGGATTTCAGAGGGGAAAGAAACATAGGCCAGAGAAATATACAAGTGGGATTATGTTTCCAAAAAATAAATATCATATGAATTTCCATAAAGCGCATATTCCGATGTTTACTATGATTGTCTAAGCAAAAAACTTGTTTTCAATTCTCAACCAAACACCGATTTCGAGCAAAAGCCACTTCATTGCCTGTGTGTGTATTAGTTCTAGAAAACTGGATTGCCAAAAGTGTTTAAATGATAAAAATTATACAAAACCATAATGAATGTAATCTGCATTACAGGATATTATAGGTTGTGCCAATAGAAATCAAGCAATAATGAACCCAATATGTAATGGTCAATAGAGGAAGAGAAAGGAAGCCAGAAAAGTGTGAAGACTAGTCATTAAACTAAAACAAAAGAGAGGAATAAAAAAGCCAAGCAGCTGAGCATGGATCTGAAAAGGCATTTTCGTTACCCGAAATGGGGAACTGGCTTTTCAGTTATTCTTCAATATCCTGCTACACAACTACGAGAACCCTTATGGGTGGGTGTTTAGTCCCACATCGGTTGTGCGCTTGGACGATCTAAAATGGCTAAGGAATCTAAAAAATACCTTCTGAATAGCTTTTTAGATGGGGTCCTGCATCATTACAAATGGTATCTGAGCAGACCCGACCCATGGTCCACGTGGACTGGGGACACTGTAATACAGGCCCATATGAAGCTGAGCACAGGATGATCGTAGTGTTTTTGATCAAATTTGATGGAATTTGGACCTTTAGCCTGACGAGGTCATCAAGGATTAAATGGGGGGAGTGTATGAAGACCCGTGCAGGTGTGTGCTTTGTCTCACATCATTTATACACTGGGTAGACCTTGGGTACTTATATGGGGCCAAAGAATCCAAATAACACCTTCTAGCTAGCCATTTTGGGTTAGTTCCTAAGTCGTTACAACAACCACAGTAGTTTGGTATTTGAAAGATATGGCTCAAACATCAACATGGAAACCAACTCCACCATCCCACCCTTCAATTTTATTTTAACCCCTGACCTAGTCATCCCTCCCTCTCATGTCAGACAGCTTGAAAAATAAATAAAAAATAAAAAGATTTTTGAAAGACAAGATGGTTCTTTACATGAGTGTTTATACCATTTTTACATGCATAGCATGTGCATGACACTAGCTGTTAGAATGCAAGCACATTAGCAAAAAGAAATCATTAAGAAAAAAAACTATAGATAAAATTAAGGCTGGTGAAAATATCAAGTATTTGCGCTCACATTAAAATGCTCCACTAGTTCATCTAGTTCACCTTTCCGATAGGCAACCTTTTTTCCTGTTCAAGGCACAAAGTCAACAAATGTCTAAATTGAAAAGAGAAAAAATTATGAATTGGATTTGCATGGAAAAAAATGTTAGCAAGAACAACAACTTATGAATACGAAAAATTCAAAACAGTTAATTCTGTTCAAGTTTTTAATTTTCCAACTGAAAAATCACTGGCAGCAAACAAATCATCAACCTCCAACTTGAAACAACCATTACTTTATCTCATAAACCCACCCACACATACACAGGTAATGTGTAAGATATCACAAAAGGAAAAGTTTATAATAATGGCACACTTAGATTTATGTGATAAATAATGACAGTAAATTTTATGAAGGAAGTTTATATTATACAACTGAAATGCATTAGATAAAAAATATATCATCCACAGACATGAGAAAGCAAGTAATTAAGTACGAATAGAAAGATCTTTGTACAAAGACTGAATTAATTCACTGCCAAAAGCCCAACATGTGAAAGTAATTAGGACAAAAAAATGGAAGAAGAATGACTCTAACAACCAATAAGCATGATCAATATAAGCAGCCACTTTTGAATGCACCCCACCATGAAAATCTTGCAAAACATAAGACCTAGCACCATAGATGTGGCATAGATTAATTTAAGAACAAATCATCTTTCCAACCAATAAATGAAATGGCTACCTCACATGCTTAAAATGTTAGCACCCATCACTACTCAAGTCGGAGTTTCCTTGCAGTCATAACAAATAATTGAAAAGAAAAGACCATCCACAGAAGATCATAATTCATTCAAAGTAGTTCACTAAGCAATCTTACCCAAGCTCATGATGAAATTTTTCATCTTTCAGAGGAGTCCCAGTCTTTCAATCTCCATTTGATGAGAAATTACGATATCAAGCTAATGAGAAACTCCAAGAGTATTGCCACCATTAAAGGGCCCGAAACACAATTAAACTCCAAGAATTATTTGATGTCTATAATTGGATATTAGTGATAGATTTTGAATATTAGAAGTGGACACTTCGCAAGGTCCAAAAACCTCAATTTGAAGTCTCAAGAACATAGACTAGTCCTCAATTGTTGAAGCCAAGTCAAAGTAGCAGATAGAAAGCTTAGGTTTCAACACTATCCCCGTTCATCTCAAAAATGAATCTGATGGACACCAACAAGCATGGAATTAGAAACCATGGAAACAAGAAGGTACCATCGATAACATAAAGTTCCAACATGAAACCAGCATCCCTTGGCAGCCCACCACTCCAGAATTGTATTTTGGGGGATGTCCGATCGTGTGCCGCAGGCATTGGATCGTGTTTTGTATTATGATTGTTCTGGGCCTTCTCACGGCCGAGTGTAGTGAGTTCTCGGTTTACCAAAAACAAAACGGGCATTGATAGGGGTGACAAAATGCCGAAACCATCCATACCAGTACGTATCAGTCGTACCGGTGCGTGGCAGTCTGCATGGTGCATGCTGACAATACCATACCAACCATACCAGTCAGAACCAATGGTTCTTATTCTTTCTAATGCTGTCGGATACAATATGTACCACCAATACCACACCATTATATAACAAAATATGGGGCTTGTAAGCGAGATTTAAAACCTTGGCTGTCAATTTGGCTGAATGGCTGAATGCCCTCCATCTCCGAGTTTCTTTCATTAAAAAAAGACTATAATCCCATAATTACATCCTGATTATTTGCTCCTACTAATTACAGCACCTCTGAATAAGGAAGGTATTTACAATAGTTTTCCTCCAAAACCTGTACAGCAAATGTAGTAATATGTACAGCTATTTCTTTGCAAGAATAGGCTGTTATACGGGCTGTATGCAGGCTGCTAACTTAAGGCAGCCTATTTTTTCCAGATTCTCCAATATTTGAAAAGAGTTGACTATTTTGAAATTCTTGGAAGTCTCGATTCCCATCAATAAATCATGATTATCATGACTCCATGTTTTAATAGGATTCTTGTTCTGGTCCAAACCTTAAGGATTTTGTTGCCTATTAATAATTGGTAAACTAAAATATTAAGCAAACCAACCAAAGTTATTTCCCACAAAAAGCAAGTCCCATTAGAAGACTTCCATCCAACAGGTGACAAGACAAATTAAAAGAATGCTATAAGCAAGAGGATGTGGTTGCAGCTGGAATCTTAAAAAAAAAAAAAAACTTTTCTTATTTCTTTTACCGCCACCCTAACCAACCTGCCACCGGCCTTTGGTTTTCTTGCTATAGCCAAAAAGCAACAAATAGTAATGGCTTCTCTCTCATCCTATTTTTCTTGTGTTTGGGAGATAGTTATTTGTTTGTCATGTGTTGATGAAGACTATGGAGGGTTCCATAGAATTCATTTTGATATCAGAACACTTATCCATTTTCTAGGAAATAACATTTTTATTTTCATCAAATATAAGTATAGCAGTTTGAAATTATGGATACAATCGTTTTCAATCAGGCATGTGAGTTATGCACTTATTGTTCTGAAGGTAGACTAAGATACAACAACCTTTTTTAAGATTTAATTGCTATAGGGTGCCCACTTTCTTGTTAATTAACTTGTTCAATTGCAAAACTTCGACACATGAAGGATTAACTTCTTTGCATAAATTTTGTCTAGTTGACATTATTAACTTGTAAAAGATATATTTTGAACATTTTGATTGAAAAACATTTTGATAAATAATGCCCCCAAGAAAATCCTGGCTCAGCCGCTACTGAAATATAAAGTGAAATCTTGCAAAAGAGAGAAGTGCCAATATGCTACCAGGGGTGCATGATGGACCTGATAATATGCACAATATAAGCTAGCCAACAATTATTCATTTAAAACCTCACTCGAAAGTAAAATAGTTACCACAATCCAAAGTCAAGATTAATGCAGAGATAAGCAAAACGTGTAGCAAAGCCCAAAAGGAAACAATAGAAAATTAATAAATAAAAATATAGCCCAGAAATAACAATCCTATCATTACATTTTGTTGTTGGTAGACCGACATGGGACTTAAATTTTTGTTGAAACTAATTAAGATGTTATAGAATCATGTTAGAATTTTCTGTAATGTCATCGACGTAGTTTAAGTGAATATTGAAATTTTTAGCTCTAGTCCTTCCCTTACTTTCTAACATAAGAGGAGTTACAACTAGCCGGTATTCTAGTTATTAAAATTGCTCCAGCAAGGGGCATTAGATATATTAAAGATAAAAATTAGAACATATAGAAGTGTTGGGCTTTCTGCACAAAAGTTTGTCTACCAACTCACAAATATTTCAGGACACTATGGTATTGAGTTTCAAACTGTAGTTGTTGAGAGTTCTTAATTTCAGTATAAGGATGGGTTTCATCATTAAGGCTCGAAAGCGAGAAAAAAAAATTCCCTTCAATGGAAAGGAAAAGAAAACAAAACAAAAATGAGGATTATCTAAATTTTGTTTGTATTAAAAAAAGAAAAATTTATTGTTTTGCTGTGTGGTAGGTGGTTTTAGTGTAGGTTAATTTATCGTTTTTAGCTCTAGTCCTTGTGGACTTAGTCCACTATAAGCCTGTAAAAGGTTTTGAAGAAACTATAATTGGTAATAATAGAGCTGGATCTGAAATGCTAAAATTCAATCTGTAATTCTGTATCATGGTGATCAATGCTTCGCTAGGCTTAAAGCACGTAGAGAAAATTTTGCCCTTTCAAATGCTAGTAGTTGTCTTTTGATTTGCTTGCATATGCATTTTTTAGTGAAAAGCCACTGACAAATTTACAAATAAAGACTAATCTCCCATAACTAGAGACTTATCAAATTCCTATTTCCTCTTCAAACATGGATAATGTAGGGACTAATGAAATTCCTATTTCTCCATCAAAACTGCAAAGAATACAGAAATAGAATAATCTCCAAAAATGTAGAGATTGATGGATCTAATATAACCCTTTTTATTAGTTTTCTTATTTCTTCACATGAAATTCCTAATTTCTTCTTCAAACACTGAAAAGAATGAAAGACTATCCCCTTTTACAAATGCAGAAGCCAACAGTCTGGAGGAAGATATTCCAGCATAAGTCCTATTGAAGGCACAAGTTGATGCCATGGGGGTGGGCTTTGAATGTATGTCCTCTGTTATGGGCGTTCTTTTGTTCATCTGGAGTTTGTTCTTGGGACCAGCAACCCATCTCCAACCAAAAGAGAAAAAATGACTATCTTTTGGAATTGCATACCAGTTTTTGGCTGTCTGCCAATTATTTTGGACTTGAAGGTGGATGTGCTTCCTTATCAAAAATTGCCTTCATCCTCATTCACCAAAAGATGACTACTCCTAGCTTTACTTGATCTTAATCTAAATGATCTACAACAGGGTCGCTACATAGAGCCTTGCCTTCTCCCCTTCAGCTAGATTTTTTCAAGTCTGCAAGAGCCTTAGGCACATAATTTGGTTTGCTAGAACTGGAAAGGGTGCTAGGTACGAATTTCCATTCCAGCCCATCCCATGTTTGATAACTCATGTAGACTCAAGAATGCTAATTCCAGTTAGTATCATATTACCATGAAGGGGCAAAATAATTGCCAATGGGCTATTGGGTATCATTTTTCGTAGCATGGTTCATCGCATCGGATAACACTGCCCAGTACTAGGTGTATCGTACCATAATGCTGGTGAACCAATACTTAGCATAGGGAGCATACCGAGTATCAATACCATGAACAAACCCATGCTAACATTATATTAGCATGGTACCAATATGGGGACTAAAACTGATATTGTGAACCATATTTCCTAGTATTCAATCTATGCCAGAGTAATATTAAAAAGAGTTTTCTTACATATTGTATTTATTGATATAAGTTATATATAATAAAAAAAATATATCCTGATCATATACATGATTTATTGTATAAACAAAATTATATTGTAAATTAATATGTAAATATCAATATTATATAACACTAACATAAAACATTACATGGAGATTGTTTATTGTAATATTTAATATATAATACGTAAAGTAATTATCTATATGTAAAATGTGGCGGAGCTAGGGGTCTTGGGGAAGGGGGCATGGCCTATCCAAAGATCGAGAAAATCCTGTAGCACCCAACTAATTATGCTTCCTTGGCCCCCCTGCCCCACATGATAGGCCCTTTCTGCTCCACCTCCATATGAGCTGACCTCCCTAAAGTTCCAAAATCTTTATTGTGCCATTGTATCCTAAGGCCTCTAGAGTCCATAGCGAATCATTGTCCTCCTTTATTTATGGATAGCATCCCTTAAAATATGCAAGATAGTGAATGGTTGGTCCATTAGATTATATCATCATCTACACATCTATTTAGTTGAAATTTGTGTATGAAGCAATTGAGAAAGGCAATGGTTTGATTCTCCTTTTGTGCCTTATTAGATTCTCCTTGGCCCCCCTCCTTTTGATCCGTTAGATTCTTATTTACTAGATCAAAGTTCTATGATTCAATTTTCTTGTTGAATATTCCAGCTTTAGTTAATCTTTTTACATTTTCTTGCGATGAAAAAACTAACACTTTTGAGAGCAAAAGGCTAATATTTTCATTAGGAAAGTAACGATACCTTTAGTAAGTAACCTGGACCCCTTAGGTTTAAATCTTGGCTCAGCCCTCATATGTAAAATAACTATATGCTATATAATATAAGACAATTATATACAGCTGAAAATGTATATATATTATACCATACAATATATTTATATTATATATGTTATGTGTAATAAAACATATTTAATGCATCAAATATAATATATTACTGATAGAATAAATAACTTAAATATTATGAGAAGCTTAATATGATATTATACTCTAATATTATGAGATTTGTATAACCAGTAACTCATTATCAGTATGAATGTAATATTTTATTAATATAATAAACAATTTAAATATTAAGAGAAGTTTAATATGATAATATATTCTAATGTTATGAGATTTGTATAACCTATAATTATTTATCGGTATAAATAATTTCATTACAATAATATCATTATGTAAAAGTGAGATATAATAAATCAATGATTGTAATATTATAATACAATAAATTATTTAGTATATATTGTATTACCTATCATATTGAATGCATACTTATATTGCATTGTATTATATATTTTATAATATCATATAATATTCTAGAGAATGCTGTATAATACTATACTATATAATATTACTAATTGTTATAATATTATAATATTACTTAATTATTGTAATACTAGAACATCTACTGGTTATCATCAAGTATTGTATTATTTCTAATAAGTGAATAATATTATAATATATTACACATTATTTTGTAAATATGAATATTATATAATAATAATAAATCAAATAGTGATTATTACAAGAATATTTGAATAGAATATATAATTATATTAATCACATATAGCTAAAGCATAGTTATACTATATTACATAGTTTTTCTATTATCAATTCTATATTATCAAATATCAATGCATTAGTAATATATTTTGACAATTCCACCATGGTACATACCGAAACTAAAGATATTAAAAAGAATAAAAAACTGTCAGAACCAGCCAGTATGGTCAGTATGGTACTCTCTATAAGGACCTGCATGGCCGGTATGTAATAGTACAAACTATTTTAGCATCCCGGCAACCGCACCTATGTCGATTTCACATTGGAATGGTATCATACTGATGATACCATTCTGTTTTAGCGGTTTTTGAATTCATGGATGGGAATGAAAAAACCATTTCAATCAAACATGGCCTTAGAGAATTGATCATCTTGGCTTGATCATAAACTATGCAATCAATAAAATGGATCTTGCCTAGAGTTACCTTAGCTGGAAAATCAACAAAAAAACTAGAGCTGAGGTTTAGTTGAGAATTGATAACAAAATGTGCATGAAGACTTGATCTATAAAACCAATCCCTATTGATGAGCTGATGCTTTCTGATTAAATTAGCAATTTATTGAAAGAAATAAAGGAATTTCTACAAAATTATTTAAAAAATATAAATATACAAAATAATTTTCAAGTAAGCAGCTCTATTAAAAAGGGGGAAATGATTAAAGCATGGCATGTTTGCAATTAGCAGACTGATAACCAAGATATAGTTTCGAATGAAGCAATTTTGAAGTCAAAAACATTTCAATTACCTTGACAATCCTTTAATATGATGGAGCTTGTTGACTCCGTAATCTTGCGTTCGAGGATAATCAGATCATCATAGATTTCATGCTTGAAAGCATCTTCCCCTTGATTCTTGATTTCCACATGAATAGCTGCATAACTGCAAAAGCTCAAGATAAATCAGATCATTTACACTTTGAAAAGGCTTTAGTTCGACCAACTAAATACCAAATTGAACTGCGTGAATGTGCTCAAAATTCCACACCTTGCAGTGCAAGAAAATAAGGATATCAAGTTAACAATAAGATGCATGAAAAACACATCCAACTAGCGTGTACTATCAACAGAAAAACATTATTTAACTAGATGTTTGAAACATAACCAAGATAATTTTTTGGGACCATTAGCTCCAAGCAGTCCAAAAGGCCATTCTTCCATATGGATTGTGATAAATGATCATGTCTTGCATTATTCCAGAACATAAGGAAAAACAATTGATATTCAATTCTCGAAAATTATAACAGACAACTAAACATCATCGTTTTCTAAATTATACAATACAAGAAATTATAAAAAAATTCTTTCACCATGTTAATTTATTTTTCAAGCATCAAAATGACTCACCTGCAACAACTAAGCATAGATATAACAAAACTTTTCCAAGATATATGCTTCTAATCAAGTTGACAAAGAAAGCAATTACATTCTTCCCTAAATTTAGCCATGATAATAATTAACATTCTAAATCCTATATCATGGGGTCATCCCGCTTTTCCATGAATGCGCCATTGTCCTACCCCACCCCAAAAATTGGGACAAGGGATGTCCCAGGACACGCTGATCAGCGCGCTAAGACAATGGCAGGATCGTCCCATCCCAACACTTGGGAAGATACCTCATTCCGGCATCTCATGGGATGTCCCACACAGATTTGACACCAATTCCCTTACTTCTTTCAAAGTTATAATTTTTTTGGTTGATTAAAAGAATAAACTATATAGACTTTATGCTTTCTATGATTTCGGAGAATCCCACAAACCTGCACCTTCATCCAACAATACAAGCAAAAGTAATCTGCATACACACCACAGCAACATCAATATGAGATCAGTTGGTCTCCCTCCACCCTAAGCTTATCTCCCTTGATAGAATAATGTCCCATTAGCCACTTGTTTAATTTTGCTAAATAGAACCTCTTAACCAATTACTCTTATATAGCCATCCTTCAACCTCATATCTATGTTTTTGAATATATAATAATAATTCTAGTAAATGAAAACTTATTTCAGGTTAGGGCTTCGTGACTTGCCCTTAGGTTATTTCCATGTACAGAGATCCCTAGATGCATACCGTATAATTGCATGATCTAAGCTTAAACTAGGTGAAGAAGAGGGAAAAAAACAATTCTTGCTAATTGGTTTTTCAAAATCAACATAAACATCTGACTTGCCCTTAGACTATTACCATATTCAAAGATCCTTAGAAACATGCCCTCTAATTGCATGATCCATGCTCAAACTTGGAGAACAGCAGAGAAGAAAACAATCCTTGCTAATCGGTCTTCCAAAAATTGCAGTTCAATCTAAAATCGCAAGTTGACCCAAATAAATAAGCCAAGTCATGTAGGTTAAAATTTAGGTTAGGTCAAATAAAGATAAGGAAATTGGAAGCCATATGAACTGATGAATTCCAAACCATAAGGGTATCGGTAATGCTTGATTAAACAAAAGATATTCCACCCTGATAGATAGCCGATATTCCAAACTTATCAATATTCAGTGTACATGACAACAACAACAAGGACAAGAACACAAACAACTAGAACTTAGAGCAGACTCAACGGCAGTAATAACATTCATTATCTAGGTGGTTATCTATTGGTTCCGAGTTTTCCATAATTAAATATCCTCGATTAAGTCCACTGTCAGTATTCCAGTTCAAATGTATTGCAGGAATAATGTCGATAAAAAAAAAGGAAAGATAAAAGAGAAAAAAGAAAAAGAAAGAAAATTGCACTAAAAATCCTTAGAAATTAAACCGCCATCTATCAAGTAAAATAAAGAATGAAGAGAACAATGGTACCTGCAGCCGGTCTTTATGAAATCTTTCAAAGAGGCCGCCCTCTGGGTGCCTTTTGCTCGGCAACCAAATGCAACACAGAGTGCCGTTAATATTGCACTTTTTCCACCTGTATAGAGATGTAAAAACCAAGGCAAAATCAAGATTGGTAACAGAAAACAAGAAAGCTATTTTTCCCAAGAAATATTGGCATCCAACCGCAAAGACTATAGTTAGTATTGCACTTTCCTACCTATAAAGGGATTGGAAATACCAAACGCAAAAAACTTTGGTACTGAGAAACAAGAAAGGAAACTTTTTTCCTTACCAATAAATGTCGGCATCCAAGAGCCAAGTGCTAGTATTGCATTTTTTCCACATAGAAAGAGATAAGAAATCCTAGATGCAAATCAAGATTGGTAGCAAGAAACAAGAAGGGATGCTCCTTTTCCTCAAGAAATATTGGCATCCGAGTATCATAAAGAATGGCGTTAGTATTCCACTTTTTCCACCCATAAATGGATGGAAAATACCAGATGTAAATCAAGATTTTAGCAGCAAGAAAAGGGAAAATATGCTCTCTCTTTTTCCAAGAAATACCGGACTCCAAATGCCACACAGAGTGCCGTTAGTATTACACCTTTTCAACCTATAAAAGGGACGAAAAAAAAGAGAGGCATGAATTCTAGATTTTGACTAAGAAACAAGGGGGGAAATTCTTTTCCAAGAAATATACCGCAAGTAATGCACTTTCTTTCACGTATAAAGATATGAAAAGCCTAGAAATAGAACAAGATTGCTAGCAAGAAACAAAAAAGGATTTTCTTTCAAGAAATCGACGAGAGAGGATCGTGAAGGGCTCATACTTCCGTTCTGGCCAGTGATGAAGTTGACCCAGTCCCCGAACTCGATCTGGAGGCTGCTATGACACATGAAATTCTCAAGGCAGATTCTTGAGATGATCCCCGCCCCCGATCTGGCGGAGTTCCCGCGAGGCTCCGCGAAATCCCTAGAATCTCCCATGGGGGTTTCCACCAGCTCCGAGGAGAGGATCGAAATTGGTTGCAGGACAAGAAACAGAGAAGGGATTGGAAAGAGACACCCGAGGGTTGGGGGAAGGAGGAGGCGGTGAAAAGAAAACTCGAAGCCCGCCAAAAGGACTTGCAGGGGCTCAATGGGCACCTTATTCTTATGGCAAGAGAAATATATTGGGCAACCTGGTCACGTGACCGGTCAGTGAACCCACCTGCACCGGAGCAACCAGCAAGCAAGCAGCTCACCGGGGCTATGAAGAGTGGGAACGGGCAGTATCTTTTGCTCGAAAGAAGGATTCCGTTTCATTCGCCCTTATCACCGTTTGATCATCCACCGTTCGCTTTGCCATGGATGAGGGATTTCATAGAGCTTTGAGATCTGTGCAATGATCAATCCAACCGTTGATTTCGACTAAGGAAGGGGAATTCTATTTCGCCGTTTACACGAAGAGTAAATACTCTTGAAGGCGCTCAGAGCTGCTGATTAAATCACCTTCTTTTCTACTTATTATTTCGGAAAGATCCTATGGATTTGTTTTGTATCTATTTCTCTACCTCTACGTCGTATTCTTTTTCCAGACTCGGATAGCAATTCTTATGTGAGATTGGTATGAGCAACCGATCTACTAAAAAAAAAAATTACGAGAGAATTAATTGCTAATAAGACTTATGGAATGATCAATAGTGATTATTATAATTCTATTGAGATAACAAAATAAGCTTCACAACTCTAACTCTCTGGTCTATATCATAAAAAAGCGAAAATTAGAAGTGATCTTGTTCCTGCATATAATGCCGAAGTCTATGAGTGTGGCCATTTGAAGTATTATGTCTTTTTTATTTTTAATGATTTAATGGAAAAATAAGAAATAAATATCATTAATATCTTCTTTTACATGCTTGAGCACCCAATGCCCCATGCGTTTATGTAGCTACATACGACTCGAGTGCGTGGGTTACTGCTCTCTCAAACTGGATATCAAATTAATATAATTTCCTCTATTAGCATGCCTCTTCTTTTTTAATGTTTTTATTTTGAATGAGGAAGGAATCAAGGGGACGGAGCATCCTCGTAGGCCTCCCAATTTAATGTCGTTATTCATCGAATAATGGAAACGCTGTAACTTCGTAGGTGCCGTGAGGTCTTTCTTTTTTATGGCATCCTCTCCCCTCCAGGCTCCAACCACCCTCCCTTTTTTTTTCATTTATGCCTTCTTTCCATTCACACCTTCCCCGGGCTATCCGATCCCCTCTTTGGGCTGCAGCATTGACCAAACTTTCCAACCATGGTTCTGTTGTGGTCCTTTCCTTTTTCTTTTCTTCATCTCTCATTTGATGAATATTTGCTAACCTTAACTTGGTATGATCTGAAGTACTTTACCTCGACGCTAGACAAAATACAAATCTCCACCATTCAAGCAACAAGGATGCATGGCATGTTTTATTAAGATTAAAGATCATTAGAAGGTGATTAATGCCCATCAAAAATATGACCATGATCTCAACGACAATTATGCCATCTCAATTGTAATTGCATGATTCAAGCAATTATCTCCATGTGCATAATATGGAAAGTTGTTACTGTATGGTTATTACACTCTCTGTTAATCTCGGCAATGAACACCGATCCTGTCCTATATATAGGGGAACCGGAGGATCCTCAAGTAAGTTATTATCTCGACTTCACTCTTTCTCTGGAAACTCTCTCTCTATTCCACTGTTTTCCTACAATTTAATTAACTTCGAACTCGAAGAGCCTCCATTGGAAAATCTCCAATAAGAGAATTTTCAGTTCGGGTATTTGCATTCTAAGAGCCTACTCAACACTTTGCCAACATCTCTACCATTCGTCAGTATAAGGCATTTCGCTTCAGATCGTGGTCGGCCTTAATCTCGCCTTGACAGTCAGCCAACCTCAATAAACCTTGAATTTTAGCGGCAATAGATTCATCGGCACAAGGAGTTTACTTCATATTGCAACCAATCTTAATCTCACCTCGAAAGTCAACGAACCTTAACAGACCTTAGATTCTAGCAGCAATAAACTCCATTATCCCTTCAAATCTGACTGGAATCCTCGTATCATCACAAACTTCATTACACCGGCCATTTCTTCGATCCCAATCTCATCTAAAACATTGTCAGGGCTATAGCTGCCTCGGATCAAGGTCTTGACCTCATGAAAAAAAGGCATTGGGTCTCCACGAGAGCTCTCTTTAAGCTCCTCCTGTGTGATTCATTTACCATGGACAACAATCACATCAATTCTAAAGTATAATAGAGCAAGGGGAGACTTTTTCCTCCTTAACTGTGAGATGACGTGGCAAGCCAAATTGGCCAGCCGCATCAACGCGCAAGCCCAGCGTGGCTAAGCATGTGTATGGGTACAGCGAACAAAAAATATATGAGCCAGCATCAGAGAAAAACATATATAACAAATTTTTTATTTTGCCACGTTTTCTATATCGCTCATTTTGGAAAAGAAATCCAAAAATTATAAATTTCTTTTATTAGCGGAGTCGTTACTCTTATAACTTAAAAAAACAACTGCATTACATATTACACAATTAAGTAATATATATCAAGCAAATTAGTTATTTAGCAATTCAATACACACATCAAGATAAATCGATACACAGGAATGAGGAGGCTGGACGAGGAAAAAAAAAGTGTGGATGATCTTTCTCCACAGATGATCCCATTTAATTGGCGTGTGTCATTTTTTTTTGTTTGTTTTTTTTTAAGTTATGAGATTGACGGACTCCGTTAGTAGGAGTCTTGTTCCTATTTGATTTTTGGACTTTCTAGTTTAAGATAAGTGTTAGAGAAAATATGGTAAAATACGAATTCTATCATTTATCATATTCTGTCTTCAACAATTTCCAAAGTAAATCGCTTCTCATAAGTTTATAGATACCTAGAATAAAATACGAAAAATTACTTTCCCATCTTTCTAAAGACTCCACTATAACAGGAAGTCCCTGTTGACGAAAACTAATGCTTCCGGTCCACGACTAAATGGTTCTCTAATTCCCGCTCTTTTTGAAACAAAAACAAAGAAAGTGCATATGTTAAAAATGAGATCGCACGTATGCATCTCATCATGTGCATGGCACCTACGAAACACTAGTTAGGCATAATCAATTAATTGCATCTGGATCCCTAATTTAAATTTATCCCGTGGTAACTTTATAGGATCAAGGAATGCAACTTCTTGAAAAAAAAAAAGAGTAATATCACATTCAAACTAGGCCTAGAAGCAAAAGTTATGAGCATCTCATTGAAAAGTGAAAGCAGAGATTTCTAAGGTGCTGGATACATTATTGTCTCTTTAAAACCATACCAAGTGCAAATATTTTTTTTATTACCATCTACAGGCTTTTCATGAGCAATGGCGATATTATGTCGGCAAGTTTCAAAGTTGGAAAAGTTTAGTCTCCTAAGTTGTCCCTTAAACTAAAGGATGACATTTTTTTGCCGAAAATGACATTCATAAAATCAAAATATTAGGCGTTGAACAACCCTGACCACCAATAGGCAATCATATAAATTTAGTATGCTCTGATTGATCTCTCATTTACTATGTATTCGGATTATATCTTTTGCACAAAATAATAATTATTATTTTTTCTTTTGTGATGTCAACTGTTGTTATTGCACGATCCGGTGATTGATGGAAGAAGATAAATCAGCCTTTCACCCAAAAGACGCAACCCGAACCCATTCACCATACATGTAACTGAAGGGTGCACCATTAAACAATCACATTACTGCAACATAGTTTGGGTCAAGTTCAAGAATTAAATAGATTTGAGCTCGAACCCAAGTTACTAGCCAATTTCTGATCATCCAAGTCGTGCGCTTTAAAAATAGCTTTTGAAGAACATAATTACTTGGATCAAATCATTATGCAGGAAAATGGAGGAGGAGTTCGAGAGAAAAAGAAGGATACCGTTGCTTTTACCATCCAAAAAAGGTTCCAACCGCAGGAGAGAGAGATGCATGGCCTCTCGTTTTCTGGAGGACGACACAAGAAACATATAGGAACCCGGAAGTTTGTTGGGGGGGAGAGAGAGAGAGAGAGAGAGAGAGAGAGAGAGAGAGAGAGAGAGAGAGAGAGAGAGAGAGAGAGAGGAAGAGAGTAGAAGGAGAAGAGAAAAAAACGAAAAGAAAAGAAAAGAAGAGGGAGGAAAGTGGGATGACAACAAGCATCGAAGAAAATCTCTCGTACCCTCCCCTCCCATCCTCCCCTCTCTCCGGCGGGGCCGTTGGGCTGTCGACGAGAAGACGGCCCTCGGGTTCATTCCATAGTGACGATCCCTGCATTCCTGATGTTGCTAGGATGTCAAGTTCACGGAGGAGGGCCTTGGAGGATTTCCTTATCGTATGTGGCCTTGCAGCAGTGCAAGCCACTAATGCCATCTACATTGTGTTGTTGACCCCCATCCTCTCCCTTGGAGTCAAGCCTTCATTTCTCATCATCTCTGGAAGCCTGGCCACCTCCGTTTTCATCCTTCCATTTGCGATTGCATATGAGCAGTATGGCTGAGAGCTTTCATTGTAGATTTTCTTCTCACTTTTCTCATAGCCAGTACAATGCGTCTGGTTATCAGGATGAGATGCTTCTTATATTGGTTTCTTGATTGATCTTGCATACGTGGGTGTAGGAAAAGATGGCCGTCGAGATTGACTTCCACCTTGGTGGCTCAGTTCTTGTTGATTGCGTTGGGAGGGTAGGAAATTTCGGTGAATTTCTGTTCATCAGCATTGCAGCATCAGACTCGTAGCATAAATATATCACACCAATGACGGAGATACAAGTTTCATATTTTTATTGCTTAGTTTGATATGTTTTATTGATATGTTTCATTCATATTATAACTCATGGGATTCCATGTTCAAGATTGCTTTGGAATAATTTTTATTTTCTCTCATCTATATTTCATATTTATTTTTAATAAATCAAATGGAATTTCATCATTTTCTTGGTATAATTTAGTGAAAAAAATGGGCTACGAGGCTTATTGATCGGCTTCTAAATGAGTCGCAAAATTAATATAGTTCAGTTTGATGGGGTTCTAGGTGAGAAACAGATATAGTATGATAAATCTTATTTCTACGACCAAAATAGCTGACTGAGAAATGAAATCTCTACATAGTCAAGAGGTAAAACCAACCTAAACTTACATTTTTCTATTGGAACATAAATATGGATTTGTCAATTATTATCACAAACACTGGAGCCTTGGGAGGAAAAGCAAGGTTCATTGAAAAAATTAGACTCAAACTTGCGAGCATTTTAAGGTAGAGTACTGTAGAGTTTACATGTTGTAATTGATAGTGTGTTCTGCAAATTGCCTTGCATCGCAGAAGAAACATTGGTATCAAAGTTTCACTTTGCACAATATTGTATAGGAATATAATGCTTAGAACACGCATTAGTTGGGCATAATTGAGGAGAATTAGCTAGTCAAAACATATGGATTAACCCTACAAGAAAGCCTTAGAGTGAATCGATTCCACCCACGCTCCACTACATTCAAAATGACGAGAAAAGCCAGGAAAAATTGTTTATGTTAATTATTAGAGGAAATTTTTGTATGTCATTTGTCAATGCATCGATAGCTATGCTTTATATACTTAATTAAAAGCAATAAAAATTAGTCCAGGTTACCTTTGCTATCTCCTTCTTTCAAAATCACCTTCTCTTTTGATGGTTATTTATCGTATTTATCTTATATCAATGTACCCTTTAGAACAATGAGGTTAAACTCATTATAGCGACTGTCAATGTTATCATCTGTTTTTTTCCCTATAATGGGAAAAAAACCCATTATAGGGAAAAAAAACTAACATTACATGCTTGGTAGTAAGTAATAGAATTTTGGTGATATATGATGATTTTGTAAAGAATCATCGGCAATATATGTGTAATTAATATATTTGTTTTTCAGGGTCACCACATTTCAAGCTCTCATGATGCTTGGAATAAAAAAGACATCCCCAGCTATTGCTTCTGCCATGCCTAACCTTGCCCCAGGCATCATATTCATCACTGCAGCCAGTCTTGGGTATTTTCTCTTGTCCAACCAACATAATTTAGTTAATTTCCAAACAACTATCACAATTCAAGAATATGCTTAAGCGCCTATCTCCTCCTATATATATAGTAAAAATCTTGTCCTCTTTTTTTTCGAAAGAAATCCTTGAATTACCAAAATGGAAAATATAATATCATTAAGAAACGCTCGAATTACATGATTCGTAGGTGAGAACAGTTATGTTTAGCATACGAGTTTTAGTTTTTATTTCACAATGTGTGATAACATTTTGTTGTAAAAATATCTTCTTTTCTACTCTTTGCCTTACTCAACATATCATTTTGCAATGGTTTCTATCTTGAAATGCAAATGCAAAAGACCGGAAAACTATTGTCATCAACTTATATCCATGCTATTGACATGCTTACCTCCAAAATGCTATTGTTCCTCTCCAAGTTCTTAAGATCATCATATATATTTTATGCGTCCATAACAATAAGTGAATAACTCTTGCAGATTTGAAAAAGTTGACATGAAGTGCTTGTACAGTCGAGCCAAGATTTTAGGAACCTTAATATGCTTGAGTGGGGCCATGGTCATGGGTTTCTTGCAAAGCCCTTCAGCCCCGTCCGTGCATGCATCTGAAAGACCACCTCCCCCCTTGGACAAAGGTTTATATGAGAACAAATATGACAAGGACTCACACGAGAACAGATATGGGGATTGGATTATAGGTTTTATGTGTCTCTTGGCTGCAGTTTTCGTGGTCTCCTGTACCACTATTTTGCAGGTGATATGTCTTCATGCTCTATTTATTTGATTTTGATATTGTTTTTTTTCTTCTCACTGCTATCATGCACTCTAAAACTATTTACTGAATCATTGATTTAGCTACGAGTGGTGCATATTTTTGATTCATTTCAGCAATCATAACTAAGGCTTGTGCATTCTTAGGCTGCGACGATGGTTCACTTTCCAGCACCTTTTACCTTATGCGTCATAACCTCCTTGATAGGCGCAATTATTACCGCAATTGTGCAAATAATAACTGAAGGGAAGCTGGAGATGGGCCCCTCAACAATCAGCTTTACGAGCGTCATGGCTATTGTGCTATTGGTATTATAGTAAACAATCCCAATTTTTTTTTTAATTTTTTGCATTAATACCCTTCTAAAATTTAAATTTCTGTAAATATCTTCTTAATATTTAAATTTATTTCTGTACCCTTATAAAATACTGTTTTTGCATAAATGCCCTTAATATAACGGTTCCTCTAACACCGTTAATAAAAACCATATATTATTTTAATTAAAAAATAAAATTTTAATGGCGTTAGATGGCATGGATTTATATGCAAAAATAAGAATAAAAAAAGGGTAGAGTAGCAAAACAAGTGTTTTACGAGAGTATACATGCAAATATCAATTTTGGAAAGGTATTCATGCAAAATTCAGTATTTAAGAGAATATTTATATAAAAAATCCTTTTTTTTTAATCTTCTGCTTAATTCTTAGGACACCTCTCTTTTGATGCAATATATTTGGCCATCTTTCTCTCTGTGTAGGGAGCCATTGTTGGATCTATTTGTATCTCATTTCAAACATGGGCAGTCAAGAAGAAGGGACCAGTGATGGTATCCATGTTTAGCCCTATTTCGACTGTGTGCTCTGCAATTCTTTCAGCAATAATCCTCGGACAGGTCATTAAGTTGGAAAGGTATGTATGTGATTCCCACACAGAAATAAGGTAGCTAAAATTAGATTTAACTTATTTACGTTGCACTCATAAATATTATGCTTGGTAAAAGCTTTTGTCATTTTTCAAAAGTAAAAATTGTGAGTTACTTGCTGGTAATGGTAAAACTATTCTCCACAACAACATAGCGGACATGCTTCTATCCTCAGGATCTATATATTGGTAGAAACTTTTTTTTTATAATAACGCAATGCTAATGACATTTATTTTACGTACGTTTCCCTTCTCGTTATTATGAAATCATGAGTGATTTAGATGTATTATTGTTGCAGTTTGGTAGGAATGTTGGCCATGTTTTTTGGCCTTTATATGGTATTGTGGGCGAAAAACAAAGAAGGCTTGATTCTCTCTGCCATGGCTTCCGAAACATCAACGATGCGGTCTTCGGTTGGTGATCTTGAGAGGACACTTTTGTCCTGAAGTTTAGATTCTCTGTCGCATATTTGTGATGATTTTGCTCGGAGAGAGATATTGTACAGGAAATAACAATTTGGAAAAGGAATGGTCCTTGGGTTTACACTTTTATTGTATTTCAGTTAAATTTTGTAAGCCCATGAATTTTTCATCTGTGCTGTAAAATAAGAGTTTATTGAATAAATATGACTTTATCCATGTATAGTTTTTTAAAATATGTGTCCTTGCGGAGCAGTGATTGACGGTAAAATATGAATTACTAGTTCATGCAATTTCTCCAAAATTAATCCTTTGACATGCACCTATATATGTCTGTAAACGCCTTTTGTCTTTTCTCCTTGTATTTGTTCGGGTACTAGAGTTGTGCACGAATGTAACTGTTTTTTTTTTCTCCCCTCTCCACTTAAATATCAACACTTCGTGCACTTAGTCATCAACTACTTCCATTTTTCCTCATACTAACAAATCTCAACAATCCATTCTCAACTTATCTGCCTATCCTTGCTTTGTTAGCTGATCTTGACCACTAGCATGCACCTAGCTAAATCATCAATTGAATGAAGATTAGATATTTATTTATTGGCTGATGTTATTGGTACCACTTATCGTCAAGAGTGAGAGCAAGCTAGCTATTTGTCGGCTAACTAAGTTTAGCTTGAATTTAGAGCTAGACTTAGCCTGCTCGAATCCAGCTTAATTTGTTTAGATTGAAATATAACATATATTAAATTTTAATTATTATTGCAACATATATAAACTTTTTATAATTATTTTGAAATTAAGTAAATTATGTAAAATAGAATATATTTCAACTATAAAATTAAAGTAAATTAAGTAAATATAACCCCATTCATCGCTACCATGGCTTCCACAGAGCCATTATTCATAAAGGAAAACTCAGATGAAGCCTGTCCCATCGGCAATACCACCTTCGAGTAATCAACCCTCCAGCTCTCGTAAAGTGCAATCATGGGTTCCCTGCTTCTTTTTTTTTTTTTTTTTTTTTTTTGTGGTACTTTATGTCACCCAAGCATAAATACTATCCTCAGCATCAATAAAAAAAAAAGGCTATATAAAGGTGAGGGAGCAGAGTCAAGCTCAGTCGAAAGAACCTCTTCAGAATGGTAAGCAACAAGGAGGTGATCCATTCTATAATTCTGTTCGCCTTTCGAAATATATGGGCAACCTAAATCCTGGGTTCTCTGTCCCACGAGGCAATGCTCTGCTTCATCTCATCATCTTCTATATCAATCCCAGCCACCAATGGTTCGTTAAGCAAGAACTTGTCCAGCTATCAACCAATGAATGAGACCTCGAGTCCATGCCTTCATCATATCCGCCTTGGATTGAACAGAATGCGAAGTGGTCATTTGCCACAGAGCGAACAGAGAACTCCTCTGTTTTCGACCAGTAGTGCAATGCTCTTTAGTTAAGGACCAACACCTCCTTCCGGAGGTTCCATCTCCCCTCCCAGTCGTACCGCGCTGTCTTAAGCACGCTCTGATATAGACTGCTATTTTTTTTTTTGCTATCAATATGATATGTTATATTATTCTTCTATAAATATTTTATTAGTGGGTCAAACGAGTTTTTGTATTTAATTTTGCCATTTTAAGCTGGTTCAAGAGTTGATTACATAAATCATGCCCTTTTTGGACGCAAATCCCTCCATAAAGTTAGTGCTATTATCATATTTCTTACTATGCTATTAAGGATTATGAATCAATAATTGGTTCTAAGAAGGAAAAACTACTTAAGGATGTTAAAAAGGGAAAACAAATTGTCCCATCAAATAAGACATAAATGGTGCTGCAATTTTGTCTAGAGGTATAAAAAAACAACTATATTTCATAACTTTAGGGAAGATAACCTACTAAGTGTGCTTCTCCGGACTCATCGTGCAATATAGTCGCAACCAACTGGGGTCACCATCGGTAAGTAGGACTGAAATCAAATCGGATGCTAGCATATCTACATCCATATTCATTTTATTTGATAAATATAGATACAGATACAAATGTTAGTCGGATGCAAAAATCAGATACCGAAATATGATAATAACACTAACTTTATGGAGGGATATAAATTATAAATATAAATATAGAAATTTGTTTTAAATGATCAGATAGCAAATTATAAATATAAATATAGATATAATTAGATAATTAAACTTGATGACTATAGAATTAAAAATATTATGAAGTGCGTGATAAATTAAGTTAATAGTGTAGCAATATGGTCATTTATTTTTCTTAAAAGTTCATGAGTGCTATATAAAATTAAATAGAATTATAAATGAAATCGAAATTTAGATATAAATCTGATAATTGTTTATCTATATCTATATTTATTTTTTTTTGACGGATATGGATATGGATATGGATATAGATATGCATAAAGATATGGATAGTAGTCGAATATTTAAATTTTTATTTATATCTAAATAGATTTGAATATAAAAATATATCTGAATATATATTATATGATCTACTTTTATTGCCCCGGCAAGTAGTAATATATATATATACCATTCAAGATAGGAGAAATTAATTATGCGCTTTGTGGGGGCGAGTGTTTCTGGGCCCCTTCGCCCCTTCTTCAGTTTATCCTCCCCCCTTCCATTTATTCCTTGGCTTGGAATTGAAGTAACATAAATGGATGGTGGTGGCGAAGTCTGTCACTCCTCTCTCACTCCCCTCCCCTCCCCGGCCCGGGAAACGCTGACGCTCATCTGACCGTTGACTCGGCGGCGCCCCAAACCCCACTCGCACCCCCCGCCCCACCCGGCCCGGACCCAACCCCCTCCCCTTACACCCACTTGTCACAAACGGCTATAACCCAGCTCCGCCCTCGTTCCTCATCCACATCCCACCAACACCTCGACTAAAAATCAGGCGAGAAACAGAAGCCTCAGGAGAGAGAGAAGAAAGAGAGAGATGATATGCCCATAGCACCACTCTTGGGAGATAGAAAAGAGCTTAGTCTTACACCATACGAACTTACAAACCAACAGCAACACCACCAACACCAAGCTCTCTACAAAACCACCGACCCCACCGTGCTCCCTTCCTCTCTTTCTCTCTCTATCCATCTCCCGTTCTATTATATGATGGCTATGCTAATGGACCAACAGCAACAGCCACAGCAGCAGCAGCAGCAGCAGCAGCAGCGGCAGCAGCAGCAGGCTTACAAGCACCACTGCCGGATCTGCAAGAAGGGGTTCGGCTGCGGCCGGGCCCTCGGCGGCCATATGCGAGCCCATGGCATCCACGACGACACCTTCGGTGTCCATACCGACCCTGATGACGACCCGCCTTCAAACGAATGGGATGACAAACTCGATCCCCCCGCTGGCCACAAGCGCATGTACGCCCTCCGTACCAACCCCAACCGCCTCAAGAGCTGCCGCGTCTGCGAGAACTGCGGCAAGGAGTTCCTCTCCTGGAAGTCCTTCCTCGAGCACGGCAAATGCAGTTCCGAGGAGGACGCCGGCGAGGACTCCCTCGCCTCCTCCCCTCCATCCGATGCCGATGACGAGGATCCCGTCCGAGGGTGCGCCGGCTGGTCTAAAGGAAAGCGGTCGCGCCGGGCCAAGGCCGTGACGCCGGTCCCCCCCTCGAGCGAGGAGGAGGACCTTGCCAATTGTCTTGTGATGCTCTCGGCCGCCCGCGTCGATCCGGTGGCCGTCGTTGAGACCGAGGAGTCCTGCGCGTCTGCCAGCAAGGAAGAAGATCGGCGGCAGCATCCGATCGGGACCACCGCCACCACCGACATGCCTAAAGCCCCCGTGCTGCCGCCCCCGGCCGTCCCGAGGGGAATGTTCGAGTGCAGGGCTTGCAAGAAGGTCTTCAGCTCCCACCAGGCCCTCGGCGGCCACCGCGCCAGCCACAAGAAGGTCAAGGGTTGCTTTGCCGCCAAGCTTGACGACCTCGACGAGGCCCCGACGGACGGCGAGGTGATCACTGATCATGACAACAACAATAGCGAGATGGCGGCAGCGGCGATGGCGATGGCGATCGTGCCATTCGACAACCCTCCGCTGGCCGTCACGCCGCTCAAGAAGATGTCCAAGGTGCACGAATGCTCGATTTGCCACCGGGTGTTCACTTCAGGGCAGGCCCTTGGCGGACACAAGCGGTGCCACTGGATCACGCTGAATGCACCGGACCCTGGTGCGATTGCGAAGCTCCACCCGCTGCCGCCCGGCCACGCCGCCGCGGGCCTCCACCCCCAGTTGACGTTGGGGCCCATGTTCGAGAGCTCGGACGCGCTCGACCTCAACCTCCCGGCTCCCATCGAGGACCTCGCCGGGATCAAGCAGGACATGGGTGGCCCGTCGCGGCTCGATGTGCCGGCGGCGCTATACCTACAGCCATGGATTGATCATAGCAACACCGACACCAACACCAATATCAACGCCAACGACAACAAAGCGGCTGCTAGCAGCAACAACAACAACAGCGTGGACATCAGGGATCCCAACAATGAGCCAATTACTGATATGAATGTGGATGACGAGGCGGACAGCGTGGTCAAGCTAGCGAAGCTGAGTGAGCTCAAGGACATCAACATGGGAGGGGACAGCTCTCCTTGGTTGCAGGTGGGAATTGGGTCATCTACCAAGGAGGCTACTGAACCATGAGGACAGGAAGGAATCTCATTCCATTCTGAAGAATTGTATGTTGTACAAGGTGATCACTGTAATTACAAGCCCAACTTATGGGAATTTTTTGATATTTCCCCCTTCTCTATAAAGATCGTGTAACTATTTATTTGTGACAATCTTTTTGTAATTAAGGGAGCCCAATCTCTTGAGTCTGGATCAAGTGATCAGGAGATTGTTTTGAATAAAGAAGGATATTATGTTTCCCCGATTGGGGGAGTGGAGCACTGGACTGCTGCAGTTGCTACTTGCTTGGCTTTGAGTGCGCTTGTTCGTCTCCTTTACCGCGGCTTCATGCACACTATTCTCATTCAGACACTGCCTTTTTGGCAGGGGGCCATTGTGCTGTTGGATTCCGCACCAAAGACACAGCACACCTAAAGGAAATAGGACTTTGGACTTGCCCCCACTCTATCCCAGGGTTATTCCGGTGAGAATCGATTCAGAGCTGGTATGGGGTCTATGGGCTGTTAGGGAGTCCCCAGCAATGGAATCGTTTGCTTATTGATTAAACTGTATTTCCTTTTAACACAAGTTTCTTACTTCCATTGACGGCAAGCAGACATACCCCCTCCATTGTCTATGGGGGCCCAGTCCCAATATCCTCACCGTCTCACTGAATCAATGTCAATCTTTTGTTTCACCTTCCAGTTGGTAGGGACCTCTGACCAGATTCTAATTCTCTAATATTTCAGACAAATGATATATTCTTTATTTCTCCAACCAAACCTGATGCTATCCTCCGCATTACTACAGGTGCATCACCTTAGATTTTTCTTTTCAAGAAAAAAAAAAGAGCCTCTAACTGGAAACACTCATTCTGGGACTTGGTTCCTGGTCCCCAGCACTTCGAAAATTGAACTAAAGATTGTATCTGTAGCTAGGGTTGAACAAAAATCATATAGGGCGGCCGCTGGAGGAAAAGAGAGATAGAAGGAGCTTTCCATTTTACCATATTTTTTTTAGCGTGTATCTTAGAGAAGAAACCCAAAAGTCATAGATTACCTCTACTAATGGGGTCGTCAGTTCCGTAATTAAAAAAAAAAATTATAGTATATACTACATGATCAAGTAATACATACTAAGCAAATTAGTTATTTAGCAAATCAATACCCACATATAGATAAATTGATACATAATTTCTACAACATGGCGTTCATCGGTATACAATATACGGTCAGATAAGACGTACTTAGGAAATTAGTCATATAGCAACCTAATACATACTTACCAGCAAATTAATATACAGTTTTCAGAATATCATGTTAACCAATACACACTACATGCCTGGTGATACAAATTCATCGACTTTCTGGTATACATTACAAGCTTAACTAATACATACTTGGTAGTGATCCAGCACATATTTTCAAATAAATTGATACACAGTTTTTAGAACATACTTTCTATCAGTATACACTGCATAACTAAATGATACACACGAAGCAATTAATTATGTCACATTTATTTTTTTTAAAGTTATGAGATTGACGGACTCCGTTAGTAGTAGAAGTTTTATTCTTATTTAACTTTTGGGTTTTCTCTTTAAGATAAATGTTAGAGAAAACGTAACAAAACAAAAATCCCGCCTATAAGATACTCTATAGTGCTCGCCCCATATGCTTTTTGTTCGCTAATATTATATCTAGCAATTAAATTAAGTCTTTGATGTAAAGTTAGGAAACATTAACATCTCACCATACTAAATATCACAGTCAATTAATTAACAACATTGCTTCCTTTGGTACTCCTACTTTTTATCATTTTCTAATACCTATATAAACTTCAGTAGGTAGGTTAAAGTTTGATATTGCAGGATATTGTTAATGATATCATAGCATAGCTGAGGATCATAACACATGGAGCTTATGCTATAGCAACATACTAGTCGACATGTCTGCTCTGACTTTATACTTGAATATATTTTTTGAGTACAAGTGTAAAGCACCAGTGCACTACCAACCATGTTGTAGAATCAATCGCCCATGTCAGAGTTTTACTTTTGAAGAACCACAAAATTGCCTCCTAGTTTTGAACCAAATAACCTGATATTTTTTTTGGACAAGTGTACGTAGCACAAATAGGAGATGATGATGCCATGACAATAAGAATAGTTGATAGAATTGTAGGTGGAGGGAGGGGAGGAAGCTTCGATGGCTCAATTGCCTCTCCACCACACCAAAATAAATTTTGTGGAAACTGAGTCGGTTGGCCAGCCTGCAATCATGCATGGAAAGGAGATGGATGGCCAGTCGGTAAGAGCGGTTGGGCAACAAGCGTGGGATGGGCGCCTTTCTCGCTGGCCTTTCATACCTATTCTCTCTTCTCCACTCCTTTTTTTTTTTTTTTTACCTTCCTCGTAAGGACCAAAGAATGTGTGACACGTGGTCCTATTATCTACTTTCCGCTCCTGAGCCCTTTTTTGAAGCAAAACTACCCCGTTGAGATTTGGCTGCTGATGGATTCATTGATTTATGCAGCGGATTTCATCCATGATTGGGGCATCAAATGCCAAACAATGATCCGACCTAGAGAAATTATATTCTGTACCATATTAGCGGTGCACCCCGCAAGAACAAACCAAGACAAGATGTGCAGGGGGTAATCCAATACGAGGGCATAATGAATGGAGCCCATAGAAATCATGATGTGCGATTGCTGTAGGGTTTAATTTCTCAACCTGTATGGATGCATCTTTCATGTTTATCTTGATCCATATTTTGCGTCTACCCGGACAATTGGGGCTGTCTAGGTGCACTAGAATTGTCATGTTTTAGATTATATGATTTTTCCATGCTTTCAGTGCGGTGATTCCTCTTGGTTGGTTAATTTGAAAGTGGTGAAAGCTCCAAGGAGTACGTTAAGTCTTTTCAGAATATTTCTTTAACATATATAGTGAAGTTGACCAAGTTTGCTTGTATCATAATGGATGTCGCAATTGAATGTTGAGCTACCTCAAATTCCAATAGCATAAAAGTTCGGCCATAAAATCAAAGTGATGCACTGGCATAGCCACTGTCATATGTCGTGTCTTGGATCACTCAAACAACTGCTTCTTATGATAAATCAATCTATCGACATCATTTAACAGTTCTAGAATCACAGTGATGCCATGATAGCTTGGCCATAGCCTCATTGAGGTCATGTGTGTAGTGCGCATGCCTTTCAAGGCCTACAATGCCACAATCCCCTCCAATAAATTGTTTTTTTTTTTTTTTGAAGGCTTCGTATTGCTAATGTTATTGCTATGCCGGTTTGGTAAGTCGAAACATTTCATTTGCAGCCATGTTGCCTAATTTTCTTTCTTAGTTCACTAATTTTGTGTTTACTTTCTTTATTTTCTGGACTTGAATTCCGTTGGTTAACTTGCTCATGCGAACCCATCAAACAAACTTTAAGGTTGGAAACCAAACGCAATCTATACTTTTAATTAAGATAAACTTCCACAATGAGTTCTCTGATGTGTGGTCCAATAAAATTAGTCAATGCTCACGGACAGTCCATGACCTAATGTCATTGTTACGAACAATTTATGCGTAGTTGCTGACTTTTAGAGCCACATTGACATCAAATGGAGGTTCTGCCCAAAAGGAGTAATTAGATTGCGCTATGGTCCTTTCAACTTGATCAACTTAAGGGACCAAATTTGCTGGTTAAAAACTTATACAAAACTAAAGAACCGAAATAACGTATTCTGGTTAGTTTTTTTGGATGAGGTTATAGGTTGTTACAAATGGTATCAAAGTAGACTCAACCCATGGCCCATGTATATTAGGAAACACTGTAGCATGGGCATATTGAGGCTGATCATGGACTGATTACGGTGCTTGTGATTAGATTTAAATGCATTTGGACTCTTAGCCTGACAAGGATGTCATGTTTTGAATGGAGGGACTATATAAGGACTCGTGTGGGTGTATGTTTAATTCCACATCGGTTATGCACTGGAAAGATCTTGGGTACTTATACATGATTAAAGAATCTAAAAAATATCTTGGGTCGTTATAAAGAGCATCGGGCGTGTGTTTGTCCCACATAGATTATGCACTAGATAGATCTTGGATACTTATATAGAGCCAATGAACCTAAATAATACTTTTCGACGAATCTTTTTGGGGAAAATTCTGAGTTGTTACAAGTGGTATCAGAACGAATCCGGCCCATGGCCTATGTGGACTGGGAGACACTGTAGTACAGGCTTATTGAGGCTGACCATGGACCGATTATAGTGCCTATTAGATTTGAATGGATTTGAACCATGTCATGGCTTAAACAAAAAAAGTATGCAAGGATCAATGCAAGCATATATTTAGTTTCACATCGATTATTCACTAGAAAGATCTTGAGTACTTATATAAGATTAAGAAATCCCCCCCAAAAAAATCTTCCAATTAACTTTTTGAGTGAGATCATGGGTTGTTACATGGCCAAAAAGTTGAAGAGGTAATATCTCTCTTTTTTATCTTTGGAACTTATCAAAATAGTAGTTTTGTGGGGAAACAGAAAGAGATCGAGGTTGGAGATAGCATGAAGAAAATAAGGTGCTGATGATTCACGTTGCCTCCAACGTTTAGGACTCTCTCTCTCTCTGACTGTCTGGAGCTCAAGAGGTCAACTTTTTGGCAAGCCAAACTTGGCGCAGCGAATAAACTAATCAAAGTAATAAATGGCAATTCCATGTATAGATATAGTTTAGGTTTGGTGCACTAGAGGCCATCCCAGCAATTTCCGTCAGTGCAGTACTGCACCGCTCAGTGAGATGCTTGGAAATCAAAGACGTGTAATGAAGTTTTACAATCAAAACTATAATTTTTATATAAGATGCTAGCTTATATGATAACTATCATTCTCTAGTTGCAAAAGGCAAATCTTAGGAGCTCAACAAAATTTTATGGGAGGATGAATTGCAAAATTGTGTGTATTTATCAATTCATGGCTAGCTCAAGAGATCTACTTTCATTTTATATGATGAGGGATACAAGTGTTTAATGCGGTATCTGAAATTTCAAATGATTCTTAAAAAAATAAAAAAGAAAATAATGTTCCAAAGAACAAATTCGTTTGATAGAAAATGCTATTTATTTTTAATGCTTTATAATGACTATCAATTTCAAGCATCTGATAAGCTCGCCAAAGTATCAACACGACAAATGACATGCTTGAGGTGATCATTATTATTTTTATAGGATGAAAGAGAAAGATGCAATCTAAGAATTGCACGCTGGTTTGGAAGGTTCTTGGGGCTATTTGGGGTACGATGTCTTAATATTTCTAGGTCCAAATCCACCCTAATTATACTCAAGAAGTACATGTTACGACTTGGATGCCCTCTAATATATTTCTCATTAAACTCCAGGAATCAAAATCTGCCGAATCACTCATGTAGTACGAAAGCACCATGGAGAGCAACAAAAGTCCACAGACCGCCTAATTGACACCAACGAGTAAAATCCCCTTGTGCTTCAGGGCCCGGAGCCTGCCTCTTCTTCAGAGCTGCGGGAGACAGAAGGTAAGGAATAAGAAATATGAAAATAAGGACTTCTGTTCGTCAAATTTGTGAAAAATGTCGACTGATCCGTAGGCGCGGACGAATTATAGTGATTTGTTCCAATCCGAGACCCTCTTCGGAGGTTTCTGGCTTTTTTCTAGATTGGCAAAGTTCATGAAGTTCTTTCAGGATACTGTCATTCTTGGATGATTTGTCATTTCTTAGAGGTAGAATATATACTAATTATCCATTTTATTTCTAGTAGTAGAAGACTACCATTGAGAGCGTGTCAAAGACTTCCTTAATAGTGGTCCTAATATTAGCTTACACTTGTAAAAGCGATAATATCACTTATTTTGTTTATAAGTGGAAATTTATGTATTTATTTATCTTTTTGGTAGAGGGTCTGGAGACAACAATCCCTACAATAGGGATAGTCCTCTCTCAAACACCCCTAACCCTCCAAGTCCTAGTGAAGGCAGGACTTGATTAATTACCAAAAACTTTCTAACTTGATAAGCTTGCACTGTTTTAGAAAATTTAGATTATAAACTAAATATTTAGCATATGGAGATGAAAGCTTAAACAAGTGGTAAATGCATCATGCTTTTGTTGTTGTTGTTTACGATGAATTTTCCTTTTCATCAAATTGAAGACGTAATGTAGCGTGCCAACCAAATTTCAAATCTTGCAGTTGGGATATGAGGACAGTCCTTATCTAATCACAGTTGAATTCCCCCTGAAAAGTATGATATTTTGATGTGCATATGAGAAAATATTTATACGAGCTCTTTGTCAGCTTTCTTCTTTCTTTTTTTTCCGAGGACGGACCAATTATTTGGTTGTATGTGTTCAATCAGCCATAAACATATTGTATGCAAATGAAGTCACAAGGCACATGGAAGATTGGATGCGTATTGGTGAGCAAAACTTTAGGGCTGATTGGACATTACCAACTTATTTGATTAAACATGTCTGTTTAGAACGTAGCAATAATACTCAAATACTCTATTCATCCAAATTATGCAATTAAAGACAAGTTAGATATCAACTGTTTTGCCACACAGCAAATTCTTGTCTTTCTTGCCCTCAAATCTTTCCTCTACAACTAGGATGGGGGACATCAATTTCTAGTTGAATTTCCTTATTTGCTTGAGAGTTTGTTTCTTCCCCTGATGACTAGAGTATTGATCTTTCTAATGTCCTCGTAGGCTTTTTATGTTTTTCACTTTTTAAGGAGAATGGAAATACATGTATTTTTGACATATCATTACTCATCGACTTGCGAGTATACATGATACATGATGAGCTAATGGCAATCAATTTTCCTTCCAAACTATCGAACCATTACTTGAAGTCGCCATTTTATACGCACCAATCAAATTTAACATTAGTGCTCCCTCATTTTTGCCATAAGAAGAAGAAGCTACAGCTATATGTTCTTTTTTTATTGTTCCCCTTAACTCTATGCATGCATAAAATTTAGACATTACAATCTCATTATGGTACATTATTGTCTCATTTTTCTCGACGCTGGTATTACAGTCTCATTATGGTACATGCAGTTCTCGACCGGGTGCACTATATATTAACTGTAGCTACACGTTGCCTATCATGCTGCATTGGGATCTATATTCCAAGAGGAGATCACATAATTATCAAATGGCTGTTATTTCTGAATCAGCTTGTTGAAGGAATGATGCAGGCCTCTTCTTTGCCTAGGTGGACGCATGGATGTAGGTTTTATGTCATCAGCATGGCGTGTGAGTTACATCGTAGCAGGAGTCCAGTCGTTGGCGAAACCAAAAAGAAAGAAAAAAAAAATCCTTTGTTTCTTCCTATATACTTCATCCCAAAACAAAGTCCCATTCTCCTGAAGGGAGAGAGAGAGGGAGAGAGAGAGAGAGAGAGAGTTTAGCCGGCCATTATAGGATACCATGCATTCTTCTCCTCAGAAAAAAAAAAAGGGGGAAAGAGGATACCATGCATGCACCTTCACTAGGTTCGAGTCTCTTCGTATGATCCGTGGATGCAGTGAATGGCCGTTACTTGTGAAATGTTAATATCGATTGGGCCCAGTGGTTTGTTTTTGCAACGACACTTGCAAACGTATCTCCATGTCGATCCATGTCTAGTACCAGTGATTGGCCTGATATGGCTTGTCCTTTGCCACCCTACTTTGGCTGCCATGTGAGTCGCCAGCTTCAACATATAAGATTTCTATCTCATCCAATTCTTGGGGCCAATTTTGGTTGACAAGATGACAAGATGGTCCTTTTATTGGCAAGCCTATTAGGGCCCATTTTCTGTCCCCTTTCGCACACACCTTGTGCAGATGCAGACACGCACATATCCTGTGCGAGAATAGAAAGATAAGAAACAGAAAACCAAAAAAAATCATGATAAGAATGATCAGTTGTTTCGACACAAGCTATAGTAGGGAACAGCAGTATTCAAATGCTTTGATGTGATCTGATGTCGCATAGGTTTTTGGGTAAGTATGGTGATAGGTATGGTGAAATATATGGACTGAATTTTATACTACTAAAGACTTGTACCACCATGAGCCTAACGTTTCCTTCTAAACTTTTATATCATTGCAAATATATTCACCTTAGAGAAGGTCTACGACTAAGCAAACAAAGACACCGGATAACTAATCTATTCCTAACTGGATTTAGCGTAGATGAGTCGAAAAAATAACAGGTCCTGAAGTGCACTTTATAGCTCTTTCTTTGCCATCCAAAGAGCATCTCTGTCCTGAGTCAGAGTTCGGACCCGACCTCACCAACTCCTGCCATCACGAACTCTCTTTCTTTCCCATCAACCCGCGTAGCCGTGAAACTTGCCCCAGGCCCCCAGCCCAGAACTGTTCTCCTTATCGGGTCTTTGCCGCAACGTGTTCGAGGCGCCCGCGTGGTCATCCCAACTTCCAGACAATCTGCACCGTCCGATGGACGGGCGTACACCTGATGAACCACCAGTGATGATTTGCAGATCCAAGAATATACCTCATGCAATCATGCGAAGACCATCGGTAAACGCATCGACGGTCAACATTGGTTTCTTTCGAGGACTTCCCCTTGTTTCACAGTTCCAATCTTTTTTTTTCCCCTCATCCTCCTCTTGGGGAAGTTACGATGGACCCCAACGGGGAGAATTCCATGCGTGAACACCTCCCCGCTGCCGGTTTCTCGTGATGCGATTTCGACATGCCGACGCCCTCAGAAAGTTACGAGCCTTTTTTTTATTTTTAGTTTAGCCTTGGCCAATCCGAAAATAGGAGAATCCCAAGAACCCCAAGAAATCATGGAGGAAGGTAGCTGGAGATACGTGCAAAGATGGAGACGGCATGATGATGGGACCGCGGGGCGGCGAAGGGAGGAGAGCTGACGCACGTGCGACGCGTGCGGGGGAAGGGGGTGGTGCCCACGCGACCCGTTTGCGGATAGATCCGGAAAGGGACGACCTTTCCTGGGACTCGGTCGTGGCCCGGCTCCTAACAATACGGCATTTACTCCCCGCAAGGGGGCTCCCCTTTCGGCGAGTTGGTTTCGATTTTTTCTTTTTAAAAAAACCATTTCCTTTTTTATTAATTTTAAAAAAATTAAATTACCAGGGATAAAAACCGGAAAAACTGGCCGGCATGGCACGATAGGGTGCGAAGGATCCCGGGAGTTGCAGTTGGAGTACATAAAATCTCATAAAACCGAACTTAAAATGAACAATTCAATTAATAAACAAAAAAAAAGATAGCTGGAAGAAAAAAAGAATATAGATTATGGTTTAATGCTAATGATAATGGAGGAATTGGATGGTTTTTTTTGTTACTATAATGAAAGGGAACTGCTGGCTTGACGCGTGGGTATTGATTTTTTTAGCCTCGCCGTTCCAACAAACCCCAGCAGTTATCTTGACTTCGACAACCCGGCCACCGATTTTAATTTTCTAGAGACCAAGACATGGATGGGTTGGAGTCTCTCTGGAAAATCACCAAAAGGCTCATTTATGATTGATTTAATTATTAAGAAAGGAAAAAGAAAAATTCCAAAAGCATTTCCGCGTTAGAGGTGGAGCTCATGCTCGCGGTACCATCACCACTTCCTTATAATTTCTTTTTGGATTTTTTTTGGATGCGAATTGACGCCATAATAACCAGCCAAAATAAGAAGATGGTGAATTGATAAAAATGAGAGCGAAAGATAGAGAGAAAGGTATGAGTGGTGAGACCATGCCGTGAAGGAGATGCATGACTTTAGGAATAAGGCGTTCCTTCCAAATTATATATACGCTGCTTATTTTTCATAATTATCTTTTCCAAATCTTAATTGCCTTCCTTTTGTATTAATTTAGTTTTCCTTTCTTTCTCTCTCTCTCCTTCTTCTTGTGGGTTGGGTCTTTTGGTGGTGGGATGCTTGTCACCTACTCCTTCTAGTTCCACTCTTCCTTGTTCTCCTCCCCTCCTCTCTCTCTCTCTCTCCCTCTCTCTCTCTCCCACAGAAAAATAATGGAAAACTAGAAGCTTTACACTTGCATCAGCTTCTCCATCTCTCCAAACTTTGTGATATTTTTTCTTCTAAGTTTCTCGGTGGTCTTCTGCTTCTGTTGCTATGGAGAAGCACGCTTGCAAGCTCTGCTTCCGCCGCTTCGCCAACGGCCGAGCGCTGGGCGGTCACATGCGGTCCCACGTGACTTTGGCCACTCCAGCGGCCAAAGCCCAGCTATTCCACGACTCCTCCGCCTCATCCACCTCCGCCTTCTCCCGGGAAGCGCCGGCGGCCGCGGCGGAGGAAGTAGAAGAGCGGGGAGGCGACGTGGAGGGGAAGGGGATTGGGCTCTGCTATGGCCTTAGAGAGAATCCAAGGAAGAGCTTCCGGCTAGTGGATCCGGAATTCTCCTGGTCCCTCGCAGCCGTGGAGGCCGGCTCCTCCTCCATCGTCCAGGATCGGGAGAGCGAGACCGAGTCCTCCCATCTCATCCCCACCTCGCCATCTCATCCCCGCCGCTCTAAGCGCCCACGCCGAGCCCCTCCACCACCCCCGCCGGAGCACCCCGAGCCGGAACCGGTGAGCTCCGTCTCCGACACCACCCCCGAGGAGGACGTCGCCCTCTCCCTCATGATGCTCTCCCGCGACATCTGGACCAAGACCAAGACCGAAGCAGAGGACGAGGACGAGGAGCAGCGATCGAACGGCTGGGATGAAGAGGATGACGCGGAGGAGGAGGAGGAGGAGGGACAGATCGTCGCCGGCAGATCGCGGCCGCTGCCGCCGCCGGCCGGTGCGGCGAGGGGGAGGAGCAAGTACCAGTGCGGCACGTGCAAGAAGGTGTTCCGGTCGTACCAGGCGCTGGGGGGCCACCGGGCGAGCCACAAGAAGAGCAGGGGAGGATGCATCCCGGCCGTCCAGGCCCAGATCCACGACGCAGAGTCCTCCGAGGGCAATGCCGATCGGGGGCCCAGCAAGGTCCACGAGTGCCCCTTCTGCTTCCGCGTCTTCAGCTCCGGCCAGGCCCTCGGCGGCCACAAGCGCTCCCACCTCGTCTCCTCCGCCGCCGCCACCACCACCATTTCCATCTCCTCGCCGGCGCCGCTCCCCCCATCTCCGTCCTTTCCTCGCATCATCGCCAAGTGCGGCGGGAACTTCAGCTTCATCGATCTCAACCTCCCCGCTCCAATAGAGGACGACGTCGAGCTCTCCGCCGTCTCTGATGCCGAGTTCATTATTGCAAACCGTACGTCAAACTGAGAGTTGCTTCTCTCTTCCTCTTCTTCTACACTCCCCAATTCCATCACTCCGAACTCCAGAGCAAGATGACGAAGTACAGAATCCGGTTGGATCGTGAGCAGGTTCGAAGTTTCGAGGTAGGAACTATAAAAACAAACTAAACCAACCTAGAAAAAAATCAGGACGCAGTTTAATATTTTCAGCATTGAATTTGACAAGTCTGGTGATTTGCTGCTTTCTTTGTATATCTATCTATCGCTCCTCCTTTGCTTCTTCTGACATTAAATCTCCATTTTTATGGCTTTGGTGTTGGAGAATTTATTCTTGGTTTTCAAGTTACCGCAGCTGCTTACTGTAACAGCTGATCGATCAGTAGCTTGGGTGTATGGAAATTGAGAAACTCCACTTTAATTTAACTATTCCTTTGTCCATTTTAGCTTATTATTACGACTGCCCAGCGGCCGCTTATTCCAGCCTGACTGTGTCCTAGTCGCCTCCAAAAAGTTAATCTAAAGAAATACTTGTCGAGGATTTTATTTTATAATTAATCGAAGTAAAAGAGAACCGAGCTTGGAGCTTTCCTAGTCCCTCGCTAGCTAATGACATCTCACTTCATCTGGAGTTTGGTGAGAAGTTCTTCGTTGCTGCTCTGCTGCTACTGCTGCTCTCACCTGCAAAGCTTCCCCTGGCACCGCCAGTACTTGTTCTTTTCTTCCTCCTTTCCCCCCGCCTCACCTTTTTTGGTGGCTTCCTTCTTTTCCTCGCTTCCACGCCTCGCGTCCACGTCCCCCCTTGGACCCTCTCGTCCGCGCGCGCGCGCGCTCGCTCGCTCGCTCGCTGGCCATCCGCCTCCGGTTTGGTGGCTGTGCGATCCAGCCGAGATTAGCGCCAAACAAATCCGCCATAATGGATCCGAGCATATCACCACAAATATTTCCCGTGCTTCCGAAAACGAATCGGGTGGAGAAATGGCACCGGGAATGGACTCAGTCAAGAGAGGACTTGGTGGTCCCATCACGTGGCTGGCTTAGAGGTACGTCTGATGTCGGCGATGGGACGCTTTCGGGTGGCGACCCACGCATCCGAGAGTTTTTAGTCGAGGTCCCGCTTTCGAAGAAGGCCCCCACACCCCGCTGGCTTAAAATGTTTCCGGACTTCCCAAAATAGCCCTGGGAGGCGAGCATATTTTTTTAACGGGTGTCGCGTAGGAAAACATGCCATCCAGAGCCGCCCGCGGCTCCAGTTTCTGTCAAAAGCGTCCTGCCGTGGCTGGCAGTTGCTGCGCTGGTCATTCCCATGGTGCCCCGTTCCTGCCCATCAGCACCGTCCATTTCCGCCTGGCGCATGCGGGTCCAGCGATCCGAGGGTCCGAGCCATCTCAACAGCGCGATCTCGTGTGCCCGGGGGCTTTCGGCGCTGTGGAGTGTGGACCAGGCTAAGAGAAAAATAAAAAATAAAAAATAACAAATTAATTTGCGCGAAATTACGGGAATGCCACTACGGTAGAAGAGGGAAGGATTGTTGGGTACGTGCGTTTGTGGTGGGATCTGGACTTTAACTGATCCAACGAACAGCGGCAGCAAAACCGGCGGAAATGGAGTGTGCGGTGAGAGGGGGGAGGGAGTAATGCTGAGGTGACACGAAAAGGTACATAAAAAAATCACACAACTACGTGTCATAAATGAGGTATGCTTCGCTGGCATATCGTCGGCGAGTAATGACGGCGAGACGCCGACTCCCCCCTCGGAACCTGTCGGAGAGAGTTTTTTTTCTTTAAAAAAAGTCCTTCACCGCCCGTACCTCCTCCTCCTCCCTTACCCGATGCCATGAAGCTAGCCCTCTGCGGCAGCGCCGCCCCTCGTCGGCGGAGGGAAAAATCGAACCGCGCCTCAAGGCTCCCAGCCTCTCCAAGGCGGAGAAGAAAATATAGAAAAGGAAAGGAAAAACTAAAATGCCGCATTCTTATTGCACGTGCCTTTCTTTTCTCTGGGCGACCTTGTCGCCTAGCGCTGCCGCCCGCCACCGATCCCGCCATTGCTGACCTAAATTTATCTGGAACGCTGGAAGCAGCGGAGGGCTCGGTTCGTGCTGTCCGTGTTTGAAAAAGCGAGGCTTGGGAAGGGAGAGAGTCGAGAAGGGGAGTTCTTTTGTCTCTCTTTTTTTTCCTCAAAATTTCTCTCCGCCGGTGAAGGTCGGAAGCGCTGGCCGCGTCGGAAGGCTCGGTTCATAACGCCAATGTTCCAGAGGGTGGTAGGCTTGGGAGCTACGGTGGAACTTTTTTTTCTTTTGGCCGGCGAGGGGCCGTGAGCGGCGGAGCCATAGTTAGTATCTGCCAACTGGGATGCCAGCAAAGCATGCCATGTCAGGACACACATAGATACGTGATTTTTTATTGTTTTTTGGAACTTTTCCGTGCTAGCTTTGCATTACTCGCCCCGGGGGGGGGGGGGGGGGGTGTTGGGGGAGAGGGAGAGAGAGAGAGAGAGAAAGGGGTAATGCGAAGAAGGGCCGAGTCCCCATGATTGAATGCAAGCAGTAGATTTCCTTCAACCCCCGTTAAAGAAAAGGTCTGTTTGCACCTGGGTTGAATGTTTTTTAATATTACTCTCATGGTCTCACCTCGTTGCTCAAAATTATGAAAAGTATCACTTTCGCCTACGCCAGAAATGCCCATCAACATTAGAAGGGTGGTTGCGAAGATGCTATACCAGGCCCTCCTCCGGACACTGTTGTCTGATTCTTTTTGATCACAGTGCAAGATAGGGCACCCCAAACAGTTCTACTATTATTATTTTTAGTACTATTTACTAGTGATATTATCAACGATCACTGATACAAGATCCATTATTTCGGTAACAAAATTTTATATCGGTGCTATTCCATTATAGTATCTATACTGATATAAGATTCATTATTTCGGTACTAAATTTTATATCGGTATCATTCCATTATAGTATCTTCGATATGGTACAGCTCGATATACCAAGTATTGATTGAGTATAATGTATCCGTCTGATATCAATACGGCACTGACAAATATGATAAATCTTGGCTAATAAAATTATATTGTTTTCCAATAAAACTAATTTGTGAATACATTTTCTGATAGCCCATCTGTTATTATACTAAGCTGAGACTGAGACTCTGAGAGGTACCAAGGAAGGGCTACCCATGGTTGCATAGACCATCATCTATGGGCCTCTTTCCTGTTGTATAATTCATAATACTTATAAATTTATTATTTTAGTTTAATTAAGAAGAGGAAATTACAACGAAAGGATACAATATTGGATTATCTAGTTACAGTTGAATACTGTAAACAAATAATATTTGATACCAAAGTTTCCTAGGAATAAAGACATTCATGGCCGTTTAGATTAATTCTTTGTTACGGAGTCATCACATGGTACGTGGGCCCTAGCTATACTTTAGAGATTTTTTTTGGATCAAAACAGCATTTTATTTCATTTAATTCTAACTTGAGTACAATCAGCCAGGTCAAATAAAAATAAATAGTACAATGGGCGTGGGATGCAAGCTAAGCTTGTCCAAATGACCTCTTCGGAATGTCGGACAACATAAGAGGCGACCCAGTCTGCTGCACTGTTTGCTTCTTGATACACATGCGCTATCTGGCAGGAGGTCAACTTCTGCACCAATCTACGGGTGTCCCGTATCAATGGGTGGCCGTCCCCATACCTATCCGCTCCTCGGGTCCAGTCAACCACCGTGGAGGAGTCACTCTCAAGAAATAGGTTGTTGGCCCCCAGCACCTATCTCACGTATAAAATACTCTCCCAGGTTGCTCGTAGCTCCGCTCCTACTGCGGTCAAACCTGGTATGCTTCGCGCCCTCCAGCTGCAATAAATTTGCCCTTATGGTCCCTAATCACAAAATTTGTGCTATCAGAAGCACTATCCCCGGCCATACCTCCATCGAGATTCACCTTAAGATAACCAGGAGGTGGGGGTATCTAAGAGAAATAGATAAATCTGGACGCTGAGACAGCGGTACAGGTATCCCAGATATCCCTGACCCTCCCAGATGAGCTTGATGTAGCCAACATAGTAACCTTTGCCGCACGCCGTAGGGCTCTGTCCATCACAACCCGTGGGGATGACCTCCTGCCCTCAAATAGACGGTCATTCCTGTCTACCCATATATGATAGGGCAAGTAAGCAACCATAATCCCCATCTCTACGGTGCTAGGCCTTCGGAGGGAATCACATAGATACCGAAGCAACCCCTCCACCAACTCCCACAACAAAGAGAGTGGCATTGGTGAACATTTGCAGATTTGCATAGCTGTAGGGCACCGAAGAAGTACATGACTGATAGTCTCCTCAGAGTCTAGACATACCTCGCATAGCGGAGTTATCCGCATCCCCCACCTGGCAAACACACTCCTGGTCAGTAGGCAGCCTTAGACCACCTTCCAAAGGAAAAGCGCCACCCGGGGGTGCACCCTCAACCTCCAGATCCATCCATGATCAATCTGCTTGTCTAGCTCCCTGTTAGTCCACGCATGAAAATCTCTGGTGCACACCCTCGACTAGCCCAACGGCATCCAAATCAATTTGTCTTGCTCCACCCGTGAAGGAATCGGTAAGGCTAGAATCCTCTCTACCAACTGTTCCCCAAAAGCCTCACAGATCAAACCCTCATTCCATCTCCCCTCACCAGGAAACAGCAAGTCACATATTCTGTATCCCACCAGCCTGCCCGAGTCCACCATAGTCGGTAATCTACTAATCGGTAACTCAGTCACCCAGCTATCCTCAAGAACATCAATAGAAGTCCCATCCCCGACAGTCCATCGGATCGCTTGGAGCACCGATGGAACTCTGGCACAAATCTCCCTCCAAATGGGTGAGTGATGACGTCCTGCCCGGACACCAGCCGCCAAGGTACCAGACTTGGCCCTCATCAAGGAGGACCATATGCTGTCGTGCTCCAATAAAAACTGGCTGCAAGACGCATTGTTGATGCCTCCCGTCTCGCCACTAGTGACGACACTCCCAATCTGTTATACCTGACATGCTGACAAATCATCTTCCATGCCACTAGATGGATACTACCCTTGTCGCCACGCTTCCCCGAGATAAAATTTTTGATGAGCTGCTCAACGGACCTCAACGACGCCACGAAAGTATGGCGTTGGATATAAGATATACCGGAATGGAACTCAGCACTAATCGCGCCAGAGTAACACTGCCCATCATGGATAGTGTATACATCTACCACCCCTCAATCCTGTGCCTGATGCTGAACTCAAGAGAGGAACAATCCCCTCTACGTAGATGTCGTCCCATGATTGGAACACCTTGATATCTCAGAGCACTCTTCTGTTCGCCAACTCCTATAATTTCCATGATCTCGGCCTTCACACGAGGCTTGATCTTCGGGCTGAAGAAGATTGTAGACTTGGCCGAGTTGACCCGTTGGCCAGAAGCAACACAGTAGGCTCAGAGGATCCTTCTGATCACATATGCGGCTTGCCTGGTCGCCCGAGTCAGCAGCAAGCAATCATCAGCAAACAGCAGATGGGAGATCGACATAGCCCTTTGCACTGGCCTGTAAGCCTCCAGGGTCTGGCTGTCCACGGCGTGCCGATAAGCTCTAGATAGAGTATCTACACAAATAATAAAGGGCAGGAGGGACAAAGGGCACCCTTGCCGGAGCCCAATGGATGAATCAAAGAAACAAGAGAGCATACCGTTAACCAAGATGGAGAAAAAGAGACCCCCCATGCAGCCCATGACCCATCTGATCCATATCTCGTGGAAACCGAAATTTATGGCTTGCACGTTATAAATATTTTGCCCTATGGTTTGGCCATAATAATCTCATATATCTAGGATAGATGAACATTAGTTTTAGATTTTTAAGCAATACAGTGAAGATGCCATTATCTTCTTTTTCTTTTTCAAGGTTAGAACATTGGATCTCTCTTTATATACATATACATACATACATACATACATACATATATATATATATATATATATATATATATATATATATATATATATATATATATATATATATATATATATATATATATATATGGGGATTGATAACTTACTCTCTGTTATGGTAGGTTATCAATCTATGCATTTTTCATTGGACAAAAAATACCCTTACTTTTTATAACTCTTAAGGGTATTTATGTCTTTTTATAAGTGTGTGTGCACATATATATATATATATATAAGTGTATGTGTGTGTATGTGCATACATATACATATATGTATACCGGAGAGAGAGAGAGAGAGTATTAATTAGGAGGTTGAGAGGGTGAATTAATGTGGGATTGTAAAAAGACATAAATATTCTTAAGAGTTATAAAAAGTAAGGGTATTTTTGTCCAATAAAAAACGGATAGATTGATAACCTACTATAACACTACCATAACAGAGAGTAGGTAATCAATCCTCCATATAGAGAGAGAGAGAGAACCAATAAATTAGTTGCAAGGAGGTGCTGCTTTTAGGTTTCCTTATAAGGGTTTAGAGCATTACTCTTTGCATAAATATCACCATCTTAAGACCCACATGTCAGTCGATCAAGATACAAGAGAAGTTTACATTATTTTATTGCCCTTCGCGTGCAATGGATAAAGCATTTAGAGTAACTTAAATTTTAATTTTTTTTTAAAAAAAATCAACTGAATGAGGCAAGATTTCACAATTATTTCCAAAGTAATATGATTTGTCCGGACTAAGGACGATCTGCATGAACCGGTGGCCATCGCCCTTCCTTATGCTGGGTCCCAACTCCTTTTCGCCCGCACACAAGAGCTCATATTGCTGTCCTCGTTGGTGCTATTGGCTTGGGCAATGAAAGAAAGGTTGGTATAATAATGTTGGGGGTGGGAAAGGAATAAAATAGATAAAGTGGCGTAGAATAATAACGGGAAACATTTCAAGGCGGGCGTTTCCATGCTCGTGAGTTGGTTGTTGTCCGCTTGGAGAAGGAGACCAAAGTGGGTGGCGGGTGTGGCCGTGGGCTTTCCACGCCTTCTGCAGCACTTTTAGCGCAAGATGACGATGCCAACGCCGGCTTAGGGACCAAGAGACAAAAGGAACAGGCTAGGCCAGTAGCAGCCGCTCGCTACTGTTCCTGATCCTGTCAATCTTCAGTTTGCGAAAAAAATCTTGCTTTGTACCTTTGAGGGCTCGTTTGGTTCGCGGGAAGTATTTTCCCTCCTGGGAATCATATTCCTAGGAAGAGGATACCTAGGAAAGTATTTTTGGCATGTTTGGTTAACCATGGAAAAGTGATAAATTTCCAAAGTGCTCATGTTTGGTTGACCATCCACTTTCCTGGAAAAGTTATGTATAATTCCTATTATGCCCTTAATAAAAATTAGTTCTTTAATGCCTCTTTAATGCTTCTTTAATGTTGAAGGGTCTTTTTGGAAAAAAATAAAAAAGGAGTGATTCCCACCTCATGGGAAAGTAACTTTCCCATGTTTCTCATGGGAAAGACTTTCCCATGAAATATGGGAATCATATTCCCATGGGAATACAACTTTCCCATCTCTCTCCTTTGAAAACTCCAACCAAACAAGAGGCATTTCATTACTTTTCCGTTGACCATACTTTCCCCCCTCCTTTTCCTGCGAACCAAACGAGCCCTGAAAGTGTGGTCTTTGATGCCCACCCAATGCTCCTGCTGCTAATAGAGTCCTCTCAATAGGCTTTTATTTTCCAATTTGATGGTAATTCTTCACATTACCCATAGCTAGTGATCGTTCCACCAATTCTGGAAATTATGAGCTACCTTCTGAGTGCTATCTACTGACAGTAGTACACTTATGTTTATGACTTTGATGAAGCCCAGACAGCGAGTAAATATTGGAAGTGATCAGAAGTTGCACTAGAGGAGGCTTGTGTTGGGTGGTTGAAGTGATCACTACCGCTCTACTTGGACGAGTAACTTCTTTGATGAACTAATAGAGTAAAGGCTTAGGGAATTCTTTAAGATAATTGCATTTTGTAATGGCTTTTAGACTTGCCTAGAGGCACTGTGACTTACCAAAAGAGAGAATATTTTTTAGTCTTTAATAACTAAAGCCACAGTAACCTCAAAAAAAACTGATCAAGTAAGGCTAGCCTAAGGTTTATTCAATCTTTAACCTACTGTAATAAAGAAGCCAAGCCATATAGTTGGCTTTGTGCCTCATTATGGTCATGGTGATGGCCCTAACTTTTTTTTTTTTTTTTTGGTGGGGGGTGTGTGGGGGCTTAACTACCATCTTCCGATTGTATCTAGAATAAATTCAAAAACTTTTAGTTTTCCTCCCATAAGGGAGAATCAATTTAATTACTAAAATAATTGTTCTTAGAGACTTAGACTTTCAAAGTTCAATGTTAAATAAGTTGAAAGGATAATAAAAGCTGTAATTGGTTGCTTTGTGGATGTCAATCGTCAACTTGATTGATAAAAAGCATCATTTCATTTTTTCGAAAAAATAAAGCACCATTTCACTTGACTGGCAATGGCCATGTATTCTCTTGAGATAAGTACAGCTAATTCCTCAAGGTAATCACTCTTTTCTTCTGTTATGGATTGACACGTGCCTCTCCAGAAGCTTCAAGAAGTTTTGTAGAATCTTTAACTGTTGGTTTTTTTTTAGGCATTGTTGAATGGATCAGTCAATATGTGAGGTTGAGATAGTTCACATGTAACCGTTCAAACTCTGAATGTTTTGATCAACAAATTGGGGGAAGAGATGGTTCGCATGTATGTATTTAGTCTCACATCGTTTATTCGCTGAGGAGAACTTGGATACTTATATAGGACTAAGAAACCCCCAAAATACCTTCTGATTAATTTTTTTTGGCGAGTCATAGATTGTGAGAAGTAGTATCAAAGCAAACTCGGCTCATAGTCCATGTAGACTAGAGGATACTGCAACACTGGTTAATAGAGTCGATGTAGTCTCACATCGTTTATTCACTAAGGAGAACTTGGATACTTATACAGGCCTAAGAAACCCTCAAAATACCTTATGACTAGTCTTTTTTGGTGAGTCATAGATTGTAACAAGTAGTATCAAAATAAACTCGGCTCATAGTCTATGTAGACTAGAGGATACTGCAACATTGGTTAATTGAGGCTGACCACGGGCCTATCATGGTCCTTGTGATTAGATTTGAGTGTATTTGGACCCTTAGTCTGTCGAGAATGTCAGGGCTTGAATAAAAGTATGTGAGGATTCGTGCGGACGTATGTTTGGTCCCACATTGGTTACTCACTGAGGAGATCTTGAATATTTATATAGGACTAAGGAATCTAAAAAATATCTTCTGACTAATTTTTTTGGATGAGTTCTTGGAAGGAATCTAAAAAATATCTTCCGAGTAGTATTTTTGGATGAGGTTTTAGGGTTGTGATAGTTCATTCACCAACCTACGTTGTTAAGGAAAGTTTGGTATCACTCCATGAGAACCCTTCGCATGTTAAGCACTGCCTGATAGCACAACAGTAGCAGCATCATGAAATCTTGTCACGTAGCCTAAGATGACCATGGTTGTTTCCCAAAGTGCATTTTGTGGGGTTGGGAAAGAAACTTGACTCCAAAGATTTATTGGCAGTCAGGTAGGGCCTAAAGCACACTCTTTCTCCCTCCTTTTCCTTTTTCTTTATCTCCTTTGCATCCTTTCCTCTGGCTTCTTTGATATGTGACATCAAAATTAGATGTTATTTTGCCTCATAAATTTTAACAAGAAATTTATGGTCTTCTCATGCCCACATAGTCATCTTTTTGTGGTTGAACCAAAAAAACTGCATATGCTCACTTTTCCCAACCCCAGTTACTGCATCCTTTTCTTTTCTTTTTCTTTCTCATTTTTCTTTTGCATTCTATTAGACCTCGCCAGCTCGTGCGCTCGATGATCATTAGTGTGAATTGCAATTACCAGGCACTGTTCAGGTTTGTGTTCATGTCGCAAATTCACACTTTCGGTCTGAGATAGATTCTGATGGTTTCCTTTGTATTTTGGTACTAATATTTTTCTCATGTGGCTCAAGACGAATTTCATTAGTTTTAATAGACTGATGATAGTGTGAAAAAGGATATGTAATATATTAGAAATAATAATATTTTGAATGATGAGAGAGAATTCAGGAATTCTTTATGAACGAATAAGTCAAAAGTAAGATCGCTCCCTCTTGGTGGGGTGGGGGGTTATGTAACATGTAACTAAGTTTTGTTCTAGAATTTTGAGTCAGTATCAGCTAGTTCAAACCAAAATGACGCCTCTATAGGAACCAATGCACCAGAAATTCGGATGAAGTCCATGAATATGCTTTAATGCATTTAAAAGATAGGAATCTATTTATGACAAACTATACCACTAATTGAGAAGAATGTATATATATATATATATATATCTATATATATATATATATATAGATATGCAGCTTGGTAATAAATGAACAGAGGAGAAACTGAAAACTTCTGAAAATTTTACAGTGTTACAGTTCACTTGCAAATTCTCTTTTTTTTTTCTCGAAAAATAAATTAAAAAAAACTTATAGCAAACTATTAAAGGATATTGGCCAATTGGACTTGCATTTGTGGGTCTGGACTCCTCTCAGGATATGCACAAGCTGGGGAGAGCATCCAGATTTGGACCTGCTCTGTGGCATTCCCACCGTGCCTTTGGAAAAAAGAAAAAGAAAAAGAATCTTGAAATATGTATAGATCACTGATGGGGGGAATTAATATTGAATATTCTAACCTTCTTGACATCGGACTTAACCGAAGTAAATAACCTTGGTACTGGCCAACATGCCGTCATGGTCGGTCTTGCCCAGAAGTAACACCTAAGGACATTAAACATATTGTAATCATAGTTTTGGAAATGGTCTCAATAGCAAAGGCACGATCAATGTGATTATCACCGCACAACGGTCGTGAATAGCCGATACCATGCGCTTGGATGCACGATTAGCCATCAAAGTGCAGTTATGGTACTACCCAATAATTCAAGCAACAGACACCATGCTCATCATATATATAGGGATGACAAGGAAACTCTCAGCTAAGCAATCTTGTGCTCCTATATACTATTCTTTCTCTTCCACTGTTGTTCTTTATCTCTGATTTAACCATCGAAGGATCCTCCGCCGGAAATTTTTCCGATAAATGGACTTCTTTGCAGGTCAATTCCGTCTTCCACTGTAGTTCCAGTCGACCTCAATTTACTTTGGATTCAACCAATCTCGGTGTGCCTTGGTTCCAACTGACCTCAACCCAAATTCTAGCAGCAACAAATACTATTCTAAAGATGCCGAAGACTTAATGATAACCAACATTTTAATGATATTGCTTATATAGGTTCAGAATTTAAATTATTCATCTTCCTCCAACATGTCTGAGCTATTTTTAACAAATTAATCTTCTTTTTGCAGGAGTAGAATCTCCACCATATGTAACTGCAAAAAAAAAAAAAAAAAAAAAAAAATCCCATGAATTGTCGAGTCTCCGTTACACTTAGGCTTTCTGCGATTTCCCTTAATTCATGCCACTGGTATGATAAACCGGTCTGTTAACTTCCATTATATGATTTGTTATGAACCCCACCAAGCATGAGGCAAATTTTTAGGCTAGCCCCACTGGGACATGATGGTTGGTGATGCATACATGGTGGTTGGTATAAAAAATTGGTGGGCATTAGTTGAGATCCGGACTATGGATCTAAGTCTGCTTCAATATACCAATCAGTTGATTCATGCATTCTGGGAGAAGCACAAACAAGGGCCACTTGTCTGCATTTCTTTCCTCACAGTTAATTTATAAGAAGCAATTGCTGTTGAGAGAATCAGAACTAAACGATAAAACTAATTTGAACCCTGATTGGAAACCAAAACCCCCTCCCCCAGATCATGTTTTTCCATGTGATTAATGCTAAGTGTTTTGCATAATTATTATAAGGTGAAGGGTTTGCCAACCGAGCAAACTCATCGTAGGAAATCAAAATTTTTACAGCAAAGAGTTCATACTGTACTGATGCTAGGTGGAGAGTTTGCATCTTAATGAAGAAACACAACCACCAACCATAGTACTCATAAATTTTCTCCTTTCTAGAACCAAAAACTTTTTTGTTAAATATTGCTGCTCACCATGATATGCCAAATCTTGCAAGGGAATCAGTTTTCGAACCCGGTGTTCGAGCCCTCGGCTCAGTGGTTGCCAGTGATATATTCACCAATAAAGTCATCAGATTCAGGCTGATCAGGTTGCTCACCAATAGTATCATTAGCTGAATTGGTTGCCCATGACTTCATAAATTAAAGCATCCTCTTCCACTGTGTGAAGTTGACTAGTGATAATATGTTGGTGCCTTGTAGGAAGAGGGAACTTTGACACATAAGATAGAAACTGATAGGAAATGGTTCAGGAGAAAATTTAAAGAAATAGAAAAGCCTCCCTCCACCTTTTGGCTAAGAAAAATTGATGGTATAATCATGAAGTTGTTAATATTGATAGCCATGATAAGGTATTAGAAGCTGGAGACTAAAAAGATTAATTATCTTCTGTTTGGAAGACACAGCAAGGATACTTGGCCAATGCTGTTTGCTGTAAAAGCTATATCTATTCAGAGAGGAGGAAAATTGTGCTCCAAACGGGTAGAACTCTCTGAGAATTAGATGGGTCTGCTCAGTGTTGGGGAAGCATCTATCAAAATAAAAAAAGATTCGCTGTTCTTAATGAGTCTTCTATCCAATAGCCTAGTTGGGGAATCTTATTATCTCTTAGTGGCTTTTGCATCATCAAGAACAAAATTTAGCTATTTGTTAGCTAGCTTTAACCATGCACATCACTGCTGCTCGCTTGCAGCACTAATATAAGCTTTTATCGGTTGCAAGCTTTAAGCCACTGCCTCAATCATGGTCTTACCTATCAAGAACCAAAGAGAAGGGAAGATGTAGTTTTCAGCACTAAAGATAGCATCTGGGAGGAAAACTAGAATATGCCAAGGAATCAAACTTAACCTCAAATAACAAGAAATGTCAATTATTAACATCGGTAAAGAATCTTGGCCAACGATTGTAGATGTGATCATTAACATTGTACAAGAACATGGCTTATGGGTTGATTTTGGGGCAATCAATGAAGTAAACACATCCAATTCATGTAGGGTACAGGTCTAAAGAACATTGGAAGTGATGAAGACAAGTTGCTTTAGTGCTGGTATGGTCTAAATTGTGAGTTAGCCAGTGCTTCTGACTCTTTAAACGCCCCAACCGCCGCGGAGATACTGTTACACCTACAACAATAAAAGGGTATGGAAAGTTAATTCAAATGCATATGGGTGGTTTAACTTGAGATTATATTGGCATTTCATATGTCAGGGCTAACGCAATCGCTTTACGAACCAATAAGGTAGTTGGTAGAATATCAAGCTTTAGGCCTAAAAAGTGGGTCGAACATGCCGACCACAAAGAGGGGAAGAGCTTTTTCAAAGTATTTCAAATGTATTAGAAGGAAAGAGATGAGTTTGGAGCATCCATGATATTCGAAACAATGGAAGACAGAGAATTTCAGCATCACCAATCACATAGACTAACGCGAATGCAACCGATTCCAATGCCTACTTCTATAACGTTTTGCTAGATAATTGGATGCTGATTATGTGATTAACAATGGTCGTTTGGTGTTGAAGTGACATTTCTACTGCTTTGAAGATGCTAGCTAGCCTGCTAACGTCTCTTGGTGGTTGTCCTGGGATCAAATCACACTTTATCTAGATTTGGAGAGGTTTCAAGGGAGGGCTACCACTCTATGTTGCTCAATATTTTCTATAAGCTTCATCTTAAATAGAGTTTTCTCAAAACAAGGGAAACACATTTCTAGAAGGAGTCTCTTATTTTGAATTTTACTGCCATTGTTTCTCAAGTATTTGAACCGGGTAATTTCAATAGAGGTGTTCCTATTGTTATTTTCAAAGAAAAATAATAAAAGAAAACCACATCCAAAAAGTAATATTAGACTGTTTTCATCGATAAAATTCGAATGATAGAGAAAATTTGTTATAACAATGCAATTTTTTAAATGGAGTTTGCAAGTCAGCACAGTTATGGACACTTAATATCCTATAGCTTTAATGAATTAAAACTTCTGATATATCATTGAAGAAAAAAAGTTAATACTTGTAAAGGAGCTCCTCAATTTGTTTTACGAGACTTGCGACATGATAATTTCTAGTCTTCTACTCCAAGATCCAATTTGGGCTAATCCAACTCGGAGTTCACACAGCTATATATATACATACATGCCATCCTTTATCTGATCAGAAGCTTCATGCATTAGATCTCAAGACTTCAAGGCCATGTCCTCTCTTATAGCTCATTACCCCTCCACCAAACACATAGGTACACCCCACAAGCATCATAGTTTCATGGTCCCGAGCACATGACTCTCATGCTCGCCCTCCAGCCTATAGGTGCATGGGTGCCGTGCGACCCTGCATGATAACAGCGTTGTGCCAACCTCGTTTTGTCGCCTGTTCCACTTGGAACATTGACGCCTGTTTTTATTATACGTACAAGGAGTAAAAATATAAATTACCTCAAGAGTCGAGGTTGAGATTTGGTCATTCGATAGAGCAAATCATGATGCATATATTAATTAATTCATATTAGAGGGAAGTGGTACTCGGATTTGAGCTTTCTTGCAGAGCTTTGAGCATTGGAAACCTGCCCAACTTCCTCCTTGGTGCCAAAATCCTCACCCCTTCTGGTCCCCTGCACTTTGGATGATGGTTGGGTCCCTCTCTCTCACTTCTCTCCATCTTTCCATACACCTTGAAAGTCTCCAAATATTAATTATCAAACTTCCTGCATTGGACAAATTTCGCTATCTGAGCAGCTGGATCCATTTTCTTATGCTTTTAGATGCAGCAGATTCACAGCTGGTAAGGAGTTCTAGGAACGAAGAGGCCAGCGTTCTCATTACAATGCTGAAGGAAGGTGAAAGATGCTATCAAGAGCCATGCACAGTTACTATATATCCACAAGATAAGCTGCAAGTGGAGCAGCCTTTAAATTAACTTTCGGTGCAGATTGAGCAAAATAGCCAGTTCATACTCTCACTTGGACTTGGGTGTGGCTCCCAACTGAGATTGATCGACTTAATGTCCTTGCTAGGGAGGACTGTGGATATGAGAAGCCAGATCAATCATGGGAGCAGGCATATCCAAGCCCCAAGCAACCACAAACTCCTGTGACTCCTAAGTGGGGTTGTTGCCGGGCTCGGCCAGCTACCAAATGAAGTTGATGGTACAGCCTTGCACGCACTACTCTTCTCTCTAGCCTGCTTTGCTGTTAAATATTATGCCTTCCAATTAGTAAACCACTCGTTCCAGGCGCATCTGATCTTGGTGGGTGACAGAGGTGAGAGAAGGCAGGACAAGGATGCATACCAATGTGTGGACTCCATTCTGCCTGTCAAGCTTGGCCTTTCAGGAGGAGCCTATTGTTGTTGTTCTCATTGTTCAATTCGCTCAAGGAAATTGAACTAGAGAAGGTATAACGTGGGCGATAAATTGAGGAGTTTCAACAAAGTTGAACAACGTAGGGAGCTCCATCTGATGGTAATGAAACTGCCTTTGTTTCCTTCAGAAGAAGAAACTGCCCTTTGTCACAGACTATTGGTGCAATCATCTACTGGCTTGGCTTCTTGTCTGCGAAAAGAGATGCAGAATGCCCGTAGGCAGCAAGCGAACGCCCTACAAACAAGATAACCGATGTTATCAACCGATATTTTGTGATCAGGACCATTTTGACAGGTTGATTGCAGCCGGAGGTCGGTGTACCCCAGGCCTAACTATTATTGGAGCAGAACTATAGGCAGCCTAAGAGGGCATCTCCTATGCGAGGCGTGTGCTAGGTGTCGACAGAGTGTGCCTCGAAGGGGACTCTTTTACGGTGATTGACTAGATTCAGGAAGAGGACATGTTTGGGGGTGACCACCCACTGATTTGTGAGATTCGCAGACTGGTTCAGAAGTTTACCTCTGTCCAGACAGCGCAAGCATTTCGGGAGGCGAACAGAGCAGCTGACTGGATCGCTTCATTTGTAATCCGGCACTCTGGAAATTTTATTTGGACATCATCGACAATTTTACTCCATTTTCTATATTTGTTACTTTTTTTTGACCTGGCTGGATGTGCTTAGGTTAGAGATATATGAATTGTCGTTTTTAACCAAAAAATAGGATCCAAACTACTCCTCCTCAATATCTCAATGTTAATAATCCAATCTCCTGATGTCTCGACCGAGATGAAAAAAATAGCTCGTATAACTATTTATAATACAAATTAATTTTTAATATAGCTAAATGAAATTATGATTCATAAATATTATAATAATAACCATTTTATTAAAAATTGATATATCAGAAGATAATCTTTTGAAAAATTAAAATGATGATGTCTTTCTCCTATTCTCATCTTGAAAATGGAAAAGATATCAATAAAGGGAAAACAATATCAATAATGTAATACCACAAATTAATAATATAAAATCTTATTTTGAAAATTAATAAATGATACATAATTATGGTAATTATTTATATTTAGTTTTAAATTATGATAAGTTTGAGTGTTTAAATTATTATATGTTAAATATTATTATGTAGATGTATCTCAATGGATAATAAGTTATCCATCATTATTTGACATTAAATTTTGCAATGACAGTTATCCTCCATTAACTCTCTATCTAATTTACTGCATATTTAGTATCGCTTCTAGTATAAGTTAGATGAACCACATTATAAATTTTAATATTACACAACTATATAGAATTTTTTAGTCATTTAATTTTATTTTTAAAATATAATTCGCTAATTAATTTATAATACCTTTTATTTGCTATATAATAAATCTATACCATTATATTTACTAAATAATAAGTCAAGAATGACTGTTTTGTTATTTTTTTTACTCCCTAGAATTTATTATTTTAATTATAAATGTTATCAAAAAAATAATTTATGAGTCAAATTCCAATCATATGTAAATTAATGGCTTGGTAGACTTGCTCCCACCAACTTCATCGATGTGAAAGAGCTAAGGTGGTAATAGGACCGGACCTTTTACATGCATTGCAAGCCAAAATTGTTTGCAAGCCTCGTATAACCAGATAAAGAAAGAGAACCAATAGCTCAAAAGTTGAGCATAATGTTTACTACTAGAATAAATCCAGAGCTGACATGTTCATGTTGAAGGTCAAGCAGAGACCACCCAATGTAGAGTTGCCCTAAAAAGAAAAAGAACTATGTGATTGACATTGAGAGTATCCTCCACTAGCCATCAATTAAACCTCTTGTTCATCAAATGAAAAAAAAAAAACTTCTTTAACTCGCTGGTTGATGATCACAAGAATAGAAGAGACACAATCCTTACTTTTGTAAATTTCTTGCATTGCACTGAGGTGAGTCCAAGTAGATTCAAGCTACACTCAAACATGCTCACATTTAATTGGCTGATGGTAAGGGTGATGAGTAACTGAGATTGGATGGAGTTAAAATTACAGAAACACACTTTACATATAAATGAAACACCGATCAATGTTGTATTTTTGTTTGACCCACCCACCCTGTCATTTTTTTTCCCCAGCGTTACAGCATCTGAGCTTCTTCGTTGGAAGCTGAAATGCAGGTGCCTCTCTACTGCAGTATAATGAACAAATAAAGCCAATTGCAGTAACTGAATAAGAAAACCATGTCCAGGAATAAGGCTATGGTCCTATGAATTAAAAAATTAAATAGAATAACTATACAAGTTGTCGGTTTAGATGTCACAATCTTTCCTCTATAGCTGGACTAGAATAAGTCATATAAGAGTTAACTTTCAATTTCTGTAAAGAGTTATGGAGTATGATATTTCAACAAATATCATACTTTTGGAGGGATCACGTATGGAAGTTCTTGAGCTTTTTATCTTCTGGAAGTCCCTTGGCATAGACAATATACAACGAACTTTAATGTCGAGGGAGAATAACATTGTCACCTACGGATTGCTCAGAAACATTGTCACTTAAGGTCTCCATTTATCTCTGTCCAATCCCTCTGTCCTCTTTTCCCCAGATAAAAGGCAATTTGTGCACAAGTTCAACATTTTCCACCACAGCTGTTGAGCAAAGACTAGAGAATCCATGCGTCACAACTGGTTTTGCTCCTAAGTGGACAGCCACCACTTATAAGACGTTGGTAATTTGCTTTCACGGTGTAATCATGCGCATGCATACAATATATATATATGGATGACTCAGATGTTTTGGTTCACTTCAGCTGACAAAACCAGGCTAACCGGAGCACTCTGTAGTTATGGCATTTAAATCAACAATTCGCACTACAGTAGGTGACAAACAATGAGAGCATGAATATTTTACCTTGCATAATTAAATACTTGCTTAAAAGAACCGTGACCAGGTTTCCATGTAATAGCATTCAATGGCTAGCCCATTCCTTTTGCTATCTGCTTTTTATTTTTATAATGGAAACATAATTGCAAACTTTTTGATATGTAAACAACTAAACATTATACAATTGACCAAGGTTTTTAAAGAAAAAAGATGGGTAAGCATGATCTTGTCAGCTTTCCACAACCCATTGCTTTCAATTGCTCCTTCTTGTTGCGAACAGCTCAGTTGGAAAATAATATGCAATTTCTATCAATGTTCTCCAGTCGATCTTGATTAGTCCTTGGAATTTTTCCACACTCAGGAGCTGCTTCCAGTGAACATCTGCAACAACTTAATTTACAATGATCTCCAAGTGCCGTCTCATAAGTAGGAGTCTGGATGGTGGTTCCATGCGAAGGATAGTGGGTTGATGATACAGATTGATGCTTGTCGTTGTGAATTCTAATTAACTAACTTCTTCTAAAGAATATAAATTTACCGGGAGAATGGATCCTAAATGGAAATGTATCAAGCTGTCTAAAAAACCTGCTTATAAGATTCATCTTTGATAGGTGTGGGGGGGGAGCCTTGAATTTAGTCCCACATCGGCTAGTAGCGGAAAGATTCCGTGCCTTAAATGGGGGGTGGAAATCCTTTCCTCTCGAGGGCCCTTTTGTGGGACAAAACCGTGAGGAGGGCTCCGGATACGCTCGACCCTCAAAGCGGACAATACCTCGGGAGGAACGCGGTCCTCTTTCTCTGCTAGCTTAATGTGGGCTAGGCTGTTGTGTGAGGCTCTGGCAGAATGCCGTCCCCGCAACAGATGGCGCGCCAGGTAGGGGCGCCTCCTTTCTCCATTGACTACCCTCCAGGACTGTGGGGGCCCGTTGGGGTAAAACCTGGCCGGAACCTTCCCGCTGGGGGGGCTATGTTGTTGGGGGGGGGAGGGGGCCTTGAATTTAGTCCCACATCGGCTAGTAGCGGAAAGGTTCCGTACCTTAAATGGGGGGTGGAAATCCTTTCCTCTCGAGGGCCCTTTTGTGGGACAAAACCATGAGATATTTCATGGTAGACTAAAAACAAATTCTTGGCTGCATAGGTTCAGGCTTTGAATGCTTAATGTGCTAAATACAAGCATTTTTTATGAAGACGTTGATGATATCCTGCATCAGTGTTAATATATTAATCATGTCCAAGACAACCTATCTAACACAAGAAGCTTTCTAGTAAGTTGAATTTCATTGAAGTTTGAACAGATGTACTTGTTAGAAATTGAAATTGTTGAAGATCACTTGTGAGATTTAGTCCTGCATAGAATAATTAGTGAGAGGTACAAGGATTCATATAAACAAATAGACCCAAACATAGTAGTTTAAGCTTTTAAGTTGAATTGGATTGCGACATGTATGTAAGACCACCTTTTAATCGGACTCGAACTCCTGCTTCTTCGTACAGGAATTTCATGCATCTCGCTGATCCTGCTATCTAACCATCTTGAATCCCATTACCCTACTTGCCCAGGTGATTGGTGATCTCCGGTATATTAGGGAGCACTTGGCCATTATCTTTCATTAAATAATCAGGAAGGATATCGTTGCACCTAGATTTTGTAGTAGAAATTCTTGGCTGAAAATTTATGAAATTTCTTAGCCATAAAAAGAACAAAAAAACTGAAATTTTTACGCTCTTATTTGGGTTTTTTCGAAAAAAATATTACATTTGTCTATGCCATTTGCAAATTGGCATGTCCAGCTTACTAACCAGGCATTAGCCGTCCCCATGCATGTCAAGGTGGACAGCTATATCACTCCTCCCTTTAAAGGAGGTGAATCTAGTCTCCACGGAACCTCTCTCTTTGTGGATTGGATCTCTTTTTTCACTTTTAAACTCTTTGAATGAGCTGCATAAGCTAATACTATGAGGCCTGCAGAAGTTAAAACAGGGAGGTATTGTCTGACCTTGTTTAATACTTGACTGCCAAAGTTTTGTACCAATTGTATGCAATGATGTCTATGGTGGCCGAGCTCTCAACTCGTCGACCATTGCATCAACTTGTACTCAGGTCCGGAAGAAGAAGCCGACTGAGTTGCAAGCAATAAGGGCTTAATTATAATTTGAAGTTATTAAGGAAAAAAAAAGAAGAAGAGTCTGAAAAGTGATGGACAAAAATTTAGCATATTGTTTATCAGTTGGGATGCACACCTCTCTCTTTGTTCCTGATGGTGGTGAACCTGTATGATCAGAGACAGCAGAGTGAATTGAGCGAATAATATCTTGCGATTACACCTCTGTTACCTGCTAGACTTCTATATTTATCCTGCAAATCCATAATATGATTTCGCATATGAATGGCAATTAATTCTGACCCATGATGATAGCAGACTCTGCTATTTCTCCTTGAATTTAATAACCGTTATTGCATCCCCTCAGCTCTCTTTGCTCTCCAAACACCCACAGAGGTTTGAAACGCTACATGGCTTCATCTTAACAATGCATTAAGAAATCCATCAGGTGCAACCAGGCATAGTCATACAACAATAACAGGATTATATTGATTTCCTTGATTATTGAGTTATCAGTGACCACCAAAATAAAGGAAATATTTTAAAAGAATTTAAGAACTCAAAAATACATAATGAAATTTAAGGAAAAAATCATGATATATGTTATACCCTCGCAATTGTATCCACAGCATAATCTTCACGCCACTTCAGCATATTTAGAAACATATCTTTTGTCCACATTATTGAAACCTCTCATTCATAGAAAACTATGGCTAGACGAAGAATAGAAGGTTTGAGCAACCTTCATGTAGCTCAGATCTTTAAATAATCTTGATCTACAGTACTCTTCTCCCAAACAATCTAAAAAATGACAGCATGCTAATAAAAAAGCACTATCATTTTCAGATCATGTGGGAAGCTATACCGCAGATGCACTAATGAAATAAGCTAGTGCTCATCATTGTTCCTAGGACGTTGGCAGATTTGCAAAAGTAGCTCCCTGAAAGACTGCACACCATGTTCTTTCAATTAATGAATGCTTTGAAGCATGCTATCGTCTGTGTTGCTTCTGCTGATCCTCAGCATAACTCCTGGATGGACCCGAAACTCATCTTTGACCAAGAGAACTCCAATACTCAGGGAAGATCGCAACAAGCTTCGCGGGAGAAAATAAGTGAAGTATCCTAAGGCTCTCTGAATGTAATTACCAATCCAGCACCTTTTCTTTCCATGCAAAGATATATGTCCACATTCCACTATTAAAATTTCTTTCCACATCTCTTTAGAACTAACTCACAATTCTATTTATTTGATTCATCCAATTTAATACAACCGATTAAATATCATGCCCATCATGAAAAGGCAATATAAAAAATCACATATCAGATGGCAAGTAAGTGTCTTTATCAAGATGTGTTGCTTGTACTTATATTTTACACAATAATGCCAAGGAAAAACTTTAATGCTTCTCAAGGACTTGTTACAGAGATCAAATCATTCCCACAATAAAAAATGATAAGCAAAGGAAGAGAAGGAAAATCGTGAGTCTGGTTTCTCATATAATTAGCTGTCATAACCATGTCCAAGATGTGTCTGAGTTCATTAATATATCAGAATCTTAATTATCTGAATGTATAAAAAAGGCGCCATTGCATGAGGATCCTGCAATATAGGGTTTTAGGAAGGTCAAATATACGCAGCCTTATCCTGCATGAGGAGATGCTATTTTCGTGTTTCAAACTCATGAAACCCAGATCATAATGAAGCAACATTACTATTGCGCCAAGGCGCACCTTCTAATTATCTGAAAATATGACTTCCCAAAAAAACCATAACCATGACCATAATCATCAAGCCTTATCCCAATTATCTGGGATAAGTTAAATGATTCTCATTTGCCAAGAGTTCCTATTTAGGGCCATGTCCAATATAATTCCAAGCTTTTTCATAAGTTAGGAAAATACGTTATTGTCTGACCATAAGTTAAGAACTTATTCATGAAGGGTTTTCCACATCCGAGATTTCAAGGCAATGACAGGCTACATGCATTCCTCATGGGAACTACTTGTTTTGGCTGTTTTGGTTTTTTCTCTAAAAATTTCTAGGTCTCATCAATTACTCACATGTATTATTCATAAGTATAATCATGGCTTTAAGAATCGGCAAGATGCCTTGTGGGACGCCGAGACAAGGTACTCTCCCAAATGTCAGGATGGGACAATCTTGCCATCATCCTAGCATCTCGATCGGCAGGTCCTGAGACATCCCCCATCCCAAATGTCAGGACGAGGCAGGAGAGGCGCCTCCTGTTCTATGGAAAAACCAAGACAGTCCCATCCCATGAAATTTAACACCTTGAGTATAATTATATAAATAAAAAGATATTTAGTTATTTATCCTTGTAAATCCTCAGATTTACACTTCTTCAATATTCAGAAAAACTGATGATGATAAAAAGATAACTTCATTGCATTTTAAACGTTGATGAAACAAAAAAGGTTTTGAATTAGCTATTTCGGAAGAGACAAAATATAAACCTACTTACATGGTTCTCCATGTTTTATTACCGGAACTACTTTGCAATGGTATTACCCATATTTTTTTCATTTAACATAACCCTTGCTCCTGAATAATCTCTTGCGCCTATAATTTATGAAGCAAAGGTCCCCATCATTAGGCATTAATAACGTCTTCACAAATGAAAAATTGAAACATGCAACTTATGCTTTAGCCTATCACGCCCTTCATAATGCATCTAATGTATAAAGCTAGTCATAATCCACACATTGTCATTATCAATCATTTTTAAATTAATGTAACTGTATCCATTAACTAAATCAACAGATTTATGGCTCATGTAAGTAGTAATAACTAGTTTTCAAAAAAATCAAGCAAACAGAAATAACACCTTGAAGACTGCACAACATATTCTTCTTTATATTCATGAACACCTTGATTGATGCTATGGACTATATATCTTGCTCGTAATTATCCTCAACAGTAACTCCTGGATAGAAAAAACTGTCCATTTTTTTTCTCAAAATCTGAGAGGAGGGATAACAAGTCCAGAAAGGAAAGGATAAGCCAAGCAAGAAGGCAAGGGAATCACCCGGCTCATTCACCAGGAATCAGCCTAATAAAGACGCCTCCCTTAGCTTCGTTCCGTGCGTAAGCACTCCACGAAGGAGCCACTGGTCTATATTCCCATCTACTGATCCCAATGAAACGATTTAAGCTCACCTGAAACTCATGTTTGCAAAGCGAACTTTTCTACTCAGAGAAAACCCTAATGAGCTACAAAGGGGTCCTTCTATGCTCTAGATGTAATTGGGACAAAACAAAAATGAGTAATACAATAGCAAACTAGTTCTAGTAGTAAAACAACAAGGATAACCATATATAGTAGCTACTGCATTTAGTCTTTTCCGAATCATGAAACCCTATCCTAACTAGACTAACAAACCAAAAGGCTATTTGGAATGGTGATAACATGACAGTGACTGCTACAAGATCAGTCTTAAGAGGAGTAAGATGTATTCGGAAGTAGGATGTGGCTTACTATTGGATTACAAGAGTTGGTCATGCATCACTGCAAAGGATTAGCTCAGTTAAAGGCCTGTTTATAGGCTTGCCTCAGCCAGGAAATGATTTAAGCTCAAAAAGAGTTTTAAATCTCAATAAACAAGCTGAGCCCGAAAATTAAATGAAAAAAAAAAACCCCAATAGAAGCTCAGGTTGGCTAGCTGAAATGCTCAGCTCAGAGTTCATAGCCGAGCTTGAACAGCTTTTGTTAAGATCAGTTCAAGCTCAACTTGAGCTTGATCAAACCTGCTATATATTACATACAACGAGGCAAACCTAAGCACTTACTGCTTGGCTCAGCTCAACTTCTTTGCACCACAACTGACAATTATGGCAATCATCAATTTATGTCATAGAGTGTTAGTTGTATTCCTTGTAGGGTCCACATGTAAGCAAACTCATACAGGATTGCCTGCCTTCAAATTCTTTAGCAACTTTTGCAGTACCTCATGATAAGATGGATCTGCAGCACACCACCAATCTAATGGCGATCATATGATAGTTGTAGTTCTAAATGCTGTAGATTGGATTGTCAGCATCCAACATGGAACAAGTTTTGCTTGTAATTTTGCCTGCGCATGATGGGATAATAAATTTCACTTAAAGATCTAACAGAAAATCTGAAATGATCTAATGCCATATAGGAAGCAAACGCTATACCCCAATTCTCATAAAGTTTCAGAAACCATTGAATCAAATTCATCACTCATCAAGGAAACATAATATGCTAATAAACAAAAGGTTGGAGAGAAGGCATGCTGGTTTGCACTGATCATGGAAGTGCTTTACTTCTACACCTACAAACCTAACAAATTGATCAGACAATCCCATGTCAGCATACTCCTGAGACATGCATTGTCTTTCTCACAATTTGAAAACTTCTTAAAAATGCTGCTTACATGGGATCCGCTAATTGAACTCATTCAATGCGGGCACAAGACTCACACGACCTGTCCTCTACTACACTTAGCTTGGGTACAGTTGCATGCAACCATATTAGTATCTCAAAGCAGTAAAGTGGAACTAACAAGCAAGCATGCGGGCATGTTCCATAGAGAAAAGGGAGAGTTCATAGGGAATAGAATACTCAAGGAGATAACATTCCAAGACAAGAAAAAAAGATTCTTCTGAGTGTAATGGCAATTATAAGACAGAATCGAGCATATCACAATGATGGAGGATATCAAGATTCATTGTGAACATCATGCTTAAACTGCACTCACACAATCAGAGTTCTACATAATACAAGGTGAGATCTCAGGAAATAGAATTTCATCCGAAACAGAAGATAGAATCTGCTGCACCCTACATTCAACAAAGAGTATGACAGGTAGAAAATTTAGAATTTGGTAGTGTGCAAGATCGAAAAAGAAAACTTGTTTTCGTACAAAGTATCAGCCAGCTTGCTGCTCCGAACGTTCGCCAGCACGGAAGCCACGAGATGATGTCAACAAAAGACGGTGACTTTCAAGACTACCCCATGGCAGACTTGAGCGAGTCCCCAGCACCCTGAAAGAAGCAATAGGAGAGGGCGAAATCAGCCATAAATATGCCCACGAGCGAGATCACCACTGCGGAGGTCGTGGACTCCCCCACCCCCTTGGCCCCACCGAGGGTCGTGACGCCCCAAGCACAGCTCACAATCGCGATGAGTCCCCCGAACACCTGTGACTTGACCATGGCGCTGATTAAATCCCACGGCCGAAGCGCCTTCCGGGCAGAATCGAGGATGATGTTGATGCTGACGCCGAAGATGGCATCGGCGAGGAGAGCGCTGGAGGCGAGGCCAACGGTGAAGCACATGAGGGTGAGGACGGGGAGGGCGAGGCAGCAGGCGATGACGCGGGGGGTGACGAGGTAGTCGACGGGGTGGGCACCGAGGACACGGAGGGTGTCGGTCTGCTCGGAGACTTGCATGGTGCCGAGCTCGGCGGCGAAGGCGGAGCCGACGCGGCCAGCGATGACGACGGCGGTGACGACGGGGCTGAGCTCGCGTGAGAGGGCGAGGGCGAGAACGCCGCCGACGGAGCGGTGGAGGCCAAGGCGGGTGAACTCGCGGACAAACTGAATGGTGAATGCCATGCCGACGAAGGCGGCGGTGAGGAGGCAGACACCGGCGGAGCGCGGGCCGACGCGCTCGAGCTGCTGGAGGGTGTTGCGGCGGTGGACGCGGCCGGCGAGGGCGCGGCGGACCACCTGGCCGGCGATCACCAAGGCGGAGAGGCCGCGCCAGAGGGGCCGCGGCGGGGTCCACCGCGAGAACAAGGGCTCGGGTTCGGACTCGGGGGCGTTATTGGTGGTGAGCTCCTCGGGGACGGAAAGGCAGAGGAAATTGAGGCGTTTAGGGTTACAGATCGAGGAGGAGAGATGCCGATGGATAAGGGTAGAGTTTGGTGTTTTTAATTGGGAACGCCATCGCGATCTCTTCTTCTTCGGGTTCAAGGTTGGGCGGAGAGACGGGTTAGGATTTAAGCGAGGAAGAATGGAAGAAGGGGTGAGGAAGGGACGGAGAAGGGAGGATGCCTCCATGGTTGGGGAAGCAGCCGGCAAGCGAATTACCACGGGATTTATGTGGGGAGGTGAAAGAGAGCGCCGTGCCGCCAGCGATTACCAAAGCAATGTTGGATGTTATGTAGTTATTGTAGATAAATTCTTATTCTCATATAATTATTTTATTCCATAAAAATAAAATAATTTATATTAATATAAAAAAATATTAAATAATTTTTGTTTATTAATAATTTGAATTGTTGAATGCAATAAATAAATCTACATGGTCTAACATAACAGCTCCAACAAACACACTAAGCATGAAATTTACGAAGCTAAAATTCAAACCTTATTTATTTTTTATGAATAGTTGAGAATCAATTGACACATTACTACGATTTTAGAATCTATATTCAAAGAAGAAAAAAAAAAAAACTCGTAGGCTAAGAGTCTCTATGGCATCACATGGCGATTAATGCAGTATTATGAAAACTTCTATTAATATAGAATTCATCAAATTGAGCATGATAGATGGAGAAATAGTGTGGAGGAGTAAAAAAAAAAAGAACAAGGGACATTATCAACACAACAAAATAGTGAGAATTTGCATCTTCATTAATTTTGAAAACTAATTTATTCTCCAGTAGTCTCAATTAATTGGTAAATATACAATTTTAGAATTCAATTCAGCTTTATTAAATACTATTTGAATGAATAATAATTATTTGTGATCGGTCGGATGAGATGGTTGAGAATTCTCACATATTGGTATTATAGAGTGGTGGAGCACTCTAACGGTTTCGAGATTACCATAAAAAGTTGTTTAGAGAAAAAATAAAAATAGTAGCAGGAGATAGGCCAAAATCTCTGACATAAAAGAAATGAAGTAAGTGGAGATAGGCCAAAATCTCTGACAATAATAAATAGAGATAAAGTATGATACTAAACTGAGCATGGGGGAAGGAAAAAATTTTCTCTCTCTTTCTAAGTTTATTCTCTCATTTGGCGGTAAGAAAATAAAACATAAACAATAAAAAAATTGGAACCAACGGTAGATACGAGGGTAAAAGAAGCCTACGGGGTCCGGGAGAATGGTGAGACGCTGGCGAGTTCCAAAACGAGAGCCTCTCATCCTCTTCTTCTCCTCTCTCTTCAATCGTTCCAAAGCTCCTTCAACCTGCGATTTCGTCGCCTCCATTAGTAAGCACGATCTCTTGCGTTCGCCTTTTTTCCTCTTCTCGGTTTCTGCAGAAATTTGCGACTCCCCCGTCGTTTTTGGTCCCGGATTCGTAAGAATCCGGACGGAATCCTAGATCTCGCGCATTTTGATCCTGTTTCTCTCGGATTTCTCCTGGCGAAATCATAATATCGTAGAAAGAGCGGGAGATCCACGTAGAGCTTTTGCTTGGATCTAGTAGAGGTTTTCTTGGTGGTTTTTGTGACAAAGGAGTCGGAAGATGGATAGATCTAAGGATTTTTGATTTGGAGGGGATCCCTGATCACTCGTTTTCCACCCTTCTTGAGGGACGAGGGGAATTTATTGCAATTCTTGGATTCAATGCCATCTCCTCCGTTCCTGGCCGATGATCAGAAGGATAAGGATTTCTTTGACAAGCTCGATGATGAGTTCAGCATTGCCGGATCTGGTTCCGAGCCTGCCATCATAGCCAGAGCAATCTCAAATGCGAGCATAGGTGAACGATTGGAGGATTCAGAGGATGCCGAATTTGCCACCGGCGAGGAAGATCGGCAAGAAAGTGGGGTCGTGCAGGAACTTTTTGAGGAGGAGAAGACACCAGAGGTCGGATCATCACCACCACTGCCTTCTGCCAATGGGGTAGCCTCGTGTAGTTCGGAGCAGAGTCAGGAGGCAATGATGGGGACCATGGGGTTCAGGTCGACAGGTTCATCAATGGGAAAGAGCAATACATCAAAGGGGACCAGTGTAAAGGAGGTACAATGGAGTGCATTCAATGTGAATTCGCCACAATTTGATTCCGGTGCATTTGGATCTGGTGCAGATTTCTTCACGGAGAATGCGGACGGGCCTGATAACCAGAAGTCTAGCTTTATGGAAAATTCGGCTGCTGATCTAAGCACATATCCTGAACAGCAAGATGCTCGATATTGTGGCTTGTTTAATTGGCAAGTTGCAGAAGCAAATGACCCTCAGTATTGGGAAGAACTCTACCCCGGATGGAAGTTTGATACAAGTACCAGGGAGTGGTACCAAATAGATGGTTATGATGCCACAACGACTGCACAATCAGAGAATTGCAATGTGGCAAGTGAAAACATGCAAGAGAGTTATCAAGACAAGGTTTTGGAAGCTGACAATGGGAACATTTCTGACCAGGGACCTGAGATATCTTATTTGCAGCAAACTACTCAGTTGGTAACGAGAACTGTAGCTGGGGATTGTTTTAAAGGGGACGTTTCCAGCTGGAAGCAGGTATCACAAGAGAGCACTCAGTACCCACCTAATATGGTGTTTGATCCTCAATATCCAGGGTGGTATTATGACACAAACACCCAGCAATGGCAGACTCTTGAATCATATACTAAAGCCATTCAGAAAACAGCTGCTAATCTTCAGGGTCGCGGCAGTCAAGATTTAAAATCTTCGGATGGCTTTGCTGCAATGAAGAATTCCAGTTTATACAATGAAGTTGGTCAGCATGAGGAAAGTACCACACAGGGCCTGGGCAGCCAGGAAATGGGTGCACGCTGGAATGGTTCTGGGAGTAGTTATGTGCAGCAAAATATGTGGCAGCCTGCACAAGTCAATAAGAGTGTTAAAGGTTTCTCTGGAAATGAACAGATAGATAACTTTTATGGTTCGACAGGCAATGTAGTGAACCACCTGGATCATCAAAAAGGTTATAAGACCTTGGATTCAGGTCATGGTTATGGTAATTGTAATGGGGCAGCTGAATTTCAAAGCTTTATTCCTGCAGAAAAAACATACCAGTTTAATCAGCCAAAGGTGGTGCAAAGCTTGCAAGAACATTTGTCTGACAGCTACTATGGCCATCAAAACTCAATCAACCATGCTCAGCAACCAATTTGGGGCACAAGTGCAACTTACTCTCCATGTTCTTATGCTCTTAAAGAAGGAAGACCATCAGCTGGGCATCCACCGCATGCTCTGGTTACTTTTGGATTTGGTGGAAAACTCGTAGTCATGAAAGATGCCAGCTCTTTAGGCTCAAAATTGGATTATGGCAGCCAGGTGTGGCTCAAAATAGTCATTTTGATTTTGATTCTTGTAGCTGCGCTTTCTTAAGTTTACGTATCTCTGTAGTGTCAACGTCTGTATGATCTACTAATTGTTATGCAACTGACCCTTTTCATTTATTCTGTGAAGGACATTGTCGGGGGAACCATCTCAATTCTTAGCTTGGGGGAAGTTGTGATGGATAAAGCTGATGCCTCAAACACCATGACTGGTTGCTGTCATTATTTCCATTCTTTGTGTCAACAGTCCCTTCCTGGCCCACTTGTTGGTGGGAATGCGGCAGCAAAGGACGTAAATAAATGGATAGATGAGAAACTAGCACAGTGCAAATCTCCCATGATGGATGTCAGAGAAGGAGAACTTTTGAGATTGCTTCTTTCATTGCTGAAAATACTATATCAGCATTATGGAAAACTTCGATCTCCTTTTGGTGCTGACCTATCAGTTGAGGTAAAGCATGAGTAATCTTCATTCTGTGCCTTGTTATATAACTTCCATTAAACTGCAATCTTACTGTATAATGTTCTGTTTATTGCAGTTGTACTCTGATTTTCTTAAATCTATATAATTGCCATTTGAAGCCATTTGTTGTTTTTCTTCATAATTTTGGTAATTGTGGTTCATAATATCTGCTTTTTGTCCCTTCCCTGATGGTGGGGCCTGGGAGGGTTTATAAACATACCATCTGCTTTCTAATTTATATAGCATTTTCTTTTCCTGGATTAGTAGTATCGAATACAAGAGTAAATTTTATTTGACATGATGTCTCCATTATCCAAGATGACCTTTCTATGGAGGATCTTATTGCTTTTAAACTTGTAGATAACAAAGTGGGAGTGCTTTGCTTGATAAATTTAGAAAAAATGACACACTACTGTGCTGTCGAACTAGCTTTAGCTTAAGAGGTGGTTTGGGGCTCGGTGATGAATTTTCAAGGAAGCATTGTCAGCGAAGTCTTCTTTAGTGTTTGTAGCTACATAAAACGAGTTTTGATTCTGATGTGGAAATCTGGGTATTCATATTTTTTTGCATGGGGCTGGATGATAACTTTAGCATCTTCAGTAGATAAACAGAAGAAGTCCTGATCAAATCTGTCAGTCATACTTATTGCTTGGTGTAATCTAGATATACAGACTACACCCTTGGACTTGTCTTCTTGCCCGATATCTTGTAAAATAGCTGGAAACATTATTTTAGATTTTCATATCTTTCTGTGCTAGAGCTTGCCAGATGCAGTAGGATATAGCTGTATTGATGCCAGCCCCTAATTGGGACATAGGGGTGTAAATGAGCCAAGCTCAAGCAAGCTAGGTCAGCTTGAGCTCGGCTGGCCCTACTTCAGCTTGATCTTGAACAACCACAGCTTGAGCTTGGTTGTCCTCATCACAAGCTCGGTGAGGCTCAGCTTGAGCTCGGCTCATATTTGGTCAAGCTAGTTCGAGCTTAGCTTAGTCAAGGATGAGGTTAGGCGGAGAAAGGTGAGATAGGGGTGTGGAGAGTAGAAGCCATAGATTGATTTGGTGATTGATTGTCAAGAACTTTGCTTTCAGTTCTTGAATCTTGGCCCTCGGAGATCAGTTGAGATCTTAAGTCTTTCTTCCACTGCCAGATCAAGACATTGAGGCTTGATGCTGGCAAGGAGGAGGAAAAGTGGTGGAGGCCGATCTCCTGCGGAATCTCCATTGTCACCAATAGAATGGAGGCGACTCGGAAGAAGAAATGGGGGTGCAGCAGGTTACTGGGAACTATGGGTGGTAGGGCCGCATCAGCGAGTTTCGAAGGGGGTGAGGCAGCCTTCTGGGAACTATAGTGCTATAGTGGTAAGGAGATGTTGGTGAGTTTAGAAGGAACTTTTGGTATTTCTTCATCCCAGCCACTACATCTTAATCAAGGGCTGAAATATTTATAGACAATTCAACCATTATATATTAATATGATGGCTGAGTTACTGTATTCTTTGGTAATAGTACATTGATTTTTAAAACATTATAAATTTAATAAATATTTCCATGTATTTCAAGCTTTATCGAGCTGAATGCAAGTGAGCTGGGAAAATCTCGAGCTATGGGTCGTTTCAAGTTCAAATCTTTGGGTTTGAGCTCAGATCATTTGATCATCAAGTGTGCCCTTGTCAAGATGAATTTTGAGTTGAACACAATCTGCTATGAACAGCTCGTTTGTTTGCAGCAGCCTACTGGCATAGGGATGATACATGTTACTTGAATTTGCGAGTACATTTTTCTTAGGAGATAGCAAAGCATAAGTTAAAATCAGAAATCATTCTGCCATTTGACATTTGAGTGGCATGTTTGTCATTTCAGGATTGAAAAATTATATTTCATGAATGGGAGAGTCTAAGTGTATCAACAATTTGTCAAAACCACTTTTTCCTTTCATTGCTGACATTTTTCCTTTTATAGGATCCTGAAGGTCCACAGGCTGCAGTATCTAAGCTTTTTGCCTCTGCTAGTAAGAATGGTACTCGCCCGGGACAGAATGGTACCTTCACTACTTGCATGCAAAATGTACCTTCAGAAGCATGGGTTCGGGTATCACTCAATTCATCAAATTTTGTTTATTTAATTTCTTAAAAGAGAATCATATGTTAATATATGTGCTGCTTGTTTTAGACAACTGCTGTTGAGGTGCAGAACCTTCTTGTTTCTGGTAAAAGGAAAGAAGCTCTGCGATGCGCGCAAGCAGGTAAGTTGTGGGGCCCTGCTCTTGTTCTTGCAGCGCAGCTGGGTGGGAAGGTTTGTGCCTCTTCTTCCACTTCTGTAAATCTGACATTGTGATCATTTTATAGTTGTTTTTTCATTTAATAAAGTGGACGTTTATCTAAGAGAATTTGTCTTTCTAAAGCGAGCAATCTATTGTTTGGTCAATTAATGCAGTTTTATGTGGATACTGTGAAGCAAATGGCACATTGTCAGTTTGTATCTGGATCACCTCTACGGACATTATGCCTGCTTATTGCTGGGCAACCTGCAGATGTATTTTCTGTGGATAGCTCCACCAACATTAGTTTTCCTGGTGCTGACTCTGCAGCTCAACAGTCTACTAAGGTGATTTATCTTTTGATAATTTCTTTGGTAAAAAAAGATTACTTTCTTTCTTGTTATGCATATGCTACTTGTACTGTTAGAGTAGTGTCTGTATATTATCTGGTATTTGTCTCATGGGAATCTTCAAATTATCTGTTGGGAGGATTGCCTGTAATTGTAAATGATTTTATTTTCCAGTTCAGGTTTTGAGCAATTGCAACCTTATGTTTACTATGCAAATCATGGAAAGAATGCTGACCCATGCCAATTCACCTTTGTGCTTCATCCACTGGCAAACTAGTGAACTCGAACTGGATAACCATTTTGTTTCTAGCAGTAACTTTGGTTTATTGTTAACTTAATTATGAAGTTGATTAAAGTCTCTATAGTTTCAGTTGGTATGCAAGATGAACTCACCTGGCTTCTTCAATGGGATATAGGTACCAGCCAATGGCATGCTTGATGACTGGGAAGAGAATTTAGCAATCATTACTGCAAATAGAACAAAAGATGATGAATTGGTCATAGTTCATCTTGGAGATTGCTTATGGAAGGAGAAAGGAGAGGTTTGTATTAATCTGGTGTCATTATGTGATCTCATTGAAGAAATCTTAATCTGAAGAATTCTTATTACAGTGTGTTCTATTGTCATACAGATAACTGCTGCACACACCTGCTACTTGGTTGCAGAAGCAACCTTAGAGTCATACTCTGATAGTGCAAGAATGTGCCTTATTGGTGCAGATCACTGGAAGTTTCCTCGAACATATGCCAGTCCTGAGGCCATTCAGGTCATACTCAATTGGCCTTCACCTTATCTTTTTCTTATAGATGTTGGAAAATTTATGTATCAGTGCACCATTTGGTCAGAAATGCTAGTTGGGCTATAGTTTAAATTCAACTATTACAGGTTAAGTGCTAGTATATTCATCAGCAAATGTGACACTTGGACCTTTTCGTGCCTCACTTAGTTTATTCTATACTGCAGTGATTCCTATGCTTTCTGTTGTACTTCTCATGATAATAAGGTTAATAGTTGATTGCATGACCTAGTGTTGTGCTTGTTTTGATTGGTGTGATGAAGTTGTCGCATGTAATAATGTGCTTACCAGTCACTAAATATGCAAACTTTCATTGGGAGACAAATTAATGTCATATATAATGCATCGTAGGTATTGGAGAAATCTGGTTACTAATCAGCGATCTATACCGTTGACATCTATATAATATATGTAAAATCGTCAATGAAATAATTTGTATCTAACTCATGCATTTGGCAGTTTGGGCTGATTGAAGACAGAATTTGGCTTTCTTGGCCATCAATTTTGATCAGAATTTCTTCTGTTTAAATTTGCATTCTATGTGATTTATTTTAGTTTGACTCGATTCCTAAAGAATTCCAAACTAGCTTCCAACTTTATCTTCGATATCATCTAATTTTATTTCACTATCAAATAACATATAGCAGGTGACCTCCTTCAACTATTAGTAGTAAGTAGTAACAAGGTTCACCGAACTGGTGTCCGAGGGCATGCCGGCTAGCGACTGGTTTGGCATTGTATGAGTCTGTATTGTGCCATTTTGGGGTGCACCAAAAGAGGGAGAGCCAGAGAGGGAGGGAGAGATGAAGAGGGAGGGGGTGAGAGTGAGGAGAGAGGAAGAGAGAGAGAAAGAGAGAGAGGGAGGAAGAGAGGGAGGAAGTTGGAGGTTTAGAGCAAAACCCTAATCCTAACCCTCGGAGAGAGAGAGAGAGAGAGAGAGAGAGAGAGAGAGAGGGCTAAGGACAACCATAACCCTAACCCAAAGAGTGAGGGAGGGACTTGCCAGGGGGATGCTATTTGACCATTGCGAGCTGCCGGCAAAAGGGGGGCTGGCACTTGAACATCCCGAGCAGGGGGTGGGGGTGGGATTGAACCATTGAGAATGGATGAACCGTGCCGGTCCTCGACTAGTTAGGTTCAGTACGTCCTGGACCGGTCAGTTTGGCAAGGTTTAGTAAACCATGAATAGTAACATCATCTAAGACATATCATGTATATGCAATCATTTCATTCCAACAAACCTTTGGTTGATGAATATCTGATGTTGGCAGAGTCCATAACCTCTGTGAACATATGCAAACAACATTTTAGTCCATTAGTGCTATAATGTTTTTACTTTTCTGTTTTCATCTGCAATGTATGATCCATCTTATCAATTTCCTATGTTGGGAAAAAAATCACTGCTGCTTATGTTTGTTACCTTGGATTTTTGAACTGATTCAACCTGTCAAATTCCCTTGCAGCGGACAGAATTATATGAGTATTCGAAAGTGCTTGGAAATTCTCAGATCATTTTGCTTCCATTTCAACCGTATAAGCTTGTTTATGCCTACATGCTTGCTGAAGTGGGAAAGGTTTCTGAATCACTAAGGTAGGTGGTAAGTTTGTTTTTTCATTTATGATGTTTGATTTTTCCTTTACAGTTCATGTTAATGCAGGTACTGTCAAGCATCTCTGAAGTTGCTCAAAAATTCCTGTCGTGCTCCTGAAGTAGAAATGTGGAAATCACTATTGTCATCCCTTGAGGAGCGGATACGGGCCTTTCTACAGGTATTGTATTCTGAGCCACCACATATTACCTACACTCATCTCCAGCTGGAGTGCAACCTTTAGTTTCTTCATACTGTTTCTTTTCCAGGGTGGTTACAGCACAAATTTGGCTCCTGCAAAAATTGTTGGTAAATTGTTTACATCTATTGATAGTACGATTCACCGCATCATGGGTGCCCAAACATCGCCTCTGCCTCCAATGCCACAGAATGGAGTATCTGGAAAAGGAAGCTACTCAGTGGCCTCAAAAGTAGCAAACAGTCGATCTACAATGGCCATGTCATCATTAGTTCCATCGGCATCAATAGAGGCCATAAGTGAATGGACAGTTAGCAGCAGTAGGAAGACTATGCCCAGTAGAAGCATTTCTGAGCCGGATTTTAGCAGAAGCTCTAAACAGGTATCTTCTTTCAGCAGTTCAGTGCCATTAGTCTGTTTCCTTCTAAGAAATTATAAATTATGGTTTTTGCATGTTTCTCTTATTGTCATGGTTCTTCCCTTCTTGAACAGCATGCTGATTCTTTGCAGATATTCTTGGGTCTTTTGGTTTTCTTCAAATCATATTTTAGTCATTGAAATGTGTATGTCAATTCTTTATGCACATTCCTGGGTCCTTTTGTTTTCTTCAAACCATATTTTAGTCATTGAATATGCGTACATTTTAGAATTTGTTAAAAAAAAATCTTCTACCACCTTCATGCAGGATCTATCAAAAGATGTAAGCTCACCTGATTCACGGGGCCAAACATCACTGTCAGGTGGACCATCCCGTTTTGGCCGCTTTGGCTCTCAGCTTCTTCAGAAGACCATGGGGTGGGTGTCTAGATCCCACCCTGATCGCCAGGTACCTTTTTCTTATATGTCCATTTGCATAAATTCAAGTGTTTATTTTATCTAGTTTATGTTTCTCGTGCACCTGCTGAATATTGTGAATGAAGGCAAAATTGGGTGAAAGAAACAAATTTTATTACGATGAAAAACTCAAGAGATGGGTGGAAGAAGGTGCTGATCCTCCAACTGAAGAAGCTGCCCTACAATCGCCTCCAACTACTGCATCTTTTCATAATGGCCAATCAGATTGCATCACAAACAGCACATTTAGGAGCCCAACCAAAATAGCTAATGGAGGGTCAGAGAAAAAATCCCCCAGTCCCTCAGAACATGGTTCTGGGATTCCACCCATGTCACCCAGCCCAAACCAATTCTCAGTCCGTGGCAGAATGGGGGTTCGATCAAGGTAGATTTCACATTGTTCCTGTCTAGATTCAATCATTTGACTGTTACTTCACAAGCATACCTTTCTAGGGGAGAATAATGATTTATCACCTGTTCTTATTCCTAGATACGTTGATACATTCAACAAGGCTGGGGGGGTCATGACAAACTCATTCCAGTCGCCTTCTACTTCATCCATTAAACCAGTGCTTGGTGCCAAGTTGTTTGTTCCGAGCATACCTGCAACTTCTGATGAACAGGAAGTTGACAGAGCAGGAGAAAGCATTGAGGAAGCTGCGACCACCAAGGGACCTTCTACATCAATGGCAAAAGATGCGTCATTTGCATCACCATCACCATTGTCCATGCAACGGATTTCAAGCATGGATAATATTGCTCCTTCTGGAAACAAGGGAGCTTTGGCAACATCATGCAATCGTAATAATTTCGTTCCTTCTCATACACGGGCTGCATCATGGGGTGGGGCTTATGGTGACACATTCACTTCTAAAACGACTGAAATGAAGCCTTTGGAAGATGGACGTGGTATGCCATCATCTTTTATCCCCAACAATTCGTCATCTCTTCATTTGGGCGCTTCATCTGTGCAGCTTAATGGTGGAAATCTTGGGGATAACCTCCATGAGGTTCAACTCTAATGTGTAGCTGTCTGATGCTCCATTTTGGTGACGTGTTTACATCTGATCAGCATTTACCCTTAACACTGGTAAGTCAAATGGGTGGCAAAGGAGCTGGGTATATGCATTACCAATTTGGGTTCCTGCACGATGCTTCCATTCTTGCACAGGCACCCCTTTACAAGAAAATATGCGGATCCTACCGTACAGATAATTTGTTGATTTATTATGAAACAAGTATTCCAAATTGTTTGAAGGGTTTTACAAATAAATTTTAGAGCAAGCAGGCACAGGCCCTTTCTTCACCATAAATATATTGCTGTAGCTGTCTTTCCATGTTTAGTCAATGAGCACTACCACATCTAAGCCTGTTGTGATACCAGAAACGGGTGGCGTTTGTATTATTCAAAAGACTTGGCGCAAGCAATTTGAACAAATGTTACACAAGATACAGCAGGCTGGCTTGGTAGAATTAGAACGAATTTAAATTTGACTCCTTGGGTGGACAACATCTAAATTATCTTCTTTTTTTTTTTATGGGGGAATGCGGTTTGGGGGCCTCTTGGCTTGGCCAAGAAAACTTGAATGTTACATTTTGTTGTTTTTTTGTGTAATCAAATAAATCTATTTTCCTCTGGCAGATTTCTAATGCTTTTCCAAAGTTATCCAATGTTATCTTTATCTCTATTTGGCATTTTGGCTTGTTGGTCATGGTGAAGGATTTTAACTTTCATCATGTAAGCTTGATGATGAATTGACACATGCTGCACTTATTAACATTTGCATGGGAATATTAAGCTGCCTAAACTTATAAACCATTAAAACCTGCAGAGTTGTGCTCGATCTGTTTCCCACTGATCCTATCTTCCATCCAATTTGTGCGTCGAGATCAAGAATGCTTGTGAATCAAGAGACACTATGCCGGTCAATAATTGCTTCATCCATCAGTCTGATCAACTGCAGAATACATGTTGCATACTTCTATTGCCCGAATGTCTTGCAGCAACATCTCATGCAATGCCATTAAATCAAGCATGACGTGTTTGAAGAGAGACTTGGTCTTGTGACTTTGAATCAGGCCAGTGTTGCATATCTTCAAGAGCTTTCTGGCATTTTGTCCTGCTTTATTAGGATATAGCCAATATTGCCTTCGTTAGATATATGCCTACAAGGCTTCATCAGTCGAACTATATAAACAAATAGTTAATTAGATGAATAAGGACTCAATCCCTAATAAATTTATGCTAACCTATTAAATCTAATATTTGCAATTATTACTAGCTAGATTTCAAAATAAATTAAACAATTAGTATCAAAAAATAATTAATTATTCAATTTTTTTTTTTTTTAAATCATGACTCAACCAAATCTAAACAATTTCGATCAAGATGGAACTATGCTCATGTTCCAAGTGGGTCAAGGTTTTGTCCCATAATCGACCAATTTAAAATTAAAATTGGAAATTCTGGCCATAGCCGACCCTAACTAAAAAAACTCTTAATCCAAACTTGACAAAAGTCGGACCAGATTGTTTCCCTTTTTTTGGATCATATTATTTTTTTTTTGCAACTTTTAATACTTGCATAAAATTCCTTATCGAATGTGATTATTACATACAAACTTTTATGAGTGGCTTAACAAAAGTCTTGTGCTGTCTACCACCAAATAAGTAGATAGCACTACTCATAACTTGAATACATTTTCCTTTTTAGTAAACAAATATGTATATCTGCTTAATCCATTCTTTTATGGAAAAGGCAAAAAAAATGTTTCATTCAAGTCGAAAAGTATTTACCAATAGTGCAAGTAATAAAAAAAATTAATCAAATAAAGGACCAAGATTTTTTGTATTGTCTATCGCGTGCATCATGCTTGTCCTTTCTAGTCAAAACAAACCAATAACACAAGCCATTTAAACATTAATAGATTTAAAACTAATTTATGGTCCGTATGAGGAACCATAAATAATTTTAGCAATCGTATCTCTATATAATTACCACAAAATGGTTCTATGGTTCTTACAGTCATTTGAAACACAAAATAGAAAATAGCTACCTCATATGATTTATAATTATCTTTTAACATGTATTCAATGTCTTTGTAACTATATGTGACAAGAAGTGAAGAACTGATATTAATATGCTCACTAATCCATATGAAAGAAGTCATTCGTAAAATAGATTCTTAAGTAGATAAAAATTAACACTTCTAAACTAATTGCATAAATTATTGATATAGTTGGCATGAATCATGTATGGATTGTGCTAGCCTTAAATGATGCAAATTGCGATGCTTTTTGATGAATAATGGATGGTGTGCTAGATAATGATATAGCTCTTTTTTGTTGGATGTGCATGCATTGTCATAGTTTGGAGTGAGAACATAAAAAAAAAGTTCACCATCACACAAAATGGAAATGACCATTACATTATTTTATCCTAAAAAATATATTTTGCCAAAAGGAAAATGATCAAGCTATTTCTTTCTCAGACACTAGCCAAGCATTCCTTCATTTTAATATCATATATAGTGATAGCATGAAAAAGCCTCGACCTAGAAAGAAAGTTAATGTTTCTATTTTATTAAATACCAATTTTTGAATTTTAAAACATTCTCTAAAAAATTATGTCCATCAAGTTGTCTTTCCACAGGTTTTTTAAGAAAATATTAGTCTCTAGAATTCCAAACAAAATAAAGAAAAATAGATTCTAAAGTTTTCAAGTTGTTCCAAATTGGTTCTTAGTCTCTCCAATTAGCGGACGGCATGAGATTGCCGTTTCAAGTGACAACAACATCCTCTTCCTCTTTTAGCCTATTCCAACATCATTTTGAGATCTGGTGAATAATCTAGATCATTTACATGGCTGCTTTGAGATCTATGCAAGTAGATAAATAATTTTGATCATCCTTTGATCGTCTTGAAATCTATGTTGATGGATGAATATTCGGATCATCCACGCTTAGAGATCTATGCAACGAAAGAATATTTGGATTGCTTTGAGATATGCGCAGTGGATGCATAATCATAACCATACATTGATCACTTTGAGATCTTGGCAGTTAGATGAATATCTGGATCATCACAGTTGCTTTGAGATCTATGCAGGCATGATGTCCTACTTCCTCTCAAATCACCTTTTCTTCTTCTTTTTTCTCTTCCTCCATATTGCCGGCAGCCAGTAGAGTGCACACACGGCAGCACCCATGAGCCCCTCACAACAACACCGACAACATCAATATGCCACTCCCACATTTGTGACGAATCTCTCTCTTCTCCCTAAGGTCCAGTGCTCCCCACTGCCCAAACCCTAAATTTCCTCCAATTTCTACAAATTTCTCGATCTATGACTTCAAATTCTATCTTGATGATCTCCGACATAGCCTAGTTTCAAACTCTTTAGCCGCCTCGATCTATTCTTACTCCACCAAATCATGATCTCTCGAGCTTGAACCATTCATAGCCCTCCATCCTCTTGCCTCCATTGGCGGCATTGGGATCTCTGATAGCCAGAGCCCTCATCGTATTGAGATATGTGCAAGTAGACTGATGATCCTAGTCATGCACTAGTTGTTTTAAGATCTATGCAGGTGGATAAATAAAGAAATTTGTAGCAAGTTGAGATTTGTGCAATGGACGATCTAATAGTGAATTTGCAAACGATCCAATAGTGAATTTGCAAGAAGAAAGGTAAGTTTTAACACCACTGTATAATGGGTGTTCCAACAGTATATCCTTTTAGGGCTCGTTTGGTTCGCGGGAAGCATTTTCCTTCCTAGGAATATGATTCCTGGGAAAGAAATTCCTAGGAAGAGAATGCCTAGGAAAGTACTTTTGGCATGTTTGGTTGACCATGGGAAAGTGACAAATTTCCAAGGTGATTATATTTGGTTGGCCATCCACTTTCCTAGGAAAGTTATATATAATTCCTATTATGCCCTTAATAAAAATTAGATTTTTAATGCCTCTTTAATGCTTCTTTAATGCTGAAGGGACTTTTTGGGAAAAAGTAAAAATGGAGTGATTCCCGCCTCATGGGAAAGTAACTTTCCCATGTTTCTCATGGGAAAGACTTTCCCATGAAATGTGGGAATCACATTCCCATGGGAATACAACTTTCCCTTCTCTCTCCTTTGAAAACTCCAACCAAACAAGAGGCATCTCATTACTTTCCCGTTGACCACACTTTTTCCCCTTCTTTTTCCGCGAACCAAACGAGCCCTTAGGCTACGAAGGGTAGTTTGGTTATAATATAATTTTATACTACCATGTGATAGCCACATGATACCACTTTTTAAGATAAACGACACGGGGAGTTTAAAACCATTTACAAACTTGAGGGATCCTCAAGAATGAGGAGATATTTTTCAAATTGGCCTAAAGTTGAGGGATCGTTCTTGCAATTTTACCTTTTAAATTTTTACCAATGCCATCCCTAGCGGTCTTGTCATCAATTTGGTAGCTCGATCTGGACGGCCAAAATCAACCTGTTCCAACCATATCGCCATCATACAAACGGTCCAGATCAATGGACTGCAGATCAAACCAAGCAGCGTTTCTGGTGCCCGGTCTTAAACCAACCCGACCACAATAGAACGGCCAAAGAAAACACTATAAAAACCCTACGCGAGGAATCCCCAAATCCATTCCCTTGTTCACGACCCCCTCTCGCGTTTGTCATCCGCTCCATTCCTCAGCGACCATGGACTACGCCCTCGCCGAAGCCCAGCAGCAGCAGCAGCAGCAGCAGCCCCCAGGCCACCAGGCCGCCGCCCAGTACCACGACCCCGCCCAGGCCCAGGCCTACGAAGCCTACTACGCCTCCTACCATCACCCCCAGTACGACCCCTCCGCCTACCACCACCCTTACCACCACTATTACCCCTACGACTACTCCTCCTACCAGCATCCTCCGCCCCCCGCCGCCCATCCCGACCCCGTCCCCGTCCCCCACGATCCCTCCCACATCCACCCACCGCAGGCCCACCACTATCTGGCCGCCACTGCCGCGCCGGCTGGCGGGCATGGGTACCCCCCGCCGCCGGAGCAGCAGGCGCCGGGATCGTCTTCGATGTCGGCGGAGGCCTCGTACCCCGTGCAGCCGGGGCTGAACTCGGCGGCGGTGGCCGCGGTGGCGGCGCTGTCCCAGCTGACGCAGTTCGCGGGGAACATGGACGCGGCCGAGCGGGCGATGGCGGGGATGCAGGATAGGTCGTGGCATGGGAAGAACGGGGGGATGATGGGGCCCGGTGGGGGGCCGCCGCCGCCGCCCCATCATCCTCATCACCCCCACCGCCAGCCCCATCCCCCGCAACTCCACCCGATGCAGCACGGGGCAGTCTCGGTCAGGCCTGAGGTATGCGCTGTTTGATACTTTCCCCCTATTGTTCGATTAGGGCTTTTCGAGAGCCAATTCTTAAGTTCTGATTAGATTGGGGATTATTCCCTATTTTTCTTTTCTTTTCTTTTCTTTTTCCTCTATTTGATTTTTTTCTTAAAAAAAAAAAAAACAGAAACACGGAATCTGATGCAGTCACGGCTCTTTAATTCCGCACTTTAGACAGCTAAACTTCGTGTGCTTACTTTATCTTTTATGGTGCTTCAGGAAGATTATTGTTTAATATTCGAGCAGCATATAGTCGTAATGTCTCTCTTTATTTTATTTTATTTTATTTTATTTAGTAGGAATAGGAAAGGTTCCGTGGTGACTTAAATTTCAGACTTCTATGAAGGCGTCTATTTGCTTGGTGATAGTGGTTTCCATCAAGTCACATGTTTAGACGGTAACTTCGTAGTGCAACAAATGGGCATTCAGTCCACCAAAAAAAATCTGTCATTTATTCGACCCTTTGGGAGAGTGAGGCACCATAAGTTTTTTTAGTTTGATCACCTTAATGTTTGATGATTGATTTCATTGAAGGTGCTACATGTGCTTGATGCTGACCTCATTCTTTGTGACAATCTGGACCTCCTGTAGGTCTTCTGTTTAACTATTCTAATGATTACAATTCTGTAACTATGTTTGCTATGCTCTTGATCTCAAGTTTATTATAGCTCAAGGATGATGAATTGATCTTTCCATAAGGATAGCTTGAAGGCTATTGTATTACCTCTCACAATGTTTTACCTTTCCTTTTCTCTTTTTTGTTTTTTTTTGGTGAATTGGCTCCCTGGTGCATAACTTGCATGACATGGTATTTCATGCCACAACATGTTAGTGAAGCATCTGGGTCAGCGAACTGGCTTGAGCACATGATACTTAAATTTTTGGATAAGCCTTGCCTAGTTACTCTTGCATTTCATTACCTTTTAAAGACCATATGCAACATTTCCCTAGGCCTTTGAATTAATGCATATCTCAATTCTTTTGTTTATGTTCAGCTAGAGCTGGTTAATATTTATAGGGTGTTCGGATGCCCTAGCATGCTATCCCTAGACAGCAGGCTGCTTTAGATGTTTCCGGAAAAAAATTGCTAGCATGAATAGTTGACTAGTGGCTTGATCTCCAAAGTAATCGCCAAATCCTAAATCCAAGGGATTGCAGGATCTCTAGCTTCCTCCCTTCCCCTTTATTTCTTGATTCCTACACTCTTCTTCTTCTTTGCAGTCCCCTGGGCTAAAAAGCTGTCAGCTAGGCATGCTAATTATATAGCATGGATAGGCATCCAAACTCTCTTTCTTTTTTATCATAATAGATGCTAATAGTGATTTAAATGTATGTCTTAATTTGTTCTCATTTCACAACATGGCACACCCTATTTTCAGATATTATGTTCAAATGATCAAAGCAGTCTTGATTCAGTATTCAACTATCTTGACTCCCCATTTTTCTGTTCCTCCAATTCACCCCCTCCTTCTCAAGTTCCCAAAAAGTGAAGAACTTATCTTGGATGATTGTCTCTGGAAACATTACCTCTTCTATGTTTTTTTAAATGTTGTTTTGAGAAGGTCGCTTCTTCTCTTCTTTTTCCCCCCTCTTTTTTGTTTGTGGACCTAGGTATGTTTCTGCAGGTGCTTTGTGTCTTGGATTATGTTGAAGTAGGTTTTGCCGATTGATTTAACTCAATTTCCTAGGATCAGATATGGTAGCATAAAGATGTGAGGTGAGGCAAGTTGGTTGCTTTACTTGCTTCTGGTTTTCCTTTGAGTTCCTGATTTCTTGCATTCTTTTCTTTTTAACCGATTAACATAAAAGATTGTTAGTTTGGTCCTTAGTGTCAAATGGTGCTGCTTTATGTTTTGATATTCAAGTATTGATGGGTTGAAGGCTCAAGTCTGATTGAACAACATATCTGTCAATGGTATTAGTTGCAGCATTCTGCACCAGTTCCATTCTTTTATATACATCCACTTGCCATCCATGTAATTATTAGTTTTACTCTGGCTACAAAATGAATAATGTACCTTTCTTTATTGTTGCATTGGGCCCAAATCTAAATTGGAGCCAAACATGAAGAGATGCATTGGTGGGGTTTGGTTCAGTTCATGCATGACGTGGTCTTGCCTGAATGACTGAAATGGTCTAAAAAGTTTTTTCATGGACCCACTGTGACCTGGTTAGCTATTGAGCTGGGTAAGGGTCCATCATCATCATGTTCCGAAAAGAATCTGGTTTCAGTCCGGGTCTTGCATGACCTGGTCCAGACCTAGGTTGATTGCAAGCCTAAATGTGCTGGATATCCAATTTTTGATGAAATTTGTGCTTTATTTTGACATTTTTAAGTTTCAATCTTTTAATTCAACTTGTGTTTGGGGGGTAATCTGTAAAGTGATGCATCTAGCAGTTTCTGAATGCAATATGCATGATTTTAAACAGATGCAATGACAGTTAAAATATCAGAAAATTACCACATAATGGACAGATCATATTACCTTTGAAGGAGAAAGAGAATACTACCATGTTTTACAAGTTTAACTGACATGTAAGCTCCAGTATATCTGCTTTGGTGGAGGCATACTCCGTTTGAGATTGGCCTGATCTGATTTTGATTTATGAGAGCAATAGCAATTGCCAATTGGAATCTCATTCATGCAGGTTTCATGGTGAGTGGAAAACCATGTCCTCCTACAAATTCATTGTGTTTTAGGACCTAATATGTGATTCATTTGAGTTTGGAGACATTGATTTTTGGATGTTAAGCTATGTATTCACGTATAATACCACCATTGGAGTTGATTTGTCAAATTTGTCTGGCCATGAGGGATAACTGAGACATCCTCAAAATCATTTAAGCAGACAAACAGGTGTCATGCCTACTACCTGATTCATATTCTGAGAGATTTTGAGGGGTTGTTTGGTTGCTGGTCATTAGCAGCACTGTGCTGTTAATATTAGGGGCATAGTGTAGCTGTTATTCAGGCAGTAAATGAGGACAGCTGGTGAGAATACCCATTATTGGGTTGTTTACCAATTGTGGGTATAGATATAGCAGATTCTCATGATACTTGAAAAATAAATATTATGAGAGTCTCCCAAGATCCCTTGTTTATACTCACTTAATTCTCATTTAATCTTTGATACCAGCAACCAAACTTCCCCTCTGTGGTTAGCGTTAGCTTTGACAAGTAGGTTATTCTACTTCTTTCTTTTCAGATCCTGTAGATGCCTGAAGATTAGATATCAAGAAATGCCTCTTTGGCATTCAAAATGCTAAGTCCTTTTTCTTTGTACAAAAGGAAAGTTGATTGGGTGCTTTTATCTCTCTTTACTTGCTCAGTGTTTCACATTGGCCCGTTGGATTCGCTTCCTGTTTGAAGTTCCTTCGCCAAAAATAGGTACGAAAAATTTCCTTCCTTAACTATTTTATGTTGTAGTTCCTTGATTTTGGTTTCCTGAGGTTCCGCCCTGGAAGTTGTTGAAGACCATGGATGATTTCATCAGGGATTAAAATAATGGTGTTTGGGTCCCACTCATTATCTCTAATGTGGATATGCGTTCTACCTTGGGTTCCCTTGAGACACTTTCTTGGTCTCCTCTTAAACACGTGTGGAATGCTGGAAGATGGAGAGGAAAAGGGGAAATTAAAGATTTTGATATTATCATGTGTATAATATGATTGCAACATCCATATCAATACATGAATTGATTGATGGTGCAATGGAAATAGAAAATTGGAAGAACAAATAAATGTGGCGAGAACGCATGTTGTAATGGAGATATTTTAATCCCTGATTATCCATGGTAATATATGACTCTTGCTCCATATTTGTTAAAGGAACCATGCACGTTTTCTTTTTCTTATATAAAGACATTTGTGTTCTGGATTTATATTGGGAAAATATAGATAAATGTTGATCACTCATGTCATGCTTTAGCAAGGGTGAAGTACTTAAGTTACAAGCTGTTACTATAGTCAAAAATTCTTCACTCATTTCTAGTATGCAACAACTATGGACTTTGATACCTGCGCCGGACAAAATTTTCTCCAAAACTACGGAAGTAAATTTTTGACAAATTATAAGCTCAGGCACTTGGAAGCATCCTTCTCATTCATATTTAGCGCTGAGAGGCTGAGCAACTTTTCCCCTATTGTGATGAGGATTTTCACTAAATTTACATGGAGCTTCACTTTTGGCAGGTTAGTTATTCATAGCAGTTTAAAATGTTGAAACAGGGCTAAGAATTTTAAACGACTATTTTTCTAAGGACTTGTTATTACAAAAGAAAACATGCAAATCTGTGAGCATTTGGAGATGCATGGCTATGATTATTAGCAAAACAGAATATTGAAATTTGTTGTGACAAAATGATTATATATTTCTGATGATGTACAATTATAAAAATAAACACATTGATGTTTTTAAGCATGTGGACATGTAGGGCCATGTGAATAAGCAAAATAGAATGCTGCAAGTTCTTGTTACTTATGGTACACCAAGACATCTTGCTGAATGCATACTTAAAAAGCATGTGAGATAAATACTGTAGAGTGCATGAGCTTATAAATATGTTTCAGATTATATCTTCTCAGCTAATCTTAAGATATGTTTTTCGTATTTTTGTGAACAAGAATCGCTAGGCTTCTCTAGGTTCTATAACTTAAGATACATATAGATGCATGTTGGCATCTTTTGTAATGCATGTGTTTATGCTTGCTTGCCAAGGAAAAGCAGGTTCCTTGATTATGTTCTCATGCCAGTCATGCACTCTCTTCTATTCTCGATGTAAATTGTGTCACTAATTTTTGGATGATATCATTCTTTCCATTCCCCCGCTTTCCTTTTGAGGTTGACAACGCTTTTGATTGCATTATAATTGTGAAATCTCTCTCTCTCTCAAGATCTGCCGAATCGGTACCAAGACCCGTATTGGTGAGCGCCGACCGACACGCCCTAATTGCTTTTGCATTTTTTCCAAAAATTTAATTGGTAATAACTCTTTTCGGATTTTTTCTATGAATTTAAGTTTAATTTGATATTTTTTTGATTTTTTTATTCTTTTTGATTTTTTTTGGATGTTTCTATGATCCCAGTTTAACCTAGATGATGCATCTTATTGCTTTACAATGATGCAAATCATAAAATAAACAACATAAAATATTCCTAATTCAAATAGTGACGTAAAAAATATAAAATAATATAATCAGTTATATACATTTAAAGTACAACGTACATATTGATATCTAAAATCGGGTTGAGTGGCGATGACTCTCGTAGATATTCGGATCATAAGCATAGTCAAGAGGCATATCAACCCATCCTTCTAACCAAGCGACTTTTTAGTCATGCACGCTCATCGCATAAGGAACGCGCGCCGGGTTATAAGCACTCTCAGATGTCTCGTTGAAGCTCTGGCTTCGAGATATGTCCTCTGGCTGATTATACGATCGTGGAGGGGCCCATCCGAATAATGCCACAGTGGCCGCATTGTGGCAATAATGCCACAGTGCTACTTGACTTGGTGCGACCGACCGGTTTCGGCAGGTTTTGGTTCTGATCCGAAAAGGACCGGTTTTGGCCGGTCCCATTGCGGTTCCAGCCCGTATGGGTTGGAATTGTTTCCTATTAGCGAACCGACCCAGTTTCCAATTGGGTCAGTTCGGTACTCCTGAACCGGATGGTTCGGCTCAGTTCAGCGGAGCTTGCTTCAAGGTACGCGGTACCGACCATACTGACGTACTGGTGGGCATCGGTACCGGTACCGTACCGATGGGGCTGGTTCGACCAGGTTTCGACCTCGGCGTCGTTTTTTTAGGGAGTTCTCACTTTTGGATTTTTTTTGATGTTTGTATGTTTAGGTTTAAGGTTTAAACTAGATGATGCATCTTATTACTTCTAAATGATTCAAATAATGAGATGAAGAATATAAAATATCTTTAAATTATGTTACAATCAATTACATACATTTAAAACATTCTCGGATATCTAAAATCGGATCGAATGGCGATACTTCTCGTCGATATTCGAATCATCAGTGTAATAAGGAGGCAAATCAACCCATTCCTTTAACCAAGTGGCGTTGTAGTCTTGTATGCTCAATCTCTGAGGAATGCGCGTCGGGTCATAAGAACTCTCGGATGTCTTGCTGAAGCTCTGGCTTTGAGAGGTGTCCTGTTGTTGATAATAAGGCTATGGAGGGCCCATCCGAATATGCCAATACCAAAATTCGATCCGTAAGATCCTTCGGGCTGCGTAGGATAGTAGCCACCGGAAGATGACTCTAATGCACTATATCTATAGGCTAGCTGAGGCCGCGGATAATAGGAAGACTCGAAACTTGATATATCTATAGATCTTACTCCACATGCAAGGTCATTTGCAGCTACTTCCTAAACAACCTCGAGGAGATCGTATTCAATATGCAATGGTATCCGACCGGGGTCTATCAGACGGCCTACCGTGGTCCGTATCTTGTGTAGCATATGTAAACTGGGACTCACCGGGATATCGAAGACCTGCCTCCGGCTGTGTCTCATAAGTAGTACCATACTGTTCTCCACTCCCTCCATGGCTAGCAGATCCATCACCACCAGAACCTTCATCGCCGCTGATCCAGGTCTCCTCGACACTCTCCATTGGGGCCATTTTCTTTTTTTTTCTTGTTTGTTGGGATTAACGCTCTCCTGATCGAGTAGACTGGGTACCAGAGCATCCTCGTTTGAGCATTTCTCGATCATCTCTCTAAGAGGGTGTGTCGTACTGGTCATGTAGTGATTAGCTCTCCTCTGGCCACGTCCTATCAGCTGTGGAAGTGCGTGGAATGTTGCGCTCAGCCCATTACTCTGGATCGACCCTAGCATCGCTGGCTATGAAGCCGACTAGTCGTCGAGGCGATTCTGGCTCGTCAAGCTCCGACTCTTGCTGCTGGCCCACAAGCCAGCCGAGCATAGGATCATCATCATTATCTGTGAAAGTTCTATAGATGGAATTTGTATACTTGAGGTCCACTTTCTCCTAAATACATTTTAGCCTCAACCGTAGATTGTAGTGCACATAAACTAGGTTATTGAGGCGCTTTTGTGTCAAACGGTTTCTCTATTGCTATGGATGAGGGCGAAGGTAGACCAATTGCGCTCATAGCCACTCGAGGAGACCATTTAGGAGAGGATCCGGATAGCTATCCGCTTAAGATTTTTTGCGGATCCGCCAAAATGAATCCACCATTCAACTGCAAAAATATTGAAGATAATTACATATATGATGGCCTCATAGTTGAAGATAATTCAGCTGCAAAAATATTTTGTTGATTTGTATTGTACCTGGATTCATAGTTATCTTACTCACGATGGCTGGTCGTTGTCCAAAGCTGTAGCTACCCTTCCTAAATAATTTGGTCTGTGAAAAAGAAGCGTGTTGTACTAAGTTAATAATAGAAGATCCGATATACTTACACATGCTACTAAATCATAGTTACCTTTTCTATACATAATGCGGCGACTTCTGGATCAGGCTCCATCTTATAAATAACATTACGCAGAGCATCAAGAAGTTTATCATCCATACCAATTCCACTCTCGTACCTGAATCGAAAATTCAGGTAGTATGTTGCACATAGACGACACCGTCTTAGTATAATTATACAAATATATCCATCAGTATAATTATCAATGTTATCGCTTACCTGCTAGATGCAATTTAATACCCATTTGGGCTTTCCACTGCCGCTCAAGGATGTCGATATACTCGTGGGCATGGGCTAGATCTGCCTTCATGATCTGAGCCTTTACCTTCTCCATAATGTGATATAGAAAGCCCATCTGAGGGTACCTCTCGCTATCCACGATCCGCAGCACTTGATATAATAGTTTGATAGCCTTGACTATCGTATTGGCCTGCTGCCAGAATCACTGCCTCGTCACCAAGTCTTCCATTCTGCTCCCTTCAGTGCCGGCTTGAGCATATCTACTTTCTTGCTATTCGAGCTTGACAAACATCTGACGTAGGGCTCCTTTCTTCTCGATAAGGCTATCAAGTGCAATGTAGTTCGTAGCAAACCGTATGACTTCTGATCTCAGAATCTCTTTCCCTGCATACTTTCTCATCAATGAAAGAACCCAATTATGGTTATAAATATACCTGGTAATGCGTTGGGCTATCTCCACCGTATGTTGCACCCTACGGAGCTTTTTAATGTCCATTAGGATGAGGTCGATGCAATGTGCAACACATGGAGTCCAGAAAATTTGTGGTCGCCGCTCCATCAAGATCTTCTCGGCCAACTTATATTGCGGCCCATTATCAGTGACGACCTACACGATATTTTTCTCTCCAACTTGATCAATCACCTCCTCCATAAATCTGAGGATGTGTGAGGCATTGTGCACCTGATCCGAAGCATTAACTAACTTGTGGAAGAAAATCTTCGCATCACAGTATGTCAGAAAGTTAATGATGCTCCGTCTTGTCGGACCGGTCCGACCATCACACATCAGAGAGCCCATATGTGGGCCACTTGCTCTTGTAGGAGGCAATCCAATTCTCTAGCTCCCCCTTATTGTTTTCAAGAAGCTCATCGTAGATGTCCTTCGAATCTGGAGGATCGACATTGAGACCGGCAGCCTGTATGGTGGAAATGGCAGACTTGTAGTACGTATTGTCTGCCCCATTCGCTGGAATATGGCTGAAGTAGAACTAGAAGCCAATAGCTCGCCACATCCTTCTTCTCCTTCCACATTATGTCTACCCTCTGCTGCTTCGAATTTCTTCTGGAGAAGGCATGCAGATCTACATCATGGATTGACGCTCCTGGTGGAATCCATCTAGAAGATTTCTTTCGGTTACCAAAACCATTCAGGATAGATGCAATCCAGCCACGTCCTCTGCTGTCGCCCTTCCTGACTGAGGTTGTCCTTTGAAACTCTAGATCTTGTATGCTTCTACCAGAACCGGCGCCCGACTCGTAAAACGAGTGCCCAAATCGAGCCCGATGCCTCGCCACCTCCTCTTGCTACCACTAATCATTCAGGCTCGCTTGCATGGCATTCTGGATCTATGCCTTCTTATCTGGACCCTCAACCTCCTCTGACTCCATGAAGTGATAGGAAGGTGCTTCTACGGCTTGGCATTCCACCTTCGCCTTCTTCTTGGTAGCCTTCTCCTTGGTTGCTTTGATCTTAGCGAGATTTTTTCTCATCAGCAGACGGATATTAGGTGGGCACTCCGGGCACGTAAATACCTCACAGGAATTATCGGCTAAATTCACCGAGCATCTTTCCATGCTCCCAGCCAATATCATGCTCTTGGGGTTGCCCTCTCCTTGATAGCTCCATTCCTACGGCCACATTAATTTATTTTTAAATTTTAAATTAATTTTTATTTTTTTAATTATAAAAATTAATTTACCAAACATTAATCCTTCCTCCAAAAATGATTTTTGAATTATGTACAACGTACTGCTATTTTTTATTATTTTATTTTTTTATTATAAAATTAATTTTTATTTTTTATTAAAATATAAATTATATATATTCTGCAAAAACAAAAGCTACAGACTCAGTTCGGTATTCCTGACCAATAGGGTCCTTGACCCTCTCTTCTCATTTAGAGCTTTCCTGTTTAGAATGAAGAAGAGTAGAGAAAATTTGGTCACGTAGATCTTCTATTTCGCCGGAATTCGTTGATTGCTCCATACTCATTTACAATGAAAAAACTTTTAATGTCACCATGCACATCGTCCATATATCTACAACATACAAAAAATTCAAGATGAAATGGAAACATTGGGCATCATTTTCTATTTTTTTGGCAATTTTTGACTTATTTTTTAAGCAATTTAAAAGAAATATAAAAAAAAGAATATAGGGGAAAGAAATCCTATCTTATTTAGTTTTTACTAGATTTTTTCTTGAAGAAAAACGACGCTTTTTGACCCTTCTTAATTTTTTTCACGCCTTTGTCTTTGCCTTTCTCTTCCTTTCCTCCTCCTTTGTCTCTGCCTTTGCTTTCAGCTTTTTTCTGCCCCTGCCTGATGCATAAAAGCCGAACGAACGGACGTTGCAGCGCGTGTCCCATGCATTGTGGCAGCCACAACGCGTGGCACTTTTGGCCACGCTGGGTGCTGAAAGGGCCACAGCGTGGCGCTTTCGGCCACGCTGGGAGCTGTGCCACTTTCGAAAGTGCCATAGCGCGTGCTACTTTCGAAAGTGCCACAGCGCGTGCCACTTTTGGCCATGCTTGGCGTTGTGGCACTTTCAAAAGTGCCACAGCGCGAGGGCTTAGCACGTGGCTTTAGCCACATGCTGTCTCGTGTGAAACAACCCCGAATCGGTGCGAACCGAGCCGGTTCGCACCGGTACAGCCCATGAATCGATCGATTCCGACCCAGATTGGGTGGAATTGATTTCCATAGCGGTACCGGACCGGTGCCTGTCGGAACCGGTCAGTTCAGCAGACCATGCCTTGCTCTCTCTCTCTTTGTTCCAAAAGTTGCATATTGCATGTATTCTTTATGAAGGGTGCTTTATAATGCATTTTATGTATAACTTTGGTACTATCTTTTCTAATTTTGATCAAGGTTTGCCATCTCGGTACCGGACCTCGTGCTGGTGCTACGCTAGCACAGTGTTGGTACGGTACGTTATGGAGTTTTCTTAGCGTATCGAATGTCGGTACGCCACCCATACCGAGTATCGGTACCGAACCAGTACGGTATGGTACACTTCGTACTGCCTGATTCGGGCCGGTACGACATACTATGATTTCAATTATGACATGGACTTGCACCTTGCTTGAGCAAATGTTTCACAAAACATCAAGTTTTTTCTTGGAGTGCTTATAATACATGCTAGCCTCCATTGTAGATGATTTTTGCAAGGGATAACTTGCCTTGGTTGATGCAAGAATGTAGTAGGAAGGATGACCTAGCATTCCAGGGTTAATTTTTATTGTGTGGGAATTATTTTAATATGCAAAATTTACATTGTAGATGCAAGGGTTATTTCTAAGAATTTAAGATATGAAGTTTTGAGTGGAGTTTAATGGACCTCGATAAAGGATTAATTGTGCTGAGATTTTGTAGCAAAAGTAAGATCTTGCAACCAAAGATTTAATAAAATTTTTAAGAATATCTAGTGGATCATTGATCGCTTAGCCTTTCTCTTCATCAAGATCCACAATTTTGGTATCGATTATTGTGCTGGGACATTATCGGTACGTTACTGGTTTGGTATGATGCAATCGGGACGATATGGTACACATCCAATACTAAGATAGCTCTTGACCCTTTTTCCTCACTTAATGGTACTGTGTGAAATTGTCCGGTGCATGTCGGTACGATACAGTATGCACCTCAGTTCCGGGCGGCAACGGGCAGTATGGGATGGTTTCATTCTGTTCGGACCGGTATAGACCAGTTTGACTCATATCAAACTGAACCTTAGTACCGTACTAATACCTTATCGGTATGGTACAGTCAGCATGGGTCAGTCCAGCTGATCTTGCTGTTGACACTCAAGGAATTTTTCCGTTAGAAAATGCCTTGGAATGCAAAGCTCATTTCCACTCATTTCTCCAACTATTACTTGGACTGTTTTGCACCTTCTCTATGGTATCTTTGCCATGCTTGAAGTCATCTTGAGGCATGCATGCTCAATTATCAGTGCAGTTGGTGATCAAATGAAATACTTGTTTATTCCTATGAGATGACATTGTCTCACTCCACCATGGTAGGGCCTACTCATGAATACAGGATGGGGGAGACTTGGAGGACCATGTAGCTTGCCATCCATTGAATCTTCAGAATAAGGGATAAAGTAGCGCTCTAGCAAATCAGCCCTAGATGCAAAAACTTATTCCGTTTATATATCAAGAGAAAGAAAAGGAGAAAAGAATAGATCCATGCAATAAACAAGCTAAAACTACCATAATCATAGCAATTACCACCGAGTGTATCCTCATCCAAGATTTTCAGTTTTGGCTGGAACCAAACCATTTTATTCAAAACGGATTGTTTTTGGTTAATTTTGGCCGAAACTAACCAGTTTTGGTCTAGTTTAGGGGTTAATCTAGTTTCTGCTGAAACTTACTGAAAGTAATTTTAAATGGACTTTAATGTTTTGTTTTAATATTTACTATCATATTTAGTTCATTTCTTTGTATAGGCTATATGGTATTAGTTTGCAATGATTTTTCTTTTTTTTCTTGAGTTACAAGTGGGAGTAGATAATAAACATGATGATTGACATGCCAAGAACTCTAAAATGACCCTTATTATAGTAGTTTACAGTGACCAACTTGAACAACTACAAGACATTTCATAGGGATTATTTTGAATGTAAAATATGTACGACATTCTGTAACTATAAATAGTCACTTAATTGTAAACATATGAGAAGAAATGATAAAAAATCAATTTACTTGTTGGTTTATGAAAAAAATGGAAAAAAAAAGTTTTGAATGAACCAGGTACCGAAAGCTTCATAGTTGCTAAGTACAGTTAATTTTCAACAAGTAAATAATATGGGTATGTGTGTAATGAAAAAAAATAATGTGGGTGAATTTCCCCTATATGCAATATTAGTTGCAGCCTAAAATTGTCAAAATTACAGAAGTAAATAACCTGACATAAAATGCTCCAAAGTGTTATAAACTAACTTCTCTTGGCTTCTTTTTTTGATTTTTCTTTGAATTTATGAACATTTTTTATGGGAACTCCAAAACGTGGGGCGAATCTTCCAAAACCACTGAAATTGCAACCAAAATTCCATGAGGCCGGTCAAAACTGAAACCACCAAGTTTTCATACTTAGGAAACTACCTCATGACAAATAAAATTTCGGTCATGTTTTTTGTTGTTTATGTTTTCCACGTTCAACTCTTTTTTATAACTTTAAAAATTGTCATATACAAAAATCACTACTCTGTTTGTGAATTTGACAACATATGTAAAAGTCAAGGTATTTACTCATATTTTCTGTTGATTCATTAAGTTTCTTGGCAAGAAATCTAGAGAATTTATTTTCTCCTGCTTAATCTTGAACTGATGCTCCTTAGATGCATGAACTTTTACCGGACACCATAAAACTATTTTATGTCAGAAAGCATAATTTCAATTAATAAGAAAAAACATATGCAGTTTTGAACCTTATATTTTTCATTTGTTGGTTGATCCCTGAATAAAGGTTTTTCTTCCTTTTATTTTTAGCTTCAAATCATGCCCATTTAACTTACCTTTTGTAAAATAAATGGAAATTGACCCAGAAATGAATGGAGTTATGTTCAATTTAACGGATCTTTTCGGATTTCTTAAGACGACTATAGAAGTGTTGAATGTTCTCTGTTGCAGTTTTTGGCTTCAGCTTGCCATTTGGAGTGCGAATGGAAAATTCATTTATTGACATTGGTGTGCTGTGCTGATAAGTTTTTATGTGCTCATTCTTAAAGACTTAGAATGAAAAATTTCCTGTTATCTACAAAAGAGTTGAAAATTTCAGTTGCATACTCAATGAGGATTGAGGACTGATCTCGAGAGGGTTCCATTAGACTATTTTGTATTAATCATCTGTTTGTTTTTCTATTTTTATTATTAATTGAAATGGCTTAGTGATATCTGTTGCAAATAAGAAATGCTTGTTCCAGATATTATACTTAACTATATCTTCCTGTATGTGGGCATATAATGAAATGCTTCCTTAGTTGATAGAAGAAACTTCCTTTGCCTAAGAAATCTTTTGTAAACTATCTTGATGGTTTCCACCCTCTTTCCTTTTTCATATTTGTTTTACTGATTTTTTGTATATTGATAAAAAACATAGGCCCTGTTTCTGATTGCTTTTTGAAGGGGCCTAAAGTGCTTTCTAGGTGATATGTGGATGTTTGGAAAAAAATCTGAAATAGCTTTCTGCTCCTTTCAAAAGTTAAAAAACCTCGATTTGGCAAAAGCTCCAATTTGGAGCTTCTCCCCAAAAGTGCTTTCTAAAGCCGGAAAACTATTGGTACGACCAAAATATCCCTCATGAAAAACAATTACAATGTTTAATATAATATTTAGATTAAAATAAAATATATAAATTATAGATTAACAATACTTTACACTAAATTATATCAATAGAAAATAATATTATAAGATATAATATTAGATTAATATGTAATAATAATAATTGTAATACTTTATATTAAAATTTTATAGTATAATTACTAACAACAATAGATGCGTTATATTATATTATTATAATATATTATAATAACATATTATAATATGTTATTATATCATATTATTTTATTTTATGGTACTATACTGTACAATATTACATTACATTATACTATAATGTGTTTTATTATATTATAGTATATTGTATATACTAATATTAAGACAATACTCTATTACTATCGTTATTATAACATTATTATATTCCTATAATGTTATACTATTATTGTACAATATTATATTATTCTAACATTATACTATTCAAAATAAAAATTTTGTAAATTAAAAATACTTTATAATAATGGCTTTTGATAGCACAAAGAGCTAAAAAATTGAAAGCACTATGCAACATCTTTTATTGTCATTTTCTCATACTAAAAACACTTTTTCAGTTTGTTTATCAAACATATGTTAAAGTTCCACGATACTTTAGAAATGTAGTAACTAAATAGCAAACATAAGAGCTCTACTTCCAAGATCTATACTGACAAAAGTTCTACTACCAAGAGCAATCCCAAACATGGCCATAGTCTTTGCCTCTAGAAATGCTGTTCCGATAATCCAAACATGGCTTTCACCTATTCTCCCATTTCTGCACTTCTTTGTGTATATTCATGATTTTCTATTTCCTTGGATTTAATTTTCTTATCATGGATAATTTCACTGCAGATAGGAATGGGTTAAGTGTTCTGAAAGTGCATGCATTGTTATTTCAGCCATGTGATATTCTAACCAAAATGTTAATACCTGATATGCTTGATTGCATGTCACATCCATTTCTGATTCTCATATCAATCCTGCCCTGCTTCTGACGATGTTCAAATATTTATTTGTCTTTCTATCTTCAGTTATTCATCAATGTTTTATTTATCAGCTTTTTTTTTTGCCATAGTTATTCGTGCCTACTCTGATTGATACTTTGAAAATTTTAAGGTTTTTGCTCCCATTCTCGTACGTATTTGTTATTTCTAATACTGGGTATCTAATCTGGATTGCCAGTCTTGTAACAACTTAGATATTAGATAATGGTTTTGAACATATCCTTTCCAGGTGAATTTCCAACTTTTGGCTTGGTTTGATGTTTGTACTGTAGAAAATTTGTATTGTAGAAATTGTACTTGTTCCGATTCCGGATCACAGTTCTAGAAAGCTTGGTTGACCTGCTTGTTGGCTAGGCTTGAAGTACCATGTATGGGGCTGTGTCAGTCACATACAGGCATGGTATCTACTGCTGTGTGCCTGCATTGGTTTACTTTGTCGATTTTGAGGTGGTATGGCATGGTATATAGTGCTACATACCTTTGTATGCCTTGGAGGCAGTATGTACCATGCACTTCAAACTTTGCTTGTTGATGCCTTATGAACATAATCAAATTCTCTCATGGTAGACTCCCCCGACCTTGATGACTGTAGCTTAAGGTGAGGGAAGCCACTTATGAAGTCCCTCTGACCAGTTCTTGTTGCAATCCATTTTTGTTTCGGTAATAGATCACTTGTCCATCACCAAATTTTTAAACTTTTGGAGCCTTGATGCAGGGTGGTGGTAGTTCTCCATTCAAGGGTGGTGGTAGAAGGGGTGGTGGGCCTTCCAGAGGTGGTGGTGGCGGTGGCAGAGGCAATTTTGGCCACCACCCTCCAAGGCAAGATGTTGGGGCAGCTTCTCTTGTCCGTGGTAGGGGATGGGGACGAGGACGAGGACGAGGACGAATTGGTAGGGGCGGGAACAGGCGGTTCCAGCAGTCTGCTCCTGACACACATCAACCTGATGCTGCACCTGCATCAGTCATGGAACCATCAGTAGTACCAGAAATAAAGCAAGGACCAGGACAGGCACCATCACAGGCATCAGCACTGGCAGCGGTGCCATCTCCCATGCTAGCAAGGCGTCCTCTCCTCCCTGTTGCCTGGTGCGATATCTGTAGGGTGGACTGCAACAGCTTGGAAATTCTGGAGCAACACAAGAATGGCAAGCGACACAAGAGAACTGTGCAGAGAGTTCAAGAGATACAGGCTCAGCAGAAACTCATGGCTGAATTACAAGCAAAGGTCGCTGTGAAGCCTGAGATAGTCCTCCAACAGGCTGACGAAAACAAGGCTGCTGAAGTGATTGAAGTGAAAAAAGCTTCTACTTCATCCGAAAACATGCAATCTGCTATTCTGTCCAATCAAATCAGTGAAGTGAACAAAGCCTCCACTGCGTCAGAAAACATGACAGCTGCAGACTTTTCTGACCAGGTTATTGAAGTAAGTAAGGGCTCTGCTTCATCAGAAAACTTGCCAGATGCAACTGTGACAATGGAGCATAAAATGGAATTTGGGATGCAAAGCGAAAATGTTGATGGACAATCTGAGCGTGCAAAGGAAAGGGAAGCAGGAGTTGAGGCAGCACTGTCTGATGCACTGCATGCCGAAGCAGCACAAATGGAGGGGCACACAAGGAGGCCAAGGATGGATGGCTATGATAGGCATGAAAGGAGGCGTCCTCCAAAGCGGAAGGCGATGAGGTTTGGCCGTGGTGGGAAGCGGTTGAGGAGCTTTGAACCTGTGCACAGAAAACGTCCTGAGCGTCCCAGGGAGCAGCCCAGGGTGTGCACACTGTGCAACGTAACGTGTGACACTTTAGCTGTATTTGAGTGCCACTTGTCCGGGAAAAAACATCTTTCCCGGATCAAGCGGTTCCAAGGTCAAGATACTGTTTATGGCCCCATCAGTGTCTATATTCCTCCAAATCAACCAACAGCCTATTCACCTCAAGCTCCAGAGCCATTGTTCTATGGCCTTAAAAGTCACGAGATGCTCCAGCAGGAGGCTTATGGGCTTCAAGGTCTGCAAGTAGAAGGTTATGGGCTTCAACAGGGTAATCAGGCCAAACAAGCTACAGAAGCTGAAGGTCCAGGTCTGGTGTCTCAGGCTGGGCAAAGTGCAGAACATCCGGATAATGAAATTCCTGTAGATGGGTCCCTGGAAGCTGTAACCATGAATATTGAAGGGCAAACTGCTATTTCTGAGTTTGAACAAAAGGAACCTAGTCAATCACTTCCTGCTGTTTCTGAGTTTGAAGAAAAGGAAGCTGGTCAATTACTCGTGGTTTTGGAGACTGCTACTATGAAAGAGGGTGCTGCTTTCCCAGATACTGAAGATGTGATACCTCTTCCAGCAGATGGAGCAGCCCTTGGTGATGATGTTGTTCTGCCGGGACTTGATGCCAGAGATGAGGAGCCAACTGCTAAAAATAGAGAACCTGGCAGTGGGGGCGACACGGCTTCCCAGTGAACTGCTAAGAATGCTTGGGTCGATCCAGTTTCTCCATCTGGTCAATCTTTTGTGCTTTATTAGGTTTTTACGGATAACCATTGGCTGAAAGTAGAAAACTTTATCAAATTGACTGTACAAGCAGGTTCTTGGCTCTTGGTTTTATCTTCATAGTATTCCTGATAAATTGGTGCATGACTTTATAGTGGGATTTGACTTTTCTGGGATGCCTTGCTTTAATCTATGCATGGATGAGAAACAAAGTGGCTACCTCAAGCAAATTCTAGATTGATCCTATATCTTTACATATGCATTGCATGGATTTCCTTATCTGAAAGTAGTCAGTGTATGTGCCACTCAAGATTGTCACACCATTAGAACTGATGGCATGCTTGAGTGGTCTGTAGCTTTTGAAGTACCTGGGTGTTCTGCTTAGTGTAACCTGCTTGACCCTGAGCTTGAAATGATAGGATGCTTGCCTTGGAAAATTCTGTAATTTGTACTCATAATAAATGGTGAGAAATGCTTGCAGGCCCAAGGGAGGGCACAGTCAAAACAAGACACATTTAGGCTGCTTTTTAAACTGTGCCCAGGAAGCAACTGTTATATCATGGCTAGGGTTGTTACAAGCACTCCATAAAGGTTCGATCTAATCGAAGAATATGATGTCCATGGTAGATAATCTTCTCTCCATACTCGTGGTAACCTGATACAAAAAGAGCTAGAGGCACCAGGAGTACTCCCGGTTGGGTAAGATCCATGGTTTGCAAATCCCATGCCTCTATTTGTGGGGATGTTGGGTCTAACATATCCGATCCACTAGGTCGTGTCTGGAGTCTTGAATGATAAAAATATGTATCGAGTTGGGATCTAGCGGAGGCCAGGTTCATATACCCATCAGGCATCAAATATTATATCATTAAGAATTAATTAATCTATAGAAACTATGAGTTGAAAAATATGTCAATAAACATCTTATATATGCCTAAAAAATTAAATCATAAATAATAAAAAATGATGGTTAACTATACAACAATATAGATTAAAAATTGAAAAGATCTGCATTAAGTATTGAGGTTTTTTTGGACGAATATCCTCCTAAATATCGAATTTTGCATGACTCTCTAAAAATTGATATTTGGATGTATACTCTCGTAAAACACTTGTTTTGCTATTCTACCTTTTTTTTATTCTTATTTTTGTATGTATACTCACGCCATCTAATATTTTTAAAAAATTGACGATTTCAAATTAAAATAACTAAAATATTTTTAATGGGTAGATGCGTAAAAAGAAATAGATGATCGCGATGAAGGACAAAAAAGTAATTTCAAAATTTTATTTTATTTGTAATTAAAATAAATATGGTTTTTATTAATGATGTTAGAAGAACAGTTGTATTAGGAGCATTTGTGCAAAAATAGCATTTTATAAAGATATAAAAAATAAATATAAATTTTAAGAGTATATTGACATAATTTTAATTTTTAGAAGGATATTTATATAAAAAAAACTCTAAGTATTAATATTCTAATATTATATATATATTGTGCATGCATATGTCGGGTCCGGGTCCCGGTTAGGGCGGGTCTGATTCAGGTTATGGGTTGAAGGGCAGCCTAAGCGGCACCGCATTGATATTCCCGAGATTGTTTTGAGAGCCTACCTCCGAGAGTGGAGGCGTTGCCGTGGACCGGGGGTGTTTCGTCTCCTCTCGGCAAACATGCATCCGTTTGCAATCCGATAACGATATCCCAGCTATCCCACCGTTATTCGATGGCGGACCCCTCCTCCGACGATCTCGACCAACTCCCTGACAGTATGCTCCTATTCCCTCTCCTCTGTCTTCCCCTTCTCTCTTAATACCCACTCCGTTATCCATTCTCTCTGCTTTATTCCAGGCGCTTTGGACGACTTCACCAAGCTCGACCTTACTCCCTCTCAAAAGTATTCTTCTTTTCCGCTTTCCTCCATCCAATTCCAGTCTTTAATTGATTTAGTTCTATTCCTATCTATCTATAAATAGGAGCGGTGGTGTTGGAGATGGGAAAGGAGGAGGAGGAGGTGGGGGAGAGGGAAGGGCTTCTATGCCCCCTTCGTCTTCGGTGCAGGGATTGGGAATAGGGTTGCCGGACCTGAAGGCGAGGAGGAAGGGGAAGCAGAGGGCTCCTCCCAAGGGATCCCACGCCTCCGAGGCGCTCGAGAAATTGACTCAGCAAACTCGCGAGGCCGTACGGGGGCTGGAGTCGGCCACCGCCGCGGCCCCGAGAGGCGAGGGTGATTTGGATAAGGAGTCCATGGTTGAGGACTTTGTCAAGCAGTTCGAGGAGCTCGCTGGATCCCAGGTCTGTGTCATGTTTTATTTTGTTAGTTTGTTTTTAATAAATTCATTTCTCAGGATATTTGGTTTCTGATAATTGGGAGAGTCCTTTACATCAAGGGGAAAGTAGATTTTGTGAATTTTATAGTCGTTTATCTGATTTATTTAGTCTTTATGATTGTGTTTCTGGTGGTATGTGAGGTGGATTAGATTAAGGGAGCTACTTGGTGATATAGAGTTAATCTGTGTTGCTTTTCTTTATCCTGGATTTGGGTTTGAATTCAGTACTTAGCTTCATCTAATTATATAGGTTGGTTTTGGCTTATTACCTATTAAAAGGGTGATAGCAATTGGAGCTGGAAAACTTTAGTCTTTGGTTTTGAATTAATTAATGGTTAATTTTAGCATGAGTTGTTTATGAAACTCTAGTTGATGATGTTTTCTTTTGTACTGGAATGGAAATGCTTCCTAGGGCTAGAATGGTGTACCCAGCAAAATTTCCACTCCTGGCAATTGAGTTGGTTAATATGAGATTGTTTTTCTTTCCCCCCATCAATGATAACTATGGGACGGCAGTATAATTGCAAAGAAGCGTTGCTGGTATCAAACTACAATTATCTAGGCTTCATTAGCTCTTTCAAGTCAGGTTTGAGGTTTTTAAGTAATTTCAATTCTCAGGAAACTCTGAGCACACTTATAATTATAGTGCCATAGAAGGACAGTCATTAGAAGATTGACAAGGTTTATCTGAAACAAGTATCATCAATGGACAAAAATGATGTAAGGCGAGCTGACTTCAAGAGTACTTTGATCTACCAGAATTTCTGGTCTTTGGATTTCCAACTACATGCATGATCTTGAGAAAAAGGAAGTGTATGGAGTACTGGTTCGAGTCTAACATGGTGTGGACATCTATAATGACCACAAATTCATCAAGGAAAAAGTATACTGATTAGTAGAAATAAAGCTCTTGTTACTTACATAGATATTGCTATATGATTCCTGAAATCTGTGATCTAACAAATAAGCTCTATGATTATTGTAGGCATTCTTAGGAGTCTTTCCTTACGAGGAAGAGGTGATATCAGCATATGAATGAGATTGAGTACACTGTATGTGTGCTTGGCGACAAGGCACCTAGGAGCATCTTTGCCAGCATGAGGATTTATTGAGGCAAAATAGAGATCATAACATCAGATAGCTTAAATCTTGGGACTTGGAAATCAATAAACCATTAACTTCATGCAATCTGGGAACCTCTAGCCAATATCTAAGGTGAGACTAGTGCCCAACATGATGACCTTACTTTGGGTAAGTGCTATCATGATGGTTTGAAGCCCTATGATGAACCAACACAGACTGGAGGGTTGGTTAATTAGGTCCTGTTACTGTGGGATAGGAGTGGATTTTGAGCATTACCATGACCATGTATACCCTCACAAGTCCTTTAATTAGTCAGATAATGTCAAGTATTTCTTAAAGTGATAAAATGCCAATATTTAAAATATTTTAACTTTAAATTGGCGAGAAATATACAATCAAATTGCATACATTACACCCAATAGGACTGGTATTTGTACTAAGGTAATGCTTAAAGGGTGGTGGTTATTTCACATGCATGGAACTTCCAAAAAAATATTGGGAGCTTCATGGTGGGTTACAAAAGAGATGAATCTTTTATTTTTTTAAGATGAATAAATAAGCCATGAGTTGAACTGTTAGAAGTATATATCATTAAATGTGAAACATAGATCTCATACTCCCTCCGCCCAACCCCCTTCTTCTGTTACAGGCCTGCTGTGATCTAATGCTTCAGCTGGATTTTGGCTTGGGTCTTTCAAGGAATTTATGAGGGTTGAAGTCTAACTTTATTGTTGTGTAATCTTCAAAGTGGATGTTTCATTGCTTTTAAATGGCTTGGTGACAGCTTTAAAGTATTCAAAGAGGTCAAAATGTCCTAAAACCATCATATTTGATTGGTTCTGATTTTCAGGAGCATATTTTTCAATTTCTGTAGAGGCAAATGGAACAGAGTGCCATTTCTTTAGTGCTTAAAAAAATTCCAAATTATTTATCTGGGATAGCATTATACTTCAAAATGCTATTTATAATTGGTTGAATGCCAATTAACCTCTGGTACTTTTAAGATGGTTGACAAGACAGGCACTGTTTGCTATAGTGAATATGACAATGACAACTGAGAAGTATTCCCTGATCTAATGGGAATGATGCTATTCATGCAATTAATAGAACTTCGATCATGTTCAACCAATAAATCTTCAAAGCAGAATGAATTGAGAAAAGTATCAAGATTTGAGTACCCTTTCATTGTTTATAGGCATAGCACTGCAGGAATTTAAAGGGTTGTACCAGCAAATATTTAGTGGCTACATTTTATATGTTCATTTGGATGTATCCATGATTGCCTAATTATATTACAAACTGCATTCCTTCTGATGGGTTTTTTGCATTTAGGTGTTACTCTGCCAGCAAGGATGAGAATGAATATTTGAAGATTAATTAAAGATTTGTGTTAAGCTTTTCTACATCTTAGTTGGTTGGAATCATCATGGAGATGGAAAAGTCTACTCCCCCCTTTTTATGTTTTTTGATTTAAAGCCTTGCCATGTCAAGTTATTACTTGAACTCGACTATCCTGTGTGAATTCACACTGTGCCATGAATTGATAAATAAACACGGCAAGGGAAATCTCACACACCTGGTTTTGAAATGTCATATTCTATACCACAGTTACAGTGATATCCTATGTGATGAGTCGAGGGTGTAGATTATACAGTTAAAGCATTATTATTGCACCTATAATCATCCAGGTAGTCATTTTTTCTTGTTTAACATCAATAGAAAAGGGAAAATCTTGCTTTTTTAAATAAAAGAAATGTACTCCATAGCCTCCAGAGAAATGGTATTTACTTGTAGCACCATTATTCTGTTTGAATGAAAGATTCCTTTTTGGATGTAGAGATTTTTCATCTTTTTTGTTCTTTTACGAGGTTAGGCTGTGCAGCATTTCTTTGATTTCTTGAGTCTTTCAAACTTATTGGTATATCGGCTTGAAATTATTATGTTTCTAACACATTGATTTTTTCCATTGTAATAGGACATGGAATCTATTGTTGAAACTATGATGCAACAACTTTTGTCTAAGGAGATTCTCCATGAACCTATGAAGGAATTGGACAAAGATATCCAAAGTGGTTGGAGGAGCACAAAAGTAGATTGACCCAGGAAGAATATGATCGCTATCATTGCCAATATGAACTCATAGTAATGCTGAATGATGTTTATGAAAATGAGCCTGACAATTTCTCTAAGATTGTTGATCTCATGCAGAAAACGCAGGAATGTGGCCAACCTCCCAATGATATTGTTCAAGAGCTTGCTCCTGATCTTGACCTAAACAATCTGGGCCAAATGTGAGTCTGCTATTCTAAATTCTGACTACATAACATTCTAATATACATATTCAAAGTACCAGAAAATATCTATTTTGGCCTTTTCCCTGATAGAATATCAGGATATTTTTACCCATAACACAGGCTTTAAAGTATTGGCTAAAGCTTTCTGGTCCTAGGTCTTGGTTGCTGATAGAAATGTGATATACGCCTGTTTTTTTCTTTTTTATCCTCGCGTTGACCATGTATGAGTTTCCGTGGCTGCAAATACTATTGTCATCATTCTAAAGGACTTCCTTAACATGTTGAGATTGTATGAATATGCACAATGAAGATTCAAAGAGCCTGTGGATGAAGAAAACTTGTGTTGAAGGGTTAGCAGAGGAGGGGATGGTGCCTGAGATGGCAGTGGTGAAAGTTGAGAGGAATGATATGAAAATACTGGCATCAACAAGGTTATACAGGAGTTTATACAGGAAATGTGAAACAAGGTTAAAATTTCAAAAGATTATCAATTTGTCTTGTACTATGTTAATGATACCTACTGTACAGAGGCCTAGCCAATACAATATATAGTCTATGTGCTTTGTGATTTAAAGTCATGCATTAACCTAGTTTTGGTAAATATCACTGCATAGCACGTTATGATGCATAAAATTGCATAGTGATAAGTATGGTAAAATTAATAATGACCGAAGTCTAACTAATTGAAAACTATATATTGTCTTAGTGATGTATCAAAAACGACAATACATATTCCAGGAGTATCCATTCATAGTGTTAGATACGTCCATGTGAGTCAAACATATGATATAAAAATTTAGAGCATATCTATTTGTCATTATCAAGCTATAGAAATAACTTATATCAAATAAGGAAGCTTCCATTGCATATCACTGTAAATCTAAACTGTACAATGGACGTGTATCTTTCCAAGATATTTTATGGCAGGCATCATTTTGGATACACATACCATCTTGAGCCTCGACTGATATAGTCGCAATATGCAATAACTTAGTTCTTGAACATAAAATGATGGCTTGTTCCCAGTTTACCCCTTAATTTTGTCAACATATTTTGCCTCCACCAGACGGCATTATACATATTGAAATGTTCTGCTGATCATTTATTTCCATCAAAGATATGATACTTACTTCATAATATCACCTAGCAAACTGAGCAATCGTGAACTATATGACCCAGTTCCACAAATGCAATCATGAAGGCAGATTAAAGCACTAAAGCATAAAATGAGCTAGTAAAGGTTAGGATGTTCCAGTAGAAGTGCAGTTCTATCAGGAAGAGTAGAATTAGAAGCAATTAGAAGAAGCTAGTATGAGCACCTGTAGGATGTGTCTGAACGTGTGCAGTACAAGCCAGAGGGGCCTGATGAATCATAGGTGGATTCCAGTTTGGAGGACTAGAAAAGCATAAAGATACCAACTTATACAGGACTAGTACTAGGGTATATGGAGGTAGCTTTTTTTGAGGACTTTGTCTGGAATAGTGGCCGGTTATGTATGAGGATTAATAGGTAATTAGATGAGGGAACTATTGCCACTTTAATTCTTAACTCATATTTGAATTTGATCAGTGGATTAGAAGTCATGCTTATATCTGAATTCATGCCATTCGTGTGTCATTGTGACTGAATCATTGTTACCAGATATATCTGTTACAGCAGAGGACAAAGTATATATCAGCATTAGTTTGACAAAGTTACTCATTTTTGTTGGTGAAACCATTCGCAGGAGCAGATAATATTCTGCATCTACCACTAAGCTTTGACTAATACAGGATTACTGTAAAACACCTCCTTACATCACCAATTATGCATGCGCTTGATAAAATCTCATGTTTGTCTTAGACAGGTCGCTTGAGATGATATGTGTCTCATTATTTTGCCAACACTCTGCTTAAGGATTTTTCGTGTGTTGCTTTTGGAATTGCATATTTGTGAATTTTAATGTGGTTTCTTTGTCCCTTTTGGTTTTTGCAGATCCCCTGAGCTGCTGGAGTCTACATCCAATTGTTGTATAATGTAAATTGGGCATTGTCTCTCAGTTTAGCAAACTTTTTGCTCTTCTTTCTTCCTTCCGAATGTCGAAAAATTTTATCAGAGTGCAGTCTAATTAATTATGTTAATACTTCAAGTTTGTAATCTTTTTGGGGTCCGTAATGCTCCATTTGGGTTGCTTGCTATATTGTAACACTTAGACAAAACATTGAAAAATAGCTCGAGATCCAATTGTGGGACTGATTCAGAACTAAGAGATGGATACTGTGGAACCAAATAATTGTTTCTGCTATTTCACTGCATGATTTAACAACTATAGATATTACACAGGAATCTGTATTCCATTTGACGTACCTAAACTATATGAGAGAGTGTATCTGTTATTCCATCACATGGTTCAACAGCAATAGATATTTGGTGGCTCTGTTTTCTTTATTACATGGACACAAACAAATCTTTGGAGTTCATCAGAGGTCAGCTGTGTGCTCAGGGATCTGAGGGGCTGAGCCAATGCCTTCCGTTGACGAAGCTCTTGGCGAGGAAGGGGTGAGCAGTCTCGTAATCAAGCTCCCGAGCCCATGCAACACCCCGAACGGCTGCAACACCTGGACCCCAGCACTTGTAGACTCCAAAGAAGACAGTCCTGCAAGACCCAAGAAGAAATCAGAATACTCAGACACCTGGCCATCCACGTTTTAGCTTTCCATATGGTGAGGATGATTCACCAATATGTCAATGACCCTTAATGCCTAGAGCTCTGTTATATCTCTGAGATGGACGACGGGTCTACTTGAGTTAAAATGTTTGCCAATTGTAGTTATCATTACCACCTATGATGCTGGATGAAGAGAGGAGCTTACTTTCTCTTGTTGCCGGAGGGGTCCCAGTCATCCCACCCGCCTGGTATCACCACATCATCGAAGTGGGTATAGGCAAAGACGATTCTGGAGTACCGCCCCATGGCGCGCCCCACGTAGAGCTTCCCTGTGCCCGTTACCCTGCAGTTCACGAACGCAAAGCCAGTCTTCTCGCAGGGGGAGTTCCTGTTCTGTGCTGCAATGGACCCAAAGGGCTCCGCAATGGAGTGGAGCTGGCAATCCTGCAATGCTTTGGCCATCATCAGCGCCGGAAAAACTGTAGGACTTGGAAGCAAGATAATTAACCGATCGTTGGAAGCTCGGGAATGTGGATACCTTGTACATGGATCTGCCATTGCCAAAGATGAAGTCGATGGATCCCTCGATGTAGCAATCCTTGAAGTAGTGTCTCCCGGCGTCGTCGCAGAGTGTGTCCTGGGCGCCGTAGAAGCCGCAGCCGAAAAAGTAGGCCTTGTCGCCTGAGATGCGGAAGGCTGCGGCTTGCCATCCTTCCATGCCCGGCAATGGTGCAGGAGCTGTGTTCTGTTGGTAATACAAGTTGTGGGTGAACAAGTAGTCTTGCTAGCTAGCTATTATTTCATCTAAACAGGTTATGCTTGCTCTCCATTATCATCAACTTGGAGCATACTCGTGAAATTTTATTGAAAATTTCTGGAATCATGATCCTTGATAAAACAAAGGAGACAAGGGGGGCAAGAATTACTGTCCTCGCAAACTAACTTCAGCCTATCGCTCTTTGCCGCCCCGATGAAGCAGAGCAATGATCAGAGCAGGGATTATGAGTCACTCACCTTGAAACTGATATTTCTAGCAATGAAATTATTAGCAAAAACAGTTACAGAAGCTGTTTTGTAAGTCCGTAGCTGTTGCCCGCTAGGCCCTCTGTCGCTGGCGCGGTCATGCCACTTGATCACCGTCTCATCTCTTCCTGCACCTTGGAATGTTATGTATGGTTTCGTCGCTGGCACGGTCACCTTCTCTCTGATCCACCATGGAAAGATTTACAAGGATCAAACACACACACACACAAAGTAAGAGCTGGTTTTCGGAAAATGGAAGAAAGAAGCAGAACAATGAGGAATTTATTACATGTAGCTGCCGGCATTGATCTGTATTACAACGCGCTTGGTGTTGTTCTCTGGGATAAAATCGACGGCCTCTTGGACAGATAAGAAATCACCGGAGCCATTTGCGTCGACTACGAGCGCGTATTGTTCCGTTGGCCCAAGCCGGTGGTGATGGTGTTTCCTGATGGTGGAGTTGAACTCGCATGCACTGGTACGTGGTGCGAGAAGTAGGAAGACGAAGAGGAACAGAGAGGCTAGAATTCCCATCGATGAACGGATGGTAGGTAATAGGAGTCTTGAGAGAGAGAGAGAGAGAGAGGAAGAGCAACAGAGAGAGAGGAAGAGAGTCTTTGGTGCAAATGATGCGCTCCAAGGTCTAGAGGAATTTGAAGGGAGTGAAGGGAGTGTGGAATGGGAAGCGAGAATGGAGCTGCGGCTAGTGGAGCTGCCTCGTTGAGTTGAGAGAATGATTACATCCAATGGTAATTTATTTCTTTTGGGATGTTGGCCGGCCCAACGGTCAAGACGTCTCCTGGTTTTGTCAGCCAGCAAGCTGAGCTGGTAGCCAAACGCGGGGCCCATAAAGTACGAGTATAAGACAAGGGGAGGACCATGCAGTCCACTGAGCAATGTCCGGTTTGAAAACGGCAACTTCAATCATGTTCCTCCTGAATCACCAGTTCACTTTATTGCAAACAGTAACAAATATAACACAGTCGGTATATCATTTAACATAGATTTACTAAGAACTCAACACCAGAATTAAAGTAGGATAGGAAAAAGCTAGGGAGGAAAGGTTGGATCCTTTATCCAAGCTGGTTCAATTTTAAAAGGGTGAAAGCCTTTTTCTTGCTTTTGTTCTTAGGAGACCCTTTTAGGCCATAGAGTTTGGCAGCCAATGCACAGAGTCCTAGAACAAGGGGTGATAGGTAAGGTAGTAGGGCAGGAGAGAAGGAAAGGAAGGCGAAGAGAGGCAACGGTCATCTACGGAGTGCAGGCATGAGATGAGAGGAAGCATGGCGTTTAGTGTTTTGTATGGTAGCCGTGAGACTGGAGCAGGGCGGGCGTCGTGATGTGGTGGGAATTTTAAATACCCGTTCGGAACGTTGGGAGGTGTCGGAGGAGAATGACAGCGGGGAGAGGTAGAGACAGAGGGAGAATCCCTGATGGAAGGCTGGTGGGGCCACTGGATACGGGACCAGTACAAGATGTTCTTCACGTGCGAGAGAAACCTCGGAGGCCAAGCTGTAGTAGGGCCCGCTGTTACAACGTTCAGCTTGCTAAGGTCGAGCTCATGCAGAGCCGTACCGAGGTTTCAGTAATTTGTCCAGCTTTGCTTATATAAAACTAGGGGAGGGGGTGGTTCTATATACACCCCCCCTATTGCTCAGGACACCCCCCAAAAATTAAAAAAAAATTAAATACTCTCTACACCCCCCCATTTGCTAAGGACACCCCTAAAAAATTAAAAATTTCTAACTTACCCCCCACCCTCCCCACCCCCTCACCTAAATTGCTCTCTACACCCCCCAAACCCCCCCCCCCACCCCGCTCTTTCCCTCCAAAACACCTCGCCAACGCCCAAAACCCCCCCGTTCCCCCTTCTCCCTCTCGTCGCCGGCATTCTCCCGATCTCCGGCCACCTCGCCGGCTTCTCCCGGAACCACCTCGCCGGCTTCTCCCGAAATTTTTTTTTTCACGGTTCGTGCTCCGTTCGGCACTGGATCGCCGAACAAAAGGCTTCTGTTCGGCTGAACAGTGCCGGACAGAAGCCTTCTGTTCGGCACTGTGCAGCCGAACAGATCTGTTCGGTTGAGGGTTGCCGAACAGAAGGCTTCTGTTCGGCACTGTTCAGCCGAACAGAAGCCTTTTGTTCGGCGATCCAGTGCCGAACGGAGCACGAACCGTGAAAAAAAAATAATTTCGAAACAAGGTGGAACACGTACCTTTGCGGCCGATTCTTCGTCCCAAATCACTAGTTGCTTGTCCATGCTTCGAATGGGGCTTAAATCTCCTTCAAAGATCGCCTAAACGATGTAAATGGATCGAGGGGTTTAAGGGGGGTTTGAGGGGTGTTTTTTTTTTCTTTTCAAAACGAAACGGAGGAGGAAGGGGGGTGTATGAGAAAATTTCAAGGGCAATATGGTAATTACACTAAAGGTTAGTTTGGGTATTTTTTTTTTGGTTTTTGGGGGGTGTCCTGAGCAATAGGGGGGGTGTATATAGAACTACCCTAGGGGAGGAAGCAAATCCCAAGTAGTAATAACAAAATATACATACTATATTTCTAGTTTATACAACAGGCTGGTCTAAAAATTTCAATTTAATATCATTATTTTTAGATGAACAGCATAAATACTAAATCGCAAGTCAGTAACTCAAGTTAATGAGATCATGAACAGCAATTTTGTGGGCCTTTTGAAAAGTTTTTCAATGTTTTACCCCCCCAAAAAAAGAAGTTTTTCAGTGGCACTAAGTGGTATTAAAATAGTAAAACTATGTTCTAGTATAGGCTTAGTTGAAATCTGTTGCAAAATATAATTTAGTTGACCCACCCAAATCCATTGAGTTAATGAATATACGTACAAGTACAGGTAAGAGAACATCGAGTAAAAGAATGGATTTCAAGTAAGCGTAGAAGTACAGGAAAGATCCATTGAGTTAATGCTTCTCAAGTAGCTCCTCGCCGGTAGTTCCCAGAAATCAAACATGAGAATGGCAGTTTTTTTCAGATTTCCAGCACTTCATTGCGATAAGCATCCTAATATTGAATCTTTATGATGTCACAATGGAAAACCATTTATTGTTTATCTTCCATCAAAGCCTCTCTAAAATTTAATTAAGAACTGTGTCAAACTTAAACCATGCCTTTTCTTACTCCTCAAGTAATCAAAATTTTAAACCATTGTTGGTGAGTTCCAATCCTTGTATTCCTGCAATACAACTATTTTCTAACTCATGTATAAAGATTAATATCTTAATCAAATTAGTGAGAGCGTTGTTTTTGGTTGCAAAAGTTTTCAAGAATATCTTCATAAAATGCCATGTGTTTTCAAGAAATTGTTTCATGTTATTTTTATATAAAGCAGAATGCTTGGGTCTCATTAACCCCACTTACCCTGGTGACTGGATAGTATCTCAAAGCCTCATCCTCAAATATCAGAAAGTACTAAAAATAGCAATACCAAAACATTAAACCGATCTCATTTAATTTAAGAAATATAAGAAAAAAAAAGAAGAAATAAACCTATGCAGCAAAAACAATGTGCCGATTAATTTGCGTAACTAATTTAAACTGCTTAGGTTTGAGAAAACAAGGATTAAAAATATTCAAAAGATAAAAAACTTTGCCGAGAGATATAAACAAAAGCTACAAAACAAAACTTCGTGTAGTGCTATCTGTGACAAAAAAATCTCTTTTTTATGAGAAATAAAAAGTTTATGATATACAAATCTCACACAAAATGTTTGCAACAATCGGTTTAGGTCACAATATAACCTCCTCTTGGATATCAAATACATGGGCTTGATGGAAATCTAATATCTATAAAAAAAATAAACTTAGTAGAGCCTAAGCTTAAGAAGATGTTAATGCTAAATATCCAATGGTTCGAAATTGTGATGGTAAGAGTCTTAGAATTCGAATCCATGTTCTCATATAATTATCAGTACAATAATACTTTTTTCTGGAATTTGACCCTCACTCTTTAATGGTCTACTCTAACCATCCTCACTCTGGCCACTGCCCTTTTAACATAAAACTCCCTCTTTTTTTTGCTACAGAGATGGAAGGCGAAACTGGTATTAACTAACCCGACCACCAGCTCTCGGTGCATCTTATCCCGATCCCAGCGGCAAATGCAACAACGGCTGTCATGGACGCTCGCAAGACCTCCACCTTCGCCCCTCCTCCATCCCACCACAAGCTTATCGAGCACGAAGCCTCGGCTTTCTTCCATTCGAAAGATTAGGGCTAGGGTTTGGACACCGCCGTCGTGCTCTTCCTCCTCCTCCTCCTCCTCAAAAAAGACTGCCGCGGTGGAACTGGATGCAGAGCTCCTACCGAACGCGCGACGCCGGAAGAGCGATCCGAGATGGTCCGGCGCCGGCTTCAGCCTCGGCGTCGACCTCGGTGCCTCTCGCACCGGCCTCGCCCTCGGCAAGGGCTTCTTCCCTCGCCCCCTCACCGTACTCACCCTCAAATCCTCGTTTTGATCTTTCTTCTTGCTTTGTCCCTCCAATTTTAGGGTTTGATTTGGATTGAATTAGGTATTGGAGCTGCGGGGCCAGAAGCTCGAGCTTCGCCTTCTTGAAATTGCGGAACGGAAGGTCCAAATTCATAAAAAAGAACAAAAAAAAAAAGATTTCGCAATTGTTTCTTTATTGAAGTTTTGGTGATTTCTTCCCTATCTTTTGATGGTTCTGGATAGGAGGTTGATGAATTTATAATCGGGCTTCCGAAGTCCAGCGATGGGAAGGAAACGCCGCAGTCAAACAAGGTCCGGAGCATTGCGGGAAGACTTGCAGTTCGAGCTGCAGAGAGGTGAATGATTTGATGGTTAATTTCTTTACATATTCGTACTTTCATTTCCTTTTTTTTCTATACATGATTCTTTCTTGTGATTTGTTTTCGTTTCTTTTCGATTGGTAAAACAATGGATATACATCAAACATGCATAACAAAAAACAACAAAATGAAGACAAAAAGACTGAATGCGTGATGCTGAGCAACCCTGATGCCTTTAAATGCGGTCAAAACAGAGTTCTTGATGGGAACTTGGGAGCTTTTTGTTAATCGTATCTTCAATCACTCATCCCTGTTAGTCCATTGTTTTGCATGACCCTAGGGTGGTTTCTTTGTTCTCTTAGGAGTTCTTTGGAGTGTAGTTTATACATGTTCTCTCTCTCTATCTCGCTCTCTGTAACTTTAATTACAGGAACTTGCATGTGTTTTTAACTTTTGATAGAGATCAGAATGATGAGTTATTTCTTTTTAAAGTCCAATGCTTCATGGTATAAAAAGATAACTTATGCCATACAAGATATCGTTCTAGTGTTATTCAACACTTTAATGCTCGGTTGCTCTAACGCTATCCTAGACTGAGAATGTCCTCACTGCATGGATGATGAATGCCTTAAAGCATTACACTTGTTGAAATTATTCTTAAACTAGCTTTTTTCACCTATTTCCGTGCATCATTCTCTTGTTTAACCTAAGTTTCCATTGCAGATAACTCAAAATTGTATATGACTTAGTAGCTGCTTTTAAGCAACTGTGTTGTATTTGCTCAAAAAAAGGGGAAAAATTGTTGTATACTGTGTTCTTGAATAATCCTGTACTTGCATATGATATAGAATATTAATTTCGAGATTATGCAGTGCAGGGGTTGGAGAGTCTACCTGCAGGATGAACATGGAACTTCAATAGATGCCCTTGATTTTATGATTGATGTGTGAGTTTCTCTCTTAACACGTTCGTTGTATTCATGTTTATGGAAACATTTTGCTGTCTTTCTCAATAAAACCACTAGCTTTTCATTCATTCATCATCAAATTTCAGACTAGATCATCGATTTTATGATCAAAATATGAGGTCTTTTTAGCATCCTGCAAATAATTTTTTTTCCTTTTTTCATCTCCCTTTTGTGTGACAACAACTCATCCTCTCACCCCAATCGGTGAGGACCAGATTTGATGGTGGTGAATATGGTTATGGAAACAACTTAATTTGGATTTTCTTGTCTTCTACTAAATAAACTTACCTGCACATTCTTTGTATGACAAATCACTGCCACCTATAATTAGTGCCCTATTCCCAATAATGCACTCTATTAGTCCCTACAGTCATTTATATTTATTTGGTCTGCAAACTTTCTGGTGGTGGAGTGCCCTTTCCTATTCTAGAACATAGTTTTGGAACCATGTGGTCTGATGCTTTGTCAGCACCTTCCATCTACAGAATTGACTAACTGTTAGCTGCCGTGTGTTTATCTTATTAAATTTAAGCAATTCATCCTGTAAACAGTACCATGTGAGTTTCTCACATTGTAGTTCAACACAGAGCTTCAATAGATGCCCTTGATTTATGCCTGATATGCGAGTTTCTCTCTTAACATGTCCATTCTATTCATGCTTTTGGAAACATTTTGCTGTCATTCTCAACAAAATTGCTAGCTTTTGCATTTATTCATCATCAAAATTCAATCTAGATCATTAATTTTATTATCAAAATATGAGGTCATTTTAGCATCCTGCTAATAATTTCTTTTCTTTTTTCATTCCTTTTTTGTGCGATAACAACTCATCCTCTCACCCCAAGTCACCGCCACCTACAATCGATGCTTGATTCCCAGTATGCACTCCATTAATATCTATAATTATTTATATTTATTTGCTCTGCAAACCTTTCTGATGCTGGAGGTCCTTTTCTATTCTAGAACATAGTTTTGGAATCGTGTATGTTTGTTCCACTGTTATTATGTTCTGATGCTTTGTCAACACCTTCCATCTGCAGAATTCACTGACTGTTACCTTCCATGCATTTATCTTATTAAAGATAGAAAATTCATCCTGTAAACAATACTATGAAAATATGTCACATTTATCACTATTTAGAGAATTCATGAAAGAGAATGTAACCAATCATTTGTTTGGCAGGGAATTGTGTTTTTTTCCTTTTTTTTTGGTTGGGGGGGTGGTGAGGGAGCAGGGGAGCTGTAATTTATACTTCCCCAGAAAAATTCCTTTTTTTTTCTTTATGTGATGTTAAATGCATCATGATCATGCTGCTGCTGTTGGTATCTGCAGTTTGTTGTGTATGAAGTAGTTTATGTTTTCATCATGTTTGTCTAAGCCAGGATAACAATATTAGATGATATAAACAGAAGATGCCACTCTGGACTGTTCTCAAAGAGGAAATTCACAAACTTTTCTCTCTTTCAGGGGCCTAAAGAGGTCTGCTCGCCAAGGGAAAATTGATGCCTATTCTGCCGTGGTGCGCACAGTGTCTTTCTAATTTATTATTTCTTTGGTGTTGCACTTTGTTAACTGTTTTATATCGTCTTTTCGCAGATGTTACTTGAGAGATATTTCTCAATGTCAGGGTGCGGAGCTGAACTAGTTGTTCCTAAGCAGTTGGAATTACAAGAAAAGCTTCGAAAGGGTCCTTGTCAAGACTGAGTTTTAACAGAAAACACCTTCTATGCTGAACAAGTGAAAAAAAAGGAAAAGAAAAGAAAAGAAAAAGGGCATCGATACTTCCATTGCCGACATAAGTTCCAGGTTGTGGAAGCTTGCTGTACACATCTGGTAATTAGTTCATCAAATAAATTTTGAGACGTGAACTTATAATATGCCTGCAAATTGCATCCTTTTCCTTATAAAATAGCAATGCCCATCGATAATTTTTTTTTTCAACAATGGATTATCTAGTATATAATGTGAGCAAAAGTCCTTTCTCCAATCCACCGGATTTGTATCTTTTTTTTCTTTCTTATTTTAAGTTTTTCACAGAAAAACAAGATAGCAATCACCCTATCCATAGTGTAGATCTGCGTAGGAAAAGAAAAAAAAATCTACCTGTAGGCTCTGATAATCGATTACAAAAAGCATCAGACATCTACATGAAACTAAGTAATCAACTGCAAAAGGCATCAGACATCTACGTGAAACAAAGAACATTTTAAACCAGATGATTAGAAATAGCCAATGACACAAGCTTGACTTTTGGTGTTTAGTGGATCGCATAATAGGATTTTTTTGGTAGGGAGACTATCAACATAAGCTGGGACCTATGAAAAGGCATCAATGGTGGTCGTCAGTTGAAAAAATTTGATGGAAATCTCTAGGTATCTAGGTTACTTAGTGAATCTCTTTTGAAACATATTTCTAGAAAGATATCAGGCTTCCAATGTCAAGTTTAACCAAGAAACTGTTTGCGGTGAGATGGAAATTCCATCCAACTTTCACCTCGCCTCCAAACAGGGGACCAGGCAATTGCAAATTAGTTCAGAGAACACGTTATTATGGTGCATTAAAGGCCTTGCCTAATCCCATTAGCATGAGGGTAGTTATGGAGCATAACTGTAAGGTGATGCTCCTATGTTTGGAAAAATTTTCTTAGGAGGAGAAGCTGGAGGCTAGGTCTTCAAGTTTCTCCTAGAAACACTATTGACATTTCTTCTTGTAAAAGCACCTTTCAGATATTATTGCCAAACACTAGTTTTTCAGAGGAAGGAAGCATATTCGGTTTTAAATAAAAAATACTACTAAAACACATTTCTTAAGCAACACAAAGATGATTATGACCCTAATTGTGGCTCATGAAGGCATCCTTTCAAGCCATCAAGATGAGGACAGTAGCAGACCATTCTGTTCTAGTTGCTATGTTTCCTTTTCAAAAATTGAATGTTTGATAAACATGTAATGCTGACAATCTGGCTGGACTAAAGAGTATATAACCTTCTAATTCAACTAGCCCATTGTGGAGAGCCCAACTACTGTATAGGAGTGCCTTCTGCAGCTGATCAGTGCAATTGCCCAATTCGAATTTGATCAGGTTGTAGTTGATCTAACAAGGGCCTGAAAAAACAGCGCAAAACTACTAGATATTTAGAACGAAAGAGCAATTAGTACTATATTTAGAGACTTCTGACATGAATTAAAACGAGAAGAGGAAGAAAAAAAAAAGAATAATAACATTCAGGTTGCATTATAGGCAGATCATCATAAATGTGTGAATGGCAAGAATATGTGCATACCCCTTTGTAGTGGATGCAAGTCAAGTAATTAATATAGATTTTAGTCATAGATGACCATGACTAACATTAAATACATATGCTTGGCCTTCTACTCGATCACGTTGACTTATATGACTATGTCGATCAATCTCTTCCAAAAGCTCAATTGTATATGTCATGCCAAAAATCTATTTTTGGAGTTCCATTTTCAGGAACTTCCAGAACTTCTTAGACTGGCATGCAACCAAAATTGGCAGGTCAATATGTCTCTATGTATGTGTGCGTATAGCAGCAGTGGAGAACATATTTGCAGTGTCTCACGAACTGTCCAAAGGTCAGGCGCAAAGGATACGCTGAAAAAGTTGTAGCAATGAAAATACTATCGTGAATTCTATTGGATCCTGAAATGGATACAAATCAAGAGTGCATCTGAACAATGGCATCATGTATATGATTCAGTCAAGGGCATGAGAAATAAAGAAGTCTACAATATTTTTGAAGCATCTTTGATATCAAATGTAAAAATGTAAAATATTTAAGTAAAAGCACTTTAGTCCTGAGAAAAAGTACTTTCCAAAAAGTCCTGCAAATTTTAACAGCTGGAGAAGATTATAATCATTTGTCTATTGTGCAATCTGTTATTTATCAACATACAATATATTGCATATTTGCCTCAGACGTTGCATGGACAACTGCATGTGGTTAGATCGAGTTCGCCATCTTGGTTCCAGACACTATACGTACACTATGTTGGTATAGTATTGGCATGCACGGTATGGTATGGGGCTCCATTTGGCATACCAATACTCCGTACGTCTCTTGTATACTGGTATGGAATAGTACTCCCGATATCTATGGCTAGCCTTGAATTCATGGATGAGTTTCCTGAGAAAATATCGGCTTTTCTTATTTAATCTTCCAGTCCAGTAAGATAGCAACAATATCAAAGAGCAATTCTAGCCAAACGTGTCCTGCAAAATACCATCCATTTGTTCTTGATGACCCCAGGGCAGCTGGTCTCCCAGGCACCATCTTCCAAAGCCCACAGGAGAGACAGACAATGGACTAGCTTTAAACCAGCATCGAGCAAAGCAAAAGCATCGAAACACCAAAGCAAATAGAAGGCTCTTGCTTGATAGCAACCAAAGTAAATGTTTTTAAAAAAAGAATAACTACAAGCAACAAAATTTAGGAAACATTCAGGCGAAACTAGAGTGCCAAGCATCTGTAATTTCAGGAGTTGGTAGCTGCATTGTTGATTTACTTACAATCAGCACAGCAAAGTTTAATTTGAAATTATTGAACAATCCAACGGTACTTAATGTTTTTTCTGCATGCGCATGCGTTCGTGGTTACATGCGCGTGCGCGTGCGCGTGAGAGAGAGAGATCGAGAAAGAGAGAGAGAGAGAGATGGTCGCTTAATAGTGTCAACTGCACAAACAACATGCACCAAATCAAGGAAAGTTGAGGTGCACAAGGTACATTGTTAGCCATTTTGAATCTGTGGATAATAGCTCTGCTTGTACAAGAGGACCATCTTAAGCCTGTAGCTGTGGGAAAAATTAATCCGCACGCAGTGATTCTTGGGCCGCGTGGCTTTTGGAAAATAAAGGTAGGCTGCCCATATCCGCGGTGCCAGCTCCCTTTAGCCTCCGCGGAAAGAGCGCGGATGCGTCCACAAAAATATCCTAAGGGCTCGTTTGGTTCGCGGGAAGTATTTTCCCTCCTAGGAATATGATTCCTGGGAATCAGATTCCTAGGAAGAGGATACCTAGGAAAGTATTTTTGGCATGTTTGGTTAACCATGGGAAAGTGACAAATTTCCAAAGTACTTATGTTTGGTTAACCATCCACTTTCCTAGGAAAGTTATGTATAATTTCTATTATGTCCTTAATAAAAATTAGGTCTTTAATGCCTCTTTAATGCTTCTTTGATGCTGAAGGGTCTTTTTGGGAAAAAATAAAAAAGGAGTGATTCCCACCTCATGGGAAAGTAACTTTTCCATGTTTCTCATGGAAAAGACTTTTCCATGAAATGTAGGAATCATATTCCCATGGGAATACAACTTTCCCATCTCTCTCCTTTGAAAACTCCAACCAAACAAGAGGCATTTCATTACTTTCCCGTTGACCACACTTTCCCTCCTCTTTTTCCTGCGAACCAAACGAGCCCTAAATGCCCCAAAAAAAACCACTATATATACCCCTCAATTAGAGAAAAATATTGAAAAAATTCTGGAAAAAAATTCTTCCTCCTCTTAGCCAGTTTTAATTTTAATTTTTTTGCTTTATTTTATTTTATTTTATTCTTTTATTTCGTTCTTTACTAGATCTGCAAGTCCGATCGAGTTCGATTTGGTTTCTTCCGAGACGTACCAAAGAAGAAATTGTATGGTCGTCGTATCTCAAAGGAGGATTGCTGGAAGACCTATACGTGGGGGTAAATACTTCTTTGGGACAGCGTCTACGCGCTTCGACCTGCCTTCAATCAAGCTATTTTCTCTTATTTTTGTTTTAAATTTAATATTAGTAGATATGTACGATTTGCAATTTTATAATTTGAATTTATTAAATGAATAGATTTATTTTTGTGCTAGAATATTTTTTTAATAAAATAGATTTATTTTAATACCGAATAATATGTATATATATAATTTCTTTTAAGAATTTCTATTAGTTGCAATTATTAGATTTTTTTGCTTAGTTAGGTGATATATTGCTGACATAAATTATATCAAGGCACTTACATAAATCTATGGATAATTACAGCAGTAGTTTTAAGAGACAAAGTAGTTGTTAGAGCATGTGATTAAAAGCAGAAAGTATAAATCAATAGAATGTAATATACAAACTAAATGAGAACTTTAAGATATTCAAATACGATTTGTAGAAGTGAACCATGTGAAATAACAAAAAAAAAAATGCCACTCTTTATTTTCACCCCATAATGGTTGCATGGGCCATAATATACAATTGAAGGGCAGTTCTCAAGGAGGGATGAGACTACCATCAGAACGTGTCTGTCTATACACAAACAATTGGTGATACTCATAGGAGGATGTCTTAGGTATTTGGAGTTGATCATCATTGATGCACGGCACATGTGGTTGTATCATTCTATGCAAAGGATACCTGGGAGTAAGAATCTAAATTGGTGTATGGTCGGGCTTCGATATCTCTTTGCGCCTTCTTTTCAAATAACAGCCCCTCTTTGACAGTTATTGGATGATGCTCCCAGCATCAATAAAACTTTATGATGATTATGCCGATAAGGATGGATTTGTTAGGTTTAGAGGGTTATCGTCGAGAGATCGCAGTGGATTGGCGGGATGCTAGTTTAGAGAACTCGGATGGTGATGATGATGATGGAGCTATTGTTGTAGGGGTCGGCATAAAGACAGGAGATTACTCCAATACACTGATTGTGTGGTCTTATCAGTTTTAGGAGAACCTGTTAAAATATTTATAGAAAATTTTTTCTGTCCAGTCATATTTGGTATATCTCATGAGTTATATATACTCGTATGCAGACTCCATACAAGAAAAATAATATAAGCTGATATAGGATCATGCTAACAAAACAAAATAATATTTGCTGAAATAAGTTGTGTGTGATTTTTAAAATCATTCTAACAAAATTATACTGACAGATGAAAATAATACTGATTAATACAGAATTACCCTAACAAAAAAAATAATATAATAATAAATAAAAATAATATGGATTGATACAAATTGTTATATAATTTCTAAAATTATACTAACAAACCGAAGTCCAGCAATTGAATTCTAGAGTTTGATTAAGGCAGCATATGAGCACCTGAAGTACAAAAACAGTTAGCTGACCTAACAAAGCAGCGGAAATGGAATGAAAAGATTAAGATACATAGAGCAAAATATCAAAGGCATCATCCACAATCAATTCAAAGCACCACAATGCATGGAAGGTATGGTACGAAGACAGGGATAATTAATAGAATGGTAAGTGATAAGGCCTGGGGCACTTACGTGGCCATCGGAGTATTAATTGTATCAGGATGTCATGACCAAAGACGGCTTTTGACCCTGCCTTGCAGTTACTGTTAGCAATATATCACCTAATTAAGCAAATAAATTTATAATTATAATTAATAAAAAAAATTTTAAAAATAATATATATATATATTATTTGGTATCAAAATAAATCTATTTATCACAAAAGAAATTTATTCTAGCACAAAATAAATCTATTCATTTATCTACAGACCTCCAGGCCTAAGTTTCTTCTTAAAGATCCATTTGCACCCTATAGTTTTACAGTCAGAAGGAAAATCAGTCAGTTTCCAAGTATGATTTTAGATAATTGATTGCATCTCATTTTTCACAGCTTCTCTCTAAAAGGATGAATCTAAGGATTTCATTGCGTCCTCAAAAGTAGTTGGAGAGTCCTCTATAAGAAAGGTATGGAAGTCATCTTCAAATATTTTCTCTACTTTGGATCTCTTACTCCTCCTAGGTTCTGCTTCTACTTCTATTTCTCTTGTCCTTATTCTACTAGAGCTACTAGCTATACCACTATCTACTCTAGTCCTAAGTGGAAAGGTATCTTCAAAATATGTTGCATCTCTAGCTTCTATAATAGTATTGTTACTAATATCATTTTTTTCTGAATTAATCATCAGAAATTTATTGGCATTACTATTGGCTGCATATCCTATGAATATGGCATCCACTATTTTGGGCCCTATTTTCTTTCTCTTAAAGTCAGGTATTTTTACTTTTGTCAAGCACTCCCACACTTTTAAATAGCTAAGATTAGATTTTCTATGTTTCCAAACTTCATATGAGGTTAAATCATTATTTTTAGAAGGAATCCTATTGAGGATATAAGAGACTGAAACTAGAGCTTCCCTCCACAAATTCTCTGGTACTTTTGAGCTTGTGCTGCTCCTCAATCCTAATGGAATTCAAAATTTGGGTTAGGGTGAGACCTCCTTGGGTATGGCTCAGAGTCTTAGCAAAATCAGATCAGAAATTAGGTAGTTTATCTACCAGACAGGCTACCTGGAATGATTCATCCAAATTGGTTCCATTAGCCCTAAGCTGGTGGATCAGGATTTCAAAATCATAGATTTGATCATTCATTGGCTTTGAGTCCACCATCCTAAAGTTATTGAAGTCGGAGGCCTTGAACCTCTTTACCCCGGCATCATCAAGACCATATTTTCTATCTAGGGTGTCCTAGAGTTCTTTGGCACTTTTGGCTGTGTAATAAATATCATACAGCCTCTCAGAAAGGGCACCTAGGATTCTATGGATGCAATGATAGTTTATCTCATCAGGAGTCCTAGAGGGTGTGCTGATGGAAGCAGAAGATTTAGTATGGGAGGAGGATAAACACCGGTTTGGGTTTGAGTTTTGGCGAGTAGCAGGTCATGAAGTAGTTGGGTTGGACCCGTTATCAACTTCTGTAATGCTTTCACCTATGGCTGAGATCAATCTTAATGTGGTGAGCCATAACCGCATTTGGTTCTGCCACCTCCTAAAGTTCTGGCCATCAAATTTTTCAATTTTCGTACTAAGGTGATCACTAGTGTTAGAGGCCATAGGTTTAAGGTAATAGAAAAGAGATAAAAACCTGAATGAAGGCAAAAAATTTATGTCAAAAGATTGCATTAATATTTATATTGAACTTTGGATGTCTAATTGATATATACAAAATAATAATAACTAGATCAACTCCAGATCGGTGGTGGAGCACTAGGCTCACTTAAATACCAGCCTTTCTTAGGAATGTATGCCTTTTTTACAAGCTTTTTTTAACACTATTAGTTAGTGGATATAATCACTAGAGATCACACAAATTTAATTTTTAGAAAAGCCTAAGTGCAAATTTAAATTGGTTATTGTGTATCAATCAATTTCTAAATTTTTGGTTTGAATTTTTTGAATTAGTAATAATTGATTACTAATTTAGTGCTAGCAAATCAATTATTGTAATTAAGATCTAAAATATCAATTCAATAAATTATATAATTTATTACCTTATTAAAATAATTGATTACTAATTTTATGTTAACAATTCAATTATTATAATCGAGATCTAAAATATCAATTCAATGAATTATATATTAGAATTGATTTGTTGCCTTATTAGAATAATTGATTACTAACTTTGTGCTAATAAATCAATTATTGTAATTGAAATCTAAAATATCAATTCAATGAATTATAAAATTTATTAACTTATTAGAATAATTGATTACTAATTTTATGCCAGCAAATCAATTATAATAATTGAGATCTAAAATATCAATTCAATGAATTATAAGATTTATTACCTTATTAGAATAATTGATTACTAATTTTGTGGTAGCAAATCAATTATTGTAATTGAGATCTAAAATGTCAATTAATGAATTATAAAATTTATTACCTTATTAGAATAATTGATTACTAATTTTGTACTAGCAAATCAATTATTGTAATTGAGATCTAAAATGTTAATTCAATTAATTATATAATTTATTACCTTATTAGAATAATTGATTACTAATTTTGTGCTAGCAAATCAATTATTGTAATTAAAATCTAAAATATCAATTCAATGAATTATAAGATTTATTACTTTATTAGAATAATTGATTACTAATTTTGTGCTCGCAAATCAATTATTGTAATTGAGATATAAAATATCAATTCAATTAATTATAAAATTTATTATTTTATTAGAATAATTGATTACTAATTTTGTGGTAGTAAATCAATTATTGTAATTAAAATCTAAAATGTCAATTCAATGAATTATATGATTTATTACCTTATTAGAATAATTAATTGAAATCTAATAAGTTGATTCAATGAATTAATTATTATGTATTAACCAATTTTCGAATTTTTCGTTTGAATAAGATCTGGAAATTAGTCTTTAAAAAGTCTAAATAGAGGTATGATAAACCTCTTGGAGGTTTAACAAATTATTACCTTTTTAGTATGATTTACTGAATTATATATTACTAACAAAAAAAAGTAAACACTTGTTTGAATTGTTAGCAATATATTACCTAACTAAGCAAATAAATCTAATAATTGCAATTAATAGAAATTATTTAAAGAAATAATATATATATATTATTCCGTTTAAAATTTTCTATTAATTGTAATTAATAGATTTATTTGTTTATTTAGGTGATATATTGCTAACAATTTAGACTGCAGCGATTTGATGCACATATTTTGATTTCCCTATTGATAAGGATGATTGTCATGAGCGTCGAGCATTTTTTATCAACTCCTATTCCTAACATTTTTGGATCGACACTGTCCTCGGTTGGACCCAATATGCTCTTGGTTTTATTTTCACCTTGTTAGCCATAATTGAAACACTGCTGCTAGATTAAAAATTGATTTTAGAAAACAATTCCAGTAGAAGGCGAAAAACTTCTCATAGGAAAGTAAATATGGAGGTAATTTACCCTGAATTAGAGACAAGTGACTAAAGATTTCGTATTATTCGAAGAGGACGAATAAACCTTAAGCGTATCACATTCATATAGCAAAGTCATGACAAAAAGTTTTGCATGAAATGAACATTCTGGTCCAAACTTGTATTGCATATAGTGTGGATGGTCTCGCCACACAGAATGAGCAAACAATATCTATAAGTCTAAAGACATTAGTTTCAGTGATGGATTTTATTCACGCTATTTTTTTAGGACATACCCCTTGATAAATACATCTCAATAGGCTCCTAGCAAGCGAGCTCTAGAAGCTACATTTACAACCAAAAAAAAAAAAAAAAAAAAAACCCTCGAACATGAACACTTCCATGTATTCAAGAATTTTGATCAATAAATGTTAGCATAATTTTAGAAATTGCATAATTACCAATATCGGCCCATAATATTTTTTTTTACTAGCATGATCCTATATCAGCCTATATTATTTTTTTTATATGGAATCTCCAAGTTATACCGAATGCGAAGAAACAGAGAAATAAAATCATTTTTCTCTCTCTCTTTTTCTCTTGTTTTCTTCCTCTTCTGCAAATATTTTAACATAGTATCAGAGCCACCGATCACCTAATTTGTTGTCGCCATCTCTTTCGCCTTTGCTATGGTTGTTATTGGCATCTCTAGAAGCTTTGAAGACCCTATTGTTGATTTATCGATCCATGTTTTCTGGTAAATCAACATCCGAAGATCCTCTATTTTCTAGTGGATTCGCAGATCCTCTATTTTCTAGTGGATTCGTAGAGTGAATCAATATTTGAAGATTCCATGTCTTAGTAAATCTACATATCCTCTATTTTCAGTGGATTAACATCTGAAAATTCTTTATTTTCTAATAGATCCGCAGCTCCTCTCCACCACTTTTCTCCTTAGCTTCAGATCTTCAGTCATCTCTCATCACCATCACTCGGGTCCTTTCTCTCCATCTCTAGTTTTATTTGCTGCCTCGAGCTCTTTCACCATCTAGTTCAAGATCTTTTTCTCCTCTTTCATGGTTCCTTTGTCTATAAGGATCATCGACCTTCGGTTACCTTCTCTCTGAGCTTTGTCCTCACTGCAACTTCATCTTCTATGTGTCTTCTCGTTGCCATATTATCAAATAAGTCAATCAGCCACATCGGCAGACATGTTAGTGAAACACGTCGACAGACATCCTAGTTTACTATGTTAGTCAATCATGCCAGTGGACACATTAGTCTATTGCGCCAGTTAGCTATATTAGCATTACCAAATACATCAGTTTGCTGTATTAGCTTCCTGATTTGTCGCATCAGTTTCTAAACTGCTATGTTAGCTTCTGTTCTACTATATCAAATTATGTATTGTCACATCAAGTTAACACATCAATCTATTATATCAACATCTAAGTTATTGTATCAACTCCTAATCTGCTACATCAGCTTCTGAGTTGCTATAATAGCTTGTATTTTTCCACATTAGGCTACGTCTTGCCACATCAGCTCTTGATCTACTACCACATCATCCTCTAAGCTGTTATGTATCTCTTAGTCTATCATATCAGCTTCTGAGCTAATATTTCAACTCTTGATCGAGTACATTAGTTTTTAGGTACATTTGTGATCTAGTTTCCAAACTCAAGTTGGCACCTAAAGTACCATCTTGAGTTTCAAGAGGGATGTTAGAATAATTTTAGGAATCACGTAACAACTTGTATTGGCCCAAAAAAAAAAATTTAATTAGCTTGAGCCTATATAAGTCTATATTATTTTTCTTATATAAAGTCTGTACACGAGTATATATACCCTCGAGGTGTATCAAATGTGATGGAACATGGAAATAAAATTACTTTTCTCTTCCTTCTTTTTTCTCATGTTTTCTTCTCCTTTTGCAAATATTTTAACAATAAATAAATAAATAGGAGTGGTAGAGAGGAGAGAAGAGGAAGAGAGGAGAGGGAAGAGGGAGGGCTAGAGGGTGGTGATGGAGGTGGAGGGGAGATGAGGCGAGCTGTGGCTGCCAGAGAGAGTGGAGGGAGAGAGAGCAGAGAGGGAGGTGACAGGGTAGAGGAGGAGAGAGGAGGGGGTTGCGACCTTTCGGATTCGACCGGATCTAGTCAGATTGAGAGGAGAAAGAATGACATAGAAGAGAAAGAAGCATGCCTCGTCGGTTGAGTGGTCGGAGTAGCAGCGTCACGGGAGCCGGAGATCGGAGCGAGAGGGAGCTCAAGTGTGTGGGGGTCGGGCTTCTTCTCTTCCATTATATGGAGAGAAAGAAAGGAGATTTTAAATTTAAAAAAGAGAGGTGAAATTTAAATTTTAAATTTTAAAGTGAGTTATATTTTGTTGGCTTCTTCCCTTTTCTTCGATTATATGGAGAAATAGTGTTAATACTTTTTAACTTTTTCAACCTCAAGATTCGTTTGGTCTGTGAAATTTTAGTAAAAAATATATGATAAAAAAATTTAAAAATATGGAAATAATTATCCGATATTTTATTAAAAAAAAAATGTGGAAAAGCTACTTTTCCACATGATGAAAATTATGATAATTTTATTTTTCTAAAAATATCCTTAAGCCTTCATATTAAAATGGAACAAATTTAGTCTTTTTAAATACTTTGAAATATGTGCAACCATCTTGCATGACTAACTCTACTTCAAACTTAGAATGTTTTATTGTGAATGATTATTCTAAGAATAATTATCATGATGTTATGAGAAGAAATGGCTATGAAAGCACTGATAGTGATGTGGCTTCTAATTTAAGCATTCTTAGTTTGTAAGCCAAATTAGGCAATAAAGCTCCAGTAGAGACATCCATGTTTCAACATTCTCCTTCTATTGATACGGTTGATGTTGGTGTTCCAAAATATTATAAGTGAGAAAAATGTATCTAATTTTAAGGGCATAATAGGTATTTATACAATTTTTTAGGAAAAATAGATCATGAACTAAACATAAGTCATTCTCGAAAGTGTGCATCTCATGTCACTTTCTTATAATCAAGCAAACATGCAAAAATTATTTTCTCAGTTATCATATATTCTGGCATCAGCTTTCTCAGAAAACACATTTCAATGAGGTAAAATTCTTTCTGCAAACCAAACTAGTCCTAAAAACGATGATAGGAGCAGACGTATGGGTGGCAAAAAGATTATCATGGCGTCTCACCAAGTTACGAACTAAGATTTCATTTTTGCCGATACGGCAATAGAATGTTTATCTTTGAGTAAAGAGAAAATGAGAAAAAGTGGAAAGTTCTTTACATCCGCAACCGAAAATCAATAGGATAAGCAGAGGAAGAATAGCAAGTTAGCTGCTAATGGGCTAGGCAGACCCAAAATCCAAAGATCCGAGCTATTTTGTATTTGAAGACTCATGGATTGAGTCGGTTTCAGAAATTGGACTTGATCTAATTTACAACTCTAGTTTGACTCTTGATTTTTTTTTCAACATGGTACTATCCAACCAGACGATACATCATCCGAGTCTAATTTAGGTCAACGAAAAAAAGACTAGACCTGTCTCGAACATAATCCAGTTTGATCCAAAACTTGGAATAATTTAAACCTCCTTCTTTTTCACTTTAAATATCTTTTCCAAATTATAGATTGAACTCTTAATTAAACCAATCCCTCTTTCATCTAACAATTGCATCCTCTCTTATCTATTTTCATTTAATTATATCTAAATCTTCATATTTCATTGTTTATTTTAATAATTTTTATTTATAGTATAAATATATATTTTGAAAATCATAATCAATAAATTTAAGAATGGTAAATTACCTGAATGAAATTAAATTTTTTTAATAAAAATTTAAATTTAAATTGGCTCCATTTAGTTTTATTTTTAATTTGTTAATATTTTTATATTAATTATAAAGTATTATATTTTAGCTATAAAAAAAATAGCTGGATGTTTCATTCGAACTGCAGATCCAATTCCAACCTGAACTCAAATATTTCAATTTGGACTCGAGTCCAAAATAATGACTCCAATATAAAATTGGATAAGATCAAAATTAAGATCGGACCTACTTGATGGAGGAAGAGAGAGAGAGAGTGTGTGTGACATGGTTTGTGGTCCCTACAAAAATTCCTTCAGCTTTCTTAATGCCCTTCCAACAAAGATCAAGAATCACAGCCTTCCCCACTCTCCCTGGGGAGCGTAAAACAACTATTAGTACATGACCTGGAACAGAAGACAAAATTTCTAACCATCAGGACATTAAAAACGTAAAAGACCTCTATTTTCTTTTTCTTCTCTTTCAGAAAAGATGGAAAAAACAACAATTACCATGGTTACAAGCTGGCGATGCATGCAAGTACTAGAAAGAAAACGGAAGACAAAAATATTCAAGTTGCATCATAGAAAGATCAGAATAAAGCGTGAATGGTGAGGGTCGACAGAGAATGATGGCATGTGTTGAGTTCCATCATGGGCAAGGAATACTGCTGACCCAGAAGGCCAGAACCCAAAGATAAAAGAGAGAACGTCTTTAGAACGCAGGGAGCGGAGGTAAACAAAGATGGAGAGGGAAATTTCTGTGATGTCTACATTTATCCACATGCAACTTTTCCCAGAAGAAAATACATTCAAACAAGGCTTACAACGGTCGGATGGTGAGGAGAGTTCCACCCAAAAAAATCATAGTTTGATATCTACGTAGATTATTTTGAGAAGCATATGCATTACATTGAATAGATTATTGTCTTGCATATTTTCTTAGCATATTCTGTGCAATCTGGTGTCGATTTGTGATGACCCTAGTCAGGCGAGTGAGGAGGATTAATCTTACACATCCAAAACGTTATAGAATGAAAGCCTTAATTTAACACCTAAATAGTCGCTGTAATGAGCTCCTAATTTTTTTTGGTACAAGTGCAGTTAGATTAAAACTTAGATCAAAGGACTTTGCAAAAACCTAATACTTTAATATCCATGCAAGAATTTTTTCCACATCATGAGGAGGAAAATAAATGAATTATAACAAATTCTCTATTTTACTAGAAGCCAGAATAACCCATTCCAATTTCCCTCCTTTCCTCCTGAAGGAAGGATACCACAATCTCCAATTCTTGCCATAGAAGTCTTGTTCTGTATGGTATTGAAACAAACAATAACTGCTCATAGTATCACACAGCTGAGACAAGTAGCCAAAATTATCAGAATGTATGAGATTGCCAATCTAATCACCTCCATGGCAACGTTTGTCAATATAGCTTGTTGAACTCGGGCGGCTGTGTGGATTCTACCAACCTTGGAAAGAAGGCCTCCCTCTCGAGCAAGACTTGTACCGAGGCCATCACCTTCATCAATGATGTCCACACGAATGGAGCGCAGCAGAAGGCATAGGCAAACACAGCCAAAGCCCTCACAACACCATTAGAATACCAAGGGGATGCCATCACAAAAAGTGCACCTAGTATACCCAACCAGGGTGTAAGCACTGGGAGTGCCGGCAGCAGGAAGGCATTGATCACAACTGAAGCAAGAGCGGAAGCACCAAGCATATAGAGGGACCAGCCCACAAGTGGGTGCACCGTTCGGGGAATGAGAAAAAAAGGAACAGTGTATGCAGCTAATATGGACCATGTTGCTGCTACCTTGAGCATGCTGTGCACAAAGGCAAAACTCTTCTCAGGACGCCGGTTATAACATAGCTTGGACAAGCTAGGACGTGCCAGCCGAGTGAGTGCCATGATCCCGATATACATTACCGACTGGATCAGTATCACAGGCACCTCTGATCCATACCTGTTCACAGAAAAAATTTCTCACACCAAATCTTGGAATAAAAACAATTTGCTAGAGCTACACCTAATCAAGCATGCCAAGTTTCTTTAAGAGGGAAGTCAACAATCTGATCAATGCCAAGTCCATTCGCATTTCAACAATTAGATTAAAATATTAAAGATGAAGATGCTTGGTTTTGATGCAATCTTCCTAGGTGAATGGGTGTAGCCTACAAGTTAGCAGATGCTTGTTTTAGCTTACCCTATGGTATTTCGACGTTGCTCATGCCATGATAAGCCCAATGGTAGGACAGGCCAGGACCACCAGTACCAAGGTTTCAACCATGGTGCACTAGGGAATGTGATTACACTATTTGGTCCACAGGGTATGCGCCATCGAAGACTCAGGTCTGCAACAAATAGTATTATCAGGTTATAAAAACAGGCACAAAATTTAACTATAGAAAGGCATGACTAAAGAAATCCTCAGTATTTAGTAATAGATGTAAGAGTAATAAATCACAAAGGAGCTTTCGATGCGTATTTAGTGGACATTTACAGGAAAACATGGTGGACTAGAGAGGAACTAAGAAGCTGCTATCAGACTTACAGTAGTAAGAAGCATCCATCTGGTATCCCAAAGGAAGTCGATAGGTGCCGTCAAGCTTAGTACCATTCACTGGTGGATGGAACATTGGCTGATCAAGCAAATCTGGAAAGTAACTGGCAAGAAAGCCTTGATCTGCACCATCTGGGTTCTCACGCCCAATTACTAGCTCATGAAGCATGTCCTTGAAGACATCCATTGAGGGCTGCAAAATGAAAAGAAAGAAGCAGGGAATTACAATTGAAAGATTTCATAGTTCACCCTCTTTCTAATGTCACAGTTCCTTAAAAGCTTAGAGAAAGAATGCATAGCAGTTAAGTTTTGGAAGTCATCTGGAAAACTATAGAGAGAGAGAGAAGCAAAGGGGGGGGGGGCATGAACATCAGCTATTTTTTTTCTTGAATTAAAGGCATTCATTCTTTAGATGCTATGAACTAAAATGTTCTTGAATTTAAGAAATGCTTGATCTTACATAAGCAAAACTAGTTGCCTTCAAGACTAGTCCCAGAAAGGATTTCTAGATATTTTAGTTTCTGCTGTTAATCTGATCCAACAACTCATCACCAAATAAAGATGTGTGATAGCATAGGAGTTTGACATCCAGAATATTGATACTAGCTTTACCAGTCAAAACCATTCAATGTAAATTTGGACACCCCCCAAGGCCCAAGAAAAGGAAAAAAAAAACAAGGTTAATTAGTAATTATGCCTTCCCTGTACACATTCTGCCAAACTGCCGAAGTTGGAATGATTCAACATTTAGAAGCCCACCTTGAACTTGATGATAATACTCCCATAGAAAGGACCAATTTAAATTAGAGCTATTAAGCTGGTAGGTACATATAGTGGGGTGAAAAAACTGACCAATTAACTGTCCCTACAGTAGGTCATATGGGTCTCCATCATTTCTCTCATCTCATTTGGTAGAGAAGTTTATTTCTTGATGACAAGATTACTATATTCACTTATGATTAATGTATTAAATACTTCTAATACTAGTTTCAGAGATTACTAATTGTACCTTAAACCTGACCTTTAGGGCATGATTAATCCTAAAATCCTAAAAAGATAGACTTCCTAGAATATCAGTCTTAATCAGGATTCTTAAGTACCAAACTATACTGAGTGATCGGTGCCTATACAGGTAAGGCCGAGTGTTTTTCTTTGTGGTGGTCGGTGGTGGTGGGGTGGGGTGGGGGGAAGTCTATTGCACAAATAACTTAAATCATGACCACAAAACCCAGCACTCTTGAAAGTGATTGAAAATTGTATGAATTAGAACAAAACATAACAGCACGTGGACTCATTCCAATCTACTTCTGCAATAAGGATGACAATATGTTGACAACACCCCTTGTCTGTGCAAAGCTACCTTTGGTTATGCAACCCATACATATTAATCCTAAGGTTAAAATGTTGTACCATTATGATTTATTGGACAATCATGTGTCTACTGATAAGGAGTTCACAATGGTCACTACCAAGTCCCATAAAATTTGAATGCAAATATTCACCCATAAGAGGATCTTTAAATGGATGGTGGAAAGAACAGAATGAAAAGGGTTACATAGACAAAATCCAGATGGATACAAGGTTGAATGCATTCTTATGAGCTGGGAACACGTTCCTAATGTCATGTAGATCTTCTCATATATACTTAAGTATAGATCAGCAGAAAGCCCAGATATTTTGGCACTTGCTGCAATTTAAAAGCCTATGTACAGCCTTCAGTCTTGATCCTACTTTTGAAAGATGAATTGGACTTCTTCATGCACTAACACACATTGAGTTCATATTGCTGTAATTCTATGCATTCCCCTCTTAATGCAATGCTTTCTTGGAAAGTTTTTCAGAAAGTAGTTAGTTGCATTAAGTCCCTACAGGGTATAATTGGTTCTTAGTTCTTCTGGATTTTGAAATCACAGCCAAGTAAATCACTGACAGTTGCAGGATCATTGACAGCAGAGCCACGTAAGTCATTGGCTCTTCTGAATATTCAAATGTCAATATGAGTAAATCTGCAATGTGGCAACTTAATGTAGATTTTATTGGGCGGTTTGCATTTGTAGAGTAGACAGCTAAAAGATATATCTTCATGGCAAGCTCGCATTTGGCCGTATGGATTAGATACAAAACACTTTCTCCATGCAATATTTGACATAAAAGCAATTAAAGAAACAATTGATCAAAACTGTAGCACTACCTAATGTAACCACAAGCCAACAAAAAAAGGTAACCCTGAGCCAACAAAGGAACAGAAGCAGAGGTATAGGAAACAAATTTGTAAGTTCATGTTATTGTTCAGTCAATTGTAACACAAATAAAAACAAATCCATGGTTGCAGCCTGTGTTACCTCCATATTCCACTTTTAAAGTTTATAGAAGAGTTGTCAGACACTTGGACATGGAAAAACAGAACATGACATGATTGGTCATTCCATTTCAAAGTGTTAGACGATGTCAGCAGAAAGTGCTGGCACTTGAAACTTTTTTTTTGGAGTGTCATGGAGAGGTCTCTTGGTTTCTAAGCAAGTATCTTTATTTTTTAAATATGAAGCTATCACACTTAATTGTCAGCTTATGTAATTAAACACTTCTTAAGCACTGTTAGTGTGAACCTGAAAAAACTCATGATTTCTATTAATTTGACTATTAGATAGCACATGTATCTCTTCTTCCCATTTTCAGTGTGTATGCATGTATCTATGTTATTCTGTCCTTGTGCCTAGATTTTGGAGGCTGCTATCTCCAACATTTAAGGACACCTAGACCCTTGGCACTCATGCCAGGTATCTAGGTAACACTAGTTGCATAGCCCCTGTTTAAAATCAATGGAAGGAATTTTAAAGCTACTCGATAAGTCATCTAGTAAGATAACCTAGCATAAACTACATCACCAAATACAAAACCTATCCTTAAAGATTTATCCTAATATTACTTTGTCTATGACAAAATCATATAATAATAGTAAAAGCATAAATCACGCACAAAGTTGGCTTATGACCAAGTGCTTGGCTATGCCTCCAAGAACTAGCTAAATAAGCTATCATGTTATTGACTTTTTTTGGTAGGATTCCATTATTGACTTTTAACATGTTAAACATTATAACTATGAGAACTTACAAATGGCTCCAAAAGTCTGTATTCTTCGAGTTATAGACAACAGCACCCTACCCACCACCACTATCCACCTCATTGTCCAACTATCACCCCCTACCCTCATCTTTGCCATGCTCCCCATGGTCAGCAGACTCAGCACCCTCCATGGATGGAGGCTGTGGTCAGTGCTACAAGCATGCTTCCAAAGTTGTCATGCTATAAAGCTTGGATCATGCTTCACCTTCAAAGTAAAATTTTGCAATTGGATGGAATTTTTACTTCGACTAATTCAAAACCTGATTGTACAGATTCTATATGAACAACAAGCAATTATCACATGATCAATCACTTTAAATTGGTCTTGGTAAAATAAAAATAAAATGAGTTTTTTTGCTGTATAATACAAAGCCTTAAAGCGCCAAAAGGCATGCAAGAAGAGTGGTAGGAACATCCCATAGCTGGAGCAGGAAACCCAAGTATACGAAGGCTAGCAAGGCTTGCAATTATACACGAATCAATAGTACTCCAACAAATCCAAAAAACAAGTAATCTGATTATTCCGAAAAATCTGATAAACCAACAAGTTCATGAGACCCACATTCCTAAAGGGAAAAGAAACTTTGACACTTGTTAAATTAAATTTTCTTGGAGCAAATTAGAATTAGAGGTTATACCTGAAGGACAAAGAGGCCAGTGTGGAAGATGCAGGGGTTAATGAAGACAGCACAAAACTGCCCACACTGGAATAGCTCATCAGTTCTCTGGAGGAAGATGTTATCAGAGTCAAGCATGACAACTCTGTCATATGCTACCAAGCTCCATGCATACAACTTATTAAGTGTCAGTTTAAATCTGGAATTGAAATTGCCCTGCTTCTCATATGGATTCTTCAAGTTCTCCACTGTAACCACCTTCACCCCATCCTCCTCTTTCCTGTTAACACGAGTTGGCAAGACATCAGATGCCTGACCACTAAGAGGGCAGTTGAATTGTCAAAATAAAAATTCAAGTGTTGTGAGTCTCATGAACCTCTAGTCTTAAGTCTTAACACACCAAAAAGCTAAAATTTCCTAGTAATTAATAAATAGATCATCACGAATGGAGCAAAAGCATAACACGATGCTGAAAATCTCTCTCTTTGTTATATAAAGACTATAACTGCCAAAATATATCAAGTTTGCATGGAGAAGACGAGATTTTGCTTTCCCTCTATGGATGTCAATGGACTGGGTCTGGGCAAAGCATATCCAAGATTTTGAACAGTCCCAGCCAAGATCAATATAAAATTAGACACACAGGTCCGCCTCTTTACATCCCCTGGAACCTCAAGGTTTGTATTCCATATAATACTAATTTTAATAGCTCCTTCCACATTTAATTTAACTAGACAAAAGAAAATAATTAACTTTTTTTCTAGCTGATTCCTTCAATTAGATACACAGATCCCTCAAAGAGGTGAAATGCCATAAACCTCGACAAATAATACATGAAAAGATATGAACATATAAAGTCAACAACTATTTTCTAACAACCGCACCAACTGAGATTAGAAAGGAAACTAAAATTGCCTTTTTACAGTTAACTGCAACCATCTCAACTCAATTGAATAAGGATCATTCAAATCCTCCAATTTCTTTCTCATATCCAAAAGATTTTTCTATCAATCTACCAGTCAACTCCTTTAAATTGACAACCAGTCCAATAGCAATAACGATCGATCCATCGCCCTATCCTTTCCTGGAAATCCGAAAGCAAAACAGCTAGGAGACTGGGTTCAGGAAACAGTCGGTGGGGCAATAGGCCGCGGACGGTCGGGTAGGTGCGGGGAGGCCCACCGCCACCGCCACCGCCCCTCTCCTCCAATGCAAGGAGCACGATTTGGTAATTATGTTATTTTGGGAAAAAATAGGGGCACAATTCGCAAACATAGGGTAGCAGCGGAGAAGCGGCCCCCGATAAATAGGGTACGATTTGGTAATTATGTTATTCTGGAAAAAATAGGGGTACATCCGAAACATTTTTTTTTTCCTCCAAGAACACGTCTTCTTATATTCAGCTTTCAAGAAAACAGGAAGTCAAAATCTTTGAACTCGAAAGCGAAGATCGATTCTCTAATAAAATTGAAAAACGAAAACAGAAGCAGGGGACGTGGGAGAAGCAATAAATAAACTCCTACAATCGGGTAATTCGACAAAGGAAAATAATCGCCATCGTCTACCATGATTGCAGGCAAAAATCTTTCATTACTAAAATTAGAAAAAAGGATAATTTGTAAAATAAAAAAAACGAACAAGAAAAGGACAAATCAGTCGGTGGCCACCGAGCCCCGGCCATCCCCTCCTGCCGCACTCCTTTTAGCCGTTGGATCACACAGTCCAATAACCCCAAACAATCACTCAAAACCCCTTTCTTAATATATTTCGAAAAATCGCCCCCATCTCCATGGTGTCTACTTTGTTATTTTTCTTTGTTTGAAAAAAAGGGGAAAAAATATGCACCAAAAAAATGTCCCAAAAAAAAGGGGGAAAAACCTAAATCCGCTCCTAAAAATACTCGGAACAGAGAGCAGGAACCGGGTTGCAAATATCAGGGGAAAAAAACGGTGGAGAGATTAAAACGTGGAGGGGGGTTGAGAATGAGAAGGCGTACATGGTTTGGACCCATCGGATCGGAACGTCGGCGGAAGCAATGACAACGCGATCGGCGGCGACGCCGAGCTTCGCTAGCGATCTCATCATCACCCGCGTCGCCACATAGAACTCGTAGTCCCGCGGCGTCCCCATGTACATCATCGCCACGTACGCGTGCCGCGGCGGACCACGCCTCCCTTCCGCTGCCTCCACCGGCGCAGCCAGGATCGCCACCCACGCCACCGCCACCAACCTCCACAAGAACCCTAAACGCGTCCGCCTCCCGTCCTCCATTTCTCGGATCCAATCTCGCGAACAAGAACAGAGGGATGAGAGCGTGAAAGAAGTACAAGACCCAATCCCTGGGCTAGCAGAGATCGGATCTCCTCGTCCGCCCTCTCTCCCCCCCTCCCATACTCCGGATCTCGGCCGCCTCACAGCACCAGCTCCCCCCTCTCCCACGACGGATGCCCTCCGGCGCTGTCTCACCGGAGTCCGTCGGAGATCATTGCCGGGGGGCCGGTTGGGGATTTGCCGGAGAGAGCGAGAGAGAACGAGGGAACAAGAAAAGAGAGGAGAGGAGAGGAGAGGATGGGAGAGTGGGTTCGCGACTTTTTCGCTAGCACGGGAAAAGCGGAATCGAGGAAGTGCACCAAAGAAAGCAAGGAAAAGGCCGGGTTAAATAAAACGAAACAAAACAAACGTTTTGTGTTAATATTAGAAGGATTTATCTAATCTGATTCTCGTATATCTTCTTGGGGAATAGGCGGGGTCCCCGCTTGGCTCTCCGGCCTCGTGGATGAGGAAGGCTGTCGGGTGTGTCACCGGAGACAGAAACTAGCCCCGTGCATGTGTCCACTTGGCACGTTTGTTGCGGTTGCTATGAGCGAGAAATCGGCTGCCGCTTGCTCAGTTTATCCGTTGAGAAATTCGCTTGCTCGATTTCAAACTTTGGAAGGATGAAATTTCCAGTCACCGTCATTTTAGAATTTATTACCCTAATTCATATGTTAAAAAAAAGCCTGTCATATTATCTTAAAAAAATGAAAATATCCTACCAACGAAGTCTATTTCAAGGGGTAGAACATATCATATGTTAGATAGGTTTGCTTTGTTAAATAAGAGGAGTAAATCTTGTTAGAAAATTATATTGCTTTATTTTTTAAAAAGTTCAAATATTTAAATCTCTTATTTAGTAATATTATGTGTATTTTGAATTTCTTAATTTGCCAAGCTCCATCATTCGGTCCGCTAAATTTGAAGAAAAAAGGAAAAAACGTTGTTTGGAAATTTTTTGCAAGATCTATGGTGAAGCAGGGAGCTTGGACCGATAAGTCCAAGCCTAAAGCCTACCATTGGCCTCTTCCGAGGGTGCAAAGATGGAGCCCCGGCAGTACGGAACTCAATCCGTTTTTAATATGTACATACTCTTACCTTGTTTTGAGAAAGTATGATGGAAGAGGCGTATTATGGTTCAGATTTGAGGACAGGCGGCTTCTATTCTTATACTCTTTTATCTTAGTAGAATCTTTGCTTTATTCTTGTTCGTGGATGTAGGCCTATATCCGAATCATATAAATCTGTGCATGCAGTATTTTTTCTTCTCTCTGCCTCTTCGAATCTTTTTCTTTTTCTTCATTTTGAGCCTTTGTCTCATCTAAATTCATTCAACAAATAATCTCATATTGGATGTTTAATTATGTAGGCCTATATATATATATATATATATATATATATATATATATATATATATATATATATAATAGATTTGATCTTTTAATTAGTTCATTTATTATATTTGAATTTTAAGTCTAAAAATTGGTGAACTTTATCGGAACCTGTTAGTCAAATACTAAACAAATTAGGACTAAATCTTATGAACCTTGTGTGTGCATAACCATTAATCAGCACACATATCATAGAATGGCTTTGCTCGAGGAAATCATCCTTAAAAAATTCAATGGCTTATTTTTCAAGAGATGGTAGAGCCAAGTGAGATACTAGCTAAACATTCTTGGGTTGATTCAGCTGTTGAATAACCTAATCCAACACCTTCATCTTTGCCGAATTCTCAAACAACCACAATTACTTGTTCGGAAAAAATAGGTTTTTCCGATTCTCAAACTTAAACCCCTTAAGAAATAGACTTTCGTTGCCATAATAGGTTTTTCTAACCAAGACCGCTAACGAACTATAGGATACCATAGAGGCTGAGTATGGAATTGATAATGCCAGTATAGACCGGATGCAAAATTTCCTATGAAAAATCGAATTAATTGGATGTAAGTTTTTTAAGAGTTATAATGTTTAAGCCTTAACTGACTCTCTTCCTCCATCCTAGTCAAACTTCTCATAAGAGCTAAGTTACAAGTAAGATGGCTTCACCTCAACAGAGGTTATTAGCTCTTCTAGATGGATATAATCAACACTAAATGAGGTTTAAATCCACTAACTACCTTATCAATGGCATAGAATTAGTGTCGTGCATATGTGCATGGCACAACATGCACAATGCATTAGTGTACATAGCTAGCCTTTTTTTGCTACATGGTCTGCTAGATTATTTTCTCAAATCTGTAACATAAGCATTACAAATTTCAAATATCTCGACAAAAATCCTGGTAATTTCCTTATTCACAATTTGTAAATTTAAATTCTTCGGATTGAGTTGCAGATTGTAACATAAGCTTTCCAAGGCTCTGCACGTATGTTGTTGAGTCTTTATCTAGCACAGGCAGACCATTGAGGCTTTTATTGAGATAGTCATTGAGGACGTGAGTAGACATTCTCTTCCTCAGATCTTTCTTTCTATTCTCTCAAATCTCCGAGAGATTTTCTTCTCTCTCCCTTCTTTCCTACTTTCCCTTCTTCCTGGGCAACTGAAGGAGTCCTTCTGAATCAGGTTCATTGTACTTTGGAGATGACCTCAACCATATACCTACTAGAGAGGGTGAAATTTGTTCTTAGGCAGCGTGCTAATTACATAACTCATTCCAAGAACCTCTCCAATTTTCTTATATTATCTAATTTTGTATTTATTTCACATATTTTATTTTTATTATACACAATTATTAGCAATTTTAGTACAATTTTTAAAATAATTTCCAATAAATCTTTGGTGATTCCTCGTTGCAAAATTTAATGTTTTCTTATTGCATCAAATGTTTTCAGAGAGGACGTGGACTACGCATTTTTAAGCCAATGCATGAACAAAGATGTATATTGGCACCCTACGTTCTGAATTTTGAGAGGCTGCAGTCTCTAAATATTTGCGCCTTATACTTTTATCAGGACAAAGAAAAAACGGAAAAAGAATTCTTCCCAAGCGCATAAATCTTGTCGCGTACACTATATTTCATGAAGATAAGATGTCAGTTTGTTTATGGTGATTCTCTATTCATCAGGGTTAGACATGGAGTCCATATTATGCTCTCAAGCTTGTATTAATCTCTCTCCTCTTAAACATGAATTAATGAACGAATCAAAATACTACATGATGTAATGTAGATGAAATAATCCTAGTCTATTAAAGAAAGTACTGCCTAACTTGCCTTTCAATCTACAAAATAAGTTCATATTTTCTGACCTGCTTGTCATACAAGTCCATACCTTGAGACTGATAACCTTCCTATGCTGATATGTTAAGCCATAATGAAAGACATTCCTGTATCTTTAAGTAAATTTCCTCCATAGATGCAGTATAGAAGAGGAATGCTAAACTAATATCAACCTTTCTTGCATGCAAGGGTTTTCAATGGATATAAGAAACATGAGTTCAATTGTAGCTCAAATCAAGCATGATCTAAATTTAATTGAAAAAGAAAGCGCCCTGTTAACAGTCTCGAAATAAATTTAAAACTAACCAGAATTAAACAAAATCAGCTCAATCAGACTCAAAATATCGACTTTCTGACTCGTTCAAGAGAGTGCTCCAATGTGGATCTGGTCACCCGCTGGTCTTGGTTTGAATCCTGATGCACCGTGGTTGGTGGCGGAATCCTAAACGCCAAGTTCCCAACCTTCCGTACATGCTTCTCTGGACAAAAAAAAGCTATACGAGAGGTACGTAGTTGTTGAGTTCGTAATTTTATACTAAAGACATGGCCTTTGTTTAGTGAGTGCAAAATGAAATGACAGCACTGCCACGTGTTGGAAGGTGGGGAGTTCGAAGTAGCGCTCAGAAAAGAGAGCGGTGTGTCCCTGTACTGCAGACGCCTATCCAGATCCTTGGCTTTTGGAGTGCCGTATGGTCACTGGTCACTGGTCAGCCTTTTATGCTGTCAACCGCCTACCTTGTCATCTGTATTGCCTTCAAATCATACTTTCAAGCTTTCTGGGATCCAGCTCTTTTATTTTTTTTTTAGTAAATTAGATTTATTATAATAATATAGTGTGAATACATGAATGAAAATTAGAAATAATATATATATATATATATAATAAAAAAATATCCATCACAACTGTCCATAATATAGTCTCTAGATTGGTCGTATATGCTGATATGCAATACGCAGCACTATTAACTTTTTCCATAAATACATGTCATCTTATATGAATGTAAAGTTGCTTTTATTTTTCAACAATTCTGAGTTAGAAAATAAGAACGGAAGGCTATAGTTGATAAACTTGATGGCCCTCTACCTATTTCATAGTATATGTTAGATCTTTCTATGCATCACGTAACTCTGCCATCGGTATTGTATAATTCAACATTGCTTGATTTCTAATAACGATGTTGGGTCCACCGAAATTGTCTCTATGCGGAACATTTTTATCAAAGTAGGTTTTTTTGATTATTTTATTGGCAAGACCTGAGTTTGGCACGTGGCCAGAATGATATCAATATAGCATTCAACTGGTCATACCGTTCTATTAGATGGGTAATGATATGCCAGGTCCAGGTCGTCACACTATCCAGTCAGCTACTCTTTGACATGGTATGAGAGGTTTCTTAAATTTAAAAAGCAATATACAGGCCACCAAAAAGAAAAGGAACAATCATTTTGAGCCAAATATGTAAAGACTCATTTTATTTGGTTCCATGTAAGCCTTGCTACAATGAAGTTAACATTTGATATTACCACCGAATTTTGGATGAATTCAAGATTTGATATCAACACACACTCCTTTAGATTTCTATCACTCAGAACCCTTATATTCCGCGAGTATTAAGCTCGATCTGCCTGGTAACCTATATTTCAGCAGGGTAGGCTTAAGCGAACTCCCTCCCAATCTCCAAAACATAGTCAACGATAATGTCTCATTTTTTTTTCCAATCAAAACCGTTAGGTTCAATTATTAAATAATAAAATGAAGAATATAATAAATATAGAAGAAGAGAGACATGAAAGCTAATTAAGGAGAATCATAGACTTGGTTTCAAAAAATAAATAATACGTGGAGCAGGTGTCGCTTCTTGGATGGAGCAAGACAACAGTATTCAAAGGGGCAGGAATACGTGTCATTTTGGTCCTGGTCTCTCCTAAATATTTCACCGATAAGAGCCGACCCCGGATGGAGATGCACCAAAGAGAGGCGCGCGTGAAAGCAAGAAAATAATGGTCGCCGTGGCGACGGGGAAACAGCCACTAAAGAGGAACTTCGAATGCGCGTTGAGAGAGACGCTGCCTTCAGGATGGTTTCCAGCGACTCCAATTCGGGACGCCTTCAAGGACTCTTTCAAACATACGTAGACTAAGGGGTGGATATGCGACCTCGTTGTGCAAGCTGACAAGAAGCCACGAGGACACGCGTAGCCGACCGCGTCGGGCTCGGAAATCGAAATAAAGGTTTAGTGATCCGGTCGTCGCCGACCAAGCCCACCGCCCCCGGCGCATCGGTTTTATATTTACTAATTAATCTTGATTAGCAATGTATTACACAAATAGTTACAAAAAAGAAATAAATTATATAACACAATTGGAACAAGGCTTCACTCTCCATGCCTATCTTTTATTATAAACTGAGATGCTCTAGTGACATGCACATCTAGGGCATGGATCTCAAATATTTCAAAAGTGGCTAAAGAGGGCGGCTAATCCTCATCTTTTTCATTTCTTCCCCACCACCCATAGAGCTGACTTTAATTGGAATCGTACCATACCTTTTTATGCAAGTAGCAAAGGATAAAATCATCAAGTATTGCTTGGAGGCATCGCATCTGACCAAATTTCTTTTCCATGAACTAGTAAATGGTGCTAAGTATACTTACCTCAGTTGGTATCGTGTTCTACTAAGAAGAGTTTCCACCTTTGTTTGGTTCAAAAAAAAAAAAAAAAAAAATCCTTCTACCTAGTTTAAATTGGTCTCCCTAGCCCCTCCCAACCCAAAAAAAAAAACACAAACACACAAAACTAAAGACGTGACAATTAGCAATATTTATATTGTTGATGAGATCCTTTCATATGAGTCTAGTTCGTATGGTTTTCTATTGGCTAGGCCAACTTATGTTGTGCAGGCATGTCGCAACATCCTTTTGACCGACTCATGGAACCACCGACTCAAGGTTTTTTTAGTCGTAACTCGCCTGTCAAACTTCGAGAGTCATAAGCATTACCCAAGAAGGATTACAACTCATTATGTCAAAGTAGAGAAGAGTATCAATCGTCCAGGCTGGCTAAGTTCTAGACTTACTGCTAAATGCTAAGTCCACTCCCTTGTTGTCAAGTAATGAATTCGTTCCAAAAGTTATATGTCGTTATAGAAGCTGAAGAACATGAAGATACAGGAAATTATCATTGATAAAAATGAACTATGATGATGCATAGTCATGCGGTCAATGAGATGGTTCTCCCAGTGCAAGGTCTAATTGAGAAAAAATAGATTTCGAAAAAAGAATGAAAATGAGTGATTTCCACTCTAACCGTTTGATTGGAAGAAGTTCTATTTCTATTTTATGCAAATATTCTAATCATCCAAAATTCAATCATGGCTCATGGCTCTTATTAATATTCAAATATTATTTTGCCTCATTTGCTTAAAAAAATTTATTTTTCAAAAATATCTTTTTTACTTTATTGTTTTTTAAAAAATAATTAATTATTTTTTTAATTTTGGTCATAGACTAAATGTATCCAAACTTATGACCGTTCTTGTTCTGATTCTAATCTATTATGATTATGACACCAGTCAGAAATCACGCACCTTTATTTTACTTGCGGTTGACACCGCTAACAGACCTGTCTACTTTTCGCAAAAGGAATCTAATGGCAACACCATTTTCTTGATTTGAAATTGAAGCCTCCTAGAATTAATCAAGAAAACATGACAAGTTGGTAGAAGTTTTGTCATTTACGTTGACTAAAAACAATGGACTCCACGCCATATTGAAAGTAATAGAACTTAGAAAACCTGACTATGCTATGGAATTTTATTTTTTTTTCTTATCATTTTTTCACCTTCCATATTGTTCAAATGCAGATACACCAAAAATGAGAAAATAGTGCAACAACTGGGTTATCTGCCCATTTGTATTGTTATTTAGCTATGAGGTAACACAAGGAATGAAGAAAGCAAACAAACACGGCAACCCACAGTTATGGCAACCCCAATAAAGGCCCAATTTACCAACCTATATGAAAGTTGGGACAAATGGGTCCATCAATTGACCCAGTCAATCCGAACCCCAAATTGTTCAGCTGGACTAACCAACCATAGGAGCTAAGAAAATCTCTTAAAAAATCTAAAATCTTCCGTTGTATTAGAGGTGCATTTGGTCTGCAACCGTAATCAAAATTGATTAGAATAGGAATTGGAATGGCCAGGTCTTCCGGCGTATTTGGTTGGTGATCGAAACCAAAATCGAAATTAAAATAGAATTTAAATATTAGAGGAGAATAGAGATTGAGTTTTGGGGGATTGAGGCATTTCTATTTCCTTCTAGAATCGAAATGGAAATGGAACTTCTCCAACCAAATGGTAAAAATGAAAATCACTCGTTTCAATTCTTATCTTATAGTTTAACTCTTTTCAACCAAATATGTCCGAGATCTACCATAACCTATTATGGGCCACACCAATCACCATCCACATGTTGACTCTCTGCAGCTGCAGGAGAGCCACATGTAGGAGAAGATATTTTTCGTCCAAAAATTGTAACCTAAGATTGCGACACAATGGTCACATGTACCAAATAAGTCTATCTTCTGCTAACCACAAGAAAAGAGCCAAATAGGATTGAACAATGAGCTGTGATTGATACCAGTGGAAAAAATGAAACGAAACAGAACTATGTCGACTTGATCCAAAATTGTAAGTTGCGCATGTCGACTTTATCTAAAACTTTGGTTCTGAAAGATACTGAAAATGTTCGCTTCGAGAAATGGAAAATGAATATAAGCAAGAAGCAATTTGTTAAAATGAAACATTGACTATCAAAATTAGTCCTAGCCTTTGCTGAAGAGACTTCAAGGAGCCTAGATTAGATAGAAACAGTTAATTACACTTTCATTCTCAAGCTCTTGAAAATTTGTAAATCACCATCTCTAGATGCCGTTAGCAGCACAATGTGCCTAATTCTTTGCCCTAATCTTAGAGCGGATCAGAACCAAGCCTTAGGCCTAAACTATATCTATTTTTAGTCAAATTTTGGGCCAAATCTATTTAAAATATAATGTTTTCTGTGTCCAAGTCCGGTCGATGATCAGCTATGCCCAATATAAACATATAATGAACTCATCCTTGCATACTTTCAAAATACCGAGATTGTAAAAATAAAAGATGTTACAAAAGGTATCCATAACAAGACCTCGGAATTCTATGTTTGGTAACAATTAAACAGGAAAAAATATGATGAGCTAGAAGCAGACTTGATGTTTAAAACCAGGATTAACTGATAAAAAGATGGAATAAGAATATCAATGAGAAAGATGTCGGAGTATTCTGTGATTTTTTGAATTTTTTTATTATAATCTTTTGAAAATATTGAACTTTCAAGGTCTTTATGAGTTTTAACAATCCCACATCGAATGTAAGAAGACTTGCATTTCATGAATCCTAGTTATTCTATATCAATTCTAAAATATTCCTAATACAAGATAGGCCAATTTAACAAAAAAAAGGAGGAAAAAAGAAGCAGGAGCAGCACCAGGGGTTGGAGCATCCCTGTCTTTCAAAAAAATAAAAAACAGAGAAGAAAAGAAGACGACGACGAGAGAAGAAGGAAGAAGAAAATGATGGAAACATGCCTTTCCCTTTCTTTCTTCCTCCTCCTTTGTTTTTTTTTCACCTTTCCTTCCATTGCAACATAGCAGCAAATGGGACCAATAGCTGGGTGGTAACTTGGATATTGGATACCCGCATCTCACAGGATTTGCTGAGGTGCGCCTTTGCGTGCGCTTGGCTGCTTGCACCTACACAAAAGATGCCACCTTTAGCACCTTTTTTTAGTGCCCAAAGTCCAGCTTCGCTTGCACCCTGCACCTTGACATGCCTGAGATTCACCTTTCAAGAAAACCCCCTCCCACCTTCAAGACCATTCTTTCCACAGGGACCTCCATTTTGTCCCACAGAGATGACACAGTTGACGTAGGCCTCGGCCCGACCCCTTTCAAGAAACCCAGTAACAAGTGATGCCTCCACCAATCCCTCACAGATCCTTTAACCACAGTTTGTGCCTGCTTCAGTGTCTCCAACTAATGCTTCCATGGTGGGTGGTTTTATGAGATATAATTGGTGAAAGCAGAAGCCCATGCAATGCCTCCAATTCTAGGATGCGCTCCCTAACTAATGGTTTTTTGAGATAAACTTTACCAATCGAGAGTTTTTCCAGTTCATTTAATTAAGACTACGGGCATATAAAGCTTACCCCACTTCACCCAAAAAGCAGCCTTAAATGTTGCCACGAATTTTTATCCAAAATTATATACGCCAGAATTCCAGGGATCGATCTTAATCGTTCTTGTACATGGTCCGAGTCCAATCAGGAGGCAGGCCACGTATAATAGCTCCTTTTTTTTTTTTTTTGAAGAAAAACACTTTAGTTAGTAACAGCCTCCCAGTTTTTCTGATCACCAGAGTCGGAACTTTACGATAAAACCCAACTCTCTCCCATGCATAATGGGCCATAGAGGATAGCTCTGGTCCATCTTTCACCAATTCTGTCACATTTTTTATCTTTGCTAAACCAAATGATTCATACAATTCTAGTACAAATACATTCAAAAAAATCAAAAAATAATAAATCACGGAGCGTTATAAGCAACTCTCTCTCTCCAACCCATAAGGCACTTCTAGAACAACTAGCTACGTACGAGGCCACCCATCCATGACCCTGTTAGCCTATTTGAATACCTGCTGGGCCTGAAAGGCCACGCCATCATTGATCATAGTCTGAATATCCGAAAAATGGGGTGGCACCCTCTCACGCTGCCGATGCCACCAATTCAATCACTCTTTGGAAATAGCACCTTGCATTGGTTATATTGATCACAACCAAGCATGGCTGAGATCTTCAATTTTCTTCTTCATTTGCCAAATCAATAATCCAATGGAATGATATTTTCTATGCGAGCTTTTTCTTTTCTTTAATTTGGAAGGTTCGTTGCGTTTATCCACTATAACAACTCATGAATCACGATGAACGTCACCGAGGCCAAAAACAACAATTTCTTGAACTTTTCTCTTTCTTAAAATTTTACAAGGAAGTGATTGTGTGAAGAACAATGACGGAATTAATGTGGTTGTAAAACGTTGATGCATTGAGGTTTTTGGACCGGACTCTGTTTTGTGTTTTGTCAGAAAACTCATGCCAACCTTATTAAAGACATCTAATGCAAATTTTATATGTTATCACTTTTTTTTTGATTCATCGTTCAAAGTAATGCTCTGCTATTCCAAAATGGAAGCAGTTCCCATATGAAGTGCCACCACTTAACAGGACCACAATGATATTAAATAAAACCTTCAAATTTCTCTTAACGTAAGATGCACTCACTGACCCAGGCTAGGCTTATGAAGGCAATGGCATTCCCGTGTCACATTAATAAGACTAAACAATATCCCTTGAAGTAAATCCAAAAGCTTAGTGCAGAGAGCTATATCTCCAGTCCAGCCTTTTCTAGGTACGGAGAAAGGAACCCTCCATCCCTTCCATATCCCACTGAAAACGAGACTTCAGCTCTTCCAGGCTTTGACATCTTTCTCTCTCAGTTACAGCAACGTGCTCTCTTCTCCTAATTGACCCGTTTAGGTCGTGGGGCACTCTTCCTCACCTACCCTACGACGTGGCCCCCAGTCCGCCACCCCCATTGTCCCATCCCCTCTCTGCCTCCTTTATCTCAGCTTAATTTCCGTTAGGCCTTCAATCCGTTGTATTAAATATCGCGAAAGCTAGGGGCGTTTGGGTATGATTATCGCAACATAAAGCGCCCGAAGCGCTCCCGTCCGAAATGCCGCGCGAGAAGGGAGAGAGAATGGAAGCCCGCAGGCCGCTGTCGCCACGCCTCCACCGGAGCCGGAGCGGAACGCCGAGGCTCTGCCAACTTTCCGCCGCTGAGAACCCGCCCTTCTCTCCCAACCTCGCCCGCTCCAAGTCCGCTTCCAAGTCCCGGCCACCGCCGTCCCTTGACGCCGCCACGCCCCGCCGCCTCCCCAAGGAGAACAGCGAGTCCCCTCCCCCCCGCCCGACGCCAGAATCCTGTGGGAGCTCTAGGAGGGCGGCGGTGCGGCCCTGCTCCGCGGTCCCCTCGGCCTGGGCGCTCTCCCCGGGCCGCTCGCCGCGGGAGTCGCCGGAGAGCAGAGGGAGGCCCCGAGTCGGAGGCGTGTTGGGATTGTTTAGGAGGAAGAAGGAACCTTCGGCGAGGGAGGAGGCCGCGCACCAGCTCAGGATGCTGACGGCGAGGCTGCTGCAGTGGAGGTTCGCCAACGCGCGAGCGGAGGCGGCCATCGAGTGCACGAAGTTTAAAGCCGAGGTGAGAGCCAGCCGGGCGTTCGTAGCGCTTTGGGATTTGCTGTTGGGTTCTGGACAGTCGAATGTACTGCTCGGCGAATCAGCGCCGTACGTTTGCTTGGATCCTCTTGTAGGGCCACGCGGCGGCTTATGGAGCGCATCGTTTATAACATGTACTATTTATTGGGATACGGGGGATGTCGCAGGGCGTGTTTTGTTCCTCTGCTACTTCCCCGTATCCTCCACAATCTGCTATCCGGAACCCAAGAGCAACATTGCTTTGAATACCAGTGCTGCCGGTATGATACAGACTACTGGTGTCGGAGTGATACGATATAGTATCCGATTCCATATCAGTGCCACATTATCATAGTATCGGTACGATACAGTATGCGATACATCTAGCCATTGGTACCGGACTGGTACGGTATGATATCGAACTCCGTACCAGTGCCACACTATCATAGTATCGATACGATATATTACATGATATACTTGACTATTGGTACTGGACTGGTACGGTACAGTTTCGAACTCCGTACCAATGCCACACTATTATAGTGTTGGTACGATATAGTGCGCAGTACACCTGGCCACCGGTACCGGACTGGTACGGTGCGTCGGGTACCAACTGATATGTTACAATATATCATACCATATTCAATACACAATGGGCTTTGACATTTGTGCCTTGAATATGATTATTTTTTATTGTACCGGGGAAGGCCTTTATTTGCATCAAACTTTTTTTTTTTTTTGCTAGAACGGATGATTCATATCTGACGAGTATGAATACACCCAATAAAAACAAAATGCATCACATTCCTTAGAAAACAAGAACTTTTTTTTTGTTTAATGGGTAATAGGTTGGTATATTCGAATGGGCCAAAAGTATTTTTATACACTATTTTCAAATTATGTCAATAATTAGGTATGCATATATTTTGATCATTAATACGTATATAATAAAATTTATAATATTAATTAATAGTTTTTTGCTAAACAAAATTAGCTGCATCTCTTTTTTGACATGAGTGTGGTACGCGGAATCATATTATGATGATCCTGCCTTACATTCTAAATCTTTACAATTTCTTATGTGCTGATCTCTAACATTCTATCAAGAATCTTGCAGTAAATTGCTTTTACAAAAATATTTTGGACATATATTTCCCAAACATCGTTGTCATCTAAGTGCGGTTTTCAGTCATCATTCTCGTGATTTATTTGAGCATTGTTCCCACGAAAAGGTCATATCGTTTTTCTTTTTTTTCCCCCTTTTTATGTGGTAGGTTTACATCGCCATCAACTCATACACCTAACATACAACTAGGTAGAAGTTAAATTCATATACAACCAATATTGGGGTTAAGTAGATTCCGTCCTATAGAAGGCCATCATTTTGAAGCTAACTTGCAAAACGTATTTCATCTTACAAGATGTTTTCCAAAAAATAAAAAATAAAAAATGGTACCTAATTTAAATTAAATTTCATAATGGAAAGTTATTCAAACCATTAAATAAGACGAACAAATGCAGTCAAAAAAATAACTTTTATTCTTTTAATTTTATTTCATAATTTAATGCAAATTATACAGTTTAACCCTTTTTTTTCCTCCAATGTTGCACCTCACTTTCTGCACTACTTTGGGCCTCCTATATTGAACTGTGCGAGTGTGATGAGAATGAGAAAAATCATCTGCGTGCTGTGTGCACACAAGACACCTCAAGTCTTTGTGTGAGCTCCATGTATAAGGGAATGGTGTAGGCTACAAACCAGGATAGAGATGGTTCTTTTTTTTTGGAGAAATTTCAGCTCAAAGAGCACAGTCAATAGTAGTAATGTATATGCTTCTTTCTTTGCAGAAGAAATTGTTCTATGCATGGTTGAAGGTGAATGAACTACGGAATATAGTAGCAGCCAAGAGGATCCTGATTCAAAGGCGAAAGCACAAGATGAAGGTGGCTCGGATCCTTAGCCCTCAAATCCGGCTCCTAGAGCAGTGGGAACCACATGCCAAAAGACACCTTGAAGCTACTGCTGCATTAGGGAGGGTCTTGGGAACCATATGCCTTGCAATTCCCTTGACTGAGGGTGCACAGGTATCTAATTTCATTGGTCTAAAGAATTATCTAATATTACACAATATATTAGATTAGACTTCCACACAACTTACTCGGGTAAAGAGACATGCTTTATTTCACAGGCATGTATACAATATAATATGCTTCATCTATACCAACCAAGCTGACTTCAAATTATTTAAAATTTAGATCTAGCTAGGCCTGCTCTTCTTTCAGAATTTCAAATCACTTGGTTCTCTTTTGTTACCTGGCCTAACTCATCATTGTGCAAGTTAGTTGAGGTTCATCTCAGAGTGAGAGAGAGAGAGAGAGAGAGCTCTTATTAGCATTTTGAGTTTAGACCAAGTCAGCAACATCTAGGGGTGAGTGAGTCATTTCGATAATTGTATTCCTATTCTAATTCCTAAACTCTATAATTGATCATACTACATATTTCCATCCATAGTTTGCGACATTGTGCAATGATGATATTATCTGTTATTATATGGGCTGAATTTTAATCACTCAATAGGCAAGACCATACGATTATTGGAAGCATGGTTACCACTGGTCAAATTTTCATTTCCCTTTGTTGCTGCTGCTGTTGTTTGACAGCAATTTGTCTATTTTTTTCTCTGTTGTGTGCAGGCCAACATGATCTCAGTACATAGATATACTTGTATAGCAATGGACATTATGAGAGAAACAGAAGCTAACGCCAGGATATTTTATTCCAAGGTTTGGCCTTTCTTCTCTTAAGTATTTTCTATGTTTAGCGAACTATATATAATGTCTTTGAGGCTATATATCAAATCATTTTTCTTAAACATCCAATCTTGCATTATGCATGTGATATTTGGGTTGCACTCAGTCATTATCTTTTCTTCTCTTTTTTCTTACAAAAAATTACAATCTTCATTTATAGAAATGCAAGGTGATTGTTAGCATTAAACATTTAACCTACAAGCGCAAGCTAACCATGAAAGTTCATTGAGATTCCATTTAGTACTTATAGGTAAATACGAGATGACAGTGAGCTTGGGTCATTTATACCAAGTCTGAATTTAGCATCCCTTCCTAAATCTAACTCAGCATAACGTAGTTAGTTTCTTTATACATAGTTCCTAATTTATGTAAATCATCTATAATGAGAATTTAGCAAGGTTGCTTGATTTTTACATGATTGAATTGTCGGCTTTTATCTTAAGTCGTAGTTTGTTGTTATGTTGCCTCTTCTCACCCTATTCTCCATCACATTTTCAAGCAGGTTGAGAATATAAGCTCTATGCTTTGCGAGCTAGTGAGTACAGTACGACAAGAAATAGAAGGTCTGGAGGAACTAATGAAGATTAGTGAAGTTATCACTTCACTAGAGGTTAGCTGTTTTGGTAGTTATAATGTAGACTTTGATAATTTAGGACAAATTACACAACTATTTTGTTTTTTTTTTAAATTTTTTTATCATGTCTATGTGTAAGCAATTACTTCATGCATCTAGTTAATGCTTCTTCAATCAAAATGAAGTTCAAAACTTTAAATCACTAACAATCATGAAAAATTCTCTTGAGATGATTAGTTAGAAGGAAATAATATGATAGCTTGCTCTTTATGTAGGACAATCCAAAAATACCCATAACATAATATACTTTGAGAATTAGGATATTGCATTTGAGTTTATCACGCATTTGTGTTCTTTTATTAAAATAGACCATATTTTGTTCTTTATCTATAAGTCTAGTTCATTATATAACATTAACCTGCGATCAATGTGGTTCCAAAAAGATCTAGGCCTTCTTAAAATTCATGCTTTGAGGTTAGCCATCTTATATAAAGATTCAATACAATTGTCCTTCCTTTCATTTTCCATTCTTTTGGTGGGTAGTCATTGTTTTTGAGTTTAACCTTACTTGAATCCAAGATCTAAAATTCCTCGAGTTATTAACTGGAATTTTCCCTCCACAGATGCAAGAAACAAGCATTCGGGCAAACATGATTCAAGCAATGAAAGAACAAGAACAAGTCAATGCTTATCTCGACTATGAGCTAGTGCTTTACACAAATAGCTTTCACATTGATAGCAATATCCAAGTGAAAGGATGCCATGATTGGAACAAGTTTCTGACTCCCTTGTTGCAGGCAAACTAAGGTAGAATGACAAATGGGGAAGGGAAATGATTGAATAGGATATTTAACCTTATAAATTATGAAGCAAGTGTAGAATAGGAGTCCTCCAAATATTACAAATTTTGGAGAAGTATCTTTATTATGCTCTTTGTGGGATTTAATTATGCCCCGGCGTCCTCCAAATATTACAAATTTTGGAGAAGTATATTTATTATGCTCTTTGTGGGATTTAATTAAGCCCCGGCTCTTGTATATTTATCAATTTCAATTGTGGACATGCCTTCTGAGTGAAAATTGATTGGGCTAAATTATTGCAACAAGTTGTATTGGCATTATAAAGCATTATCAATAAAGGATTATGTGGTTCAAGTAGTGCTCTTCAACATACAACGAATGTCATTTTTCTTCTTCGGATTATGAGCTATGTTTGGTAATTCTATTAGGGAAGCTAACTCGAGGCACATGTTTATGATCGATTAATGAGTTATAGCGAGAGACATTTTTTGACTTACCTATTCTGCTACTCAACGTTACATGACCATCCAAAAGCAAAAACTGTTTAGAGGTTTTATTTTATTTTTTTAATCTTTTGAGAAAAACATGATTTGAAATTTTAGAAAACCTACACTTCTCTTTAGAAATTGTGGTCAAAGGATATCAAATGACACTTCTCTTCCCCATTAGACAACAAAACCAGGGCAGAATCATACGGCTCATTTCAAGCTACAAAGAGATGATTTTTGGCTCATTTTACTGTTCAATTTTTAAATATTTTATTTTTTCGAATTGTCATAAATATATCTATTCATGTTTAGTTTAATTTAATACAGCCTTTTAGTATAATTTAGTTTTAGAATGAGCAATACTATGTCAGTGGAGATCTCAGATTACTTTTTAAAAGAATTTCTTTCCGATATTGTACAGTATGAAAGTATATCCCGAACAATTAAGTTCTGGAATCTAAAACTATTTCTTTTTTTTCCCTCCCTCAAATGGAGGAGAATGGCATCTCGAAAGTTAGCACTCATCTTGGCCTGACCACCATCTTTCCGCCTCTTCACCACTTCGATTCCATCCTGGGTTAAGGACAATTGATCCTACTAGTTGATGTGCTAGGCCGGTTAATAGTGAGCCTATATTCCTAATTGCTAGGCACATCTATGGAAAAACAAATAGGGCTGCGAATTAGGTTGCCTCTTATATGGTAGAGTATTGTGGAGGAATAGTATGGATCGGTTTGTCAGTTATTTCGGTTGCTCTCTGCAAAATTTTATTTTTTGATTTGATTGAACATATTCATACCAATGGTCCATCCGTCTTATCTGAAAAAACCAAAAGGAAAAAAAAAGGCCAATGCTTCTATCTTCTCATGTATTGGAAATCCAAGAAAAGAGACAGAAAAAAAAAAAAAAAAGGCAATTAACAAAATCAAGGCATACGGGTCTTTCCCCCTTGACATTCCCACCCAGTTTTTGTTTTTTTGATGAAATCCATTTCACCATATCTTGAAAATAAAACTCTGTCAGGTTATTTTCCATGCGTGAATCTTCTACCATATCTCATACTCTACGTATGCAGTGTATCGTGCTTCTTTTGAAAGGTATTATTTCACTTGAGCTACATGTGCCTGCACCTTCATCAAACTCTTATTGCCTACAAATCCTGTTCTTATCCTTCCTGTCCTTATCCTTATCTCTATGCTGTACCATATAAATCCTGGTCTCATCCTCTATGCTGCACCATCAAACCACTATGTGTCATGTGTCCTGTCCTTATCCTTATCTCTATGCTGTACCATCAAACCACTATGTATGGGATCAATCAATTGATTTTTGTTTTTATGAGGGACAAAAGTTTACCATTTACTTTTCTTGGATTTAAGCATATATATATGTCTTTTATTCTTCTACTGTACAAACGTATGATCTTATTTTGAGTGACCTTCAAATTGGACACAATCATGAACAATCAGTACATTTTTATGAGCTTTATGTATGATGTATCTAGTGTTTTAGAATTGGCAATTTAAATAAAAGTAAATAAAGTAAATATATTTATAATATCATTTAACAATAATTATACCTACAAGCCAAGATTATTCAAATAATCAGAAACTATCATCAATAATCATGTACTCGGTACTAGCTTTTATCCATATTTTTTTATCAATTTTTAATTTATTCAAAACTTTTGTAAAATGTCTGAAAGCGAAAGTTCATTGCATGCACTTTCATAAAGCATTCATTTATTTCTTTTAGGTGTATCAACTTATCGTCTCTTTTTTAATACTTCAATAATATTTTTTTGAATAAATATAATTTTAATTCCTGGTCTCGGCAAAGGTGGAACCAAAGTACATCTAAATTGCATCAAATATGCATCAATTTTTGGTAGCATGTGCATCACAATTGCAAAAATTGTTGTAAATTGATCGATCTCAGTGTAAACCTCTATGGCAGGGTATCCCTTCTTTCTTTCTCTCCTTTCTACAGAACTTCAAATGCTAAAAAGAATGAATCCATGTTGTTGTGTTGGTGGTCTTCTAAGGTTTTGGTGCCTGTGTTAAAGCTTGAATTTTCATGAGAGAGCTAAAGATCCCAAGGCAACCAAGAGAGGAGGATGAAGAGAAGGAACCGGGGACTCGCACCAGTGCTTGGGTGTTTCCTTGCTTTGGCTCTTTTCTTCATAAATGGGGGGGTTGGAAGGAGAGATGGTTGGAGTCAACCCATGAATGAAGAGTTTCACCAATGGAGAGGGTTGAGATGTATAGGCAAGATTTTGTCTTGCAAGACAAAAGACAAGTTTTTTTAATTCATCCAAGAGATAAGTTTAAGAGGGTGGTAGGTGTAGAGATGACCGCAAGCCAACCATGACAACTAATGGACTGTTTGGCGAAGATTTGTTTTTTCAAAATAATGGGTGAAGATAAGGTGAGGAGTACTTATTATTAACTTCACCTAGAGATAAAGCTAAGGATAACCATAAGATAAGAGGGTGCGTGAGAAAAAGATATGGGTATTGGAATGGATATTGGTTATAATTAAATGAGAAAAGAGATTAATGGTGTCAACCTGGAAACATAGGCATAGTTTACTAATTGGGCTTTGTATGGGCTAATGGGTTGGATTTCTTATGTGGATTGGATGTATGCTTGGGTTGGCTATGGCTTGGGCTTCGATTCCCTATGGGTTGAACTTGGGTTGTGTATGGGTTGACATTCGTGGGCTACATAGCTTGGGCTTGGGTTCGGTAAGGGCAGGGATCGAGCAGAAAAGAGGCCAGGGCCAGCTTAAATCCCAGCTCACAGAACAGGCCCGCCGTCCAAAAAGCTTAAATTTTAGACTTTGCCATGGCACTGGACCAAGGGAGGAATAGTTATTCGAGTCATATCAGCTCCATGCTAGAATAACTATTTCAAAGAAAGTTGAAATAACTTTATTTCTTACAAAGCAAGCCCTCTTTTGTCTTCTCCCCCTCTTTTTCTACAACTAATTCATTTAAATAATTCTTAGCCTAGAATTATTTCTCTCATGAATTTGGGGTAAAAAACCAACTAGCAGTGAAAAGAATAACCTTTTTTATTCTACCTCATCTTATTCACAGAATGCATCTCAATAAAATATCTCCAAAATCAGCAAACTTCCTGCAAGCAGATAGACAAAAGATCTTAACAAGACAATATAATAACAGATATTCTTCTAGTTCTATGCTAAGAGGATCACGGGAACTTTTTTTTTTTTTGGAAAAAAATAAAAACATTTTTTTGGAAAAGGAAGGGGAACCAAGTTTATCAAGTCCATGCACAATAGACTGAAACAACCTCAAAGGTAACTAGTTACTCACTACCTTGCTTATTTATTCGCTGAGCACTCTCCATAATGCGATCCACAGACTAACAATCCAATGACCCCATGAAGAAATAAGCACCATGCCACGTCAACTCAAAAAATGGCCGGCAGAACTCAGAGCGCGAGCATGGAGAAAGCATTCAGCATCTCTTCATTAGCTTGCAGCATCCCAAAGGACCGGCGATCGGCAATGGCCCGCTCGTGGAACAGCCGGAGAGCTCTCTCCCACCTGCTGTCGCTCCGCGTCGACGCAGCGTAGGCGGCGTCGGCGAAGAAGATGCGGTGAAGACGGAAGAGGAAGAGGCGGAGGGAGAAGGCGAGGTCGGCGCAGGAGGTGGGGAGGCGGGTGGCGAAGGGGAGTTTGAGGGCGAAGGGGCCGAGGAGGGCGGCCAGGAGCTGCCAGTTGCTGTGGCCGCCGGCCAGCAGCTTCAGCTTGCCCATCGCCACCACATGCACTGCCATGGAATTAATCGATCGAGGGGGCCTTCCTCCCTCGATGGAGATGAGTATGGAAGTGCGTGGGGTTGGGAAGGGGGACCCTAATGGCCGTGCAGCAAGTAGGGTGGGAATGAGGTCATTATAGAATGGACGAGGGGACGTTTGCCTTCAAAATATCATGAATTAAGTTGTATGGACGGAGCTGCCCTTCTACAGGAGGAAACGAACTTCTTGGGACCAGCGAGTGAAATGATTCCGATTGAACCAAATTGTACGCGATAAAGGTGTTTATAATAATATTCCTGCCTGCGATAATTTTTCTAACGTGCAGTTTTACCATGAACAAGGAGACAATATTCATGTATGGCAAAAGAAATAAAAAATATAGAAGAAATAATTTCTTTAATAGCATACCGGAGTCTTATAGATATAACTTTGGGTTGAATTATCATTTTTAATTTGTTAGATTCATAATTTTTTGTAGAAATAAAGAAAAATCATCAAGTTGGTGCTAGATTTTAATGCCAAGTAATTTTGGGCATACCTAGAGAGGACTTAAAAGGATTGGTTGATGGGGAGGGAAATTTAATTTTTTGTGTTATAGGGTTGGGATAACATTCTCGAGCTCTCTTTAATTTAGGAGAAAATGAATTTTTTTTTACAAATTATTTCCAATATTTTATCTAAATTATATCTAAAACCTTCTTTTATAATTCTTTACAAATTAACCCAAAAAAAATGTCTATCTAAATTGTAAACAGATCCTTGGATTAAGTTTTCCGCCATAAAAAAATCATTGCTTTGGACGGTTAGGGGGACTTCGATGGTTTGTGACCAAGATACCTCAGAATTAAATATTAGGAGTGGGAGTTCGTTTCCTTTCCTTTTTTTTTTTTTTTTTTTTTTTTTGGTTAAAACGGCAATTCATATAACTCTAACGTGAGTACATCCTGCCAAATCAGAAGAAAGTAAAAGATACAAATGTGGCGGTAGCTCCACTATGGATGTTCAGTGGAGCTCCCCGGAATGACGTGCGACATGGGAGGAGACCCAGTCAGCAGCCCTGTTCGCCTTCCGGAAAATGTGCATAGCCTGAAACTCGTCCATCTCCATCGCCAATCTGCGAGTCTCCCGAATAAGCGGATGTCCATCTCCATACCTATCAGCACCCCGGATCCAATCTATGACAATGGAAGAGTCCCCCTCAAGGTACACTCGGCCAGCCCCGAGCACCCGTCTAGCATAGGAAATGCCCGCCCAAGCTGCCCACAGCTCTGCCCCAACAACCGTGAGCCCCGTCGTGCCCCTGCCTCCTGCTGCCACCAACCTCCCAAAATGGTCCCGGATAACAAATCCAGCCCCTCCCGACCTCCTGTCCGTCGCAACACTACCATCAAAATTCACTTTAAGATAACCAAGGGGTGGGGGTACCCAAGCCACAATGGCAAACCTGGGCGCTAAAACAGCACTGCGGGTACCCCAGATGTCCCTAGTCATCCCAAGTGAATGCTCGCCAGAACAAGAGAAAACCTCCCCAGCCTGAAGCACAGCTCTCTCTACCACCATCCTCGCCGAGAGCCTCCTACCCTCGAACAAACGAGCATTCCGGTCCAACCAAATATGGTAGGCCAGGTATGCCCTAATGATGCCCTCCTCCACCAGCCTAAGGCTCCGAACCGTGGCCCGCAATAACTGAATGAAATCCTGTGTCGTCCCAACGGAGTGGGGAATAGGCACAGTAGACGACCTCCAAATCTCTCTAGCCCTAGGACACTGCAGAAGCACATGCAGAATGGTCTCCTCGGTATCCGGGCACACCTCACACACCTGAGGGACCCTCATGCCCCGCCTGACTAGCACACTCCTGGTAGGAAGGCAGCCCCAAGCCACCTTCCAGATGAAGAGCGCCACCCGTGGATGAATCCGCATCCTCCAAATCCAGCCTCCCTCCATCCGTCTAGCCGACACCCTACTAAAAAGGGCATATAGATCTCTCGCTCGCACCTGTGATCGGCCCGACGGCACCCATACCAACCTGTCAGACTCCCCCTGGAACGGCACCGGAAGACCTAAAATCATCTCAGCCAGCTGCGCCCCAAACACCTCACGCACCAGCCCCTCCCTCCATCTGCCCTCGCCTGGATCCAACAAGTCACTGACCCTCCGGCCCACAAGTCTCACCGAGTCCACCAAGGTCGGCATACGGCTGATCGGCACATCGGTCAACCAACAATCCTCCAAGACATCGATGGAACGACCGTCACCAATAGCCCATCTAATCTCCGCTAGAACCCTCCCTGCTCTGGCACACATCTCCCGCCACACCAGAGAATGGCGACGACCAGCTCTCACACCAGCAACCAAACCCCCATACTTGGCCCTCATCAGAGAGGACCACATACTGTCCGGCTCCATGACATACCTAGCGGCATGACGAGCCACTAAAGCCTCCCTCCGTACCAATAGTGACTGCATCCCCAAGCCTCCGTATCTAGTAGGCTGGCATACCACCTCCCAAGCCAACAAGTGAATACCACCCCTACCGCCTTGCCTCCCCCAGATGAAATTCCTGACTAGCTGCTCAATAGACCTCAAGACTGACACTGGAATAAAAGCATGGAAAAGCAAATAAATAGGAATCGAAGAGAGTACCGACCAAGCCAAAGTGACCCTCCCCATCATGGACAGTGAGTGCATCTGCCAGCCCTCCATCCTCTGCCTGATCGTAGCCTCCAGGAAAGAACAATCACTCCCGCGCAATCGCCGGCCTGAGAGCAGGACCCCCAAGTACCTCATCACACCACCCTGCTCACCCACCCCCAATATCTCGCTGATAGAGTGTCTCACCTCCTGCCTGGTAGACGGGCTAAAACAAACTCCGGATTTTGAAAAATTAACCCGTTGACCAGACATGGCACAGTAGTCCTGTAAGAACCTACCCAAAGCCTGAGCATCCCGGCGTGTCGCACGAGCCAGCAACAGACAATCATCCGCAAAAAGTAAGTGGGAGATCGAAGGACCCTCCACTGCAGGCCTGTATGCCCCCAGCTCCTGAGTAAACACCGCCTGACGCAGCGCTCTGGATAGTGCATCCGCGCAGACAATGAACAATAAAGGAGATAAGGGACATCCCTGTCGTAGCCCTCCCACAGACACAAAATAACGTGAAGGCGTACCGTTCACCAGAATGGCAAAGGATGGAGACCTAACACAACCCATGATCCACCGAATCCACAGCTCAGGAAAACCAAACCCCTGCAGCGACTGATGAACAAACTCCCATCGCATCCTGTCGTAGGCCCGCTCCATATCAAGCTTGACTCCCATCAAGCTTCTCCTCATCGGGGCCCTCTCCAAGTCGAACATGAACTCCTGAGCAATCATAATATTGTCGGATATGCTCCGACCTCCTATAAAAGCTCCCTGCTCCGGACTAATCAGCCTCGGTAGAATGCCCCGCATCCTAGTGGCGAGGATCTTCGCCGTAGCCTTGTACAAAGTGGTGCACAGGCTAATCGGTCGAAAGTGCCCCGGCTCCGAAGCATCCCGCCGCTTCGGAATAAGGGTAATAAAAGTCCGCTGCCAGTCCGCTGACATCGCTGCTGTAGTGAAGAACTGCTGTATGGCCGCCGTCACATCCTGCCCCACTATCAGCCAGTACCTCCGAAAGAACAATAGTGGAAATCCATCCGGCCCTGGCGCCTTATCCCCGTCAAGGGACCAGATCGCCTCCCGGATCTCCTCCACCGAAACCGGCCTGATCAAAGCTACAGTCTCCTCCTCCGACACCCTCGTCGCCGGCATCACCATCTCCCCCCGGCCCCCCTCACCTGACTGCTCTGTCCACCTCGCTCTGAAAAAGCACTCCACAGTCCTCCGGATCATAGCCGGGTCATCTGTCATCTGGCCATCCTCACTCCTGATTGATCTAATCCTGTTCTGATTTCTCCTGATCAACGTAGCCTGATGAAAAAATTTTGTGTTCCGATCCCCCTCTAAAATCCACTGTACCCTGGACTTCTGTCTCCATAGTGTCTCCTGCTGTCGAAGAAGAGAATCATGTAAAGCCAAGTGAGATCTCAGATCCCCCACCTCCTCCTCTGATAGCCCCCCCCTCTGTGCCTCCCGGGTCTGTAGAAGGGAAATGGCCTCCTCCTCCTCCTCAGTCCTCCTGAAGATGTTCCCCACTTCTTCCCGATTCCACCTTTTCAGCCTCCTCCTGGTCAACTCTAGCCTACGGGACACCCGGTACATGGCATCACCCCTAACCGGGGATCTCCACGCCTCCCTCACCATCTCCCAAGACCTAGGGTAGCTGAGCCAAATCTTTTCAAACCTGAAAGGGGAACAAACAGGGATGTGTGCCTCGGTACTCACCAACAATGGACAACGGTCCGAAGCTATCCTCGGCAAATGTCTGACATGATAATCTGGAAAGCACTGAATCCACCCAGCTGTGGCACAAGCTCTGTCTAATCTCTCCCAAACACGGGCCCGCCCCTGCTGATTATTGCACCATGTGAACCTTGGTCCCGAGAAGCCCAAGTCAATTAGACCATTGGTTGAGATAAAGTCCTGAAATTCTTTGATCTTCCTATGGAGGGAAAATGGATTCCCCCCCATCTTCTCCTGAGAGTCCACAATGCAGTTGAAGTCACCAGCTATCAACATAGGATGACCATGACTAATCAACTGAGATGCCTCTTCCCACAGGGCCCTCCTAACTCTATAGTCAGTGCTGGCATAGACAGCTGAAAGAACCCAAGGTCTCCTATCACCCTCCGAAATCACCATGATCACCTCTTGATTGCTAACATTGAAACAATCCAAAGTACAACACCCCAAACCCCACACTACTATTATACCACCCGACAAACCTTGAGAGTCCACAGCATAGAACCCCCACGATCTCGGAATCGCCCTTCTAGCCTTCTGTACACTACCACCACAAAGCCGGGTCTCAAGAAGAATGCAAACATCCGGATTGTGTTGTTGCACCAACCTGCGAAACGCCGGGGCAAATGATGGTTTCCCCGCGCCTCGACAATTCCACAACAAGATCTTCATAAATCACCCTTCAGTCCGGCACAGCCCGCACCTCCGGAGCTGTTCCTATCCCCTGCATCCACTTCCATGCATTCTGCACCTCCAAGAGAATTAGGACGCACCCCCTTTGCCGAGGCCATTAATTGATGCAAAACTTGGAGGTGCTGACCATCATTACTGATTTGTGCCGTGCCATGCTCAACCTGCATCCCTCCACAGCTGGAGAAACCCTCCCCAGTCCCATTAACAACATTCTTCCCTATCACAGAGGTACAATCAACTTCACTGCTCCCCTGTGCCATTTGGCACGCCTGTAGCACCATCGACTCCCTGACATTCAGCGTCGCAGCCAACCCATCTCCCTGTTCATAAGCACCACCGATGCCGTCCTCACCACTAGCCTGCCCCGCCTGTGTCCCTCCCGGTTGTAACTCCGACGACTGCACACAACCTTGCTCCGGCAGGCCCACCCCCATCGAGAGCGACCGGAGCAAACGGCATCCCAAGGTCACGGTTAGCTCACACCGCTGATCGGCTTCAGCCCCCGTGGGATGCTCCTTCACCGTAGGAGGACGGCCTCGCACCGGTGCTAAAGGCGGAGGTGAGCTCCGGCTCCTCCAACGAAAACCAGCCGCCGGCCGCCGCGCCTTCGCCCGAGCTAGCTCCTTCCCCCCAGCTGGAGACGGAGAAACCCCCACGGCACGGTCCGCAACTGGATCAAACCTGGGCGGGCTCCTGAACCGTTTCAGCGGACTCGAACCCGGTCCGCTCGGTCGAAGGCCCCCACTGGATTTGGGCCGCAGCTCTATCCGGCCCAGACTCGGCATCGCCCGGTCCAGACCCTGAGTCACCTCGGCTCCCGACTCGGCGTCCGTCCCGAGTTTACTCGATTCACCCACCTGCAGACACGCTCCCACCTCCGATACATCCTTCTCCGGCGTCCTCCGGCGAGCCACCTTGGTCGGCTTCTGCCACCCTTCCAGATCAATCGGAGAGAGTGTAGATGCCGACCCTTCCTCCGTCCTGCTCGGACCATGGCTGGGCGACGATGGCATCTTCCCCTTCCTAGCTCCAGGACCCGATTTCTCCTTCTTCCTGGACGCCGACGGGGTCTGCCCTATCCGGTTGGTCACAAGCCAAGGGCCAAATGCACCTTCATCCCGGGGCCGGTCTCCCCCTCTCACAGCTTGCCTGGGGTCCTCCGTCGCAGCATCCCCCGTGCTTGCCTTTTCAGAGCCCGTTTCAGCCTCCGCCGGCTTCATATCCTCCGCCACCGAAGATCCGAATTCACAAAACGCCGACCCATGACCGACCCGCCCGCACTTAGAGCACGGGGCTGGCAGGTTTTCATAGACGAAACCCTGCCAGAACTTCGAGGCTCCTCCCGCCGATCTCCCCAACACCCAAGTCCCCGGCACGAGGGGCGCGGAGACACTCAGTTCGACCTTCACCCTCGCGAATCCATACCTCCGTCGTTCCTCCGTGAAGCCGTCCAACCCCAGAGGATTGCCAGCCCTCGCCGCCACCTTAAAGATGGTTTCCTTCTTCCAGAAGTCCAGCGGTAGGCCGGGGAGACGGAGCCACACGACCACCCGCCCTACACCGCCAGCCCCCATGGAGAAATTCGGACGCCACCGCTCCATCGCGAGGAGCTGTCCCGCGACTGTCCATGGACCCGACCTCATTGCCGCCTCCCGGTCCTCTTCGTTGGCAAATCTTATAGCCACGACGCCGTCCGCCAGAGGGAAGGACTCGACATCATAGTTCAGCTTCCCGACTCGCCGGATTTCCTTCGCCACCCAATCCGCCGGAACGGTCCTCCCCAAACTCCTCACAAGGACTGTAGAGCTTCTCCACTCCGACCGAACCTCTTCCAGTTCCTCCTCCGCTATATCGACCACCTCCGTATACCTCTTCTGCAACTCTTCCAGGTCACGGCCGGAAGTCCGATGGCTGATCCACGCCGGCTGCCTCGGCGCGCCTCTCGCCACCTCCGCCCACGAAGGCCGCCTCGCCGCGTTCCTGGGGAGAGTTCTGTTCTGCTCCCCAACCTCCTCCGCCTCCGCCGGCGCCGGCACTCCTCCCCCAGCCTCGGCCATTCCACCCAACCAGCACTGTTTGACAAAATGCCCCAAAGATCCTCCACCGAAACACGGATCTCAAAGCATCAGCCCGCCCATCCCCGCTCACCCCCGCTCCGCTCTTTTACACCGGGTTCTTCCTTTCCTTTCCCTTCCCTATTTTTAGTCTTCGAATTAATCCAGGTCGCCGGCATCATTGCCTCCTGTGCGGTGGCCAATACTCCGCCTTCGATGGTGTCACCAACTCACCATCGTCACCAATGATGACACTGCTATCCTCTCAACGAGATGGCTGTCGTACGATGACACCACCACCGTCTTCATCCTCGTTGATGCCCTCCTTTGCCGCTTCCTCTCCCTCCTGCCTTCGACGGCTTCCACCACCCCATCGAAGTCCTCCATCCTTCTTGACCATTTCGACCATGGCTCCATTGTCAAGCATGCTGCCACCTTCCTCAATCGCAAAGTTGTTTGCTAGAATTCCTCACTCCCGTTGCTGTCAGTGCCGTGCTCTCCATTGTCGACCTCGATGATGTCGAGACCATTAAGAAGCTTAGCAGCATTGACACCAAGCTTGTCAAAAGCCGCCTCCTTGATAAGAAGGCTAGCTATGCCACCAATAGCCCAACTCATGTCAAGAGCGCAAGGGCCATGTCAAATAGAGCGTGACTACATTCACTTAATGGTGAAGAAGATCAAGGCCACTGCTTGCAATGTGCACGAGAGTACTTTGAAAGATGTTGAGACTGACATCTCACTGATTCACTGCACTTCCTGTCACCGGTATTGAACATTTCTAGGAGGAGATGTTGGGATTTCCTTTCCTGATGGAGGTGGCCTTGGTTGGTGACGGGAAGATTGTGAAAATGATGGGGATCGAGGATACCTCCTTTGTTGTTCTCAAGATCTTCCGCCTTAGCATCTTCAACAAGCGTGCCGGGCACCAGCGTAGGTATTTGCTCGGTTGTTATCAAACAAATTTCCGTCCACACGGTGGTGGGACGAATCACTCTCCACTTCAAGACATCTAGGCGGTTGTAAAAAATGGAATGACTTTTCAGGCCAAATGTATATTCAGAAAGATCAACAAAGCTGCAGACTATATGACTGCTTATATGGCCAGCTACTAGGAACATTCTTTGGGATGGAAAGGGGAGCTATTCTTGGCACTATATGATCTGTTATTTTTTAATTTTGTTGAATGTATTTATACTCGTATTATATGAAATATCCGCTTTAGCTTTAAAAAAAACATTTGGGTGTCCAGGCCCTCCATCTAGAGTAATGAGGGTAGAATGGTCAAATACCATAAAGGCATCATGGCTCGTTAGGACATCGGAAGGCTAATGCAAAGTTTATTTATAATATAAATAGACATTTTCCGGATCGATCTGTAAATAATGGTGAGGAAAGGTTTTATTTGTAATTTCAATAAATGCTGGGCAGCCTTTGCAAAAATCCCAAAATTTAAACGAAAGGGAGATAATTTCCAACTTTTGGTGACGGCATGCTCGGGCCCCAGTCAGCGTATTACTTGGTGCAGAAAGGAAGAATCAAGTTTTCTGCTTTTCAGGAAAAGCGGAGTTTATGCGGAATTTGCCGAAACTGCCGGACCGGTTCGGTCCACCCTTCCAAACACTTGTCCGTTCCGGTCCGGGTAGTTCCGTAATTTCGTAACATTTCGGGGTTCGAGTTCGATTTGGCCACGCAACCGACAAGTGCTGCTCGGGTAGTTCTATATACACCCCCCCCCCTATTGCTCAGGACACCCCCCCCCCCCCCCCCTCCCCCAAAAACAAAAAAAAAAAATACCCAAACTAACCTTTAGTGTAATTACCATATTGCCCTTGAAATTTTCTCATACACCCCTCTTCCTCCTCCTCCGTTTCGTTTTGAAAAAAAAAAAAAAAACACCCCTCAAACCCCCCTTAAACCCCTCCTCCCCCGTTCCCCCTTCTCCCTCTCGTCGCCGGCATTCTCCCGATCTCCGACCACCTCGCCGGCTTCTCTCGGAACCACCTCGCCGGCTTCTCCCGAATTTTTTTTTTTTCACGGTTCGTGCTCCGTTCGGCACTGGATCGCCGAACAAAAGGCTTCTGTTCGGCTGAACAGTGCCGAACAGAAGCCTTCTGTTCGGCAACCCTCAACCGAACAGATCTGTTCGGCTGCACAGTGCTGAACAGAAGGCTTCTGTCCGGCACTGTTCAGCCGAACAGAAGCCTTTTGTTCGGCGATCCAGTGCCGAACGGAGCACGAACCGTGAAAAAAAAAAATTTCGGGAGAAGCCGGCGAGGTGTTTCCGGGAGAAGCCGGCGAGGTGGTCGGAGATCGGGAGAATGCCGGCGACGAGAGGGAGAAGGGGGAACGGGGGGGGGGTTTTGGGCGTTGGCGAGGTGTTTTGGAGGGGAAGAGCGGGGTGGGGGGGGTTTGGGGGGTGTAGAGAGCAATTTAGGTGAGGGGGTGGGGAGGGTGGGGGGTAATTTAGGAATTTTTAATTTTTTAGGGGTGTCCTTAGCAAATGGGGGGGTGTAGAGAGTATTTAATTTTTTTTTAATTTTTGGGGGGTGTCCTGAGCAATAGGGGGGGTGTATATAGAACCACCCGTGCTGCTCCCTCCCGGCAGGACCCAGGACACAGTGTCAAGCAACGTGGCCATATCGGATTGATTGTTACACTGACTCTCTCTGTCCAAAACTCTGCGGCTCCACGGCCGAGATAGGCTGGGAATCCCCGAGGCTGAGGCCCACGCTATCTACCAATCATAACACGACACGTCATCGGACTTTTTGACGCGTATGCGAGGCGAAGTCCGACCCATGCGGGATCCGAGGCGGTGGGTCCATCCGTCACGGTAGAGATAGATCCTGGCGGCTTTCCAGGAAGCTTCCCGTCGCACTGATATTATGGAGATGTAAGAATAACAAGGCAATCACGTGATAGTGATTGGATGCGTCTGGAGGGAACAATGAAGGCCCAACGTGGTTTATTTGTTTCTTTTTGGTGTGGTCTCTGATTTGTAAGGATGCTGCCTTTGGCTTCCATATCATTGTACAGCTTCTCTTTTTTTTTTTTCCTTTTTTTTTTTATACAGTAGACGGCTCATACTGTTCAAATAAGAATATATTTAAAAAAATTAAAAAAATAAAAAAATATAAATCTCGAAGTGCACAAAGCAACTTTCTCTTTCTAACTCAAAGCGTATCTTTGGAGTAGTTGGCTACGAAGTAATCCAATTCGCAATCTCATTGGCTTCTCTATATACGTGCTTTGTCTGAATGACCACTTCGATATAGGTCATAGTCCGGATCTTTCTAAGCAATGGATGGTAGTTGCCTACAGCTCCTCAAAATTGCCAAAAAATATAATACAACTGCTTAGAAATATATATATATCATAATATTTGTAAAAGGAGGAGAAAAGAAAAAAGAATTTATAAGTGTTATAGACTGAACTCAAGAGGTAAAATTTCTAGCCGCCAGGTAGTTATTGATGGTTAGAAATTTTAAAATTCATTTCTTATTTGAATTGAAACTTCATGGAGATCTGATTCTTTTATTTCATCCCTATTTTACATGAGTTGAATTGATAAATAATGGCTAGGTAGGTGCTGAGGGAGCGAACGAAAATCACATCTAGGTGGAGTTTGTCCACAGTGTATTTGTTATCATAGTAGAGAGGGCAGCGAGAGGGGCATTGGAGTGAAACTGTAATTGGGATGGGCTCCAGTCCACCTCGGTTCGCTCATCTCTCTCTCTTTCCCTCCCTCCTCTTATCATTACTTGGATGGATAATGTATACAATCAGAAAGATATAAGAAGATGCATAGAGAAAAAAATCTTTTTTTATTCAGAAAGAAACATGAAGAAGCATGAAAAAGATTATTTTTTTTATGAAAATAGTTCATGTTGTGTGTGTGTGTGGATGTATGTATGTATAAGTAAGAGGGCTTTCTGGATATGAAAAATTAGAGGAAAAGATTTGGTTATGAATAACAAGAGAAGATTTTTTATAAAAAATATAAGATGACAAAAGGTCTAAGAGGAGGGTGTTAAAGTAACCAAACGATGGAACGGTGTGCTAATGTACTCAAGCAACACTGATTATGCATACATGACATGGAGTGTTTTGTGAGACAAAAACTACATAATTAAGAACTTGTATTTTAAATATCACGGCTATTCAAGGCTCTAGCCCATCTAATGATCCAACTACAATATATGTAACCTGATTTGTGTCAATAAATTCAAAACACCATCAAAGAGTTGGCCACCTTTACTCCTCATTTTTCTACTAAATATACTTTATTAGGAGAAACGGAAAAAAGTGCTACTCTGAAAAACTAGATCCAGTTTATCAAGGCGCACAACCTGTAAAATTATGATATTTTATTTTTTTTCCAAATTGTTATTGCAATTTTGTTTGATCCAAACATTTGGTTCTATGATGAAATTCCAAGAGTATTTTAGAATGACAGTTAAAAATTATTTATTTGAGTAGAAATTTTTCAAAACCAAAATTTTTCCTTCTATTTTTAAATATTTTTGTTGGAGCTATATCCGGAGCCAAGGTTGGAGCACGGCTCGGCTTGCTCTGAGGTTAGTGAGAGTTGAACTGAATGAGATGACTAAGGTGAGGAAAAACTGGTTGCCTTCAAGGATGACTTACAAGAAGTCCATTTGTCGAAGGGTTTCCGACGGAAACCCTTCGATGCCTAAATCAGAGTAATAGAGTAAACCAATTGTTACCTGATTTGGTGGATGTGCTTTAATTGCAACGTAACAATCAGCTGTACATTTACAGCGTACAAACCGTCTTGCGCGAGCAGCATGCGACAGTAATTATGTCGATCGTGCATTGACTGTAGTATTGCCATAACTGCCGATCTTTATTAGCACAAAAGGAGTGGCTCCTCGGTTTTCATCAAAATTGTTCACCTCGGCTAATACCGAGGCCAAGAATGTCAGTCTAATATGAGGTTAAGATGTCTAATATTTTTTCAATCACTTGCTCTCCACTTTTAAGGTCGAACTATATTTTACTTCGGGTGACGGAAGTCGTACGTCATCTCGATCGAGGACAAGTCATCTAGAAGGGAGTTTTAATGCATTACTTGATCTTCTCGAAGTGCCATCATATCGGGGCTATCCTGGGAGCTATTATTCTGAAATTTTCCCAAAGTGTTATTAATGTGATGATCCTGGTGAATTGCTCATATTGTATCCTAAGCTGACACGTGGAAACTCTCAGGGCAGGGCTTAGACTGCCTCTTTACCTTTTTAATTGATGAGGGTTTACAACCTCATCCTTACCCAGCTGGTTTCGAACTCCTGGTGGGTTATTGTGGCTTTCTTTCTCTTTGTTTTCTTTACAACATCCGAGCCTTAGTTTCTCTTTTTTGAGTGTGTTTTACTCTAAAGAGGCATCCTCAGAAAAGTAATTGGTGGTATTTCTCTCATCGGAAGGCCACCAATTGATCCAAGGCACTCCCTCTTTCATTCATGGATGGAAATGAAGATTCTTTTTTGTCTCCTTTGAGTAGCCATGGCAGTTTAAAACCCTATGGAGGACACCTTGAAGATCTCTAAACCGACATTTGAGGTTATCTGGTGATGATCCAGGATCCTCGGACACTCTTCTTAAATCCAAGATTCTTCCTTTATAAGAATTGTTATCCAAGGAAACATTGATTAACATTGGTCTAAGCCCATCTATTCCTCAAGATAAATTTGTTCATAATTTTTATCTGTTCTCCTTAGCATTATGTTTCTATCTAACCTTGTCTTTGATCTTACAGTTGTTGCAGCTATGGAGACCGATCTGGCGCTGATCCGAAAAGCCATGTGCAAGAGAGCAATCGTGGCGTCTGGGGGTGAAACCCCTCATAAGAAGAAGTTGAAGGGAGCTATATGGAGACCGATCTAGCGCTGATCCGAAAAGCCATGCGCAAGGGAGCAATCGTGGCATCTGGGGGTGAAACCCTTCAAAAAAAGAAGTTGAAGGGAGAATTCCTCCTCAACTCCTACTGAAGCAGCACTTGAGGCCTTGGTTCCCGAGGTCTCTCCCAAGGTGCCGGTACCTCGAACAGAGAATGTGGAGCTCGACCCCGAGGTCAAGATTGTGTCACCGATTAAGTCGGCTCCTCCAAAGGGGGTCATCCTTGCCCAGCCATCTGCTGCAATCATTTCTTTTTGTCCATCATCATTCGAGGCTAATACCTCAGCACGGGCTGGTTCGAGCTTGTCAGCTCTAGCGGAAGACAACCCTTCAGCTCTTGCTCCTGCACCAGATTTCTTAGCTCGGGCTTTTAGACTCTACATTCTGAGGTGGTCTGTCAATAAGTCTGATTCCGCCTTGACAACCCTCTGGGTGGCCAATTTTGACGGCAGATGGTCCTTGCATTTTTTGTTCGAGAAATTTGTTGTATGTCAAAGCTATGAAAAGCCGAATTGATGTCTTTTATTTTTTGTAGATATTTAATCATTAACGACGCCCGAGCCTCAACTCTTCTCGCACTTGGCCAACAACTATCCGTGAGTCACTGATGACCTTTAATTGCTGAATGCCGAGCTCCTTAACAAACTTGAGCCCGATAATAAGCGTTTCATATTCAAATTTATTATTTGAGGTTGGAAATTCGAATTGCAGTGCATTCTCCATAATTACTCTATCTAGGTAGTAAGTGTGAGTCTAGCCCCGCTGCCCCCTGAGCTTGATGACCTATCTACGTGTAAGATCTATGGTGTTTAGTAGTCTTCTTTTTCTTGGAGAACTCAGAAGGATCTTCATCGAGAATGGTACATTCCTCCAGAAAGTCCGTCAACACTTGTGCTTTAATTGATAGCCGAGGTTGATACTCAAGGATGAATTTTTCAAGCTCCATTGCCCACTTTGCTAATCATTCTGCATTTTAGGTCTTTGCAAAATTTGCTTCATTAGTTGGTCGGTTAGGATTATGACTGAATGGGCTTGAAAATATAGCCAGAGCTTTCGAGCGGAGATGGTGAGGGCATAGACAGTCTTTTCCAACTTGGAATACTTCATGTCGGCATCTTGCAGGATCCGACTTGTATAGTAGATCGGCTTCTCACATCTTTCTTCTTCTCGTACTAAGACCGAACTTACATTATAAGGAGAAACAACTAAGTATAGATAAAGCATTTCTCTGACCTGTGGCTTTGTAAGGAGAGGTGATGAGCTAAGATACTCTTTTAGTTGATCAAAGGCCACTTGACACTCCTCAGTCCACTGAAAATTTATTGGATGCTTCAAAGCCTTGAAGAATGGGAGGTAGTGCTCTGTTGATTTGGACATAAATCTTTCAAGTGCTACAATCCGACCAGCCAGACGTTGAACTTCTCTGACAGTCTCAATGGCCGCATTTTCTGTACTGCTCGAATTTTCTCCAGATTTGCCTCGATGCCTCATTGTGTTACCATAAATCTCAAGAATTTGCTCGAGGTAGCTTCGAAAGTGCACTTTGTTGGATTAAGCTTTATTCGGAATTTTCTAAGGGCCATGAAAGCCTCCTCCAGGTCGGTTATATGTTGCTTTGCTGCTTGGCTTTTCACAAGCATGTCATCTACATATACCTCCATTTTTTGGCCGATCTGCTCTTTAAAAATTTTGTTGACGAGCCCTTGGTAAGTTGCTCCTACATTTTTTAAGCCAAAAGGCATGACCTTGTGATAGTAGAGGCTCTTATCAGTAAGGGAGACTAATTTTTTCTCGTCTTCGGACGTCATTTGAATTTGGTTATACCCAGAGAATGCATCCATGAAGGTTAACACCTGATGTCCCGAGGTCACATCCACGAGCTCATTAATCCTCGAAAGTGGAAAGCTGTCTTTAGGAAAAGTCTTATTCAGGTCGATATAATCAATACAAACTCATTTTTTTTTTATTAGCTTTTTTGACAAGTACAACATTGGCCAGCCAGTTAGGATAATTCACCTTGCGAACAAAGCCGACCTCCAAAAGTTTGCCGACTTTTTGGTCTATGACTTGTTATCTTTCTATGGCGAAGTTCCGTTTCTTCTGCCGTACAGGTTGGTATGCCCGGTTCACATTAAGCTTATGAACGATCACTTCATAACTTATTCCCGGCATGTTAGTGGCCGACCAGACGAAGACATCAGTATTGGTGTGGAGAAAGTTGATCACTTTAGCCGGATTTTCTTCATCTTGGCTCGAGCTAATCTACATAGTTCGGTCGGGTTCTTTCCTCAGGGTACATGTACCAATTCTTCGGTTGGTTCTCTCTGTTGTTTCTTCAGTTCATCCCTTGTATCCAACCCTTTAATAGATAGAGTTTTCATTGGTTTTTTTACTTTAAGGGTGGTCATGTAGCGTTGATAAGCTAACATTTGGTCATCTCGAATATCTCTCACTCTGTTTCTTGTAGGAAATCGCATGAGTAAATGGTAAGTAGAGACCACAACTTAAAAAGCATTGAGGCCAGGTCAGCCCAATATTGCATTGTAAGTTGAGGGAACTCAAACCACCAGAAAATCTAACCTCATAATTTGTTTTGGCTCTTGTCCCACGGTGATCGGCAGATTAATCATACCTTCCATGGAACAGAATCTCCTAAGAAGCCGACTAGAGGTGTATTGACTTTTCGCAGTCGCTTAGATGGTAGCTTAATCTTTGGAAGGCATCATAAAATAATACGTCGGTTGAATTCCATTATCAACTAGAATTCTCTTTACATTGTAATTTGCAATTGTAAGAGAAATAACCATGACATTATCATGAGGAGTTTGTATTCCTCCCAGATCGGCGTCAGAGAAAGAAATGACATCTCCTGTGCATTATCTCTTCGAAGCAGGTTTGGCCTCCTACCGGGCTCGATTGTCCGAGGTGCTTGGAACCTTGGAAGTACCGCCAGCGATTGTGTTGATAATCCCTGATGTCGAGTGATTATCGATTGGCTTTGAGGGTGGCTGATTGGCGGCTGAGGCAGGTCCTTCTCAATCACGCTGAGCATGCACATGCCGATCCAACCATCCACATAGAATGAGTGCCTCAATGTCGTCTTTGAGTTGGATGCATTCCTCGGTATCATGCCCTTGGTCTTGGTGAAAACGACAATACTTCTTCTTATCTCTTTTGTTTGTTATTGCCTTCATCCGATGTGGAGGCTGCAGGTATCCTCGGCCTTCGATTTCCATAAGGATCTGAGTCCTCAATGCATTGAGAGGGGTATACCTCTCAAACTTTAGAGGAGGACTCTTTGGTCATCGTGAGCTCTTTTCTTCTAGGGGTGAAGTACTCTTTGATGCACCTCGCTCTTCGTATCTCCTTTTGCCTCCTCAGCTAGGTCTTCTTTCAGCAGACTTGCGATGGGAGGCCATGGCTTCCTCCGTGTTGGCATATTTTTTGCTCGTGCCAACATCTCGGCAAAGTCCATGGGGAAGCGCTTTTCCAAGGAGAAGAGAAAACAAGACGGCCTCAAGCCCGCCCTTCATTGCCGACATCGCGATCGACTGATCTAGGTCGCAGACTTTCAATGTCGCTGCATTGAAGCGGTTGACATAATCTACGAGGGACTCATTTTTTCTTTTGCTTGATATCGAGCAACACATCGAAACCACGATGCTGTCTTCAACTGGAGACAAAGTGTGCCATAAAAAGATGTTCAAGTTGCTCGAAAGAATGAATAAATCCGGGCCGAAGCCCATAAAATTAAAACCAAGCTGCTTTGCGAAGGATTGCAGAAAAAAATTTACAAAGGACGGCGTCGGTGGCCCCATGCAACATCATAAGAGCTTTGAAGCTCTCCAAATGGTCCAAAGGATTACAGGTGCTATTATGTAGTTCTACTTGAGGCATTTTGAACCGATGTGGGATCGACTCCTCTATGATCTGCCGAGAAAAGGAGGGTTCTGTACTGAAGTTGAGGTCATTATTTGTCCTCGAAGTATGTCCCATAAGGGACTGAATCTGATGGCCCATCTTCTCGATTTTTCTAATGAGGTCGACTTCCTGCTAAGGCAAGGGCCCCGTATAGCGAGGAAACAAGAGACTCGGAGCGGAATCGTTGTCGGAATAGGGGCTTGGAGTACTTTGCTTCCTATGCCGACTAGGACCCCTTTGACACATGTGCTAACTTTGGCGAGATCGCTCTGGGCTTTGGCGTCGAGAATGATGGCTAATTTGGCACGTGTGGCTCTGTGGTTGTTGGGAATGGTGACTAGACTAAACAGGTTCGGTCGGACTGGTTTCAGCCGCACTGCTATTTGTTGTAAGCCCTGAATTGTCGTGGTTAAAGCCTGCACCTTTGTGCGAGCATATTAAATTGCTCAGTGTTCACAAGTATAGCGGGTTGTACCGATAGGGCATGTTCCAAACTCTGCAATGAACCTCGTGAGGTCGAAGTACAATGCTGCGAGGTATAAGATGCACTGCGAGTCCTTCGTAACCTCATATTGATGATTTCTCCCTTCATTTGGTGGTGGTATAGCTAACCCTTCTTCTAGCGCCAATCTATTGACGCTAAATCCAGAACTAAGGTCGAAGCATGGCTCGACTTACTTTAAAGTCGGTGAGAACCAAACTGAATGAGATAATCGAGGTGAGGAAGAACTGGTCGCCTTCAAGGATGACCTGCATGAAGTTTACTTGCCGAAAAGTTTTCAGCGGGGCCCTCTGATGCCTAAGTCAAAATGATAGAGCAACAACATGAAATAGAGAAATTTTGTAGAGAGGAGTCTCCAAATGAGCCCGTTTTAGGACCCTCGAGCCACCTATTTATATAGGATAGTATACTGATTCGTTATCTAGTTTGGCGTGACGTACTTTAATTGCAAGATAACGGTCAGCTGCACGTTTACAACGTGAAAACCTCCCGCGTGAGCAGCATGCGGCGGTAATTACGCCGATCGTGCTTTGACTGCAGTGTTGCCATAACCGTCGATCTTTATTAGCACGAGCTTTCTCGGTTTTCACAGAAAGTTGTTCTCTACTGAGACCAAAGAGTTCGGTCTGATCCAAATTCGAGATGTCTAACATTTCTTCTATAAATTTTTGTTTTCAAATCTTTTAACAACCTAGCATCTAAAAAATCTCAAAATTTAAAAATTTAAAAATCTCAAATCATAAAAAACGAAATGATGATTTTTACTCTAAAATCTCCTTAACGTGATTTTAATGAAGCAGTTAAAATTTTGAAACAAAATCAATGACGTTATTTTAGCGTGCTCGGTACTGGTGATAAGTAATCGAGCCACTTCGGGCGGAACGTGCGCCAGCGCCGCACCGCCGAATGCACACGTGCCTCCCGCCGCTCCCTCTCAGGGGCTCAAAACCCCCCGGACCTTCCTAAAACCCTCACCCAAGAAACTACTAAGAAAAGGAAAGAAAGGCCTCGCTCACGCCCACCCTTTCCTTTTGTCCTAACCTCTCATCCAAGGAGGAGAAGAAAGGGAGGAGGGGGGAGCGATGAAGAAGAATGAGCAGGCGCCGGAAAGGGACCTCTACGCCCTGCTCCACGTCTCCCCTGACGCGTCCGACGAGGAGATCCGCAAGGCCTACCGCCAATGGGCCCAAATCTACCACCCCGACAAGTACCAAGCCCCTCAGGTCCCGATCTCATCACAAACACCTCGTATCATATGCTCTCGCTCTCTGTCTCTCTATCTCTTCTCTGCTTCATGTAGTTCTTGCATTTTGACGACTTACATGATATCGTGTATTCTTTTTTCGTGTTCTATTGAAAAAGCTTTATGCGTAATTTAAGATGAGATTCTGATAGTATTTTGAGGCTAATTATTGGTTATAATCAAGAATTTATAGAACAAGGAGATAATTTGGGGGCTGAGAAGCTTTTTATTTTCTTGTTCTTGATCGATAAAGCGAGAATTATGGCATCTGAGTAGGTGTTAGAATCCAGTAATGATTTATCTATATAATATTCTTTATTACGGTAACAATTTTATATAGAAGGGCACGCTAACTTGCTAGATTTTTGCTTTTATTTGCTGGCAGCTGAAGATAACATCTGAAGCGGCATAATCTTTTGAGGGCTATGTGTAGCTCACTTGAAAATCTGAAAAATATCCCACTGTTTCCTTAAATAATTAAAGCTTATGATAACAAGAAAGTCTAACCTTGCACCCCGAACCACTGGCAAAATACTGGGTTCTTTTTGAAGGACTTTCCGATTGGTCTAGCAGTTAGACCTGATAAAAATTGTTGAGGAATTTCTATGTAGGTGTCTAGGACATAACGATCAAGCACCATGATGATTGTGATTCTGGCTGCATGTAGTATGAAAAGCTTTTCAAAACAGATGCATAATCAAAGTGTAGATTGTTCAAAAACCATTCATCTGACTTGTGCAAATAAAAACCTACAAATTCAGATCCAATGGGCAATGGTTGGTGGTAATCTTCCAACTTCATGATTCAAAAGGAAGAGATGGATGAGCAATCTGTCCAAGTTTTAGCATAAAGTATAAGCGAAAACACATGATAAAAATGCTTGTTGCACATGCACACATGCTTAATCAAAGGGTCAAATCATCCTTTAGATCTTCAACAAACTCTTGCGTATTGGAATGCCATGAAAATTCATACCTTTTGTACCTTTAGATCACATCAAAATGGAGATTAGTGGATACAACTCTATCATCAAATTATTTATAATAGAAATATCTATTCTCTCATGATATCCTATCTTAAAGGATTGCCACCTTGCTATAAGGGAATTCCACCTTAATGTCTAACATTTCCCCAGGACTTGGTGGCACAACTGGTTTAGAAATAGTGGAAGCAATAAAAATTGGAAAATGTACTTGCATGAATATGAGCAGCAATTGATCAAAAAGCATGAAGCAAGTGCTTGAAGCAGTTTACTAATCAGTTTGTTTTATGGTGGTGATGAAGAGGGGAACAGGATCAAAGTAACTGTGCTTTGTTTCATTGTCTCTTCCTCCCTTCATCTTTTCCAATCATGTTTTGTTCCCTTCTACTTAATAGTGGCTTGAAAAGAAAGTTATATAATTTCTGAATATATGTGATAGCAAGCGGGTAAACCTTCAAACTGTCAACTGACTAAAAATAGTTTCAGTTGGCGGATCAAATACAGAGTTAGTTTGATGTAATGCTTGTGATTACTCTCTTAAAATCAAGATGTACGAGAGTCTGCTTGGTGCCAGGAACCACAGTGTTCCTGCTTGTTGAGCTATTGCTTACCACCCTGTAGAGATGACCGTGACATTCTATAGATGTAAGATTACCTGTATTAATAGTACCATGGGTTTTAGTTATGCCTATTTTTTGTACTTTGCTTGGGCCTACCAATATCATGCATGTTTATATGCATTCAATTTTCTCATTTTCTTTTATGATGAACTATGAAATTCATATTATTGTAGCATGTAATATATCCATTTTGAGTTTTATTTTGATTATAGAAGGAAATTCCTACAGCAAATAATCCAATTTGACAAGTGCATATGATATTTGCTTTGTTAAACAATGCTTTATCATGCTCATGTATCACGGAATACAGTTTCTGCATCATGAGTTTGTTTTTTCTTTATTATAGATGAAGGATATTGCCACGGAAAATTTTCAAAGGATCCGTGATGCATATGAGATCTTAAGCGATGAGAACAAAAGACAAATATATGATATCTATGGCATGGAAGGGCTGAGCTCGGGCTTGGAGCTTGGTCCAAGGTTGAAGAGGCCAGAGGAAATTAAGGAAGAATTGGAAAGGTTACAGCGTCGCAAAGAGGAAGAGAGGGTATTTGCTCATGCTCGACCAACTGGTTCAATTATCGCTAATTTTTCTTTGCCACGATATCTAAGCGGTCGTGGCATCATGAAAGGGTACAACTTGCTTGTCATCTACGTTTTCTGTTGTACTTTTCTTATCTTTGGTCTAGTATTTATTTATTTTTTTCAAACTTCTGTAGCTGTGTTATAGCCTGCTTCTTTTGTTCACAAGATCACTTTGCAAAAGATAAACATAACTCATTAATTGTGGCTTTCCTCATATCAATTTGGCAAATGCTGTTTGGATAAATTGTAGGAGATGCATCATCTAGTTTAACATAGATATATTTAAAGAGCTATATGTTTAAATTTATAGCTGATGTGGGATTACAAGCCAGTATTAGAAAGTATTGCTTATTAGCATATATAATCAGTACCCTGTACTGGAAAGTTCCTTTATTAGCATATTTAACTATTGACAAGCTTTATGAATTGTTTTCTGCTCTTACTCAAATGATTAGATTTCACAAAAACTGTCTAATTTTCTATTTTTTGAAACCCAATGGCAATCTATAACCATGGAATGTCTGAGCATGTTTGCATAGAAAAGTTGATTTCACTTTTGTTAATTTGCTTATTTGAGAAAATATTATTTTCTTGCATAGCAAAATTTATTTTCTGATTCTAAAACTTTTAATTTCTATATATTTCCATTTTGTATATATATTGCATCATGTGATGCAGTTTGCTTGATTACTGGCTTATAATTTTAGTGGCACAATTATTCTTTGATGCTAGGAGGGTACTTAATTTCTTACGAGAACATCTTAGTTTGCAATCATCACAGAACTTGGATTTGAGGGTGATAAAAGCAGTTAGTTGTTTAGTGAGAATGCACGCTAGATGACTAGCGACTTAAAAAAGGTGGGCCATTGCACGAGGCTCTTGCCACCATGGGGTTTGGGAAGAATCAAATATATGCAGCCTTTCCTTTGCACGCGGAGCGGCTGTTCCCATGTTTTGAATTCTTGACACCCATGTCATAATGGAGCAACCTTACCTTTGCACCAAGGTTCACCCTCGTTAGATGATTGGAGACTATGCTCCATTAATACAAAATAACTATATTTATAATTCTTTCTATTGGTTTCTATTCAAGGCCTAAGGGGTATAAAACAAAGCGTTATCAGTCAAGGTTTTAGATTCCGTGGGATGGGGGTGTCCCAGTTTCTCCATGGAACGAGACGCCCTGCTGTCTTGCTCCATCTCAGCGGCTGTCTCAGTCATGCATCCTGATAGATATCCTTCGTTTATCTCCCCTTCTTCTTTTCTTTTCTTTTCTTCTTTCTTTCTTTCCTTTCTTTCTTTCTTTATTTTTTTCCTACCATCCTTTCCTTTTGTTTTTATTTCTTTTTCTTATCCCTTCCTTTATTTCTTTTTTACTTTTTTCCTCTTCTGTTTTCTTTCTTCCTTCCTACCTTTTGTTCTTGTCTTCACCCTTCCTTCCTTTCTTTGCTTTTCTTCTTCTTCTTCTTCTTCTTTTCTTTCAATTTTTCTTATTCTTCATCTTTTCTTCCTTTCATGCTTTCTTCTTTCTTCCTCTCTCCCCATATGGATGGGTTTTGGAGTCCTAACCCCGTCTTGGTCCCATTTTCTCATAGAAATGGGACAGCCAGGATGCCCCTAGTCCCGTCGGGACTTAAAACTTTGCTACCAGTTTCAGTTTCATTCCTATCACTACATTCTAGTATTTTTTTTTTAGCATCTTTAGACAGAAGGCATGATATATTTTCATTCTCATTCTTCTTTTTGTTAGCCTTTGATTTGCAAAAGAGGGTGAGATATTAAATGCCTGTAAAAAAAATTATGTGAGGAGTGGTACTACCAATATTATATGAATCAAACAAAGATGGTATAATATGGGGCCAAGGAGCCATGCATGCTTGTGTAGGTCTACCATGTGGCCTAAAGTAAAGCTTTAGTTTTCCCAACCTGTGACAGTGACTTGTTTAGGGTTGGACTCCTGCTTTCCTATATCACCAAGGGCCCTGCTTTTCTTCTTCCATCCCATCACTCCTTTCATCTCTTGCTTAAGCACTGCTATTCACTATTGGACCTTCAATGTTTGTTTTCCCATTCTTTTCTATGACACTCTTCTTCTTTGACTATTCCTTAAACTTTGCTTATGTGAATCCTTCATTAAGTGGGCTTTGAAGTGATCTACTCTCCAACGTCTTCACATTATTTGCTTCTTATCACATTAGGTTCTTTGAGTGGGTTACCTTGAATGCATTTTGCTTTGTTTGTCTCATCAAAATTCAATCTTGATATACTTTCTAATCATTAATTGTCTTTATTTTGGTGAGAAATATTTAAAAATATATTAATCTTTATTGAGTTTATTTTGGACATGGTAAATTATGCACAAGATTTTGAGGAAGAAGGTTTGAATACATGGTCAATCCCCCTCCCGAAGTCATTCTATTAGGAAGAAAGCTTGCAGCTCGTGTCAAGTTGCCAAGGGAGGTGTGATTTGAATTCATGAGGGAAAAAGAGTGTGGCCATGGATTGGTGTTTTAATTGCATGTCTCTCCACAAATACTCTTTTGTTCCCTCCACCACCTCATTCGTCCCTTACAATGGCCATCACTATTACTGCCTTGCTTTCCGCCTTTTTCATTGAGAAGCTCTACATTCTTGTGATAGAGAACAATATCTTGACTGCGAAATTAATCCAAAGGAGTATGATGGTGCTAGAGTGAATGAAGGGTGACAAAAGGATAGAGAATAGGAACACAAGGCCTCGGTGAAGTAGAAAGGAAACCACTCGAAAAATCAGTTGCAATTACCTATTTGAAAGAGCGAAGATGTTAGCCGTGAAGCATTCTCTAAAGCCATATGTTGGACCTTCAAACTGTTAGGGTTCAAATAGGATGGGTTGACCTTGGTCCAAAAAATATGGGGCTTCAGGCTAGGCCTAGGCCCAAAAGATTTTTCAGGATCTAGCCCCAGCCTTAACTCGAGCCTGAACCCACGGATTCGCCTTAAACTCGAGTCTTGCTGAAGAGAGAGGGGGGGGAGGGCATTGAGAGGGGAGGGGAAGAAAGGGAGATGATCAAAGAGAGGGGAGAGAGGGCACTACAGGATTTTTTAAGGTCTTGAGCATCGGGTTGTAGTCGGGTTGGCTTCGAGGTGGGCCAAGGTTAGATCTGAATCGAGCCCAAGACCTAGTCGGGCCATGGCTTTTAGGGCCCAAGTGCGCCCTAGACCTTTTTAGACCTGGCCTGAAGCTCGATCTAAAGTTGGCGCGGGCCCATTTCCAGCCTTATACATTACGTAGGTCTCTTCTACTTACATGCATGTATAGTTATCTTTCACGTACACTTGCATGTAGGTCAAGCATGCTTTGGGCTTTATTAGATATGACTTTTTGAATGTTCAGCCTACTATTTAACAGTCATATGATGCTTAAAACGACCTATTTAAACAAAATATATGGCTGCTTTGTCTATTTAACTACTTAATTGATTCTGTATCAATATATATGAAAATCTTAATAGGCATAATATTTTTCCTTAATCTGATGATTAAAACGTAATATGCCATAATTGCATACATATTTTCTCACATAAATTTGCCCAGTTCTTAGCAATTAGATCCTCTACCTAGGATGCCTCGCTTGCCAAGATATCACACCCACAACTGCTTCATAAGTGCTTCTTTTGAAATTCTTAAGCACTCTAGTTTCTGGTTGCCGCAATGCACGACTTGACTTGCTCTTGCATGCATTCTGAAGTCATGTAGCTTAACTCCAATCAGGGTCTTGAAGGTTATCTTGCCCATTTTGCAGTTTGGAGGTATATCTTGTCTTGATTGGTCTAAGAAAATTAAACCCAAATCCATGTATTTGGGATTAAAGAGCTAAACACATTTTCACCACGGTTGGATATCGAAGACTAAGTACAATTAAGTTTGATTGGGCTCAAAGAGTTAATCCTTCATTGATTTAAGTTGGCTAAGCTTGTAGGCTTGAACCCTTAAGTAGGAGGTGGGGCAGATTTGGGTGCAGGTGCTTGGAAGTAGATCTCCCAAAACAGATTTATGATAGGATGCACTTAGGAAGCAGGAGTGACATTCTTGAGTGATTTTGGAGTGGGCATGACACGTTAAAAGTTTCCTGCTATGAAGACCAATTTCAGCTTAACTCGAGTTAGACCAAGCACCTAGCCTTAAATGTTACTGCCTTTGTAAAATACCTACCTGATCAGTAGCAGATCTATGACATGGATTTGTTAGTTTCCATTATTGTAAGTGCTGAAAAAATTCTATATCATCAACGTCATAACGATACTCCTCTGCCTTCTTTCACCAAGGAAGCATTATGCTAGATACATTATATCATGACTTTCTTGTTTGTACAAGACAAATATCCACTATGGTCATAGTGCTTGTACAAGACTAACATCCAATTGCTTCCCTGCCTTTAATGTGTTTGTACAAGACAAATATCCACTATGGTCAGTCATTCTATATGTCTACTGTCTTCTAGCCATCTCCTAAAGTTTGATTTTCATGACAGAATGGCAATGGTTAGTGAGGTTCAGTCACAGGTATCCAAGCGCAACACTGTTGTCATTGCTGGGAACTTGGGAGTCACTGATAATGCTGGAGCTGGTGCTGCAACAGCTTTGCTGCGGCACCAGGTGTCCCCAGTTGCTTCAATAGAGTTCATGGCAACAGCTGGTCTACGGTCTCTTATTGGCGTACAAACGTCTCGGTAGGGATTTATTTTTCTAAGTTCTCTCTCTCATTCCCACAGTTACATCATCTGTACAATCTATTTTGGGTTTTTCTTTTACGACTGCAGTAAGTGCATACAAATAATTTGAATTTTATCATGCTGCATTTGTCAGTCACATTTCACTTCACTCAACAGCGACTGCTGGGTTAACAATTTCTTTGAGAGATGGATCAGTCAATCTTTCAAACACCTGGACACGACATCTATCAGAAGCAACTGTTGGAAACGTATGCATTGAATTATTTATTTATCTTATTGTTTTCACATTCCTTTTGCATCTCTTTTGATTTTGCTTTTGCTATGCTAACATTCTGGCCTATGATCAGATGCTATTTCTGATTTGATTTGGACTCAACTTGAACCCTATTTGAATACAATTTTTTAGAATCTTACAACCAAGAACTTTGCAAAAATGGACTTACTCCAACAAATCCTACCTGCTTCTGATATTGTACATAAACAGGTTCAATTCAAAAATCATAACCCTGGCAACTCATCCCTCTCTCTTTTATCAAGATCTGATCCTGAACCACTCTAATGAGCAAGGTGGTCATATGTATGACCAAATCCTTAACCCTGAAACCTAATTGAATTGGTTATGTCCCTAACTGCACCTATACTCAATTTGTCTTGGACCTTACCATCAAATTAGCATCAATATATTGTAGCACATATTGATTTGCCCTTGTTAAAGGAGTTGGTGCTATTTCTTACAAATCAAGAATTGGAGGAGATACAGCCGATCTTTGATTAACAAGGAAAGGAAAGTGTTTTACTGTAACTTTCCTTAGTGACATCTCGGTCCATGAGCAGAACGAATGATTTCAAACTCAGCTGGGTGAATGGCAGAATTGACTGGAAGGAGTTGGCATGTGGGAGGGACTTCAATATCTTTCAAAGGCATATACAGAAATAAAGGAAAAAAAGCTCTTTTAACAGGAGTTTGTTTGACTTATGTAGCTTGTTAAGACATAAAGCTTCTTGATGTGCCTCATTGAAGAGTTTCATGAATTCCAAGTCTAAAAGGTGAGTATGTGAAAATTGGAATTGGGCTGCCTTCATTTGGGTGATTACGAAAGAAGTGTCTATATCATATTAAGTAGTCTCAAAATTCAAGACTTAAAACATGGTCTTTGGGGGTTTATAAAAATCTCATGTGTTTTGTATACTAAGTGACAATATGGAAATGTAACTAGAGGAGGGGTTGAGGGCTACAAAAGAGTTTGAGGAGTGTATTGGTTGGTTTGAAAGAAAGAATTTAAGACAAAACTTGATGGTGTTATGCCCTGAGGATGGTTACTGTTGAGGTAAATTGTTGGGTGTATAGAGAAAGCCAGTACAGGTCCTGATGGTGAGCCAGGAAAGTTGGCAGTCTTTAGCATCTTGTTGATGTTCCTGATTTTCAGATTTTTGCCTTAGCCACGGTAAATGCACCCACTCTTCATATTAATGGGCTTCAGTCCTGCTGTTTAGCAGCCAAAGAACACATTGTTTAAAACCCAACTCAAAACTTCAGAAGTATGTAAAGTAGATCAATACTTCAAATAAATCTTTGAAGGATGTGAAGGCTATTCAAAGGAGTAGATGAATCATGCTCATTTTCTTTCCCAAACGCAGTAACTAACACATACTGTTTAATATATCTTGTATGAATTATTTCTCAGAGACCTGAGGGTTTGGCCATTCTTTTATTGTCGTTTTGTTTTAATGATGATGTAGAGGTTTTACCAGGAAACAGCTTCTAGTGAATAGAAATTCGACGCATCCATATGAAAAGACATTGGTGGGGATTCACATGTAATACCTTGGTTTACCATCTGGTCTGGCACTGATTTGAGTCATTTGACCATCACTTTTAAAGAGTTATCTGATTGTGTTCCTCTTTATGTTTTTGCGGTTTCAACTTGTCTTGTATAACAAGCATAATCATCCATGTATATTTTCTTTACTTTTATGAAGGCTGGATGAATTTATATGTTTCTTGACCCATGTTTTCTTCAGATACAACTTGTTTTAGGAACAGAATCAAGTATCGCTGTTGGATGGCAAAAGCGAGATGAAAAAACTTCTGCTGCTGGAGAAGTAAAGGTATATTGTAGTAGCATCCTTGTGACATTTTGTATTTATCTTTCTCATGGATGTAATAAGCCTTGCCAGCTAGGTCTATTCTGTATTTTAGGCATATTGAAGTAGTTATCTTTTTACTTTTTGAGGAATTTATCATTTACTTGGGTTTATCTCACTTTGTTAATAATCAATCTAATAATCATTGATTATGCCATACTGCGTTCTGCATGTTGCTTGCCTCTTCTGCTTCATTATTTTGCTGTGCAGCTCTTGTTTTTGGGATTGATAAAGGAATTAAGGCGTGCAGGTGATGTGTGGTTAAGGACCATTTGGTTTCATGGAAAAAGGTTTATTTGATCTTAAAGCAATTTTTTTCCTCTGAAAGTCTTTAGGTTTGGCACATAAAGTTGGACCCATATTTTTTTAGGGAGCCATGGATAGTGAAGTAGGTTGCATAGGGCATAAATTGAAAGCTCATATGTCTATTTTGATATTTTTTTTAAAAAATTTTGCTTCTGTTTCTCTTTTTTAAATGTTATGTCTCAGCACAACTAGCTGTAAATCTGCTTGGGCATCTACAAAGGAACTCTTTTTTCACAAGAAAAGGGAGTGCCAGGTTTGACTATCCTTGAAACTCTAAACATGGACCTTTTGGTTTAGTTTTGTTTATGAAATTTAAGTCAGTATTAAGGTCTTGAAAAAACTGAATAAATAGAATGTAACCGTTTTCTTTTTTAGTCCTTGTGGGATCAGTCAGAACTCCGTCCTGCTCTTTATTCTTCTCTGTTTCAGCTTTGGTTTAGAACCATTTTTAATGGTCATGTCGATCAGATCCCAATACCCACTTATTTACTCCCTAGTACTCGTCACTTAAGTGCTATTCTTTTTCCTGACACATGTAAAACACTCTTCTTTGCAAAACTTTCATTATCATTTTTCAGCAACTGCCACTTATATCGATTTCCTTTACAACTTCTTAGCAACTACTTCACAGGTTAATCTTTTGTATGTTTATAGTCTCTAATGACCTATTCAAGTAATACTTACTGGTCTTCCTAACAGTTTTCCCATCATTTAGTCTTAGGGTGTTAGTTTTATTAGTGAATGTTGCATCATTTCCTTTGAAGTCAGATATTGTAGCTTGTGTGATTGTAGTATTTGAGAAAAAGGATGGCTTGGAAACAGGTGGCGCCTTTTTTGATGTCCTTGAGGAAAGTTTTGATCCACAATAAAATTCTATGGATCAAGGGGATGGAGAAAAATACTATCATAGTAGGACAATCAAGATAATGTCAATGACTCTTGTGATGACAATGTTAGTGGCAATTAGCTCTGTGATTTTTTTCCCCAGGACTACCTTAGGGCTGAAAATAAGTAGATTTCACATGACTTCTGGACATGCTGGTAAATGTTACATGCTTTATTGCAATATGCTTGCATATCTCCAACAGCACTTGCTCCATATATGTTGGCTTTCCTAAATGGAAATGTTAGGAATTTGTTTCCAATAACGTTATCGTATCCTAAATTGGACGAGAATGTTTTTAATGTTAAATACATCACAACTTGGTTTATCTTCCCTATTTTATTCTTAGGCTGAATGTGGATGATGATAATGTGCATATATGCCCGCCTTGTGGATGATGTATTTTAATCATGTGCTCATTAAGATAAACTTAATGTTGCCTTCTTTTTATGTCTTAGTAGGTTTGCAGTTCTTAACATCCCACCTCATAGTTACTCACTTGAAATCTCATTTTCATTCTTGCTTCTTCCAACAAAAGTTTCAACATAGTAAGAATGCTAGAGAGCTGAAGTATCCAGAAATTCATGTCTCAAAGATGATATACTCAACTAAGCTAAGCCTTAATCCCAAACTAGTTGGGGTTTGCTACATGAATCCTTTTCTTCCATTTTTCTCTGTTTAGGCCATACTTTTTGAAAGATGTAACAATATCAAGTCGTTCCTTACTACTTCATCTAGCATGATTTTCGGTCTACCTCTACCACTCTTTTGTTCTACATGTATCAAATCACTCCATAATGGTACATCTCTCAGCCTATATTGTACATGTCCAAATCATCTAAGTCATTTTCTCTCAATTTGTCTTTAATTGGTGCTGCATTTACCTTGCTTCAAAAATGATATATATGCTCTAATTTAAAATTAAAGCTTGCATGTCCATATGAAAGTCATTTGCCCTAGTGGTGTTGAACATTCAAAACTAGCTATTTTATGACAGTGAGGCTGTGATTGAGTTCGTTCATAAGCTATATCTAAAATATTACGCTTTTATGGACATTGATGCCCATATGAGGAGACTTCATATTGCCGTAAGAAGAAAGATGAAAATCATTCACTAAAAATAGGAAAATGATAGGTAATAGTTAGTCTTATATCCAAAGTTTGAAATAAAACAACAATGGGCTTTTCCTCAATTCAAAATGACCTTACATAATGCTGCCTGAACTTGGCCTGAAAAAATATCAGGCTTCAAGCAGGGCCTAGGCTCGAAAATTCTCTTCAAGCTCTAGCCTAAGCCCGAGTCCAAACTTGAAGCCCAAAGGGCTCGATTTGAACTGAGCCCAACTGACCTAAGAAGTCAAGTATCTCAACCGTCGAGGGGAAGGGTAGGGGGGAGAAAGAGAAGAGGAGAGAAGAGAGCTCACATTAGCCATCTGTTCATTGCCCACAACTACAATCCTTATGCGAACCCTAGAGCCAATTTTGATTCTCTCTTAACCCTAGATCTCGATTTTGATTCTAATTGCCTACGTCGTGGATCCCCAACCCCCAGTCCCCTAATCAGCTTCTATGGCCTCCCACTAGGTGCTCTCCCCCTCTCCTCCCCCATGCTCTCTATCCCCTCTTGCACCTCTTCCTCACCAGCTTCTTCTACTTCCATAGCATCGAATATGATATTGCTGCTACCTTACCCAACTCACCATCCCTGCTGCAGATCACTACATCATCGGTGCCATCGGCGCCATTGGCAAGATAAGGAAGAGGAGATAAAGAGATGGAAATTTTGGCATAGGGAATGGACAAGAGAAAGGAAGACTATGTGGGGCTCTTAGACAAGTGAGGGCGTTGCTTGGGCCCATGTCCAACCCTACCTACATACATCATTAATCTCATCCCCTGGCAATAGAACTATGACTGATGCGTTGGATGGGTCAATTTTTGGAGAAATCTCATATGCTCTCTCACAAGAATTTTCCTTGTCCTATTTAGTTAGTCTCCCCATCCACCCACCCACCCCTCACACTTCTGCTCTTTCCTTCTCAGAACATTCTCTCTCTCTCTCTTCCCCCCCTCCTTCCCCTCCCCATCGGGCACCCTATGAGTGCACGTGTTCCCCATTTGAAGTAATATTCTTCTATCTCTTATCTGCTTCTCTTTCACATCTTATACAGAATGTTTTCTGACCCTCTTATGCTTATCTTTTACATAAAATGAAATAAGATCTGATTAATCATCTGGTTTGAACTGAAATTGGAACCCATTATAGCCTGAACTTTACATGGAGCATTATTTTCTTCATTTTTCATATCTCAGAAAATCTAATGTAGCAACTATCATTGATAAATAGAAATTTGATTTGCTCTCTTAAGCGCTTTAGAGGAAGTGATGAGCCATTTGCATTTAAATGCAAGCATGATTGTTCTAGTGCGTAGCTGAACCTTGAAGTTTTTCTATCAGCACTGGAAAAACTACAAGGTCATTCTGTTTACTAGGACTGCACTGTTATTGGATTAGCCACTTTCTCTTAAACTTGTATGAGGTTGTAATCTCTTGATTTCCTTTTCTTGATCTCAGCAATCTTTTTAAAGTGCTTCATTACATTGACCTGGTCATTCATGCTTTTTATGCTTATTTCTTTGTTGATCCTTGTCATCTTTTTCATGTGATAGAGATCCATGGTCACTTAGGACTTTCCTACTGAAAAATATCAGTTTGATGCTGATACAATCTTACATATCTTCTCTGATCAAAACATGTTTACATTTTCTTGGTCTTTATCCTGTATTTGTTGCTCTTATGACGAATTATCATGAAACCTTCAGCATTTATTCTTTTTATACTAATTTTTGCTGGTCCATCTTGAGCTTTGGTGAGTTCATGTCATTGATTCAGTATTTGATGGACTTTCTCTGTCTTGCAGTTTGGGACGAGTTTTTTTGGCACATCAGGCCATTATACTTATCATTTTTCTTCCAAGTCTCATGGCAGAGTTGCTTGTAGGATTGGAAGGTATATGAATTTTTCTGATGCAGTTTAAATTAGATTTTCCTGACCAATTGTATGCTGTCCTATCTGTTATAACAAGATGCCTGTTTTATTATATAACAACATGGCTTTCTACTCTTCTTTTCTCTCCTACATCATATGCTCCTAGCCTCACGAGTTATACTGAAGTTCAATATGATTTAGCTGTTTCAAGTGTATAAAGTGTCAATTTGTGCTTCTTAGTCAATTCACTTCAACATTTCAAAAACTTTTATTGTTTACAAACTTATGACACTACAAATCCTCTCAGCTATCTGTTGCTACTTCTAATAACATTTTGTAAACAAACAAGCTATAACATAGTAACCACTACATGCTAATGTCAAAATAACATTGTGAAAGAAAGTAATTTCTATGATGTAATTTGTAGACAATTTTATTATTTTTCAAATAAGTAATAAATGCTCTGCTTGAAAGTCTCAATGATTAATGCATTACAGATGGTTGGTACTCTCCTACTTTTTAATTCCCATGTAAAAACTGAACGAATAGCCAACAGAGTGTATCTATTCAGAATGGGACTGTTGATTATATAATATTGACATGACTAGTTGAAACTCTGTGGCCCTAAAATGACCCGACCTGCCAGCAGGTTGAGTTTGCTGTACTTGTGCTTGACCCATGTGATTGATGGGTTGGATTAGGTGATTTATGTCAGGTTGGTAACTATTGTCTATTTCTTCTTCCATCAAGCTACATGTGTATGTAAAATGACCCATGTATGTATGTATGAATTGATGTATGTATGTATGGATGGTTGGATGGGTGCATGCATATATGTATGTATGCATGTATGGACTATGCTTCTCTTGGAGGATGATGGTATCTATCCCTTTCGAGTCCAAAATCAATAATGGGGCATTTAAATTGAAGATCCCTATTGCTGCTCATGATCTATACTACTAAAAATGTGTTGAAACCAATTATCACTTATTTTGGTGTTCTCTAGCCTATGCATCATGCAGAGACAAAAATGGATGGTTTTCATTGTACTAGCATGCTAAAATATATGATAAAACATTTAAGTTGAGAATCCATCTTATTGATCATGCTCTACACATTTTAAACATATATAGACGGAAAATCAATAGATTTAATGCTTAGATCATAGCAAAACAATTTCTCATATCATTTTAACCGATCATTTTTGCACTCACTTGATGTATAGGTTAGAGAATATGAAAAGATGATGTGGATCTTTAATTTGGATGTCTCTTTGTTGATTTTAGACTCGAGATGGGTAGAAACTTGTCCTCTCGAGAAGCACAGAGCCCATCTTTTATATATATATATATATATATATATATATATATATATATATATATATATATATATATATATATATATATATATATATATAAGACCAACATTTGAAACCTGAGATTTACTTGGTAGTCAGCTACAGCCGTACCTGGAATCTTGTAAAACTATGAGGTACAGTTTCCTCACATCCTCAGGGATGCTCGAAACCAATGTTCAGCTTTAAAAGTCATATTGGATATGTGTAGGACTTAAATATATGCCTTGTTTTGAATCCTGTTCTCTGTGATAGGATGATAAGGTGATCTTGTCACTCAAATTCTGATTTTTGTCTAACCTTGCGAGTGGAGATCCATCTTCATGTAGTACATAGGCCACCCTCTGCTGGTCCTGCATAACATGTACATGCCATTGTATGTCACAAGTTATATTAGATGAAGTTTGTTTGTGAATATTGGCATTCTAGTCAGCGATATCCTCCTAAATCTTCATCATTGTTTTATGAATTCATTTACTTAATATATTATTTTTTTTTGACTGTTTTCTATTTTTGTAAATTATTTGCAGCACATGCTTAAATTTCATTTTCCTTAGTTTCCTTTCATCGTTAAAAAGGCTTATTGACTCCTTTAAGTAAAATCATTCCACTTAGTAGAAGAGGTTTAATGGATGAATCTTGCTAAGAATTATTAAGTTTATAGAACTTAAGAAAATGTCTTGCCAACATTAGATACATATGAAGAACTCTGATGAGCCTATCAAATTCACAGTATTATTTTTCCTTGATTGTAGAGAAACCAAGCTTCAATTCATTTCCAGAAGTATCAAATTATTGTGCTTGTTGATCTTTACGTACATTTTCATATTAAAAGACATGCTGCTAAACTATATCTATTTTTTTCCACTACATCATATTATCAAGGAGGGACTCTTTGCTGATTGAATAATAGTATGTAATGATATTTTGGTTCTTCATGTGTTAAATTGGACTTGCAGCACTGCTCTTGACTTTGAAATTGGGGGTGGAAGACGCATATCTGATTTTAGTACTGTACGGATGCTCTACAACATAGGCATTCAGGTGATTGAATTTTTGCATGCAATTACTTTTCTTTTTTCTTGTTTGTTTTGATGCTTCAGCCTACCAGTTACTCAGTTTTTTTCTGTCTTTATATGTCACGGATCATGTTTTGTGTTACTGAATTTGCATATCTAAGCAAGTTTTTGCATGCAATTACCTTTCTTTTATTCTTATTTGGTTTGATGCTTCAGCCTACCAGTTACTCTGTTTTTTTTTTTTCTTTCTTTATATGTCATGGATCATGTTTTGTGTTTCTGAATTTGCATATCTAAGCAAGTTGTTACATCACATGTATGGCAACTGAAATATGCATGTATAAAACATTATAATTGGAATGTTCTTCATACATTACGTGTAGACACTTAGCTCATGGATTCTTTTCGTTTATTACATTTGCGTAAGTCAGAAGAATGCATTCCTGGACCTTTGGGTGAATCCTGGGAACAACTGTAACATCCAACAGGTTTTTTGTAATTGCTGTTATAAATATCTCATTGACACATGGAAAATATCTATCTTCCATGATAGTTCTATGCTTCTCACTTCATGGCTAAAAGCTAGCCTTATTATAGATCAATTATTTATCAAGAACATCCTCGTCCAAAGGTATCTCATACTTTATATTTTGTCCAGACACCTTGTTCTTTATCTGTTTGCCTTTATCCATGTGTCTTACATCCAGAGCTTACACCATAGACTAGTTGATATCTTCCGAGTCAATTCCACATTAAGTCAAGAATCATAGCATGCATTTGGATGCTTATTTTTTTATCGCCTCTTAATAACATGGCACTCCATGTCCTTCCCAAATTGTAACATTTTCTCACAGCGCTGTAAAATATGATGAAGCATGGGATGTCTGTGCTGTAAGTTTTCAAGTATTTTGATCTACGTAATTGAATTTTTAGCAGCACAGGTTATTGTTGGTAAAAAAAAAAAAAAAAAGTCTTGTGAACTTATTGCCTCTCTTGTATGTCAGTATGTACTATAAAGTCTTTATAGCTTAATTTACGAATTCTTCCTTTTCGCCCTTCACTAAATCTCATCTGCAAGGCCTAAGGAAATTTTCGCTTCCTATCAGAAATCTCTATTTCCACCTAAATCCCATGACAAAGTGTTAGGCAATGGCTAGGGATCCTAGAAATGGTTATGGCACTACAATCTCAATGAAAAACGTGTGAGAATGGCAAGTATAGATGCTATTTACCATCATTCTTCGTAATTTTTTCCAGGAAAAGTAAATGCATGACAAATTTAAGGTCATAATTCAATTTTTATTCGATCCATTCGTGGAGGATATGGTGTTGAATTTTGTCTTCTGCCTCAGCTGTTGGTAGATGCATCAAATCAGCATTTCAGCAAGTTAGAGCCACAAACAATAGAGGATCAATATAAAATTCAGGACTGATTTTATATCTCTCATTTAACTGTTTTGTTTTAGTCAAATTGTTTTGGATTCTGGACTATAAACTATTTAGTTAACTGTTGATTGAGTTTGGTGCAACAGTCATCATGTATCTTCATTTCAGTAAGAAAAATCTTATTTTGCCAAGAACTGGATGGAGATGTCCACTGTTCCATCTGTTTTAAGTGTATTTGTTATAAATTTTCTGTAGGGAATCTCTTGGAGGTTTGAGTTACATCGTGGGGGCCAAAAGCTAATAATTCCAGTAAGTTGAGCTTTATCTATTCTCTGCAGATATCTACCTATCTGTCACATTTTTGCATTCTTTTGTTTGCTTGGTACGGTATGAAACTAAAGTGTGATTTGTGTCTGTATGGTAATATATGTATTTACAGAAAGTAACATACACATGTGGCACCATGATCTAAAGCACTAATACTTGTACATGAACTGGATCGGAGCTGTACCAGCACATGGTACACCTGCTGGTGCTGGCATAGCAGAAATGACATGTTGTACCATGTTGGGGTACTGTGTAGTACCCAGGGGCATAACAGTATCAATAGCTTACCTATATGGTATGGTATGGGATTGTATGACCAGTGCAGACTGTTACTTCAGTCCATGCCAATGCCTGTAGAGCTTTCTAAAAGTATCAAAGAAATAAACATTCCTTTGTCTTTTAGTTGCTATCTTCGGCCCTGTATCTCATATACTTCAACTAAATAGCACAAGGTTTGTTGCTTGAATTTATTTTATTCCTTTCGAGGACTTGGAAATTCATGCTAACTACCTAAAAAAAATTTCATCTTCCAAACGCTATTAGTTGGTCTGGCACCTGCCTGCTTAAGTAGAGATCATGTGTTGGATTCCACATTATGTGGTTCTGTGGTATTCTCAAATACCTATTTTGGAAATGGGGGAATGGATGTGTTTTATGTTGTGATCAAGGCATGCAGCAGGTGCATGAACAGTCTTGGATGCAAAACTGCTGGGATTCACAGAGAGACACAAATAGGTAGCATGGTCAAGAGCAATTTGTGGACAAAAATTGGTAGCATGGTCAAGAGCAATTTGTGGGTTGATCAAGTCCTGTGGGTTGTCACTTACGCTAACTGCTAGGCTATAGGGCTGAAAGGGTGCTGGCTTAGCTGCCTTGTACAATCTGAGTAGGACTTAATCACCTAAAGAAAAATAAAGCATTAGATCTTATAGACTAGTTTTCTGATGCTGATATATTAAGGACTTATTAAAAATGTCGCAAACTTAACTAGCTGACATCTCCTGGAACAAGTTATTAGCCAATGTCCATACATTTTTGTAGTGACATGAAGAAAATGTGCCCCTTCTAGGTAAGTCGACTAATGTCACAATTAACAATTATTATATAGGTTTCAACTTTATTACTCATCTGGATGCCTGCTGCATGATTATAATCATATAAGGAAAAGCAGTTCCAGAGAAAGTGATGAATGCCTAACAATTGCTCAAGTAATCTAGGGGTTTCTATCATGTGGTTTAAGGATGTTTATGATTCTGAAGTTTGACGAAGTTATGGAACAGCTGAAGGAAAATACCCAAAATGAAAATGTTCCTTGCTGTGACAAGTGAGAGCACCCATAGTTGGACCATGTTATTAACCGCTAAACAGTAAAAACTAAAAAGAAATAATATCTATATCATCTACTTACATAGTATATGTATTTAGATTCTTGATACATGTCAGGTCTCTTCCTCCAGTCAAAAAACTTATGTAACTCAGCATAAGCACAAGGCCTTATGGCACATACAAGAATATTATCTAATTGAATATAGTTCACCATGTGCAAATTTTTGAGATTCTGGCCTAGTTCATGTTTATTAGAATGCTTTTTTTTTCTTGATTTATATTGATTCTGTGTGACTTTGTATGTTAGATGTCCTGAATGTTTGGGATCTGGAGAACTTTTTTATCGTAGTTCAGATTGTGACACACCTTGATAGTTCAAATAGTTTCTAAATTTTCTATAATCTGTGCCTTATCAGTGTTTCACATATTTATCATCAGTTAAATACATACAGGTCTTGCTTTCCAGACAGCTGAACTCGTTAGTTGCAACCAGCACGCTGATAATACCTTCATCACTTTATTTTCTTCTGAAGGTTCTATATCTTTCTCACATGGCTTTTCATACTGTTTATTGCCTTCCACAATTTTATGCTCCCTTTCGCTCATAGCACGTTAGAAGATAAAAGTTCGGACAATATTTGGAGGGTAGTGTTGATTGTAGCATGTTAAGATGTTCCTTTGCTCCTAACTGTTTGGAGCTCTGTAGCATTGCTTTTAAATATTTAGCACTTTTTTCACATCAATGTTCTCAAACACGGAAATGTTCTGTTTCTGATTACGAGACATCAGTTAAGTAGGTCAAGCCAATGATAGATAAGTCATGTGAATCTTTAAGAGTTGACATCGGAATGCTGACCTATTGATTAGGTTTGGTTGCTTGGAGTGGGATTCATGTTCTAAAACCCCCCACATGACCTAACATGGCAAACCGATAAGCGTTGAACTTGATCTAGTGTAAATTAAGGTATTTGACTCAAAAATCCAACCCAAACCTGACAATCAGCTTTATGTCATCATTTTTGGTCATAGTTTTTAAGGGTTAGGTTTTTGGCTCAATGTAGGCAGTGGTTGCAACAAGAGACTGGGAAATTGGTGGGACTGCAAACTGGGATGGGATGGCAGAGTGTGTGATGGCTGGGTGGTAGAAGAAGGCTGATGGAAGGTGATGATTGGGATGGCAGAGTGGGGAGAAAGGGAGGGGGGGGGGGGTTTAGGTGAGGGCTAGAATAGCCCCTACAGAAGGGATGGCCAGTAAGGGTTGGGATGGGCTGGAGAGTTAGAGGGCAAGGACGGTGCATCATTGGGATGGGGGGGACGGATGAAGTGGTAGGCAGCTGGTTGGCTAGGAAGAAAATGAGACAGGGAAAGGGTAAGGAAGAGAGGGTGAGAGAACTCTTCCCCAACTAGAGGTGCCTTGGCAATGATCTACCACCTTTCTCCAACCCCTCCACCCCTACTGTTGGTGAGCCTGCTTGGGTACCCCTTTGTGCTAGTGTCACTAACTCCATGTTGGTGCTTCTCCTTGTTGGATCCATGCTTTTCCTGATGTTGATGGGCCACATTGACGAAGGCTGGCCCCATAGTTGTGCCCTTTATTGCTAATGCTACATTACACTCCAGACTCCTTTGATCTGGCCAAGTGAACTTTAAAAACAGAGAGGCAGTGGGCTAAAGTTGACTAGGTGAGCTAGACTTACATTTTAATTTATATTTATTATAAATAAATTATGAACTAATATATATTATACAATTTATATGATATCTATATGTGAGTATATTGACACTGGGTTCGGTTGATTTAAATCTGGCCTCCCCAATTAAGCATCGTGTAATTGTATTTGGTCAAAATTGGGGTAGCTAGATCAAGAAGTCAACCTAATTACAACTTAATCAGGTTGGTTTTAGGCCAATTATTGACAACACTAATTTTCATGCTTATGTAGTTATGTGAGATGAGAGGTGACATTAGCTTCTAAGACAACATGCATCGCACTCATTTAAATTTCTCGGTTATCTCAAGGTTGGTATAATATAATAGTGAGAATGTGTTGCAATACCTATGTACTTTCTCATGCAGTATTAATGTTCGACAAGTACATTGTATTCTAGTGGATGACATTTGCATTGACTACAATGCTGTAAAAAAGTAGACCTGTTAGACCATTACAAGGAGATTATTAGATCTCAAATCTGTTTTTTTTATTGATCTTTTTTCTTTTTATTGCTTCTAGTTACAATACATCAAAAATGCATTCCTATTGTTTATTTAAACGTTCCAGTTGAAAGAATGGGCAGATAGGCTCTTAAAATTAGTCAAAGGCATCATCTTTTTTTTTTTTTCTGGGTAAGCTAGGTGTCACCCCTTTTTTACTAGCCATAATGAACAACTATTCATATAACAAACTATTTGAAAGTTCTTTCCATAGTGTGAGTGCACAATTATGTCAAGCAAATGTTCTAGCTGTTCTGCTGTTCAGTGGTAGTAGCTGGCTCTAGAAAGCTGGATATCTCCTGTAATTTTGACTACTTATTTTCTCTGAGATTCTTTAATATCTATGTGTGTGTGTGCGCGCATGGGCATAGAACTGTCATCCTTTGATTTCTGTGTGCGCGTGCATGAGCAATAAAGCTAATACTTCATAGTAACTTTTGTACTAGATGCATGTATTTTACCATAACCTTTAGCAAGGATGTAATTGTTGTTCTAACAACATTCTTGCAGACGTATATTGTGAAACCTTACTATCGTAGACGGGAGCGATGGAAGGCACTTGAGAAGATGGAGAAGTCATCAGTTCAGGTAGTTAAGAGGATCAATAAATTTTGTGTTGTTATTTTTTTTCTTGTTTCTTACATATTGTCAGAATCATGGTCTACCGTACCGCCCCATGCCATCCGGTACAGGCATACCATACCATACATGGAGGAAACTAGTACGAAACTTAATTTTAAGTCGGTACAAGCCCCGTACCGAGACGCACCGCCCTATATCGAGGTGTACCGACTTGTATTGAGGCATACCAGATAAAAATTAAGAAAAATTATTAGAGAGCTATTTCGATAAGGGGTATACCGTATCGGTACTGAGATTGTGGACCTTGGTCATAATGTAGAACTTAATCGAGTTACTATATGATTCATGCATGAAGATAAATGGACCAACTTGGAGTAGAAGCATCGATTAAACATGACATCCAACAAGCTTGTAGAATATCATTTTTATTACACTTTATTGATGCCTATAATGTACTAAATCCATATCTGCTAAGATTTTGCAGTCTTGGGTATTATTTCTAGATGTTATTATTAGATATAATTGAATGATATGCAATAATAATAACTTATATTGTAAACTCTAGGTAACCTGTAGTAAGTAATAATATTCCTCTGTTTGATGAAGTCATAAGTTTATAGTCCAAAACATATTTTATTTTGAATGATATGCTTCGGGTCTGTTAGCTATTTCAAGTTTTGCAAGACCTCTCTCATGATTTACATTGTTAAATCTTAGGTTCTTTTCTTCATACTATAATTCAAACTCAGGAGCAATTCTTATCATGGCCTTCAAAATATTGTCGCACGTGTATAATTATTTGTTATCCTATACAACATCTTTTGTATTGAAAAGTCAAAAGAGATGACCAATGCAAGGTCAGCTGTCAAAACATGGACCATTAAAGCTAGTTTGAGTACTTTTCTCTTGCACAGAGAAATCTAGTTAAAATCCAACATTCTTGTGTTTAGATTGATTATTGGGTTGCAGGGATTCAAAGAACACAAACTTTATGATATCCCTTTACTCTGATCCAAATTTTTAAGCACATAATGTCAACTAGCAGCTAGTTTGCTAGATTCTAGTGATTGACTGATTTGGTTGTTGAAGGCATGCTAATGTTCATCGTGATTTCGAGATTCAAACAATTGATTGTTTTGTGGAGGAGTCCTCAATCTTGGATAATGTGTCCATCATCATTTCAAGTGCTGACTTATGCCAACTGGCATGCATCATGCCGGGACAGTACTGTGAAGGAATCGTGCAGGCATGTGTTTAGTCACAATGGATTATTTGCGGGAAAGATCTTGGGTATATGTACACGACTAAGAAATCCAAATAATACCTTCTTGGCTAGCCTTTTTTGGTGGGGTTTTGGGTTGTAACAAATGGCATCAGAGCCAAGTTTCGATCTTGGGACTAGTGGGCTATGGGACAACCATTCAGGACCTCATCCAAAAAGGATAGTCGGAAGATATTACTCGGGTTCCTTGATCTAGTATAAGTACCCAAGATCTACCAATTGCATAGCTGATGTTAGACTAAACACACCCGCATGAATCCTCACATATTTTTTTCATTTAAACTCTAGCATCCTTGTCAGGCTAAGGGTTCAAATCTACTCAAATCTACTTATATGTACTACGGATCCAATCAAAAACACCACGATTAGCTCTTAGCCCAAATAGACTCGTATGCAATGTCCTCTAGTCCACATAGTCCATGAGTTGGGTTTGCTCTGATACTATTTGTAACAATCCATAACCTCATCCAAAAAGGCTGCTCGTCAGAAGATATTATTAGATTTTTTGACCCTATATAAGTATCCAAGATCTACCTAATGCATAGTCGACATAGGATTAAACACGTCCGCAAAGATCCTCACATAATTTCTCCATTTAAGTTCCGATATCCTTGCCAGGTAAAAGGTCTAAATCCATGCAAATCCATTCATAAGTACCATGAAGCCAATCACAGATACCACGATCTGTTGTGGTCAACTTTAATGGATTCGTGCCACAATGTCCCTTAGTCCACATGGGCCATGGTCCGAGTTCTCTTTGATACTATTTATAACGACTTAGGACCTCACCCAAAAAGGTTAGCTGAAAGATATTATTTGAATTTTTTAGTTCTTTATAAGTACCCAAGATCTTCCTATATAAGTACCTAAGATCTTTCAACTATGGGACTAAACACATATCTATACGATCCTCACATACCCTCCCATTTAAGCCATGATGTCCTTGCCAAGCTAAAAGTCTAAATCTATTCAAATCCAATTACAAACACAACGATCAATTTCTGGTCAACCCAAATAGACCCGTACTACGGTGCTCCTTAGTGCACAGGTTATGCGCCGAGTCCGCTCTGATATCATGTCACAATCCAGGATTTCATCCAAAAAGTTAGTCAGAAGATATTATTTGAGTTCATTGGTCTTGTATAAGTATCCAAGATCTACCCAATGCATAACTAATGTGGGACTAAACATGCCCGCATGGATCTCCTCCTATTTTAGTTCTACCATCCTCGTCAAGCTAAGGGTCCAAATCTATTCAAATCCAAACACGAACACCATGTTTAGCCCGTGTTGTAGTATCGACAAGTTCATATGGGCCATGGATCGGGTTTGCTCTAATACTATTTGTCAACAAAAGGCTAGTCGAAAGGTATTATTTAGATTTCTTGATCCGATACAAATACCCAGGATCTATCCATTGTATAGCCCGATATGGGACTAAACATGCACCCGCATTGATTCTTACATCCTCGTTTAAGCTCTAGTATTCTTGTCAGGCTAAGGGTCCAAATCTATTTAAATCCAGTCATCGGTACCACAAATCTAATCACAAACTCTATGATCAGCTCGCGGTCAGCCAAAAAATAGACCTGTGCTGCAGTGTCCCCTAGTTAATATAGGTCATAGGCTGGGTTCTCTCTGGTACCATTTGCAACAATCCAGAACCTTACCCAAAAGTTATTATTTGGATTCTTTGGCTCTATATAAGTACCAAAGATCTACATGGTGCATAGCCGATATAAAACTAAACATATGTCCGTAAAGGTCCTTACATACTCCTTCCATTTAAATTCTGGCGTTATTACCAGCTTAAGGGTATAAATTCATGCAAATCTTCTACAAGTATTACAAATCTAATCACATGCACCACGATTTGCTCGCAGTCAACCCTAATGCGCCCATGTCGCAGTGTCCCCTAATCCACATAGGCCATGGGTTGGGTCTGCTCTGATAGCATTTGTAACGATTCAAGACCTCACCCAAAAAGGCTAGTCGAAAGGTATTATTTGGATGTCTTGGTCCTATATATATACTCAAGATCTACCCAATGTATAGCTGATGAAGGTCTTATATGTGTAAGGGCCCATGCGGGCGTGTATTTAGTCCCACATCAGCTATGCATTGGGTACTTATACAGAACCAAGGAACCCAAATATATATTTTTCGGCTACCTTTTTTGGAAGAAGTTCTAGGTCGTTACAAGTGGTATCAGAGCGGACTCAGCCTGTGGCCTATATAGACTAGGGGATACTGCAGCGCGGGTCCATTGGGACTGACCATTGGCCGATTGTAGTGCTTGTGATTAAATTGGAACGGATTTAGACCCTTAGACTGACGAGGACGCCGGGGCTTAAATGGAGGCAGGAGGGGTGGGGGGTTTGTGAGGGCCTATGCGAGTGTGTGTTTGACAAACCAAGTACTTTTTGGTAACCAGTACCGTGCTGAAAGAACTTTAAAATCCTTTTTATTCATTCATTGTTTGTTTGTTGTTAGGCCAAATCATTATGTCCTAACAACATTTGAATCTTGGAGTTAATTTTTGTTTATTATTTGTCGATCTACATGGAGGTTATATGGACTTGTTCTAGGACTAACATGTCGTTACAGACAGGGTCCACACATTCAAACTTTTTACTAATGCTCGTTCAAAGTCATGCAATTAATAAACAGATGATGAATATAACATAATTTTAGTCACAACTTCAGTTTCGAGGAACGATTGCGCTATGATAAAGATTCAAAATCTGAAAAAAGTCCAAAGCCTCATCAAAAGTTTGAAAAGTTGGTATGATGTGTGAAAATAAGTATTGGAGAGGCAAGATGATCCGAACAAGGGAGGTAGACATGTAGCTTTTGTCCTGATCGTGAAGCAAGAAGGAGAGAGAGAGAGAGCCGTTTGAAGAACAGTGGGTTTTTCTTTTAATGGGGAGACCCCTCACATATCCCGTGGCTCTCCCTGTTGCAGGGACTATTCCCCTCCCCTCTGGTTAACACTCCCGTCTCACTTCAAAAAAGAACTCCCCATCGTGAGACTCGGGCCATCACGTTGAGGCACCAGCTCCCCACGTCCCACGTCCCACGTCCCACGTCCATGCGACGGCCCCCGTGCATGACGTGGGATGGCTTGGAGAAAGGTTTCTTCCCCGCGTTCCACGTATTCGCAAAGGAGCCCATCCTTGCAACGGAACCCGTGCATGATGCGGGATGGCTCAGAAAAGAGGTTTCTTCCTCCCGCTTGTTGTGGCTCCCTGCGTCCCACGTATTCGCAACGCCCATTCGCTCAATGAAACTCGTGCATGATGCGGGATGGCTCAGAGAGGTTTGTCATGCATGGAACTCGGGCACATCAAGCTTCCCCCCACTCGTCGCGCATGGGACTCAACACGTCTCCCACTCATCGTGAGTGGCACGTCTCCCGCTTGTCGTGTGTGGCACGTCGAGCTTCCTCTTGCATGGAACTCGGGCTCGTCGAGCCCTATCTAACCGAGACGCTTAACTGAGAGCTCCCGAGTGCTGGAGATCGTCCTGGATCACAAGAACAATAAGTTGTAAACAAAAAACAATTCTGCCAGGTGCAGTCTATCATTACTAGTTTGTAATTCATAAAAGTTTCTTGAATTGGTTGTGAATAAATCATGGGATACATGCATAACCTGTAAATGATGTAATAATTCTTGATCAATTTGTTTATCGAGGATATTTTGGAGGATCGTACTGCTAAGCAAAAAATTAAGAACAACTCATTTTTTTCAGCAATGTAGAATTGTTACATTGATTTAAAGATCGTTTTTTGACCACAGGTAGGGGTTCATATATGCAAATTCTGTTGATAATACTTATTCAGGCTCATGCAGTGAATAAATGAATGATAAAAAAAATATGGACATTGTGCTATTCTGAAATATATAGTTGTAGCATGTCTACCATGCTATGCCCCACCAACAATTAGTAATTGTAATGAAAGATAATAATTGCTGGGTTGATTCTTTTCGGCATACTTTCCTTTATAGTTTCCTGATATTGTAGCTCTATATGTTATCTCAGATTAAATAAATAAATAAACAAATTGTTATGCAAGTTCTTTGTGTTTACTCATATTCCTTTACAGAATAGTTAAATCTGTAGTCTCTCTTATGCCTCCATTGTAGGTTTAAGTTCCTCTGACAAGGCAGGCATGTTCATTTTTTGTTTATATGAAGGTTCAGGAAGCAAGGGAGGCAGCTAAAAAAGCACAGAAGCTACTAGAAAATGTATCCAACAGGAAGAAAAATAAACAAATAGAAAAGGATGGATTGGTTATTACAAGAGCCATATATGGAAACCTTAAAGCTATTAGAGTAGGCAATGAGCATGGTGAGGTGAATGATGACGTGGCTTCGCAAGTCTTAGATGTAACATTACCACTGAACTTTTTGGTGACTGAGGCTGGACAGCTTAAGGTATGTTGCTGATTTATGTGATGTCTCTATATACATTTTTTTTCTTCCTGTGATGTAATTAGTTTTTCAATGATTCTAATGATTCTGACCTAGAATTCTGATCATGTTATGGTTCTCTCAGTTCTCCTTTTTTATTATGAAATATGTGAAAATTAATGATATGTTCTGCCAGTGGATCACATATAACTATTATTCATTGAATTTACTAAGATCGTTATGGATGGTGCAGATTGCTACCTAAAACAGTTCCTGCATACACTTCAAACCTATTCAGGATCATTTACTCCAGTACATGGAATTCACACCATCGTTATCGAGTGAATGAATTTGAATCATTTATGTAATGTAAATTCAGTGAACAATTTGCACAAGCTGGATAATAGGAAGCGGTTCGAAGAAGGTAGAATTTGTTAGACTGAATTAAGTAATCAAATCTAAGGCATGTTTAAGATGCTTAGTTCCCATGTTTGTGGGATGTCTCAACACATGGGAAGTGATGGGGGGAGAGGAGGGAGGGAGAAAGGAAGGAGGGGGGGGGGGGGAGAGAGATGCTGTTGGATGGGGGAATTGATGTGTAAATCCACATAATGACTCACACATGGAATTATAATAACATCCTTTCATGGGACTGTATTGTAAATGTCACATTGGCCTGCATGTTACATATTTTGGCCATACCTTTCTTTCAATCTTTCTTTGATTTCCCTCTGAACCCTACCATGCTTATGTTGAGTGTTTATGTGCCCATGAAGATGGAAAATTATTATTGGCTGGCATTCATAACTTGAACCTTATGTTAAATTACTTTCAGAAGTGCACATTAAAAGTTAATTTCATCCTTCATGTTACGTGTGTAAGCAAGAAAAGGAGTTGGCCAGTCATTGTATGGCTTGCCGTGTATGGACTTACGGCATTTGGACTTGTCTCCAGAGGTGACGGAAGACAGGTCACCTTGGCTATTTTTTGGGGTGGCTTACAATCATTTTACCCTAGAAAATGAATTATGAGAGCTCCTTTTGGAGCTTATCTGTTGGATGATGGAAGATGAATTATCATTTTTTTTGAGGATGTATATTTACTGGAGGAAAGGAGCAACAAACAGAGAGATAATTTTCTAGTCTCTAGCTTCATCCAAGGGCGCCAAATTCCTTATTTGGATATATGGTTGCAAAATGGTTGTTAGCATCTACACAGGGAACAATGTGTCTTCAATCTCATTCTCTTACTAACGAGGCCTAGAGGAACTTTAGTGCTAGCTTCTTTAGTTTCTTTGGAGATGGGGCTGTTTTGCCTTGCCTTCTCTGGCCATATTGGTAAGAACACTTAATATGGGGGCCTACGTTCTGAAGTTTGGGCAAATTTTGGCAATGTTTATTCTTTTGTAAAATTTGGTCCTATGAACATTGTCAACAGAGTGTCGGAAGACATTGCAATTTGGATTATGGTTTGTGTTGTGCAAGAGTAGGCACCTTGCTTCATAGTTGGTTGGCATGATTCTTACATTATGTATTTTGCAACTGACAAGCAAATCCAACAATGGGAAGAGGTTTTAGTGGAAGGTTATGCTTGCCAAACACATCCACTTTTTTTTATGACAAAGAATTTTCAAGTTATTAATTGCCTAATATTAGTAGCACAGCAACAGTAAGAACTGGTATCATAAAATGGTGATAGGCAAGAGGGTGCCTAATCGGCAGACAGAGTACTGGCAGTAGGGAGGATTTAAGGAATTTTGTTCTCCCAAAAAAATGCCGACACTTCCAAGCGAGCAAAGGGAGTTATCTTACTGTCAAACAGTTATTGTTTAGAGGAAACCAATAATTTTTGTAAAGAGCTGACATGGAAATTTGTAGTCACTGTTAACAGGAGCATGAACCTTTGTTGACAAACATGATCAAGTTTGTCAATGTGATTATATTAATTAATGTTCTGGCTGATTTGTTACTTAAAAGCAGTCTGAGGGAGTTTAAAAGATTGCTTTTTCTATTACCTTTTGACTCCATTCTTGAAGACTACTACTTTTACTCTCTCTCTCTCTGTCTCTCTCTCTCTCTGGGTGCTACAAAAGTTAATAATAAACTACTTAACAGTTGGGTTCCTTTTCGTATATGTCATGAAACAGTTCTTTATAGTGTGCATTTTTATCATATGGTTCTAACCATGAATATGTGCAGCTTCATGAGGGCATAAAGAAGTCAGGAATAATGGGTTTCTGTGATCCCTGTCCTGGCCAGCCTAAGCAGCTACTAGTGGAATACACATTCAGCGGCCACAGAAGCCAGGTTTCATTCCCACTATTCTTTTTCTTCATTTATGGTATTGTAGTATGAGCAACGTGCCTCTAATAATCTCATAATTGGTTTGTACAACAGGTGGTGGTTGATGACACTGATGAATTGCTAATCCCACAAGCGGTCCATCAATTTTGAATACTGTTGATTAAGAAGTAACAGAGGTGCTGCAAAAAATTTTGCATGCCGTCATGCTCTGAGGTGCTGCACATAAGCATTATTGCTCCCTCTATTGCTTTGCCAAATATTATTTCATGAATACAGTGTCATTTTTGTATTTCAAAAAATTGTCACTTTTTTGTACTTGATGCTCATAATGAAATAAAACAGAGCATCCTTTTTGTAGAATAGTTGATGGACATCCTTTATTTATTGCAAGATCAATTGATAATTCACAAACTCCATGTGTCATGCACATACTTTTAACTCAAGCCAGTCCATCCTTTTTGTAGGATCATGAATGCCCTTTATATGTCGCAAGATCAAATGATTTTTTACAGACGTGTGTGTGTGTCATGCACATGGTTTAATTCAAGCCTCTGAGACAAATCTGAATCCTGAAGTATTAAATGGAAGACAATGTTGTATTCAAGCCTTGATGTAAATATTGATGTTATTTGGTGGAAGCAGCACTAGAGATCCGCGTAAAACTAGTTGGACTCACTGAACTGGGGACCTCACGAGGTGCATATTTCAAGAAAGCAAGGAGTATATTTATGTCGGCATACAACTAAAGTTTGATAATGATCTTTTCAAGCAAGGCTTGTACTGTTGGTTTCATTTATTTAGCCGTGAGAATGTAGCTATCTTTCCTTTATTTTGCTTTTTTTTTTTAAAAAAAAAGAATAGAATCCTTTTATTTTACTTTTGTTTTAAAGTTGTGTGGAAGAAACTGTTTCCTCTCATATTCATGTCACGGAATTGCTGAATAATGAAAGCGGTATGTCTGATTGAAAATCTTTAGGAGGTTTGGGCTCCAATGGAAAAGAATAAACGTGGAGACTTTTACTGGTAAGCACAGGGACTAAACGGATAATGCTCTAAACGGATCACCTTGGCTGTTACATGTCCTGATATTTTGGCGGATATTAGATTGAGAGAAATTTATTTATTTAATATTTCACAATCCAGTTATGTGATTCAGGGCTTAATGCAGGAAACATACGAGCACTCGTTGCTTGCTTTGTTCTTTCTTTATTGATTCAACAAACAGGAAATTTATTTTTTTTTCAAAGTCAGAATACAGTGATTTCTTTTGAGATCTGATTTCTGTTGGCTGTGAATGCAAAGTAGGCTAACATGACAACATTTCTAGGCATTTCCTAGGATTTTACGGAGTGATTTTTTTTTCCCGTAAAATGCCTTCTTGTAAGCTCAGGTAAACCCACTGGTCTGAGATTCAGAAGCCTCATGCTCTGGAGTCACTGACTGTCGGATTTTCTTAGGGCTTTTAAACTCCAATTTTGTGATCAGGAAAAGCAAAGTTCCTGCCGAGCAGGGATGGACTTTACGTGAAGGTATTTGACGTAAAAAACTCACTGTAGTTTCTGCTGCCTGGTTAATATTAGTTTGTGCGCTTCTGCGAGTCATTTAGTTAATATTAGAACCGTGAATGGGTCTCCTTCTACAATCAGAAGCCCAGAACTCTGTGAAAAGAGAGTTTCGCTCTCTATGTAGTTACAAGGAGTCTTGCATCGTCTTCTAAGCATGCTCTTGAGTTACAGTTTTGGTTGTTACAAGGGGATGTGATGACAGTTTCGATTGAATGAGTAATGTTACGTGAAGATTGCTTTTTTATTTCGTTAATTAAGAAGCTTCTTCTGTGATTTACAGTTTTACTTTACCTCCCCATCGGCTGTATTGGCTAGTTTGCAAAATTAGATTGTTTTACGTCACAGAGCATACAGAAAAGAAGCAAGCGACCTTTTAACCTCCCTACAGGAGCTTCTGCTGCTTTGCGTTCTAAGAAAGAAATTCCGCACCGCAAACCTACGAGAACTCGTAGTTAAACGCTCGCAAACGCTAATAAAAGTTGCTGTTCTTTGAGCTGCCCTGACTACAGAAGGTCCTTTCGATGGACGTCTCCACGACTGGAAATCTCACCGCCGGTTGTACGCAAATAGCATCTTGATGGGACCCACATCAAAAATAAAAAAAAAGGCGGGGGGTGGGGGGCAAAATAAGGCATCAGGAGTCTACGAGAGCTCGGGGGAGGGTAGAAACAGAGCCTCCGGGTCGTGGGGGCAGGCGAGCCATGGCTGGTGGAAAAGCGAAGCCGTGTGTGTTCTGCCAGATTGCACGGGCGTCGACTTCCACTCCTCTCCTCTACACCGTCGGATCTCTCTTCCCCTCCTCCTCCTCCTGTCTCTTCCGATTCGAATTATTTTTCCTCTTTTTTTCCCTTATGTTTCCCTCGTAATTTTAACAGGACGAGAAGGTTGTTGCCTTCCCCGACATCAATCCTTCCGCGTTCAGGTGATTTTTCCCACCCTCTGGCCTCCTGTATTTGGGAAGTTTCTGCTTTATAATTTTTTCAAAAGATTTGCTTTAGAATCGATGTCTATCGTTCTAGATGATTTTAGTGAACAATAGATTCTTAATGACACAGGTTGTTGGAGTTTTTGATTTGGAGGGAATTATCTTTAGATGTTGTAGCTCTCCTTGCGAGTTTGCGTGTACGCAATTTACATTCTTATACTTATGTGGAATACCTTCAGAATCGTCAGGAATCGATTCAGCTTTCTGTTGAAGACCGCATTCTAGAGTTTCCTCGTCTTCATAATTACATGACTCAGTAATTTGTAATGAGATAAGAGCACTACAAATGGGAAAACTTCGACATTTTAGGAATTTTGAAAAAAAAAAGACTTGGAAATTCAGAAAAATAGATAAATGTTTAAAAAAATAAATCCCGGCATTTATTATCCGTCTCATTAACCAAAATCGCTTCTTTTTTTTTTATTTCAAGGAGTTCGTGTTTTTTCCCCCTTTTTTTCTCCAAGGTGTGCACCGTGCAAGCCACTTATACTATGTTTTCGAACATTGGTCCTTTTGAATTATCTAGATAAGGCTCTTTTGGTGTTAGACATTATTGTTATCAGCAATTACATCAGAACATTAGTTAAACTACCGATGCTACTTTCTGATTTGGATTAGAAGTGTGGAGACTTGATATTAAGTTGATTGCACGTCATAAGATAAATGAGTCTCAATATGAAATGAGTTATGATAGGACTAAATTATTTAGAAGTTTGCAAAGTGGATTTATAGTTTGTTCATTTTGATTATCGTTATGGCCTGACATCATCAAATGTTGGTCACTTCATGGCCGTTTTGATTTAGTTAGATGATGTCACATTGTAAGTTGTTGACTCTGTCATCTTTGTTTCTGACTATTTGATTTCTGATTTCCTGGATAGGCATTATCTGGTTATACCTATAGAGCACATTTCAACTGTCAAAGACCTTCGAAAAAGAACAGAAGATTATCAACTAGGTACTTTGATATGTACTCTGAATTAGTTCATATTTATGCATTTTGAACAAATCATGCAACTGCAGGCTGTTCACGCTACACTTGCCACTAACTTAACATGCTCTTTTTGTATCCTTTTTAGTAAGTCACATGTTGAATGTGGGGCAAACTCTTTTGCAGAGAGACACACCTGAATCCAAACTATATAGGTATTCTAAGAAAGCCTTTTATTTTCCTTCTATTGTTGTACTCATGTGTTTTTATGATACTTATCATCAACTAAATGGAGTGGATATGTTTTAGTTCATTTAATTAAATATATATTTTCTAGCCAAAACACATCTTTTACGTTTATTTGCCTCCTTTTTTTTTGGGGTGGGGGGGGTAGTCAGAGCTTATGAAATTGACTCAGAATGTGCAAGCTTTTAGGATTTGTTGAAGATTATTGAATTACTCTGCTAATGCCTTATGCATGTACCTGATGGAGAAACTTCATTACTAGGCATCCAAAGGAATTTTATTGCTAATACCTTATGCACGTACCTGATGGAGGAACTTCAGACTGAAAAATTGCTAGTGGCCAAGGAATTTTATTGGTTGCCCCCTACCTTATGAGAAGAAAAGGTCTGCATAGAGAAACTGTTGAGTATTTTTCGGCATATTTGACAGAATTACAACTTAGCATTAGGAGCATGGGTGCAATATTTTTCCTTTAAGCGATTTTTGTAACTATTGTTTTGGTCATTGATGAGAAATTTTGAGAGAAAAGTGGTTTTCGGGCTTCAAAAATTGATGAGAAGATTGCAAACCATAACCTCACAGCCATGGATGGCTGAATCGTGTTGAATCATCTGATTCGGGGCGTACGAAACCAAACCGGTTGATTAGCGGCACATTCAGTCCATTGGTTCGAAATGGAGGGAGAGGGAGATGGAGAGAGAGAAAAAGAGAGATAGATAGGGAGGGAGGAAGTGAAGTCGGGAGGGGGTTCCTCTGTTTCATTTCGAAACATGGAATGTCTTGTAATTCTTTTTGCCATTTTTTGAGCTGAAGTCGATAAATGGTTTGCCGACTTCAGTTTGAAATTGAAAAAAAAAAAAAGATACGTCCCAGAACGGTATGGTATGGACCACCTACCAACCGGTACAAATCTTGGTACTGGTTAGGCGAACCTTGCTTGCAACCATATCTCAACTGATGAAACACTCTGAAAATATGTAAATGATCCTGATATGGTTTCTATTGACGTAGAATATACATATGGAATTCAAGAAAAGTTAATCTATGTAGTGTATAGGGCGATAAGATTTGCTTAGGATTTTCATCGATCTCTTTAAAGATATGGTTAAAAGAAATAAACAAATGGAAGGACTTATGTTGGTGAAGCTGATGGTTCACTTCAGCAAGTCAGCTATCCAGATTTCTTTACACTTGTCATAGATGGACATCTTGCAGACGTCCACTATAAGGTTCATTTACTTTCAGTGAGTTTATCCGCCAGTGGCATGCTGCTGGATTTAGTGGCTGGTGTCAAGGCAGACTTTTGGCGACTTAATCTGATAATAATAATCTGATTATAAAAATTTTATAATAGCAAAAGGAAATTGCCCACTATGTGCAGTCTTGCTCTTAGAAGAGACTCACCCTTACTGTAGAAACATTAATAAGAGAGGAAAAATGCATGTAGAAAATCTATACTAACACATTTTTGGCAGTCTTGATACATTAAAATATATGGCATTCCTTAATTTTCAAGCACCATCTTGCAGATTTGGATTTCATCAGCCTCCATTTAACAGTGTTGACCATCTGCATCTTCACTGTTTGGCACTACCATTCATACCAGGGTACTGTTAAATGTGCAAAACAATTTTTCTGCCTTGATCCTTGAGGAACAGAAGTGTGCACTAATAAGTTGCAGCTTTTTTTCATAAACAGATGGAAACATTTGAAGTATACCCCTTTGGGGCCATTGGGTGGGTTCATAGAGGCTGAGAAGTTGCTGGACAAAATAAAGCCATTGTCAGCAGTTCACACATGATTATCACAGCTACACTATGCTAGATGAAATTTATTATGGATTGATTCTCCCAACATTGCTTGCCGTTGGCTTGTAAAATCATCACATTGATAGTTTTTTGTACACTTCTTAATTATCGGGTCAATTGTTGTATACAACATCTGCAATGCTTGACATATAAAATGAAACTAACATAATGTTGTTCTCTCTTTTCTTGATCATAACTGTGCCATCAATGACTAGCGGTCATATTTGATTAACCTTTCTGAAATTCTGTTTTCATTTGTTCGAACTCCCCACAGGGAAAATCATGTTTCTAGCAAGGCTGTTTTATTGCTTAGATATGCTAAACCATGAGACTCGCATTTTGTGTTACCTCCTGTGTAATTTATATTTATTCTCTAAATAAATAATTTTGTGTAATTAGTCATTCACGAGCTGTGTGGCTGTCATGAAATACGGAAGATTGGATTTCCTTATATTTGAGTTACATAATAGCAAATATGGAGGAAAGCTCGAGGATTGATGTCATGAGGTGCTCCTGTGATCATCATCATCATCATCACTCTCATTATATGCCTCTAAATGCCCAGATATTATTTGCTGAAATGTCTACTTGAGCCTATGGGATTGTTGTGCGGAGATTCTATGGAAATCTGCATACCATATGAAATCTTTTTTCACCCTTAATATTATATTTCACAAGACATTGGTATCAGCAGATGTGAATTTATTATATTAATAAGTCACCCAAATGTAATCCTGCCTTGCTATTTTTCCTTAGATTTCTTTCCTGCCTGTTCTGAATACCACCTCTCTGGCTTCCATTTTTATGAAAAATCATACGGGAGTCTAATCAAAGCTGGTTTATACACAAGGGTTCAAACTTATATAAACTTAGTGTTAAATAAACAAAAAAAAACACACACAATAAATAATGTGAGTAAATGCACTGATACATGACCTGCTAGCTTTACTTTTTAAGGTTCTGGATTTTGTGATAGCAGCCATCTTGATGTTTGGCTTGGACATAAACCATTGTAATGCACCCTATTCCTGAAAAGGATGTTGGTTAATCGAGATTTGTTATTTATTAACTGAGTCAGATATCTAGGTTAAGTAATTCTTTTGAAATTTCACTTTTTTTTTCTTCACAATGCATGTATTGATGTAGTAATATGTGAGAACCTATTTAAATTAAAAGGGATTAAGCTTCTCACCTGTGTGTCTATTAGTCAAGTATTTTGCCTTTGAAAACATTTTTTTTGGCTTGGACCTGTGCACATGACATTGTATTAAGCACTTTATTTTTGATATGTATGAGGGTCTTCAGCATGGATTCAATTCCATTGCATTCAAGGTCAGTGATTGACATACTGGATGTAGAATTAGCAGCTCTAGGTTGGTTGAGCATTTAATTTGGCAAGGAAGGCAACAAGCTTCATCTACTGCTGATGTTGAATGGAGTTATACGGTGGAGTTGTGGATGAGTGTGTATTCTTCAACTAGTGTGCGCCTTGGTGTTAGAATTTAGCATGGGATTTATTTTTATTTGTTGCTGTCCTATGCATATCACTTTTCATGATGATATTAAATCTAAAATGTGGATTTCCAGTAATGCTAGTATGTCTCTATCCCCATAAGGAGCTCAGAATGAGATTTAATGCATCATGTATTCATGACATCTAAATTCAAAAGGGAGGCTAAAAGCAATATCAATTTGGTTCCTTACAGCATTTGATAGTTCTGTTTGAGCCTAAAAAAAGGTTCCATGGTGCGTAGATAAATTGGTAAATTTTGCCTAAATCGAGTGAATATTTGTTTGCATGGTGCAATTCCCCACTCTGAAAAAAAGGTGTCTCTGGCTTCTACTAAAAACAGCTTATACTCATTTTAGTATAACCATGTTGTATGCCTGTTCTGGAATTTGAATTGGCATATCCTCAGTATGCTTGTTTCCACTATGAGAATCATGATGGTCGCTGATTATTAAACCAGCGGATGGAAAATAATCAGGGAAGATTAAATGCTTAGTTCTTATTGGTAAATAGTGTATCTTAATGTTTTCCATCCAAACCATCCTTTATTTTGTTCCGACTGCTCTAGTTATTATTATTAAATTTTTTTGTAATCAAATGATGCTTAACTGATTGTCTTCGAAGTTTTATTGGCTGACATATGGGTAGTTGTAGCACAGAATGCACTGAAGGGGTGGTATATGTGAGGACTCCAAAAGTCTAGACATGAAACTCCTCTGGGACAAATTTGTAGCAGTCTTATTTGCTCTTACAAGAAATATAATGCAATGCATGAATCTTTGGCAAGAGAGTAGGCTTTCGAGGATGCAGATTTCGAGTTCCACACAAGGAAAAGAGAGACTCTGGATCTGTGGTGGTCGTGTCCTGAACTACACGAAATTATCATGCAGGATAGGTTTGGGCTATGTGATTGCAGCATCCAGCAGAAATTTATGCATGTAGCTGAGAGGTGGTAAATAATTAGAACACGCCAAAAGGTGTTCTATGGTCAATCTCTTGGATATTAAAGTCTTAAAAGGGTTTAAAAGATGCTGTGTTTATTAAGCTGTGAGTTGTGGATTGGTCGAGCTTTTGTTATATGCTTGCCTCGTGCTCTACTTCTTTGACAATAATGAACGACTCCTGGGATAGAGGGGGAAAAAGAGGGAATTTTTTTATTGCATCATTTCCCCATGCAGCTGTTCTTTTAAGGTGTCCTTAGAATGTCATACTTAATTCGATAGCTGAGTCTGGTTCCTATGGGTGAACTTGAAGATTTGCTTGCAGTAATTTAAGTATGGTCTCCTCCGTGTCCTTAATAGAGTCGAGCTTGGAAACTCACTATTTGTCAGTTAATATATTGATTTTTGTTGAGAAAAAAAGGACTGGTTGATTGGTGACCATGTTTTGCTCAAGATTGCAAATAAAAATAAGATAGTCATACATTTATGTTAGTAGAAATGCAAAGCAGATATCCCAAGATTAGGAGAGTCGATTGGTTGCCCTCTCAGCCTCTCAGGGAAAAGAGAGAGCGAAAGACTATGAGGTTATATCATGCTTCCGGTAACTGATAAGACTGTACCATGTTGATGTGTACAAGATGGAAGGCAGATGAACATATCTTGATTCTTATATGAGAAGGAAAGACATCTTAACCAATGTACATTGGGCATCAGTTGGCAGGGCAGATTCATCTCGATCACTGAGGATGTGGCAGCTCCGAGACCTCTTGTGGATTGTGTCTGCAACGCACATTGAGTCTCAGGTGTTTTTGGGACGTTCCTTGGGACAATTAGAATCAGGTAGGTCGCATCCTCGGAACCAGTTGTTTTTAAGGCTGCAACTTGCTTGTTAACTCTCAAACCAGCTGCTCAGTTTAGCAAGGAAGTTGCAGGGTACGTATATGTGTATTCTAGCTGTTAACTTATGGATATCTTTCCTTATATCTGAAATAAATAAATATATTAAAAAATAATTATTTATAAATATGAATCAAAACAATATTATTTATATATTTATTTACTTACTTATTTTTGTTTTGACACAAGCAAAATGGATAAATGTCAAGCTCGGTTTTGCAATTGGCTAGACAAAATTTAGCTGAACCTAGGGAATTGGATGGAAGAAAGTAGAACCCTCAAGGTAGGCATGCCACCACCTTATAATATCCTAACTTCTTTGTTATGATAGCCATGATGACAAAGATGAGCTTTATTGGCAACGCTTTTCGTTCTTGGTTTCTCTTTCTTTTCTTTTTTTTATACCAGAACTTTAGTGTTAATCATCTATATTACTGGATATCTCTATGATTAGTAGTTAATTTGTACTGTTGCTTCTAACCAGCGAGCAAGGAGAAAACAAGGTGTTGGCCCGCATGAACATTGGATAAGCAATAATTCAAATTTAAAAATTTGTTTGAATGGTTGGGCTCAAAAATTTATAAAATTTATAAGTTAAACCAGTTCAACCAACAATATAAATTAGATCATATCTATGTTCATAAATATACAAAATTAGCTTTGAGCCTTTGAGTAGGGTGGCTCAAATTCTATTAAAAAAATATATTAAAATTTATGGGATTCGAACCTGTCCGCTCCAAAACTAATCTTAAATATTTATGGATATAAGATCTAATCTAACCTCTAATTTCATGGTATGCTGGTTGTACTGGCTTGCTTTATAAATGTTATAAAATTTTAAGCCTAGGTGAGATTGCTCCCTGGTATCTATTACACGACAAAAGATGCAGGGACGCAGGTCCAATTGGATTTCGGCATTCAAAAGAAACCGGCTTGGAGTTCATGCCGAGCTGTCGGAAATCTCGAACCCTCGCCGGATTCGCTTCTGTGACGTGGATGGAAAAAAAAACAAACAAAAAAAAGCTCGCCAACTGGCCTTGGAACGCTGCCCACGACGTCATGGAGATAACTCTCAGCCACCCGTGCAGCTGTTCCTCTGTCCTGGGCCCCACACGACAGCTGTCAAAATGAATTTAAAATTTCGAAAAATATTTGCACAGTAGCGGCTGTCTTTATCTGGGTCTCAGGCCAAAAGAAATGTCGGATCTCGGAGCTAGGATATAGGCCGTGGACCCGGTTCAGTGGACCCCATTTCGTACTCCGCATCCGCAGTGCACCCTTTTCTGGAGCGGAGTTGGTTTACCTTCCGGCCCGTGGACCGGGGTGCGACGACCACCGTGGGGCCGTCCACCTTCCCCACCGCCGTCCAATGGTTGGAACCTTCAGTTTCATAGCGAAGGAAAGAGGGTGGCGGTGCTCCATCTCTTGGTGGTGGCTCGTAATGCACCGACCAGAGCGTACGGACTCTTTTGCCTTGTTTTAGGTGAGGGGACCCTTCTATTTTACTCGCATCCCTTTTGTTTCGAGGTGTGGCATGGGGCTAACCTTCTCTCCAATGTATATCATAATTTGTGATTTGTGGTGAAAAAAAATATGAGACATTTTTACTTTAGATTAGACCGATATTCTTAGTTCCAGTATTAGCCGAGGTGAAGATAAAAATTGATGAGCAGTACGCTCAATACATAATTGGCATAATTACCATCACATACTGTTTATATCGTAAATATATGGTTAATTGTTATTTTGCAATTAAAATATATAAATAAATTAAATAACGAATTAGTATACTATCCTATATAAGTAGTGCTCGATAGTCATCAGATAAGTTCATTTGGAGGGTTTTTTTTTTTTTTTTTCTATGCTGCTATTTTATTATTCTGATTTAGCCATCCAAGAGACTCCCCGGTAAGTTTTTAGCAAGCGAATTTTTTTTGCAGTTTCTCACGGGACAACTGAACCTATCCAATTCGACTCTGGCCAATTTTAAAGCAAGCCGTACAGCAGCTCCGACCTGGGTTCTGAATTTAGCGGGAACAGTTTGGTTCACTGAACGAGAGAAGGAAATAGGCAATGGAGTGGGCGATTTGAAAGGTGGAGGCCAAAAACCATGGACGAAAGGCATGGTCCCTAAAATGAGTACTAGTTATTTATTCGAGAGGACGAGTCTCATTTGATTCTTGTGATGATTAGCTTCCCGCGATGGGACTAGTTATCTATTTAGGGGTACGGCGTGGGTCCTCCGCCCTTTGAACGGCCGGACGGGAAGCGAAAGATTAGTTCTTCGGAGAGTGGTTCACGCCGTTGGGATGAAAGAACTTGGGCATGGGGCCCCGGCCGATTCACCCGAAGGGCCTAACATTCTCAGGTGATCAAGTAGCTGCTCTCGTTGTGGACTCCACTAATTGGTGCTGGTCAATTGGGCCATCACCTTGAAGTACTAAAACACAAGAATAGTTCAACCTCTAGTACTTTTGATAAGGTAGTTGTCCGTCGCCCTAAGTCACAGGAAACTAGTCATCTGATGTGAAATGTGAGGAGCACCCCTGAGGCAATTGTACAGTGAACTGTTGTGCGACAGTCAGAATACTCGCACCATTGACAATGAAATTGCTTGAGACGCATGCAACTTTGGCTGTTGAATTGATGCATTATATGACCACAAGCTTGGATTCTACTAAGTGATCAGATAAGTTTTTATCTTAACTTCTAGATATCATCCAATATAATTGTGGTCCATCTTCATTCCCCTCGCCATATATAGCCCACCTAACCTAGAGATCAAATAAGGCCTGAGAACCATATTACTCGACATGTTCTTTCTTGAATGATCTGTGAAACTACTTAGAATTACTGGTCGATCATTCAAGAAAGAACATGTGAAGTAATCAAAACAACTTGACGTGCAGTTTTTCTCGCTTGAATGGGGCTCCATCAATTGCTCCTCGTCGTCATGGTACGTGGCCAACACGCCATGCACGTTTCTTGTTTAAATATCTTCCACAAGCGAGTCATTTGTCTCCCCCAAGATAGGAGATGAGTTTATCAAGCAATTTGTTGCTATTCCATTTTCACTATCTGTGACGATGGACATCTGCATCAGGTGGGCCTTGTAGTTTCATTTCATGTCTTGATAAAAACAAAATATTTTAGCTTCGATTCCAGGCTTGAGTGTAACGCCTCAAGGACTTTGATATTCATGTACATCTCGATACAGTGCATTCGAAATGTGATTGAAGATATATAACCCTCAAAGTTTACATGTATCACGGTAGAAAGCCACAGTAGAAACTCATGCCTTCGAAGGTTAGAAAACATGCAGGGACCACACCTAAGTCATCTCCACATCTCCACAAAAGGCATGATGTGCTGATTGAAGTGTATAGGCAACTGGGTAGAGGTGTTACCAGTAGTATTTATGTCCAAAATTTAATTAATTATCAATCAAGTATAATAAAGTGATCGATAATATGATATTGATCAAGATTTAATTATTTTGTTATATTTTGATATTTGGAGGAACTCATTTTTTAAGATAATTTGAGAAATTTGGTGAAGAAACTACCTTGTCACGTTTCTAATGTTATGTATTAAATTTAAGTTTCACGTTCATTTGAAGTCTTCATTGTCAAGGATGAAAAAGAATCCATCGATCATTTCTCTCATCAATCATGACATGTTAGATATCGGCCGAGCCAAAGCATTTCCAGCGAAAACGAGTAATAAAAGAGCCTGATGCATTATTGTCCTTCCCGTCACCTTACATGGCCTCAGAACACCTACCTGACAAGCAATCAGTGCTTGACAAGTTAGCCTAAAAGAGCACAGCTTGCGCTCCTTACTATTTACGACATGGCTTTCCCCCCCCCTTTTTTTTTTTTTCTTTTTTTTTTTTTTTGCCCCACGTTCTTTCTTTTTTTTATTTTTTATTTTTATTATACACTGGCGGCTTACATTAGTCTTGCATATCTATTTAGTTAAGAGATAAAATACTTCACAGAAATAGAAAAATAGATATAAAGTGAGTTTAAAAATTTTTTCCAAAATAATAAATAGCAAAAAAAGTGATTCAGTTAGTAATTCTGTTCATCTTCCGAAATACATACACAATATAAAATATGTCACACTTCTGTAGTAGCCGCCAGACATCCTCTAAAAATAGATGGTCGAACATCTCTGATTCTTTATGTAGAATTCACTCAATTATTTTTACTAAATTTTTCTCTAAAATAATACATCAGACCTCCAAAATTCGTCTTTCATGGAAGAGACTCTCCCAAGCATCCTAAGTCCTACCCCCGAAACTGATGGCCTTTTCCCCTTCACTCAAAGCAAAGCTCCCTACCACCTTTTATGACCACAAGGTTGGACTGGTGAAGGGGCTACTCCCCCTATGCAACCGTGCTCTTCCTCCCCAGCATGGTAGAGTTGCATCATCACCACAAAAAATAAAAAAAAAAACGGATAGAGATAGGCATGTCAACGGTATGCAAGATGACTTACTAGAAGCTTAAGGCTCTTAAATAAATGAAATGATGTGAGGCCATCCACATACAGCCCCCTTTTCAAATCCATTCATTGGTTCATTTGGACTCCATCTTCGCACTGCTGGAAGCTTCTTACCTCCCCCTTACCCCACAACGCACCCCATATCTCCCCCACTACACCCATCAACTCTTCTTAAATTCTTAAACCTCCTCTCTTTCTCTTCCCCTAACCCGATACCACCACTCCAATGGCTAAGGCTTTAACACCGCTGTTCTTGCTCTGCTCCCTTCTACTCTGCGCCACCCTGTTCTATCTCCAACTCCAGCCTCTCTACGCCTCCTCCCAATCCGATCAACTCATCCTCCTCGATCTCACGCACTCTCTTACCCATTCTGATTCCCCCAATGCCACCATCCACCACCTTCTCAAAACTTCCTCGATCCGCTCCGCCGCCCGCCACCACCGCCGCCGCCGCCGCCGCCAGCAGCGCGGCCAGGTCTCCCTCCCCCTCTCCGCTGGCAGCGACTACACCCTCTCCCTCACCGTGGGCCCCCCCGATTCCCCTACCACCGTCCAGCTCTACATGGACACCGGCAGCGACCTTGTCTGGTTCCCCTGCTCCCCCTTCGAGTGCATCCTCTGCGAAGGCAAAGAAATCCCCTCCGCCTCCCCGTCTACTCCGCCTCCGCCCCCCGCGGGCTCTCATCTAGTGTCATGCCGCTCCGCCGCCTGCGCCGCCGCCCACTCGGCCATCGCCTCCTCGTCGTCCTCCTCGTCGGACCTCTGCGCCATCGCCGGCTGCCCCCTCGACGCCATCGAGACGGCCTCCTCCTGTGCTGCCCACCACTGCCCCCGCTTCTACTACGCCTACGGCGACGGTAGCCTCGTCGCCCGCCTCCGCCACGGGCCACTCTCCGCCGGGCCCCTCCGCCACCCAGACTTCATCTTCGCCTGCGCCCACTCCGCCCTCGCCGAGCCGGTCGGCGTCGCCGGCTTCGGCCGCTCCGGCCCCCTTTCTCTCCCCTCCCAGCTCGCCGCCCTCTCCCCCTCCCTCGCTGCCCGCTTCTCCTACTGTCTCGTCTCCCACTCCTTCCGCCCCGACCGCCTCCTCCGCCCCAGCCCCCTCATCCTCGGCCGCCCCCTTCCCACCTCCGGTCCATCCGAACCGGACTTCCGGTTCGTCTACACCCCCCTCCTTCCCAACCCCAAGCACCCCTACCTCTACTCCGTCGCCCTCCTCGCCCTCTACGTCGGCCCGACCCGCATCCCGACCAGGCCCGATTTGTCCACCGTCGATTGGAACGGAAACGGCGGGATGGTGGTTGATTCAGGCACCACCTTCACCATGCTCCCGGCCGAAACCCACTCCAATCTAACCGCCGAGTTCGACCGGCAGATGGTGCGAGCCGGTTTCGACCGGGCGGTCCGGACGGAGTCTGAGACCGGGCTGGGTCCGTGCTACTATTGGGGGTCGGACCGGAACGCGAGCCGGAGGGTTCCCAGGCTGGCTCTCCACTTCTCGGGGGACGCGAGCGTTGCGCTGCCACGCAGGAACTACTTCATGGGGTTCGAGAGCGGAGGGAAAAGGGTGGGATGTCTGATGGTGATGAGCGGCGGTGATGGAGAGGAGGAGGAGGAGGAGGAGGACTACGGTGGACCCGCGGGTACACTTGGGAACTTCCAGCAGCAGGGTTTCGAGGTGGTCTACGATCTGGAGGGCAAGCGGGTGGGGTTCGCCCGGCGGCAGTGCGCCGCCCTCTGGGACTCGCTGTCACGTGGGTGAGTCCGAAGTCACGTTCGTCGCACGCGTGGGTGAGAGAGCAGTGGGGGTGGGTGGGTTGACTACTGTGGACCTGTGCGCACGTGCGGCGTTGGGTGATGGTTTGTCTTTTTATCCTGCTTCTCCAAGTGGGCTTTGGTATCGGTGCACACATCATGCGTTCCACGGAAGTCTCTGTAAGCGAGGGATTGTATGTAAATTAGGAGGACGTAAGGGTTCATGTTGTAAAGGGTGTTGATATGGTCTCAGGTATCGGGGACAGGGGCATCCTGGGAAGGTGCACATGAGTGGGTATCATAGGGAGCATAAATTGTACAGCTGTGCAGTATATCCGCTTCAACTTAAAACTTTAAGCAATCCGAAATAATGTTCTATTATTTTTTTAATTTACAAAATAGTTGCATCACCCATCTTTCTATAGAGAATTGATGGAAGGGCTCGATCGAGAAAGTGTATTATGGGGTTCCAAAATATATAAAAAATGGCACAATCATCAGCTTATTGTGTGTGCTTTTTTTTTTTCACAATTTTAAGTCTACAAACCAAAAACAGCCATCTCTCTCCAAATCCTAGTAGAAGCATGATTCAATCTCAAATTCTTTAGTATGATTGATAAAAATTTTACCAGTTTGGTAATCTAACATCTTTTGAATCAAAAAAAAAACTTAATCAAAACATCTCAGAAATTGCCTGACATGCGTATATCCTATCCAATCAAATTGTGAACATTAATTCACTTGAACGTACTAAATCAAGATGTCCATCGAGCTGGGTTAGAGTTTAGACGATTCCAAACCATAATCTTCAAACGAACAACAATGATGCAACGTGACAACTACCCGAATAATTAAGCTTATACGTTTGGACACTAATAGAGTCATTTGGGACCTCATGAGCTGTCCTTGTGCTGTGTAGCCGAATGAATATGCCCTGGTCCACCTACACTGATAGCTCCAAAATATCTTTACCATGAGTGGAATGCAATGAATTTGCATTTGATGGGATCCAGCTTTGCATTCAATCTCTCCTGTCACCTGCTCTTGCTTTTGGACTGCGAGAAAACTATAAATATCCGAAATCCAAAGTGCTAGATTACAGAGCTAGATATAGGAGTACTATTAAGTCTAGGTAATTAGTGCACACGAGCTAACCTCCAATCAATGTACAGTGTCCTGTCTGCTCTTCTATCGGGTCGTGCCTTTCTCTAATATCCTCAAAGATTAATTAAATCGCAGCACCGAAGATTTGTCTACTGTGAAAGACACAGTAACGAGCAGCTCCTGTGAAGGCCTGGGCACAGTTGAGGGGTGGGAGGGGTGCCTACCGACCAGGAGCTTACTGGCGCGGCGAGGGGTGCGGATCACTCAGTGCTGTCATGAGTGTACGGAGACTGAGGAGACGATGGATCATGTTCTTTTGCAGTGCCCCAGAGCTAGGGGCATTTGGAGTTGATCGCCCACACTGTTACCCCATTCAGTCGAGTCGACACAGGACTTGATTCATTGGTTGAGAGCGGCTTTACGGCGGCCTAGCACAGTTGAGGCCGGGATCCAGGGGGCATATTTGGCTCATTCTATCTGGCTGGATAGGAATGCTGGCATTTTTGAGGGCAGGCGGTTTCCCCCGCAGATGGTGGTGGACAGAGCCATGCGTCTTGCTAGGGAGGTTTCTTCCGCTGCTGTTATTTTTCCTTCTGAGATGGTCAGGGACACCTGGGGTACTCTTTCTGCTGTCACAGCGCCCAGGTTCGCCCTAGTCTCTTGGGTACCCCCCACCCCTTGGTCATCTCAAAGTGAATTTTGATGGTAGTAGGTCGGCTGATGGGGTGTCAGGAGGAGTTGGCTTTGTTATCAGAGACCATCTCGGCAGCTTGATAGCAGCTGGTGGACGCCGCGCGCCGGGATTTACCGTAGTTGGTGCGGAGCTACGGGCTGCCTGTGAGGGGATATCCTATGCGAGGCGGGTACTACGTGCTGAGCACATTTGCCTTGAGGGAGATTTCTCTGTGGTGATAGAGTGGATTCGGGGAGTGGACAGATATGGAGATGATCATCCTCTCATCCGTGAGATTCGGAGATTGGCTCGGGAGGCGAGAGTCTTCCAGGCTTTACATGTTTTTCGGGAGGCGAACAGTGCAGCAGACTGGGTCGCCTCCTTTGCCGCTCGGCACTCCGGAGAGGTCATCTGGACTTCGTCAGGAGATATTCCCTCTACGTTGTACTCGTTACTTTATTTTGATATGGCTGGATGTACTCAATTTAGGGCTATATGAATTGCCGTTTTCACCAAAAAAAAAAAAAAAAAAAAAAAAAAAAAAAAAAAAAAGAAAAGGAGGCCTGGGCCCTCCTAGCATATATTCAAAATGGTAGCTAATTTAATTGAGAATCTTATCGTACGATGTATGCCAGATCAGAATTTTATTCCATTTTGTTTTAAAACTACATGAACTTTTTCCTGTTACATGCTGTGGATTTACCATCGCATTGGGGATTTTATGATGGTTTTATCTGATCCAAGCTTCATGTTGTGCACCAAATGCCACAAGAAACAACATTGTTTTTAATGCTGTGAGGGAGTCACGGAGACTGCCCCAAAATCTCACGGGGCGGCTGCTGCTTCGGTCAACCCGGAGACGCATGGGCATCTCCCGGGGCAACAAACCCCGCATGGTATAAGATAAAAGCCAGCTCTCATCACTAAAGAAAAGTATGAGCCAGCTGGCACGTACATGACATTTGATGGGATTCGCACTCGGCGCTCGCGAGCGTTTTTTTTTTCCTTTTTTTTATAAAAAAAATTAAGAACGAGGATGGAGACGGGAGAAAGGCTCCGGGCATGGAAAAAATTTTGGATACAGATTTTTTTTTTTTTTTTTTTTTGCTTAAGAAAAGGGAAGAGAGGGGTGAGGACTTCATCCGCGTAGCAACCCCTACTGGCCCCCTTCCCACTGAAGAGTGTTCGATACGAATAGAATATTTTTTACTTATATCCTCTCCATTCGTGGCAGAGTCCCACCAGCATGGCAGCCATATTCCCATGTGAGTACGTCACACTAGCACCACCTAAGTAACAGCAGACCAGCGGCTCCGCCGGGCAAACCAGGTGAAGGGCATCCAGTCCCCGCATTTAATCGACGCCCACACGTTTCGAACCTGGGCCACTCTAGTGGAATCAAAGCCTTGTTCCCACCATGCCATCATCTCAATGGTACACAGAGAAAAATATTGCTGAGATTAAACTATGCAGTTTTGATACTATATATTACTGTATCATTTTATTACCATATCGATATAAAATAAAGTCCGATTTGGCAGAGCTGTTGGTAATAAAACTTTCGAAAGTAGAAATTTTTGAAGTAGGGCTTTTTGAAGTAGATATTTTATAAAAAATTATTTGTTGTTTCGTGACTATATTGTTAAAATACTATAGGATTTTAATATGTTTGCTAAACAAATTAAGAAAATATTTTTGGTATAACAAAATGATTATTAAGAACATTACATAGTATTATACAACAAAATATAATAAAATATAATATATATTGATATATAAATATATAATATAGTATAATATTATTGTAATGTAATAAAATATTATTATAGTTTAGTAATATAATATTGTATAATATAGCATAAGAATATAGTATAATTTGATATTATATAATATAATATATCAATGTATTATGATATAATATAATATAATATAATAGTTATAGTATAATATAATAATAGAGATATAAATTATTATCATTATATATTAATATTATTATTTTTGTAATTATTATATTTTATTATGAGTATTTTAGTCTAAAAAGAAAAAAATTTATAACTCAAAACAGCTTCTCAATGCGGCCTAAAAGTGGAGAAGCTCCATTCAAAAAATTGTTTTAGCTTTCTGGCAAATCTAAAATTGCTTCTCGATTCTTTTACCAAATATTCCGATTCCATCGAAAAGTATTTATGGAGTCCAAAAGCTCTGCCAAACGGAGTATAAAGCCGATTCAACATATCGAATATCTATATTTTTTCGTATTATATATATCGGTACTGAATTGGTATGGTATGGTACGTTCTATATCATCTAATTCGATGCACTCCGTATTATCAGACTTGGTATGGTACTGTATAACATAGTTCGGATAATTTTGGAAGGAAGAAAAGAACATTTTATTATCATGGCATTTTATTTAATTGAAAAAATAAATTATAAAATAAGTTATGTTTTTTTATTATAGGGACAAAATTATCTTTCTACCAAAAAGAAAAATGGTTAGGTATAAAAAATGCTTGATTTAGAAATCTCAATAGCCTCTAGGCAAGTAAAATTTATGAACTCATGTCATTGAGGTTTTGATGCTAGAAAATGGAGAATGAGATCTGACATTCTCTGCAACCCCCTCACCTGCCTCCCTCTCGGCGTGGTAAATCAAGATAGCTGAAACATATACATAAAAGATATTAGTATTAAAAAAATTAAATAAAAGAAATTTTTATTTTCAAATTATTTTTGATATTTACATACACATACGTCACGAACATAAATAATGGAACAACATCTATATAATTGCTAGCTGGAAACATCATTTTTGAAAATTGTATATTCCGCATGTTGTGCTATGGAACATATCTTATAACGTTCCTACGTACAAGCTCACGTCAATGAGTTGTCTCTCGTATAACCGGCCAGTCAAGCTACAAAAAAAAAAGGTTGAGCTTGATATTTGTATGCACAATTCTACTAATATAAATAACGACCATCTTGTGCTCCTCGGCCAACTCAACAGGCCACGATGCGTAACTAAATTGACATCAATGCTCAATGGTGGATGAACAGACTAATAACCTTCGCATCGAGGACAGCATAACCCGATCGATCCATTAATCGAACGACGATGAAAGCAAAATGATAAGGGTGGGAAAAGAGCGAGAGCTTTGGTAAAGTGAGAGAAGGTTTGAAGGAGGGTGTTCAAAGAAGCAAATACGAAGAGCCAAATTTAGCATTCCAGCAATTCCACCCAGCCCCATTTTTTTTTTTTTTTTGGCTAAGACGGATGGATCATACTTGACGAGTACAAATACACCCAATAAAATTAAAAAACAGAATACCTCGGAGTGCCAAGAACAACTCCTCAGCCCTCCCTTCCAATGAAATGGCTCGTTTCGTATGGCACAACATGAAGAAAGCACCTATCACAGGATCACCTACTCGGACCATATTCGAAAAGTGCTGTGCATATCTGGATAGCAGCCATAATACATATAGTGTATGATATGGTATGTGCTCGTGGACTATCTTCTTTGATGACGGTCATCTACGACTGCACTCCAATCCTACATTTGCCGCCCTTTCCATGCCTCAACGAAAGCCTAGGCCTTTGCAAACCTAAGCTAGGATACTAAGTTAACGAAAGCTGAAACAACGACTTGTCACCACCTTGCAAAAGTAATTCCCGCACCTTGTCTAGAGTAACAAGGGACTGTACCATCCAAAGAGAAGCTCGGTAGTGTTGTGTGGAAATAGTTTGATGCTTGGTTTGTACCTTGTGGGGTTTTTTTTTTTCAAAGCAATACCCACAATTTATAGCATAGTTCTTATAGATTATATTTCACCCTTTCCAAATCAAGTCATGTTACATTTGAGGCAAATCAAACTAATGTGATTATCTCATAATATTCTCGGGACATTCCCCCACAAGTTCCCAGTATAAGTAGAAGGGAACCTCCAATCCGTATAAATTTTTCGAGGCAAAACAACAATAAGAACATATTGTTTTGCCACCAAAGTAGAGAAAACTGCTTTCATCATTCCCTTTCGTATGTATCACGTAACAATTGGATCAATGAGATCAAACAAAAAAAAAATGTAGGAGAGATACAGATCAAAACCCAACTGAAAATAAAACCTAGGATTGAGACATATGCTGCAAAAACTAAATCCACGTTGTCCATGAAGATGAAAAACCGAATTATCAGAAAAACAAAATCACAAAGAAGAACAAAATTTAACCTCAAATATATAGAGAGATAGAGAGCATCAAACAATGAACGAAAAGAGGAAGAAGAGAGTGTTAAGTTACTCAGAGCACCAAATTCATGGAGTTGGTGTTGAGATCTTGGTCCACTAAATTCAAGTACTACATTCATGCGATGGATACTAAAGTAGCATAAGTGAATAAAAGCACGATTATGCTTTATTCTTATTCACCTACATTCACATGGCTAGTTATCACTACCTGTTTCTTCATATGAAGAACAGTACAGTGATGATGCAATCTACAACAAAAAGAGTATAAAACAAGCTGAACTGTTAACTAACAACACATTGACACAGTATCAACTTTAAAAACCTGGAAGCATTGGAAAGCCAATCTGTGAGCGTTTCTGAAACATCTGGTGTCTGTTGCATCCCTAGCCAATTGCACCCTAACCCTCTAGGGAATGAGCAAAACCATCAAGATGATTACTGCATCAAGAGGAAAACAAGACTGCTGGAATTTGGAGGCCACCAGTCATCAAGTCACTTGCCTGAGAGGGCCATAAATGAGCTCTGTATTGAAGAGCATTGGACGTTTGCTCATAGGATCGGGGCACCATCACCTCTACCACACCATCAAAGGGCCATGTACATTGCATGCCAAGCAGGAAAACAACCCCTTGGTATATCAAGTGACCTTGTCTCAGTACAGTGGATACCAGACTCTCCAGCAAAATCAGCATCCAATTCTCCAAAATGATGCAGTAAAAAAAATATACTCGAGCCATCTTTTCCTTCTACATTTTTATTTTGCTTTCAGGTGCATATAATGCTTAACACTTGATGCCCTTTGGATGGTGAAAGGTGAAGGAAGCAAAGGCTTGAACATCTAACCATCAAAAGATAAACAAAGCTTCAGCACACCCTCGGGGAATCCAATTCAAAGCACTTATCCGTGGACTCTAATGTCGGATATATAACAGAACATGATCCAGAAAACCTTAAGAAGCTCCATCATCACATACCTGTAATTGGCCTGTAAACTACAGACCATTTCCCTACCTCTCTTCCCTCCCAAAGAAGATAGATTCTGGATGGAAGGTTTAATTATGAAGTTAGAGGCTTGGAGATGGAGAGGGTCTACCGGAAAAAAAAGAAAAGAAAAGGAAAAAAAAAAACAGGGGCTTAGTTTAATGACACCCACATTGAGAGACAACTATGCAACGACAAACAAGACAGTCCTGCAATCACTTCCATTTCCTATTCGGACCGGAATTTATGAATAATGATGATATGGCACACGATCTCATGCATGGTGAAAGATATCTGATTGCATACATATTTTTAACTTGCAGTGAACAGACAAATTATATAAGATTGTACATCAAAATGCCAGCCATGATGTGAGATATCAGTGAATGGATACAGATACTGCACTATGAAGATTGTGGTATTTATGCTGCAAATTATGTTCAAGTTGACACTTGATCAGACAGGGACAGCTGCTGGGGTGGATGGAGGGACCCTATTCTCAGAAGGAATCTCCACAAACTCTGAGAGAATTGCTCGGAACTCATCACCCGTCATTGTTTCCTTCTCCAAGAGCACTTCCACAATCTTATCAATTGCTTCCCTGTTGCTCCTGATATGGTTCAAGGCAATCTCATATGCACTGTTTGATATCCTCTTAACTGCAGCATCGATGTCCTCAGCAAGCTTCTCCGACATCGAGTTCCTTGCCATCATTCTCATGATAACATCTGCACTTTGTGCTGACGTCTCCATTAGCGACCAAGGGCCAATCTCAGACATTCCAAATGTGGTAACCATCTGAAACAAACAAAGTTCAGATAAGGTCCATCACACCCACTTTTTTCAAGGAAAGAGTGTGGATCATGTGCAGTGTGAAGCATAATTGCATTTTGTGATCTGATAAAAAATTCTGCAACCACGACATCATGAGAACTGCAAATGTATCTAGTTTCCTTTCCATATTTTGACAGCTCACCAATCCAGGCCAGATTGTAAGCACATCAGACTGCTTACTGATGCGGCGTAGACAAACAGAATGGTGTTTATTCAACCAGATTCTCTATACGATTGCAAGTTCTTGGATTATCAGAGAAAATTGGAGAGCTGAAGTTATTAAATATATGTGGAAGTCTAATACCTGTTTGGCTAAGCCAGTGATCTGCTGCAAGTCTCCAGCAGCACCAGTTGTCACCTCGGGCTCCCCGAAGATGATCTCCTCAGCAGCTCTGCCTCCAAGACCACCTACAATTCTTGCAAACAATTGTTGCTTCGATATCAAAGTTGGGTCATCGGCAGGAATGAACCAAGTGAGTCCCCGTGCTTGGCCACGTGGGATTAGGGTAACCTTTTGGACAGCATCGTGTCCTGGGGTTAAAGTTCTGCAATAAAAGGATGTCAATTTACTGCACAAATACCTGCTAATACCATATCACTGATTGGCAACCTAGGCAATAACTTAAAAAGAAAACGACAGAAGACTTCCTACTAAAAGGTGATGATAGTCCACGTGAAACCGTAACAAGAACAAAGACCTTAAAGAAATGTGTACAATTGCGAGTCCCCTCAGACTTAACAAGAACTGCAACTAGTTGAACAAAAGCACAGCGTCAGCCTCACATCAATGTGGTATGTCTGCTTTGATGATTTAAAAGAACATAATATAAGGTATACCAGATAAAAAGCTTTCTTGTCCCTAGTGAAACAGGGCAAAAACCTAATGATGTTAAAAACAGAATACAAAGATCATTATGGACACCTTCAATGTTTTAAAACTTTTTTCAGACACAACATTATAGTTCACCACACCTTATTTCTAGCCATGACTCTTTTTCTTCCATTTTATGTCGCAATTTTCAATAAAACCTTTAAGCACTCAGCTACGATAAATTAGTTCTTGGTGACAAAGTCCATCACTAAGAATTTGAGTTCCAGACCAATAAAATTTGCTTGCTTGGGAACTCCATAAAAAACATAAGGAAAAATCATCCCATTATCATCTTAAAACAAAGGTCGGCCTACTTCATTGATATGACAATAATTAACAATCAAAAAGCAATGGCTCTTCTTCTGCAACACCAAAATGTAGCAGATCAAGTCTCAGATAAAATTTTCAAGTAGAATCCCAACTCACATCTGTTGACCAATCCATCTATTCGGCCCCAGGTGTAAAATTGCAAAAAGGTGCATGGACAATCTTCAACTTACAACTTGCTAAGTCTGCAACTTTATGACGTACACTGATCACATCACTGAGGACAAGCCTTTGGCTTGTCTAATGCAATATGAGTTGCAGATTCTCCTCTTGGTAATTGGCTTGCAGAAACTCTTGCATATAAAGCATATTTACTGCCTCCACCACAATTTTCATTTAAAGTGAGTCTCACTTCTAAAGATTTCATTAAACAACTCCTACGAGCGTGGACAAAGAGTTGCATCCATTCACCTCTTCAATCAGCTCAGGTGGACCTAATAACTATAATGTCATTATAATATATAAAATTGAAAGCTCAAAAAACTATCGAGAACTTTCTGCCATCTTACTCCTTCATTAAGCTACCGAAATTTCTGAGAAAATGTTCTGATATTACATTAAAACTGTCAAGGAGGATCTAGATTTCTGCGGGTATGAAGTTATAGAACTCTCGCCAAAGAAGCATGCATACAGGGAGAAAATTTTAATCGCTAGAAAGAATGCAAGGAATGAAAAACTGGGTATTCACATGCAGGGGGAAAAATCTATATGCAAGGGGAAAAATCTATTGCTAGAAATAATGCAAAGAATGAATAACAAGGCATTCACATCCTTATAGCTTCCCCACAAAGGCAAACTATGCAATATATTATGGTCAAATCTATTAATATTCCTAGGAGAATTGTAGTAAAACAAACCATTCCAGAGTGTAAACAGAAAAAAAAAAAAAGAGGCAATTAACAGAATATCAAATTATAGGAGAGCAGCCATCAAGTTACCAGGGTCCACTTGATAGCAGTAGTGCTGGGAAAAATTGATGGTTATGATTATGCGAGAGCAAGCATTGATGGTTGATTATGCGAGAGCAAGCATTGATGGTTGAGGTCCCGAGTCTCAAAACGACTCTGACCTTTAGCTGCTGTACTCTCTTGTTTCTCTCCCGTGAGTTAAAGTCAAACTAATTGTGTTGTAGTATTGTGAAAGGAATTAAAGAAGAGAATGTACAGAGTGCCTCATAGAAGGACAGGTGGCAATGTTCTGTTATGAATGGAGGCTCAAGGGACGATGGATGGAGGGTCAGAGTAATGTGTAATAATAGTGGAGATCTCAGAGCATTCAGGACTGATGATAAGCAGTGATAAACATCTTGCAGTAGCAAAGTAAAATAGCACCTCAAGGCACAAGAAAGAATAAAACCAAGAAACAATTATAGCACATATCTTCTTACCCACAGATTGCATGCCCAACTTCATGATATGCCACCAGGCTTTTGCTTTTTCCATCTGTCATTACTGTCCCTTCCATGCCAGCCACAATTCTGTCAATTGAATCATCTACCTCTTTTGGTGAAATAGCTGTTTTTCCACGACGACCAGCCAAAATTGCTGCTTCATTCAAAAGATTTGCAAGGTCTGCCCCACTAAAACCTGGTGTTCTCATGGCTATGACATCAAGAGAAACATCACCATCAAACTTTTTATTGCTAGCATGCACCTTCAGTATTTCAGTTCGTCCTCGCACATCTGGAACATCAACACTTACCTGTCCAGCATAATATAGTATTTTAAGCATACAATCACTGATTAATCAAAGAAACAATAGACATTAGTCAAACATATATAGAAACAAGCTAACATAATTGATAAGCTGGTATAAAAATAGATGCTTGTGTACTAACTTGTCTATCAAAGCGTCCAGGTCTTAACAAAGCAGAATCTAGGATGTCTGCACGATTGGTGGCTGCAATTACAATTATTCCAGTATTTCCTTCAAACCCATCCATTTCAGTCAACAGCTGATTAAGGGTTTGCTCTCTCTCATCATTCCCACCTCCAATTCCTGTTCCTCTTTGCCTTCCAACAGCATCAATCTCATCCACAAAGATGATGCAAGGTGCATTCTCTTTGGCCTTCTTAAAAAGATCACGGACTCGTGAAGCACCTACACCAACAAACATCTCTACAAACTCAGATCCAGAAATTGAGAAAAATGGAACACCTGCTTCGCCAGCAATTGCCTTAGCAAGCAACGTTTTCCCAGTTCCTGGAGGACCGATAAGAAGAACACCCTTTGGAATCCGTGCACCTACTGCAGTAAACCTCTCTGGTTTCTTCAAGAACTCCACAACTTCCATGAAGTCCTGCTTTGCTTCATCTACTCCAGCAACATCATCAAATGTGACACCAGTATTGGGTTCCATTTGAAACTTGGCTTTTGACTGACCAATGCCAAGGGGAAAGCCAGGACCCCCAGGTCCACCAAATCCACCAGATGACCGTCTTGACAAAAGAAATAAACCTCCAATAAGGATTAGAGGAAAAGCTAGGTTGCCAATTAGATTGAACAAAAATGAGCCAGAGTCTTCCTGTGCATTATGTGCTGCAAAATCAATATTCTTCGCTCTCAACTTCTGGAGAAGCTCCTGACTTAATCCTGGGAGTTGCACACGTACTCGCTGCACCCTATTACCCAACTCAGGAGATATGGCCTCTACAATTGCAATCGTTCCATTCTCAAACAGATCCACCTTTTTCACCCTATCTTTATCCAAATACTCCAAAAATCTTGAATATGACATTCTCGAAGATGATACACCTTGATCATCAGCATAAGCATTTCTTGTACCAACTAAAGCAGGCAAGCTAAGTCCAATATTTCCAAGTAACAGTTTTAGGAAATCTCTTCTTCCCTCCCGCTGCCTTTGGGATAAAGAGGCAATAACGGAGCCTGGCCTAGACACTTTACCAACTGAAGGCAGGGCTGCTGAAGCATTCAGATGCTTACCATAAAATTCTCTGGTCAAATTCATTTTGACAGTATGTCTAGAGATTCCATTTGCAGCAAGGTTTATTGGTGAAGATGCCATTTATGGTAACTGTGAAAAAAAAAGGAGGCAAACGTTTAGATCATACAGCAGCCGGATGCTCCAGTGAAGATAAACAACGAGAATATCAGAATAGCAAATTATTCAATGTGCGGAATAAGCAACAAATTGATCCTTCTTATTGGAAATACAAACCTATTAATTTAGCTACTAAGCAGTGTTCTCAGAATATTTATAGAAAATCAATTTTTTTGGAGAGTTATAGTACAAAACTAGTGAGTTCAGCATCATATTATCAGGCATCAATTGCAAGCACTCTCCAGCCATTCATGTGAATGATAGTAAAAAGAGTCTTAAAGCTAAAAAGCAAAATTTTACTCTCCGACTCTAGTTGACATCTAGAATTGAGAAAGGAGGTCTGAAAAATAAAATGTTACACATTTTAAAAAAGTAAAGTGACACTTTCACGACAAATTATCTTATTTTTAATTTCAAAATACTAGATATGGAAATCATATTTTCAGTATTATACTGCTGCTCCAGCTCCTGCACCTCCTGCTATTGCAGCAGCTGCTACTATTTCCAGAACTACTATTACTGTTGCCACTACTGATTATACAATTAAATCATTATTCCTGCTGCTACTTTTGTAACCACCGTCATAGCTATCACTACTCTGCTAGTGATTCTACTAATACTACAACTGCTTCTGCTGCTGTTGCTCCTGATACTACCAGAACTTCAACCACTGCCTTTGTTAGTGTTGTTACCTTTGCTAGTTTTGTTTGACATGGAAGATCTTAATGAATAGGTTCCTCAATTAAGTGCACATTCATTGGATCACTGAATTCCTTTTACAATGCCATCGTTCAGTGACATGCTAAGTTCAGTATCAAGGGAAGGAAGATTCGGGACTCCATCCCTAAATTGATCTCATATTAAGGTTGAAGATTACATGAAACATGTCACGCCAATGGAGCAAATCACAAGAAAGCTGAAAGCAACAATAGCTTTGGTTGCTCACCTCCATGATGGCAATTTTCTCAGCAAAAGTTGGTGAAATGATGAGGATTGTGTAACCGTTTCCTCTCTTCTGAAAATAATTTTGATGTTTTGTGCAGAGGAGTGTTAATATAGTGATTCGCCTAATCTGAACGACTTTCAGGAAAGAAAATGTTTGATTGAAAAGGCGAATGAAAGAAGAGATATTAAGAAGTGGAATAAACTGCATGCAGGAGCTTCTTGAACTCAGACTTCTTTCCATCTATTAGGAAAAAAAGTTGGTACTTACATTGTTTGTGGATCCCACTATGTATTTATAACTTATGTTAATATTTCTCATATGCCCATCAAAGACAAGTGAACAAATAATTTAGCAGGAAGGAATGTAGGAATTCTTCACCTAAATCCATGAGCCTCATCCTATTTTCATGGGGTTTGTTCTAGAGATGAAATAGGATTCACCACCTTATATCTATGGTAGACTTGAAATATCTAATAACAACCGAGATTTTATATTATAGCACTTATTGCATAAAAGATCCTTTCTCTCACCCATAAAAGTCACCCCTTAAGCAGCAATCATGTGCACCTCTTCCCAAACAGTGTTTTTGGCTTCTCTTATAGGATGTCAGAGATGCAAGTCATATTCTCAAGGCGATAATTCATAATAAATAAAGTTATTGTATGATTGCTACCAAATATTAATGGTGTAAAATGCACAAACTCTGATAGAACCACGTCAATCACTAATATAAGAAAATTAAAACTGTGGTGAAAAATGCAAAACCACCGAGATGTGGACTGATTTTCTTACAAGTATCAAAAACTAGCAGCTGATGCAGATGGCGCAACCTCACCTCCCTCTTATCAACGAGAACACAAAAATCTTACTTCTCTTCAATTTTTCATTCAGCACGAATTCGTGACCAAAATATCATGTTTCAATCTCTATTATCAACACACTCAAATAAACAAAATAAAATTCTTCTTCCAGCAACTCGAATACCTTGTAATAATACCTAGCCAATACTTAACCTCAGCGTATTAATCATAATAAACTAACCAAAGATTAGAACCTAAAAGGCCCTGCATGCCAAGTTGAAAAATTAGCTAATTAGGCTCCAGAATCCAAATTGGGGGGAAAAATCGATGCAAATAGCTTTCCAATGTGCGATTATATTTTCAAGGATTAGACGTTTCTTCTTACTTTCGGGAGAAACAAAGGATTAAAAATTTTTAGTCCATAAACCTCCTATCGCATCATTCACAATTTGAACCCAGCAACAACTTTACTTCTAGCGATCAACTTCATGATATTAGCTTGTATTGATCTCAAGCAGGGAGGACGGAAGAATAAATCCAGAACAGCTGAAGTAAACTAGCGTTAGTTGAGAAACCAACCGATAACCAAAGAAGATCCGAGCCAGAAGCTAATGATACCTTCGGGGGAGGAACGCTCCTTCGCGATTTACAATAAATCAAACCTTCAATCTTTGGGGTTTTCTCGCGCCCTGTTTATATCTCCTCCTCCTCCTCCTTCCGGCTTTCGATTACCGCGAAGCGAAGCTTGGGAAAAACAGGACGAGATGGAGGAAAGTTATTGGAAGAAGAATTGGGGAAGATTTTTACACTTGGGATTTTGACGACCACCAGGGGCTTCTGTCGCGGCCCGTTCGGATACGTGGCGCCCTCCCTCTTCACATCGGCGATAAGAATTCCGGAGTAGGGTTGGCCTTCTGAATGGCTGTGGACGGTGGCTGAGAGCCTGAGAGCGAAAGGTCCCGCTCCCACAAGCCAAGAAGCCGGCATCACCCCTTTGTCATGTGGGTTCCACTCCACTTGTTGCTTCGCGTCTTCCTGCAAGAATTACCTTTGAGGTTTTAGATATTTACACAGCGACAATGAACTTAAAAAATATCTCCTCGCCTGTTATTTTATATAAAATTTTAAATTATTATAAATAATATCAGAACAAATTTAGCTCATAATCCATATAAATTAGGGACACTATAACACAAGTTTATAGATTTCAATCCTACTAAGACTTGAACGGAAGAGGATGTAAGAACAAAATTCTGTCTTTACTAATTTTTAGAATATTAGAGGTTATTTAAGAAAGACTACCTTCTATTATATAGATAAGGCGGCATATATTTTTCGCAGCATCATTACCAACCAATTGATGTCACATGCATAAAACATCTTTTTAAAGATTACAATTATGAACTCAGTTGTGATTTATATTGTCAGGAATTGTTAGCTCAACTATTTAGCACCTAATAGACTTCATCATGTGTATGGTTTCATATTTTGCTACAAACTAGGTTGTAGTACTTTTTAATGGTTTGAATTGTGAAAAAAGAAAATAGTTAGTTCTATTACATTATGTTATGATTAGAGCTGTTCATATGCTAGGAGGCTCGCTTGAGGCTAAAGTCTTTTGGATGGTTTGGTCCAAAGGTTTAAGGCTTGGGAGGGCTTGAAAAATAAGCCTAATTAGTAAACAAGCCAATCTCAAGACTTAGAGATTAGAGACTTACCACTCTGGCCCAAATTTTTTGTTCTTCTTATATTATTTATTTATATTTGATCTATATATATATATATATATATAGAGAGAGAGAGAGAGAGATTTAATTGATAATTATTATTGACATATGAACTTAATAAGGAAACATTTTTTATAATTGCTTGAAAAGAATTATTTAGTATTTAAAAAAAAATAAATTGGTTATGAAGCTCGAGAGAGGTAGTGCCAAAAAATAATATGGATATTACTTTGATAAAGTTTCTAGTAGAAATTAAATGAAATACAGTCACCATTATTTTCTATAAAAACAATCACCATTTTTATGATATGCCCATATTGTTCTCTTCTTATAAACGGACAATATATTACATCAAAATTTTATTTGTATCTAGATCTAGAAAACAGATCTCTAAGTGATATCAGTTGCTAAAACAAAATCCAAGTTGAATGTGTGTGGGCACATCCATATGTAGCAAATTTGAGATAAAAAATGGATACTATTGTGTTTTGCTACAATGTTCTTTTATTGGTTTTTTTTGTCAAAAAGTTAAAACACATGCTTGTTGTTTCTTGCTAGTGGGAGGACAAAAAAATCCAATTGACTTGGTTTACCAGTAAAAGTGGATTAGATAATATCCGTCTGGAACCATTTTCGAATCCGAATTTATCCAGATATGAATAGAAATTTGAGCATCCGACTAATATCTGTATCCATATTCGTATCTATGAAAAAAAATAGATATAGATATGGATAGACAACTATCTGATCCGTTCCCAAATATCTGATTCCATTTGTAGTTCTATTTAATTTTATATAGCGCTCATGAACTTTTAAGAAAAATAAATAACTATATTAATAAGCTATTAACTTGAATTATCATCCACTTAGTAATATTTTTAATTTTATGCTCATAAAAAATTTAATTATCTAATTTAAATCTATATTTATACTTATATTTTTGATATCTGATTTGTATCTATATCCGTTTAAAATAAATATAAATATAAATTTTTATAATCAACTAATGTTTGTATTTATATTTTTTAAATAAAATAAATATGGGTATTGATATGCTAGCTTTATTATAGCCATGGTTATTGCATGATCACTTTTGTAATTATTTTAGAACTGAATATTCTGCTGTACAAGCACTTATGAGGCAGAAGCTAAGTGGAATGGATGGCACCGATTTACAAACAGAATTTATCAACGGAGATCGTCCTCCGCCCATTTTCGAATAAAGGGCCGGCATTAATTGATTAGCTTTGCCGGCACGAAATCTCGGGAGCATCATAACAACACTCCAAATTATTTCCAATCCCACGTAATATGCATCAAGCCGTATAAAGGCCACATAACTAGCCAAATCGAATAACTTATCTCAGATCCTAATAGTTCACGGAAGCGCGTATTCTAAATTCCAACAAAATCTCTCCCAGCTGTTCTGGTACCTTCCTCGAGATTTAATGACAATTTTGCCAACCCATTTCTGCGGCTGCCCAACGGTCTCTGTCGGACACTTGGACTTGTTGAACTTGGCAAATGAATCCAGCTGGTCTTCTGGAAAAAAAATCTCTGTGCCCTACCGATGGTTTTTAGTTTTCTTGTAGCTACAGCCTGTGCTATGAATCTATTAATAAAGAAACCGAACGCGGCATGAACCAACCATCCCTCCCCTGAACCATTGCTCCCCTAAAAGCTACATCTCTCTTCTATTAAAAACCTATTTGGTACTCAGGAAAAAAAAAAAATATATATATATATAATATAAAAAAATTAAATTTCTGTTACTGAAAATTGAAAACAAAATATCATTAAGTTTTAAAATAAGATGAGATAATTTTTTTATATATAAAAATATTATATATAATTTTATCTGAAATAAATAAAATTGTAAAATGTGTCAAATTGTTTTTATAGACAACTAAATATTCATAAATCATTTTTTAAATGTTATATATATTCATGTGCCAGTTTTTGTAAAAAAAAATATTATAACGAAGACAAATTTTCTCAGAAATCGATGAAGCCTAAAAAATAAAGACTATAATATTAATGATATGATACCAATCCCAAGAAAAATGGGACAAATGTTCCAACTACTAGACTATGGTCCGTGCCTTGTTTGATCAAAACAACTGACCATAGAACATTTGTTTTGTTTTTCAGCTACTCACGTTGCCATCCTCTTAGGCTTATATAAAGCTTCCATGAGTTCTACTGAACTCTACAACTTCATCTCTCGAGTCCTGAAGTCTCTGATATGGTTCGCTTCCTCCTGTTATTGCTGGTTGGGGCTCAAGCTCTTGTCACGCTAGCAATGGCCAGGCCTCTTCCCTCCATTCCAACCATTGCAGCCCCACCCTCTTCAAGTGCTCCCACGAACATTGGAGCATCAGGAATTGCCGGCGGACCGGAGCCGCAGCAAATGAGGAAGAGCGGATTGTTTGAAGGATCGATAGGAGGAGATGTGATACTTGGAGGCTTTGTAACTGCCGTCCTTGCCGTCATCTTTTGCTACATTCGAGTTACGAGGAGAAATGGCGAAAATAAAGCATAGATTTTGTTAGTCCTAGCCCTTTTTCTTTTGCATCTTCTTATCAGTTACTCCGGGAGAAAGATCTCTAAAATGGTCTTGTAAACATACCACAGAGAAATATACTTAAATCTCGTTGCTTATCTACACGGATCCTTGCCCTGTTTTTCCTATCTTAATGATATTTTGATCTCTGTCTTGCTGAGATGTATGATGGCTTCCATTTGTTTGCATCCTTGTGCTTCCCTAGTGCTTCTGTTCTGCTTTCCTTATGCCGGAAATAAAATAAAAAACTGAGGATCGCCACCACCCAGAGACCGGGTTGTAGAACTTGTTGAAGTAAAGAATAACAAGAGACGCGATAAAGGGGCAATCTATAGCAATGATAAAAAAATAAAAAAAAAAAAAGTCAGGACGCATCGCACGACATAACAATTAAGTTTATTAGATTTCAGCAATCCTAGCAAAGTGGATGAGCAGGAAGAAAATGGAGCTTTAGAGGGACCAGAAAATGAGTTGTGGGTGTCATTTCAAGCTCTATGCATATCTGTGGATTTATATTAAGAAAATCAACCTTTTATAATTCTCGTCGATTTGAAGAGAACTCAGAATTCTTTGATTTGTGGGTAGCCACAAGAACTAGTTTTGATGGCTTGGAAAATTTTCCTCGAACTTTACATGGAACAAGGTTAGATTCTTCGGCTAGCCACCCGCTGTTCTGCACACCAAGAATCTTGGCGAGCTTGCGCCCCCTTTAAGACGCTTCCAATGGCTGTCCTCGGGGAACAATGGCTCATCGAAGAAGGGGTCAAAAGATACATAAGGCGCCTTCTTTTTCTCGAAAGACTGTCGAGGATACAGCTGTCTTCTGGAGGAAGCCAGAACCTCCATTTGCCCCTTTTATTTATTAGTCCACAACTACAAGGGGCTGGGAAGGGAAAATACCAAAACATAAAAAGTCCGCCTTGGATTTAGGGAACCAATTACAGGGCAAGTTCCCCCTGGGACCATCCAAAGAACCACCTCCCTCTTGCATTAAACAAAAAAATAAAATTAAATATTAAGATGATATAGAGCCCAAGAGAATCCAACAAATATAGCAACTGCAGGACCTTGGTCAGCAACCTAGAAATAATGAACATAATTTAGAGAGCTCACCTAGCTAGTGTCGTTTGCTATGTACAAACATATGAGGATTCATGTGAGCATGTATTTAGTTACATATTAGTTATATATTAGATAAATTTTGGATATTTATACAAAATTAAAAAAAACTCAAATAACAACTTATAACTAGCATTTTTAGTTTGGATCGTTATACAGAACTAAAAAATTTAAATAACACCTTTCAACTAGTTTTTTTGATGTGATCTTAGATTGTTTAAGTGAGGATCTATGTGAGCGTGTGCTTAGTTTTACATCAACTATGCACTAGATAGATTTTGGGTATTTATATTGGGCAACAAATCCAATTAATATTGTTTGGCTAGTTTTTTTAGGTAAGGTGCAAGATTGTTACGAGAAGTATCAAAAGGGATCTATAAGGCTTGCACAACTTACCATGTCGAGCTGGCAAGGAATGTTCGAACTTTTAGTAAGTACAGTATGCCGTCGAGACTCGTGATGGATAGCACCCGGGCGCAGGTGGCGAAAATCAGTCATATTCCATCCTCAGAGGGCCTTTGACAGCTCAGGATATATAGGGTTCTCATCCTACTCAGACAGTTCCCTGTATGGTTTTCATCACTTAGGAGCCCTTACCTCCGAGTTTCTTCAAGGTCAATTTTGATGGGTTTGTCGCGGACGAAGGTACGCGGGGAGGTGCGGGGTTTGTTATCAGGGACTCGAACGTCAGGATAGTAGCAACAGATGGCTGTCAGCTATTCGATGTCTCGGTTCCTAGTGCAGAGTTAAGGGTCGTTTGGGCAAGCCTTCAACATGCTCGACTAGGGTTACGAGCCTACTTAGTCATCTTGAAGGGTGACGCGGCCACGATTATCAGCTGGATCTAGGGGGTCCGAGTGGTGCCGACGACGACCACCCTTTGTTTCGAGACATCTGGGCCATGACGAGGAATGGAGGGCCTTTTAAGCCAAGCATATTTTTCGTAAAACTAATGGAGTCGTGGATTGGGCAGCCTCCTACGTGGCCAGCCATATTGGTAGTACCTTGTGGATTGGAGATGGGGAACTGCCTCGGGCGCTCCAAGATATTCTGTTTTTTGATTTTATTGGGTGTATCCGTACTCGTCAGGTATGAATCACCAGGCCTAACAAAAAAAAAATCCATCCTATAACCCATATGGATAGGGAACATTACAATATGGGTTTATTAGAGCTGACCACAAACCAATCATAATATTTGTAATCGAATTTGAATGGATCTGAATCCTTAGCTTAATAAAGATGCTAGGGTTTAAACAGAAAGAGAGTTTGTGAGGATCTATGCAGACATATATTTATCCTACATTAGCTATACACCAAATAGATTTTTGATACTTATATAGAATAATAGAATAAAAATAACACTTTTCAACTATTTTTTTGAATAAAATTTTACTGTGACAAGCTGTTTATTAATTTAATCATTTTTGATTTAGTAACTTGGCCCACCTAGTTGGGATCTACCTGTTTAAAATTCAGATTAGGCAAGCATGATATGAGATCAGCCTAAAATTGTGACTAATCTATTTAATTCTCTACCTTAGTTATAAGGTGCTAAAATTGTATTTATATAAAAACATGTCACTAAATTTGAAATTAATCTATCAATAATAATTAATTAGTTACTCATGTTACTATCTAGTCAACCTTGCGGATCATATTTAACTATATTCAGCTTGCAAGTTATCTGTGTCTCCTCAAATGTAACCCAACTGGGTTTTTTTCAAGAGGGATCTCAAGCACCACATCATGTTACCCTATCTCTTAGTAAATGATTTATGTTCCACTTTTACTTTTGGGTCAAAATGTTTTCTTCAAAATATTTTAATTGGAGCCATTGCCACTGGCCACTGCTTTTGCATAAATATAAGGCCTAGATTGATGGATAGGGGTGACAATTGGGCCAAGTTGAACATAGTACAATTGAGTCAAATATATGATAGATAGAAATCTATCAACTCAAATCCGATCTATTTATTAAATAAATTAAAAATTTAAATTTAAATTTATTTTTTTATTAAATAGGTAATTTAGCTCACGGTAGGTTGAAAATAAATTAAATGCGTTAAAGGGTTAAGGATTGCCGCCTGATCATGGGTCAGGCTTCTGGTTTTCTTTGTTTACTTTGGGAGCCGGTCCTCTTGCTGCGGGGCCTGCGAACTGGGCCTTCTGGGCCGCGTGGCCTGTGGACCACAAAGCGCGCCTGATTAAAAACCTGACCGTCGGATCCAGCAGACGCGGACGGTGCGGAAGAGGGCGAATGGCCATCTCGGACGCCTGGTGTCTCTCCGGGGTAGTTTTCGGCGTTCTTCTATCCTCTATCCGAGGAGCTGCCAGGTTTCGTCCGCACTTCTCCACGCCAGGATTTCATTGAGAGAGAAGAGCGAATTCGTGTGCGTAGGATTCAGGTAATCTTTGGATTTTTCTTTTTTATCCCCTCATCCAATCTCGTGTCAAGTATTTGCCGAACTAAGTTGTCGATGATGTCTTCTCTGCTCAATTCGGTCAATCGAATTCCAGTTTTTTTTTTTTTTTGCCAATCTTTGTTATTCTTGGATTTATCGGTTGTTAAATATGTATAGAAGGCGGTTTCGGATTTCGACTTTATCTTTGGAAGGAAAGAAGCATTTTTTGCGTCAGTTACTGTGAGCAGCTCAAGATAATAAATTTTGGTATCTGTTGGTTTTTAGCTCTCGGGCGTAATCCTGGTGCAATTTAAACACAAAACGCGACTTCGAGGAGAGGTTGCATATGGAGAATTTTTCTTGATGAAGAATCATGCAAAGGAACTAGTTTTATCGGTAATCGATTTAGAAAGGTGTAAGATGTGGTTCAAGAAGATGAGTTGGAAATATTTGACGGATACATCGATTGTATCTTAACAAATTTTGATAATATCGCAAATGTAAAAAACTTGCATCCATGGTGAATAATTCTTGACATGCTAGTTGAGTGAGTGAGTTAACCCTATAAATCTAGGAGGCTAATAGATCATCTTGAAGCTGATGCGTTGTTTCTTCTACTCATTGGTAATAAAATGTTTAGCTTCGACTCGTTGGTAATAAATTGTTCAGCCTGATTTTTTATTTGATGGTTTTAATCTTTTCATTTCAATACCACAATATGATAATATAAGTCCAAGGTTTCTCATAAATGTTTGGAAGGTACAGTCTTCAATCTCTGTAAATGGGAATTCTAGCAGAACTAACATCCTTGCAAAGTTAAAATTGTGGAATTCGCATTGTCGATATTGCCTTTCTTTTCAACCATATGGAGCACAAGAATTTTCGGAATTTTCACCTCAGCAATTATTTATGTGCTTGGAAAGGTTTTCATACTATTCTGTATCACCCAGATAAATGCATACCAACATGAGGAGCCTTGCATATGTCAGACTGACACTACAAATTAGTGTGCCTGTAAATTCAACATCTTTATTACTTTCTCTTTCCTTGCATGAGCCAAAGCACATGACAAGATGGAAAGATATATGCCTCCTCCCATCAATAAATAAGATTACATTCACATCCCAGCAGACAATTGTTGTATAATTTGACCAACCATCAAAACATATGTGGTAAAATAAATATGTAGTAATAACAAATGTTTCAAAATGTGTTTTTTCATCAATTATGTTGGCTATGTTGTACTCACTGTTGGTCCCTTGAGTTTCTGTTGTGTTTTGGGTAAAATAATAAACTTTTTCCATATTCTTAAGAGTAAGGAAGCTACCATGCTGATACAAAAGGTACAAAAGCAGTAATAACACTTTGCTGTCTTCTTTTAGGTTCTTTTTTGATGTCCACATGGATTATCATTGAAATAATCCATATATAGCTAATGATCAGGAGTTACCAGCGAGGCAGAGAAATTTTTCTGACACTGAAATCTTTGGATAATTCAGTTCCAGAAAGAATTGTGATGTCAGGAGTTTCCTTTCAGAAGAAATTTGGCATCCATTTTTTTTGGAATGTTTCGCTTTGGAAGCTTCTTTTATTACATCAGTTTTTTCTTTCCCTTTACTACCCCCTCACCATCAGCTGTATGTAGGGTTTATCCAAGGAGCTTATGGCAGGCATCCACATAGGTCCTCGTGGAAGAGATTGAGGTCACACACTGTTCACTCAAACAAATTTAGGTCTCATCCTTGCTATCCTAGATTGTATTTCAGGATTAATAGCTAGCGAGAAGTTTGCTTTGTATGTTTGAGGACTTGCATTTTCTGCTAAAATGTGAAAATTTTATAATTTTGAGATTCTATAGTAGTTCTTTTGAAGATAGGAAAATGGAGGTCACAGCCCAAACCTTCTTAGGTTATTATTCTTGAAGGGCAAGATTACAAGCTATACACACACATTCATGCATGCATGTACGTTTATGTGTGTTTATATGTGAGAGAGCAAGAGGTAGATCACAAGCTAGAGAAAAGACAAATCTCTTCCTAATTATTAGCAAACTGATTTTTTTTATAGTTGAAACATATTTAGGAGAAGGTGATGGTGTACGAAACCTTTTTTGTCTTGCAAAGTTTCATACTCTTCACCTATTCCCCTTCCATCACAATATTGTCATTCTCCTCCTATCTCCTTCTCTAGCGCCTCTTTTCAACCTTTTACACCATCTAGCATTCATTGTTTCCCACATATGACCCTCCTCTTCATCCTTTGTCCATCATCACTATTTTCGTCCTCTATCCTTTTTCTTTTGGTCATGCCCCTTCTCCTTGGCCTCCTTGCCCACCTTTCCGGTGCCCTCCTGTGCGGCATTCTCTATCCCCACCTTCACCTACCTCCTTCTATCACCTTTACCAACGTGGAGATGGTAGGGAAATAGGAAAGTGGAGGCTTAAAGTGGTCTTACTTAGGAGGGAGGATCGTCGTTGCAAGCGGGGTTGGAGGGTGGTAAATGAATTCGAAGGTCATATAGAAAGAGGAAGTTAGCATTAGACTATTAGAGTTAGCATGAGAAGGTAGAAAGAAGCAAGGTAAAAGCTGTGGTTTTTGGTGGGTAGGGGTAGGACAGTTGCTAGAGTGGATATGAAAGGAGGCAACAATGGTAATATGCGGTTTAGCTATGAGGAAAAGAGGTAGGAGAGTTTACTCGTCTGGAGTGTAGGTGGGATGGTTGAGCACAATTTAATAGACTTTTCCAAAGTAGACCAACTTGGTTCATCCATACACATCTATATGTGTGGTATATGCATCCAAATACATGTGCAGACATGTATAGTAGAATTGAAACTTTAATCCTACCAATGCAAAATCAATAATGAGCATCATAGATTGAGAATCCATGTTCCTAGTCAGGTTCTACAACATCAAAAATACCTAGAGACAAAAAAATAGTTAGTTTTTGATATCATTTGTCCATGCATCAAGGGGTCACAAAATGGGCAATACCAATAAAGCTAATGTTTTGAAATATATTTTGGCCATTTAATCTGAGAACAAATATCATTAATCATGATTTACATCTTTTACAACATACATAAACCAAAATTCAACTGGTTTGGATGTTTCTAGACCATTGGCTGCAAGGCTTTGTATGCAATTGAAATTGCCTGTTTTCTGGTTACATGATTCATGACTGGCTCTCTTATGCACTTAGTCTTTGGTGTTTGGACATTTTAGATATTATGGGTCATGTTTAATGATGTGGATGTTCAATTCAGATGTTCAGTTATTAATAAAGCATGATAGGATGGAAGCTTCAATTATATGGTAGTGTATTCAGTGGAAATATTGAATAATTTTAGAATGCTAAAATACTTGCTTATCTCACTGAATTGAACCAGAGTTATTGTGGACATAATGACCATGAAACATAACAAGGAATTAGGTAAAACATAATTTGATGAAAACAAACAGCGCCAAATTTGTTTAGTATGATTTGAAGATGAAAACCTGAACCACTGAAATTTTTGATAAATTTCCAAGCCAACATTGCAAATATACAACACTGAAAATAGACCAGCACAAGATCTGTTATTATATTAACTAGATCGATAATTATATTTTCTATTCATCAAGAAAGTCTATTGATGAAACAGAAACAACTGGCGTGATCAATCTTTACTGAACTACACATCAGCAAAGTTATCAAAGATACATGCATTTGAGAATCTAAGATGGCGTGAAGTAACAACAGTGATAGATCATAAGTCAGTTTCTTTGTACGGTTTTGCAGGCATTTGTTTCTGCAAATTGCTAAAGTTGTGAACAGGAAGCCATGGAGCTGGTTGGCTTTGGGTAGTGGTGTCATTACCTTATTGATTGATAACAGAGCTCTGAGGGTTTTCTTTATATCGTGGCAGCATGGCCTTGTGAGAATATGAGCGATGCATTTAAAAATATTAATTTTTTTAATGAACATATATACGCCCGCAATTTGGCCTTGGCCCTTAATAACATTTACCAGATAACAGAAAGGGCTTGTTGGTTCACAGACCTGGCCAAATGGGTGGCTCCTCTAAATTTGGTATGTGTCCACTGCATTGATCAAATAGCATGTTTGCATGCTTTTTCGTTTTTCCCAAATGTGCTGTCTTCGTGTTTTAAAGAATACTAGTCAGTTTGTACCAATAAAAAAAAAAGGAATATTTAGTAAGTTAAAGAACCTTTGCAGACACCCTATAATTAGACTTTGCAGGATTCATGAGAAGTGAATAGTGGACTGATTTAAGACTGCATAGACATATTCTGACATTCCCACTTTGGCTTATCTTCCTTTTTTGCTTGACATCAAAATAACAAACACAACTGTACTCATGCTTGACAGGATGTTGAATCTCCATCTTGAATTTGCCACTGGACGAGGAACATAGAACCTGCTCGCTTCTTGTGGAATCTAACAAGACAATGGCCTCTTTAAGTTGGTCGGTTCCAGTTATAAAGCAGCAGGTGATTCTCAGAAGCCAGCTTCATAATCCAGGATCATGGAGAGTTCCCACACTGCTTCACAGGTCTGCCTTCCCCCAGACTCGTCTTAAGAATCTGCCTTTGCTTTGCAGCAAATTGTTTCCATGGGAAGCTTCTCCTCCATATGCTTCCACAGCTGGTGATAGCATCATCAAAGGTAACAATATCATCGAACCCATTGATGCAGAAGATGCACCAGAATTTCCAATTCTTCAAAGTGAAGAAGATGTCATAGAGATGAAAAATCAGCCATCTTTGCTGCAACAGACTCTTAAATGGCCAATGTGGCTTTTGGGTCCTTCGGTTCTTCTAGTCACTGGCATGGTGCCCACCTTATGGTTGCCTCTGTCTTCTGTGTTCGTCGGTCCCAACATCGCTGGCCTTCTATCGCTTGTGGGACTTGACTGTGTTTTCAACCTGGGTGCAACCTTGTTTCTACTCATGGCTGACGCTTGCGGACGCCCCAAGGGAATGGCTGTTGCACAGAAAAGCCAAGTTCCTTTTACTTATCAGCTGTGGAACTTGGGGGCGAGTCTGTTAGGCTTTGTTCTTCCTTTGCTGATGCTATTTGCCTCGCTCAAAGGCTCTCTCCAGCCACAACTTCCATTCATCTCATTCCTTGTGTTACTTGGGCCCTACCTTCTACTTCTATCCATCCAGATGCTGGCTGAGATGTTGACATGGCACTGGAAATCACCTGTGTGGTTGGTGACCCCAATAGTGTACGAGGCTTACAGGGTGCTGCAACTGATGAGGGGACTGAAATTGGCTGGCGAGGTTGGTGCACCCGCATGGATGGTGGAGAGCATCCGAGGATTGGTATCATGGTGGGTGTTGATCCTTGGAATTCAGCTCATGAGGGTTGCTTGGTCTGCAGGGCTTGCCTCTCAAGCTCACCAACAACCTTAAATAAAGATAAAATCCTAGAGGATACAGGAGTGATTTAAGTTGCTTATGAGTAAAAAAAAATAATCATTGAAGTTTGTAAACAAAATGTCAGGTCATAAAACAATTTAATGAGGAAATCATAAAGCATTACTGGATACAATTTCACTTGCATTTTCTTCGCAGAGGATCAAATGCTTTGAGATTGGGTATATCTTGTCTGTTTTCAGCTGTACCCATGGTTTGCCTGAATCACTTTCTATGTTAAATCATTTCTCTTAGGACCTAATGAGATTTTTGAAAAATCCTTCCAAATTTATTGCAGGCTGGTGAAATTTCAATTGTTCATTTATCTGAATTTTCTAGTGGTAACAACACTAAATGACAATGGAATCAATGTTGGTAGTGATGCCTGCTTTGATGTATAGGCAAGCATCAGACAACCCCACAATAGGTGCTTGTAAGACTCCCCTTGTATTTGACAATTACCGCTTAATTGTCAATAGCCAAGTAGTTCCTTATAGCGACTGAACAACAAACCTATGTTTATAATTATATTTGATGGTAATGATGATATCATGCATAGTTGCAAGGTTCATATGAGTGGTTAATCACAAATGGAGAATGGCATAGTATGTCATCATAAAAAAATGAGAAGTACCGTGATCTCAGAGTGATTTATATAATTTCACGATGAATCCATGCACAAAATGATGTGGTTTTTGGTCTGAAGTTTTTCAAGGTTAGTTAGCACTTAACAGTTATGGTAAAGAAAAGTTTACATGTTCCTCTCCTATACCACCAGAGCTTGGTTATCTTCTCCAGGTTGAGGCAAATGGTGGTTGTTTGTCTTCCGTCCCTAAGCCTTCTTTTCTTTTCTTTTTATGCTCTCCTCCCTCATATGTACCCAAAAAAGGCAAAAAAAGGAAGCTTGCATGCTCACAAAACAAGCAAAAGAACAGCCAGTCATTGAAGTTTATTGAGGTTTCAAGGTAGAGTGGGAAACATAAATCAGGCTCAACAATGACCATATTTTGGGCAGAAAAAAAAATCAACCTGGCCTTCTCATACAACGAATTTCTGGAATTGTAAATCCAATTTGATCCGTTCAAAGCTAAGCTTTGCAACAAACTATTTGCTGCTCAATCTAAATGCAAACTGAATAACAATGTATTGAATCTTGAACAATGAAGGGCATGATATAATTTGAGCTACCCAATTGAAGATTTTGAAGCCTAAGCTAGGTTAGTTTGCTGAGGAGGTTTCAATATCAGGGTTGAGTATTCACCGATAAGGTTGGTTGATTAACCTCTTCAACCTATCATGCTCAGATAACACCTCTGGCTAGAGGTAGGAGAATACATGCCTTCAAAGGAAGTAAAAAAAAAAGAGGAGGGATAGAAGGATAACTTGTGTTTGGCGAGTCTTAAGAAAAGTGTTAGTTTTCAGAACAAAGGAAAGAAGACTCTGGTAGCAAATTTTTGAACAATATGATAGATATGAACTGTGAATCTATCCACGGGCAAATCCCTTAATAGAGGGGTGTCAACCAACTGAAACGAGGCTCGTTTGCCTTTTAGTGCAAATTTTGTTAACAGGCATATGCACCATCAAAGCTCCTTCGTACAAGAACAGGAAGAATAGTATCTAAAAGGATGACAAAAATAGGAAGGCTAATTATTGTGCATTGCCTTAGCATAATACATTAGATCTTTGGATATAGGTGCCAGTTGAAATAAAGCCAAGATTATATGGTTCATGAAGATGTTATTATTTGTGTAGTTACTCGCTCTATCATCTAACGTGCTAAGTGCACGAAAAAGTGCTGTGGAGAGGGATGTGGGATTCTAAACAATTTCAAGTTAGGGGATGAATATGCCAATTGGCTTAGTTGATGAAGTCACCACATGTTGATATCAATGGCTTCAGTTTGAATCTTATCCTTATTCAATTTCTACTATATTTTTATCATATCTACGTCAGAAAAATTTCAAGCTAGGAAGACAAATAAAATAATGCATTCTCAAGTTTTATCTTACCAAAAATTATTATTTCATATTTGGAAAAAGTATAATTATTTGATGTTGGATAACATGTTGGTAACCTTCAAATGCCCAACTCAAATATGTCTCATGTGTATGTCCTTTTTATAGTTATCGTTAGCTGACAAAAATTTTTTATTTATTTATTTTGAAAGATCAGGTAGGGTGGGATGGGGTTTGGGCTATCAATAATATATTGTAATAATAAAGTTTTAAATAAATTAGGCGAGAAAAGTTACAGCTTATCAAACTGGTAAAATTTCTGATAATTGATTCAACAACGTATGGTAAGATTTCTTCTTCACATGGGAGGTTGGGAGCATTTGGGGAGGGTTACCTCCGTTATGCAGCTCGTTGCCTAATTCAATACTATAATTAAGCCTTGGTTTCCAAAGTCTCAACTATTCCAGTAGCAAGAGTCAGCTACTTCATATGCGGGATGTGAATCGACTTATTTCTGGAGCAAATGGTCATAGACATCCTTAATGCCACAATTACTTGAATGGTGGACAAGGCATCCTTTGTTGGGGTGAGGGGGATGGAAGCTGCATCAAAGGGTTCGAGAGCTCCATAGAAAAGCTTTGCCGACCTACCTTGGTTACATTCACCAAGACTCAATTCCTGCTCTCCATTCTTTGACAGCTAAGCAGCCTCTCTATAAGGACCCGTACGGGCGTATGTTCAGTCTCACATCGGTTATGCATTAGAAAAATCTTAAAAACTTATATAGAATCAAGAAATTTAAATAATACCTTTCGACTTTTTTTGCGGAAAATCCTGAGCTGCGATAAATGATATCAAAGCAACTCTAGTCCATAGCTTATGTGAACGTAGAACGAGTTTAATGGAGCTGACCATGAGTTGATCGTGATGTTTGTGATTAGATTTGAATGGATTTGTATTTTTAATTTGGCAAAGATGTTCCAACTTAAATAGAAAAAATATATGAAGATCTATATAGATGTGTATGTTATGTACTAAATAGATCTTAGATACTTGAATAAAATAAAAAAATCTAAATAATACGTTCTACTGGTCCTTCGCTACATCCCCTCCTTCCATTCTTAGCCGACCCCTACTTTGTTTGTGAAGGGAATCAGCTCACCTCCTTGTTGCGGCTATTCTTTCTTGAGATTTTAGTTTATTTCGTCTACCAAGGAAAACGAAGAAAATAATATTATATGAGCTTCAAATCCAGATCATTAGCAACGATTCCTGTTAATTTTACTGACTCAAGGAGTTATAATGGTGTAGACGAGGCTCAGATCCGGTCACCTGTAATAATACAAAAAACTTTTAATCTCCTCTTTAAATACGTATAAAAAATTTATATACGACTCACGTAGAAAAAAAGGAATTCAGAAGGTTGAAAAAAAAGAAAGAAAAAGCAAATAAAGATAGAAATTCCTGGGGCGGTGATGAGACCGCCAAGAGGGAAACAAGAAGAGGGCTCCTCCACCCACCAGGCTTGGCCCTTCATCTTTTCGACCATACTAGAAAACCCTGCGACCGCATCCCCTCTCACGTTTCTTTTCCACTCTTATCCGTTTCTTCGTCGCTAGGGTTTGCTTTTGTCGCTTCGGCTTGCGGAAAACGTAGGGCCTTCTCCGGCCATGGACGCCCAGAGAGCTCTGCTCGATGAACTCATGGGGGCAGGTATTTCCTCGCGATCGACCCACTGGCCTCGATTCTTTGATCAATTTATCTATTCTTTCTGGTGTTCGCAGCTCGAAATCTCACGGAGGAGGAGAAGAAAGGGTACAGGGAGATCCACTGGGACGATAAGGAGGTGTGTGGTCCGTTCATGGTTCGATTCTGCCCTCACGATCTGTTTGTGAACACGAAAAGCGATCTTGGTGAGCTTTTGATCGATTCCTTCTCTGGTTTCTTGTTCAATTTCTCTTGCGAGTTCTGATTGCCTGGGTTTTTTTTATCAGGACCTTGCCCTAAAATCCATGATCTGAAGCTCAAAGAGAGGTAGATACCAACATCACCAACTTCTTTGAATTAAAATTTGTGGAACAACGTTTTTCAGTGTTAAACTGTGCCCCCTTTTTATGATTAACATACCTATTTATGATTTGGTATTTTTCGAATACTGGGACCTTATTATGCAACTCTTTAATTGGTTTTGTGAAATTTCTTTTTTGTTATTCAATGCTTGGATTTGTCCTTTTCTGCTCTTGTAAGTTGATATTTTCCTGATTTGGGCTTAGCCTGGCAACTTACGGAATGAATTCTTGATTGTACGGGCAAGGTTGATGACTGGCACCTGCTTTTGCTATTAGTTAGTTTATGCCCAGAAGAACTCTTTTGAATCTTGCTGCTTTACATGTGTCATGTAGGAGGGAACTTTAATATGAGTTACTGGCGTGCTATGCTAAATATGACATTTGGAGTTCTCTGGCTATTGCATTGTTTTTCATTTGAGGTAACCGATCTAAATCTTTCCGATCAGGTCCTTGCATGGAACGTGTAGGGGAATTGTATTCCCCATTTTGGGTTTTATGTATGTTTCTCCATCTGTCCATCAGTGATTCCATGACTTTTGATTCAACATCATCAATCAATGTTTGGCTCTTTCAGGATGAAATTCACTGAGTGCCAAATTTATGAAAGATGAGCCTTTAAATTGACATATTTGGAAGTTTAATATAATTTGCAGGTTCTGTGGGCATTCTGAGCAGCAACAGCCTTGTGAGCAGATGGAATGGGCGGAGGTTACGTGTAGTTTTAAATAGATATGTTTGTGAAATCATGTTAAGAGAGTGGGAAGAATTGCTTGTTCAATACATTTACAGGCATATCTTCTTGTCCTTCTATCATGCGATGGTCATCATTTTTTTTATAATAAATTATTTTTCATTATTTCTTTATTTTTTTTCTCAGCACAAATCTTTTCCACTTTTCGAGACATAAATATGTTAAACAAATTGTACTGTATAAAAATGATCTATTCCTAGAAAGTTAATTTTCATCAATGATTTCTATGCATTTCTATAAGAAATAGAAATCACTTGTGCAAGTGAAAGGGAAGATGAACTAGCTTGAAGCCATAGTTGTACAAAGAGTATTTTCACGCATCCAGCAAGCGACTATCAATGGTTTGCAACACAACATCCAAAGGTGTAAATTTATTTCAGTAAATTGTAATCCATGAGAAATGCCTTTTTGCTTTAAGCACAATCCATCAAAAAAGAAGTGGCAACTTTCATAAATATGCCAAAATGGTGTTCACATTGATTTGGAGATGCAAAACTTTCCAGCGTCTAAGGCAGCCTATAAAGGAAACACAGCATGACTTATCATAGTGAATGAAAGGGTGTTCCATGGTGATGGCATGTTAGAACAACACCTTTTCACACTTAGGGGTAGACAACTTGCTTGCATATCAGACGTAATTGGTGCAGGAGAAGAAGAAAGCTTTTGGTGTAATACATATTTCTTGAAAGGTGGAAAAATAGAAGTATTCTTATAGCAATTATAGTAATGACGAGGATGATCAATATAGCTTTCCATACAAGATTAATGCTCGTGGATAGAAATAAATGGATAGAAGGGAAGAAAGAAGAAATGTGAAACATAAACTGATTAAAGAGAGCTGTAACATCTTAATGGTTTAAATCTATTAAAGTTTAAGTTGACAAGGGAGTGTCATTATTACTGTATGTGTTGCTCATAGATCTTGTGGAAATAATTAAAGGTAGTGGTTGGATGAAATGGAAATATTGTTAAATGGATTCCTATAGGAAGAAAGAGAGTGTTTCTTGGAAGACTAGATGGCTATTTAGAAGAAGATAACAAGGGATGTGAGAGATCACATGAAGGGATGGATTTTGAAACTAGAATGGGATGGAGATTTGACTCCCTTTTTTTGTGCTGTATATGACTTAATAATGAGAAATGCTTATGTTTAATGAATTGTGAATTTCTAGGTTGCTCCAATAATAGTTTGGATTCTTTACAAACTGACTACTTTCTTCTTATTGGAATGGAACAGACAAAACATATTGGATTTAAATTTACTCATTGGGAGCATATGAGTGATATGCCTACCCAACATAGATTAGCCTCCATGGACATGCATAAGAAGGGAGAAAGGAGTAAAAAAGCATAATAGGGTGCATAGTTGTCAAGCCCCGGCGACGGACTAGCCTGTCACTTAGATGGTTGCCTAGGTGCTTACGATAGGCAATGGGCTTTGTACAAATTACTTATTTATTCTATGATTTAACATCAACATTTGTGTAATCAAAGATTTGTGAGTCAATAATTTAACATTTTAAAGTAACTTAGGCCATGTGTGACAAATGTAACCAATTAGAAACATTTTTGAGATATGTTTTAATTTGTCAAACTTATACTAAATTGCTAAGTAAATGTAATAGAAGTAATAGTACATATCATTGCTGCCTTATTCATATGTAGTAGGGATTGCTGAGTCTCCTTGGTTTTATTGTTGAAGGTTGAAGAATGTTGAGGGTTGTAAATGAAAACCTGTTTTGTTTACTTCTTTAACACTTAATTTGAGTTTTTTTTAATTTTTTAAATACAATGGTTTTTCTTAGGGTTCAGCTCGAATTATCTAGTTCTCTTGTTAGCTTATCTATCATCTTTTTTATGTCCTATATTACACATTTATATATATACATAGTTACATGTTTACATGTAATGCTTTTAAATATATGTGTGTATTTATGTGTATTTGTATGTATTTATGTACATTGGTGCAGCTATGGCTTGCCTAGGTAGTCTATGCCTTGTATATTGCCCAGGTGCACAGGGAACAGCTCCTAACAATAATGGCATGCTGAAGTATATATTGGAATAGCTGCCATTATTTCAAAGACAATGCATCATATGTGCGCAACCAATGTTATTGGAGTACCCTAAGTTTGTTTTTTAATGATATATTGGATACTTGACACTTGGGACCTTTGGTGACAGCCCTTAAAATTCATGTCGCACCATAAAATCATAATGTCATGATCATTATAGGTCTACTTTTGGCTCTTCTATGTGATATTATCAAGTTTGACGTAATAATGGCTAATGTTTAACAGTTATTTTGTAAGAGAAATAGATCTAACTCATTATCTATTACATATGCTTCGTTGTGTGTGCATATGGAGGCAAGATCTAATCCCGTCCCCTTGTCTAATTTTTAAAGGTTACTGTGTCTAATTCATCTATACTAGGATGCTTCGTGTTGTGTCATTTGTCCTAGAAAGATTGATTATTACAAGATGAAAGTAGCATAGAAGAAGCTAGAAAGGTGTTAAAAGATGCTAGCACTAGAAAACTAAATGGTTTGAAATTTAAATGATCATTATAAAAGTCATACATATAAGGAATTGAAAAATGCAACTTTTAATGACAATAAGATGATTGAGATATAAGGAAAGAATATGAAAATAGTGAGAAAGTTGCAGCATTGATCTGGTTCAAAGATTTAATCCCAGGACTGACCGCTGTACCAGTCTGTCTTGGGTTGGCATGGTACCGAGATGCTACCATATTGACTTTTGGGATGGTGAAGGGTCCTAGCATTGTACCTTGAACACTCATTTTTTTCAATTTTCTGAACTTTTGCTGTCTTAAATGAACTTTTAATGAAATTTAAATGTTTCAAAGTTCTTAGTGGTTTTGAGTCAATGATGGGGTGTGTGCTGTAGGTACCAGTACAATAGAAATTACCAACAAATATAAGTGAAACATCATTTATCACCTATCAAGGAGGTCAACAGGAGTGAGATGGAAAGGAACACACATGAGCTTGATGTTCGACAGAAAGGAAAGGGGCTCAAAGCTTATGTATAATATGATGATGAGTTTGACTGAAATAATAAAATTTTGTCAAAAATAATATAATTTATAAAAAAATAAATTATATAACAAAAAATATTGTGTTGTAGGTTAATTCACAACCTACAGCATATCTGAATTTTATGCCAAATGGGAAAAAAACTGAAACGGTATTCCGTACTTTTCTTAATTTTTGGTCAAATTAATGGCGCAAAAAAAGGGGTGAAGAACCTTATTGAGTGTGCAAGGTCTCCAATGTTGAGGAGGCTAGATTTCAACAAGGGTAAGCCAGATATGGGCCAAACCTTTGCCCTTTACTTTCTTTCTCACTCTTCCTCTCTCTATCTCTCTGTCTCTCTCTATTTGTGTGTGTGAGCCTAAGGTCCTTTTCTGAATGAAGATGGGAAAAGAGAGTAGCAGGAGGGCATGGCTCTCTTTCTCTCAAAACAAAGGGACCTGGATTCGGCTATTATTGCTGAACCAACTTTGGTACTAGATTGTCCTGTTGATTTTGGGCCGAGCCGGTGGGATTTCTTGATTTATACATGAATTGAAGTTCCACATCCATCTCATATACTGTTATTTTAATGGAACATTATGATGGCAAGATGCGTTAGAATTGGACTACATGTAAGGAAATGAGACCATTGTTATATGAAGAAGTTATTTTGAAAGTTTCTTGATGTAGACAATTCAAGTACGTAGAGGTAAAGAAAGATCCATGAGGTGACCGGAACTATAGACAAGAAAAGCAGATGGCTTTATCAAGAATATGTGTTATGTAAAGATTGAGGACTAGATGGCATCATGGAAGGTGCAAGTGCACAAGATGAGTGGGTAGGAGATGAAGAATATACTATAGATGTCTATGACAAAACCAAGAAGTATCTCAGGAAATTTATACTAAGAAATGGCTAAGAGTTGTGTTTGCTGAGAAGCTAAGTGGTAAAAACCCATTAAGGTGTTATTGGCACATGCAATGATAATTATGGAGGCTTTCCTAGCAAGACCTGAAATTAGGTTAGAGGAGAAGGAAATAGGAGAGTTATCTAAAGAAACATGGATGGAGTTGTGAGGAATAACTAAAGAATTTGGGAAAGCTTGTGATGGTAGCAAATTTAGTTTTTGATAGAAATGGTTGGTGAAGGACTCATGAAGTGTAACCCCCCCTCAAATAGGGTAAGGCCTATGAAGCACGGACACAAAAAAATAGAATGTGATTTGACTAGGACATGATAAGAGATAATTAGATATAATATTTACATATACGTAAAGCACTTAGAAAGCATAATGGGTTATCGAATAACATATGCCATACTCAACATAATAACATAAACACCATAAACTCTAACTTCAACTCTCTAACTTGCTTGTTAAAAGGTGAACATTCACCAAATAAGAAAAAAAAAAGAGTCCTTGCTCATTTCTGGAAGTAGCTAGAAATTATTTCAGCATATTCCAGAAGTATTGAGAGTCCTTTTTTCTAATTTTAGTTAATAGGATACTTATAATAAGTATTCAATACTTCATCGTAGCTGCAGCCAACAGTTATTGGTATTTACACTTATCATATATGAATGTAACATGCACTTTGCGTTATCTGTGCATACGAGGGTAAGGCTTAGTGATTGTGGTTACAAGCAATCTTACCTTCTTGCCAAGTACTGGATCTTTAAGTTGAATCACATTGGTGGGATACCATGTAAGGTGGGTTATATGCCACTAATACAAAGCAAGACGGTGAGTTGAAATATCAATCCAAAGTATCCTAGCTGTGTTTGGTGTTGGTGGAACTAAGGCATCACTGCATCAAGAGTTTGTTACTTCGAGAGCGGTAAATGCGCGATATATCATTAGGCCTGTTAACGAGCCGAGCCAAGCCCGAGCTTGGGGAGGCTCGGGCTCGGCTCGTTTTACAGAAGTTGGGCTCGGGCTCGGGCTCGGGCTCGGGCTCGTTACCGAGCTTTGTATTGGGCTCGAGCTCGGGCTCACTTAGCAAAGCAAAAGCTTGGGCTTGGGCTCGTAAAGCTCATATTAATGACGAGCCCAAGTTCGAGCCCGAGCCCGAGCCGAGCTCGGGCCCGAGCTTCTTTCACATCCTACCATAGCTAGGCTACTGAGGTGGGTGGGAAGGCGGCTCGGGCTCGAGCTTCTTTTACATCCTACCATAGCTAGGCTACCGATATAAGAGGGAAGGAAACGTTACATCCTACCATAGCTAGGCTGAGTCCTGCATGATTTCGCCATCTTAAGACGTGGTACATGGAAGTGGACCTACAGTGGCGACGGAGATACGGCATCGCACGTAGGCCTGTAGATGGTGATGATTACAATTTCATCTGGGAAAAGGGGTGGTTCATTCAAACTAAAAATATCTATATTAGGATTTTTTATAAAATATCATTGACCACGTGTCGTGACCCAATAGGAGGATAGTGTAGTGCAACAGCTGTGACGCTGTTAAAGGGGGTGACGTCTTTTAAATGGGGGGTTTGAGTTTCCCACGAATATCGAAGCACTGGCGAGTAAATGTGGCAGATCTTTTGCTTGAGGGGGAGAGGTGGGGAGCGCTCGAGTTTCCCACGAATATCGAAGCACCAATCCTGTACGGTAACTGACTTTTTAAAAGCGGACAAGTGCGGGTGCGGAGAGGGAAGAGGAAAAAAAAAACTGACTCGGCCTGCTTCGTGCAGCGTGCTTGAAGTGACGAGCCCAAACGGGCTCGCGAGCTGCTCGGGCTCGAGCTCGGGCTCGAGCTCGAATTTAAACGAGCTTCATCTTAGGCTCGAGCTCGGGCTCGTTTGACTAACGAGCCGAGCTCGAGCCGAGCTTTTACCGAGCCGAGCCCGAGCAGCTCGGCTCGTTAACAGGCCTATATATCATTAGTTATGTTAAGAGCTAAGGTGTTTTTGATATAGCCAGTATGGACTTGGAATTCACTAGGATGTGTCATGAAAATAACTATTGGTAGGCCTCATGCACCCAAATCAACATGTCGATTTTTAAAACTCATGTGGAAGCTAGCAAGTGGCACATGTGGGTTCTCATTTAGATTCCTCATGTAATGAGACATATGATGATGATCAAGGTCCCCAATCAATCATTGATTTGGACCGGGATCTAATTTGCGTCATGTGAAATACCCTCAATGCAATGATTTTGGAAGAAGCAAAATGAATTTGTTTCTTATGACTAGAATGCAACATATATTGATTTGATGAGATGATATACCAAAAAGTATTTTGGTGTCACATTGGGATCCAAGAATCATGTTGTGGACCACATGGTTCGTCATTTCTCATGAGCAATAAAATATTACAAAAGTTTGTAGGAGTGGTCACGAGGAGGTTCACATTGAGAGTGGCCAGTATGAGTATGAGGGCATTATTGGTAGAGGAGGGAGTTACTTGTCGCAATTGGTGAATCATGAGTGTTTGAATAAGTTTGCAAGTGTAAACTAAGGAAAGCAAAGTAATATTTATCAAATACCAGCAATATTTATTGGAACGTGATGGAGCATTTGATAGTTAGATATTTAGTTTCCTTGTTGTACTTGGTATCCAAAAAAAGGGCACCCCAATGCATAAGGTTTTCATTGCGGGTCTGGAATGGTTCAGATGTACGCAGCCTTATCCCCACACGTGAAGAAATTATTTCCATCTATCGAACCCGTGATCTTCAAGTCGCAATAGTGCAACCTTACCACTGCACCAAGGTTCACCCTCTTGTTGTACTTGGTGTCCACAACTAGGCAAATCGTTATTTGGACCCTAATAGGGCATCTAACGTTATGTGATAGGAGGATGTAAGGATGCTTAAAGAGTCCATAGTACGCGTCGATCTCAACAAGTAAAAGCTAACCAATTTATTTGTCAGAGAATATCAAATTTTAAAGTCTATGATGATAAGAATTTTGTGTTGGAGTTTGAAAATGTTGGCCATATCTTGATTGTGTTTCTTATTTGCATAGTCTATCGGTTGATCATTATATGGTTCCTTATGATTCCCACAATATGAAACAAGAACTATCATGTAAGTTTGATTAATATGAAACATCTTATCATTTGGAGGATTGGATTAGACGTGTAGCTTGATTAAACTTTTATTTCACATTAGAGATAGGAAGCTTTAGCTAGACCTCCGTATTTTACTCATGGAAAGTAAGGAAAGTGTGCCATTTGAGTGGAAACAGAAAATTTTAAAAGGACAGTGGAATAAAGTAAGGCATCTAGAATTTTGATTGGGCAAGGTGAAAGCTTAAGAGGTATAAAAATGTGAGAAGAATAATGTCAAAAAAAGCAAATGGCTGTTAGGTTTGGACTGTATTGTAATATTTGGTATGGTCACACATTCTAAATGCCAAGTATGCACATACATCAGTGAGTGTACAATATCATACCACGGAATTTGCCCCACATGTCATGCAAGAATATAGGAAGACGTAACATTCATGGTTATGTTGCTGTGGAGTCAATTGAAACCCAACATGTATGCCTCCCATTTTAAGTCGCGAATTAAAAGATTGAAACGTGCACTTCACATTAACTTCTTATCCTTTGTGCTATAAAACCTCACTGGTTAAATTTAAAGCATTTTTGGATAATCTCACCTCATAGTCAAAAGTCCAGCATTTGGGAACAATCCATCTAGAGTTAATGATCTGGAATTCAGGAAAAAATGCAAAAGGAAATGGTAAGAAGTTCGAATAATTTCAGGTAAATAAAAATATTGAAGCAACTAGAAGCAAAGAATGTAAAATTGTTGAAATTTTTCATTCACGTGAAAAGCAAGAATGAAGGGAGGAGAGGGAAAAAAGTAATAGCATAATAGCACCGGAAGCAACAATATAGGATAATTTTTGGGTAAGAATATAGCATCATTATGATTTTGTAATTCACAAAGGATTATTAAACTAGTTATCTATAATTTGTGAATAAATAGTAAAATTTGTGAAATTTTAAATCATTATTGATTAATTTGTTTGTGGAGAGTTATTTGGTCAAGAAGAAAATCAAGGTAATTGAGAAGTTCTGAATAATTCGGATAATGTGTTTACTATGTGTCCCTCAAGGACTGAGATGGAGTGAGACTCCTAAGCTATTTAAACAATGGAAAGAAGCATTAAACATCAAGCGTTTGCTATTTCAAAAACCTATCAGTGACATGCATAAATGTACATTCTACACACATTTATTTCCATACATGCATTTATGTGTGGATGTGGGCTTTATATCGACATGTATTGAGATGTGCGTAGTCGAATTTGGTTCTTGTGAACACATTGGTTAGAAGGCAATATGTACCTTGAAACAAAAGCATAAACTAAAAAAATTTGGAATCTTGGATAATAACTTTTATATTTAAAAAGAAGAATGTAGTCATGATTAAAGTGATATGGTTGCACGCAAAAGTTGAAGGCATGGAATGTGCGAACAACAACAATATGAAGCAAAAAAGCACAATTAAGAACAAATAGTGGCAATATTTCATATAGTATTATTTGATGATTAATTGTAAGTGAGACACTGATTATTGAATAACTTTTTGATGGTTTGACTGTATGGAGATGATCTATCAGATAATATTGTTCAACATAGAAAATCTATAATTAGGCAAATCTTTTAATCTTTGTCTGCAAGGTAATCTGTAATATCTTTTATGAAATGAACCTCTAACAACCGGCTCTTCATTTAAGGAAATGATCTTGTGAACTACCTTAGGTTTTAGGACCTGTAAATTCTTCATGCGATCTAAGCAAATTATTCTGCAGTTCAAGCATAAAAGAAAATTCATTAGAAACATAAAAGGCATTAAATTGTCTCAAGGTTTACTGTTATATCTTGTGGAGCAGGAAGATTGTCTGAAGGAACAAGAAAAACAAGTAATTGATTTCAAAACATTCATGGTAGGTATGATAGAGATGCCATAGAAAATACGTTTAGGAAGGGAACAGTTTTGAAGTGAATAAGGAGCAACTACAGTAAAGTTATGAAATCGTGTCATTAATGGATGTGGAAACAAATATCATAATAGTGAAAGAGTTTGTGTACTCCATTCTTGTAAAACTTTGAACATCAATTCACTCACGTTATTAGAGTCTTTAACTCTTTTGTAGTGCTTTCCTTTAAGCACTTTTCAAGAAAAAAAGAAAAAAAAATCGTGGATCACACCTTGGATAGAGAGGATTGACTTTATTGTAACAGAACAAAAATCTATACCATGAGATCCTCCTATTCAATGGCAGGCATCTTGCTTATATGAGATTGCAGAAGACCTGGAATATGAATTTTTCTTTGGTTTTTTTCTTGAATGCTGCCCTATACATATGCTTGGATGAAATGATCTAAAGCAGTAGTTTATTTGGACTTTCTTTATCTGATCAAAGATACAGAATTTCATTTGCTTGAAGCATTGTACAAGTTTTTGGAAAACCACCATAAGATGCTGAGAGATTTTCTTTTAAAAGATACCTTGTCTGCTATTTATAAATAAACAATTTACCATCTTAGTCATGGTCATACCTACTTTGCTGCTTTACTTGAGTGATACTCCTCTCTGCTACCTTGAGAATATCCTGATTATTGAGGGATATGTTAAAACCTGGTAATCCTATTTGCCATCTTTAATATCTTCTTAATTTTGGTTAATACCACAAAACCTGGCAGGACCTAACTTTTGAACTTGAGTAACCTCGAGAACTGCTTCGAAATAAAATGCTACAATCTCTTTGGTGCCTGTATTCTTGAGAGCACATTCCGGTTTCTGAGGAGTGTTCTGAAAGATATAGTGATTCTGGACTTCATCTCGCCTGAGATTTTAAGTTTCTCTAACATATTTGAATAACACATTGCTTGTAACAAAAGCTAGAGTTTAATCTTCAAAATTCTTTTTAATAGCTATGGTTTCATTTTTCATTCCAACTCTGGCTCGCTATTTTTATATGATGAGAAAAAGGAACTCTTAAGCTGCTATTTCAAAATTCTATTTTAATCTATTTTTTGTTAGAATTTTTACTAAATAGCAATTTTTCATATAATCTTCACTTTGTCCTCCTGCAATAGTTATTCTGCTATATTTCCTCTAGCAGACAGGTCAAGGCAACTTCTAGTGCGATCTTGATTGAAAACAAGACCACAAATCCAGTTGTTAATTCCCTCAAAACTCAACTAAATTAGCTTTATTTAATTGTCTTTATATTCTTTTTCTTTATTGCCAGTGAAATTGTGATTATTGTGTTTTCTTTTTGGGGTTGAAAGCATGCTAGCCCAACTTTTAGCACAATCTGTTTTCAGCTTTGTCAAAACAAGAAATTAGTTCTGCACTATGACTGAATTGAGCCACTACGGTGTTGACTATTGAACTGAGGATGCAGGCCCAAGTATCCATTGTACCTGCAAAATAGTGGGGGTTTGCTCTATCTCACTATTTTATAAGAGATCTGATTAAAATTTGTAGTAAGTTCTCTGACTAGATCAGGTCCAGGTTGATGTAACCTATTTGCACCTCTAGTCCGTCCTACATACCCAAAGCCAATTACCTTATATATCTGAGTTCCTCTTGAAGACCTCTGCAAAATTGATATTTCTTGGGGCTTACTGTTTTCTCTGTTTTTTCCTCTCTGAATAGGTCAGATGGATAGTCATTAGGCCAGGCCTACAAAGACATTTGACCTCATATGCTTGCATTTAGTCTTGAGAGTTGAGACAGTTCAATCTTGGTTGCTAACCATGTCATATTATTAGAAATATATGTATCAAAGGATAAGTTTCAAAACAGAAAGAAAGGTAACCTCAGAAAATTTCAGATGCTTGTTTACTTACTCTACTTCCCAATGATTGTCCTTTTGGCTAACGTTCATCGGTGTTATTAATAATATGTTTTTTTTTCAGTTTACTCTGCCATAATTGCATTGTAATGGGAGGATATACTTTTTTTTTCTTTTTCCCCCTTTTTTCTGAATGCAGTTTTGAGAAGTCTCCTAGACATGATTCTTATGTCCCCAAGTTTGAAGCAGAGCTTGCACAGTTTTGTGAGAAACTGGTGAGCCTACCACAGCCAGTCAGTCGTATTTTAGTTGCACTGGTTCATTCGGTGTAGGTTAAGGTCTTGTATGGTATTACATGTTTATATCGCAGGTGATGGACTTGGACAGAAAAGTTAAGCGTGGTCGAGAACGGCTAGCACAGGAGGTGGAAGTACCACCTCCTACTCCAATCCCGGCTGAGAAATCCGAGCAGCTCTCGGTGCTAGAAGAGAAAATAAAAAAACTATTAGAGCAAGTTGAGACTTTGGGTGAATCTGGCAAGGTTGATGAAGCTGAGGCACTCATGAGAAAGGTGCATTACAAGGATTCCCGCCTTGTATTAATTACAGTTAAGCTCACAATTCACAGTGAAAATCATAGAGCTCTTTTACAGGTGGATATGCTGAACAATGAGAAGACAGCCTTGACCCAATCATCAAATGACAAAGTGATGATGCTTCCACAAGAGAAGAAGATGGCACTTTGTGAGATTTGTGGCTCGTTTCTGGTAGCGAATGATGCTGCTGAGAGGACCCAGTCTCATGTAACTGGAAAGCAGCATGTTGGTTATGGGATGGTGAGAGATTTTCTCAATGAGTTCAAGGTAAAGTATTTGACAGTATGACCTTGAGGTCAAAATTTAGTCATCTTGTTTTAGTGGACTGAATGGTTTGGGGCATGTTTTGCTCTGCAGATTGTGAAGGAAGAGACAAGGGAAGCAGGGAGACTGGCAAGGGAGAAGGAAGCAGAAGAACGGAGAAAACAGAGGGAAGAGTATGAGAAAAGGGCTAGAGGGAATGATAGAGAGAGGTATGCAGAGCGGGATCGAGACCGTGATAGATATCGAGAACAGAGCTCTGAAAGAGAGAGAGCTCATGAGCGTAGTGGAAGAGGGAGCAGAGATGGTGGGAGAGGATCAGATTGGAGGCATGACCATTACAGAAGTGGAAGGGAGTGGGAAAGGGAGAGGTATCGGGATAGAAATGGGGTTATGCCACGGGATAGGACTCGTGGAAGGAGCAGATCCCGTTCTCCTGTCCGGCATGGATATAGGAGGTCATCGAGAAGCCCAGTTCGGCCATATTAACTAGTAGTTTGGATAATTTATTTCAAGTTCTGAGACTGAAGAGGTAGACTATTTTGTCTCTTTCTTAGATGCACTTCATGTGCTTACATTAAATACCATCATTGTTAAGACTTTGTTGATATTTTAACAGCTCTGTTGACATCATACCATCTTCCTATTAAAGGGAAACAGTTGAGGTAGGTATAATTATCCTTCCAGCCTTTTCTTGCAAACTAATGTTTCGAGTGGTGCTGTGCTGCTATGATTCTTCTTTGTATATATGTTTGTACTTGAGGATTATATTGGGTGTCAGCATTTTCTTGTCTTTATTAAGATGACAGATCCAAATCCAAATCATAACATGAATGATGGGGCTTCTATTGAAGGTGATGATTGTTAATCCACATATAGAAGGTAATACATGATCTCCATTTTTTTTTCAAAAAAGAAATGATTTACCGCCATAGCAAGATTACTTTTATTGATATTTGGGTATTTATCTTTTTTTTATTATTATTTCTAGCTAGGATGTTGCCATCTCATTCTTATCCCCAACTGGCCATGCCCTGGGAAATAGATATTGCAATTATTCATGAAAAATAGTATAGGATGCCGGTTTAATTATTGTTAATTTTTCTTGAAAAAGAAATTCTTTATCACTTTTGTCATATATTTGTCATCTTTATTAACATTTTTGAATCTGCTCGCAACTGTGAAATTTTCAGATTTTAAGATAAATACACAAAATTCATAATCATCACCTCAAGAATTAACTGTTCGCCCCGGTGGCAATATTGCTACCTACCTTGCTTTCCCCCCCTCTGTTTCCCTTAGTCACTTGAACAGGGTTTGGCTGCTGGCTGTGAGCATGCCAGCGAAATTATGTCAGGATGATGGGCTCTGACACCAAAAGGTGTGGATTTATTACCATAGCCTGTGCTTATGAACAGGGAACCTGCACCAAGATACGGATTCACTTAGTTTTGGAAAGGAGCGTCCAAGGTAGTCATCCAAAAATACTAAAAGATGGGAGCAATTTGACATCATCCAAGTTCCCAAATACTGAAGTTTCTATCTCTTTGTAGTAAACGCGGACTAAGGATCGGTAGTTGATATTTTGTTGCCAACCTTGATGATGAAAAAAAATTGTATGGTAAAATCAGAGGTGGCAGCGGTGGCATACAGATGTCCAGCCAGCATAGCTATTGTATGTGTGGGCAGTTTGTTGATTAATGAATTGCTGCTCCTTCAGTCTCAGCTGGCTGCTTTAACTGTGATCGTTAATAATTGCTGAAAGACTAATCGTCATTTGATTATACAATTGTCTTTGTGGATGTGCTCCTTTCCCCTTTTTTTTTTTTGTGTGTCCTGGTTATATTTTTCAGTTGCTGTTGCTGCCTCTCTAGCCTCATTTCATAGATTTGGTATTTCAAGCCACCACTAGGTTGGACTGGCAGTGGGCGAATATAAAATCTGAGAAAGGTTTTGGAAGTATGATACAAGATGTGGGAAAGCCCTGCCGATGAAAGTTACATTATTCTGGGCTTATCGTAAATTGGTAAGTTTTTTTTCTCTGGTAAATGAAGTTTTTCGTCTTTTAAATGCCCCAAAAGGCAACAGGAAAAAGTTGTGAGAAGCTCTAGGAAGCAGAAGATGTGACGCCTAGTTTTGGTGGTTCCAGCAGGTCTAGCCATCACTGCCAACATTAACCTGGTTTTGCAGGGTTGAGGATTTGCAGTTAAGTACATGTCGAGTGCGTAAAGAGGCATCCTGAAGTTGAAATTATGATGGTATGGCCTCCGATTTTGGAAACTTCCATATGCGACAGACATGGCATTGTTGGTGCTCCTGCTGCAGTTCAATCCTGGTAAAGAAAGCGAGGAGTTCAAGCAGTAGGCTCTTTAAGCATTGTTGTGAATTGTTGTGAATTCTCTTTCCAAGCACTGCAGTCGCGGTAATTTGGAAATCTTGAAGGTCCATGACAAATTTAAACATACAATCAAACCCATAACCTCCATTGAAAGGAGGTAATGCGATCAGGAGAGTTTCAAAGGGAAAAAAAAAGGTGCGGAGAGAATCTGGAAAGACATGAAGGCTAAAATCATAGATCAATAGCCAACATCAACCTGCGGTTTCCATCAGCAGCCCTCAAACAATTCATAGTGTTGGCCTTAGAAGTCATCCCTTTAAACCACACAAAATATACATGATGCTGGTTCCAAGGTACGTTATATTAAAAAATACTCTAAATACTTTTGGCCTATGTAGAGTTCCAAATGTAAATGCAAAATCTGATACAAAGGAGATGCCATAACTGGTTACTTCTTTGTTGAGTACAACTAATACATTTGTGGAAAGTAAGTTAGCATCGCTCTAATTTGTTCATGGATATATATGTTAATTTGATTATGTAGCAGAGCTTAAACCCAAACTGGCCTTAAAAAAGGAAATAAATAAAAGAAACCGGAAATGTGGAGATGCGGGGTATCGATCCCCGTACCTCTCGCATGCTAAGCGAGCGCTCTACCATCTGAGCTACATCCCCTTGTGCTAGTTGTTTTGAAATATTTAGTATAGAGGACTATCAAAAACGATTCATTTGGCGGTAGTGCGTTGGTCGAGCCATAAGATGGGCAACATCTTCTCCATGTCTATTATATTCTCTTATTTTTTATAAGAATAGGTGCTAAATTAGTTAGCCTTTTACTTTATATACAATTGATTTTGTTTCTTTTGCAAGCTGATGCAAAACGACGAGGTGTCCAAGTAAAATTAGATGGTGGTGTAATTTCAAATGAGTGCAAAGTTATCTCACATTAAGCGAATCCGATGAAAATAAGCATTGGATGAAACTCTGTGGCATAATATTTTTAATAAGATGGGACCAAGTTAATTGTTGTGATCTTCTAAAACCATCTCTTATTGCTCCATCTTTCTTATTCTACTCATTCTAACTAAGTGATCTAATAAGAGAAAAGGAAAAAATTCTTTTTACTTCCTCAACTTAATCTATTAAAAGAATATTAAAAAATAAGAATATTGGTGAAAGTAGGGTGTGGGTTTATTTTTTCTTTCATTAATGATGATAGGACCGAGTAGTGAGATATCTATTTATGCTAATGAGGTTCGTCTTACATAATTTAAATTGGATTCCTCTTCTAATTAAAAGAATTTAAAACATTTCTAAAGTAGACTGTCTCGTAAAAATAATCATAAAAAAACTAAAATTCTAAATGAGATAGATCCCAATTTTTATATCAATTTTGTCTTTGGCCATTTCATCTACATTTTTAGAGATTAAGCAATATGCTAGTTCAAAGTTCTTTCGCAAATATATATATATATATATATATATATATATATATATATATATATATATATATATATATATATATATATATATATATTGATCAATCTATTTTATGACCCAAAAGATGAAATTAGGCTCTGAACTCTAGTTGCATCAAAACCTTAGAGAGTTAGCATTAAGTTAGAGAACTTGAAAAGATACATATGATTTCAAAAGAGAGCATTTCAAATTAGACATAATATGGGCAAGTTATGCCTTTCGAAGCTTAGCATGTGATTTGACCTCTAAATGTGATGGAACTTGCTCCCAAATTCTATCCAAATTTTGTGGTGGGCATGGTGGTCCAGTAATCCTTTCGTATCAGTAATATCTAGTTATTGACTATTACATTCGATAAATCATTTATTAAAATTAAAATTTTGCATCTTTTTTTATATACTACAAAACAGCCGCATGCAAATCATATTAGAGGGAGAAGAGAAGAGAAAGTGATAGAGTTCGATCTATTTAGGAGTCCAATCATTGAATTCGATCAATATATAAATGGAATTAGAGAAAAAGATGTAAGTGAGATAAGCGCACGTGATAATTGCCGTGTAAGTGAGAAGATTAGTGGAATAATTAATATATTTATATATCTTTTTGAGATAAGTGAAAAATGATGATATTCTTGATATAAAAAGTTACATACAAAATGAAGAGATAATATTTACTGATTTCAAATCTCTTATTTTTACATATAATATGGATATTCCTTTAATTTCTTTCATAGGTGAGTCCTATTGATCTAGATGCAAAGATAATGCAAATGATGAGCCAGAAGAATCATGCAACCAATATGGTGGATCAAATTGGCTATACAGCAACCATGCAACTTGCTAATTTTGTATTTCTTATCCATTGCTATTAAATCCTTCTTCTTGGTCCACATGATGACTCCTCTCAACCACCTTCCTGCCTGACATCATTAGTGCTGCGCCATCTAACATTTGCACCCGTAGGAATTTCACATGCACAGCATGTGGATCTTAGCTTAAACCTAATTGATTGGTTCTTCTTGCCATTTACCATCTAACACATAAAACTCAAAAAGGAGTGCAGAAATTGAACACAAGCAACTTCAACAGTTATGGTTGCCGAGAATGAACTAGGAAGGATGAAGCAAAGCAAATATTAGATTAACAAATCCATCTTTTTAGACCACCTTCGAATGTGGCCGTTTATCAAGCCTTTAATAATTCGTTATTTACAATTATTTTTTAAAACAGAATTTGACACCGCATGCATTGCACGTGCGCAAAACAGCAAATAATTGAACACCATCCTTTGGACCGTTATGCTTTGAACAATCAACAAAATCTGAGCGAATGGTTTCGAAGAATCTCTTATGATTTTTCTTTTCGATTATAATTTATAAATAATAAAATTGTCTACTACGGTATATAAAAAATGCCGCGCCCGATGAGTTATACGAGCTGCCATTCCATATCTGCTACAATAACTGCTCATATGTTGCTATGCAAAAGTTTGACCTCTAATGAATTCGCCGCCGAATCTTGGACCCTTTAACCCTATTAGAGATTTTGCTGAAACTGAAAGCCATCTGATGCAAACAATGATATGTACTTTAGATGCAAAGCAACTCACTTGGTAGCAACTCACATCATTTGATCATCTAGACTTTGCGGCACATGATGGATCACCATCAGTGAATTATAAAAAAAACGAAAAAGAATAGTGATGTGCCTCCTAAGTCTTGAGTCTGCGTGTCTTGATACATAGAAATCCCATTCTTACACGCATCAGCCGTTGGATCGCCTCTCCTTCTTAGATAATGCAATAAATCAAGATTAAAGCTATAATAGAAAAATAATAATGTTAGTTAGGAGTGGACATCGGCCCTGCCTTCCACCGCCCGCTGCTTTTCTGCGACATTTTCTCCAACGATTGCATTTCAAATTCTTCCCTCATAAAGAAGGGAATTAAGAGAAAGAAAATTTTAAAAGGAAAGAAAATAAAGGAAGCCTTCATTAGTTTTTCCACGTTCCCGTTCTGCACTCTCTCTCTCTCTCTCTCTCTCTCTACCGGAAAACCGCATCTCGGTTGAAGGGAAGCGGGGTTCCGCACTTCCCCCTTCTCGTCGCCTCGTTTTTTTGTTTCCATTCTCTTTGTTTTCTCCGCGGCCGGGAAACGAGAAATCGTATTCGAGATGAGTTCCAAGGAGCTGCTTGGGATCGAGCCCCTTGAGCTTAAATTCCCTTGTAAGTTGAGTTCCACTTTACGTCTTTGGAATTTTTTCCCCTAATTTATGCGTGATCTGTGTTAATTTTAGGGGTTTCTGGATTTTTCCTAATCTCCTTTTCTCTCTCTTTTTTTTTTTTGCGTGGTTGTTGAAATTCGAGAAGTCGAACTAAAGAAGCAGATCTCGTGCTCTCTTCAGCTATCTAACAAGACTGATGAGTACGTTGCGTTCAAGGTAATCCATTATGATGCCTTTTTTTTTTGTTTTTTCCTTTCCCTCCATTGGATTCTTTCCCAAACCCTAGAAAGTTGGAGGGAAAATTGATCTTTTTTGGTCAAATTACGGTATTTATTTGGAGTCTTTGAGCTTGGAATTGTTAATTTCTGCTGCAGGTCAAGACGACGAGCCCAAAAAAGTACTGTGTCAGGCCTAACTCTGGGATCGTGCTGCCCCGATCCACATGTGATGTCATCGGTAGTTTTGCCCAAATCTCCTTCTGTGGTGAATATTTGCGCTTATTCTCTCAAATTTCTAAAGAGCCTTTAATTTGCTTTAGTTACAATGCAAGCACAACGGGAAGCTCCGCCCGACATGCAATGCAAGGACAAATTTCTTCTTCAGAGTGTCATTGTGAACCAGGGTGTAACTGCAAGGGATATTACCCCAGAAATGGTACTTCTGCACACTGCCAATGTCAAAAATATTTAGACTTGAATTTGGTATTTTGGTCTCCTTTAAGGATTGATTTATCGAAATGGGTCTTGTTTAGTTTGCAAAAGAGTCAGGTAATGTGGTGGATGAGGTGAAGCTCAGAGTTGTCTATGTGTCGCCACCTCAACCACCGTCTCCTGTTCCTGAGGAATCCGAGGAGGGCTCGTCACCGAGGCCGTCTTTATCAGACAACAGGAGTTTAAATGCCGCAGAATTAATTGCTGTGAGTTTTTTGAATTTTTAGTTTACAGGTAGATTTTGGTTGGCCTGTTGTTGTGAGTATAGGGTATTCATTACATCACTATGGTTTCGTTACAGGCAACGAGAGAATATGCTGATCCTCAAGAAAAATCATCTGAGGTAAGTCCTTTCAATTGGTATGCATCTCAAGCAAGGAGTATCTGGTGGCTTTCTGATATTGGTTATGGTTTCTAGAATGTCGGAATCTTAGTGGTAAAACAAGGGCCCTTCTTTTGCTATGATAATGGGAATTTTAATGCATCTTCATTATCACATCTGTTTGACCTTTCCGTATATCTTGGCTTCATACTGCTGAATGTCTTAAACTTTATCAGTGTGTTCAGAGTTTCCGATTCTTTCACCCAATATGATTGCAGCATGCTTATTCTGGAGGTAGATTAGTTAGAGGAGATATAAAAGGTATCAAAATTTGATTCATGATAGTAGTTCGGGGGATGTCACCTTCTTTTTAACTTGAGTGCTACTCTTGTTTCTCCTGTTCCCTTTTAGCAATATGGATTTCCAGAAGCAAACAAATGACATGAAAACTAGTTGTCACTTATCCAGCACAATTTCTCTGTCAATACTCATCAGTTTTGTACATCTAGTCTATAGAGCAATATGAGTCCACAGTTTTGCTCTACGCTGCAATTCCAATATTTGCCGGATGGGTGCAAAGTAAACCAGATTTTTTGGATGTGTGAGTGTTTCTTTTGTTCTTTCTATTTTTGGCTTTGGTTTTCCTTTGGGGGGTGTGGGGATTTTTTTTTTAATTTTTTTATAGCTGAATCAGTCCCCTAAAAGCAAACCATTTTGGCCAAAATGGTTTGCTTTCAGCCATGAATGGGTCCATACTGACTCCTTATTTTGGGTTCTGAGAGGAACTCTGTGACCCATAATATTCTTGGGTCATTGCCCAGGCTTTGCGAGCGAACAAAGCTCCAAAAAAATTCTCATCCTCAAAGAAGGTATTATTTCTAGCTTTCCATACCAACCACAAGGTGGTTGCCATGACAGTTGTTCCCCATCATGGGTTAGAGTGATCAGTGCAGAAATCTTGTTGCAGCCAGTTTCCATCATGAACTTAGGTAAGGGCTTGAGGAGACATCCATGCAATCAAAGATTAATGCAAAGGTTTGAATGGCTCTCCCACCAAAGGAACGGATGATTAGCATCCTCCGGATGTAAGTAGCAAACTGGACATGTGGGATTAGAAGTTAGGTGTAATTAATTAAGCCTTGTAGGAAGCCTTACCCATGCCAACTTCCAAATGAAATTCTTTACTCGAGGCATCACTTTTAATTTCCATAGAACATTCCAACCTTGCCTTTCCTCTCCAGTCTTTTGCTTTAAGTGTTGAGAGATGTTAGGATATGGCTTTACTCAGTTTGTGGCCTGGTGTAGAACACACCCATCTCCATGGATCCTATCTATCAACAACAGAGAAAAAATTGCACAATTGCTTCAGTTATATCCATACCAAAATATTCATGTGGTTAAGGTGTAAACCATGTGCTATTGCCTACATACCTAGGTTTACCATAATGAGTTACATTCACATACTTAGGTTTCAATTTTATAGAATTATTGAAAATCCAAGGTTTACCACAAGTGCCTGTGTTCACACCATTACCTACAATATGTTTTATTTTCCATTTGATCAAAAAATATCGATGAATATAAGGAAAAAGAATAAGAAAACCATAAGTTCCACAATGTGTGGTTAAGGTGTAAACCAAGTGCTATCGCCTGCATACCTAGGTTTATCGTTATGAGATACATTCACATACTTAGGTTTCTATTGTATAGGAGTATCCAAAATCCAAGGTTTATCACAAGTGCTTGTGTTCACACCATTACCTACAATACATTTTATTTGCCATTTGATCAAAAAATATCGATGAATATAAGAGAAAAGAATAAGAAAACTATAAGTTCCTCATAAGATTGGTTTTATTGAGAATTTTACATATGAGATGGTAATTATTTTTTATTCAAGATTTGGAAAATTCATTGCCGAGGAATGCTCTTATCAACCTCACCTTCAATAAGCTTTTTCTTGTTATAGAAAAGGGATCTGCTTTGAATTATTAAGAACATTGGAGGAAGTAGGATTTTCAAACAAAATTTTATCGATGGAAGGTTTACCTTTTTTTAGATGTATGAGACATTTTTTGCCTAATTTTGAAGATATTTTAGGGAAATAGAAGAGAGAGTTCGTAGAGTAGATTGAGCTTCCTAAGATAGATTCACAAGATCTATGCTTCGATTTGCATCAATGAGCCTCAAATTTTGTAACAAATTGGTTGAAAAATTCTAGACTTGTTTTTGAAGTACATTATTCATGTAGGTACTTGATACTCTTTATTGATGGTAATCATCATATTAATTTTATATCAGTATGCAGAATTATGTTTGCATTTTGTACATTTTAACTATTTTGGATATATAAATAATCATGTATATTTTGAATTTTTTTTATTGAACAGCTGATTTTTTTGATTTTAAATTGATGTCTAACGTGATTTAATGTCCAAATTGTTTTTTAATATACTTATGATCTCAAAACTTTTAGTCTGAAACTTCAAAACCATGAGGACAATAATTTGAAAACAAAATAATTAAAGATTTTGCATTAATATGTTTTCTTGGCTTGCTGTTTTTTCCATTTTTTTCTCTTTTTTTTGACTGAAGACTTGGAAGTTCAGACTGGAATTGCTGAAACTGAAATTTTGAACTGACTTGGAGATTAGAAACTGATTTTATATGTATAGTTGTATGAAATGTTTGAAGCACTGCAGCATGGGAGTGTGCCAATCATGTACTAGCATGGTGCCTACTGCAGTATGCCCCCATCTTTACTCATAGTTTGCTTCTATGGGCGGTATGGCATGCAATATGTGATGTGGTACAATCAAATTTTTAAATCTTGGTTGTATGTACATCCACCATATTCTCATGCATTATATGATATTATGGGAAATGTATGGATTATTGCTCGCTAACAGCATTTTCATTGCATTTTGCCAATTAAACACTTCTTATGCATAGAATTATGATGTAATTTATAGCATTCAATAATTAAAATACACCCTGGGAGACATCTCTTCCTCATTAACCATGCCTTGTTTGGAGACAGCACCATCATACATGTTAGCTATTTATTGATCATAGCACTTCCCAGTTCCATTTGTAATCATACATTCAAACCATATGGTGGAATTTTAGACTTTAGACTTTCAAATGTTTGTGGCAAGTTTATACTGTGCTGAAAAGGCAATTGTCAGTAGGTAAGTATCATGGAACAGGTACATGCTTGATCTACCAAGTGAATGACCTATGACCATGACTGGAAGTAAGTGTCTTATGATAAATTAGAGAGAACTGGTGTTTCTTATTTACAGTTCAAGAAATTATTTCACCATCCTTTGAAGGTTTCAAATGTCTTACAGTTTGCTACTGTTAGTTGAAGAGCGTCGGTTAATTGTACAGCAGTCGAATTAGTAGAGGATGCTTCTGGACATCTGATAGCACAAGATCTGGATTTGTTAGTTATTTCCTATACTTTTGTAAACAGTGATGCTCTGCAACCAGATAAAAATTTCTTCTCAAACTTGTTCATGTGGTAGACACCATCTTAGTTGTGTTCAGACAATCAGGTTAGCCCAGTTTAAAAAATAAATGAAGATAGAAGTAATTAAGGACCAGTAATTGGATGCATTTAGTGCCAACCTCGCTTGGGACCACCAAGTAATGTTCTTTCACTTGCCTGGTAAAACACATCGACAATGGAGCTATTACATTTTTTGAAAGTTGAAGATTCACTATTGTGTTACATTTAACAAATTTTTAGTTTGATAAACATAATAAGGAAATCACACTGTTACATGGATGCAAAGGGCAAAGATGGAACCATGCTCTTCACGTTTCTAGATTTATCTCAACAATAGTGCCAATTATGAGGAGAGTAGCAGACGTGGAAATGTGCAATGCAGCCCCTATAGCAAGGTATGCCGTACTGGCTCAAACTGGGTGGTACGGGGCGTACTATACTGGTTCGGTACTAGTATCCGATGGTGGTGGCATACCGACACTCGGTACGCCAAAAAAATTTCGTATCATACCGTACCGACACTATCCTAGTGTGGCACCAGTACGAGGTCCGGTACTGAGATGGTGAACTTTGCTCCATAGTGTATATGTTGGAGAAAGAAGATCTGACCAACTTGTTGCCATCCACCATTCAATTTCAACTCTTTAAGATCCCTAGTAGCAGAATGGGATAGAAAAATATCAGCCAAAATTTAATGGTTTGGTTATCTTACCAACTGATGTAAGATAGAAACATTTGTGACACACAAGCACAATGAAAGCATGATGGAAGCATGTTAGCTCTTAGAGCCATCAAGGGATAAAATACATGCAAAGTGACATGCATGTCTGAAATGAATTATTTTGTCGCATATAATGCATCCAACTCGTTTTTTTAAATATTTTGGTCGATCTAATTACCTAAGGAATCTTAATGTGAAATCAAAAAACTTAGTACCTGTCCACAAAAATGGAGAAATTCAGTTGCTTGAAATGTAAGCTATTGTTAGGTGTGAAGGTGATCGCAACACCAATAGTCTCCATGTGAATGAGATGAAATGGATCTGACAAAACTAATAAGCATATTGTATTTTTATGGGCACACTTTATCATATCTGGATTTTCCATGCTGTTCCTGACAGAAATATGAACAAACTGACCCATGAGATTGCAGCGAAAAAGTTAAGGTTCCCCCACCTTAGGACTTTCAGACTGCCACAGAGAACTCTTCCACCACAGCATCCATCCCTATATCTTATTTAATTTATCAGAGTCTGCTGGTAAGTAATTAAAATTAAGGGTCCAATTGATATCAGTGAGATTAAATCTTGTACAAGATTTCACCTTTTACTAGCCAATATTTGAGCCAGAACCTTTGTACCTGGATTGGGTCTAATGCCCCTTTCAGGGATCTTACTCTTGTACCCACTTACTGGGTGCTTTCTTGCTGCCACACCCACTCCAAGTTCATGTAACCAAGGCATGAATTTATGTTGCCCAAATTCTTAAATTCATCCCAAAATGCCTCTACCGGATGCTTAGACATGGGTTTTGTTATGAGAACTGAAATATACAAGAGGGATGTTGAATCAGCAATTAGGGAGGCTGTACACCTGTTCCACCATTGACCGGAAACAACACCCGAACATGTGGCAACAATCACATGCATATAGGGCACAACATACAAGGGGGGGGGGGGGGGGGGGGGGGGGGGGCGTCGCTGCTCCTCCCTCTCTCCCTCTCTCTCTCTCTCTCTCTCTCTTTCTCTTCTTCTTCTCCGGCTCCGACAGCGAGCCGTTTTTAAAGTTGGAACTATACCAGTGAGCCACTTGTACAGCTTGGAATGGGCGGAACCGTTCGGTTCGGGACGGTTCCGCATTCCATGTTTGTAATGACCCAGGATCTCATTGAAAAAGGCTAGATAGAAGATTATTACTTAGGGGTCCTTGGCCTGCTTGAGTACCAAAGACCTTACTGACACACCTGGTGTGGGACTAAACACATGCTAGCATGCTTACACAGCACCCTCAAGAGGAACCATTAACACACTTCATAGATTTAAGATGGTGATTGTACACTTAAAATGGTCAACAACAATTTAGGTTTCAAATCATGATGTTAAATAGTCAGATGCAAAATAATCATGCTATCATTAACATGACACAATAGAGACTATCAGCATGTTGACAAACATATAAAAGACATAGTTCTTTGGTTATACACAACATGCATCTTGATTGGCAATTGGTATTGTGCAAATGAAAATCCTGAAAACAATACCTCCTTAATGCATTTTTATGCTGAAGCATTGAACCTACTTGACACAAGTGATGAGCTTTCTATAGTAGAGTTTGATATATTTTTGCTAACTGGTGTAACGAAAGTAAAACTCCAGTAGGAAGTTAGAAATGGTTGCCTCTATGTTAATTTTTAGAAACTAAAATTAGAAAGAGTAGAAGCAGAACAGGAGAAAGAATTATTTTTTTTAAAAAAAACTTCATCTAATTTTCAGGTTTGTTGGACTGTAACATGTGGTATGCTCTCTTAACCACCTATTTTTCAATATGTAATATGATATATAATTCATTAGTAATTTAGCAGTGTCTTTAATGTCTACTATGCTTTATATGATTACTAATTAGAGCACGCTCTCTATTCTTGTTGGTTTGTGCATAATTAACTGTTCTGAACCTTAAATGCACTTGTAATATAATAACTTGATGCTGTAGTTGTTTGATGGACCGGCCGTTCTTATCTTCTCAATTTTTCTTAGTGTTCTAGTCTCATGGTTTAATTGATCTTTTTTCCAGACAATGGCTTTAATTTCGAGGTTGACTGAGGAGAAGAATTCTGCTATTCAACAGAACAGTAAGCTTAGACAGGAAGTGGTGAGTATTGGGTGAAATCACGTTATAAGATCTTTCTCTATGCTTTTAATGATCATATCAACCTATAATTAAGATTCTCGAACGAATTATGCAACGCAAGCTTGGTCTGAGAAAAGCTTGAATCAAACTCAGTTCAAGCTAAAGAAACCGAGCTTTAACCAACAAAACTGGCTCGAAATTAATTCCAAGCCAAGCCAAAAATCGAGGGATAAAGGCTTTAATTGTGATTTTTTTAAAAAAAATTCTTTGAATCAATTAATTGTTGATTCAGGCTTGAACCAAACTCAAAACCTAGCTTGCAATCTATCTAGAATCAAGCTTTAATTCAAGCTTGAAATGGGGTCAATTCAGGTTCGAATTGATATCAGCTTGATATAAATATTATCAAGCTGATTAATTAGACTTGTGTTCGGCTCGGTTTTAATTGATTCAAAATAATGGTAAAACAAATCAAGCATGATCTCAAGCTTGATGAATTTCAAACCAAACTTGATCAAACTGAAGCTTCATCAAGCTTGGCTTGTTTACACCCTTACCTATAATACATGGCATATATTATGGATTGGAAAAATACTAGAGATGTTGGTTTTTGAATTCTATTTATCTTAATCAATCTTATATAAGTAAGAGTTTAGTTCTTTAATTTGATATCGCCCTTATTTTTTTCCCAAGTGATTTTTCCTTTACAATAATGACTCCATGTTCTACAAGTTTTATTTAATTCCTTGATTTAGTATACTTGCTGTTGTTATTTGAATGTTCATTGCCTTCGGTTTCGACCCTCATGGTTTCTCACATCCTTAAAATCCTTGCCACGGCAAGAATCATGTCCAAGACTGTCTTGGTGGACATTGGGTTCATCAAAGCTATATTTGTTTAATGGTGTGCATGTTGGAAGGGGAACAAGAAACAACCATGTGATAAAAATTTTTCTGTTCACTTGGTTTGACAACCATACAGACTAGATTCCCCTTGAGAAGAAAAAGATACCTGTAATGTATATGTATATGCAAATGCATATGTATACATACACACACGGCCAAGTCATGTTCTATTGGTGAGACGCTTGTGTTGTAGAGGAAAAGAATGGTTTTTTTAGTAGAAAATTGAGAAAAAAATTGATGAAGCACAGGGCGGATGGTAATCTTAATACCGGTGGAAGATAGCCACCTATAGAGTACAAACTCCAATTTTGCTATTGAAAAGAAGAGAAAGGGCAGAGCACCTTAATGATTTGAAAAGGCTTAGCTACTTATCTCTATCACTCTATGGTTTTAAATCGGTAGCCTTCAGGGTTCAGGCAATATATTCTGGTTGTGATGTTTGGATGACCTTGAATTTCCAACTTTTGTGTGTTCTGTAACATCTCCTTTGGATGCATGACACAATACCGCACTACATCCTTAGCACTTTGGGAAAGGGGCGTTTTGCTTATATTGGACCAAATCATTATTGTTTGACCTAGAAAACGGAGTATCTTTTAAAAAATAGTTACAACTCTCAATTGTTCAAATGCTAAATAAAAATTGACCTAAAGTTCATGGACACCTCTGGTGAAGTTTCAACTACTTTTTATTCTCTTTATCTAGTATAATACATTATGGAACGAGTCTCCTTGACATAAAGTGATATTGACTAATCAATTTGAAAAATAAGTGAACATATTTGTATGCTTTATCTCTCTTTATGCTACAAAACATTTTCTCCATGTTGACATTTTGGAAACTTGTATGTGTCGAGCACTTCACAAGATCTGAATTATGTGTCACTTTAACACTGATATTGTTATTCATTACTTTTTAAGACCTCTGTTTTAGTTCCATCTCGGTGCAGCACTTTCATGTAGATATGAGCTCCTGATGTACAATAGCATAAGTGAATTTCCAAATATCGTTTCACTTTTTTTGGTTAAAAAAAAAAAAGAAAAAGTGTTGTTTGACATTTGCTTCAAATGGCTTAAGTCTTAATTGGACTAAAATACTTAATTAGCATTTCTATGAAACGAAGTGGAAGGATTTTGTTATCAGCAGAAACTTCGTAAACAAAAGTAGTGTGTTGTCTTAGACGTAAAGAAAACTACTAGGAGCAGGCAAGCATGAAATATGTAATGTTGTAGCAGATATGAATCTAGGGGAGGCAAGAAGGTTGATGTTTGTATTCAATCAAAAGGAAATAAAGAAAAGAAGAATGGCAACATAATCTGGAAGCAGGGTGCTGGAATGGTCTAATGGGTGGGAACGTAGGAATCAAAAACATATGGGGAGCTTCTCTTATTGCAAAAACTATGCAGCATAGGATGCCTGTGTACCTTTGCCATTTGTCCCAAGCATATCCCAAGTTTGAGAACGTGCAATTTCTGTATACTTAAGGTATCACAAAACAAAGTATGGAATAAGGTTGCCAAGACCTCTGACCAACAAAAAAGAGATGTCTCCAGTGATAATGGAGTTTGAACAGGCATCTTCGTGTTTAAAACAGTTTTTCTCCTAGTTTGAAACTTTATAGTCTCTCTAATTGGATGGTGTCTGCCCTTTTGCAGGAACTTCTGAGGCAAGAAGTCAGCAAGCAGTTAGGCGGCTTCTCATTCATGTTTGTGATGATCATTGCCTTGCTGGGAATTCTTCTAGGCTATCTTGTGAAGACATAACTGTCTAAACTGCAGGCCTTGTTGGTCATTTCCAACAGAAAGTTGAACAGCATTTGACAACTTGTCTGTTAGTTGAGTTAGCTGTTTGTGGAATTCAGGGCATACTCACCTAAGGTTTGTTTGGTTCCATAGTTGTTTAGCAGCATCCTAGATTGTGTAGCGTTTGCTTTTGTCAGTTAGCCATTTCAATAAATTTGATCTATTTAATACTTGATTTATGATGAGGGTAGAGAAAGGCTTAGTAGACATTTGTGCTTAATCTTATGTCAACTTTGTCTTTTAAACTTTTGATGACAGCAAGAGAGATGAATTAATCTCGTGTGGGCACAACTGATTGACCAAGCCCAATGTATTGTAAGAAACTACACGAGCAAGTCTTCTATCCAATTAAATTCATGGCTCTAGAAACAGGCAGGATCAGTGTAATGGTACACTTTCTATCAGCTTTAGAATTGTTGAATGAGGATGACCTGTGACAAGCCTAATCAAGAAAACCAAGCAAACTGCGCCCAATTGAGTGTGACCGTATGGGTCTCACTAGGAGAACGGTTGGAACCTGTGGACCAATGAAAGAGAAATTGTGCACATTGGATTTCTTTTAGTGCATCGCAAAGTAATCTGGCTTGCTGGAAATAAGAACTCTCTTAAGTCCAAGTGATGATGATTGCAATGAGGGCAAGCCCTATTCTTGTAAATTTTCCCTTTTGAGAGTATTTAGTATGGCTGTTATAGTTTCATGAAGAATATAATCATCATTTTACAAGATAAACTTTCCCAAATCTGTAAATGATATATATAGCATATCAATTTACCTTGAATAACAAGGTCTGAGTCTTGACCCACCCTGTAGCGTCTGGTGCAACAAGTTCATTGATTAAATGGCACCTTCTCAGCAAAACTTTTAATCTATGTAGGAACCCTGCCGCAACCTCCTAGCCTGAGAACTTTCCTGTCGAACTCTTGGATAATTTTGGAATGATCAAAGTTTCTTCTCTTCTCTAGAATGGTTATGTAACTTCAGAATTTCAGCTATCAAATAAAAAACAGAAAACAGAAGGTATAATGTTAAGTTAATTTAGCAACATCCTCAATTTCTCATCAACCATAAACAAAAACCAGCAAGGCTTGAATGAGTAAACCCTAAATAGGTACTCAATAAGGTGTTTATTCAACCAAACACCAAAATACCAATTGTCATTTAGCCAGAATATTAATTTGATCGTCAACCACTTTTTTCCATAGGAAGTGGACGGAAAACAACGACCCATAATTAATATGGAGCTATTATAGAAAATTTTGGCCCTTCAATTTTCCAAAAAAAAAAAAAAGTATTTTATCTATTTAGGCCCTATTTAGGATTGCTAGTGACACTAGAGGTTTCGGAAAGTAGAGCTTTTGGAAGTACAGTTTTTATTAAAAGCTACATGTATGCATGCATACACACACACATATATATATATATAGTATTATTACTATTATTAGTATTATTACCATTATTACTATCATTAGTAATATTACTATTATTCATATTATTGCTATTATTAGCATCATTACTATTTTTAGTATTATTACTATTATTAGTAGTATTACTTTTTTCATGTTATTGCCATTTTTAGCATTATTACTAGTACTATTATGAGTAACATTACTATTATTAGTATTATTACAATCATTAGTATGATTGCGGTTATTAGTATTGTTACTATTTTAGTATTGATACTATTTTAGTTTTATTACCATTATTAATATAATTACTATTTTTAGTACTATTACGATTATTAGTACTATTATTATTATTTTTAGAGTTATTACTATTATTAGTATTATTGCTATTATTAGCATTATTACTATTTTTAGTATTATTACTAGTATTACTTTTTTCATGTTTTGCTATTTTTAGCATTATTGCTAGTACTACTACTATTATGAGTAATATTACTATTATTAGTATTATTGTTATTATTCGTATTGTTACTATTTTAGTATTTATACTATTTTAGTTTTATTACTATTATTCGTATAATTACTATTTTAGAATTATTACTATTGTTAGAATGATTACTATATTTAGTATTATTACTATTATTAGTACTATTACTATATTTAGTTTTATTACTATTATTAGTACTATTACTATATTTAGTATTATTACTATTATTAGTACTATTACTATATTTAGTATTATTACTATTATTAGTACTATTACTATATTTAGTATTATTACTATTATTAGTACTATTACTATATTTAGTATTATTACTATTATTAGTACTATTACTATATTTAGTATTATTACTATTATTAGTACTATTACTATATTTAGTATTATTACTATTATTAGTACTATTACTATATTTAGTATTATTACTATTATTAGTACTATTACTATAGTTAGTATTATTACTATTCTTAGTACTATTACTATATTTTAGTATTATTACTATTCTTAGTACTATTACTATATTTTAGTATTGTTACTATTATTAGTACTATTACTATATTTTAGTATTGTTACTATTATTAGTACTATTACTATATTTAGTATTATTACTATTATTAGTACTATTACTATAGTTAGTATTATTACTATTATTAGTACTATTACTATATTTAGTATTATTACTATTATTAGTATAATTACTATTTTTTAGTATTGTTACTATTATTAGTATTATTACTATTATTAGTACTGCTACTATTATTAGTATTATTACTATTTTAGAATTATTACTATTGTTAGAATTATTACTATATTTAGTATGATTACTATTATTAGTACTATTACTATATTTAGTATTATTACTATTATTAGTACTATTACTATATTTAGTATTATTACTATTGTTAGTAAGATTACCATTATTAGTATTGTTACTGTTGTTAGTACTATTACTATTACTAGTATTATTATTAATAATGGTACAATATTACTATAATGTAATATAATAGTATTATAATTGTAACATATTAAATAATATAATATAATAATATTGTAATATCATACAACAATATAATAATATCTAACGGATTAGAATATAGTCTAATAATAGATTATATTAATAATATAATATTGTTATATTATAATCATATAATATAATGTAATATAATCTAATATATTATTTTTTATATTATTAACTGTATATTATAATAATAATATCATATATTATTGTAATATAACTATTATTATTATAAAATAATGTAAAATTATGATTGTAATAATATGTTGTATTATGCTTATAATAAAATATAAGAATATGCTATATTATAATTATGTATTACTATAGTAATATAATACGCTTAAGGGAAGAAATGTTCTTCCTCCTGGCAAAGAAAGAAAGGCAGGTTCAGGCGATTGATCAAACAAATCTTTCCTTCCCTTTCTTTATGACAAGAAAGAGCCTGAACTCAGATTCAGACTTGCTAACTCTTTTCTTTTATTTCAATCAATAGTCAGCTGGGATCGTATTGGTTATTGCACTTATTGTGTTATTTATTGCGCAGGTATATAGGAGATTATTTGGACCCGCGAGAGGTTCAAGCCTATCATAGGCGCACTCAGTTGAGTCTAGTTACTAATTAATATAATAATATATTATAATATAATACAACATAATATATTTTTAATTTATTATTATATTATATAATATTATATTTATAGTATGATAATATATTATGATATAATATGATATAAGATGTAATCATGAGATTTTTTGCAGGCATTTTGGTCATCAGAAATATTTTATTAAAATCCGATATTGATTTTTTACCTAATACCGCTATATCATCTAAAAGTACTTTTGAAAGGCCAAAAAATACTTTCTAACTCTCCAAAAGTTTCACCAATACTTCTCATTCTTGCTTGTTCATCCAAACATCATTTGCATCTATTCTGGTTCATTCCAGCTTTCCAACCAAACATAGTTTTAGATTTACTTCTTCATAAAAATACAGGAAAAGGTGGAACACGATAGAAAACAGAACTGACAAAACAACATTTTCTTCGGAATCATGATCTAAATGAAAACTCGCGCTTCCCGTAGATGCTAAAATACAAACCCTATTTCCAAGCAACCTTGAAGATCTTCCATGCTACCCACAGGGTTTTCTGTTATAAATGCATTAGCTTTTCTGTTATGTATCCTTTCCCAGTTTATAAATGCATTAGCTTCTTGATCAGCTGCCATAATTTTCATAATATGACTCGGTTTTTATAATCTAATGGACCAATCATGTCCATTAAAGCTCTCTTTGATATTGCTGTGAGTGGCAGGGCTTTTGGAGCTTTTGAGTAGTGGAGCTTATAGTGCTTTGATAATTACATTTCTGAAATACAATAAAACTTTAGTGTATTTGGTAATTAAACTAATAAGTACTTTTGACATAATAAAATAATATTAAAGAACATTACATAGTATTGTTCAGTAAAATATCATACGATGTAATATTACACATGAAAAGTTTATTACATAATGTAATATATTATCATATATTTTTAGAATATAATATAATGTAATATAATATTGTATAGTATAGCATAATAATAAAACATAATATGATATAATATAATATAATAATATACTATTGCATAGTATAATATTATTATAATGTAATGTAACAATATCTTATAACAATATCATTACATAATAATATTACATAGTATATTATTATAATATAATAAAACATTAGAATAATTATAGTGTAATATAATATTATATAGTATAATATAATAATATAATATAAAAATGACATAATATTATATAATATAATTATAATATCATAATGTATATGATGTAATATGATAATATAGCCTAATATCATATCAGGTATATATTTGTTTGTGAGCATTACGCCATAAAAATTTCATTTGAACTAAAAGAGTTTTCAGAAGCTCCAAAATTAAGACTCTCCCAAGTAGATGTTTTTTTTTTTTTTTAGCAAAGCCAAAATAACTTCCAAACTTTTTATTCAATACTACTATACCATACTACCATACCATTCAAAAGTGCTTTTGAAACATTTCTGGCTTCCCAAAAAGTTTGCCATCAAAATTATAGTGGGCAGTAAAAGAGGAACGTAGTAGAGAAACAATGTGCAGCCATCAAAATGGAAAGATCCATAAAGCAATAACAACTAACAAAGGGCCCACTGTTCCGGAAATGCCTCAAATCTTTGAACTGAACCACTAACATAAGCAACAAAATTTCTCTCAATGTACCATTATTCCCATCTCCCCCTGCATCAAAATATCCAGACTATAGAAGTTCACAGGAATCAGGAATCAAGGACCTGTCAAATTCTCATTTTGCCCATCAAAGGTGCAGACTGCAGCTGTGACCATATACATGTTTCAAAGGCCGTGCTTGACGATTGACACAAAAGATAGTGCTTCTCTTGACATTTAAAAAGTGCAGCTGTTAACTAGAGATCTGCTCCAAAACTGTCCCATTTCAGAAGTTACATCATCATATAGATCCAGAAACCACTATTCTCTAGTTTCAGTCGGTTAGAGAATAAAGTAACACAAAGTACAGCACTTCATCATCATAATCCACCAAACATTTAAGAATAGGAAAAAGAACAATTTACATGCATATGAGAGTCCTCCATATTCAGAACCTTCTCATCAAAAATCATTCTTCCTGCAGAGAAATCAAATTGTTTTCAGTACTGTCTGACGCTAAAATATCAAAGATTGTTTTATTGATGTTTAAGAGAAATGCCTAGCCAAACGAAAAAAATAATGTCTAATAGAAACAACCATAAAAAAGCATGAGCAATCATAGATGGTTATGGTAACTCTAAGATGAATGTAAAAGGCAACAAATCTTTCTTGTAACGTGTAGCCACAATTTCAACCATTTGTTGTGCTACCCCCACCTTCTCCCCCCCCCCCTCTCTTCCTTTTTCCAACGTTGGGGGTTATTCAGGAATTTCACATATGACTTACAGTTCAAGTAAACTTTGCAATTTGAGTTGCACAAGTTGCCTGGACCAACAAAAATCCTGGACACTTCAAAATGCCCGGAAATGTTGAGGTGTCTGACATGGCAAGCTCCCAATTTAAACATAAAAACATACATACGCATATACATATATACATCATGAAGTATACATACATCCATCACTCCATCCCATCCATCATGTCATATTCAAATGAATGTATATGGTAAAATCTAGGGACATAAATTTTCGGGAGGTTCAAGTCATGTAATTCATGTTCTAGCATCCAAATACTTGACTTTCAAAATGTTGGTACTCAATTTTAAATCTAAAGGGTAGCTCCATGATCTATCATATAGTTATTCTGTAATTTGGTTGTCATTATGCTCAAATTCTAGATATAGAATACAAAATCTAAGTAAAAAGAGGATTTTTTTTTTTATTATTTCATTTGAATTTAGAACATTAGATGAAACACATGGATGATAAGTTGTTTGGCAGGTGATATGGCTGCTTATAAGTTTGTTTTAGTTGCTTAACATTTAACAACAACTGTACTCAGATTTTCTCTGTTGTTCTTTTTAGAGTTAAAGAAAGAAAATGATTCTTTAAAAATAATTAGTTTCTCTGTTGTTCTCCATTATTCTACTTGATGAAGTTTACCCCTCATGTACGTTAGATGTCAAACCAAATTTTAGATTTCAAGGATTTGTGATTACCTATTCATCCTGCACTCCACCAACAATAATAGAGCACAGAAAGGTGGAATTTGAGAGCTAATAGGTGAGCAGGTTTTCAGCCACTAAAATCAGATATCTAATGAGAAGAGGCCAAGTAACTAGCTACAATGGAGGACAAATTTATAAGGGCTTGCCGGATATGCTCGTGCATGAGGAAAATATAAGCCTACATGCAAGAATAGGAGGCCACATGGCCTTCAAATTTGCTGAAGTTTTTTGACTGCCCAAATCGGTTGATGATGACCGGCTAAATAAATGGACAGTCAAGATCTCACCTCAACTACCAACTGATACACTCACCATCCCATCCACCTTCATGTCTGTTCATCGCCATTGCCCTCAATAAGTCTTCCACTACCCCTTCTAGTCGACATCGTGCAACCCCTTTGCCACCTTCTGTGGCTACTTCTTGCACTGAGGTGGTGTCATTGACCTGACCTTGCTTCAATCTACCAATTATGATGGGCAAGAATTTGTGCAAGGAGTTAATGCTGAGCATCACCTCCTCCGGCTATCCTTGGATTCCAAGGTCGGAAACGCTTCGCCTTTGCCATCATTGATGACCTATGTAGTCCACTCCTACACAACTCAAAAGCAGCTCATCCACCCCACAAATGGGATTCCCAACCTTCCCCATTCATTACACATGATGCTGATGACACTCCATGCGGTCCACACCCCTAAGGCTCCTACTTCCTCATCCAATGAATCTGAGTAGGGAGGGTCGATGATGCCACCATGGTAGCAGCTGGAGGTGGCTAAGGCAACTTGCCACATCAACTAGAAGCGATACAAGACCGTTGGTATGGGCATCATGGATGAAGTGGCCACGAACGAGAATGTGATGAGGGATTGGACAGCGAGCATATCAGCCGGTGGCTAAGGTGAGATATTCATCTTCCGTTTCTGTTCATCATTAACCAGTTTGGACAGTCAAATAACTTCAGCAAATTTTGAAGACCACATGTCCTCCTATCTGTGCATGGGTTTCTCACACCTATATGCACGAGTATATCTAGCAAGCCTCAATTTATAATTATGGGCAAAGGCAGTCCTTTAAGAAGAGCATGTCATTTCTATTTGGGTTATATAGTTGTATACATGTAAATGACCAAAGGCATCACAAGTTGGCATAGTGAGATCGAGATCGTAGTCTTTTTTCTATAATAATTTCTTGCAAATTCAAGAAAGCAAGAAGTCACCACCCTGTTGATGGCAAATTGAGTTTGATTAACAAGAAATAAAATATAGAGCAAAATCTTCTCTCTCTTTTTTGCGCTCCTCAAAGGAAAGCTATGGAGAGCTTGGTTAGATATCTACTGTCAGTTCTTCAGCTCAAACTGATACCTAATCATTATTTTTATCGCTTTTAGATGCCAAAGAGCCTTTAGTCAAATTAAAGCCCTCTCAACAATGACGCTAATCATATTGCTTGAGAAATAATGTTACTACAGTGATTAATCTTAAAAGGCAAAATTTTATTGTGGAAAGACTCCTAGAAAATCATTATTTAGGTCATATTTAATGATGCTTTGAAATCATGGAGCTTGTTCTAATAGAGAGGTAATGCCAGCAAAATGTAATAAGATTTACTCATGCATAGACAAAAGTAGCATCTAAAGAGGGGGTGACAAGGTGGGTTTGCTTGTGTATTTAGAATCTTTCCATGGTCTGGTCTGTTTAAGATTCTTTCATACTATCTTCTCTTTACCACATGATAGGTCAAAAGAGCATGAGTAAGCTTAGGAAGGAAGCGCCAAACACTTCAGCATAACGGGAATGAGCAATGACAAATTGATAATATGAGATGCCCCAGGCACCCCCATATAGATAGATTGGTTAAAGGTTTTGGGCCTTGGAGCATCCCATCCCCCCTCTCATTGGGTTAGTCTTTCTTTCCATTGCTTAAGAAGGAGGTTTTCTCGTTTGTTATTTGTATATTTCTTACATCAATACATTCTAAGCTATATAAATAATAACCATGTTAACAAAGAAGTACAAATCTGTTCTAAGATCACATCTACATCAATTAGGAAGTGAAGCGAAAATCTTCCACTAGCTTCAAGATGAATACGGGAAGAAACAACAAACTGGACACGCGCACGCACACACATACTCTCTCTCTGTCTCTTTCTATGGAAAGTCTATTTGTATAAATCGGACATGCTATATCAATTGACAAGAACATGTTTTTAAGAAATACACAACTTGAAATAAAAAGAAACCAAAGAAGGCTCTTTTTTAAAAAATGGTGACCACAATCAGATTTGCAGTAAGGAGCTAAAGGCATTACTTATTGTTCATCTATATACTTGCTTCCATATGCACAAATTCACTTTCTGCAATAAAAGAGATCGTAGATATTATGGATGGTGAAGATTGGTTCCCTTCTTGATTCAAGATGAAAAGCTTCCTGCTATTGAAATAATTATGAAATGAGAAAAAAAAAGTCCTATGGACTCACTAAATTCACAATGTCATTAGAAATATAGATTAATAATATTTTTATTCGCCAAGATTACATGAATTCACCAAATCTATAAGAATATCACTAATAATAATATGTTTAAGACTAAAACATCAAAAGGTATCTTAGAGGTATTTTCATCAACTTGCTTAGAAACAAATGGTATAGAATAAAATCTACTTCCAAATGTTTGGTTGCCGAAAAAGCAAGAAGAAAAAGATAAATTAGTAGGATAAAGGAAAAGAAAACGGAAAAAAGGAAAGGGATTTTCGTATTTTCTTATGTTTGATTAAACTAAAAGATGGCAAAGAAAGTTGTTGAGAAAATGGTTAAGATATGACTAAGTTATCTTAAACCACTACTCTACATTCTATTCTCTCTAAGTCACTACCTTTTGAAGAAGACAAATATTAGACCAGTTAGAGAAAATTTTGGCCCTATATATTCTCACTGATTTTCTCTTCCTAGATTTTCTTTTTACCATCAAATAACAACCAATAAGATTCTTTCGTACCAAACTTTGTTTTTTCCCACTTTCTTGGCAACTAAACAAAGCCTTAAGGTTTGGGTTTCAAGAAAAGATCCCTGCAATGGAAACAAATTGAAGACATAATGTTACAATATGAGAATCCTTAATTGGGTAACTTTAAACTATAAAATTATGCACTTTTCTATTCAAGGATGTCTTAGCAGCATCACACTCTTTATGACTTAATTTCCAGTAACAAAATTAATAGGTCTGGAGGCATAACTCAACATACATGTTAAATTAAGCTTGTAAATGTAGTACTCATTTTGCTGCCAACTTAAATGCCATTTTTTTTGGGATATGAATTTCATATGGTTTGGTCATTATGATTCTCAACAACTAGGTCAAAGCCAAAGAATAAGATTATGCAAGAGTGCCCAACCATGGTAAAAAAAGAAACTAGTAGCTTTTAAGTTGATACAAATTCTTACTGAAATTACCTTACCCTATCTTTTTCGGCATAGATTATAATTGGGTTGTATGTAAGGTAAGATATAGACATGAATTTATCAGTTATGTCATGAGAGAACTCAATAAAAAATTTTAGTTCCCACATCATCATCATCATCCTTCTTTTACCTTAATTTATAGTTATCTCTGATAAAATCAGATTCTTACAACAACATCGTCATGACATGATACAGATGTATATGCTTAGGCTGATACATGAATCACCAGGCAAATAAGCAAACTAACTAGTGGTGTAAACCTGCATTATATGATTCACAGCTGATTTTTATGTTTTGGCCAAAAACATGTGTTTCTCATGAAACCCATGGCCCTTGTTCTCCGACACATGATATGGTTTGGAGCTTCCCATGTTTATAGCAGGGGAATGGAACAATGCTAATAGGGCAGCTCAGATAGGAAATCCTGCCAACTAATCAAATTTTTGGCCTCATAGCCTGACTGAGCATTACTAGGGCTCATGCACATGGATGTAATTCCATAAGGGCCTAAGCCCTTTCCCAACCCTAAGAAAAAGTAAGGCATACATACGCTGAAAACAATTTATCAACAAATCCAGTTTGCAATATTTGGATTCTAGAAAGTTGTCATGTTTGACACTTGCATCAAATTGACATGCAAAACCTAATTCTATTCTGACAATCTCAATTTGCACTTTGCACTTTGAATATGGACTTCCATTGTTTTCAGCCTTATTTTCAAAAAGTTGTAAAACAAGAATAACTGTGTTCCAACAACCACTCACCAATCTTGTCATGAACTCTTTCGAGTTAAGCCAAATAGAAATATTGATGATATCCTCTAAATACAAACTTGCTATTAATGACAATTTTATTTTAAGAAAACAAATATAAGTGGCCTTCAAGTATCCTATATATCATAATAATGAGTTTGTCACATGGTATACCAATTACAAAAAAAATGAACACCATTGTAAGGAGTCTACTTTTTGTGGGTTTTTTCTTTTGAGCAACATCTATATTTGTGTAATTGATTCGTTCCAATACAACAATACAACTTATGGAGCAGAAAACACTAGTTAGTGTCGTAATTTTACATTATACACCAATTTTATATCACGAGATATGGAAAACAGGGATATTACCAGAAGAAGAATGATCCTTCAGAGCAAGACTTTGCCAGAATCACTGAATGAGTCCCCTTACCGCTGCTTAGCTTTCATTTCGCAGGTGCCGCCTGAAGTGAACCAAACGCCAGGATACAAGTTATAAGAAAGACCTATTCCATGCAGTATAAAATCCAAGAACCCAAATTCTTGAATAGATGAATACAATTATCGGTATCAGTTACCTAGAAAACCCTCGATCCGTTCCCTTCTTTGTTGCCGATGCAAGGAGCGCCCGCTCCCTTTCCTTTTCCTGCTTCTCCCTCCTCATCCGCTCCTCCCTCAGCTCCTCTATCGTCCTCTTCCCCCCATTCTTCTTCCCGGATCCATCCACGCTCGCCGAAGAGCTCCAACCCTCGATCCCCTCATCAACGTCTTCTGACAACAAGGACGACGACCTCGAGAGGTACCACGGCGCCTTCACGCCCTTCCCGGCCAGGCCGTACCCCAGCTTGTACTTCTCGTCCTCCGGCGACACCGCCGGGGGCCTCTCCTCCCTCTTTTTCTTCTTGGATTTCTTGGAACCGCCGTCTTCGGCCTCGTCTTTCCTGTACTTGTTGGATTCCTCCTGGGCGCTGCCAAGAGAGGAGAAGTCGGCGAGGCCGTCGAAGAGGTTGATGTGGCGGGAATCGGAGGAAGGCGTGTCGGCGGCGGCGGCAGCGGCTGCAACGGCGGAGGCGGATGAGGAAGAGAGGCCGCGGGCCTGGCGGAGGCGCTCGAGGCGGAATTCGAAGTCGCGGCGGCGGGACTGCTCGCGGTTGAGCTGCTCCTCGCGGGCGGCAGCCTCCTCGTCGCGGCGGACCTTCTCGCGGTTCTCGTAGTTATAGACGTTCCACCGCTTCTGCGGCAATATGTTGAGGCCTCCGTGCCCTCCCATCGCCCTTCTCTCTTGCCGGCTGCGGATTTGGATTTGGAGAGATTCTAGGGTTTGCTGGTTCTGGAGATCGGAATTAGGGTTTTCGTTCTCTTCGAAGGACGGCCAGAATTGGCGATCCACAAGATAGAGACTGGGCGGTGGATCAAAAAAAGAGAGGTAACCGGGTCCCCTTTAATCATATCCCCAAGTCGGCCTACCGCCGAGTTATGGGGAGTGAAAAATGTTTTAGGAATATTATAAGTAAAACAAAACTTAAAAATATAAAGCAACAAGTGACGCAGCCGTGGAAGACAGCTACAGCTGGACCTAGCCTCGGGCTCCGCTCGGAAGAGTTTAGATTAAATTTAGATTTAAATATAAGTCTTATTTATTTTTAGAGTCTGGCTCAAAATTACCATTGGCTCAGCTCGAGCTCGGGCCCACGCCCGAGCCTAAATAAGGATGGAAACAAAGTCCGAATTCAAGCCTACAACAATTTATTTTTCTCTATTATTATTTAGAGAAAATAATAAAAAAATAAAGAACAAATTAGAATAGATTTAGCTTAGAATAGTATATATTTACTTGTGTTATAGAAAGAGCCCAATTTTTTTAACTAGCTCATTTACTTGTAAAGCAATTTTGTAAACTATTAACATTCAATCAAGTTTGGGCAAGATCCATTTTTAATCCAAATGGATAATTCAATCGAGTTTGGATCAGTCGCACTCGAGCTTGGATTATCCAAAAATTTTCATACTTAAGCTTGGCCCAAAGTCTGAAAAAAAAAATTCAAGCCAAGTTTAAGTAGGGGCATTACCTAGCCCAGCCCATCCCACTTGCAGCGCTAATTCAGGCAACTGGGTGATTTTTTTTATTTTTGATTGAATTTTACTTCTTCTAGGATGCTGTAAGATTGGCCGAGGCGAAAATACTCAAAGATTCAATGGTTGAGCGACTCTTTCTAATTGGTATTTGGACATTTATATGAGTATTTAGAAACCAAACTGATGTAATTTTTTCTCTTTTATAATAGAGATAGGAGGCCAAACCCCTTTTAGGGCTTTACAGCACTGAATGAAGTAGCAAGATAGAAGACGTCGAGCAAGAAATCAGAGAACCAAATATTGCAACCAGAAACTTAGTTGCCTCAATAAATTTACACCATTTATTGTTACAATGTTAAAGTTGTTGAGGGTGCTCTATGCGAAAAAATCAAATTTGAGTTTTAAGCAGTCTTACCATGCCACAAGCCGCGACTAGTTTTCCTAAAGTTCACAAACTATTGATGTTGTCGAACGATTTATGTGTGGATGATAAATTAGTAGTCTTCCTGAAGTTCACAGGGTATTGATGTTGTTGAACGATTTACGCATGGATGATAGATTAGTAGTCAAAGTTTCCTCAATGGAAAGCTTTGGAACGATAGAGTCCTCTTTTTTTTTTCTGTTTTTCTGCAGATGCATCTGAAGCTAGGAATAAAGGAATATTTATTCCATGCATTGTTTAATGAAATCTACGGAGGATAGACTACAATTTTGGTAATATAAAACAGGGAGTGAAAATTTATTTGGAGTCATTAGAGAATTTGTTTCTTTTTTCCCCTTATTTTGGTAATATTAAACTAAAGTTGCACATTAGTACCTAAGAGAAGTTTCAAGATGCTTTTCAAGCCAAAAGTAGGTAATTAAATCAGGTGGAGCAGTCTCCTTCCAATTTCCAAATTCTTTTCTCAAACATCCTCGTCCTATATTTAGTCAACCAATTTACTGCTACACTACCAAGTAAGTGCCTAATATACAATATATTTAAACAAGATTATGTTATTTATCATACTATAAATAGAAGAACATGAGATGGTGCTTATTAAATTAAATAAATGAAGTTTTTATTTATAAATCAGAATTTAGTAGCTTGATAAAGAGTCTATATTCTTCGCCGATGACAACATAATTTACAAGAAAAATTTCATATACGACATTAAAGCATCCCAACTAAATCTAGTAACTTTTATTGGCACATGACTAGAACCTTTTGACCATATCTAATTAGAATGCGGCACATGTAATCCACATGTTATTTTTCTTATTATGGTTTAAAATTTTAAATTTATATAAAATAGATAATAAATATTTAGGGGGGGAAATGGAATGACTTTAATTTTTTGCCTTGTGGTTAAGATGTGTATGACTATCTGCAGTATTATGATATATAAATTTAAACAATAGGCTTTACTTTGCGTACTAGTTTGCAAGAAAAGGTTTATTTTAATGTATAGACTTTATTTTAATATATAGACCTAACCTACGCCCACTAAAACCCAAGTGGAAACGCTGTACAACAACTAGCTCTACCACTTGACATAAAAGGACCTTTTAGGTGGGATTGTGTGATCGGGGGATGCCATCACTGACTAACCCTATAAAAGTACCTTTTTAAATAGTTTTTGTTTCGTTCACGCTTTCCTTTAAGTGCAGTGAAACGCAATTGGCCTATCATATTCAAGGGAAGAAAGCTTCCATTTTGGATGTGTTGTATGCGGACAAAATTCGTCTAATTCGAATGTCCTAATCTTCATTCATCTTCTTCCATAGAGTTAGAGTAGCATAGGTTAGTGAAGCAACCAAATAATTACATCAGACTATAGCCTACCAAGTGTTAATGTCGAAGTACTTAACATTTTATTTAAAAGAAGTGCCTAATACACCAAATCACCTGCCAATGCCAAGAGAATGGGAGGCTGCATATGTTACCCTACTTGAAAAAAAAAAAAAGAGCCCCATGGAAGTGGAGTATAGGTCAATCAGTCTACCTAATACTTTCTAAAAAATTGTTTCCAAATTATTAATGAATCATATGAACGAGTTTGATGCCACACTTGATATTTGTGGAATGAAGAACCTGTGTTTATAATTGCAGCATTAGAGATAATGCCATGGTAGCCCGAGAAATTATCCATTCTCTAAGTAAGGCATCCAAATGGAATTCCTTGATGGCGAAAAGTTCGTCCATGGTAAAATAGGACTTCTTGGAACTCTCTCTCATCTGTTTTTCAACATTATGACTTTGATTGCAAGTTTATCAAATGGGTAAAGTTTACATCTTGAGCCCCATTTTCTCTGTCCAGATTAATAGGATTTCACCCCGGTCCTCTTCTTTTTAAAATCTTAACCAAAGTTGCCAGCCTCCTCTTTTCTTTTCATTTTATGCTCTAACATGTTACTAAGATCATTACAGGAAGTAGCGGACCTCAAGAGCCTATTTGTATGCAGGTCCTTTTTTTTCTTTCTATAAAATTCGGACCGATCCACTTCAACACTTTTTTTGAAGGCTTATGAATGTAGACCTAGCCTAGTCTATAATCCTATAATTTTGCTAGTTGTACCGGCCTCAATCTACAAATCTAATAAATTTTTCAGCCCAATCATCCGAAAAGAGCTCGATTGTGTGTCAACTATTGCAAGAACCGAACATCTATCATCTCTTGTTTGTGGATGATATGCATTTGTTGCTAAATCAAATAGAAAGGATGCTGAGGAGTTGAAGGGGAACCACGTATGCCTGTTGCTAACAGTTAGGACAAAGGGTCAATATGGTTAAATCCCACATTCAATTTAGTCCCCATTTAGAACCTGTGATCACGAATTAGATTCTATCAACTTTGGGCGTTACTATTGAAAATGATACTTGGATATATCTGGGAGTACTTTTGCCCATTGCCAAACTCAAGCTCAGTGACTTTAATTCTTTGTTTGATAGTGTTGGGGGAATACGGTTTTCCCCCCAGCAATATAGTAACCCCGCCTCTAAAAGGCCGCATAGCCGCCGACCTTGGACGACTGAGGTCGGCGTCCGACCTCGGAACGTCCGACCTCAGAACCTCCGACCTGGAGAATTTCCAACCCCAGAGGTCTGTCCTTGTCGACCACCTACTACGGCCGTACCCCTCCGAGGTCCGGCCGAGGGCCATATCCTGCCACTGCCCCAGCATTTATTACGCATGGCCTCTGCAAACCCCCGGTTCACTCAACAATTAATGCGAATCTCCGGCTTACTCAACAATTAATGCGAATCTCCGGCTTACTCAACAATTAATGCGCATCTCCGGCTTACTCAACAATTAATGCGCACCTCCGGCTTACTCAACAATTAATGCGCGTGGCTCCTATTATCTACGGACCCACGGCTCTCCACGGCAAATCAGCTCAGCGGAGTCCAGTCAACCGTGATAAGTCTCTGATCTCGGCCTTACCTCCGACATCAATGCAATGATTCACCCGATCGCGTGCCAGCTCGGGTCGTACGACGGCTTCATCTCCGACATCAATGCAATGATTCACCCGATCGTGTGCCAGTCCAAGCAACATGCCGAGCCGTACGACGGTCTCGCCCCATCACATCACAGGTAAACCGACCCCCCTATAAAAGGGAACCCTTGCTTCTCAAAGGGGAGTTGGACACAGAAAACTCTAAAAATACTGTTCTCCTCTTTCTCCTTTAAACACAGATTGCCCCCCTCTGACTTAAGCATCGGAGGGCCAGCGCCGGAAAACCCGGCCACCGGCTTTTCTGCAGGCACCCCGACGGAGGACGCCGCCCGCCGACGGACCGCCACTCCCCTGTGTCCACCTGCCGCTCCCCCTCCTCGACCGACGACCGCCCCCGGGTCCAATTTCCAGCAACAGATAGGATTAGTAATCGATTTGAGGGATGGAAAGGGAAGCATTTACCAAACGCAGGAGTAATTGTGCTATCCCAGCTTCAGGCTTGAAAGAATTTTTAAAACACTTCTCTGGGGACATGAACAGAGGATATTACACCTGGTAGCTTGGGAGAATGGTAGTACTTCCAAAAGTCAAGGAGGATTGGGTTTGCAGAAGATGAAGAATAGGTGGGGGTGCTTTCACCGAAAAAGCCTCAGGACAATTGATCCTGAACAGGGACTCTATCTGGTGTGAAGTTGCCATTGGCAGATACAATTTTAAAAGATGGTATGCTTAACAATATACGTTGATTGTTAAAATCAGCACTTTTTCCAAAAGTTTAAGCTGGTATGATGAGATAATCACCACTTTTTCCAAAAGTTTAAACTTATAAAATGAGATAGATTTATTTATATATTTTATATTTTTTTATAAATACACCCATTAGTAATTTGCCCATTTCAATTAATCCAGAGCTACGTCAAAATGATTTGCAGATACCTCATCTCATGACTACCGAGGGCTCCGGAAACTACCATTTGCTTGTTGAATTGCTTCCGCCAGAACTGGTACAAAGGGTCATTTTTTAACCTACTCATAAGCATCAGTGTGCTGATCGACTTTCATGAAGTGCCACTGGTTTTACAAGAGAGTTCAGATCCTCTATGGTATGCTTTTTATACTGCAGAGTATTACACCGCTATGGATAGCCACCTTATCATCAATCTTGGAGATTGATGGTTGCCGCTCATTATGGAATTCAGAGCAGTCGTGCCTGGTGCCATATATGGCACGCACCCTAGATAAGCAACAGCCGTTCATCTCCGAGATGGAAGACGTGATGGCAATCCAAGGCAGTATAATATTCTGCGGTGCAAAGGCGCACCGCAAAGGATCCTGGATCTCAACAAGATTACAGGCAAGAATGTACATAAAGTTATTCTAGATGAAAGGAATACAGATAATACCAACAATTTTTCCTAGATTTGGAGATTAGTTACTGCACCTAGGGTTAAAATGTATTGATGGAAGGTAGCATGGGGAAGAATTCCTTGTGAAGATTTCGTTGGCAGGCAAAGGTCTCCTGCATAACCAGTCTGCTAGATGTGATCTCTGCCCACCAATGAAGATCTACAGCAAATACTTATTGAATGTAACTCTCCGAGAACTTCTGTCATGAATGCTCGTCCACTACCAGTAAAAAGGAGAAAAATGCAGCTCTGCTATGAATGGTCGAAAAAGAATGAGAGGGTGTTCTAACCAGGTCATGTTCATCATCTAGCTTACCATCTTGCAACAGAATCCGGTGATGCTTCACTGCTTACTAGCACTAATGCTTCATGGCACTAGGGTATTGGCTACTCAATAACCTCATCAACATCTTTCCCAACCTCATATAACCACAACCATCAGGTGTTATATGCGGGAACCAGTGGTTTCTTTACTATATAGTAGCTAAAGCCAAGTTAAGAGTAGCTCGGGAAGGTTCAGCCAGGGGCGGCCCAATACATTTGGGGGCCTAAGGCGAATCCAATAGATGAGGCCTTTTTTTTAATAATAAAATTTTAAATAAGTATAAAATATTTTTTAAAAATGATATAAAAATAGATAGTAATCAAGTATAATATTCCAATAAAGATACACGAATCTAATAAGAATAGATAAGAAGTCTTTTCAATTTAATATAATTTTTGAATGAAAATATAGAAAAGTAATTAACCTAAGAAAAGAGCCATGAAACTGATTAAATAACTGAGATAATACTTAATAATACTTTTATTCTGTCAAGTAAGAGTAGAATAGGAAAAGATCATCCTATGGCACTTCATGGTCAAGATAAAGAAATTATGGGAATTATGGTAAAGCAAGAGCAGAATTTGTCCAGGCCTTTTCTATAAAAGAAAGTAGGGGCATTATGGAAAATTCACTCGATCTAATTAATAAAAATCCCATCCCACCATCTCCCTTTCAAAGTGAGTACCCTTACTTGGTGAGTACCGAAGCAGCTACTGCAGCATCACAGCACAGCAGCCATTCAACACCACACCCCCCCCCCCCCCTCTTCCCTCCTTTTCTCTCTCTACCATCCAAGAAGTCCATCTCCAATCCCCCTATCTTTCTTCCCGATGGCCCAGGTGGATCAGGAGTATTGTGAGGGAAGGAAAACCAAGACCAAAACCAAAAAAGAGAAGGGATGAAAGATAAGAGTGGCTTCAGGCGGGTATCAAGCTAACCAAATCCCTCCCCTCTCTCTCTCTCTCTCTCTCTCTCCCCCTCCACCCAAAACAAAACTACTGTCCCCAACTTCCCAAATTGCTCCTCTGCAGGCCAGAAAACTCTCCACCTCCCTTCCATCAAGGGGGAAGACTCGTAGCCAGCTCCTGTTTCCGTTTTAAAAGGGGCCTTTGCTTCCTTTTGATCACGGTGCCAAAAACTTCCCCCCCCTCTCTCTCAATTTCTTTTCTCCCTTCACCTTCCGGGGCCTTCCATTGGCCCGGGGCCTTAGGCGACCGCCTCGATCGCCTAAGGCTCGGGCCGGCTCTGGGTTCAGCGGTAGCTGCTTATGAACTAAATTTCAAAATATGGTTAGAAAGGAACTCAGCAATAGTTATCTATTGAATTAACAAGGGTAGCAAGGATAACTTATTTTTGTGGGTCATCCTCTTCTTGTTGCTATAACCTCTACCAGGTCCTCACCTTTTCCTTGCCGGTCATGTGCATATCGAGAGGCAACCAAACTGTAGATAACTATTTAGATATACCGGTAGAAATCAGGCTTATTGGCCTATCTAGCTCGGTATCTTCTAAAGATTTCACCAAAGTTTTAGTCTAAATTCCAGCCTGTAAACCTATTAATCTACAAAAAAAGAAGGAAAGATAATGAAGCTTTTTTTTTTCTTTTCACAAAATCTAGGCTGAAGGGGTATTGGTTTGATATGAATTATATTGAAATGATTTTTCCAATCCACAAATTCAATAAAAAATATCGTCTAAATTCTGCTGGGATTACTCGAGCAAACTCTAAATCTAGACTCTGCAATGGCTTTACTGTTATAAAAAAAAAAAGTGCACTTCTTAGTTAAATACGCGTATCAAGCAGTGACAAGGCTCTATCGTTAGAAAGAAAAAAAGGGTACTTCATAGTTAAATACGCATATCGCGGTGACAAAATGACATTGATGTGTTCATGCACTATTATCACCAATTTGACTCCTAGCATGAATCATCGCAAGTCTTATCGACCAACTTGAACGTAGGCGCAAGCAAACAACCCAGTACATCAGCTCGCATCGATGCGTCCTGAATTGACCTCCATTCCTGGAAACGGATGGCTCGCGCTTGGAAACCGGCGATGAAACAGATGGGAACCTTCGAAATATTACTTTAAAAAGGAACCAAGACGAGAAAGAGGACGTGGACGTCGCGGCTGCGGCCAACCACGAACGTGAAAAACGCCGCTTTGCCGCTCGAACGGACCCGATTCCTCCAGTCCTCGGTCGCTCCTAGCTGTCACGCCACTCCACTCGAAAAAGCGACCCACTTTAAAAATATAAGGGATCCACAATTATCCGGGTCTGGTGACCCGGGGAGTAGTCGTATGCGATGGACCGGTTCGGAATGTGGGTCCATAAGCTTTGCCAATGGGACCCACTTGTAAGTCAAAGTAGATGCCTCGGTCGCTTTTTTTATTGTTTACCCAGCGGCTCCTTCGCTTTTCAGACAGCAAATCCCTGGTCTCAGCGGCGAAGCGGTGGCGACGCCGTCCCCATGGATTAATCTGTTAAGTAACACCGGTGGCTGCCCTAAATGTTCTGATCCGACGTGGCAAAGAATTCACTGGGTGCGGCTATTTCCGAGGATCCACGTTCGAAGGTATCTTAGTGACATCACGGCGTCCCTTTATTCCACCGCCGGTTGGGGATTGGAATATCCGGACGGCAAGCGGAATCATTCCATGAGCATATCTGGAGGATATACCGAACGTTTGGTGGGCACAGTTTGATAGACAAATAAACCCTTCCATACGCTCAAAATAACAAGGACACCATTCACGAGGGGTGGTTAGGATCATCTCGGGTGCGAATACCTTCCAATCAAAGCATAGTGCATCTAACCGGTTAATATTGCTGCATCGGTCATCAGAGATGGCCTTTTAATTATGAAATGTACGAGTCTAATCCTAAATAGTTATAAAATTAATAATAAACAATGATATTTTTTTTAATTCAAGCAATAATAAGAGTATAAATAAAGTTAATTTACAAATATTTCTCTCTCTCTCTCTCCCTATATATATATATATATATATGTGTGTGTGTGTGTGTGTATAACATGAATAGCATTGTTTATTATTTTTAAGTACTAAATAATTTTAATAAGTCGACCGGACTTTTTGAGCTTATATATATTAGTTTAATTTAAGTGAATTTTTTTTAATAAAGTAGATCATAGAAAATACAACTAATATATCAAGTCCATCATATTATTTTGAGAATTTAAAAATATTTTATCTTCTACATACAAAATCTAGCCAAGATTATTATCTATGATTATAGCTTATAATATATATATTCAACTATAACTACTTACTTCAATCAAGCTTTGGTTGAAAACTTAAAAAAATAGGCGCATCAATCGTTGTTAATTTTTTATATCTTATTTGAGAGCAATATTGTTATTCAAATCAATGATGAAGCTATAAAAAATAGTTATAACCCAACTTTACATTGGAATAAAAAAAAAACTCCCATGTTACAAATTCAGCAATATTTATTATATAAATCTTCTTAATTGCGCCTATTACGACAGTATCTTTTATCCAAGCATTGTCCACTGTACTAGTAAAAATGCATCATAAGCTAACCGGGCATAACGGGACACAAAATGCTGGAGCTCAAAGGCACAGGGGTGCGCCGGTAATTCAACGCTGGAGCTCTTTAATCGGCGTCTTTTACCAAAAAAAAAAAAAAAAAAAATCGGCGTCCCGTGGCGTGGCGCCCCTACAAATTCTCCCCTTCCTTCCCTGCAAGGGACTCATCCACGCGTGCCTTCCTTGAGCGGCAACCACTATTAGTACCACCAGAGGAGAAGGAAACTTCGCCAAGCAAGCGAGAAGGTTCTCAAAGTTCCGTGTTCTTCTTCTGTCGGGTAAATGTTCAATCGCGCGTCTATCTTTGCAGTTTAGATACTTTCTTCCCTTTTCCTTGGATTTCTTTCCTTAGTTCGTTCTCAGAGCTCGTTTCTGTTATAGATATCTATCAATTCGTTCTCAGAGCTGTCAATCGTTTCCCTTGATTATTTGTTTGATGTGGAATGATGGATTGAATACTTGGGATGGGTTTCGTTTGGAACATCCGATTTCCTGGAGGAGACATTTCAATTGTCGAGTATGCTTCCCCGTTCACAACATCTAATCCATTTCTATGTCTCCCGGGACTGTTGTATAGATTTTTCATTTCCGTTTTTGTTGAAGGAGCTAATTTGTGTTGATGGGTTCACGGCATCTAATCCATTTGATTGATCTACTGATTCATCAAGATTTTTTCATTTCTCCTTGATAATGGATCCCATGTTGTTGATTGAAATTGTTCAGTTAGAAATAATCAAGGGTACCTGCATGATGGAAACAGTCAAATGGTTATGAGAAGTCTTTACTCTCAATGGGTGATGGAATTGATTGTTATTCGGATATGGAAGAGCTGATGCTATTAGTTAGTCCCCATATGTTTAGCAAATCGTAGGTTTTGGCACTCTGATTGGGATTTTGTTCTCCTCTTCTCTTTGCCTCTTTTTTAATATATGTGAATATAAATTTTGAGATTAGATAAAAATAGTTTGTTCGTTGTCTAATAGTCTCGTCGTAATAATTTTGTGAAGGAAATTTTATCCCGGTCATTAGACATGGGGATATCAGTTTATCAGTAGATAACTTCTTTTTTTTGAGAAAACGAAGAGGTTTCAGATGCTCTTTTTCATGAAGAACTGTTTGCTTTGTCCGTTAAACTTATCTGATGCAGTGATTTATGTTTTGAGATTACATAATTGGGTAAAAGGTATATTTTGCCTACTGAGAGTTTATATGAGTATTTTGATATGGTTTCTTTGCAACAAATTTATATCTCTTTAATAGGCTAGCTTGATTAGCATGTGCTGGTTTCTAGATGGAATTAGCAGCAAGGAATGTGTTACTTCCCATAGTTTTCACATGGATACAGGGCACGAGCCATGTTTAATTACGTATGCTAGAATTCTTTCATCTGGTTTTCTTGGGCAGCTGCCTTCGTCTCATATTTTATATCTTTATAGTTTGTTCTAATCTTTCACACACACTGTCATTGAGATTGTGGAGTAGGTGTATATGAATGCTTGAAATTTACAAGTCAGTGATGATGACTTTTAATTTCTATACTGCAAGTCTTCCTGACGATCAGCTAACAAACATTATTTATGCCCCACTCCACATTTAAGATAGTTGTGGGCAAGAAATCTCATGCAAATTCTATGTCAAATTGAACCAGGTGTAATGCAGAGTATGTTTTGCTTAGGTCCATCTTTCTTGCATCTTTAATTAGTGGACTCCATTTCTAAATTTCATTATATTTTGTGGTTTCCAGATGATGCCCCTCCTCGTATAAGCACAATAACGTGCCTGGTCTTTTCCTCCAAACTGCGGCATCAGTTCCAAAGCTGCTGCAAGTAAAACTAATCTCAGTGGTTCATGTATGGGTTCATTAGGTGAAGATATAAGTGAAACAAAAAACACCAAACCCCTTGGTGTTTGTTTTCTGGAATACATCAAGGGCACTCCTTTGAACTTCAAAACATACCAAGTCATTGTATTGGTTTTAACTTTTTTCGGATATGCTAGCTATCATGTCACCAGAAAAACCACAAGCATTGTTAAAGGTGTCCTTGATCCCGAAACATCGCAATTGGGCTTCACCCATTGGCCAACATCTCACTTTCTTAGAAGAGGACATGGGGCAGAACAGAAACCGGGAATAAGGAGCGGTTGGGCTCCATTTGACACTTCCAGTGGCACTGCAATGCTTGGGGAGATTGATGTGGCCTTCCTCTCGGCATACTCTCTTGGCATGTACTTTGCCGGGCATTTAGGTGACAGATTAGATCTAAGAATGCTTCTGACAATTGGAATGATAGGAACTGGTCTCTTCACTTCCCTCTTTGGTGCTGGCTACTGGTTAAATATCCATAGTTTCTACTACTTCTTAGTGGTTCAGGTGATGGCTGGTTTGTTTCAGTCAACAGGCTGGCCCTCAGTTGTAGCTGTTGTTGGGAACTGGTTTGGGAAGAGCAAGAGAGGACTAATCATGGGGATCTGGAATGCGCACACTTCAGTTGGAAATATATCTGGCTCGCTGATTGCTTCTGCTTTACTGAAGTATGGATGGGGCTGGTCCTTTGCTGTTCCCGGCCTTGTAATTGCCCTTGTTGGGTTGATAGTCTTTCTATTGTTGCCAGTTAGTCCTGAGGCAGTAGAAATTGAAAAGGAAGAAGATGAGCTGTTGAAGTCTCCTGAGAAAGATGGAACCACAGAGCCTCTATTGGTAGGTAAAACAGATGTCAGAGAAAAAGCAGTAGGCTTCATGGAGGCATGGAGGATCCCTGGTGTCGCACCATTTGCTCTCTGTCTGTTCTTCTCCAAATTGGTTGCTTATACCTTCCTCTACTGGCTCCCTTTCTACATCAGCCAAACAGGTTTGTTCTTATTTGAAGTAATTGTTGCTCATCGTATCACTTATTTCATACTCTGAGCTATAGAATGTCTTAATTCTAGACAAATAATACCATTTGAACATTGGGAGTTTGAGAAGTCTGGGATCCTTTAAGGTCATGCCACTGCTGATTTATTTTCATCTGGTAGTTCTGCGGGAACGGGAATTAGGTAAAGAATGCTGATAATTTAGTTTCTATATCAAACATCACATAATAGTGCTATTTGCCCCCACCACCACCACCCCCCCATCCTCCTCCTCCTCCTCCTCCTCCTCCTATTCTCTCTCAATTGGTATCCTAAATTTTTGATGTCCAAAAAACCTCGAGAAGCAATGCTTAGGTTCCGCATTTTGATAACACGTGCTAAATTATCGATGGAATGTATTCACATTTCCAATTGTTTTTAACTTTAATATTGATGTAAATGATTTTCTAAACCAAATATTCATGTAATTGATTATACATTAGGCATTAACTAAAGTGAGCCTTTGCACCTCCAATACCCAAGAAGGTACAGTATCTGGTTTGGTTCTTCTATATAACACTATGCCAACCCAGTTCCTGAGTTAATGCTACTTTTTGATGACATGTAGAAGGGTTTTGGGGTAGGGAAAGCCTCACACTAGAGTTTGCTCTGTGTCTGTTCCACACTGATGGCTCGTGTGTTCTTATTGACATGGTACATTCTCCACCTTGCAGCAATTGATGGCAGCTATCTATCAGATTCAACAGCTGGAACCCTATCAACATTATTTGATGCTGGAGGCGTAGTTGGTGGCATCCTTGCTGGTCACATCTCCGACCGGCTCAATGCCCGGGCATTGACGGCAGCTAGCTTCATGTACTGTGCTATCCCAGCAATCTTCTTCTACCGCATATATGGCAGCATCTCCTTGAACTGGAACATTGCCCTCATGTTCATCACTGGAATGTTTGTGAATGGTCCCTATGCATTGATAACAACAGCAGTCTCCGCTGACCTAGGCACACATAGCTCCCTGAATGGCAACTCTCGAGCTTTGGCAACTGTGACAGCAATCATAGATGGAACAGGGTCTGCGGGAGCCGCTATTGGGCCCCTGCTGACGGGCTATATCTCAGCCAATAGCTGGAGTGCAGTGTTCACGATGCTGATGGTGGCGGCGCTGGTGGCTGGACTGCTCTTGTCACAGCTTGTGGTGGCTGAGGTGTCTGCAAAGATAGCATCTGCAAGACTGCGGCGTGCAGGTGACCTCCCAAGGTCCTCCATGGTGGAGCCTTAAGTGTAATATTGAGATCACTTGGCTTGTTTAAGGAATAAAAGGTGCGACGGAAGAAATACTCCTTTTTTTTTATCTGAGGAGCATCTCTTTGTTGCTTGTTGTGGGAGCGTAGATGTTGGATGCCTTGAACTCCCTCCACAACCTTCCTGCTCGTGATGGAGGGGGGGGGGCGCTCCTGGCTGAACCGAGATTTCAAGTAGGTGGAGTGATCATAACTACGCTCAGGGGAATGAGTGATTCCGTCCAAGTTTGTTTCTCTGCTCTCATGCTTAGAAGCAAGGAAGCCGGATTGCTTTAAGCTAATACTGATGTATAATAATGGTTTTCATTCATGGGGAGAAAGTCTTGTATATATGTGTTAAGAGGCTTTGATCTGGCAAGAGCTTCAAAGAACCAGTGTATATGTGGAGTGTGCTCTATTAACTATGTTGCTTGAAATATCTTTGTACTTGAATATTTGGGATCGACATGTTCATATAATCTTGATTTGGAATTTGGATAATATAAATGCACTAAGATTGCTAGTTTTGGGCATGCGTTCTGGTGGTGGAGAAAGTATGATGGCTGTTATTACATGTGAGAAAGCATAAATGCTGTAATAGGTGGCCCCGAACATTCATTTCTACTTCTAGTCGGTGCAGTTTCATCTCTTCTTCAGCTAAAAACTGAACTAATTTGGGAGTGGTTAGACAGAGCATTAGCTACCCTTGTTGGATCAATTCATTCCCAGAAGCAAAGCTATCATACTTGCCAAGAATTGGATCCGATCACTATCCGATCCTGGTACACATTAAAGCAGAGGTCAATAGGAAACCTTCCTTCCAACTTCTACAAATTTTGGTTAACCTGTGATGGGATTAGTGAGGTGGTTTGTCGTGTATGGAAACCACTCCTTGACCATCAGAATTCTTAAACAGCTGAAAGTTACTAAGCAAAGCTTGCTCGATTGGAATGAAGACAATAAAGTTGGACAAAGAAATCAAAATCCTCCAGGATGAGGGCTTAATATGTGGAGGGCAGAATACTGGGAGATATTCCATCCTACTTAGTACGACAAGGGAACATGACAGAGTCCTAAGACGATAGAAAATTTTACGGCGACAATCTCGTATCAGATGGCTCAGAGGAGATGCTAATACAAATTTCTTATATAACACGACCATTTTGCACAGGAAGAACAAAATCTGCAGCATAGCATGCCATGATGGCTTTTTGACCGACACTTTCAAGGCAATTAGAATCTGTGTCAAACTTGAGCTTCTTTCAATCCCTAACAGGCTATCTGTGGAAGAGCATGAAAAACTTGTTGCGCACTTAAGGGAGAGAAAAATAGAGGCTCTATCGAGGAATTTGGCTTCCGATAAGGCGCTGGGCTCCATTCGATTTCAGCCTGTAGTTTTTCAAGGTTTTCTTTTGTCCATCAGTCAAAGTCAGATAATGTTGAGGCAGTGACAATTCTTTGCAGCTTCTCATAAACCCTAGCATGGAAAGCTACATACGTTGCACTTATTCCAGAGAAAGATAAACTTGGTGCAACTCAAGGATTATAGACCTATTAGGATAAACTTGGTGCAACTCAAGGATTATAGACCTATTAGCCCTTGTGACTCCATCTACAAAAGGGTGGCTAATATTTTGGTGAACAGAACGAAAGTCTTCGTGCCCACGTTAGCATCAGAAAAGCAGGGTGCCTGCATCCGGAACCATTGCATGATTGACAATGTGTTGTTTTTTTTTTTTTTTTGGCTTAAAACAGGTTCTCATACAGTACGTGTACAAATACACCCAATAAAGTCAAAAAACACTAGCTCACGGAGAGTCAGTGGCAACTCTCCCTCTCCCATCCAAAAGGTGTACCCTGAATGATGAGCCGCGAAGGCAGCCACTCAGTCGGCTGCCCCATTAGCTTTTCTGAATACATGTTTGGCCTGGATGGCCACCCCAACCCCACACATCATCCCAATATCCCGAACCAAGGGGTGGTCTAAAGCCCTCACCCCTCAGCCCCTCCTGGATCCAACTGATGACTGTAGCCGAGTCGCCCTCCAAGACAATCGAGCCAGCCTGCAGTACCTGCCTCGCACATCGAAGACTTGCCCAGGCAGCTCGTAGCTCTGCCCCGGGAACTGATGTGCTGAACAACTGACAGCCACCTGCTGCCACCACTCTGGAGTGTGGGTCCCGTATCACAAAATCCGCACCACCTCGCGAGTCTCCATCCAGGACCAATCCGTCAAAGTTGACCTTGAGGAAACTCGGGGGTGGGGGCTCCCAGGTGAAGAACACCAGCTGAGGAGCTGCCGAAGCAGAGAAGGAACCCCAGGTGTCCCGAGCTATCAGAGGTCTATCTGAAGAGGGTCTGATCTCCAATGCCTGTACTCGCGCGAGCTCCGCAGCGAACCTCGGTGACACCCTGCGCTCACCGAAGGTGCGGGCGTTCCTCGCCAGCCAGATCTGATGTGCTGTGCAGGTCGCTCGAATAGCCTCCTGACATATCCGCGGCCGGGCCAGCCACTGCTGCATCATCCGTAAAAACTGAAGCCTCCCACACCAAACCCCCTGCGGGAACCCTGCCCACAGCCATGCCGACCTCGCCCATGTACACTGGAAGAGCACGTGGTCGACCGACTCCTCCACGCTGCATGTCCCGCACTCCGCAGGGATCCCCCAACTGCGCCTACTCAGCACTGCCCTCGTCGGAAGGCGGTCCCATGCCACCTTCCAAAGGAAGAGTGCCGCCCTCGGGTGAAGCCCGGACCTCCAGATCCAAGTGTAATCCTGGCCCGACTCATGCTCCTGCTGGATAACACCGGCAAGGTCTCCCAGTCTGACACTGGACCGGCAAGAGGTGCCCCAAACCCTGACATCAGGCCCCCCACAACCTGGCACTGGAAGGGACCGGATCCTCTCAGCTAGGTGTCCTCCGAACAACTGTCGTAGCCTATCATCATCCCATGCTGAATCTCCTGGGGCAAGAAGATCGAAGACCCGCAATCCCTCCACTGCCTCAACATCGATCATGGTCGGCCAACACCTCAGTGGGACGGTGTCCACCCATGGGTCCGCAGTCACATCAATACTCCGCCCATCGCCAATCAGCCACCTGGTGTTTGCCGACACCATCGGCAAGTACCTCCCAATCTCACGCCACATGAAGGAGACTCGCCGCCCTCTCCGTCCCGCCTCTGAGACCTCACGGCCATATCTGGCCGCCATCACCTGACTCCACAGCCTGTGTGGCTCTAGCAGGAAACGAGCTGCATGCCGAGCAATGAGAACCTCGCGCCGCTCCAGTAGGGACTGCACTCCGAGACCGCCCATGCTAGTGGGCCGGCAGACATGCTCCCAGGCCACCAAGTGCACCCCGCGGCCTCCGCCATAAGACCCCCACAGAAAACATCGCAGCAGTCGCTCGACCCTTAGCAGGGTCGTCTTCGGAACCACGGTGTTGGCCATGAGGTATACTGGCATGGACCCCAACACCGATCTGATCAAGGTCAGTCTCCCCATCATGGATAGGGAAGCCGCTCTCCATCCCTCCAACCTGCTCGATAAGAAACGTTCTAGAAGAGGAATGGGGCTTTCGGAACATTGTCATCTAGAAATAAAAAGGCGTTAGACCCGCACGAAAGCTTGCGACCGGAAACAGAGGGAAGAAACATGGCGGAGAAGTTGGCACCGGACAAGCGACACTGCTTCGTCCACAATGGTACATTCTCACCTCCTCCTCCTCCTTTGCATCTCCTCTCCTATCGGTTGGTTCCGATCTCTTCTCCTTAACTGGATTCTGGATCGAATTCTAGGGCAGAAGGTGTTCGAATGGGATCAAACCCTCGAGGAGGTGAACATCTACCTCGATCTCCCCCCGAATGTCCCGACGAAGCTATTCTACTGCAAGATCCAGTCACGACACATTGAAGTCGGCATCAGAGGCAACCCCTCTTATCTCCACGTCCGTCCGCGCCCTAATCCCTTGTTTTCTTCTCCCTCTAATCTTTGTTCTCTTTCTTGGTGCTGGATTGATTATTTTTTAGCTTCTTGTCTTGTGATTCCTTGGTTTGATTCTCTGCATGATCTCGCCTGCCCTATAAAGACTGATTCCTCGTTATGGACGCTTGGTAATGCATCCCGCGAGCCCATCTGTGTAGTTTATCTGACATTTTATTATTTTGATGATAAATTTATATAAATGATGAGCTAGTGCTGGATCCGAGGGAGCTAATCCATAGGAAATCACAAAATGTTTTCTTTTTATAATTTTCTTTTTGGGACTTGGAGTGATTTGATTGGTAAAGGAGGGCTGCTGTTGTAGAGTAATTTACTGGTATTGGTTTGGATGTTGTGGTGATGATTTCAGCTAGCATTGTACTGTCTGGTGATTATGTGATCTGAGTCTGATCAAGTTATTAGCAGATAATTTAGTTTTGAAATCCTGCAGGGTGCTTGTCTGATTGCTCTTTACGGAGCATCGTCATAGAAAACCTCTTTTCATATATGTTTGTACGTGAGAGGCTGAGAGCATAGAGATCTCTGGAGATGGACATGGGAACGAAGCAATGAACATACTGCCAGGTGAACTTATCTTCTTGGAAAATCTAGTTTTCTACTTATTTGTTTATATACAATGTTTTAAAATATGGAAATCTTATCTCTTATCTATCTAGAAACTTTTACAGGCAGTGTGGAACAGAGAAAAATCAGGTCGACTATTACATATTTTTTGTTTCAACATAACAATCTTCGGAACATGTTTGCTACCTAATAAATATAACTCTCTTTTATGTTTTTATGTTTCCTTCTAGAATGAAGAACAACTTGTTGATGAGATTTTTCATGTCAACATGGTGACTGGGGCTTTGTCCTATCGCTGGCAACTTCTCTTTTAGAATTGACATTAGCATATGTTTGGGATCCAATGCATGTATAAGTTATAACCGACTCCTTTCACTTTCCCCTCTTTAATCTGTCTAGGAGCTAATTGTTTGAAGAATGTCATTATAACTCATGCAAATAGTTGAACACATAACTATCAGAGAATTATTCGAACTGTAGCCATTTTTTTGATTTTGTTTTATGCTACATGCTACATGTTTTTTTGTGGTTGGCAGAATCTACATGCATGAAGTTAGAGTTGAAACTTTAATATGCTTTATAAGGTTAAAGTTGAGTGGTTTAATTGTATATGTTATCATATATGTGTTTTTTATAGGTGCTGTTTGCATTTTTGTGACGTACAATGCCATTTAAATGCCATATGGCTCCAACTATTTCTTTTTGGTATATAAATTTCTTTGGATCAGTTTCAAGGTGGAGATGGCTAAAGGCAACTTGGAAAAAAAAAGGACTTTCAGCCATGAAGTTGGTTGCACTTGATGGGGATGTCGTATCTTGTACAAGGATAGAAAAAAGGCCTCCGTATTTGCATAAAGTCCTTTGTGCACCTTGGAAAAAAATTTTGAGTTGGACGAATTGGAGCTTCGCCAAGGCCATTGCCTTTCTTGAAATCTTGAGGTCTCTACCAACTGGTCCACATCATTTTCCTCGTATCCTTATCTAGATAGGCCTGCGAGTGGGGTTTAATCAAGCGAAGCTTGATCGAGTTTAGGTTTAATTAAGCTTGGTATGAAATCAATCTTGAGCCTAAAATTTGAGATCAATCTTAGCTTGTTTATTAGTTGATCTAGCTTAGTTGGGCCCTATTTCAAATTTAGTAGAACACAAGGATATTTTCATCAACTTGGTACTCCTAAATCAAGTTTGTATTGTAGTAAGCTCCAACTAGGTGCTTTCTACTGTCTATGGTAAACGGTTCAGGATGCAACTCCCTCTGCATTTGACTCACTTGCTTGAAGCCACTGTGGAGGGCTCATGACGGAAATTCCAAATCAAGTTTGTATTGTAGTAACTCCAACTAGGTGCTTTCTACTGTCTATGGTAAACGGTTGAGGATGCAACTCCCTCTGCATTTGACTCACTTGCTTGAAGCCACTGTGGAGGGCTCATGACGGAAATTCCAAATCATTCTCTTGGGTGTGATCTCTGCTTTACACTGACATCAAAATCTTTGTGTGGTCTCAATCTTGGACAATACACGTTGAGTCTTCAAGTCTTCCTAGTGGGCCAAGGGCCTCATGACCATCACATGGGGCTGATTTGTCATCCCATGGTCCTTCATTCAGAACTTTCTTGGAACCACGATTGAGGACTGTAGACAAAGAGGAAGTTCAGTGGAAAGATCAGCTTCTGTTGAGGTTCATCTTCTTTTTGGTTTAGGCTTGCTTCAAGATTGAATTAAAGCTTGGTCCAAGATTAGGGATCGGAGAGAGGTAGAGTACAGGGGAAGCTGTGGAGGTGGCTAGGGTCAAGGAGACCTTTGAGCATGTTTATGGAGGGAAGAGGACTTGGAGTACAGAGCAAGCAGTGTGAGAGATGACAAGGCTTGATGGTGGTGATTGATTGGCTGGAAGAGTGGAGACTGGATAAGAAGTAGTGGAGGTGAGAACACAGAGGGATAGAACTTGGGGGACAAATTAGCTGGTTGGTGGGTGAATCAACAAGACAAGAGAGGACTAGAGGGGTGGGACTAGAGAAAAAATGGTAAGAGGAGAGATTTGGGGGTTGAGTTGATGGGACAGATGGGTTGGCCAACAAGGTTCAGCTTTTTCACCCTCAGTTTGTTGGGTTTATTTTCAGTTACATATATATTCATATGTCCATTGTACATTTTACCTTCAAATTTGAGTCTTACCTACTTAAGCCTGATCTAGCTTATATTTGACCTGACCATGAGCTGAGCTTGAGCTACTCAGATTAATTGAATCCCTACTCGCACAAAATCTCTACATTGCTGTGTCACAAAGGGTATGAAAATGGATTATTTCTAGTGTATCTCACCATTACTGGCTCTCTTATTTGGAGATCTGTTCTGTTGACCATGATCTACACAACCAAAATGCTTGGAAACCAAATGACAGGCATTGGTGTTCTCCCACCCAATGCATCATATGGGTGAGAAATGGATGGTACAAGTTGTGCAAGTGTGCTAAATTACAAGATATAAGGGAGAGAGAGATTATGAGGAATGCCAAAATACATGTGTGTATACCTTCTCTTCGATAATTTTCTTCAAGAAAAATTTCCAGGGTGCTTCAGTTATAACCACTTATAAGGCTAAAGGTTTATGAAGTGCTGCCACTGAATGGCTGCACTGGAGAAATATCCTGCTCTTCAGTACTCAACACGACATTGATTTTACCCTGTGAAAAGGACTGTGAAGTCAACAATGTATAATTTCAAGTTGCTGACCCCTTCCTTTTCTCTTAGATGGTCTCCTGCTGTTCACTGGATAGAATTATTAGATTTCTCTTACTCCTAGTTGTACATCACTTTTCTGTCCCCTCAACTTTCTTACTATTGGCATTGCTATTGCTCTTGATTCTGGCTACTATAGAGGATGGGACAATGCATGTGACACTGCAAAAGAGAGACAAAGGGCACACATGGTCTTCTCCAATACTCGGTCAGGGTCTTCTAGATCCTTATTCAGCAGATCTTGAACAGAAGCGCCTTATGCTGCAGAGGTTCCAAGAAGAGGTAAGGACTGACTTCTGTACTTACCATCTACTGGAGGTACTTACCATCTAGTTGGGGTACCTAGGTTTGGTGCTGAATTTGTTATTATTTTATTCATTCTCTGCATATCAATATCATCTTGCATGCTTATGTTTTCAGAAGTTTGATTATTTTTGAATAATTGATTTTTTTTTCTGCAGCATAATTTTTTGGTTCCTGAGCATTGAGCTTTTTAAAATTTTTTTTTGTTAATTTGAGTTTACATCAAATGGCCCAGAGATGATACCATGTTAAGATAGCCTTTTGCACTAGCACTAAATCCTTGTGGTATCGATCATATGTTACTAGTACAAAAGGAATGCATCATTGCATCTTTTCCCCATGCATCATTTACATTATGTCAGATGTTGGACATGCATACATACCTACATGCATGCATGCATCCATATATTTATTTATTTATCTTTTTCAAGAATCCATTTATGCACTTTGAGTATACATATTGAGATTTACAAGGACTTTTATCTTCTTTTCTCTAGTGTTCATTAAATGTGGAACTATTACAAGGAATCTTATGATCCGTGATCTAATCTGAATTTCTACAAGCCCTAATTTAATTCAATACTTTAATGTTGGAAACAGTTTCATGTCTTTTTTCCTTTGGATTGGCTTGATTAGAATTTCCTCCTTATTATGCTAAATTAATTCACATAGATTAGCTTTTATTTACACATTTTTTTTCATATTTGATCTAGTATAAACATGTAATAGTGTTGTAAGATTATTATTCATTTATCTATTAACTGTCTGGAGAACTCTTCTGTGGTGCTGGTTGCTCTTGGCTGAGTACCATGAATCTCATAACTGCAGGGAACTTTTTTTCTTTTCTTTTTTTTCTAAGAACAGCCATCAAATTTCAGTTTTATTTTTTCTGCTTCCAGCAAAGTTCATGTTTGAACAAAATCATATACCAGTCATTCCCCTCCTGATTGGTGTCTGTTTCCTAACCAGATTGTAAAAGCACTATCAGAAGCCGAATATTACATCCTGATTTTCCTTGAAAACCTCTTATGTTTACATGATAGCTGAATATTACTTGCTGAAAAATGTGATTCTCCCCTACTTGCATGAATATAATGAGGTCCACGGGCAACATGGTTTTGTGGGGATAAACTTTCTGTGTTATTTGAGAACACAATGGCAAGTTAGTCATAGCTCATATAACTTGCAGAAGAAAGTTTTTCTGCATGTATAAATATAATGAGTTCCATGCATGACATGATTATGCCAAGATAAACTTTTAGCTATTTGTTAAGAACACTAATTTGGAGCTTTTAATACGATGACAGTTCTAAAATTGGATGCTCAAACTTCTACTTCTGGTGGGTGTAATCTCATGTCCTGTTTATAACCTTATGAGCACTTATCGTGTGGAAAGCTTTTCTATGCTGTACCAACAAACGCGATAAACCATTTATACAATGAAAAGAATTCGGTTCTCACTATCATCTACGAGTTGGCATTAAGACATTATAAGATCTAGGCAGAAGACATGGACAACTTGCAAAAGCAGAGCCAAGATTTTTCTTTAAGGTGCCAAACATATTTACTGTAAAAAATGAGAGATGGTCAACATTTGTTTGAGATCAAGAAGATGCATTATTGAAAAATTGACAGAATTTCACTTATAAGATGAGAAAAATGTAAAGATATTCTTTTAAGATGTGTTTGAGATAAACAAGTTCGGTGATTAAATTGACTAATGCTTTTCCATCCATCCCCCAAAGAAATTGTCCAGTTTATCCATTCTATTAACAAGGATTCTAGTCTCAGCAGGACGTTCTGCAGGACGCTAGGATGGGGTACCATTCCATGTGTCGGGACAAGACTGTCCCGTCATCGTCCTAGCATTCCGATCGGCACATCTTAGAATATCTCCTGTCCCAAGTGTTGGGATGGGACGGGATGGTGGTGCATCCGGAAATCGGGACAGTCCCGTCCCACAGAATTTAAGACTTTGATTCTATATATTATTAAACAAATTTTCTTTGTTAAGAAATTAGAACAGAGTTTAAGTGTATAGAAATGCCTCCTTTTGAAACAACATTTTCTAGGCTGGATGATACAGATTTGATGCTAAGATTGGAAGTTCTTTTCCTTTTAACAACTTCTTTTAGTACATGTTTTTCCTTCAAAAAGATGCACATCAACTTTCCTGCCCTCTTTCTTATCTCCTCTTCTGTTGACGGAAGCTTCTTTCTTTTATTGTTGGTTTGCAGAAGCCAGGATTTGACTTCTCTCAGGCACAGTTTACAGGAACCTGCCTTGACCCCAGGACCTTCATGGTTGGGATACGTTCTAATTGAGAAGGCTGGACTTGTTAGCATTAGCTTGGGAACCTCAACCTCTCTGATAAATGTTATTAGAGTGTTGCCCACATCTATGTTCATGGTTTCCGTAAATTATACCAGCATAAAAACTTAGGGGCATCTGACTGGAAGAATCAACTGAGCTACTTTGTTAAATTCTATCTAGTGGAGGCAATTATCATGGCTTGTTGAGTTAAATTTGTTAGAGATGATCGCATCCTAAGTCTAATGTTTCTGAAGATTTTGCATTGTAGAAAAATTTTAGATGAGTAAGAACTTTAGGCACTTGCACATTCTTGCAGCACCTTGTTGAAGTTTGACGATATTTGATTAAAAAAATGTGGACATGCATCAGTCCATTTTGAAGTTTAGCGTCTGTTTAGTTGTGAACTATAGCTTGATTATTTTATGTAAGGTTACTTTCTGGAGTTTGGTTTATTGTGACTACTAATTCGCTTGTACCACTTTCTTCCAAAGACTACCCTAAATGTTTTATTGCAACTGACTGGCAAACCAAATGCAAATTGAATAGCAGCAGTTAGGGGGTTTTGGGTTTATATTCAAGTGCCATTTAAGTTAATGTATTATATATATTTTTTTAATATGATAAAAGAATTAATCATTATAATAGCGGGACGGTTAAATCATCTCCGCTACGACTGATTCTGTCACTCAAATCCCACGGTAAGGATTAAGTCAGACATTTATTTGAGAGCAGATTGAACTTTCACTCCCAGCATTGGAGCTACATCCATTGATAATTGGAAGATCATTCATTGTCAAAAAAAAAATTCGATCTTAGAATCCTAGAAAAGGATTGTCAGACCAAAGCTTCATCGGATTGCAAAATAGATTGCGGCCGACACCTGGTATTGGAGTTGTGTAGTGTCAAATGTATGGAAGAAGAGAGAGCAATGGAAGTTATCTTCATTCTCTTATGAAAGAAAGAGATGGTGTTTATTGCTGGAAAAGCTTCATTTAGGTAGTTTTTCAATTTTAGCCAAAAAAAAAAAAAAAACCTCCAACTGATCTCTTGCATAAATGATAAGTGGCTAATTATATTTTTCTTACGTATACACATGATCGGGTCATAAATTTTAACCCAAACCTCGGTTATCTGATTGACCAATTTCTTAACTAATCGACTTGTTAGTCAATTGGTCATGAGTTAATTTGATCTACTCTAATTTCTATGTAGATAAAACTTTAAGAAGAAAGATGTGAATAAGATAAAACCTATCCTAAATTTCAATCTTCCAACTAAATCTGCTGATACAATTATTTCAACGTGCTACAAACTTAGATATCTTAACGAAGCCCAATTCAAATTGACCTTCGGCCTGTACCAAATACCTATAAATCCTAGACTGCCTACCATATCGAGCTTGGCTCCTATTGGTTGAAGCCCATATCCAGTCGACCCAGCCAGAGGGACCGCGACAAGATGGACTACCACGAATTGGCCCGCCAACAATCTAAAATCTGGGCCCTCTCAGAGACTAACCGAAACGTTAGTGCAATTAATTTATAAATAGGTGTGGATTTCCTTTTACTAATGACCTCTTCAGTAAAGGAGAATCCACTCAAGTCTCAACCTGTCAACGTTGCAGTCCACCTTTTCTCTCTACAGAGAGGGCTCGTTTGGTTCGCGGGAAGCATTTTCCTTCCTAGGAATATGATTCTTGGGAAACAAATTCCTAGGAAGAGGATGCCTAGGAAAGTACTTTTGGCATGTTTGGTTGACCATGGGAAAGTGACAAATTTCCAAGGTGCTTATGTTTGGTTGGCCATCCACTTTCCTAGGAAAGTTATATATAATTCCTATTATGCCCTTAATAAAAATTAGGTTTTTAATGCCTCTTTAATGCTTCTTTAATGCTGAAGGGACTTTTTGGAAAAAAGTAAAAATGGAGTGATTCCCGCCTCATGGGAAAGTAACTTTCCCATGTTTCTCATGGGAAAGACTTTCCAATGAAATGTGGGAATCACATTCCCATGGGAATACAACTTTCCCTTCTCTCTCCTTTGAAAACTCCAACCAAACAAGAGATATCTCATTACTTTTCGTTGACCACACTTTCCCCCCTTCTTTTCCCGCGAACCAAACGAGCCCAGAGTGATGAGACTTGAGAGAGCCGCCAGAGTTTAAAAAAACCAATCATTCATGCCACCCTTATCTCAAATCCAACCGCCCAGACAAGGAAAAGGTTGTAAACGAAATGACCGCAAACGTTGACATCAAGAGCCCCTCGGGAACTCTATCTGGACTCCGATGTGTGGCTTCCAATCCTTGTAACCCATCTCTTATCGTTGGCATTCACATGATCGAAGACAAGGGAGTCAGCATTGAAAACAAAAAAGAACCATGACAATGACACCAAATAGAGAAGACAACAAACAAAACCCACATAAATCTAGTTGAAAAAATCATGCTTGGAGAACAAAGAAAAAGAAAAGCCATGAAAGAGACATTAGTGATGTTCTACCCAAAAAAAAAAAAAAGGGAGACAGTGATTGCTGTATTGATGGTTAGAGCTGCCCTGAGTTAATATAACATGAGAGAGAAAGAGAGAGAAGGGTCATCCAAGCAATGAATGCTATGGGCTGGTGGAGCTACCTGTCCTCTTAAGCTATTCTAGGGTTAATTGTAGCAGCAGTAGTGGCCCAAAGAAGGCTCAAAAGGAGATCAGGATGAGATTGAGGATGATCATATAATGGAACGAGAGAAGAATCATCATTGAGAAGGAGAGGACAAAAATAAGGGCGGGGCCTCACTACCTTGTGGCTTTTGACTGCACCCTTTCGGGCTTTCCGACGTAAAGATGTGTGGAGAGGGAGGGAAGCGTGGGTTCTACGCGAGCTCATGGCATTCAGCAACAGAAAATTTGAGTCCGTGGAGAGAATACGAGCAAAGGATTGTGGTGGGCAAAGCATCTTAAAAGAGAGGGGGCAAAATTAAAGGTCGAGCGATCGCTACCCCATGCTCTTGTTTATGACCCTTCGCTTCTCTTATCTAATTCAATCTCTTCGCTTTTCACTAGGCCTTCCACACCATGTAACATGGTGAGCTTTTGGTTTGGCCTTGGAAGAGATCAAAGGGAAGAAGACAAGCGTCCATTGGAGTTGGTCGTCAATCTCCGTTGTGGCTGCTACCCGAGCATTGTTGGTCCCAATTAAAGCTTTTTGCCTATCAAATATCGTTCATGCGAGCATGCCGTGACGCCGGAAACACTTTGGCCAATTATTCAAGTTTGAGCATTGATGTGATGAGTGGAGGTCACAAATCTGCGATCATATATGAAAGAGGGAGGTGAGAGAATGGATTCGTAACTTGTCACAATGGGCAGCCATCATTACGATTACAAAAGTTTCAACTTATCAAAAGAAAAGGGAAGAAAAGCACGTCGATTCTGATCTTGGTTTAGAAGTTAATATGATACAATTCCAACTCTATTTAGAAGAAAAGTTGCTCTCCTATTATGTTGATTTACTTAGGCTTTCAAGATCTTATACTGTCAAAGATGGTAGCCTGCTCTTCTTGAATATAAGTATCATCCAAGCCTCTTAAGAGTACAGCCATTAATCTGATGGGGCAGATAGACTTGTACATATTGTGCATGGGAAGATTATTACGCATGTTTGTTGACATCTAAGCAGAACATCTATGTTGCAGCAATAACTTTTTTATGAGGACACGCAAGTGGATCATGAAAAAGTAAAAAGATAAACACAAATTAAAAGATAGAAACACTATCAATCAAGATGAAGATGTCAAGCAAAGAGTTGATGGAGTTTGATAAGGATCCAAGAGTTATCCATGAAATTTTGCCAAGAGTATCGCTACCAATCATCCATCAGAGTACCGGGTTGATGTGGCAGTTGGGGAATTAGTGCGGTATATGAGCTAGGTTGATAGTGCCAGCCGGCTTTGCCTATCGCTCAGCTAAACACCAACTTCCATATCTAACCAACGAATTAGGTGATGATTTGGGCAAATGATCTCTAGCTTTTTCTAATTTTGCTAATCCACAAATATTAAGATAGCAATATTTGAATTGACATCATATATTTTTATATATAACTATAGTTACAGCTAACACGAATAGGTGAATAAATGAACAACTCAACAAAGCATTTTTATATCAAGCCATGCATGTCTTTGGTGACTTTAAGATTTATACATATTAATGACCACGTGAATGCAACATTTTTGAAACTATAGACCCTGGCCTAATCTTGGTCTCCCAACTCCTGGGTCACCCTTTGAGGTGGCCGGTTTAAGCACCCAAGGCAACTTCAGCTTGTTCAAATAATAAAAGGCTGGACTTCAAGGTTGGAGTAATTAGAGATCTGCACGCCGTTAACCTCGCGAATTGTGAGCAAATGGGAAAGCCTCGGCCTTCGTCTCATCGTCCGCGTAAGACCCATATATCTATCAACCTTGTAGTTGGAACGGAATCCCACACTCCTACGAGAGGTATCCCGGTGATGAAAGCCTGCTCATTTTCTCTCCTTTTGATAATGAAAAGTTGTGCATCATTAGCCCTTTCCAAGGGAGAACCCTCCATAAAAGGTTAGGCCCACCTTTAGAGCTTTAAATCCATTGGATCCAAAGTATTAGTCTGAGATCCTTTGTTGGCATCCGGAGGAACGTTTCGTTAGATGCTGGTCCAGTATTAATTGGTCTTCACGGATGACCATCTTTGCTTCATGGTTCCCCCTTTAAGAATCTCTTTTCTTAGGTTGATGGCGAAGATTAACCCAGCCCGTATGGACCTAAAAGAGATTAGGAACGGTCCCATTTGACTGGCCAGATAGCAGGAACAGCCCAAAACAGGAAAAAAAAACAAACAAAAAAAAAAGAGAGACGTGCTGGGGGCGCTGAAAGAGCTACTTAGGTTGCGGTTGGTTGCTTTAATTTCGTGCAGTGGCTGCGAGATTTCGTCCATCCGAAGGTGAGAGTCGGCCCATGGGAGATCACAGTGCCCAATCCAATGAGGGGGCCTTCTGGGAGCGAGGATCATCCTCCGCCAGCGATGTATGCGAGTGTGGTGCAAGGATCCTCCCGGCAATTGTTGGGGACGAGCCACAAAATTTTGAAAGAGATGGAAAACTCCGATGTTTTTTACGACGGTGTTGGAATTGCCGGAAAAGAGGGTGGAGGCGTCAAGGCAGGCGTGCACATCGGCGTTGATCGTCGGAGCCTCTGTCGAAGGGTTCTGGCCGATTGGGTCGCTTGGGACTTCAAAACCAGGAGGAAGCTGGGCTATGAGGTGGAAGTCTTTCCGATGATGGAAGACAACTATGCATTCAGATTTAGGAGCGAGGATGACTGGAATGCGGCGTTGGATGGTGCCCCCTGGTTGGTGGCCAAGCAGCTACTTGCAATGGAACCTTGGAAGTTGGACTTTATCCCCAGCATGGACGTGATCAAGAAGGTGGTGGTGTGGCTTCAGTTACCCTACCCTCCGCTGGAATATTGGTAGAGAAAGACTCCATCCTTAACGTCGCGGCAGTGGCCGGGCGGCCCTTGGCCTTGGATGGCTTCACAAACCGAGGAAGCTTGAGTTACGCCAAAGCCAAGGTGGAGATTGATGCATTGGAGCCATTGAAGCCGGGGACCCTCATTCAAGGCTGCTCTAGGGTTTTTTGGCGGGGTTTTGTTTATGAGAATATCCCGGATTTTTGTTTCCAATGTGGAAGGATCGGCCATGGGAGGAGTGTAGGTCCCCCTTGTCTCGGGTGTTGACGGAGGCTGGCAACTTGTAGAAGGGATCTCCGATGCCAATGGTAGTAGAGACGAAGCAGGAGAACCCTCCCCATTTGAGTCCGAAGTAATCTGACCAGGAGCGACGACCAATATTCAGCCTTTGGTTTGCCACAACGAGGAGCCCACAACCTAGGGCTACAAAGGGCGGCTTGCCTTAAAAGTGGCGGAGCATAAGGAACCAGCCAACGATAGTTAAACATTGGCATATGTTTCATCCTGAAGGATTGCATTGGCAAAAGGATGAATGGTATTATGACCTTGCCATAGAAAAAATATGGTCACAGCTCATGGCTGATAGGATGAACTTGATGTTTTGAAAGAAATTAGATTTATGAATGAAAATTGAATCTGAGAGAGATTGAATTTGCATGTATGATACCTTGATAATACTGCATTTTTTGTTTTGGTTTTGAACTGATGTATTTCCACATGCTTATTTTCAATAAAATTCATTATTATCATATTGTCTGATTTATCTAGTTAAAGTATTCATTACTTACTGAATTGTCAAGCTGATTATTCTATTTTTACTATTTTTATAGATCCTAAGAGCTAAGCTAGCACGAGAATATCTTTCGAAAGAGTGATTAGAAGCAGAGCTTTGGTCTCTTTATTTTAGATCACAATTTTACCTAATTTTGATGTCAAATCTTTTGAATATTATTAAATTTTGTAAGACGTTAAAGTTTAGACTTTAGTTACTTAAATTTTAGATTTACTTAATTAATTATTTACTCTGCTACTTGCTTTATGATATCGTGCTGAGATGGCTTGCATGCTTATGAAGTGAGTTCTATATGAGTATGCAGTAATTGCCACGACTCCAGCTCATGATTTTGGATCCTTTCTCCATCTTGGTTCAAGTATGAAGCCATACACCATGTAGTGCCTCAAATTGGATCTTTTTGCCCAATTTTAAACCAATTTCCAATTTTCTTGGGTTTCAAAGTTGTTGATGATGGATTTTAATTGCTTTGAATGTTCGAGTGATTCGCATAGGTGAACTTTGAAGGTTCCAAAGTAGAAAAGGTAAGTAACCCTAACACTTCTTACTAGTTTTTGAATTATCAGTTGCTTAAAATTTTATAAAATATAAAAAAATATTTGATATTGATGATTCTATATTTTTTTAAATTAAGGGTCAAGCATATGATATTATGTAAATCATGTATTATCATGAAAAATATAGTTTCATTGATATTTCAATATTAACGGCTTACTTATGAACTATGAACTCTATATATATGAAATCTGCATTGAAAAGAATAATTGCATAATTATTCCATGTGTTAATGATTTATGAACTCTATAAAGCCATTTAATGTCTTTCAACTTATTTATTTATGATATAAGATCATGTGTTTTAAGAAATATATTATGGACCCTTAGATAGCTATATATAGTTCTTGCCAATATGTTACAGTAGTTGGCATATGGCCCTCGCCAGTGGGTTACTTTAGTTGGCATACAACCCTAACCAACGGACTATAGTAGCTTGGCATATAGTTCCACAAGCGAATTATAATAGTTGGCATGATATTGATTACGACTTTGTCACAGGTATAAAATTACCTTAGCATTTTGTCTGAAAGAACTATAAATTATGATGTGGTAAAATGATAAAAAATTTATGACTTTATTTATGAAGCTAGCATGACTTATGACTTTGCTTATGCTAGGCACTTAGAACTATATTTATAAAATATTCATGATTTATGCCTGCATATTGATTATGCCTTCTTTTATTAGAATGTACTACAAATATTGTGTTTTGCAATAAAAGTTATTTTAGCACATTGGTTCATGTGAAAACTTATTCTTAATCCGGTAAGATAGTGTAAAGTTTACTTACTAAAATGTGTAGCTCATATTTCTTTTTTTATTGTCTTTTAGAGGAATAAGATCACTAAAAATGAAGAATGGTTCAAGTTGGTGTTTGCGCTAGCAAGCTTGGTGATTTTGGACTAGAATTTTAATTCTTTAGTTAACTATATATTGGGTAGTTGATGACTTTCTGAATTTTGAGATTATAGATTTTGGTATTTAAATTTGGACTTAGTCACTCTAAACCACTATTTATTTAATCATTTAATGAATGATAGATTTAGGCTTTTTCTTTTAATTTGAGATTATAATTACTGATTTTATATTATTGTGAGCTATACCCCTCAGTCGCTTCGCGGTGTTATGTCTCAGATTTGGGATGCGACAATATGAACTCTTATGACCGATGCTCATGCATTATGTTGAAGTCACCAAGGCGAAAATGACTGAGCGCAACGAGCCAAGTTGTCAAATAACTGAAATCCATTTCAAAACATTGCCCAAGAAGCAAAAATTGTAAAGCTATTTTTGGATGCTGGTATTAGTTATGTGTATAATAAGATTGAAAAAAAAAGTAAGTGAGAGGAGAGGAATAAAATGGGAAAGCCAGTGGATCGAAAGAAATCTTCAAATTTAAATTCCAGGGACTTAAATTTTAGAAATAACCTAAGTTTTCTGGATTTTTTTTTTGGATTGAATTGAATTCAGGAGTTGTAGGATTGATTGTTCCTCTATATCCCACAGATTTCTCCCCTTCTTTGGCTCTTTTTCTTGGTCCCCTCCCACCTCATCAGGGCCAGACAGTAAATAGCCACCCAAACATAACCTAATTCATCTACAAACAGCAAGTTTCACCTAATTAATGCCTATGTCGAGTGGCTTGTGGCCTATGGTTAGAACAGGATCATTTGGAAGCATTAGTGAACAAGGAAATCACTGACTGATAAATGCACCTAGAGCAAGTGGTCATTTGGATGCACAAACATTAGACTAAAATATTCTATATAACACATTAAGTTATGTATATTTAGGCAAATTTATCATAAACACAGGATCATATAAGAAGTGGTTACCTGTAGTTTTGCAAAATGCCTCACATACTTTTAGCTTTATTCACATGGAGCTCATTTAATTATAGGACTCTTTTTGCTGATTGGAAAATGTTGAATGTGCCAAACGCACTGGAGGAACACTCTCCACTCGTTTTATCCTGATTGCAGAAGTTTGTTATATAAGGTTCTACGGCCGATGTCCAGATACCAGCTCTAGTCTGCTGTTTAGGTACAAGCTATAATTTTGGTGGATTGCATCAGTAATGGTGTCCTAGTCATTTCAATGCTACGTGAATATAATAATTTGTGTTAAAATTATCGCTTGTCCCAAAAGCTTAAGCTCATAAGCTCATAGGATGAGATAGATTTATTTATATATTTTATATTTTCTTACACTTCCCTTCACATGTGGGCCAGACTTCTCTTTAATGGGTGAGCCCAACATGTGAAATTTTTAAAAATGAGGTTAAAGAGTGAAATTTTATATACTGGGGTTAAAAAGTACAGAGACAGGATTCGAATTCAAGACCTCTGCTCTGATAACATGTTGAAATCACCACTTATCCTAAAAACTTAAGCTTATAGGATGAGGTAGATTTAATTATATACCCCTCACATGTGAACCGGACTTTCCTTTAATGGGTGAGCCCAACATGTGAAATTTTGTTTACCCTGCCACCTGCACTGTATTTATGGCATGGTATGATCCAAGGAACCAGAAATGAGGTGTCCCAGCCTTCAAGAATTCTGCCATCATCAATTCCCATCTCAAGATATATCTACTTGCCTCCTTGCCCTTCTTGCTTTAAGACAGATTAAATCCATTTATTCTTCATGATCCATCTCAAGCCAACGAACCCCTGATATTAAGATCTCTTTTGATGCAACTCAATTCTAGGTGCCTCCTATTTTCACAAGGAGCAGACTTTGGCGAAACATCACATTAACAGCTCACAGAACTTCTCTGCTTTGTACTGGTTATCCTTGGAACTTGTCTGGCTCTGCTCGTCCTCTTCTGGGTGGGCAACCAGAAGCCACGCAAGCTTAAACAAGTGATAACCATTCGCGTCCCCCGAAGATATCCTTCCAAAAGGTGCATGAGGATGCACTGTCATGATCTGTGACTCCCTGGACCCGATTAGTTTGATGTAACCGATCGTTACTCCCATGAGATCAACCATACCATTCTAGTAGACTGATCATCTCTGCCACTGGAGATTTGAGCAGCTGGCTTTGTACCTTGTCAAAAACAGCTTGTCTGACACTTGTAAAGCTCCAACAGTCTGAAAGAATGAAACTAAAAGCAGCATGCAATGCATGGTTGGTGAAAGACAGCACAGGTAACACAATCCAAAAGGCCTTCAGAATAAGAGAATTGAAAAATGTCAGATAGGGAACAGGAGGTTTATCATAAACCTGGGAAGCAATATGGGAGTGTACATGTGTGAATGTTATGGAATTAGAACTTCAAAAGAGAAAGCAGAAGGCTTTAAAGAAGGAAAAAAAATCAATGTGGGATATGAAGTTAAAGGTAGAAACGCTTGTCCAGTTGTCCATGTTCAAGTAAGTCAATGTTCCCATAGATATTTGTATATTGTCCTGATTCCAATTAAGTAATGGAAGTTGTATCTTCCATTTCACCTACAACATGGTGTTTCCAATTTTTAATCTCATAAAATTGATTTAGAACTGAAAGGAAAAGCAGCCTCTCAACCACCGAAGGAAGAGACACGTAGACTAGACAATGGATGGCCAATTAAAGGACAGAAGGAGATGAAAGCAAGAATGGAAGATTAGTCTAACATGTGGAAAAGACAGCAACCATGTGATAGATCAACAGGGAAGGCACTACTATAAACCTCCAAATCATAATTAAAAAGGTTTGTCTTCTGTTAGTTCTTTGCATCATGAGTCAATATGGATGCTAGATAGATCAGATCCATCAATCTGTTGTTGAGCCACGCCTGAAACAGAAGCATGGATTGGGCCATCGGGGACCCACCAGTCGGTGGCCGGTTGCTCCCCAACAACCATTCAATCATTTGATCTACTGCATTGAAAACCATGCAGTTGAGGCTCCAGAGAAGACTCATACTGGATAGCTCAGCCATGTTCAATGTAAAACAGAAAAGGCTAATAAGCAGTATAGGTAACATAAAAAAAGATCAAATGAGAAAAATAAAACCCTTGTGACTTTTTTAATCTGAAAAAGCCTGGCTAAAATATAAGATTTGATGAGTTAATCATGCAGAAATGCATAATTTTCTAATCACCAGCTGATCCATTGTGGCATTCACCTGAGAGGGACAAATATCGCAAAATGAGACTGTTAACTTCTGCAGTTAAATCAGCTAACCATCACACTGATTTTAAATGAAACTTATTCATGAGCATTGCTGGAAATCTTTTTTCAGGCATCTAATATCAAGGAACAGAAGCCTACCACAGAAATTAAGACTTCTATAAATTTGGGCGCTAGGCCTACTTAAGAAAAAATTGAGAAAAACATAGCTGATCTTCTGAGGTATTTGAATTAATTTATCATGAAACCACTACCAAGGTAATTTCTAATTCAGATGGAACAAATGGAGCAAAAGGTTGCATAACATGAAAAGAATGAGCATCAAATGTGTGATCTACTCAACTGGACATGCGGACCTTGATCAAAATATCTAATGGTTAGACTTGCTCCGAGCACAACCGAGTTTATTTCGCCCAAAAAATAGAAGTCCCACAAGATGATGATGGCTTTCAGTTGCAAGAGAAAGCAATCACATATAGAAATCATTATCAGAGCTCTTAATCCACCATCCAATGTCTACATTGCAGAAAAACATAAATTTCATGAAAATACTTCTGTCAAGACCATGTCCTATGAACTTTTTTATTTGTTTATGTATTTGTTTTTATGTGCATTAAACCAAAGGTTGGAATTAAGGGGGAAAAAAACAAAAATTCAGAATAGTCAATTATACAACAAATATTGACAGCTTTCTGAGGATGAGTCTCAATTACCTGAAACATGCACAATTGCATTAATGTCTGTGTTAATAACACCTCCTCAGAGAATTACTATTTAAACATTCCACAAGAACCACACAACTAAAGTAATTCTACATGAACAGCAACAGTCTCGTCCTGCTCTGGGTTAGGATGTTTCGAGAAGGTTATAGAAGGAAATAAGTGATGATAGAATATGGACAAACTGAACACCTACTCTGTAAACAATCATCTAAAGTTGTTAACTAGCTGTATTTTGAGGGTCATTGTTCATAGTCCATTTCAGAATAGCAGGAAGAACAAATTTATTATAGGAAATGATGAGCCAAAATTTCTATCACCCTGGAAAAGCAATCTTTCAACAGCTAGAGCACATTCTTCAGGCAGGAAAATTTAATAGCATAAACACCTGCTTTTTCACATATTGTTAAAACTGGTGCATTCCATTAACAGCATCAAGAACAAGCTCTGGTTGCAGGAAAACAAAGCACTGAAACAAGAAAGGAAGAAGCATATAATATACATACATACAAACACAGATGAATTTTGGTGCATCATTAACTACAAAATATTAATGTTAAGAGGTTTTGATATGGCTTTCTTAACCATCCGTATTTTACACATCACCACCAAAAAGAATGACCATTTAACAAACTCTATCCAATATGTAAATCTAACTATCTGGATCAGTTTTATGATTTATCCAACACCTTTTATTCCTCTGAAGGGCTGCCTTCCATTACCATCAAGGTATTATTTTCTGTATCTTTCTCAAACTTCAACCCAAAGTTATTTTAGTTCATTCCCACATCTTCTGGATAATTTAATGCAAGTTCATGCCCTGCATTACCAGCTCTTCGGTTATTCATTACACATTCTGACTACCTCTAAATATGTCCATCAGAACAACATTCTTAAATGGTCCCCTGCTTTCAATTGTACAGTTTTCTAAACCCTGTCTAATCACAAAGCCACCCTAGTATTCTCATTTATGAAAATGCATATCTGTGTCCAAAGCCCATTATTTCCCAAGGCCTTAGTGTTGTCTTTTTATTTGTTGCCCAGCATCTCAAAAGATTGCTGTGACCGCATCATCCCCAAAGAAGGAAACTTCCACATCGCCCACCATCCATCAGTCCTCTTAGATATGCCTTCATTTATCTCTCCTTTGTATCTGTGTATAATTAGTCCAAATTGCCAAAGCAACATTTTTCTGCCTCTCAGCAATCTCTTTTTGACAAGGCCACCATTTTCTATATAAATCTAACTTAAGTGGCCCAGAATATATCCTCTGAAACATATCCCTTATTTCTCTCAATGCCTTAATGAGCATCCATCCACATTAATAGCATTATGCCATCTATAAATGGCATAAACAAAGGCAGCACCTTCTAAAATCTAGCAGCAAGTCCGTTATTACGTGAAAATGTACAAATGCAAAAGGCCGATTCTCAATGTGAGCGCATGGCAAAATACTAACTTTTCCTGATCAGCTAATCAAAGTACTAACACAGCAGAATCACTACAGACCATGTATAAATATCTTTACCGCTTTAAATTTCTACATCAGTGCATAAGTAGCCTTCATGGTTGACCATCCTAACACAGAGTTCAGTTTAATTTGATGAGATTCCTGCCATCTTTTCCTTTTTTTCTAAATTTTGTTCCATCATCCTCTCCCATCCTCTCCTCTAAGTTCATAATGTGGCTACTGAGTTCAATAGATCCAACCCACCAAAAAATTCCAGATCGCAACATTGATTATCAGACAGTGCATGCTTGACCTTGGTGGATTTTCTGGCCCCTTTCTCAGTATTTTATATTTTTCCAAATGGAGAGAGTTTTAGGTGCAATTAGCTCAGAGAATCTCATTATGATTCCATTGCTGACACGTGTCCCCTAAAACTAAAATTGCCAGAAGCTAGACTGTCTCAGAAGTTACGGGGAACACAATAACTGCCAAAAGAAAGCTATTAACCTGCTAGCTCAGTTGCATATTACTGGTCTTCTTCTAAATATGCCTTTTCAAATCTAATAAGGTTCATATGCAACAGGAGCAGCATTTATATGATAGCTCCACTGCAGACAGGTTTCCCTTTAATTTTAGAGAGAGAGAGAGAGAGCTCCTAAACTCTCTCCTAAATTATACTGGGAAACATCCATCACTGAAGCTACTACAGAGATTCTGCCACTCAAGTTATCTAGATCTTCTCATATGTCTTCTCATTTAGCCTTAGGTACCCATTCTTCATACTTAGATGTCGATATTGACTTGATACTTGGATAAGGATCCATAAAATAAAATTCTAAAATATTGGAAGATACGGAGCTTACACACCTGTACCTGACCCATGTATTGTAGTCCATGCAGTGGCTACATGATTGCGTGTAACCTGATCCTTTCTCAATCTTCTATAACATATCATGATTGATGCAAAATTGCAACTCTGGTTGCATAACTCACTTCCTTCCAGATATACCTTTCCAAATCCTATAAAAACTTTGTGCAATAGGGATAGCGGTATCCATATGACAACTCCATCATTGATAGGTTTAGCCTTATCTAGAGAGCCACTTGGTAACCTCTCTTCTAAATTTGTAAGGGACAAGCATCAATAATTGGAGCTACTACAAAGATGCTGCCACCTATGTTATCCAAATCTCTTCATTGAGCCTTAACTACCAAACCTAACACTAAGATGGGGTATGGATAAGGCACTCGGGCAAGGATGCATAAGAAGAAACTCTTGAGCATTAAAAGAAGAAATAATGCACAACTGCACCTGACACGTGCCTTAGTCCATGCAACGTAGGCTGCTATTCAATCACATGTAACCTGCTCCCTTCCAAAACCTTTCCAAATCTAGTGAGGTCTACATGGAACAAGCTAGCAGCATCCATATGATAGTTTCATAGATGACACGACTCCCCTGAATTGCAATGAGCCAACTGCTAAACTCTCTCCAAAATTTTAGGAGATGCATGTATGCGATTGGAGTTGCTGTGAAGATGATATGAACTATGTTAATCTAGGTACCAATACTTGACTTTCAGATGTCAATATTGACATAACGATTTGGGTAAGGTCTTACTTAAATTGTTAGAACATACAGCGATTGAGCACTACCGGGCCCATGCTAAATAAAATTGTTACTGATCACATGGAACCTGCTCCCTTCAAAATCTTCTATTCCATATCATTCTTAATTTATAATTGCTAACCCATTCACATTAATTCACTCCCTTTTGCATACGTTTTAAGTGCAATAAGATAGCATTATCCATATGATAGCCCTATGACTAGGATGAAAGTGGATCGGATGAAAATCGAGTGTATCCAACTTTGGATTCCGATTGGATCAAATTCAGAAAAAGAAATCTGTATCTGATCAGACTCAGTTGTGGATTCGGATATTGAGACAAAATCTTCTAGATACGCACACAGATATGGTTTCTAACTTTTTTCATACTTAATATGGATATCCTGATATTAAGGTTTTTCCTGAATTCTGAATCAGATATCTGGATACTCATTTATTTTTTTATATTATGGTTACTTAACATATTGCTAATAATATAATTCCTTTTCTATTGAAAGTGTGAGTAGGGGCTTGCCTAACATTTAAATGGATGAGCATATATTTATCATCACCTAGTAGAGAGTACCAATTATATGTAGTTATATGAAATCTCCAAGCAAGGATTTTGTCATTCTCTTGCTTCTTGAAAAACATTTATATGCCTAAATTTTATAACCTATCCTCATCGAGTTTTGCTCAAAAATCGAATTATGTTCAAAGTATTATCTAACTTATATCTGTATTCCTTTTAGGAGAAAATAGATATGGTTAATATCCGATTCATATTCATATCCAATTAGAACAAATATTATTTTATTATTAGGATATTAACCGGTTATAGTCCTGGCAATCCAAGATCTTGAGAGGGGCAAACTAGGGATAGTCCTAATCTTTGGCATTGTTTTTCATAAAATGACCGCCCCTAAGACTTGAACATATACTATTATGCTTGTCAACCTAAGCTATCTACCATTGCACCAGCAATAACCCTTATCAATTGAAAATAAATATGGACACAAATTCTAGTATATACTTTTTGTTGGAAAAATTTAGTAGGCATAAATATTTGTATTTATACTCGTATCCACTAAATGTATATGGGAACGAATATGGATCTATACCAAAATCTGACCGACTCTGACCTCTTTTAAGTCTATGCATTAGACAGAATTCTCTTGATATTTAAAGAGCGGGCTACTAAACTCTCTCTCCTAAATACAGGGGACAACATCCATGAAAGGAGCTATTACAAACATCCCTCCACCCATATTACCCAAATATTTTCATTTAGCCTTAGGTATCCACACTAGATGCTTTGATGTCAATTTTGATATGATACTTGGGTAAGTATCCATTAGAAGAAATTCTTAAATATTGGAAGTAACAACACTTGTACATCTGCAACTGATGCATGCACCCTAGTCAATGCAACATAGGCTACTGCTTGATCGCATGTAACCTACTTCACTTTTGAATCTTCACAATCCCAACTCATAACTACCACTCCAATTGCATTAACTCGCTCTTTTCCAAATATGCCTTTCCAAATCTAGCAAGATCTGAGTGCAACGCTTATGCCCTTTCACCTAAAACATGTCCCTAATACATTGCTTTCTTGATCGCATGTAACATGCTTCACTTTTGAATCTTCACAATCCCAACTCATTACTACCACTCCAATTGCATTAACTCGCTCCTTTCCAAATATGCCTTTCCAAATCTAGCAAGATTTGAGTGGAACATTTATGCCCTTTCACCTAAAACATGTCCCTAATACATTGCTTCCTTGATTGTATATAACATACCACTTCTGAGATTATCTGTTTCATATAATTCCTATTACATATAAGTTTAAAACAGATACCTTTATCTTACTTATGCGGTATAAAGAATGATACCTTTATCTTCCTCGATGTATCTTACTCTCCCCCACCAAAGTCAATCTTTCAAAAGATGAGAGGCCAATGCACCATCCAAGTTGAAGTTGAATCAAAGTTTTGGTCTGTTGAATCAAAGTTTTGGTCTGTAGAAATTTATCGACTGTTAACCTTCATGTCAAGTGTACAGTAACCTTAACAAGGACTGTATTTGCACCTTAAATATCAAAACGCCATATGAATCACTCGTGTCCAAAAGATAAGAAAGGATAATTCAAAACTGTATCAAGCTTTCCAGGTTGTCAAATGCATTCCTACTAAATACAATATTTCCAATAATACCTCACAATTGAGTAGAGAAAGCAGTAAGAGACAATATGACACAAAAGAAAGTTACCACCATAGAACAACTGCAGTTCAAGATCACTTCAACATAACAGAGAGGATAAGTAACTTGAATGGAACCTTTGGCTAGGGATGGAGGAGAGCACTTCAGCACCTCCAAGCTGACACAGAGACAAGCTCCTGATGCTGCCAATAGAGGAAAAGCGAACCCTCGCGTTTCTCCACATGGAAGCCCCTCACCGGCACCCTCTGCAGCAGGCAGACAGCCTGCAACTCAGTGGTGCTACTGAACTGCAGGGGCACAAAACCAGCTGATGCAAAGAGTGTCCGCCATGGAAGCATCTTGTCACCGGCACGGTGGCGCCCAAGGACGCTACTCTCAATCCTCGGCCGCACTAAGAACCGCTCGATCTTGGTGGCTGCTTCCGGACTGGCGCCTGCAGCATCGAAGGAGTTGAGGAGGACCATGCAGGACTGGAAGGCATGGAGGAAGTGGTGCGAGAAGGACAGCTCGCTGCGGTCACGCCCGAGGTCCACCGAGATCACGACCTTTGGGGTGAGCTGCTTCACGAGGCCGAGGAGGGTCAGGGATAGGTTATGCGCAGAGCAAACGGGGAGGTTCACGGCAATGGGTGCGTCAACCAGGCTGCGGATCGCCAAGGGGTCGAAGTTGTCGAGGTTCATGACATTGAATTCAAATGGAATATTAAGGCGGCCAGCCCAAAAGGCGAGGGTGCCACAAGCAAGCTCGAGGTCGAAGGAGCGGTCAGCTTCCGGCGATACGAAGACGGACATTCTGAGCATCGGGGGGCCGCCGGCCGTGCAGCTCCTCTGGGCCAGCTCCTGCATGAAGGCGGACCAGTGGGTGCCGCTGCCAACATTAAAGTCGACGATGTGGATACAGTCGGCGCCGGCAAGGCTCTCGAGGAGGGCCTGGATGCAGGTGAAGTTGGTGAACATGAGGATCGGGGAGACGTCGGAGAAAGACTTGAGGGAGGTGAGCTTGAGCACGGACTCCAGAGCACAGGTGATGGGATTCGGGAAGGCTCGGCGCGCGTGGGCTGGCGACGGCGATTGGGTGGAATTGGAGGCGGCGTCCCCAAGGATGCGGTTGAGGGCCTCCTTGAAGTAGAAAGCGGAGCGGAGGATGGGCTTCCCCTGTGGGGAGGGAAGCTGGTGATTGAGCCGCGTCAATATCCCACGCGCGCCATCCGACTCTCCAGCCTCCACCATCTTCGCGGCCTTGAAGAGCTGGTCCACCAACGCCTGCTCCTGCTGCTGGGCGGCCGCGTCATCGCCCGACGCCGACCTCGGCCTCGCCGACCTCTGCTGGTGATGGTAAGCGATGGATTGCGACGAGGCGAAGCGCTGTTGGGCGAGGTGGCTTGTTTGGAGGAAGAGGTCCGGCCTGCCGGAGGGAGGAGGGAAGGGAGGTGTAGTTAGAATTTGGGGCGGGAAGAGCGGCGGCGGCGACAGGGGCTGGTGCGTGGTCGAGGCGGCGACGAAGGAGGGCACCGGGGCGAAGAAGCCCGGGTTAGAAGGAGCGCGAAGTTGGAGCCGTTCGTTGAGGAGAGGGTTGGAGCAGAAGAGCTGCGGCCTGTCCACGCTGGGCTCTTGGAAGAACCTCCGCGCCTGCGCCGGCGCCGCCGGGATGACGGTGGCCGGCCGCGGCGGAGGGAACAGAGTGGACCTGGGTTGGCAGCCAAAGGTGGGATCTTGGATGACGGTGCTTGGCAGCGGTGGAGGAATTCTGCTGCTACTGGTGCTGCCATTGCTGCTCGAAAGAGAAGGCCCCCCGCCGCCGGAAGAAAGTTTGGAAGAAGAGAAAGAAGGAGTGGGGGGAAGAGTAATAGTGGAAGTGCTGACCGACGGGGCTCCATCCATCCCTCCGATGGTTCCGAGGCCGAAGCCTGGATCGGCGAGCCCGCCAAACCCCAAGCCAGCACTGTGGTCATCGAATTCAGCCGGAACCGCGGGGAACAGAGGCTGCTGCCTCGAGCCGCCGCTGGCGGCGCCGGAGGAGGAGAATTTGGTGGGGTCGACGATGTCGCCCATGATCCAGCGGAGAAACGTCTGGTCCTGGCCGGGGGAGGCGGCGGGCTCCGAGAAGACGGCCTCCCAATCCTCCATCCCGAGCCCAATTCTCTCGCGGCTAGCGAAGCCGATGTCCAGGCCGGCCGTGATGGGCTGCAACTCCGCGGCCCACTCCTCCCTCCGCTGGTCCGCGGCGTCGCCGCCCTCTTCGGCGAGGAGGCCATCTGAGATCGCTGCCGCCGCGGCCAAGGAGGTGGTGTCGGAGGAGCCTCCGCCGCCGCCGCCGCCGCCGCCGCCGCACAGGGAAGGAGACAGGGTGGAAGTAGAGGTCGGAGGGCTCAGGCTCTGCCTGGTCTCCAGCACCGACCTCGGCTCCGACCCCTCTTTGCTCACACCCCTCCTCTGCCTCTTATTCTCTCCAACAAAAATAGCTTTCTCTTCTTCCCTCGCTTCTCCCACTAATTCTTCCAATGTCCTCTTCCCGTTGCCACTGAGGGACATCCTTTTTATTTGATAAAACAAACTCGCACACAAGAACTCAACAAGCCACCAAAACCAGCACTATACACACACAACAACTCTCCTCTCAGCCTGTACTTTGCTCTTCGAAGGATTGATGTCATTATATAGCCTACAGGTCGACGGGGTTTGTTCTCTTTTTTTCCCTGCATTTATCAACCTAATAATAGCAACAAAACACTGAAGAACTGTGTGCTGTTTGAGCTCCCATATCAGGGAACGCTTGTTATGAACTGAAGACTTTGTTCCTCCTCCCTTTTTACCCAGTTCCATCTCTATTCAACATCTCTGTCGCCGTCTCTCAGGGTGGAGAAGAGCGGGGGCAGGCAGTAGTTCCCTGCACTCTTCTTCCTCTCTTGTTTCCCTCTCAACCTCCGCCATGGATGCAGGCACCATAAAAAAGCAGCGAAGTATCTTCCCTCGCTTTCTCGCTCATTTTATTTTATTTTGTTTTGTTTTGTTTTTCAAACAGTGGGCCTTATCTCTGGCACCGCATGCCACCCTATAAAAGGCTAAGCGGACTGCTGCAGTATATTTATTTACATTTATTAAGTCTGTTTCAACTACTATTTTACTTTCATTCCTTATTATTTTTCTCGCACCCCGAACGCGGCAATGCAGCTCGAAACGCTGGTCGACAAAGGTGACAATTAACGTCGTGAACGAGAAAAACGGGTTATAGCTTAAAAATATCACCATCAGCCTAAAATACCCCTACATCGCCCACGCCTCATGGGAACCCTGGAGGAGGTTCTTGTCATTTGCTCTCGCGATTTTTGTCGCATTTTCAAAATTCAATGTACTGTTTTTTTTTAGTAAGAATATACCCTGATGTTTAATGGAAATTAATAAAAGACAAGTTTTTTTTATTTAATAGTAATAATTATAGACAAATACAATGTATTTCTGCGAAAGATGAATAATGGTGAATTTGTATTATTTACTAATATATTATTGATAAATACATCATCTAGGGTTGCAAACAAGCTGCAATGAAAAAAGAAGAATTAGTTTAAATACGGGTTTATTTGACAAAATGGAAAAGATGTTTAAAATGAAAGATGATTTAAATTTTTTGGACCGGGTGGAATTGGGTTCGAGTTGGAGTGGTCCACTTTTTTATTGACCTAAATTAAACCCAGACAGGTCAAGTCAGGTTGAGTTGAGTTGAAAAATATAAGATCCAAATCCGACTCAAAATTTAGATCACATCCAATTTTTAAATATGACCCAATCTACATATCTTCAAATATGGATCCATTTGTAGCTCTAATAAAGTCGGGGTTGTCTGGGTCACGGAACGACCTAACCCATTTGTAGACGTAACATCGTCACTATTTTCTTGGAAATAAGTAGCAACATTAGCATATTTTTAATTTATTTTATCTTGGAAATAATAATAGTTTTTTATTTGATGGACCATAAAACTTAATACACATCTTATCTATGTGGTTAATCTACAATTATCTTTGTATCTACCTTAAAAAATATGTATATGAATTTTAGCATATGTGTAGTATTGATATTTATATCCATATTTATCAAATAAAAAAGATATGGATATGGATATGCTAATATCCATTTTATATTCATTTTGTTTTTCACCACTATAATAGGTGTTTTAACTTAAGTCACTCGGCCTTCATTATCCGAACTATATCCACATCTATTCAAAATAAATATTAATCTGAACTTTAACACTAGTTAACATCTATACCAACTTCTATATTTATCAGATGAAAAAAAGACGCAAATGAGGATATGCTAATATTCAATCTGTATCCAATTTATTTTTCAGCAATAAAAGGTGGTGTATTTATTGAAAGAAAAGTTGAATATGATTCACTCACTTAGCCTCCATTAATGTTAATTTATATCACACTATTATATATAGATAATATCCGAATCATGTCCATATTCGCTGCATAAAAAAAAGGCACCAATATGGATGCGCTAATATTTTCTTCTTATCAAATATATTTTGTTGCCCTAATAAAAGTTTTTTTTTGCTTCAAAAAAATTAATTGTGATTCATTCATCTAGTCTCCACGAATATCTAATTTATTATACGTTTATATATATAGATAATTTTAAATATGTCTCCATTTAAACAAATATAGATATGAATTTCACCGCCTAGTTAATATCAACATCTTTATTCACATATGCTAAAAAAAGGACAAATATGGATATTGCGGGCGTTCCTTCCATCATGCAGAAAGTTGCAGGCATTTCTAGCATGGTCATGCAGTTGTGCAAGTATGCCACTGATGTCTAAAACTGGAAAGGAATAATGATGGTAGCATGAGCCCTAATGACTTTTACTATAGAGATATCGTCTTGTCGGAGGAGGAGGAGATAGCCAATGCTACGAGTCTAGGCTAAGAGCTATGAGCTAAAGGTAAATAGTATAAATTAAGGTAAATTAAGATAAATGCAAAGATAAATAAAGATAAATGACACTATAGGTGTTTGATTGGCCAGAAATATTTTTCTAAAATTTCATTCTAATATTTATCCAATATATCCTAAGCAATCAGATAATGTCTCCTCGGTGTTGACAATTATCTAGGTCTGGCCTCTAGTTCTCTAATGTTTTTTAGTAATTGAGCCAACTAGTCCTCACTCTCCATATGTTGATAGCTACCAAGCTTCTTATCGTATCACAATCCCTCTCCTAGGTTGATAGATAAATACCCATAAGTCATCATACCTACTTAGCCTCAGGCTCAATAAATCCTCGTTCGATTTATTTAGTAGTTATTCGACATATCTGGGCCGATGCTCCTTCCTTTTGGTCTGTTAGGCATTATGTACACTTGTATCAAGTCGTTCCTCAACTATTCGGTCTATTCTCTTGGTAGAACTCAAGAATCTCAAAACATTAGCATTCGAGTTATCATCTTATTTCGTCAATTATGAGAACTTGGTTCAAAATACCTTTATTATTACTTCATCCCAGTTTTGCCATATGGTTGTGTACATGTTCATCCTCAGATTTCATTATTGGTTAGGATGCGGTATAAATATATATTGTTATATGATATGTATCTCATTTGTTTTCAAGCCTAAAAGAAGTCTCTTTATTATAAGAAAATTTTGAAAAATGTGATCGATCATATAACAAGGGGGTAAATATGAATATATTGATACCCAGCTTGTATATGATGTGTCTTCAATCCTATATAGCGGTGTTTTTACTTTAAAAAAATTGAAATATGATCCAGTCACTATTCATGATTGATATCTGCATTCTTTATGCACAGACATCAACCTTGTTCCATGTAGTACAAAATAAATTACGGATACAAATTTTGGCATCTGATTTCTTAAATATACATATATTTATCTATAAAGAATATTCAAATATAGTTTCATTGATATCCAATTTGTTCCTAGCGTATTCTCAGCTCTAAAAATTAGGTTGTTTTATTCAAAAAAAATTGGCATGTAACCTACTCACTTTATCTTTGAGTGTCTTGATAGAAGTATATCATGCATGGACAAAAATAGAGTTGGACATTAAAAAAAATTATGGGTAAAAGAACAACACATCTACGACGCACATAATTGTATATCTTGAAATAAACAGTGAACTCTTATTATTTATTATAATATACAGAAAATATAATGCATATATATGTATGCATGTGCATACACATATAGAGGGTAATTTGTAATGCTTTTGTAAGAGCAATTTTAAAAATTACTTCTATGCTTATATATAGCTCTAGACAGTTTTACGTACATGGAGATATTTATGTTGTTTGACTTATATATGCCACCAATATTTTTTTCCTGCAATGATTCTAATAGTGATTGCTTCAACGGCATACACCAAACGATAAAAATACCATACATGTAAAATTATCTAGTATAATGCATGGGATAGAATTTGTCATTTTCTCATGAAAGTGACTTATAAAGTGAAATGACTCCTATAAATTATACATATTTTCATCATTCGATGCATAATTAAAATATCCAAAAATATATGATTTTTTGTTTCTAATATCGCAACTAATTTCCACACTAAAAATATTTGAAGCCAAATGTACTCGAGTGCATTGTAAACTCTCTCTTATATAATTCATTTACCTAGGAAAATCTGATCAATATTTATTCTAATGGAAACTACAAGAGGCTTCTCTCAAAAATGTGACTTGTTGCTTCATGGAAACTTCATATATTTGCATCATATTTAAGAAATAGACAGCTAAAAAGGGCCTCTTTGCTTGGGCCCTCGGCCCCAGAGCCAAATTTTTTAGATGTCCATGCACTGAAAAGACTGGCCGATCTTAGGGTTTTGGGGGACTAACCTTTTGGTATTGTGGTTCTTCCCGGTGCTCATGAGATTTCTCCTCTCCTCTTTGTACTTTCTCCACCATTAGCGAAGCTTTCTTAATCCTATCCACCCATGAACGTAAGCCGCGGACTGAATCACGTAATTCTATATTCTTCTCTCTCTTTGTTTGCTTTATTATCCCAGATCTAGTCATAAGTTTGCAGGCAAAGTATATGATTCTGAGTGATGATGGAGGATTAGATATAGAAAAATGGTAGCAGACTGCAAATAATATGGATGCTACCTCGTTCTTTTAGCACTTTCCTAGTCTGTTGTGTAAATTCTTTGGCAAGTTCTGGTTATTAAATCCTCATCCAAAGTCATCTTGTATTATCTGAGGTTCCACATGGACAATCAAATCACAAGATAAACAAATGACCAGTGATCGTCAAAACAACTTCCTAAAACTACTTGTGGCGGGGCACAACACCCCATCCCTTGGTCTGAGATCTTCCTCCAACGAAGCCAACTCTACAATGATCCCTTGTGACAACAAGCGAGGTTTTATTTGATGGATCTCATCCCAGCTAGCTTGGTAAGGCAAAGCACAACTTACGTTTTTCTTCACAAGCTAACGAGCCCATTCCCATTTACTCTGGGTGTTCGGCCTCTTCTAGTATCCCACAACCACAAGAGGAGCATGCTCTGCGTTTCTCAATGCAAAGAACTAGCTTGAGTATAAGCTATTGTTTTGTTTGTCTCTTGAGTTTAGGCGTAAAAGGCCTTACGGTAACAATGATCATAGCACCATTATTCTTGTTATTCATGATCTTATCATGCTTCTAAATGATGTATTAAATTGCCAAGATTTGATTTATTTGATCTCAGACTTTTCTCTTTTTCTTATAGCTTCATATTTATTTTTGTATTTTATTTATTTATTCTTTGTTCATGTCTCCTTTAGTTTAAACATAATAAGGATTAAGTGAAGAACTAATTGCTTGAGATACCTTGAATTTGTGATGCACAATCCATGGTGGGATGAAGAGTAAGTGGGGGTTGCATATTAGGTGGAAAAGAAGAGGGCATCAAGAACATCTAGAACTTTTGTGATGTTTAAATAGTACATGATATCTATGGGTTTTCCTTTACGTTGAGATTACGTACATGCACTTGAAATGAAAAGGTGGAAGCCTAGCATTTTTCCTCGCTTTTTCCTAGCGAAACGTACTCATACAGTTCTGAAGTTGAAGCCTCATGCCATGATATATTCGAGATGCTGCATTCAGTTTGAGATGATTTCTGACATTCCAGTAACTTGTCAACCTCCGCTTCCACCCCTCTCGGGTCTTGCTTCCTCCAATACCTCTTGGATTCTAGAATTCTAGTACTATGAAGGATAAAACCAGACATAGGATATTGTGTAGGGCTTTTGGTCTGGTTTTAATATGGATGGTTTCGTCTGTACCAAGTATAGACTGTAAACTTTGAAACCAAACAATTAGCCCTTACCTCTTCAATCCAGATGGATTAACAGAAACACCTATTGATTCAAAATTTCGAGGTCTGCATTTTTAACCAGAGAGTCTTAATTTGCTTTTCATTGCCTTTATTTAATTAAGCATTACCAGACTAGGCTGAGAGATGCATTTCTCCATCTATCCTTTTTTTTTTTTTTGGTCCCCTGTCCTTCTAAGAAATACTTCTATCATGAGTGATTATTAACTTAAGAAAGCTCGACGTTGTGAGCCATGCAGGCATTTATTGCTGTCAAAATTTGAGCTTAAGAGATCGGACGAGCTTCAAACCGGAGAAATCATATGAGCAGTCGGAAGATCGGACGAACTAGTGAATGGTGTGGTTGGCTGTGGCTGAGCTTGGATGAAAAAATTGATTCAGAGCTTGAAGTCCGATCTGAAAATAAAGAAGGGACAACATTGAAGGTTGCCGGATTTTATTTAGTAGGAGACTTTTGGATGCCCGAGTCAGATAGCGATTTTGGAAAATATCGGAGATTTAAGAAAATAGTGAGAGCATCAGCATAAAAGTGAGCGTATATGGAGTCCCCAGGATATATATCTATACAGAATGAGGGTCAACGCCTATTAATGATTAGGCAGACATGCACATTAATTGCTCGATAATTGTCTATATGTTGTTGCATACGTTGTGGAGCCTAATTACGTAGTTGTATAGTAACCACTCCACATGCATGATGACTGATGAGTTGTACTATCCCAATGTGCTCTATGAGTGTGCGGAGTCATAACCATCCCTTTAATAGACTTTAACCATCTTAAATGTACTTTAATGCGAAGATATGTACCTCGTTGCTACTAATCATCTACGCAGGTTGGCAGCTCAGTCTACTGCTCAAGTCGGCATGGCAGGTCGGTCGATGCCGAAGTCCCAAGGTCTGCAGCTCGGCTAACGGCCGATAATAGTCACAACCGGTAAAACCATGCCATATCAGCATTGAAAAGTAAAGTTTTTGGTACCGCTACTTTGAGATGTATATACCTGTACCAAACTATTGGGGATTGATACCATAACAACCGAGAATTAGACGACTAGGGCCATTGAGGGTACGCCGTTACCAAACATGAGGGTGTTGCCCCGTCCCCGCTAAAATAAAAGTTTTGGTTTATTCCACGGAATGGATGTCTGAGGCATGCACGCTCGGCAGCGATGTAATTTGTTCAGAAGAAACCATTTTTTGGCCTGTCAACTGGAATAGATGAAATAGTTTATTCCAAGCCCATGTGATGGCCAGCAGTCGCCCTGATCTCAAATGGAAAATGGCCAATATTATCCCAGCTTTGGAATCGCTACCACCCTCTTCAAGGGTTATTTGATCTTTTGTTCCTTCTTCTCACTACCTTATCTCTATGCTGTCCGATCCTTGCTGGCCAACATTAAGATGATTGTGACATGTTGTCTCCTCTCCTCTCAAGATTTCGTATACTCCCAAGCAGTGCTCATCTGAAACATACCAATTATATTGGGGCGCATTGCTCCTTTATGCTAAAATTTTGTTTTTAGTTTTATTTTATTTATTTATTCCACTTAAAATAAATATTTTTTATTCTACTTATTTATTTTTCTTAGAATAGTTTTTTTTGTCCTCCGGTGGTTATCGAAATTTTTCTTTTAATGAATATTAATTTTTAAATTTAAGTAAAAATCAAACACCACACTCATGTGATACTTTATTTCAATAAATTTTTGATATTTTCTTCGGTGCAGTATGGAAAGGAGAGAGGAAGAGAGTGAGAGTGAGAGGTATCTCGAGGAGCTTTCTTATATAGCTTAATTTGTTTATAAAATACTTTTATTTCTTCTAATTTTTTTTTCTATTCAATATTTCTATTTTGTTATATATATATATATATATATATATATATATATATTGTTTGTTTAAATTTTGAACCTACTTGATTAATTTACTCCGAATAACGTACAATTCTATAATACAGGAACATAACTATGGCATCTATCATGCTGGTGTGTTTATTTGTGAAGGTGTTATACACTGTTTTAGCTAGATATATAGTATTGTAGGCCTATACGTTGATAAGGACACTGACGATGGATGTCGTTAAGCTAAAGCAGACGTTAAGATTCTTAAAACCGTCTTCATGAAAATTAAAGTAGTTTATAGCCGTCCACTCGCTTCCCGAAAAGATCAGGACATAAAATCTGAAAAAAGGAGTGGAATTTAATATACAGCAAGTCGGCAGCTACCTATAATCCAGTCCGATAATTTAGAACCCATAATGTTAAAAGCCAATCAGGACCCTCGTTTCACTGAATTTTTAATTTAATATTAAACTTGTCGGCTCGCCTCATAGGCGGGCGTTCCCTCGGATTTAGCTGCAATATCTTAGCCTATAAAGCGACTTTCTACAAATAAAGCACGGCTTGATTGGTTTAGTCAAGAAATGCACGTATCCACTTCCTGTAATATTCTGAGTCTATGAATGTATTGAAGATTTTGTACTAAAAAAGGAATGGCTTTTGATTGCGTCCGATGAACGCCAATTTCAAGTCAAGCAAGCAACTCAAAATGCGTCTTTTAATTTTTATTTTTATCACCTTTTTCGGTGAAGAACCGAAATTTGGTACTTGTATTAAAGTAAAACTTAAACTAAATTGCATGACATGCAGCAATAAAAAAATGATAGTGAGATACCGTTACGACATCATGCCTATATTGTCACAAAATACCAGACTCCAGGACGCCCAAGAAAATAACTAAGGAAAAAAGGTAGTACACTGTAGCTGGAAGCTGGTATTCCATGCGGAACCCATTTAAAGTGCTGATATTTTGGACATTTACCATGCTATTTTCCTCAAGTCCGTGCACAAGAAATGCCTCTTGCTGTTATGGGAGCATCGTTCTCAGGTTTGGCTATGGGCCAGCCCAGACCTAGCCCAAGCCTGGTGCAAATAGACACGTGCCATCCAATCCGGCACGGGTTGGAATTTTTGCGTTGCAAGCTTAAAGGTCTTTTGAGGAAGACCCTGTAATGCCTTAAAAAGAAAGAAAGATACATAGTTATTGGTGAGAATTAACGTGCAGGCAGAGTAGAAGCACAAGTAGATCTTTAAGAAGGTAACATAGACGTAACCTTCGTTTAACTGAACAGATGCTTTCACATAGTTTGAAGGTGTGGAGCCTCTCGTAGAGCACCGCCTTAACGATGTTGTTTTATCAAATTGTTGGTGAAATGTTAAGAATTAAGGATTTATTTCTATGGAAAAGTAGTGAAAAAAAAGAACAATAAAATTTTCTTTGCAAATGCTGTATGTATCACCAATCTCCATATGAATATATTTAGTTTGTGCACCAAGAGTAGTAATGTAACAACCCAAGACCTTTGTAGTTGAAGGATTTATTTAAGCCCTAACGCCCTCTTCAAGCTAAGAGTCTAAATTCAGTCAAATCTAATCATAACCACCACGATTGGCCTATAATCAGTCTTAACTCATATTGCAGTGTCTCCTACTCTACATGCACCATGAATCAGTCTACTCTGATACAATTTGTAATAATCTAAAATTTCGTCCAAAATGGCTATCCGAAAGGTATTTTTTGGGTTCTTTAATTTTGTATAAGTATCTAAATTTTTTTCGGCGAACAAGTGATATGGAACTAAATACATGTCCGTACGGATCCTTACAAATAGGCCTATGGTGGTTAACAAAGTTAACTTGGCCTAGCCAGCGGGCCTCATTTTATGGTATTTAAGGCCGAGCCATCTCATTAAAAATTTTGAATGGGCCTTGCTAGATGCAGACTATTGACATCCTCAAGCAGTCTAGAGCTCGATTTTTTTTGGGGCCGCCTGCAAAAAGCTTGTCAATAGCATCACTATCATATTGCCCTAGCTAGTTCATCAATCAATCCAAGCTTTGTGGTAAAGTATTTAAGTATTTTCTTCGGCTGCTTCGGTCAAAAAGGGCTTGCCAAGGGTTACTACATCGGCATCCAAGTTGCAGGGTTGAATCACCAAAGCTTTGAATTATCGAGTAAAGTCCACTTCAGCTACAGTGTTTGTCTATGACTTGCTAGAGATGGTTGTTTTTTCCACCGCTAACATGACGTAGCAAGCATCCATGGAGAATTCAAACTTGGCATGTATGATCCATACTCTATAGAAAAATCTTATCACATATCTTATATTGATAACAATTCTTCCCTTGGTTAGTACAACAATTTGTTATGCACGTAATTTACTGGATTTACTGAGAGCTTGTCTAAATACTCAAATTCTTAATCCAAGGATAATATCTCATCACAGAGAAAATTATTAAGTAATTACGTTACACCTTCATGGAATGCCATGCTGGCCATGTCAATGCAAGTATGCTACTTCCCATTAGTGTAATTAAAGCTATTATTGGGGCATGTGCTCAGAAATTTGAATCAATAAAATTCTTGCTGGTGAACGAATCCTGCATATTGGGGTATTTCAAAATTACAAATCTATCTTTCTGTTTTTTATTTTTTGTCTAGTGTACTTTCTTTAGCCCCATATTGAAAAGAGAGATGAAACTCAAAAGGTCATAGTGAAAAAGGCCAAAATAGCCATTTTAGTGATCTCCTGGACCTATTGATAAGTTCAGCTGCAATATCTGAAGAAGGCCATTTTGGCATCAAGGAAGGCCATAGTGTCTAAATCACTGTCGCATTAGTGTGTTGTTCTATCGTAATCACTTGCCTCAACCATGTCTTCATCAAAGATTTTGCCACCTTGTTTTCTCTTAATGCAATACAACGAATTAATGCTGCAACTTAACAGCACACATTATGTACCGAAAGAAGTAAAACAGAAGAGCTGCCCGTACGATATTTTTGTCTGGGACAGCGGAGATATCATTCATGCAATTAAACCATTGCCATGCCACGCTGGATGGCCTATTTTTTCCAACCTAGCATTAACCCTCAACGCACGCAAAAGACTCTCATACCTTTGACCGTTGATCTGTCGCCATTCAAAGATCACACACAGCATCATCGTTTCCGCATCCTTTTCCTACCGACTACGCTTTCCTCCATCATCCACCATCCACCATCCAAAGATATGGCCGGCTTTCAAACCAACGGTCATAATGTTTCAAAATGGCAAAAGTGATTCGAGTCCGCAAACCTTAAACTGATCCTCTAGAGCACCGTTTAACGCGACGGCGAGCGACAAAACGCGGAAGGCGAGACGGCGGTATGTGGGCGACTCGATTGTTCCCCGTTGTACGAATCCGAACCTAACCCCCCCTTCTCTCTTCTCCTATTCCCAAATTAATTCTTCGGAGCCCCACAGTCGTACCGCATGGTCCATGCCATATGGCACGAAATCACCGGTTCGATTTCGGGATGGGTGCGATCGAGACCAGTCCCGTGGTGACTCGTGGCAATTGGCGTTTTGGGACCGAGATTGGGCCTCGAAGTATTTTTGATCGTGACGGAAACCCCCGCTCCTTGTCCTCTTTTTCTATTTAAAGAGAAACAAATAATGAGGGAAAGATCTAAAGCGATCCGATCGAATCCGCGGAAAGCGTCAGGAGGAGCCGAAGAAAGAAGAATCCAAAGCCCTCCTCCGACGCCATCGAAGCTTCCCCCTGATCGCCTTCGTACGTTCTCTTTTTCTTTAAATTCAAGAACAAGAATCAAGATTCGCTCTTTATCATCTCCGTTTCTAGGGTTTTGGGTGCTCGATTTCATGAAATCTTGAATTCTTTTTCTGTTATTTTGTTCATCAGTTGATAATCTGCGATGAATTTTTGTTTGAAGCTGTTTTCAGGTGGATCGCAATGTATTATTTCGAGTACGGGGAATGAGGGGTTGCTTTAGATTTTGGTGTTCCTGGTTCTTTGGTCGAGGGGGAGTAGCTGGGGTTCGTCGGGATGGCGGTGAATTACTTGTACGCCTCGGCCATCAGCACGGTGATCAGCCTTGTTGGTTTGCAATGGTGGACGGTCTCGCTGCTTGATGGGATGAAGTCTGATGGCGTGGTTGATGGGAATGAGGTTGGCTCGAGGGGTGTGGGGCGGGCGCTGGAGCTGCTCTTGGGCTCGCATGTTACCATCGCTTTGCTGGCGAGTTCCGTGCTAAATGTGTTCGTTCTTGTCATCTTGTGCCTCAAGGTATTTATGTTAATCTTGAAAGAATTGGTTTTTGAGATGACGCTGGCTGCTGATTAGTTTTTATCACTCAGGTTGTATGTAATGAGAATAACCTCGTAATTGCATGATATTGAGCGAGAATTGTATTGTTTGTTAATATTTTAGAGACAGCAAAGTAGATTGTTGTGCTCATCGTATTAGCTTGTTCTGTTGGGTAATTGCTTACCATCTTTCTTGATTTTGCATGTCCAGTATTTTTGAGTTTGATTTCGCACAATATCATCAACTTGGAAGAGAGTTTCATAATAACAACCAAATTATTTAAAAAATAATAAAAACATGTAATTGTTTTTGTGCATTGGCATGTATTCCTAACTAAGTATTGAATATTAGGATGCAACTTGCTAGAAAAGCCTTATTCTTCATAAAAAGGTCCAAAATCTTTGAAAAATAAGATGGTTACAGATTGTGAATAGGAAAGAAATCAAATAAGCTGATTAAGTCATTGAAAAAATTTGCAAATAAAAAGCCATCATTTGAAGTAACCTGTGCCACATGACAAGATGAGGTAGGTAAATCCTCATTCTTGAAATCCTCAAGTCTTGCCATCTATTCATTTTCCCCCACCTTTACCTTGACTAATAATCTGCAAACAAGGAAAAACCAATCTAAATTATTCACAAAACAATCCCCCCGCACCCCCCCCCCCCAAAAAAAAAAAAAAAAAAAACTCAGGTTTCAACATTGTCTTCCCTCTATTGTATGCCTACCATCCTTGCCACCATGCTTGAAATTAAGCTGTCAAGATTGATGGTTGCGGGAGAATGGCAGCTTGTAAGCTCTCAAAGCCCCTCAATGAAGCCATAGGGGCTGCCAGTGGAGCTTGAGGCTGAATAATTGTGGTTGACAGTGGAGAGAGAAAAACAGGCCACTAGGGTCTCGATACTCCTTCAAGAAAGCTTTAGTAGGTTCCTCAAGACCACTAATGCCTCTGGAGATTCATCAAGGGTTTTGTCATTGAGTGTGGAGGAAGAACAATGGGACTCTCAATCAAGAGTGCCTCTACTGTCAAAATTTAGCCCACTGCAATTTGTGCCGGAATAGTCTGTTATATAAAACCAAAAAACTCCTGTTCACGCAAACTTAGAATGGTTTGGATGAAATGTTGATAAGACCAATGAGAAACAATTCTAGAAAAGCCAGTTTGTAAAATGGAATGGTTTAGGGGGTTTATTTTGGACCAGATAACTGGTTGTTTGACAGTTCTACGAGTTCAATTATGATTTTTAAATATTATTCTCAATCATCAGGTCAAGCTACCTAAATTAGTTAATAGATAACAAGTTATGGGGAATATCAGTCATTGAATCAATATCTAATGGCGTTAGTTGGGTCAGAACTCAGAATTAATGGGTAGAGAGGACAGTGGCCTTCTATTATCTCGCTATTGGTTGCAAAATAGGCCATAGTATTAGTTTGCTTTGGCTTATAGCAGGAAATAAATGGTTTAGATTTAATGCCCAAGATGCAGGGCAAAACAGTTCATGACTGACAGTGCAAAACAATGCTGCCTATTGCACAAAGAGCCCAAAACATTTACATGAGCTTGGGCCTTATGTGGGTCATCGGGGCAGGTCTGGATCAGTCACATTGATCCCATGTCAGGTTTGTGGGTCAAATTCGGTTTGGGTCAGGTCGATATGGACTTGATAGGACATTAACCCAATCGTAGACTAATACAACCAACCCATCGCCACTATTGTTAATTGGTCGGTCAGGTTTGAGTCAGGCTAATATAGACTTGATATAGGACATGACCAAACAAAACCCATTTCCACCCCTATTAACCAGGCTACCTAGGATGTCAGGTAAAAGTGCAGTTATATTTTCTCAATATGATCTCAAGAAAGGATATGCTAAGAGCTGCATCTGTTGACTAATGCTTGCTCAATGTCTAGCTAGAAAAATGTATTTACCTTGCACTTACAATATTTATTGATTTTCTTTTTCATTTTTAATGTGCAGACTATATTTTTTGTTCAGTTGTATCCTTCAGAGACTCGAAAAGTACTGGAACACCTTATTAATTATGTAATATACAAGGTGATGATCATCCCTCTTTTGCCACCCTTGCGCAAGCTCAAATAGTTAAAATTACAGCACTATATTCTGTATTCACTGTATACATTCTCACATTTAAAAATGGCAACTTAATGATACCTGCTTGGCTCATGAATCTTTCATAAGTGTTATACATTTTAGATATCAGCAATTAAATGCTCTCTTTCTTGTACTTAGGTTTTGTCTCATTGATATTATAATTTGATTAACAAAAATGTTAATTTACTTCCATTAATTATGCATCTGAAAAATAATGAGGATGCAACATTTTTTGACAGTTTTGGTTTGCATCGAGCTATAATATAAAACATTTTTGATGTGTTATGTACTCCATTAAGCTGTTTGAATAAGTTCCTTAGTTCACAGCTGAACAGTAAATAGGTTATTATTTTTGTTATTTTTCTTTTACTAACAGGTACTATTTTTGTGTGTAGAATCTCTTGCACATTCTTTTTAGCATTACTAGATCTAGAAAAGAACTTTGTTAGCATAAGTTAAAGGTTTTAATCTTTAGGATAGAAATGCACTAGAGAAATGATTATGTGATCATGAACATTCAAGGGGAGTAGTGCAAGAATGAATTTCCATTCTCTTAGATGACAGAGCATGGTTAGGGAGCAAAGGCAAAGGAGATGTCAATCTCATGCTATGGAAATAAGCTATCTAAAATGGCTATTGCAGAGACTACTCTGACTGTTTATTTCTCTTTAATTTTTAAGAACATCAGAAAGATGATCAAAAAGAAGATAATGAAGAAAGTGATGTTAAAGCTTGGAAATGATAAAATTACAGGTACATAAGATAATGGCTTTGTATTTTTCAATGCATTATGTGACATAGGAAAGATCTAGTTGAGGTGCTAGAGGAAATACATAGGTAAAGCAAGACAGTAAGGCAAACAGTTATCTTTTGCCGATTCTTTGTTTGATGTATCATGATGCTGTACCTAAAGTGATGGCAAGAGGGCTAAAAAGGCCTTTCACAAACGTATACGCACAGATAATGGGTATTTTTGTAGGGAAGACATGATTTGAGCGGGCTTTAGTTCAGAGAGAAAAGAACTAGCCATGACTTGTAGGCTGCAATGCTATATGTGAAAGTGACAGCAGAACTAGTCATTTTTTCCTAGACTTTGTAAATAAAATTTAGAAAAAGTCAGAAAGATGATAATCTTTGGCTGAATTGTGCCCATTGCTTCATGGTATAATAGACCTAGGTGTCTTGTTTAGTTTACGTTTTTTTTTTTTCTCTTCTTTTCCTGAAGGGAATAAATGTTCTTTGTTAAAATGTAAACATGTTCTTGGACCTAAAGGTATACACACCAGAAGGCACACCAGAGGGACAAGATGACTCTTGTTTTGGAGTAGTAACTGTGCAGTTATGAGGAGACAAAAGAGTATGAGCATAGAAATTTAATATTCGTTAGTCTCGAAAATGAATCCGATTAAATGTGGCATCTAGTATTCATTTAGATTTATGCTAGGATGACGGTTGTACAAGACACCTTTTGAATTCTTTAATTGTTTATAAGGCAATGAGTGCAAAGGAAAATAAAAGTATCTACTTATGGTTTTTATCCAACTTGGAGAAAGCCTAATGGTGTCTTGAGAAGTAACTTAGTCGGCATTAAAGTAGATACAAAATATTAACATGCTTGTTGCTTCCATCTCTACTCGTTATAAATTCATATCAATGAGTTGTTGCCTCGATTGGTTTATACCTGCCTCACTGTATTATTACCATCTCCTTCGTCTATGGGTAATATTGGCGTGATCTTTTGATCCCATGGTTTGCATTGGCATATATCTATTTCATATTATCATTCAAAATTGTTGGTAAATGGGCATCTTATTGGTTCCTGAGATTCGTAATATTGTTGCATTTGCTGTTTCACATGTTTGACCAGGGAACTTTTCTTCCACTGGTTGTACCGCCTAATATGTTTCAAGTGGTCTTTTGGTCAGGATGGCTGGTCTTTCTTTGTTTCCTAAAGGTAATACAAACAAGTCATGCTAGCTTATTTACATTATATGGTAGCTTTGGACTGTCAATTTGAAGGTGTAACATATTCTGTTCATGTTTTTAGATGTTTCAATCATTGGCCAGAGATCGGCTTGAGCGGTTAAATGCATCCCCCACTGCAACACCTTCAAAATATTTTCGTGTTTTTTCTGCCTTGTTGCTTGTTCTATTTGCGGACCTCCTATGGTAATGTTTCCTGATGTGTAAGCAATTGTACTTTAGAAGCTCTCTCTGAAGCCTACTATCATCCTCTTCTAGCTAGCAATAATGTGAAATCAGATTTTGATGCATCTTGTTCTCTTATCTTTATGTATGATTTACACAGACAGTAGATGTTGATAAGGTGATGTCTGGAAATTTTCATCCATGATAACTTTCTTTTGTACTCTTCTATCATTTTGGTTCTCTTCGGTGCTAGAACTAACACGTAAAATAAGAGTTGCTATGGGTCAATATGGCTGAAACTCATCATTTCTGAAGCTGAGTAATATATACACTTTCTTTAGATTTCTTCAACATAAGTTCACAAGGTTTGCTATATTTTGAAAAGAACAAAGAGTTGCTTGGTGTTGTGAACCCAGCAGACTAGAAGCACAAGAAATTTTCCTGTGAGTTTGTTCTTAAAATATCAAGAAGATTTATTATAAATGGAATATAATGAAAAACATAATTTTTTTTTGTTTTTTATATTAATTTTTTTTGCTTTCAGTTGGCAGCTGCAGTTCTGTAATAGCTAATTGTAGTCAGTGATCATGTCTTGAGTATAGTGCCCCCTAAATTGATGCATAGCAATTGTACTGTGATTTTGTCACAAGCATGCAAGGATTGCTGATGTAGCATTATAAGTGTGGGTTTTTTTTTTTTTTGGATCATAAATCAGGTGCAGGAACTACTCTTTATTTGGAGATAGGTTTCAAATCTCACAGAATGTCTCTTAATTGGCTAGTATGTACCAATCAGCACAAGGTACCAACCAGTGCCCCCCCTCCCCTCCAAAAAAAAACACCAACACACACAAGAAAAGAAAAGGAAAAAAGTTGTAAGAAAACCTTTAAGCTGGATACAAAGTGTGGGCTGATTTGGGGCTAAGAAATCATATCGAGGAGTGCCAAGTGCCAACTGCGGTAGAATTGTACATACAAGATGGTACAGGCTGGTATGCTTGACATTTACCTTGATTTGGGGACCAGTTGAGAATCACTTTTACAAAGAATAACTTATTTGATTTAAGATTGTTTCATGTCTGAAAATTTCAGTCCAATGACTATTTGCTGAATCCTGCCAAAGGTACTATGAAACTGGCACATGATAAACATATCTCAACAAATAATATACTTTCGGTGATTTATAATCATATTTTCCAAAACAATTTGGAAATGCTCTACTTCTCTTTCTGTGCTGTCAGATCAAAGGTCACATGCTTCGATGTTTTTTTTTAAGTTCGAAATTCCCACTTGCAACTAGTCTAGTTATCTCTAGCGGTCGATTTATTTTCTGCTTTTGTAACTTATTACCTTGCCATTATCTGATCTCATTCTTTAATGCTCCTACTTTTATTTATTGTTTGTCGGTTGTGCTAGTAGAGAAGTGCAACTTTTACAACATTCACCTATAATTCCGGTAAAAAGTGATCTATTTGTTTTTGATCAACTCTATAAAATCACAAGTTGAGTACAGAATCAAAGGAAAACTGCTTTAGATTATTACCACATATTAAATTCTATCATGTAGAAATTTCTATTATGTCCAGCAAAGATTCGAAGCAACAGAGGATTGACTCAATGCTGAAGAAGGATAAGAAGAATATGTGGCGAGCTATTGGATCTTTGTACTTCAGCCACATTCTAGCAAATGTGGCAGACAATACGTACTATAGGTTTGTCATTTTTGCCATACAGACTGTCGGTTCTGGTATAGATTTTTCAGGCCCGAAGAACATCTATGGTGAGCTTCTTAATAATAATAAGAAATTAGAGAATGGAGTGCCTCATACAAGAGCAAGTGACCTACATATGGACTGACGGTGATGTGTGATGGTTGAACCGGTCATACCAAGTAGAGCATTATCAACTTTAGGACATATTATGATATAAAGACTTTCTTTCACAAGTCAGATGATACTTTCAGTCAGGTGCATGATGCCACGTACATCCTCAAACTGATGGAGGTGATTGATCAGGTAGGAGAGGAGAATGTCATGCAGGTCATTACTGATAATGAGCCACAATATAAGGCTGCCGAGGAGATGGAGATTTTGATGGAGTATTGGCCACATATTTTCTGGACCTCATGTACTGCACATTGTATCGACCTAATATTGATGGATATTGCAAAAATTCGTAGGGTGCATCAGACAGTAAAGACAGTCAAAACCATCATCAGATATATTTAAAATGATACACGGGTTCTTTCACTGATGGAAAGGTATGCAGGAGAAGAGATCTTGAGGCTAGGAGTTACACGGTTTGCTACTAACTACGTTACACTTGATAACCTTGTTGAAAAGAAAATAGCTCTACGTCAGATGTTTGTTAATCTCGAGTGGCAAAAAAGTAGATATGCGAGGGTCGGCACTGAAGGGAGCATTGCCGAGGACATGGTGATGAGGCAGATATTCTGGCAGCAAGCCACTGCGACAATGAAAGCTATCAGACCATGTATGAAATGCTTCGGGCCATGGACAATGAGAGGTACCTTCAGATGGGCTTTCTATATCATATGGAGAGGACAGATTCAAATCATAGAGGCAGATCCGACGTATGTCTATGAATACATCAACATTATTGAGCGGCGGTGGGACTACCAGATGGGTAGCAACTTGCATCTAGCAGGCAAGCAAGAACATTGAAAATTAGACTACTTTTGTATTTGTATAATCTTACTAGGACAATAACGAATTCTATTTGCAGTATACTATCTGAACCCTCGGTTTCAGTATACCGTAGCTGGAATCGATATGGATGATGAATTTCTGGCCGCTCTACGTAATGTGATTTATAAGATTGATCCTGATTCATAAGTCGCATATCCATATCTAGAAGAGGTAAGTTAATTTAAGTGACATGTAAGTTAAGTGGTATCTTTAATTATTAACATATTATAACATGATTTTTTTTCACAGACCAAAATATTTTGAGAAGACATCGATAGCTTTGGAGTCTCGACAATCGTCGTAAATAAGAAAAGTATGAATTCAGGTATGTTACACAACAGGAGGACATTTATTTGGCGTTAGATGGTTACTATTATGGTATTATTTTATATATAATTTTCTTCAATAGTTTTGCAGTTGAATGGTGGATTCATTTTGGGTTGTCTGCGAAAAATTTTAGACGGTTAGCTATCCGGATCCTCTTCTAGATGGTTTCCTCGAGTAGCTGTGAAGGCAACCGGTCCACCTTCGCCCTCATCCACAGCAAGTAGAGGAACCGTCTGACACAGAAGCGCCTCAACGATCTTGTATATGTTCACTACAATCTGAGGTTGAGACTGAAGTGCATTTAAGAGAAAGTGGAGCTAAAGTATACAGATTCGATCAATAGTGCTTTCGTTGATGATAAGGATGATCCTGCTGTCGGCCCACAAGCCATTCGATCATTGAGCTGTGATCGGTGTGTACTTTAGTTCCATTTTTTTTGAATGCATTTCAGCCTCAAGCTTAGATTGTAGTGAACAATACAAGGTCATTGAGGCGCTTCTGTGTCATATGGTTCTTCTGCTTGCTGTGGATGAGGGCGAAGGTGGACCGGTTGCGCTCACAACCATTGGAGAAAATCGTCTGTAAGAGAATCCAGATAGCTGGCCGTCTAAGATTTTTCGCGGACAACCCAAAATGAATCTACTATTCAGCTGCAAAAACATTGAAGAAAATTACATATAAGATAGTACCATATTAGTAACCATCTAACGCCAGATAAATGTCCTAATGTGTAACATATCTGAATTCATATTTTTTTATGGCAACTGCCGAGATTTCAAAGCTGTCGGTGCCCTCTCTAAATATTTTAGTCTGTGAAAAAGAACCGTGTTGTACTATGTTAATATTTGAAGATATCAGTTAACTTACATATGTTATTTAAGTTAACCTACCTCTTTTAAACATAGGGCTGCAATTTTTTGGATCAGGCTCCATCTCCTAAATCATATTACACAAAGCGGCCAGAAGTTCGTCATCTATATCGATTTCAGCTACGGTGTATTGAGATCGAGGGTTCAGGTAGTATGATGCAGATAGAGTTCGTTATTTTTTTAAAATATTGTACAAGTACAAGAGCAATTTAATTTTCAATGTTCTTGCTTATTTGCTAGATGCAAGTTTCTACCCATCTGGTAGTCCCACCGCCGCTCAATGATGTCGATGTACTCATGGGCATACGTTGGATCTGTCTCCATAATCGAAATCTTTACCTTATCCATCATGTGATATAGGAAGCCATCTGAGGTACCTCTCGCTATCCACAACATGAAGCACTTCATATAATGGTCTGATAGGCTTCACTATCGCAGTGGCCCGCAGCCAGAATGTCTGCCTCATCACCAAGTCCTTGACAATGTTCCCTTCAGTGCCGACCCCCGCATATCTACTTTTCTGCCACTTGGGACTAACATCTGACGTAAGGCTGCTTTTTTCTCAAGAAGGCTATCAAGTGCAACATAGTTGGTTGTAAATTGTGTGACTCCTGGCCTCAAGATCTCTCCCTGCATACTTTTTCCATCAATAAAAGAATCCACATATCGTTTTAAATATATCTGGTGATGGTTTGGGTTGTCTCCACTGTTTGTTGCACCCTACAAATCTTTGCAATGTCCATCAATATGAGGTCGAAATAATGTGCGGCACATGGGGTCCAAAAAAATATGTGGTCGTTGCTTCATCAAGATCTTCTCTGCAGCCTTATATTGTGGCTCATTATCAGTGATGAACTTCATGGCATTATCCTCTCCTACTTGATCAATCACCTATTCCATCAGTCTGAGGATGTACATGGCGTGGTGCACCTGATTGAAAGCATTAGGTGACTTGTGGAAGAAAGTTTTCGTATCATAATATCTCAGAAAGTTGATAATGTTCTGCCTGGTAGGATTGGTCTAACCATCACATATCACTGTCAGTCCATATGTGAGCCACTTGCTCTTGTATGAGGCAATCTATTTCTCTACCTTTTTATTATTGTCAAAAAGTTCACCGTAGATGTTCTTCTAGCCTGAAGGATCTATACCGGGACTGGCAGCCCGTATGGTAGAAATGACAGACCTATAGTACGTATTGTCTGCTACATTTGCTGGAATGTGGCTGAAGTGGAACCAGGATCCAATAGCTTGTCACATATTCTTATTATCTTTCTTCAGCATTGAGTCAATTCTCTGCTGCTTCGAATCTCTGATGGGGAACGCATGTGGATTTAAATCATAGATAGCTACTCTTGGTGAAATTTTTCTGGATGACTTTTTGTTGTTACCAAAAGCCTCCAGCTTAGGTGCACTATGACCACTGCCTCTACTGACAGCCTTTCTGACTGAGGAGGTTCTTCTGAACTCTGGATCTGTCCTGCTGCTCGCAGAACTGGAACTCGACTCATGGTACGAGGGCCCATATTGAGCCCTATGTTTGGCCACCGCTGATCATCTAAGCTCGCCTGCATGGCAGCCTGGATTTGTGCTTCGCCATCTGGAGCGAACGCCTCCTCTAACTCCCTGGTGTGATTGGAAGGTGGCTCTGCCGCTCGGCGGTCCACCTCCGCCTTCTTGAAAATTCTCTCATTCGCTGCTCTGAAATCAGCGAAGTGCTTCTTCATCAGCTGCTAAATTTCTTAGGGCATTTTTAGTACATAGATACGTCGGGATAACCACCAACTAAGTGCTGTTTCAACCTGATTACCCCTTCTTCCTTGAACTCCGTGTTGCACTTCTAATGGTAACGACCCGAGAGTATTTGCTCATGATTCCTACCAATATCATGCTTTGGCTCCTTTTTTTCTTGATGGCTCCATCCTGCAGTTTTATCAACTATGTTAGTTTATCAATTCTTTAAAAATAGCAAAATTAATTTACGATAAAGATATTTTTTTTACATCAAAAAATATATCTGACTTATTTAATACATAATACTATTTTTTTTATATGTATATATTTTTAATTTTAAAAATATATTTAAACAGTGTAAATTCAGAAAAGTATGTTTTCCACTTTAGAAAATACTTCTGAATTATGTAATACATACTACTAATTTTTCGTAATTTTTGGTATTATTTATGTATTTTTAATTATTTTTAAATTTAAAAATATTTTTTAAATATTTTTAAGCATGTAGAACTCAACAATGGATGCTACATATATTTTTCTAGGTCCTTAAATATGCAACAAAGGCTACTTATTTTTTTTTTTTTCAAATTTAGGCCTAATCCACTGTGCACATGATCACATCAAAATTTGAATGAATGGACACCAAATTTTGCTGAAGAGTAGCTAGCATGCCCCTAAATACGCTTCTAATTTTACAGTTTTTTTTTTAATTTTTATTTTTTAATCATAAATTATATTTTTAGTTTTTAAAAATTATATATATTTTAAAAATTAAAATTTTTTATGTCATAATGTAGATCGTCCATAGATCTATATCATATAATAAAGTCAAGCCCAAATCGAAAATTTTGTCTTGATCTTTCTTATTTTGCAATTTTGAGCAATTTTTTCAAACCCCCCTCCCCCCCCCTCACAAAAAAAAACAAAAAAAAGAGGAAATGAGATACGAAGGAGTAGGCACACTTTTTTAGGCTTGGATCTTCCTTCTAAAGTACTGAATCGATGTGATTTTTAACTCTGTGGGAAGAGAAATGCGGAATAAAGTTTCCTGCTTGCTAATGTTGTTGGGAAGGCTCGAGAAGGCCTTCCAAACAACATTATAACAACACATAAAGGGACAGGGAGGGGCCTGGTTCGAAACCGGGTCGACTTGGTGCGAACCAGCTGGTTCGCACCGAGTTCGAATGGAACCGGCCGGTTCGCACTGAGTTTGAATGAAGCCGGCCGGTTCACACCGGTAAGGTCCGGTTCAGACTTTTTTCGGTCGGTTGGGGACCGGTTTCGGCCGATTCGGGGCCCGAACCGAATTTGGAGGCTGAATCGACCCGGTTTTCCACCAGGTTAGCTCGGTACAGGCTGAACCGCCTGGTTCGACATTCCATGGATCTAATGGTTAAATGGTTACATCTATTGTGAATCATAAATTACAATGCTTCTAGTTATGTGCCTTAATTATGTCTTAAGACTTTGTTTTTAATAAACATATTCGTCTAACCCAGAAACAAGTGGATAGCAGCAATTGAATGAGTAGCATAGTTAAGAGGATGGAGGGAAAAGAAAGAAGAAAGAGAAGGAAGTGGAAGAGCAGCTGAAACTAGCTCTAGCATGCTACCTTTTCTTTTATCTAATACAACGCCAAAGATGACTATTCTACCCTTTATTGATTTAATTCACCCAGTCCCCCTATTTGTCCTAATTTGAGTTTCATTAGTACTTATTAACTGAGTAATCTTCTGTATTAGCACCCAAAATTTTTCCTTAATTGCAAACTTTATATTTTCATGGACTCTCCTATAAAAGAAGTCCTAGACTTACCTAATCCAATATACCTAACATAGGACCTCTACATACTGAACTTATTATAATCCTACCCAAAATAGGATACTGAGACCAACAGTAAGTCTAAAGAAAAGTCTGCTGGTATAAGAATTTTTTAATACGAAGGTACTGTGACTTAACCAATAAATTTCTTCATTGCTACATGTAATGTAAGGGTTTGAGTACTTTTGATGCTTTAATGGACTCGAACTTTCTTGGCAGCCAGATATGGATCCAAATCATTATGATATGCATTGCATCATATGATCAAGGCTCTTGGCTTTATCAACCATAATTTGATTTAGATAAAAAATAGGACCCATCAGATAATGTGGTTGTCTATTTTACAATGTATCCAAATATTTATGAAACCTACTCTGTCCTCTAAAATGTCTTTAGCTGAACACTCATCACAACCTAATTTAAATCTGACTTTGTTTGCCCTTCTTCTCCTAATTTAAATCTGAGTTTGTTTGCCCCTCTTCTCCTTTGCATGCTCTCTCTATTCCCTCTATCTCTATCTCTCCACCCTCCTCCACCCCACTCCACAGCCCTTTCTTGCTTAAAAATAATACATACTATCTGATTAGCATTATTCTTAAATTTTGGTGACAATAAAGATGATTGATTGTAAAGCAGGTTGATGGAACAGAAGATAAGACTGCTAACCGGGAGAGACTGGATTAGGGAAAATTTCATACCTTGTTTTTATTTTCACTAACTAAAAGAAGTTTGATTTAAGTATCAAACCTTGGGTGATCTGTGCTGAAGATAGGGAAAACCACTTCTGGGCAGGTTATTGTGTTTGAATCCTTTTGTTTAGATGGATGTCATGTGATAGTTGTGGAGATAGTTAATTGATATCATGGGTAAGATTTGGTTATTACGGGATAAGTCCCACTCAAGCTGACCTGCACTCTGACTGTTCTGTCATTAGCTGATTTTAATCCACACATCATCTTTTTCTCTACACATCTTTACATTGTAGGAACTTTGTCTAGATCATGCTAGTGATAGCATGTTTGTGTGATACTAGATCTAGGGTCCGTAGAACATATACAGAAGGAAATTCCTATCTGCTGTTTTCATCTTCAGAGGACTTACTACTACCATGCTAAATCTTATTTTGAAATGATGATTCCTTTCAGAATATTTTTGGCTTATACACCTGTTGGCCCCAAATAGATGTTTCTTTGTGGTTTGAATCAACTTGTTAGACATTCTTGTGTTTAAATAATTGAGTTAATTGTTGATGGAGCAATGCACAAAACATCAGAAGTCTTATATTTCCTATTCAGAAAGCCATTGTTGTCATCATCATCAACATGAATATTTCCATAGAGATTGTGCTGGATATTGTAGGTTTACTTTATAACGCCACAAGATACACTTTTAACAGGTTATTGGATCATTGTACTTCATCAATGATATAGATGGGAAGCTGACTTTTTTAAAGGCTACAATTTAGCAAGCGTAACCTTCCTAGTTTCTCTCTTTCTTTCACTTTTCTTTTATTCTTCAATTTATTTCAATCCTCCTCTTTTGCTAATGTATTATGTCTTGTCCAATAGGTGCATTGTAAATTATACTTGATAATTTCATTCAATAATATATTCATGAGTGAAGTTCAAAAGTGATGTTGTTTTAGAAAGAAACTGTAAGACCATTTCTGAGTAATGTATTGTGCATTCCTTTCAGTCTCCATATTTTATGGCAAGCTGTTGTTGTGGTTCACCAAGTTCAACTTAAAATGTAGTTATGTTCATGTTGCTCACCACCGGCTTTGCACTATTCTAGTGTATCAAATTCTTCTTTTGACCATTTTGGAAATCTTATTTCTATACCTTTATCTTCGTCTAACTTTATTTGTCTGCCTAGACTTTGAATTGGTAGCTGTTGCCATTGATCAATGCTAGACCTTTGGCTTGCGTGTTTTCATGTTTTTTCAGTGGAAAAAATGTATTGCTTATCATTGTGGAGTTGAGGCTGAGCAGTAAACTGTGGAATTCTAGCTTAATAAACTACTGATAGATATGAGTTCAATTTTTTCTTCCCTTTCCTTTTGTTGCCTAGAAAAAGAGGTTTAGTAGTCACTTGCCAGGCATTCTCATGATATATCGCAATGTCAGTTTGTTTCTCTTTATCTTACAACTTCCTTTTGTTTACATGCTTGCAAGTTTTTCCTTTCTTACTTGAATTATTGAGCTTTGAGCACAAGCTCCATCTCTGCCTCTTGTGAGGAACTAAATTTCCTTTAATGAGCATCTCTCACTAATGCTTTGAAATTTCAGGATAAAGCTGTGCATGATGATCTATAAATCATCCAGTTCTAGTTTATTTGTTCTCTTGTTCTTCGAGCCTCTTGGTATTGTCTTTGAGACATCACAGGTATTTGCACCTAAGGATTCTTCAACTTCAACAACTAAATTGTTTTTGTACCAAAAGAAAAGAACAACTTAATTGCTTTACTATGTTATAATACTGACACATTTCATTGCCTGATATATGGTTACAAATTGTGCATACTGGCTTTTTAGAATTAGATGATAACTTCAGAAAAGATATATACATGAATCCTACCAAGGTTCAGAAATGCAGCTTTAATTTCAAATATTACAATTCTTTTTTGAAAAGAAAGCATGAAAAGATAACACTCATAATTCGTGTCATTTTTGACTGCAATAGTTTTGTTTATGATAAATTTAACACATGATAATGTAAGTCTTATGAAATTTAAGCTCCATGGTAGCAAGTTCTGTCAGCAATTTTTGTTCTCTATCTTTCTTTTAGATCTAGTATCAAAACAACGTCTAGTTCTTCTGAAGAATTTCAATATTCAAGATTTATTTTAACAAGATTCTTTGGGGAATTTGAAGAAATGAATAGATGGCTAAAGTGCTGCACCAATTGCAATAAATTTTGCCCCGAAAGTCAATTTTGGCTCAAGCACTGAATCTGGCCTTGGTTTCAGACCAGATCTGGTTAAAAATCAACCACTGGCTTCAATTTTGGAGTTTGGCCCATAAATCTTTACCACGGTTTTTAAAGAGTTGCTAGACCTAAGAAATAATTTAAAGATTATCTATAACTTCACAATCTTTAACAGCTTGTTATACTAGTTGAAAATTATCAATGAAGCTTCCCCTTCATTAGTCCTTGTGACATCTTTTGACATTTGCTCCACTCATGTTTAGAATAATTTAGAAGACATAGTTAACATTACAATTTTTGAATGCCCTTGCATATGTGTTAACAATGCCCAGAATATTTCTGATATGCAATTGTTTTTTGTAGGCTATCATGGTACATGGGTTTCAGTTGCTTGAGATTTGGCAACGACATTCCATTGACAGTGGCGATAATTGCTTAGGCTCTGATACTTCTTCCAAAGCAGCAGCAGGTATTCTTAAGTTTTACTTTTCTAAAAAGAATACATATTAGAAGTGTCTTTGATTGAAGTTCTGAAGTATGACATGTGTATTTCTAATTCTGTAACCATGCTTTGGTGTTAGTAACATCCATTAAGAATTTGTTCTGATGTTAGTAACATCCTTTGGAAATTTGAAAAATTTGCGCCTTTAGTACTCTTTTTAGATCTAATGACCAAGGAATATTTCTGATCAAGGCATTTGCCTATCACACCCCAAGTCTAGGACATAACAAGACCATGCTACCGAGGGGTACAACCCAAGATAACACGAAGACATTTTATTTAGCTTCCAATATCCATATCAAACAAAATATAATAAATAGAAATTCAAATTTATCATCTATCAAATAACAAAGTCAACATCGGTTCAGACCATCTACATTCAAACATAAATACCCAACTAGTAAATCACAATATTTAGAAAATTTATTAAGCTACAAATCCATGACCAACTAAAGATCTAAAGCTCTGCTACATAATCGCCAAGCTTGCTAGTGCGTACTACCGGACCATGCATAAGTTTTTAGATGTCCATGCATTATTTAAAGAATTAACAGTTATTGCAAAAGTAAACATTTCATAGTGCAATATATTAAAACAAGTCATAAAGGCAAACATTCATGCATAAATCTTCAATATTTCATAAACATGATTCTAAGATCATACAAATAAATTCATAAATCATTCTTTTGCCATTTAGCATATCATAGTTCAAAATATTGCTCGCAGATATTCGTGCTACGGTCACTTTATACTTATGACAGGACCATGTTTCATAATCAATCAAGATTCATATTTCGTATCCCAACTTTATACCCCTTGGCAAGGTCGTGTTTCCGATGGATGTTAGATCTTCTCCAATTTAGAGGGTCATACATAGCTATCTGAGAGCCTTTGAAAAATTTATATCTTTTTCTTAAAACATACACATAAATAGATAAAAAGCATTAAATGGCATGATCAGATTCATATTTCATAACAAAGCTATTTTTTTAAAATATTCATGAAACTATTTTCATAAATAAGCATGATTTTCATTACACATATATGCTGGCCCATAATTTTAAGAAAAACATAATATTTTTACAGGTAAATCTTATGCATAGAAAACATGATAATTTGAAAGATAATAAGAAGTGCAAGATGTACTTACATCTTTTGTCTTAGATTGTCAAAATTTGTTAGGCAAATCTGCTAAACCTATTTAAAATATTAAAAGCAAAATAAATTTTTATTCAACGACTTTAATAAAATTAAAAATAATAAGAGAAGATTTGACCGGGCGTACAATGTTTTTGGGTGGGTCAGGTCTAAATGATTCGCTCAATGAATCATAAGGCATAGACTCAATTAGGGCCAAAATTATTTAACAAGGTTTATCAATGGTGGTTTTAGGGACATTCATTGGGTCCGTGGTAAGTAGTCTAGTAGGCGGCCTGAGCACCAGGACGGTTAAGGCTTCTTTACGAAAATCAACCTGGGGTCCATAGGTGTTTTATAAAGAGAGAGGGAGATGAGAGAGAAGAGAGAGGAAACGAGAGAGGAAGGAAGTGGATGGATCGGTGGCTGTTGTGGTCGTGGTCCGGCGAGGTGGCAGCCGGAGCTGGTGGTGGGTGGTGGAGAGCGGCTGACAATGGCTGATGGGAACAACCGTGCTTGGCCAAAACAAAGAAGGAAAAAAAAAGAGGGGCAGTGCCTCTAGTTGCCTCGTTGGCAGCCTTCTCGGCCCAAGGTAGCTTCGATGGGGGATGGGGACTAACCGGCAAGGGGTGTGGACGGTGGTGGCGATTTTTGGCGAGCTTGGTTCGTGAAAATAGGGGAGTGTAAGCTTAGAGAAAAAGAGGGGTTTTTGAGGGCGGCGCTCGGTCGAGGTGACAGGCCGACCACTGGAGGAGGAAGGAGGTGGGGAGGTGTGCGGTGATGGATCAATCAAAGGGAAGAGGGGTTTAAATAAGGGCTTTGGGAGAGGGGGTAAACTCGGCTCAACGGCTGCACCGATCGGCCGTTCACCGGTTGCAACAATCTCCAACGGCCGCCGGCCGTTCGCACTGGCTGCGCCTCAACGGCGGCCGTTCGGGCAGGAGATCGCAATCCCCTATTCTGATTTTTTTTTTTTTTTTGAATTTTGAATTGAAGCCGACTGGGCCTGCCGACTTTGATCCAAGACAAGCCCAGTTGGCCTGGTTCTTACATTGCGTACAACAAAATTGACAATGTTCATTTTGAAATTTGAAGGAAGATGGGAGAAGCTGAAATTCTAATTTGATTAAAGAACCTCATATGTGAGTAGAAAGTTCTTGGTATTTTTAGCTGTACTGTGTTATCCCATCAAGCTCATAGGTATTGTCCATGACCCAAAGGACCTGGCGGAGAGGGGTGATATTTCAAAAAATGCAGAAATGTACAATTATTTCATCCTTATTGCTGATTTTGAATTTCTTCACCCCTAAATTCTGCCGAAGAGAACTTATACTTCGGAGCTCACTCATTGTTGCATAAAAAATTATTATTATTTAAAGCTGGCAAGAAAGAAACAAGTTAATTGCAAATCAAGTTAGTTACTTCTAATTGCAGTAAGAAGTTAAGCGTCTTGCATTGTTGATTGGTGGTTGGAGTCTCGGACTCATAAGGCTACTGATGTGAACATCTGTCCTTTGTGAATTGAGCACAACCTTAGTTAGATTAAGTATTGGTCAGCAAGCCACCACTCAATAAGTTGATTCTAAGGTTTGCTGTATTGGTTGGTATTGGGTGTACTGTACCGGATGTACCATACTATATTGGTACTGAATCTGTATGTTGTACCATACCATATCGACACTCGGTATGCCAAATCTTACCGAACTGTACCGTGTACTAATACTGTAATAGGATCATACTGGTATGGGGTCTAGTACCGAGATGGAAAACCTCAGTTGATTCCCTTTTTTTCTACTATGTATCTTTAACTGAACCGTTATCTTACCACCAAACAGGCTTTTTTTTGAAAAAGAAAAAAATATGCCACATCGAAGACAGCAAATCTCTTACCAAAACCCCAAATAAGTTTTTCTCTCATCTAAGTACAGGGATTTCAGTAAAAGAAGGTGACCAAGGGATGTTAAAAATTAGGTATGAAAAGATGGCTAATGATATGCTGTAGATTATGCCATGCTTTATTGGCTGATACATGCAGACTTTTGGTGCTAGCAATAGTATGAGTACCCATGATGTATTGAAGGGTGTTTCAAGCTGTATCAAACAACTACATGGGGAACATGCAATTGAAGTGGTGCTTTGATTTAAATAGCTCTGGTTGGCGAATGAGGACCTGTTAGGTAGTTGGAACAAGGATTGATGTTTGTTATAATGGTCATAATGCTATGTAGTTTACACACCCGCTCTTTGCGCATCCATTGCGATTATTCCACCAGGAGTGTTTAAGAGAGACAAAGGGAGTGCATCACACAAATTGAAATTGTCTTTATCAGTTGCTGCCTATGAAACATTCGTCACCAATAACTATTAGCTTTATTATGTTTTATATCAAATATAAGTATATATGGTCAGGACTGTAGACATGCCTACCACTCATCCCTTGCTTGTCTATGTAAAGAAGAGATATTGGCCTCTCTACAGAGAATGCTGGATTCATAAACTACAATACATGAAGGTATTATAGTTTGAACTTGAATATTGCATGTCAAAGGCTAGGAAGAGATGAGCATAAAAATTGAAAAGCTGCTGATGTGTCTGAAATTTCTACCAATGCAATTTGATGGTTATGTACCAGGGATGAACACTGCCATTATTGCTAGTCTATGGACACTTCATCAATAGCTATGCAACTGAAATTTAACTAAATCAAAGTACCCTGTTCTACTCTTGACTACCAAGCTGATGTCCTAAGCCATTTGTATGCAATAGACAAGACACAATAATCGTCTCTATGATTTCTCTGATGTGCCAACCAATTCAAAATTAGCACTAAGCATGTGCAGTGCAAATGGGGGGCAACTCTGGATGCTGTGCCATTATTTGGATTTTGACCTGTTGAAGTGGTCATTTTATTTTTTATTTATTTTTAGAAGGTTTTACCAACTCTTTGGCTGCACCTTGTGGGCCGTTTTCCTTTATCTGATCATGTAAGAGTATGTTGAACATCTGATGGATGTTTGAGAGAGTTTGCTTTATATATTAGATCATCAGCATTCAGCGCATACTATGTATACGACTAAGTGAAAGGAGTGCTGGATAAATGGGCTTGATCTCATCAAATGATGAAATATTTGTGAAGAAATGTTTTTGCTTTTAGAGTTTCTACAGTCATACATGTTAGTTTTCAGCACAGATGATGCTTTCAATTAAGTCAAGAAGAATTCAGTATTTGTTGGATGGTAGTGATCCATCAGTTGTAATATTGCCCCACTGATTTAAATTGAAGGAACTCTCTCTCTTTTTATTTTTTGGATTAATAATCAGTAGGAATATCTGATGGGTAGCAGTGATCTCATTAGGCAATAACATTAATGTTTTCTTTTCCCTTCATATATGTGATGAAACATGTTTGATGTACTGCACATGACGAAAAATTTAGGAGGAACAAATATTTCATGGATACCTATGATCCCATGTAACAATAAATGTTTCATATTGACTATTTCACCTATACATACATATATCTATGTATGAATGCATGCATGCATGCATGTATATATGTGTGTGCGTGCATGTGTGCATGTATGTTGTGCGCACACTGGCTGGCTAGTTAGCAAGCTATATAGAACATTAGCTGAGAGAGAGAGAATTAAGATGAATGTATCAACTGGAAAGGGGTGTTTACTTTCATATATGCAGCAATTCACCCAGTCAGTAGAGGCTCCCATGTTATGCCTGGTAGATATGGTTCTTGAAATTGAGGGAGAGATATTAAAATTTGTCAATTCTTTCCTAATCATTGAACTAGTGGAGCTGAAACTTTCCTTGCTTCTGTCACAACTTCCCAACGTTCTCATCATCTATAGGCGATCAATATTCTTTGTGATGATTTTGATTTTTAAATAATGTTTTATTTTTTAATGACATCACATGCTTAGATTGTTCCAGAATCTGCTGATAACTTAATTGCAACCATTCTTGCAGGAACTTTATCTGAATGGAAGGGAGTTCTCATTCGAAATTGTGGTTTTCTCCTCGAGATGATGACTTTTTTGACAGGAATTGGTCATTACTTGATCATCTGGTGGCTTCATGGCATGGCATTTCATCTAGTGGATGCAGTCCTTTTCCTAAACTTGCGTGTAAGTGTTATTATTTGTCAGACATGCTTTTCAAGCATTGATATCATATTTTTGATATTTCCCTTGGCTCTATATGATAAGCAGGCTCTTGTAAGCGCAATTGTGAAGCGGGTCAGGGCATATAGCAAGTTAAGGAAGGCATTAAGTTCTCTAAATGGAGCACTTCCTGATGCTACATATGAAGAGATCTGTGCATTTAATGATGAATGTGCCATCTGCAGAGTAAGTAGTTCTTGTAAGTTATCCGTCAAAACTGTCATTCCTCGTCTCTTGGCAGCAATATAATTGCTTTTGTAAACTGCAGGGACCAATGGCTAGAGCGAAAAAGCTACCCTGCAATCACCTTTTTCATCTTGCGTGCTTGAGGTCTTGGTATGATCTATATGCCTCTCTTGGAGTTGTCATCCCCCCTCTCTCTATGTATACTGCAACTATATATTTTTATGCTTCAGCCATATTGTGAAGGTTTGCATGCAAGTGTATATCTGATTTGAAGGCATTATATACATGAGATGATAAACCACTATTGCTCATGAAATGTTCTATAAAGGTTTTATCTTGTCTCACGTAGCTTTTGGATATAGGTGCTGATTTTCAAATAAACCTGATAGGACACTCATACAATTTTAGTGTATGTGACTCTGTCTCTGTCTCTCTCTCTATATATATATGTGTGTGTGTGTGTATGTCTGTAAATATGTTTGAGTGGTAGGCAAGGTTGATTAGCAGATTTTTATTTAATTTTCAAAAAAATGTACTCATATTGTCTTGCAAAAAATACAAAAAAAATGTTATGATGCTTGTAGTGTCTAGAAACTCTAAATTGAATTTGTTTCGCTAATTTTGAACGTTTATGGGGCAAGATTGCATTTGAGTGTCTTTTGCTCAGACCTGCAATTTTGGCTTTCCGGATTAATTTGGTTTGGGGCAAAGATTCAGATTCCAGGAAAAAAGCAAGAAATTTGCCAAGAATTATTAAAAAAGGGGGGGGGGGGTGGGACTGCAAGCTAAAAAATTAATTATTTAAAGTAAAAAAGCTACCTACCTACCTACATACACACATTAATACATGGTATGTATGTACATGCATTTATAGTACGTATGTATGTACATAGTATGTATGCATGTACACATGTATGCATGTGCGTGCATGTGCATAAGAACGAGCATAAGAGATTCCAGAATGATAAACTATTCTGAAGAATACCATTACTGCCACCTACAGATAGAAGAGAGAGGGGGATATATGCTTAAACTTCTCAAATATGTGAATCTTTTTTTTTTTATTATAAAAAAGTTGTTTTTAACTTTGATTTTTTTCAGTATATAGCTGGTTCAGAAAATCCTTGCTGCCTGTTTACTTGTTTTCACATGGGCACACGGTCGTACAATTCTTCAGTGTATTTTCATGCACCTGGGGGGTGGGGTCTCTTCCCAAAGTACTTTGTAATAGTTATGTTGATTCCTGATTCTTTCCCTTTATGCATGTAAGCAGGACCATAACTAGTTACATTCCTAAATATCTTATCCTGTTTGTTTACTTTTATATTGTAGTTTAGATTCACAAGATGGTTTTATATCCATAGTTGTTAATGGATTCTGATGGATTGCCATTCTTGCTTTTTCCCATTGGATCTTACTTTTCTGTTTTGTTATTTCCAGGTTAGATCAGGGCTTAACTGAAGTATATTCTTGTCCTACGTGTCGAAGGCCTCTTTTTGTGTCTAATCCTCGAGATCGCACTAGCTCTAATGCAGGAGAGCTTGCCAATGTTGCGCAACTTACTGAACAGTTAAATTTGGGATTGAACCCGCAAAGAATATCTGGACAACCTATTGGGGCATTTCCTAACCAGCAACAAAATCCTTCTGATGCAGTGTGGAGGTCTTAAACTCTATTCTTATTTCTCTTTTTCTGATGCTACAAAATAAAAGTGTTATACGCATGTCTTATTATAGCTATTTTCTAGTTGCAACATGCATTATATCATTGTAGCATAGCAATCGATCACCTTGCTGGTGACCTTTTTAGACGCATTTTCATCATATATGTTTTTTGTGCACTATATATGTCATTGGAATGATACAGAGAAGATCATATGTCTTTCATACACGATATTATATGGCATTTGCCCCATTACTTTTCAGTTTTATACTTCATACCTACGAAGACCCTCATATTGTTCTGGAAAGCTGCTGTTTTTTTCGTATTAAATTTTGCCAGTATACATCTTCAGTTTATGTTGTTTAGTAGAATAGTTAAATGCATGATTTGAATCTCTAACTGACCATTCAATGTATGCTGCTCTGTTTGGAAGCTGGAATTTATTTTTCTTTGGCAAATAAGCCAGGAGCCATTGGCGTTTCCCAGAATTATTCGTAGACCTCTTTGGGATAAAAAATCTCTTTTGTGCAATTCCAAATGTGAAGTCAGTCTACGTATCTTATTGGTGAAACTTAATATTTGAAATTCAACAGAACCTTTGTTTTCTTCTTGTGAAATAACTGAGATGAATGAATTTTTGATCATAAAAAAAAATTTCTATCTTTTTTCCTGTGGATTTATTTTACTTTACTGAATCAATCAGGAAAAATAAAAATAATAATCTTTATGCCAGTTATTTTAATCTAGTACACAAAAAAAAATGGATTTTTTCCTATTTTTTCTTTTTTCTATCCAAATCAAATTTCAGTGGATCTAGGGCTACTAATGGGTCAGATTGAGCCAACATTACTTGGTTAAAGCAGGGTCCAGAAATTATGTCTGATGTTAATCGATCCCAAATCATTGCATCTGGTCAGTTGTGTGACTTCAACTTAGAAGCAGCAGGGTTATCAGGTCCTGTTGGGTATGATTAGATCCAACTTTCCAATTTTGACACAAAATGTTCTGGATGCTTAAGCATTTGGTTCGGTCAGCACTCACATGCACAGAAGGCAATTAAGTCTGTTTTCAATTTGGTTTTCAGTTGCACTGGTGTTGGATTGCATCTTGAGTGATCTAGATTCAGTCATTAGCGAAACACAACTCCAACCAGTAAGTCAAATGCATGGTTTCTGCTGGGAACTAGGGTAGATTTGCAATTGGTGGAACCCAATGCATGTGTGGCCCTGGCTGCTTGCATTCCTGAATCTTGCTCTCGTTCATTCTTTGGTCAAACTTTTTGTATCACCATATCACAATATTTGGCTAAATTAAGTTTATCTTGATTATCTTATCTTTTTTATTACTTAATGATATTAATCATATGATGTCTGTATATGAGTTACCAATTGGAGCAATTGCTCCGTGATACATAAGATTGAGAGAAAACTTTGCCAAAATGTTATGTTAGACTTGAAAAGAGTTCATGTAGAAGTGTGCCAAAAGTGGACATGGAATGGTGATGGCATCATGATTTTCTATTTATAGGTGTCAAGCAGTTATGTTCCAGTTTTTCAACTTGTCAAGAATACCAGAATATAGATTCTGCAAGAAGTGGCAAGATATACTACATAGGATCCATGACTATCATGCTAAGTTGGTGAAAAGATAACACACTACCTAGATAGGGGAACTAGTACAAACCTTTTCCTCCCTTTTTTGTGATTTCTAGCTTTCAACTGTGTATCATGGACAACTAGTACACATATCAATTTCCTCCCCTTTTGGCCATTTGTAGCTTTCAACTGTGTATCATGGACAACTGGAGGGTTGGTAAATGCAAAGTCCTAAGGACTTATTGTGAAGTAAAGCACTATTTGGTTAAGTCATTTTACCTGCTTTCTTCCATGCACCTGTGTACAAATAAAGCCATAAAATTTGATCTGCACCAACTTATTACCTTTGTGGTGGCATGATATGTTAAATCTCCCTCTCATTGTTTTGTGCAGGGGAGTTGGTTTTGATTCCGGTTGGATGCCTCCATGGCCAAATCAAGGAATGGATGGTGCTGGTACATCCAGTGCAATCAGATCAGTTGGGCTTAGTGGAGTCCAGATGATGATGAGGCAGCTGACATCTGCTGGTGAGAACTATGCTCATGGTTCATTAGATGATGCTGCTTGGAACTTGTGGCCTGATCAGCATGCCTCAGGTTCCTCCATTCCTCCATCCTCTCCGCTCAGGTATACCACAAATACAGCTGGCCTGCGGTTTAGAAACACTTCACCCCCTGTAAATGGAAACATGTCGGAGATACTCACCATGGTAGATAGAGTGCGAGAAGTTTTGCCCCATATACCTGATGAACTAATTATTCAGGTATACTTCAATTTAATGTTACTTTTGAGTAGCCAATCAAAGACTGACGTTGTCAAATGCTTCACGTTTCTTGCAGGATTTGTTACGAACCAACAACATCAACATTACTGTGAATAATCTTCTTATAGTTCAGTAATAACCAAATCATTCCCTGTATGTATATATGCTTCATATTAACATATAAGGTGCCTGCGAGAATTGTATATTAGAAACAAATGAGATTGGTGAATTATGGGTGGTGAAGACTCTTTTTCTCTGCCGAGTTAATTCCATAGCTGTTCCCTCCCGTTAACACCTAGTTGATGTTGTTTCAGGCCTATCACCTCCAATCCCATCAGTGTATAGAAATGCTATGCCAAATAACATGTTTATGATAACTTGCATCAGATATCAATAAGTTGTGCAAAATCATTGTTTGTCATTCAAATCTTCTTGTTAAATACTTATCCATTGTTACTTAAGAATCTGTTATGACTGTCTTAGTTGATGTAATTGACTAGAAAGATTAGAGAAACGTGTGGTCCATGCGGGCTGAAAGCAAGCAGGCCAGGCACATCAGCAGGAGTGCAAGATGCCGCCAGCTAGGTACAGAACCGTTGCCTTTTCACCATGAGGACAATGGAAGGGATTCAATTATTTCTTTGGTTTTATGGGGGTTTTCCAATGCCTATCAACTAATTTGCTTGAGGTACTACTTTGTGTGGGTCATCCTTGTTCCGGCTCCAATGCTAATCTTTTCTATATCGATCCAATTTTATCAGCTGTCACCGACGAGATGCTTTAGTAGGTACCGTTTAAGTGGTGGGAACGAAATAAAACCTGCAATTAAAAACCCATTTATTGATTTTCATTGCACCGGCATCTACTGTGAATATGGAGTTTGAAAGTGTGTTTGGTTCTTTAGTAGTCAGAAACCATGTCGTTCTGCTCTGTGCTGCATCGAGGAGAAGATTACATGCGGTGAACCTTGAACGTGACCTTAACAACTGTCTTCAGTTCATGTATCAAGAGCAGAACCCTCGAGAGAAAAAGAAAGAGGGGAAAAGAAAAAGGAAACACTCGCGGTAAAGGAATTACAGAGTTCAAAAGCTTCTGCTCTCTGGCTTAGGACGACAATTACAGGGGACCCGAGATGTTGATGGTAGGAGCACCTATTAACATCTTGTTCTTTTAATATCTTGTTAAAACCTAGGACGTGTTTGGAAAAAACTTTGTTGGACGTGGCGGGATATAGAGTGGAAAGAAAAATGCAGAGAAGGAACGAGGGGAGAAGAAGGGCAAGAGGGGAGAGCCCACGGTGTCGCGCCTGCCCGGTGTGTGGGATTGTTCCGTCCCCTCCATCTTAGAAGGCAATAATCGCCGGGGGCAGGCCGGCAGGGTGCGTGGGCGGGCGGGCGGGCGGCAAAGGGCTCTAAAGGCGGAGATTCTCTTGAGATCACGGTGCTCGTATATGTGCTATATATAGTTTCGAAGCTGCTTTTGCAAGTCAACTTATAAGCTCGTTGAGAAATCTGATGCGATGAATGAATTGTCTTCACAAGTTGGTCCTCTAAATACTGAACGTTTGTTAAAAGACTGCATGTACCATAGTGGTTTTGTGATTTGTGGTGCATAGTTCAGGTTTGGTATGAAACTCAAGTGGAAGCAAAGACTATCTAGCTTCCATCAATTGTTTTACACAAATCTTAAATTCCATTTTCGCTTGGCTGCAGCATATGCCATGGTTGATTTGTTAGTATTCTCAAGAAAAACAAAAAAGTTGGTTATGCTACGAGCTATGCACATAGTTTTCCTTTCTTTTTTTTTTCGATTACTGATTCCCTTGATCCAAGATAGAAGCACAAGCGGACCCTTCCTCGAGTTAGGATTCAGATCGAGTGCAATTCAGTTTGTCGACCAGCTAAAGTAAGGAACGATCCACAGCTTACTTATCTAAGAAAAAAGGGCAGGATTTGATTCATAAACTAAGCTCGCAGGATCTAAAGTGGATTATTGATTGAAATGTTTCTATCATTCGTATGATAAAAAAAAATATAAATTTTAGTTTTTGGTTTCTTTCCTTCTAGCAGAACTCAGACGAAAGATGGGCATTCTATGATGAAGATAGACATTTTTTTGATAAAGCAAATGGATCATACATGCCTAGCGTGAATATATCTAATAAAGTCGGAAAACAAAATATCATTAAGTGCAGTAGGAATGGTTAGAGAAACTCCCGAGTACTCCGCCACAAATAAAGCCACTGATCTGCCATGCTATTCACCTCATAGTGGGCATACCTAGCAACCCAAGATGCAAATCCGCTCATGCTTTTTTGGGTGTCAAGCAAGAGCGAATGGGAAGCACCCCCCTCAATCTGACTGCAAATACAACCAATCATTATTGCTGGGTCACTTTCGATCATTAAGTGATCAACTCTCAAAATTTGCCTCACATAGGTGATGTCGGCCCAAGCTGCTCTCAGCTCAGCTACCGGAACTGAGGCGTCGAAGATCAGTGATCCACCTACAACGATCAATCTGGAGTTTGGCCCCTGGATCATGAAACCCATGCCGCCTCTGCTGCCACCACCCATCACACTGGCATTAAAGTTGACCTTGAAAAAACTCAGGAGTAGAGGCTCCCAAGTGATATAAACCACCCGGACTGTTGCATGAGCAAAAGGGAAGCCCCAGATATCCTAAGCGATCTCAGTCACTCTCGGTGGGGGGGGGGGATCTAAAATCTCTGAAACCTGCACCATAGCCATCTCCACTACAAACCTCGTAGCATATGTCATGCTCTCGAAGAGTTGGGCATTCCTGAAAGCCAGATGCGATAGATAATGTAAGCAGCCCTGATACCATGCTACTGGAAGACTCTCTATTAAAACTCCCCTGGAGGAACTCCAGGAAGCTATGGATAGGAGCTGTCAAATGGAGAGGAAACTTGGAGATGTAGGCAAGGCTCCACATATGCGTCGCCTTTTAGCATTGGAACAAGGCATGATCCACTGACTCCTCCTCTAAAGCACCAAAAGGGTAGGTCGGGGGCATGTTGAAGCCCCGACCACTTAGCACACTTCTGATGGGCAAGTGACCCCAAGCCATCTTCCAAATGAAGAGGCCGACCCTGGGGTGGACCCCCAGTTTCCATATCCAAGTACTGATCTTGGTAGGCCGTCCACTAGCCAATCCATAGAGGTCCTTCGCCCTCACCTTTGGGAAACATGAAGACCTCCAGACCTGCATGTCAGGGTAGTCATGAACTGGGATCGGAAGGAAAAGGATCAACTCGGCTAACTTCCCTCCAAAAAGGTGGGTGACCAGCTCATTGTTCCATCTCTTCTCCTCATGGTGGAGTAAGTCTCGTACGCACAGGCCCGCCATAGCCTCTAAACTATCCGTAGCAGGCCATCAGCTCAAGGGAAGATCCGCTAACCAGACATCCTCCATCACTTCCACAGACCGACCATCTCCAATCAACCATCAGACACTAGTCATCCCCTTTGGGGCATGGGAGCATATTGCCTTCCACAAGTAGGAATATTTCCAACTAACTCGGATCTCTGCATCACCACTCCACAGGCCATACTTGGCTCTCATCATAGAGCTCCATAGGCACTCCGAATCAAGAACGAATCTTGCAGCATGTTTGGCCATCATTACCTCGCTCCTCGTTTTCAGGGGCTAATGCCCAATCCCCCGTCGCTAAGAGGCTAGCACACGATGTCCCATGCAATAAGGCGCACCCCTCCCCCACCATTGTATGACACCTATAGGAATTTTATGAACCTATGCTCTAGGTTGAGAAGAAGGGCTCTTGGCAAGACAATGTTATATATTAGGTAAATCTGCATAGAGCACAGTACCGACCTGACCAGAGTCATCCTACCCATCATGGACATAGATCTACACTGCCACCCTCCAGTCAATCATGAATCCGCTTCTCCACCGCCCCACACTTCGTATGACGGAGCCTCTACCCAGATATAGGCCCATTAAGGTAGCTCCATGGTCCGATATGCTCTGTGATCCCCAGACAATCCCCGATGGCATATTTGACCTAAGGCTCTGCCTTTGAGTTGAATAGGATGGCAGACTTGCGAAGGTTCACATTCTAGCCCAACACCAAGCAGTACCCCTCAAGGATCCTCAGGAAAAGTAAGGTCGTCCGCACCGAAGCCTGACTTAGCAAGGACAGTCATTTGTAAAAAGCAAGTACAACACTAGTCGGCGATGAGCCAAGGGCCACCTAGTAATGCTGCGTCCCGGTCCTCCACTGACTAGAACTAGAAGACAGTAGTCCTCTAGCAATGAGAAAGCCTCGACATTGTACTGCAGCTTTCCTCAGGCTTTCAACTCCCTAGCGACCCATTTGGCCGGGATTCTTCAGCCCAAACTCCGAGCTATCACCGCCAACTTCTCCTAGGACTGCCGAGAGGACTTGATCTGCTCCTTCGGCGGTTCAAGCACTTCGGTGAAGTACTTTTAGAGGTTCTCTAATTCCGCCTCCGTGATTCTATGACTCATCCAAGCAGGTTGCCTCGGGCAGCCCTGCACCATTTTTGCCCACATCCGATCTTCACCTTCCCCCAGTTGGGAGAGAGGGTGACCTCCCTCACTAGAGGATCCCGCCGATCTACCGCCTACTTGGTCTTCCATCGTGATGCACCAAAGGTATTTGATAAAAGGGTCGATAGGCTGCACAAGGATTAGAGCAGAAGCCCTAAGCGCTTTCTCAAGAGAGGAACAGATCGGAGATGAGATAGGCATTCTATCTAGGGACGTGTAACCTCTTGATACACCTCCATTTCTAAATAAATATAAAAAATGAGATAACTAGAGGATTGCCCTAGAAAGCAATCACAGCCATAGATTGCTTTCCGTCACGTGCCCAAGACCAGTAATTCCGATCCAACGGCCCCAATGAATGGCATCTGAGGGGGCGATTCAGGCGGGCCGTTGGATTCTCATCCCGCGCTCTCTGGCGCCAATCCGCATCAGAGGGCGATTCGGAGCCGAATCAGTAGTCCTCGTCAACGAGTCCCGCAACAGAACAGTAGCGAAAGTAGAGACGGAAAGCAAGTCTTGCAACAAGAAGTTCGTCCCAATCTATCTCGGTTTTTTGGGGACTCAAGGCTTGGAGAACAAGTTCTTCCTCCCTTGTTATATATATATATATATATATATATATATATATATATATATATATATATATATATATATATATATATATATATATATATATATATATATATATATATATATATATATATATATATATATATATATATATATATATATATATATATTATACTTATCCATCTTTGTATTGCCTTGGGTCCAATCTCTCTGACCACCTACTCCACGCGAGCTCTCTCTCTTCATCTTGTTGCTTTCTAGGGTTCTTTTCTTTTTCATCAGGGTAAAAACAACTTCTTCTGATTTCTTTTCTTGCACTTCTTGATCGATCGATTGATTGGAATTCTTTCTTAGTTATTTAATTTGCCTTATCTCGCAAGCTATAAATCTAATCTCAGAAGTTTGTTCTTCTTCCGGAATCGTTTTCCTTAAATAGGTTTGGTTTTTGGTTCGCTTCTTCTGGCCTGTAGTCTTGTTTAAGGTTTTTATTTTTGTAAATACTATACTTTATTATTTTGTTCTTGGAGGGGCGTAGGAGTCGGTTATCGCAAGAGAGATGGCGAATACTTCTTTCAAGGAGCAGCATGACTTCGGTGATCATTCGTTTCAGTATTTTTTATGTCTATGCTGAGCCTCTGTTTTTTTGGGGGGGTTCTCGTTTGCTTTATATGACGCATAATTGCATATGTTTTTTCTCTGGATTCTCTGGTTTCTGTTTGCAGCTAAGAGAAAGGCTGAGGCAGCGAGGATCAGGCAGAAGTATTCAGATAGGGTTCCGGTGAATATTATTGATTTTCCTGAGTTTTTTTCCCGTAATTTCTTTGTTTAATTTGCGATGCTTATATTTCTGGTTTGGTTCGATGAGCAAGTTTATGTTAATCGAAAGGACCTGAAATTTTGTTATCTGTTATCCTGGAGAAACGTTTTTTGTTGAATAGAATTGATTTATCTTCTAGTTCATAAGGTTGGAACCTGAAAGATTGTGGGTTTTTGCTTTGAGTTGAGCATGTGCCCTTCCTGATTGGTCTGATCTTTTATAATTTGATTTTAGTTTTAAGCTTACCCCAGTCTGGTGCAATTTCCTTAAACCAATTTATGTTTCCGGCCATGTAATTAAAGTTTGACCTTTTACTTAATTTAGGTCTTTTGTTGGATTAGATACTTCTTATAGTTTGTTTAGGTCGGATCTTGATTTATTAGGGTTCAGACATATTTTGATAAGGTTCACTCTCTCATCCTCAAAACATTACATGGATCTAGAAATGTCATTCTACCTGCTTGGACTCAAACCAGTGAGCTAAGCCTTGCCATGGTAATTGGCATTCCTTCTCATCGTCATGTAGGGCATATTGATACAAATTCATCAAGGCAGGAAGTTTAGAAGGCTTTCAGGCTTCGTCACTGAAAACCCATATAAGTGGTGGTTTTCTGAACTGAACAGCTTAAGTAACCTGAGTCATATTTCTGCATGGACAAAAAACATGGAGAGCTTAGAATTCAACTCTTTTACTGTTAAGGTTATTTAACTTTCTAAAGTTGACAGGTTAAAACCTTTTAATATCGAATGGTCTATCGCCTTTTAAGAGAGGTACAGTATTTTTAAGAGAGTTCGTAGGACAGAACTAAGTTAAGTTTCTCAATATGATACCAAGTCAATTACTCAAGTGCTATCTCTCATTTTATAAGCTTTTTTTTTTCCTTTCAACTTTGCTAAGTATTGAAATGCTGCAAGCCTGTACTGTATTAGGTTCACAGATGTGAACCAAACTGAAACCGTCCGCTTTTAAATGTTTAGAATCATTGCAATGGGGTGCCCCTCCTCTATTTCATAGGATTCCTGGGATGCTGCCTTCAGAGTTAGGTAATGTCCAAATTTTTTCTCTTTATATAGGCATTCTAGTCTCATGTAAAAGGACCTAGGCACCTAGCTAACCTGATTTGGAACACAACCTGGTTTTGAAAGCTTTTGATCATAATGTCATATAGAGTCTCTGCAGAATCACAAATACCAGAATTTTTTTATAAATCTCGAATAATTTAACATGCTGGTTCCCTGATCATGCTGATCTTTGTATATAAAATGGTTCAGACTCATAGCTGTTCATGAGAGGACTAAGGTTCAGCATGAACTTGAGGCTTTTACAAATATAAACCCATCATTGCTTCAGGCCTATAAAATCTCTGACTATTGATATGGTCAGTATGGATTGTTGGTACACAATCGGTATGGTTGGTGATGGTTGGTGCAGACCGATTCAAGAGAGAACCAGTGTCCCCACACCTGTACAGGTATTGATACGGTCAGTATGGATTGTTGGTACACAATCGGTATGGTTGGTGATGGTTGGTGCAGAACGATTCAAGAGAGAACCAGTGTCTCCACACATGTACAGGTACTGTAGTTAAATCCTTGGATGGGATTAGTTATGGTGCATGAGCACCCAGCATACAGGAGTTTGCACACCACATTAATTTTCTTAAAATAATAGGAGCTACTGGCTTAGGGGTTTAGGAACTGACAGAGTTTGTTGATGAATCCGGTTTCATTTGGTGAATAGTTTAAGTTTCAAGCTTCTAGGTGATCTGAGAAAGCGGACTAACCTGGTGAGAAGTCTAGAACTTTGGTCAGTGAAGACAGTACATGAACTTGAGCATAGCAGAGGTGAGTATTATTGGGCGAATGCTTTATTTAACAAATAATGAATGAAGGGTTCAGTATGTCAAAGGAATTGTTTCCTTTACTTGTCATGGAGGTTCCGTAGTGGAGCGAAATTATTCTGATTTGTAGAAAGTCATTTGAAAGACCTTATATATATTTGTTAATCATTATTGTTGTGCTATACATTGTTCTGGTTTAAGACAGATGATGCAAGTGTTCAGGCTTACTTTATGCTTTTTAAATGTTGGTTAAAAAGCTGACTCTGCTTTTGATGAGGGTGTGGTAACTTAAGTCTGTCAAAGGTACTGCAACATAAAATTGTTGATTTTTGCTAGTTTGACCATCTAACTCCTGGTTGCTTCTTGCATTTGTTTCTTTCATGCAGTTCTGAAGTTTCTAATCTACATATTTTTATTGTGATTGTGGTACTGACTCTTCATTTTAATAGGTGATCGTAGAGAAGGCAGCAAGGAGTGATATACCTAACATTGACAAGAAAAAGTAAGCATCTTTCATAATTAATGGTATTCTTTAGTCAGCTATTCAACATTCCAAACTTATGATGTCCCTTGTGTACTTGAGCAATTTGCCAGCTACTCAAACCAGATTGTAGAGATTTAGCAGCAAATAGCACTATCTTCATTCACTATACCATTTGCATCCGAGAAATTATTTTCTCTGTCTTGTCCTAGTTAAATGAATATTTCAGATTTGTTGTCAAGTTCTGAAAAGTGTGAATATTCACATGCACATAAAAATGAATGCAGGTATTTGGTCCCATCAGACTTGACACTTGGGCAGTTTGCCTATGTTATTCGCAAGAGAATCGATCTGAGTGCAGAGAAGGCCATCTTTATGTTCGTGGATAATGTTCTTCCACCTACTGGTACTTAAGCATACCCCAGCTTTTTAATTCATCCTTTTTTTTGGTAAATAATTCATCTAGTTCACCATTCACATCAAGCAGTGAAACTTATTCTTGTATCGGTTGTTCCAGGTGCTTTAATGTCCAAATTATACGAGGACAAGAAGGATGAAGATGGGTTTCTCTACTTCATCTACAGTGGAGAAAACACTTTCGGGGGTCAAAATATGCATTAGTTTTATCACTCGATGTCATCTGCATAACTTTTTTTTTTGTTTTTTAGTTTCTGTTAATAGCATTGTGGTTCTATGCGGAACTTTCACCAGTGATAAGATGTACAGTCTTGCTTCTGTATAGGTTTCATGTGGTGTGGTTCTCTCCAGAAGGTCGCTTAAATAATAACTGTTCTTAATGGACTGTTTTTCTGCTTGGTTCTATTTGTGTGCTCATGAGGTTCAAATCTTTGGAGTATTGGAGTAGCAAGAAATCTACGAGCAACACGCAGAGTATCTAAAGCCTGCATGCGTGGTTATTTTTTTTTTATCCCTGGACAACCACGGAACGCTTTAGTCTAACGAAAGAAGGAAACTCAATAATCGACGGTCCTCCGCATTTGAACTGTCGAAGAAATGTTTTCACAGCGTTTGTCGTGGCGCTCAGGCTACCGACCGCATTTTGTGCATGCAATGGATGCGAAACCGAGTGAAAATGAAAGATGGTATTTGTTGGATGGTTGTAATTCCACTAATGATATTTTGCTCAAGCGATGAATATGAAACTAACCTGAGAGGAAACATGATGTTTGATGGATTGGTGCAATTCGACTACCCACATAAATCACCGTCGTTCCATAACGTCCGGCTAAAAGAAAAGTAGAAAGTGTTTATGGGCTAAAAACAAATAGCCCAGTTGGCGACCTTTGGGCTTAGACTGTATATGGCACATTTGGCTTCAGTTCAACTTAGTAGGGAACAACGTGGATATTTATTTATTTTTTTCTGTTTTTTAAGACGCTGCACCACACCCCTCCCACCCCAATCCAAATCAGACTGTGATTTAGTATAATCGGGGGTCGAGATGAGCCTTTTGTAATCGAAACCTTGCCTCTTGCTTGCTTAAAGTGGCAAGATATTGTACCATTCGAACCAAGATTTTATAGTCAACCGGATTGACTTCAAAATCTTCTTTTCAGCTTTGTCTAGGCGATTCAATCTTTTTTAGTTCTGCCCAGGCGCTTGATGTGCAGCCGATGGTACCAAGCACAAATACCATACTTGCCTCCTAAATCTCGGATTCCATCTAGCAATGCCTATGAATGGCCACGTTATCTATTGCTTTCCCTATAAACGTAAAACCTGTCTAGTCCATTTTGGATTAAAAAGAATTACACATTGATTGCATTTGATGTAGGAAAATGAACTCTTGATGGGTAAAAATGCTGACCTTTTCTTTTGATATAAAACGTGCAAGTACTGGGTTGTGCAGAAATGGTGGCATGAGATTGCCCTCCTCTCGGAAGCTTAGATTTTTACTCTTTTTTTGTGCAAGCATCAACGAACTTTACCCCTTGATTAAACTGGTATTTAAAAAAAAAAAAAATCCGAAGCATAGTTACAATATTCTACAAATAACTAGAAAATTTGAATTATTCTCGATTTTTCTTGATCAAGTGACTTTCCATATTATCTTTGGTAGATGAATCCATCCAAAACTATCCAATTATCCTTGAATTATATACCAACTTTACGATTTTAAAATTTTTTTTGTTACAAATCAATAATACTATATATAGCTGCTAGCATGATGCTTTTCTACTATCATTTGTTACTTTTATCTCTTTCCATGCTTATTTTAAAATTTTATTTTTAAAATTTATTATTTTTTAAAAACATTTGATGATTTTTTAAATTTATTTGGATTTTGAATATTATTCTTGAACTCCGAACTTGGGACTACGATCCTGAATATATGTTCTAATTGTCTCATAATTCATATAAGAGTTGCATCTTTTATGTGGAAGGAGAATTCACCTTTCTTCATATGAACCCACTATTGGATCATCCACCGCACAGCTCTTAATACACTCAAAATCTGTCATTCACCCGTCTTTACATGTCTCAAAGCAATCGGCCGGTGATCCAAAGGCGAATTTACATGAAGGGAGGTGAATCCAAAAGATGCACTGTTTTTCGAGTCCTTTGTTGGACTTCGGCAGAGAGGCCCTTTCTCTCCATTGCTCTTCATCTTGTGTGCGGATGCACTGACCAGAGCCCTTTGACAAGCTGCTGAGACCCAAGCCTTGGAGGCCTATAGGCCGGTGCCGGGGTCAGTTCAAATCTCGGACCTTCTATTCTCCGATGATTGCATGCTTCTGGTTCAGACGACAAGGGAAGTGCTGACGGTGATACAGAGGATCCTTGAAGATAAATGTGCAGCCTCCAGTCGACGAGTTAACTTGGCCAAGTCTGCCATTCGCTTTAGTCCAAAAAATCAAGCCACAAGTGAAGGTCTTCATTAAGAAAATCCTAAGAGCGGGCGCGCAAGAGGGTACTATGAGATATATAGGAGTTCCCATCATGAGCCGCCGCCTTCGTTACAAGGACTGCTCCAATATCGAGTGGAGTGTTAGATAGAGGCTCGAGGGATGGCATATGGATGCTCTTTCTATGATGGGCAGAGTGACCTTGGTACAGTTGGTTCTTACTTTGATACCGGTTTACTTGCTATCGAACACCATTGTGTCGTTGTCGCTTTTGAGATCCTTAGAGCAGCTATTCAGGAACTTTATCTAGGGTAGGCGTGAGGGCAGAGGAGACATTCACCTGGTGGCATGGGAGGTGGTTTGTTAGTTGGTCAGATAGGGCAGACTGGGGGAACACTCATTGGCGGCGAGGTGGGAGGTGCTGGTGACAAGACACATAGCCAGATATATCCTAGAACCAGACAGCCTGTGGAGCGCCCTGCTATGGGCCAAGTACGGAGTTCACACGGCGGTGGCTGATTTCAGGCAGGGCATCACCGCTCCTTCATTTGGAGGGAGATCTGTGCCTATACATCGATGGTGCTAACGGCGATCAGATGAGCTATTGGTGATGGATAGTCCATTGATGTTCTAGAGGACAGCTGGGTGTCCGAGCAACCGCTCTGTCGGGTGCCGATGATGATTGATTCGGCAAGGCCAGTAGAATGTAGAGTCAGTGACCTGATCATCCCTAAAGAGAGCAGGTGAAACAAGATGTTGATTCGGGACACATTCAGAGAGCAGTTGGCTAAGAGGATCCTGGCAATGCCGATACCTAATAAGGAGGCGATAGACCAACTAGTCTGGGCTTCCATAGGGAGGGCTAAGGTATGTGCCAGAGACTTGCAGGCAGTAATGGGAGGGAAGTCTATTCGGCAGATTGACAAAGGATAGATTTGGAGGATACGTGTCCACCCTCGAGTGGTCTTGTTCATTTGGAATGTGACATAGGGTTGTCTACCGACTAGGAGCATGTTGGCCAGGAGGGGCGTCAGGATTACTTCAATGTGCGAGGTGTGCCCTGACACTAAGGAGTCCATTAGCCATGCTCTTCTTGGATGCCCGCGGGCAACATAAATTTGGAGGTAGGCCTATTTACCTCGTCGCGATCCACTAAGTCGGGAGAGGATCTACTTTACCATCTAAGGAAATCCATGCGAAGACCGAGTACTGCTGAGTGGGGTATCACCGGTGCTTAGCTTATCACATATGGTTGAATAGGAATGCTTGGTTCTTTGAAGATGGGAGGGCACACCTGAGGACCGCGGTGGATGGAGCTCTCCTTCAAGTTGTTAAGATTACCAAGGCTACCAATGGCAATCTCATCTGGGATGGCTAGAGATCTAGGACCCCCATTTCGTTGTTACAGTGCCTAGATTTGTCTTTATCTCTTGGGAGCCCCACCCTCTACCATCTCAAGGTGAACTTTGATGATAGCGTGTCCGCATGTAGAGACACAAGAGGTATAGGTTTTGTAATCAGAGATCACGACTCCAGGTTGATTGTTACTGAGGGCGGCACATCTTTGAAATGACAGCTATAGGGGTAGAGCTCAGGGCAGCATAGGAGGGTATCACCTACGTGAGACAGATTTTGAGGGCTGACAGTATCTGCCTTGAAGGAGACTCAGCCATGGTGATCGAGTGGATACGGGATGAGGGACAGCAGGAGATGGACATCCACTATTTTGTGACATTCGTTGGCTGGCGAGAAATTGCAACGCCTTTCAGGCCATGCATGTATACCGAAAGGCAAACAGGGGTACAGACTGAATTGTCTTCTTTTGCTTTTTAACACTTGGAAAAAATATTTTGGACATGTTATATAGTTGCTCCTTCACTGCTACGCTATTTTATTTTTTTTATTCTGCTGGCGTGCTAGGATGAACAACTGCTGTACTAAAAAAAATAAAACAAATACAGCCCCAACCCGTTGCGATCCACACAGTTTTTATGGGCTGAAGTAACTGCATCCATGGCGTGACGGCGAGCAGAAAATTTATACTCTCGCGTGCGGCGGAGTCAATTGCCGTCCTTTTAAACACCGCATTTATTACCAAATATGAAAAAAAAACATGCCCCTCAGCTTCTTTTTTTTTTGTCCTTTTTTGTATTCCTTGATAAAGATGTAATAAAGGGAAAATGATGGCCATCTAACATTCATCGAACATATTCGCTACTGATGACATGTCCAAGCGAGAGCGAAGGAGTACGTACGTTTGTTCATCCCAGGTGGGAGTCAAATCCATGCGGACGAGAGAGAGAGAGAGAAAGAGAGGAATGGCTCCGTCCAGACAACGGAGCCGAGGCAGGCGACCTACGCGCCGAGACACACTCTCCCATGCAAGCGCTTTACCCGGCACCGTTCGAGTCAATCCTACTCGGCTCGAATCCCGACACCCCATCTCGGTAGCGCCTCCGGTCCGCTCCCCGGCGCCGTCGTTTCCGAACGCGTTGGCCATCCCGCCGCGGTGAGACATCCGAATGGTCCCACCAACTCCACCCACACATCCGCTCCCCTCCTCTGGGCCCCACATATCATGTCCACGTGGCATGCAGTGGAGCTGCGGGCGCCGGAGTGGCGGAGCGGGGAGGCCCTTTCCCTCCCTCAAGGGGCGCGCACATGTGGTGGGCTCACGGCCGCGGAACGATGCGGCGTTCGCTTCTCTCTCGTGCTACGCCACCCCACTGCAGGATGCTGTACCACCGTGAATTTAGATGAAGGAGAGCCATCGATCTTAAAAAAAAATAATAGATGATGTGGCGACTATTTACGATGATACGGTCCGCGTTATAATTTATGGACAGTTGTACTTGGAGGGATGGACCGGATGTTAATGTGCGGTTGAAGGAATGCTGCCTCCGTCCATGTTGTTTATTAATTACGTACGCACACACTTCAAGTCACTCTATTTGTCGTCACGTCTGTCCCCATCTCTGTTCTACCTTCGAACCTCCGTTCGATCTTATTCCATTACCAACTCAATCTCCAATCTCCTTATTAATTTTATCTTATTCACCGGACCATATATATATACTGATTATATCCGTGCAATATAACGAGAATATGTCATGATCATAAGAAATATATGAAATTGCGAAAAGAGTTTTGGATGGTACCGTTTTTGTTCCAATTTGGCCGGGGTGACCACGCCGGTGGACTCGAGAAAGCCACCGATGGTTAGAAGGAGAAAATATGAGCCATCTCCTACACGACGATCGTGAACCTACACAAAGCCTCACCGAAAAGTGAGGGTCCTTCGACGATCAAGTTAGAGTGGGGTAAATTTGATATCCCAGCCAAAAAGTTCTTTAGAATTTACCTGACCGGACTATTTATAGTTCCGGTAGAGAGGCCCAGATGGCAGAGGCGCTGCCAGGCCTCATCATGAAGGGGCGTGGCCTGAGCCGAATGGCGCACAGCTTAGGCTGGTTGGTGGCGTGTAGTATTGCCCGTTCTTGAAAACGACAGGGCGTTGACAGTCACAGCAGGATATGGCCAAAGTAGTCTTGGTGTTGTCCTTTGACTGTCGAGGGCCAGCTATCGAAGCGTGGCACGGTGGTGTTGTAATGTACGGCCATGTAGAAGGGCATAGGCACGCACATGGGCGCGTTGTTGGCGAGGCCGAGCCCGTTAAGAAGTCGCATCATGCATTTGGCGAGGTCAGCTAGACGGGTGCTAAGAGTAGCTCGGCTTTCCGGATCTCAAGGTATTCTCGGCAGAGCGTCCCAAGCTCGAGGGTCGGGGCGTACTATTGAAGCAGACGCTCCGAACTTCATCGGGGCGAGTCGGCGATCATTAGAGGTACCCCGAACTTGATCGGGGGAGTCGGTGAATATCTGAAACCGAGCTGATTTCAGGCCGGACTGAAGATTTGATCGGACTGTGTTGGCATTTATTGGGTCAGAATTGGGCAGCCTTTTAGTTGTAAGCTGGACGATCCATTTCGCCCCCATCAGGTACAATTATAAGCCTTCGTATATTTGAAAAGGACTTTGTGTTTTATTTTTTTAAAAAAAGTTGAAGAGGGTGAGATGTGGGGGCACGTTATGCTAGCTTTTAGTTGGAAGTTAGTGAAGTACATGAGTCAAAGTTGATTGACCTATGCCCTATAATTAATAAATATTATTATTCGTGTAATCTTGGACAAGTTTCATATTAACATTTATTTAGGAAAAAATATTTTTTTAAAAAAAAATTTCATCTCGTTTGCTAGTATGATTCATATTGTACTACTTACTTGCACTTTAATTGGAGGAGAATAAAGGTGACATAGAAGCACGGTTTGAGGGGGCATGTTTAAGAAAATAAGTCAATAGCATATTTCAGATGCCTTCAAATGAATACTAACCCGTATCCTCTCTTGCTCAATTACATCTTATATTATATGTGATACTTCATGAATAGAAAAAGAAAAGATGTGAAAAAAAAATAAAATTTAAAAGCCCTTGATCCAAACAATTTCTTATTATATTTTGTTTCCCATCTCTCTTTTCTCTCAAACACCCAACACCCTGCACCCCTCCAAAAAAAGAAAAAAGTCAAAAAAAAAAACAGTACCCCCAAACACCAAATAAAAAATTTCTTTTGCTAGTTCCTAGAGGAAAGCTAAAGGTAGGTACAAGAGTGATTATTATATAACAACATTTCCGAAACTGCATCCTCTTCCAGCCGACACTAATCCCAATTCCCTAAATCACAGTATTGCCGCAGAGACATAAAGGTTTTCTAAGAAAAATCTCTGGTTCCACTCAAAACCTACCACTCTTATGCATTCATAAGGGAACCTCTCTGGTCCCTCTTCCCTCGTTTCCATTCGTTGGAAGACTAGTCGAAGGGGTAGACAGAGGAATCCACCCTTCCAGATCTCCATTCTCCCCCTCCACTCTCCTCTCCTCTTCCTATCACCCAATCCCTCTGCGTGTCTCCTTGGAGAAAAACACTGCCACGCTTCCCTTCAACTTCATGCATACCTTTCTTTAATGCTAATATCAACAAATACTCTTCTTCTGCTCTCAGCAAATTCCCACCCAAACATCAGCTTTGCAACAAACCCCACCATGGCTTCTCTTCTTCTCTTCATTCTCCTACTCTCTCTTTCTATTGGTGCAAGTGATGGCCGTCACCTAAGTGTACATGACAAAGATTCCAACAGAGCTTTCCATCACTCAAGCAAGGTTGGTGCAACACTTTTAGCGGAAAGACTGCTGCAATTGACCTCGTTCTGATCGCTTCTAACCTTTTAATTGTTCCATTCTCAGGATGCTGCAATCGTGAAGCTTGCTGAAGAGACTTCAGCCACAGCGAAGCAGACTCAATCATCATCAGAGAAAGAGAGTCGGAACAGTGCAACAATGGAAAGGCCGAAGGACTTGGAGGCTCCAACGAAGGACGCAGAGGCGAGGAGAGATGAAGTATCAGGTGCTGTCCAAATCCCATCACAGGTTAAGGTTTCATGGCTTGTGCGTCGCAAGGGGCGCAGAGTGCATCCAGGGTTCGATGTAGATTATATGGGTCCTAGAACCCATCCCCCGTCTCACAACTGAAGCCCATCCCTTTCTGTCCTCTGCCTATCTTCTCTTTAGAGGTTTTAGGCTTTTGCTTCAAATACAACCTCCAGAACTAGAAGCAGATAGTGGAAAACAAAGTGCTGGACACGAACTTCTACTGCCCATTTCACAGCATATGTGACAACCATTAAAATTAGTTAGAATGCAGGCTCTATGCATTTTGCTTGTTGCCATGGCCTGGTTCTCTTATCGTTGTACTATAGATACTGCTCGAGTGATAGACACGAAGATCTTCCCTCTGTTGCCTCAACTTGTCAATGTAATCTTGCAAAATTTTTTGCTCTACATCTTTCTCTTCATAAAATGATATTTCTCAGTTCAGGATTATCGATAGTGATGGGATGTGCAGGAAGTGAGGTTCTAATGCCTTCCTCTCTTGCTGGATTGCTACAAACAACGCAATCGGAGGTAAATTACACAAAATTCTTCTACCACTTTCAGATGGGCGTGGGGAAGAATAGTATCAGTAGTCAGGACGCAAATGCATTAGAATGGTGGTGGGAAACTCGCGCACCATGTCCTAACTGAGGGTGGCAAGGACAAATGGTCGATGCGTGCATGCATTCGTTGCGTGCATTCATCAACTGTAGCACACTAAGTTAGTTGTTTAAACGTAAGAATATGATGGGTAATTAAGCTTGGAAACTAAAAAGGGGGAGTGACGTGCCATGCTATCCTTGTGTTCTTGTAGGTGAGTGAGATCGGGGAGGCGAGTGCGGTCATTGCTAGAACACGATTCTAATGAAGTAACCACAGGGTCCAGCGAGACTAGAGCAGTCGCCGACCTAGTAGCCGTGGACTACCCAGAGCCCAGACGAGGACCATCAATTCACAACAAAATAGAAACCTAGGCGGCCACTTGCATCACTAAGAAAACGAGGTTGCAGGAGAAAGTCAATTAATAAGATTTGATGACAGTGGTATAATATATTTCTTCAATTATTCGATGATTGTAATCAGTATCAATTAAGTACCAAAGGAAGTACAGAAGAAGTGGGGCCTATAGATATGGTCTAAATGAAGCAAGCATGCAGTTATCTGTTAGCTATAGGCACTATACCCGTTCTTATTCCACCGTTTTCTCCGCATGGGACTACAGGATTTTTGGTAGCAGGAATGTTCCATTTCTTGACTTCATTTTCTCTCTCTTTCAGAAGTGTCGTCACCGTGTCGCGAATTCGGACGTGCGAGCCATGGACAAATTGAATGCCACAAATAAAGTCGGCCGCCGAGACTTGCAGGTGGACTTCACCTGCTTCTTTGTACTCCCGGCGGCTGTATAAAAGGACATACTATTTTTATAAATTGAATATTAGAACTCTCTTTCAAAGGCATATAGAAGCTACACAATAGAGTAGAACTCCCCTATAAACTCTTCCAAACGCTGATAAAGGTGAAATTTGGCATGATAACTTATATGCTGTTCTATATCTCCATGAATCTAGGAACTTTTCCTATTTTTGTCTAATAATTTAGATCTCGGATCTATAAGGAAAGGAAATTCGATTTTACGGTATAGGCGCTTATGACCTCCCCCTGTATGCCTTGCAGTAATGATTCCTTAATTTCCTCTGCAGTCTTAGGCTTTGGCGGTATTTATCATGCGCTTCTTGGACCGACAAAATTTTCTCAATTCTAATCGACTGGACGTATTGTGTCGATTCTTTTGAGTCCTCTAAATTAATCTTTGATATAAGTTCCACAAAACATCACTATTTGTGGTCTTTCGTTATCTTTCCAAGCTTGTGAAATATTACAATGATCAAGCAATCTAGCTCAATTGGGGAGGCCTCCACGGGTCTCTCAAGCGAGCTATTAACAACAAGGCCAGAGCTTGCATCCAGATCTCTTGATAAAAACCAACTTGGACGGCATTAGTTCAATTTCGATGAGGGCCAAGCTTCTGTAATATCGAAATTTTCATCTATTTGTATCTATTTAGTGATCACTCCTCTAAAAATACTAATTTTTTATCTTATCTCTAGCATGGACCACAAAGCACATGCGAAGCTACAAGGAAATCAGATGGCGATAAATGCATGTGTGCATCAACGTTGTTGTCCCGATCCTGTAGCTTCTTCTGCAACCAAGGTCATTGTGAAATATCAGTGGGTCTAAACAGAAGAAATTAACATATGCAAAGCGTTTCGCTTCCTCGGCATAGATGCCAGATATATATCTAGTCGACTTGAAACTCTCTGGTCCAATGGAAAACTTCTGGTCTCCAAAAACCATCTTTATCCATCCTCTGATTTAGCAGGATGTACTTCCTTTTGATTTAGTAGAAATGGATTGCCGTTTTACCAAAAAAAAAAAAAAAAAAAAAAACATCTTTATGGCATCGTTTCACCTCCATTTCGCAATGAATGGAGGCTGTGCAGTTGGGTTTTCATTTTGGAGTCCCGCATGACCCCAATAAACTACGGTGCGACCACATGACCCGGTTGCTGGCTCCACCTAGCTAGGAGCTATTTTAGATACTCCATGGTTTGTCTGCTACTTGAGTGTAGATTGGGGACCCCAGAAAAGGCTACAAAATATGGTGCTGATAAGGTGAGTCTGGCTCAACTTCGGAGCTTCATAGGAGTGCCAAGTAGGGGTGCCAATCGGAGAGATATTCCCCTTTGTTTAGAAGATGCCCGGATATCCTGTCATGTTATAATTAAAATGTGAGAAACTAATGAGGAGACTTCCGTCCGAAGTCTTGTTGTAGGACCTATTAAGTGCGACTTAGACCCCATCGTATGTGACACTAATAAGCTAGAATTCTGATGTTGAAATCTGAAAGACTAACGGGATTATTTTTCTTTCTTCTTTATCAGGGATTTGTTGGGACGAATGTGCCATAAAGACCAGGAGGCAATTAAATGTTTTTTTGACGTCTCAAAAGAGACATGTCTACCTGTGATTTGGAACTGTCAAATCACCCTCCAGCATGAATCGCATTCGATGTCGAATTATGCTGGAGCTAATTATTATATCAGTTCATTCCACCGAAAATGGAATTCTGAAACCTTAACAACGTATCGAGATACCTAACTCATAATAAAACATGTTACTCCATTTCTTCCATCCACGCAACCACATACGATCAAATATACAAATTCCATGCAGAGGTATCCTTATCCGGTGTTGCTGCCAAAATTTTATCCGGCAATGGTGGAGGCCTAAAAAGCATGAACTGGCGTATACGAAGAAAAAGATCAACGGGGTTCGCTCGTCTCCGTGGGTTTGCAAAATAGCAACGAATCAGAAAGCCTACCGAATTGGCTCGGGGCGGACCATCCAATGTTTAAGTCAATGAAAAGTTTTGGAATAACAGCGGAAAAAGAAAAGATAAAAGTAGTGTAAAATAATGTAATTTGCATACTTGATGTCCTAGACTCTTTTTTATAGAGTAGGAGTTGTTGTCCTATGAAGGTGGGACTCTTCCAAGTATGAGTCTTAGTAGAAGATTATCTCTTTGGCTTGTAAGAGGTCAATTCATCGGTCAACTTGTCCTCCTGTTGGAAGTCAGCTCATCAGTCTGCTATTGGTTGGCCTGTTCGAGGTCTACTATTCTACCTGCAAAAGGTTAACTCATTGACCTGCAAGAGATCGGGTCATTGGTTAACTCATTGACTTGCTATTAGCTGGCTTGTTGGAGATCTACTATGCTACCTGCAAAAGGTTAACTCATTGACCTGCGAGAGATCGGCTTATTGACCTACGAGAGGTCGTCCTGCTGTAGTCTGCTTTTTCCACCTACAAGAGTTTAGTTCATCGACCTATGAGAGGTCAGCTCGTCGACCTTCTATAGGTCGGCCTGCTGAAGATCTACTCTTCCACCTGTAAAAGATTGGCTCATCGACCTATGGGAGGTCAGCTCATCAACTCGTTCGTTATAGGTTAGCCTACTATAAATCGGCCTGCTAGAGATCTACTCTTCTGCCTACAAGAGGTTAGCTCATCAACTTGATCAACTCCTCGATCCACTATAAGTCGACCTGCTAGAGATTTGCTCTTCCACTTGCAAGAGGTTATCTCATGGACCTATGGAAGATCAGCTTATCAACCTACTATAAGTCAGCTTGCTAGACATCCACTCTTCCACCTACAAGAGGTTAGCTCATCGATCCACCATGGGTTAACCTGCTATAGATAGGCCTACTATATATTCCTTTTCTACTTGCAAAAAGATAACTCATCGACCTATAGAAAGTCAGCTCATCGATCTACCATAGATCGAACCAACCTACTTGGAAAAAAAGAGTAGAATAACAGTATGAGCCGATAAATAAGCTAGATAGAGGAGGAGGCATCGTTTTATTATAATTAGAGATAAAAATCAAGGGATAAGTCATAAGCATCCTTCTTTATCTGAACCCCTTTCATTATGGAGCTATAACCGCTCCTCCTAATTCACCCAAAAATCAAATTCAACGACGACTCGGATCATCACTCATCTTGCTTGGAAAGCCATGTCTTTGAGTACCTCACCTTTTTCATCGAGTGATAGAGGAATCGAAGATTTTTCAGTAGGGAAATTTGAAATTAGTCTTCCTGCTTGCTACGTATCGACCCATGATAGGTAGATCGATTTTAGACCACATAATTTGGCACCACTTGATGCCCAAAGATATAGATAGCAAATATATGGTAGAAAGAATTGATGAAAAGATAGCAACTATCGAGCACCATGCCCTTGCGTGGGGAGTTGACTGATGCAGTGAAAATTAATTACGTACTGCACTATTCGACCTTGTAACACAATATACATTACTGTGTGCCATTCTTTCAAACCCAAGAAGGGACCCATGTGCAATTAGGGTCCAAATTACAAAGAGATGGTCCACTTAAACTCCATATTCCAAGTCCGTTTGGGGGCAATATATAATTTCATGACTTCCAAGACTGCTCCCTCAAGGTCACATTAAACTAACACTCGACTCCTCAAATTGGAATCCCCGCCATAAAACAATGCAATAAGAGTAGATGAATGGGATAAAAGAAATGCCTGTTTTATTAAAGACAAACATCCTGGCCCGAATCGAGCAGCAAAACCGATGGGGGTGTTTCCGGTGGAATCAGACGGTCGTGATCACCCACCGGCACATGGGGTGGATGTCGGTTTGTCGACTTTCCATGTTGGAGGGCATCATGAACTACAGCTCACCACAAAGGGATTGATAGCAGTTATAAATTGGGAGGTCCTGATCCCAAGCTTGAGATCAACTTCCCCGCCTCCCAACCAGAAGAAATCTGGGTCCAACTTTGCAATTGCTTCGTCCAATATTACCTGAAATACCACCACCCCATATATTAATCATTTAAAGAAAAAGGTTATAAAGCTGAAAAGATATTTAAAGACTAATCCATGAGACTGTTTTCGGACAAGTATAATAAAGTCTACGCATTTCTACAAAGCATGCCATGAGGATATTGAGTAATATTGATTTTAAAGTATGCAATTGTTCAAACGATGCCAAATCGCCCAAATCTTAACATCTCTACTTCCCTGCTTCCTCTCACTACACATGCAAACTCAAGTGAATAAATATGAGACTTATCATAAAGAAAATATTAAAAGTGGGGAGGGAATAGTGAACTGATCAGTCACAGTAAATCTGAGCCTCCCAGAGGCATTATAAGCAAAATTGTTGTTTTCAGATAACATATAAATGCATTTTCTGCAGTTACGAAAAATTCAGGCAACATTACTTCCCCTCCCTCCAAAGCATTGCTATCTGGCTTCTCAAGATCTCATGTGCCTAATAAATCCCCGTAGCTGACGACAAAATGGATTCATCAAATAGTTAGGACATACAGGTAAGCATGGTTGTTATCATTGTCATCGAGAAAAATAACCATGAAGCCTACATACAAAGGGGGGTCTGGGTTCTTAGCTGCTCTATTCATATGATCTCCTTTGATGATATTCTCTCGCTAGGGCTAAGCCCCACATCATTAGCGTAGCGGTTTTCTATGCCGAGACCATGACTTAGCCTTTCCATTCAGCTAGCTCTTCAACCCTGCTTGACATAACCTAATCTCCTTAGATCCCGGATTCCATTCCTTCCTTTGTAAGTGATATTCCATAAGTGGGTGGAAAAGGAGACTAATTAGCTAAAATTGAATAGGGGAAGGGAGGACCAGACAAAAAGCTTAAGAGACCTTATTATTGTGCAATTCTAGGATTATTGCAATGACTCAGACTCCAATTTAAATAACCATACAGACACCTGCTCCAACATATTATTCCAAGAACAACTTATGTCTATATATGCAGTTGCCCACAGATAACATGATGTGCATCTAAACACCTCTTCTGGTCATGTTATATCCACAACAGTGATAAACTTGATCTGAGTTCATGCAAAATTTCCACTTCACTTTTTATTTAACTTGCATTCAATATCATTTGGAGTTTCTGGATTCTTAACATCATAGCAGTGTGCCAAACAGACAGTAAACTATAAGATTTAGCGAACTCTATGAACAAGAGGACAAAGCTTTGATTACCGGAATGTCTGTTTCCATGCCAATGCATGTCACTGCATTATGCACGTATCCAGTGAGTTCAAGTGACTCCTCTTCTGGTGCCAGCCTCACTGTATCAAGAAAAATAGTCTGAAATTAGGGACATGTTTTCCCAACATTCTAATATATGACTAAAGCTAAGCGTCTTCATAAAAAGAAAATACACCTCTAGATAAGTTGTAGATAGAAAATTTAGCAGTCATAATAATACTAGTAATAAAGACCATCATGGGCATCAAAGTTTTAATCAAGTCGTCAGCAGATTAGAGTGACCCAGCCAAATTGGCTTACCAAACATTTACAAAATGTAGCTCACATATATATCGTTAAGATCTGTTAACAGTGAGAAATTTTACTTTCTTCAATAAATATATGCATGTTCATCCATGACTTACACATATTGCCGGCAAAAAAAAAAAAGCTAAATGTAGAATTTCATATAATTGACTTTTGATTTTGAATCAGTGAATTACTCAGATAGGCATGAGATATTGGGTGACTGATTGATGTCCTCTTTCTTGCATATGATACCTTAAAAAAGTTATATTAGTAAGAAAATCAAAAAATTATATTCTTTAGCTACTGGAGAGTACACTTCGTGATACAACTCAGAACACTCATGATTGTTTTATTCTATTTAAAAGTTTGGAAATAACAGCAAAAAATCATTAAAAGATCTTGCTAAATGAGATGTCAAATTCTATTGGATGTGAGACAACCAGTTGTCCCAGTGCTTGTTACCTGCAGAAAGTATAATGTTGAACAGAAAGCCTATGGCCTGGATGATAATTGCATTAGAAGCATGGATGTTTATAGAAGTAAAGGTTCAGGATGACCCGGAGCAAAAAAGAGTACAAGAAATGGGTTGTCATTATGTCCAGGAGTTTCTCTAACTGAACTTTTACCTCATCCTGAGAGACACATGGGAATGTCAAACAAAGTTCAAACTACAACAGGTAAAGCAGATACGCTCCGGTGGAGTCTTTCAAGATTCCTGAACTTCAAAGAGACTAGAGGACATATTTCAATGCATTTGAGATGAGAATATACATAAAAGATGAGCAGAGCAAAGTTGGTGGCGTCAATGCGGAAAACCAGAAGACTGAAGTTTGTACAAAAGCTTAAAGTAGCATCAACAAAGGATAAAATAAGGTCAAAATAATTTGTGATTCTTTGGGGCCTTTGAGCACGTGTAACCTGCTGGTTGCAGCTCTGAAGAAGGGGGTGTTTGATTCTGGTTGAAGGATTAGAAAAGAGAAACCAATAAAGTACATTGATGGAAGTAATGGGAAGATATTTAAGACGATCCATTTTACATTGGCTTACCATTGGATCAAATCACTAGGGAAGTTCGATCCACAATACTTCACTATATATGGGATACAAATTGCCGTTTATTCTATAGTTAAAAACTTGCTTAACACCAAGCATATGATGTGATCACCACCTAAATGGATGATATAAGAATACCAAGTTGAAGGTTGAATGGGTTCCCCATCCAATGAAAGAGAAATAAGGGACACTTAGGATAACCAGACCATAGCAAGAGGGAGACTTAACCAAAAACCTAATAAATCAACTTGTATTGAAGATCTGAGATAATAATAAAACTACTTCAAGGTAATTGAAAACAAACAAAACTAGAAAATTATCAATTTACATGCACAAAATGATAGAAAATAGCAAATGCTCTCTGTCATTGGCTTAAATCATGCAGGGGAAATGTTGTTGTATAAATGACCTCATTGTGCCTTGATCAGATGGAAGAAGACAAGTTCCAAGCTGATGACCAACTACAGGTTTTTATTCAAATTGCAGACATCTGCCACAGGGTAAATCACTGCCTCTCAGGCTCTGCCCACTGATTCTACCATCAAGGTCAATGATAGACAATTACTTCCAGTGAGCAAAGGTTACAACTTTCATCATACAATGTTCTTAAAAGGGCAAGTCCTTTCAAAATCTTGTTAGCAAAAACTCTTTTCAAAATCTTGAAAGATGCTGAGTTACAATCCCATACATTAAGATTTATGATGTTTATCCTTTGCTTAGCCCAAGACCCCACTTGTTATATTTAGTTTGGTAGCGCGACTACATGACTTGAGTCCTAACAATACTACTGAAGTACAGTTTTTATCAGAACATTTTTGCTTCTCACTTTGGGCAGTTTACAATAATCTGTGGATGAATATCCTGAAGAAAATTGCAGCTAATCCCACCAAATGCAAGAAGGAAAAGAGGGCCTAAACAGTTAAACTTTCAGCAACAAGCTTTATCCCATATAATACAGTTTGTGCTGTTGACCAGAATATGATCCGTTTATAATCTTCTCACAGTTTGAATCAGTAAGGCTACCTAATCAAGACAAAAGTAGGCAAAAGAATGGGTTGGCATGAAAGGTAAAAGCCAATTGATAGGTCAAAAACCTATTTCATTGGCTGCAAAACCTAAGTTTATGCAACATGTTAGCAACTCCAAGGTTGACTTATGCAAGAGTCGACTTGAGTGTGATAAGTCAGTGCTGAGATTCCTTGGAGATTTGAAGCAAGTATGGCACCCTAGTTAGGATATTTCCAGCTTGTAAGGTGCAAAAGAGGAGGGAAGGGCAAGGACTAATATAGGTTAATACATTTGCCTCACAAAGAACAAATAAAAAGTAGGCAAACTAAAGGTGACCAAGCATTGGAGGATAAATCACCACTTATAGTATTTTCTCCCTCTTTTTCCTCTTTTGTAGATTTTGTTTTCCCTTCCAGTATTGTTGTGCAGCAATTGGTCCTATGCATGTGTCTTGAAACTACTATGTATAAGAGGCAATGGCAACAACAAAAAAATTGTGTTCCTTACTGACTCTGATCTAACATGGAAAAGTGAGCAGTAACACGGTTTTAGAATAGGCTCGGCACTGATTCCTATAAAAGGTCAAAGCCAAGAATGGCTAGAAGTTTAGTTAAACTTGTTTGTGCAGGTGATTACTCCAACTTCACTAGTGTGGTTCTGTCAAAGCACTGGATCACTAACTATATTGGCCACTTTTATCTATATCTCTGTTGACCTCTGTAGATTGTTATAGACCTCATTTCTAAAGTCTAAAATGAAATATCAGTACTAAGATATCTTTACAAGTTCTGTGGTGAAAAGCAAGTCAAATACTTCATTCATGGATCATTTGGAGAACTTGAAACATAGGAAGGGAATGATAAGATGTGAAATGGTGGCTAGGATTTTTATGACAAAGTAGAATTTCTGATACAGCTTCAGCTAAATAAAGATTAAATTTACGACCACAATCTTAATTTTCATCCTAATCATCCACTAAGGGATCAAAACATGACATACAGAAAGGTCTTTCATTAGTTTAGTGGAACTTTTAATGTGGGAAAAAAAAAGAATCATCCTACAAATAAGATCCAGATAATTATTAGAACTTATTGAAAATTAAATGGCATAGCACATATAAGTTGGACATCGCAAGGACATTAATGGGGCCAAAAGGCGCGATTGTGTGGAAATTTGAACTACCAGTTAATCATCTCATATGATTTAATGCTGGGAGCAGAGAGCATTTTTTTCCCTTTCTTTGCTTTTTATGTGTACGCACAAGGTAACACCACAGCTTCGTGTTCCTCTTCATTTTCTAGGGTAGTTATTCGATGTTCAGATTATTTAGACTTGTTATCAGAACGCTTGCTTTTCTCAGTTTCTTTTTTAACTAAGATTACATAATGCTCTCCTAGAGAGAGTGGAGGGAGGGGGAGAGAACTATGACCACAGAATGTTAAGCAGTACAAATTGTTTCCTGAATGCTTTCTTAGCGAAGCTTCACAGATTATATGAGAATACATATTTTAACACATTCATAGTTTTCTGCTAAGAGTATGACATGGATGAATCATTCAAGCTTAAAAAGTCTCAGCTTACCCATAAAACAATGTTGAGAAAGAAAATAAGAATATAAAATGGTAGACATGCTAAATAATCATTAGATAAATGAATTAGCATCTCCAAATGACTTAACAAATTAACTTGTATCCAATAAAAAACATGTAAAGACAAACTCACTGTTGAATCTCTTCTTCGGTATCTTCTTGTCGTTGAGTGCATAAAGAAAGTGCTTGATATTTTCAGCATTAAGCCGAGCTATATACTGAAATAAAATAAATATTAACTAACTAAAAATGACTTAACAGAAAGGGCACTGATTAGTACAATAGAGAAACATGTACCTGAATAACAACAATGTAGTACTTTGAATTGTTATGATCGCTGCAATCAGTAACACTAGCAGGAGCTTGGGTATTGACCTGAGAAGAAAAATAGAAGTTTGTCACATAAATTGAATCAAGGACCGCCCCATGTGACAAAAATACATTATAAAGAACTAAAAGGATCTGTATTAGAATACTTCTCCAATACATCTACTACTGTGTTATTGTTCTCATTATATATATATATTTGGGTGAAGATTCTCATTATATTATTTAACAAAATAATTTTAAGAAATTAATCTGCATTTATCAAATAGGATATAGTAACAAATAGGGTAATTAGATGATTGAGGCAGTAAGCAAGTTTGCATCTCATTCTTGTTTTGTTAAGGAAAAAGTTTGCATATCATTCATTTTCTCTTTTTTAATGAAATTGTAACTGCCCAGGACCTCACCAAAAAAAGTCAGCCAAAAAGTTACTAATTAGGGTCCCTGTCCCTGCTTAAGTACCCAAAACCTCTCCAAGGCACAACCAATATGAGACTGACACATGCCTACATGGGTCCTTACACATTAATTCCTTTAAGCCCTATCATCCTTACCATGGACGAGTCCAATCAAAAACAAAATTGCCATGACCAACTCATGGTCAATCCCAACAAGGCCCATGCTGCAATGTCCTCTAGTTCACATGGGCTTGAGCCAGGTTAGCTCTTATACCATTTGTAATGACCTAGGACCTCACCTAAAAGGGGATAACTAGAAGGTTACTGTCACGACCCTCGCCCCGTTCCCGGTGGGCCGTCGCGACGGTCCTAGGGTGCGGGTAGGCATAAGGCCACCAGCCACCACGTAGAACCCTATTACCTATCAATCATTATTAAATTCTGAAAAAATTTGGCATGATGCATGAACAAAATGATCACTTTTCCTATAGTGACCTGTCAGGATTATCTCAATACATACAACACACTACCTGTCAGAGCAGCAATCACATAATCCGTCACATAATGAACCTGGATAATATATATCAATACATTATCTCAGGCATATAACTCATATGTATAAAAATCTGGTTCCCATTCCATCCATGGTCAAACCTATATCCACAACAGGATCTATGACTGTAACTATATACTATATACAACAGAAGGTTTATAATACACCAAAAGGGTATAAACCTCTATCTACATTATACTATACTATACTATAGAGCGGCACAGCTAGCAGGCAATCTCTAACCCTGCTCTTCTCTATACAATACCTGCCCTGCAATCAAAAACACCAAACTGGGGAGTGAGTATATAAATACTCAGTGAGTGGAGTAGAGAGTACTATGCACATGAGACAGAATATAATCATGGCTCGAGATGAAATCTCAAGATCAATAACAACATGAACATGAACTCAACATAGAGAATATAGAGTAAATCATCAATATCACCACAATCAATATCAACTCATCTGAAGCATATATGGAATAATCAAGTAAACATATATGCTACTCATGAATATGCTCAACAGATCATAATGCTGGAACATACAAATCAGGTGTCAATATGCTGAAATCATCACTAGACAGCTGTCGGGAGGTGGGTTTTACGCCCCAGGCGAACCAGCAACCACTCCTTACTGTCACATGCATATGCAGGATAATACACCATATCGATAATGGAAATGCTAGACAGCTATCGGAAGGTGGGTTTTACGCCCCAGGCGAATCAGCAACAACTCCCTACTGTCACATGCATATGCAGGATAAGACACCACACTAATCATGTAAATGCTGGCCAGTATCCAGAACAGAAATCCATCTCACATCTACATACTAAACGGCACCTCGCGGGAATTCTACATCCGCAGAAAGCCATACTGCACCTCGCGGGGTCTTACTATGCCCGGCGGCAAGCAGAATATAAGTCGTAGGACCGGCCGATCCTACGCCTAGGGCCGTGTCCCCCCCTAGGAAGGGACTGGGCTCCGCCCACCCAGAAGGCTACTATGTGCACAAAGGCCGATGTTCAACCCCATCGACTATAGGTGTCCTGCAGATACTGCCAAGCCATGCATAAATGCCATAATGCACCCTCCCAATACTCTACTAAAAAGGAGTATAATCAAGATTACCACTCACTCGATCATGACCCAATCATAAACTAACATCAGGGTTAGGAGTGAGGGTCAAGGAAGTGCAATACAACTCAATATACCACTAAAAAGGCTCTACAAATCTTTGTAATGGAGGAAATGAAATCAATTTACAAAAGAAATCATTTCACAATTCGAAATCAATTTGATTACTCATCAACCCCTCGTAATTCCTCTCAATGTTCCCTCAAATGCATGTACAGAATAATCAAGCATGGAGAATCAAGATTATAGAGGAATCTACTACAATATCAATCAATATGCTCAAGTGGAATCAATTCACACTTGGCGACATTCATGAAAATGAATTAAGGATGCTCATAGTGCAAAGTACATGACTCCCACTCACCTGCCGATCCGGCACGGCCTCGATACGCCTCCAAAACTTTATGGTAGGCAGTAGGGGGCTTCTTTTTCTTGTTCCCTAACTTCTTGCCCAACTGTGACATGCATTTACAATACATTTAGTCTTGTATCAAGGACCATAATCTACGTGCCAATTATAATATAGGAAACTTTAATTGATTCAACTCCCCCATTCCCTAAATCTTTTCTTTTCTTTCTCTTTTTCTTTTTCTATTAATTAACTCATCATTTATGTATACTAGGGATTCCCTTGCATGAGTACAAGGTCCCTTTTAGCTTGATCTAGGCTTAATACCCTATTATAGCATGAAATCCCCTATTTTCCCACTCGGATGAACAGTAACCCGGACCGACAGCCGGTTACTTTATCCTGGGTTTGATCCACTTTCCAAACTCCAAATTTGATGAAATTTTTACCTAACATTCTACACTCATAGGGGATTCCAAAGAGGTAACATGCATTGCTATCGGAGGTCGTTTGACCCCCTAAATAATTTGCCGAAGTTGGAACTTCGACACAGTTTTTCCGTAGTGCCGGAAAAATTTGTCAAAATCCGATTCTTCCTCTTTTAACCGCCTCTACAACCCTTATCCGACCCCTCTAGACTATATCCACCTTTTGTATAGCCTAATGTCATCAAAAGACTAGATAGGGATGGATATTTACCTTTTTCTTTTTGGAAATCGAGGTCCTTGCGTAGAGGGGAAGGAGATCTACGTTTTTTCCTTCAGCTAGAAGTGCAACCGGGATCTCCTTCCTCTTCCTTTCTTCCTTTCCTTTCCTCTTCCTTTCTTCCTTTCCTTTCCTCTCCTTCTTTTTCTTCCTCTCTGTCCGTCTGAGACTCCCCTGTGACTCTCTCTCGGTTTCCATCCAAAAGCCACACAAACCCCCTAATTAAATCACATCAAAACACTATTCACCCTTTTTTAATATTATTAAATTTCCATTTTGCCCCTAACACTTCAACATATCTACGGTTATGCCATTAACTTTTGATTCCTTCCAATTTTACCCCTTATATCAATTTTAAAGGACTATTCTATCCCTTTTTATATAAAAAAAAATATTTTGGGGTTATTACATCCTCCCCCCCTTATATAAAATTCGTCCTCGAATTTAAAAGAGTAAATTACCTGTCATAGTTGCATTCGATGCCTATGCCTCCTGTGGATTTACCGTGAACACCCTTCCTTGCCCTCTGCCTACTGGAGCTGACAGTTGAGATGGTCCAGCACTCTGCTGTGATGTTTGTGCTTGACCTCTGCCTCTGCCTACAGGCCTCCTACTACTAGGCCTGTCCATCTGTACAGAAGGGTAGGATGCCAAGGGCACAAATTGCTGGGTGGCACCCTGCGGGCATTCTCTGGCAAAATGACCCGGCTGTCCACATCTGTAGCACACTCTCTGACCCATTCTGCATCTGCCAGGGTGCTACTTCCCACATATGCCACATACTGGCCATGATTGGAACTTAGATTCCGTTCTGGCCATAGTGACCGGAGGACGAGGTGCTAATGGTAGAGAAGCATCCTGTGACTGACCTCTTCTCCTCCACTTCCTCTTACGTGGGGCAGGTGGAGCTGAGCGTACAGACTGCTCCGTCGGGCCCTCCGAGAGATCTACTCCCTCAGATCTATCTTTACTGCTTTGCTCCTTCCCCACACTCATTTTCCTCTGTTCTCTTTCAGCTCTTTCCTCTTTGTTTCTGGTCTCCCACTGTTTTGCTTTATCAATTAGCCTAGACAAGGTGGGGACCTCTACTGCCAGTACTGCATTATAAAGCGGAAAAATCAGACCCCGCCTGAATCTTTCTATCCTGGCAGCTTCAGTGGGGATGATGTAAGGAGCATACTTCCCCAATCTAGTGAACTCACGAGCGTACTCAGATACGCTCATTCCGGGCATCTGCTTCAGCCTCTCAAACTGAAGAGCCCGATTCTGCCTCTCAGCCGGAGACAAAAACTCATCCATCACTGCTTGCCTGAACTCTTCCCAGGTTGGAGGATTCCTACTGTACAATCTGTCCTCCATATGCCTCTGGTACCAGTCCCAGGCATCTTCTTTCATTGTGAGCCCGACAAGTTCTATTGCCCTTGCATCAGAACAGGGCAGTCTCCGTATCATCTTTTCAGTCTCCTCCAGGAATCTCTGAGGATCTTCACCTTCTTCCTCCTTAAACTCTGGGGTTCTGAGCCTCAGAAATTCCTGTACAGTAATCCCCTCATCATCTAGAGCTCGCCTGGCCAAACTTCTTGGCACAGGTACAGGAGGTGGGATGGATACTACTGACGGGGCAGGAGATTTCCCCCGAGCAATCTGCTCCCTCAGAGCCTGATTCTCCGCCAGTAACTGTTCCATCAATGCATCTCTACTTCCTACCTCTCCTTTATCATCGACCCTCCATCTATCAGCAGGAGGAGGTTTTTCTCTTTGGGGCTCGACATGTGCAGAACCTGCATCCAATGCTATATCTGGCTCCATTTTCCTTGAAAGTATTCTTTATATGTTTCTAAAAGAGTCAAAAAGAGAGGACAGTCGTTACACACTGAGTCATGATATATTTTACTGAGTTGTAAATAACTCATAAAATAACATACAGAAAAACCCTATGCTCCATAGTATAATCCTATACTTAATCCTGACTCATCCTATTGCTCTGACAGGACTCTTCTTAACCTTTGCTCTGATACCAAGCTTTGTCACGACCCTCGCCCCGTTCCCGGTGGGCCGTCGCGACGGTCCTAGGGTGCGGGTAGGCATAAGGCCACCAGCCACCACGTAGAACCCTATTACCTATCAATCATTATTAAATTCTGAAAAAATTTGGCATGATGCATGCACAAAATGATCACTTTTCCTATAGTGACCTGTCAGGATTATCTCAATACATACAACACACTACCTGTCAGAGCAGCAATCACATAATCCGTCACATAATGAACCTGGATAATATATATCAATACATTATCTCAGGCATATAACTCATATGTATAAAAATCTGGTTTCCATTCCATCCATGGTCAAACCCATATCCACAACAGGATCTATGACTGTAACTATATACTATATACAACAGAAGGTTTATAATACACCAAAAGGGTATAAACCTCTATCTACATTATACTATACTATACTATGGAGCGACACAGCTAGCAGGCAATCTCTAACCCTGCTCTTCTCTATACAATACCTGCCCTGCAATCAAAAACACCAAATTGGGGACTGAGTATATAAATACTCAGTGAGTGGAGTAGAGAGTACTATGCACATGAGACAGAATATAATCATGGCTCGAGATGAAATCTCAAGATCAATAACAACATGAACATGAACTCAACATAGAGAATATAGAGTAAATCATCAATATCACCACAATCAATATCAACTCATCTGAAGCATATATGGAATAATCAAGTAAACATATATGCTACTCATGAATATGCTCAACAGATCATAATGCTGGAACATACAAATCAGGTGTCAATATGCTGAAATCATCACTAGACAGCTGTCGGGAGGTGGGTTTTACGCCCCAGGCGAACCAGCAACCACTCCTTACTGTCACATGCATATGCAGGATAATACACCATATCGATAATGGAAATGCTAGACAGCTATCGGAAGGTGGGTTTTACGCCCCAGGCGAATCAGCAACAACTCCCTACTGTCACATGCATATGCAGGATAAGACACCACACTAATCATGTAAATGCTGGCCAGTATCCAGAACAGAAATCCATCTCACATCTACATACTAAACGGCACCTCGCGGGAATTCTACATCCGCAGAAAGCCATACTGCACCTCGCGGGGTCTTACTATGCCCGGCGGCAAGCAGAATATAAGTCGTAGGACCGGCCGATCCTACGCCTAGGGCCGTGTCCCCCCCTAGGAAGGGACTGGGCTCCGCCCACCCAGAAGGCTACTATGTGCACAAAGGCCGATGTTCAACCCCATCGACTATAGGTGTCCTGCAGATACTGCCAAGCCATGCATAAATGCCATAATGCACCCTCCCAATACTCTACTAAAAAGGAGTATAATCAAGATTACCACTCACTCGATCATGACCCAATCATAAACTAACATCAGGGTTAGGAGTGAGGGTCAAGGAAGTGCAATACAACTCAATATACCACTAAAAAGGCTCTACAAATCTTTGTAATGGAGGAAATGAAATCAATTTACAAAAGAAATCATTTCACAATTCGAAATCAATTTGATTACTCATCAACCCCTCGTAATTCCTCTCAATGTTCCCTCAAATGCATGTACAAAATAATCAAGCATGGAGAATCAAGATTATAGAGGAATCTACTACAATATCAATCAATATGCTCAAGTGGAATCAATTCACACTTGGCGACATTCATGAAAATGAATTAAGGATGCTCATAGTGCAAAGTACATGACTCCCACTCACCTGCCGATCCGGCACGGCCTCGATACGCCTCCAAAACTTTATGGTAGGCAGTAGGGGGCTTCTTTTTCTTGTTCCCTAACTTCTTGCCCAACTGTGACATGCATTTACAATACATTTAGTCTTGTATCAAGGACCATAATCTACGTGCCAATTATAATATAGGAAACTTTAATTGATTCAACTCCCCCATTCCCTAAATCTTTTCTTTTCTTTCTCTTTTTCTTTTTCTATTAATTAACTCATCATTTATGTATACTAGGGATTCCCTTGCATGAGTACAAGGTCCCTTTTAGCTTGATCTAGGCTTAATACCCTATTATAGCATGAAATCCCCTATTTTCCCACTCGGATGAACAGTAACCCGGACCGACAGCCGGTTACTTTATCCTGGGTTTGATCCACTTTCCAAACTCCAAATTTGATGAAATTTTTACCTAACATTCTACACTCATAGGGGATTCCAAAGAGGTAACATGCATTGCTATCGGAGGTCGTTTGACCCCCTAAATAATTTGCCGAAGTTGGAACTTCGACACAGTTTTTCCGTAGTGCCGGAAAAATTTGTCAAAATCCGATTCTTCCTCTTTTAACCGCCTCTACAACCCTTATCCGACCCCTCTAGACTATATCCACCTTTTGTATAGCCTAATGTCATCAAAAGACTAGATAGGGATGGATATTTACCTTTTTCTTTTTGGAAATCGAGGTCCTTGCGTAGAGGGGAAGGAGATCTACGTTTTTTCCTTCAGCTAGAAGTGCAACCGGGATCTCCTTCCTCTTCCTTTCTTCCTTTCCTTTCCTCTTCCTTTCTTCCTTTCCTTTCCTCTCCTTCTTTTTCTTCCTCTCTGTCCGTCTGAGACTCCCCTGTGACTCTCTCTCGGTTTCCATCCAAAAGCCACACAAACCCCCTAATTAAATCACATCAAAACACTATTCACCCTTTTTTAATATTATTAAATTTCCATTTTGCCCCTAACACTTCAACATATCTACGGTTATGCCATTAACTTTTGATTCCTTCCAATTTTACCCCTTATATCAATTTTAAAGGACTATTCTATCCCTTTTTATATAAAAAAAAATATTTTGGGGTTATTACATCCTCCCCCCCTTATATAAAATTCGTCCTCGAATTTAAAAGAGTAAATTACCTGTCATAGTTGCATTCGATGCCTATGCCTCCTGTGGATTTACCGTGAACACCCTTCCTTGCCCTCTGCCTACTGGAGCTGACAGTTGAGATGGTCCAGCACTCTGCTGTGATGTTTGTGCTTGACCTCTGCCTCTGCCTACAGGCCTCCTACTACTAGGCCTGTCCATCTGTACAGAAGGGTAGGATGCCAAGGGCACAAATTGCTGGGTGGCACCCTGCGGGCATTCTCTGGCAAAATGACCCGGCTGTCCACATCTGTAGCACACTCTCTGACCCATTCTGCATCTGCCAGGGTGCTACTTCCCACATATGCCACATACTGGCCATGATTGGAACTTAGATTCCGTTCTGGCCATAGTGACCGGAGGACGAGGTGCTAATGGTAGAGAAGCATCCTGTGACTGACCTCTTCTCCTCCACTTCCTCTTACGTGGGGCAGGTGGAGCTGAGCGTACAGACTGCTCCGTCGGGCCCTCCGAGAGATCTACTCCCTCAGATCTATCTTTACTGCTTTGCTCCTTCCCCACACTCATTTTCCTCTGTTCTCTTTCAGCTCTTTCCTCTTTGTTTCTGGTCTCCCACTGTTTTGCTTTATCAATTAGCCTAGACAAGGTGGGGACCTCTACTGCCAGTACTGCATTATAAAGCGGAAAAATCAGACCCCGCCTGAATCTTTCTATCCTGGCAGCTTCAGTGGGGATGATGTAAGGAGCATACTTCCCCAATCTAGTGAACTCACGAGCGTACTCAGATACGCTCATTCCGGGCATCTGCTTCAGCCTCTCAAACTGAAGAGCCCGATTCTGCCTCTCAGCCGGAGACAAAAACTCATCCATCACTGCTTGCCTGAACTCTTCCCAGGTTGGAGGATTCCTACTGTACAATCTGTCCTCCATATGCCTCTGGTACCAGTCCCAGGCATCTTCTTTCATTGTGAGCCCTACAAGTTCTATTGCCCTTGCATCAGAACAGGGCAGTCTCCGTATCATCTTTTCAGTCTCCTCCAGGAATCTCTGAGGATCTTCACCTTCTTCCCCCTTAAACTCTGGGGTTCTGAGCCTCAGAAATTCCTGTACAGTAATCCCCTCATCATCTAGAGCTCGCCTGGCCAAACTTCTTGGCACAGGTACAGGAGGTGGGATGGATACTACTGACGGGGCAGGAGATTTCCCCCGAGCAATCTGCTCCCTCAGAGCCTGATTCTCCGCCAGTAACTGTTCCATCAATGCATCTCTACTTCCTACCTCTCCTTTATCATCGACCCTCCATCTATCAGCAGGAGGAGGTTTTTCTCTTTGGGGCTCGACATGTGCAGAACCTGCATCCAATGCTATATCTGGCTCCATTTTCCTTGAAAGTATTCTTTATATGTTTCTAAAAGAGTCAAAAAGAGAGGACAGTCGTTACACACTGAGTCATGATATATTTTACTGAGTTGTAAATAACTCATAAAATAACATACAGAAAAACCCTATGCTCCATAGTATAATCCTATACTTAATCCTGACTCATCCTATTGCTCTGACAGGACTCTTCTTAACCTTTGCTCTGATACCAAGCTTTGTCACGACCCTCGCCCCGTTCCCGGTGGGCCGTCGCGACGGTCCTAGGGTGCGGGTAGGCATAAGGCCACCAGCCACCACGTAGAACCCTATTACCTATCAATCATTATTAAATTCTGAAAAAATTTGGCATGATGTATGCACAAAATGATCACTTTTCCTATAGTGACCTGTCAGGATTATCTCAATACATACAACACACTACCTGTCAGAGCAGCAATCACATAATCCGTCACATAATGAACCTGGATAATATATATCAATACATTATCTCAGGCATATAACTCATATGTATAAAAATCTGGTTTCCATTCCATCCATGGTCAAACCCATATCCACAACAGGATCTATGACTGTAACTATATACTATATACAACAGAAGGTTTATAATACACCAAAAGGGTATAAACCTCTATCTACATTATACTATACTATACTATGGAGCGGCACAGCTAGCAGGCAATCTCTAACCCTGCTCTTCTCTATACAATACCTGCCCTGCAATCAAAAACACCAAATTGGGGACTGAGTATATAAATACTCAGTGAGTGGAGTAGAGAGTACTATGCACATGAGACAGAATATAATCATGGCTCGAGATGAAATCTCAAGATCAATAACAACATGAACATGAACTCAACATAGAGAATATAGAGTAAATCATCAATATCACCACAATCAATATCAACTCATCTGAAGCATATATGGAATAATCAAGTAAACATATATGCTACTCATGAATATGCTCAACAGATCATAATGCTGGAACATACAAATCAGGTGTCAATATGCTGAAATCATCACTAGACAGCTGTCGGGAGGTGGGTTTTACGCCCCAGGCGAACCAGCAACCACTCCTTACTGTCACATGCATATGCAGGATAATACACTATATCGATAATGGAAATGCTAGACAGCTATCGGAAGGTGGGTTTTACGCCCCAGGCGAATCAGCAACAACTCCCTACTGTCACATGCATATGCAGGATAAGACACCACACTAATCATGTAAATGCTGGCCAGTATCCAGAACAGAAATCCATCTCACATCTACATACTAAACGGCACCTCGCGGGAATTCTACATCCGCAGAAAGCCATACTGCACCTCGCGGGGTCTTACTATGCCCGGCGGCAAGCAGAATATAAGTCGTAGGACCGGCCGATCCTACGCCTAGGGCCGTGTCCCCCCCTAGGAAGGGACTGGGCTCCGCCCACCCAGAAGGCTACTATGTGCACAAAGGCCGATGTTCAACCCCATCGACTATAGGTGTCCTGCAGATACTGCCAAGCCATGCATAAATGCCATAATGCACCCTCCCAATACTCTACTAAAAAGGAGTATAATCAAGATTACCACTCACTCGATCATGACCCAATCATAAACTAACATCAGGGTTAGGAGTGAGGGTCAAGGAAGTGCAATACAACTCAATATACCACTAAAAAGGCTCTACAAATCTTTGTAATGGAGGAAATGAAATCAATTTACAAAAGAAATCATTTCACAATTCGAAATCAATTTGATTACTCATCAACCCCTCGTAATTCCTCTCAATGTTCCCTCAAATGCATGTACAGAATAATCAAGCATGGAGAATCAAGATTATAGAGGAATCTACTACAATATCAATCAATATGCTCAAGTGGAATCAATTCACACTTGGCGACATTCATGAAAATGAATTAAGGATGCTCATAGTGCAAAGTACATGACTCCCACTCACCTGCCGATCCGGCACGGCCTCGATACGCCTCCAAAACTTTATGGTAGGCAGTAGGGGGCTTCTTTTTCTTGTTCCCTAACTTCTTGCCCAACTGTGACATGCATTTACAATACATTTAGTCTTGTATCAAGGACCATAATCTACGTGCCAATTATAATATAGGAAACTTTAATTGATTCAACTCCCCCATTCCCTAAATCTTTTCTTTTCTTTCTCTTTTTCTTTTTCTATTAATTAACTCATCATTTATGTATACTAGGGATTCCCTTGCATGAGTACAAGGTCCCTTTTAGCTTGATCTAGGCTTAATACCCTATTATAGCATGAAATCCCCTATTTTCCCACTCGGATGAACAGTAACCCGGACCGACAGCCGGTTACTTTATCCTGGGTTTGATCCACTTTCCAAACTCCAAATTTGATGAAATTTTTACCTAACATTCTACACTCATAGGGGATTCCAAAGAGGTAACATGCATTGCTATCGGAGGTCGTTTGACCCCCTAAATAATTTGCCGAAGTTGGAACTTCGACACAGTTTTTCCGTAGTGCCGGAAAAATTTGTCAAAATCCGATTCTTCCTCTTTTAACCGCCTCTACAACCCTTATCCGACCCCTCTAGACTATATCCACCTTTTGTATAACCTAATGTCATCAAAAGACTAGATAGGGATGGATATTTACCTTTTTCTTTTTGGAAATCGAGGTCCTTGCGTAGAGGGAAAGGAGATCTACGTTTTTTCCTTCAGCTAGAAGTGCAACCGGAATCTCCTTCCTCTTCCTTTCTTCCTTTCCTTTCCTCTTCCTTTCTTCCTTTCCTTTCCTCTCCTTCTTTTTCTTCCTCTCTGTCCGTCTGAGACTCCCCTGTGACTCTCTCTCGGTTTCCATCCAAAAGCCACACAAACCCCCTAATTAAATCACATCAAAACACTATTCACCCTTTTTTTAATATTATTAAATTTCCATTTTGCCCCTAACACTTCAACATATCTACGGTTATGCCATTAACTTTTGATTCCTTCCAATTTTACCCCTTATATCAATTTTAAAGGACTATTCTATCCCTTTTTATATAAAAAAAATATTTTGGGGTTATTACAGTTACTAATTAAGGTTCATGGCCCTGCTTACATACCCAGACCTCCCCAATGCATAAACAGTATGGGACCAAACACAGTTGCATGGGCCCTCACAATAACTACTAGTATCTAGCATGTGCAATGTGTGTGATCTACAAAGAAAAAAAAATATTACATGAAAAATAGAGTTAGCATGAAACTATGATTCGTTTCTCTCTCCTTTGTTGTCCCTTAATATATTCAACTTCCTTTCTTAGAATTTTCTTTTTATCTCTTTTTTGATAAGGTAGAGAAGGAGCCATTTCTTAGTGAAATTATGAAAGGCATGTGCTACAAGCACAATGTCACGGATTCGAATCATGGGACAGCCACTTTATGTATAAAAAAAAGGCCAAACGTTAGGTCTATCCCTATTTTGCCCCTCCTAGGAACCCGAATTGTCAAGACCATAACTCGGTAATGGTCTTTCTATTTGATTAGGTAGAGATAGGCAGCCCTTTTATAATTTACTCTAGTTACATTAGGACTCTAACGCGCCATTCCGAAAGGGAAAAAAAAAGTCTGGCTAAAAAGAAAACAATCCAGTTACGGAGGGAGAGTTCAGTCACAGCACCTTCTATTGTAATAGTAGAGATGGTTATGATCAAATTAGGTTCAAGGTTAATATCAAGTGCATGGAGTTTGGTCTAGATATAGTAATAGCACTTATTATTAAAAAATCTGATACTACCATGTGAAGATGGACCACATGGAAGCTTGTTGGCACATTTGAAATTTTAACGCATTCTGGAACTTTTATCTAACAGATTGACTGCACCAGTTACACGCACACACAAAACAACAACCCATACATCAATGCTTCGAGATGATTAGAGAAAAGAGATAATTTTCTAATACAATCTACTTTGTTCAAATATATTTTCCTGTATGGAAATAATAGATGCGAAGCAAGAAGGTAGAGATGAAGAAAAAGGAATTTTGACTTTTGAGAAAATATATTAGCCTTACGAGATTACAGACATAGACACACACATGGGCATGCAGGCAGGCAGGCATGCACATATATATACACACATACACATCCATACATACATACACACAAAAACACACACGCATACATACACACATATATGTAGATATATAGATAGAGAGAGATGGCGAGGAGGAGGAGGAGGAGCAAGAAGTATAAAAAAGATAGAGGGTTCGCAGAGCTCCTCATACACTTCCTCTAGTTGGTTTGGTTCTTTCGGGGTACGGTTGTCAAAGTACCAAGCTCATAACTAGCATATCCAAGTTTATGAAGAGACCTAGCCAAATATTTTATAAATCAACGGCGGAGGAGCCCACAGATTGCCCATTGACATGCATAAAGAACATCTATCTTTGCATCATGCCTGTTGGGTTCTTATATAACAATTACAATATTCATTTTATTTGATGAACAAGTGTGTATGCGCATATTCTTCATTCTCAAAAAGTTAGATAACACGACCACATCATATACAGAAGTCAGACGATTCTAAGGCTGCTTCATAATTACAGTCATGACATAACAATAGTATTAGAGTTTGTAACTTCATGTTATCCTATTACTTGGATTCTTTAAAGGGGCATAACAGCGTTACCATCATTTTTGTATCCATTATGTTGTGCATTATATAAAAAAAGTCCATTTTTATGTTAAAAAACTACACCTATTAGTGATTAATATCAAGTTACCAAATCTTGTAAATACTTATGTTGCAACCTTTTATAGATCTGCAGATTCATTAATTCCAATGAAGAGCTGTTCTGAAAAATGGTTGAGGCGCCAACCTAGGTGGCTGCCTTAGGTGAGGAGGGCCCTTGAACACTACATTTTGGGCTGGCTGACTTATATAGGTGGCTCAGCCTTCAGCAAGCAAATGGGCAATTGCCAAAGCCAAGAAGATGACTACAGCGTGGGATGACCTATTTTCAGGCTAACCAGGTAGACTGGATTCACAAAAGTAAGCTAACCACTACGACAGTACCTGACTCATTTAACTTAATGTCTAAGCCACTCATCAGCCACCCCTCCCTCTCTCCATTGCACCTTGGGTCAAATCTGGAGGAGTGGAAAAGGGGGTGGATGTCGAGAACGCCAGAGGGCGTGTTTGAGGACCGTATGGGCTATTGTCACCTTATCTCTAACCGTTGCTACCCTAGGTAGACGCGAAGAACAAATGTCGTTCAGTTTCTGGTAACGTAAATCTTTTGCTTTCATAAATTTACTCCGTTTTCCTTCTTACTGATCCGTAAAAAATATTCGTTTCGACCAATCACATATTGAACGAGAGCTGTTTGATGAAATGCCAATGAAGAGAATTTAATGATGGTGAGAAAAGTGAGTACCATGACGATGCTCTTGCAGAGATGGTGGATAGAAGGGGCGTCGAGGATCTCTCTCCTGGCCTCCAAGCTCCTCTCGTAGTAATCGAGAGGCACTCGCTTGAACTGGAAGTCCTGGACGCCGCGGGCCCGCAACATGGCCGCGAGGCGCGCCTCCGTGGTCTCGCCGCCGCTGCCAGCAGCGGCATCGGAATGGGGAGAGATGGAGAGAGAGGACACTCGCTCGGTCTGGAGGGAGATCTCCAGTTCTGTTATGCGTTGGAGGATGCGGCTCTGCGCCGCCTCCAGCTCCCCCAGCGAATCCATGACGGTGGCTTTGATCTTTTTCGTCGCCCCCTCTCTGTGGTCTCACCCCAAACCTCAGTATTAATTAAAGAGTTATGTCACTTCGATGGTTTTGAGAGGGCCGTTATGTTTATGGCTTTCTAAGAAACGACCGTTATTGGGATCAAGGCTGTAATCTGACCATTGTGCTGGTAAATGGCCATCAAAGTAAATGTGCGGACCTCAAAGCTAATATATTATTTTCTAAATACAAACAATAGTTGGATAATCCTTCTCAAAAGCAATATTTGTTAAAGCCAAAGGCACCACCTCAGGGAAAGAAATAACAGAATAATCGCTATACAATTTATTATTGTATTCACAAATCATTATCAAGTCAAAGGGATGACAAGACACATGACCGCCGTTACATGCATTATAACGGCACATTTGGTTCTGCAATGGGTTTGTAAGTAAAAAAAAATATTATTATTGTCAAAATCTTGCTTGCAATACAAGTATACAACAGCGTTTACCTAGAAAGTTTTGATTATTCTAAAATTTTAAATTCTATGAAACGGAATGCTTAGATGTCCCATCCAGTCGTAGTGCCACTTGGTCGAGTATGGTGGTAGATACCTTTTATCTCTCTCCCTTTTTTTTTTTTTTTTTTTTTTTTTTTTTTTTTTTTTTTTTTTTTTTTGCTTCCATTCATTCCTTTCCTTCTTTTCTCCTTATTTATCTTTCTTTTTATTTTTCCAATTTTTTTGATTTTTTCCTTCGTTTCTTTGTTTTCTTTATCTTCTATCTTCGTCCCTTTCCTTTCTTTTTCTACTTTTTTTTCTTTTTATTCATTTTCTCCTTCTTTTTTATTTTTCTTTCTCCATATGAATGGGTTTTAGAGTTCCATTACTATCTCGATCTTATTTTTTTATACGAATGAAGAGACAACAGTCGAGATATTCCTTATTCCATTGTATTTCAAAAATACTGAATTTCTCCACATATAAATATCTTGAGATCATTTTTAATTTTTTAAACTAGCTTGTTTTTTTAACTTTGTTTTCTTTTGAGGTATTTTTGAAAAAAAATATTTTTTGAAAAATGAAATAGGATTAATTTGTGCCCTTAATTCTTTTCCTTTTCTTGTCATTATTCTTGAATCAAGTTTAATTTCTTTTGTGCTAGGTCAGTTTTCGTACTTGGACTTTAACACTACTATAACAATATTGATTTTTTTAATATTAATAAAATTATAAATTATATATGTTATGCTGAAAGGTCATATTTATTATTAAACCCCACCCTCTTCAGACAGACACACACACGCGCGCGCGCGCACACACACAGACAGAGAGAGAGAGAGAGAGAGAGAGAGAGAGAGAGAGTATAATAAAGTCCAAAACAATAAATAAAGAGAGAAATATGGATGAAATCAAATGAAAGAAAAAGAAAACTTGAGTTGCAAAATACTTTTTTTAAAGTTTTAGATAATGGGTTATATCCTTTATGGTGTTTTCAGTATCTTTCCATTACATTATACATACAATAATATAGAAAGATAATAAATAGACGTTATAGTATGTTATTTGATATTATAACATATTTGTAGTAACATAAATAATGATCGTAATTTTTATTTGCACCTTTATCTAAATATATTTTTTTCAAATTTAGATTTTTTTCGCAACCAAATTTTCTTCTACATGTGAGTTTATGGTCTAACAATATTTTTTAGTCGATGATAAAGTGAATTAGAAATACTGATATTTTCTCATTATTTTCCATTATAATTCCACTATAATAGCCATCCTAACAATAACTATTTTAAGCATGGAAAATTTGAGATATTATCTTTAGAGGTAGATAATAGCTATCAATAATGGTTTCAATGGGGTTGACATAATACATTATGTAAAACCTTACTCCACTCATAGGAGAGACAATCAAACAACTTATTCAATATGATGTATCATGCAAAATTATGTTCGAGTAATTCATATCAAAACCCAAAATCATTTGGGACTGTGTAATATATTAAAATCTTCATAAACTCATTTTATTACCGAGGCAGCACACTAATTTTTGGTACAGTGATATAAGTTCAGATCCTCTCTATTATACTACTTGTATTAGAGAAACTATTACACAATAAAATTGATGCCATGTTACATAGGCCATGAATGTCAAAATGTTAGGAAGGCAGAGATGGAGGCCAGGAGTTTGATAGAAGGAGAAAAGGGGATGGTAGAGATAATGAAGAACATTAGTGGGATCATGTTTGTCGGTATTTTCTTTTTTCCACCGATTTATTCAATGTGCTAGTTTTACTGTGGTTTCTCAAAGCCCTATCTAATACCTTATGATTTGGTATCAATGTAACTGCGTAATGTTCTTTCCTTTAGAAATAGTGTAATGTAGAGGATCCAAGCCTGCTGCAACATGTCATGATCATAATAATTAAAACCAATTTCAACTATTTGAATATGACTTGGATCAATATCATAGAATAGGTTGATAAATAATTTCAATTTTTATTAAATTGATTACAACAATTATTGATAGATGCAAGCCTGCAATAATTTTTTTTTTAGTTTTTCAAATTCAGTGGAGCTTTTTCAACTTTCAATCTCCCTAATTGTAACCTACAATGAATATTATAGCATGCGGCATACTTCTTAGTTCCAATCATCCATGTCTCCTGTAAAATGAGAGGGATAGAAAAGTTAGACAAGCAGTGGTTATGTTCAAAAGAAAAAGGCTAAAATTATTTGATAAATCAAAAGGACAAAGTTAAAGGAACCACGGCCGGCCACAACTTTCCCGCCAAGACACCATGATTTAAAGTTGGGAAAGCATCATAGCAAAAAAAAAGTCGGGAAAGTATACACCGTAGGCCAAAAACAAAGAAACCTGAGCCGCGACTGGGCGAGAGCGAAAACGAGTGAGGAAGAAGGGAAGAGTAGAGAACAAGAAAATAAACCAGCGAGAGAGGAGACGGCATGGATCTGAAGGAAGCGGGCTCTTCCCTTGACGGTCTCATCTCCTCCTTCAACACCCGCATCGTTGAGCTCCAGGAGCTCGTCATCGCCCGCAACAGTAATATTTCTTTCGCTATTTCTTCTCGCCCTCGATCCGTTTCTTGTTTGACCACGTAATAGCGGAATGAAACCCTAACATCACAATCGCAATCTTTTAGTTTATCCGGCCACCAGCATGTCGGATCTCTCTGCCGTGGATACGACCCTGAAGACTATGGAGTCTCAGATCCAGGCCATCAAGGACCGATTGCAAGAGGAGAGAAATGCAATCCCCAAGGCCAAAGTTTGTCCTTCCTTTATATCCATATCCCTCTCTACAATTTATCTTTGCAAATTCTTGTTCGGTACTGAAAAAGTTGATTTGATCTCTGTGTTCGACACAGAAACTCATTGAGTTATCTCAGCGACAGCAGCGGAAGCTGCAGCACATGCTCGCTCACATGCCCTCTGGCATGTACGAGAGCATAGGCCATTCGGATCAGACCCATTCGAGGTTATTGCTGCTGAGAATATTTCAGTTTGTAATTAGGTTTTAGATTTTGGATGCTTGGAAGTGGTCTTACTTACATTTTGGTTTCAGTTTGATTCCAGATGCGCTCGGCTCTGATTTCTTGTATGTGCATTCTAAGGTCAAGGAAGAGCCAGCTGTGGTGCCCAAGGTAAGAATGCCCGGCCTATAGCTGGTGCAGGATTCATCATCACTTTCAGATTGTTTAGGCTGCAATTCTAGTATATGGAACATGAATCAATGTGAGAAGTACTTAAAATCACATTATGACTTTTGGAGGATGTGCATGATTCTTGAATCTAAAATCATCTAATTCACCAACAATTATTGAATTTATGGATTAATGCAAAACACCAAAGCAGATTAGAGAGGATTATGATGCTAGATATAAAGAAGGGTGCATAGATCAACAAATATTCATGAGATCATGAGGAATGGAGATTGTTAAAATACTTAAGGTCGTAGACATGGCAAGGGTAAATCTTCTGAAGATACTTGGCTTGCTGGAGCTATCTGATAAGAACATGGTGAATAGGAAATAAGTATGTCGATTGGAGACCTTCAAGCCATTGATCATGGTAGAAGGCCTCCAAAGATGCACCTGCTTCTTGAGCCACTACTAGCATGCTTGCTTCACTTTGGGTTGTGGTGTGCTAAAATTGTGCCCTCATTTATCTAGTAGATGTATTTTTTTTTGCAGGAGAAGAAGGGTCGATCTCCTGCACCCCGTTGGTATATAATTGCCGAGGAGCTTGATTCATTGTCATCGTATGCCCATAACCCTTTTCAGATTTACTTTCAGTTTCACTTCAACTATTATGCCAATTGCAAATTGCGTATGAAGCCTATAAGCAGTTGCATAAATGTCTACATAGATGCTAATTTAATTTGAAAATCGGCATCTAGTGAGTGAATCAATGTGCATGTATATTTAGATATTCAATCTCAAATCTCATTGTTTGTAAGATATTGGCTCTAGCTTGCCAATTTGACATCCTGTATTCACTAACTAAATTAATGGAACAAGTCTTATTTGTTGAGACAAGTGAAGGATGTGTTCTGCGAGAACTTTGGAGATGATTGCTGCACATAAATGATCATCATGGCATAAGGTAACAAAAATTAAAGGTTTTAGTTTCTCAATTAATTTCAGTGGACGCTGCACCCAAATTAAATCCAAATATGATACGGATTTAGTTCACCATACATTACTTATACTAGTACATGTGCATGCGCAATTGCATATTTAGAAATATAAGATGAGATACATTGCCAATGCAGATGAGTCTGAGAAGATAGAGTTTGGAAAGAGAGAACATCAGTTAAACATAGTACAGATAGTTCAGAAACCGAACATGATTTTCTAAGATTTCAACTGTTATGCCATTAATTCTTTGTCCTTTGAATGGAATTTTACTTAAAAATAATGAGAATTTGGTTAAAATAAATTAACCGACCAAAATACTCAGTCTGTCCTTTTTAATATAGCACAGATCATGATTGGTGAATTAATTAATACATACATCCATCATTTATCACAGAAAGTTATTTCTTACTACATTTTAAATGTCTATGTTATGTCTCAAAGTAGTACTTATCCCATATTATGTTGATTGTAAGTTGAATCAGGTAAGTCCCAAAGTTGGTGTTTTGGGTCTCAAGGTAGTTATGCTTTTTCTTTTCTTTTTTCGAATGAGAAGTAGTCATGGATTTCACTAAGGAGTTTTTGGAATCTTGAGAGTTGTCACATAAAACAGAAGAATATAACTGCTCGAAATCACTCTCTCCCTCCCCCCCCCCCTCCCTCCCTCCCTCCCTATCTCTTGTTCATGTGAGGTATGCCCCTTTTATCTTCTCTGTTTTCATCTTTCTTTTCATTCTCTGTTTTCTATCTTTTCTTTATTTTTCTTATTAAAAAAAATATTATCATCTTGCCAACTCGTCTCCTCTCTCCTCACTCATATAACAAGCTATATTTTGTACTTGTTTCCTGTCTTACCTTGTTAAAGTGGAATTGAAATTAAATGGAGGAAACTGGTGGGGAGGGAATGGAATGATCTTAGCATCTCTTTTGTAAGTCATTGAATCCTCTTCCTCCTAGCCTTTTCAGTATTGATAACTTGTTACTCTTAGATAATATCAAATGTATTTTTGAGCGAGATTGCATCAGTTCCAGAAAAAATACATTTTGGGGAGTAAGGGGTAGTGATGAGAGTGGGAAGCAAGTTCCCTTGCAACTAGGATTTCTTAGCTTTTTGAGATTAAACATTTGCATGTAAGCTTGTGTAAAGTTTAGAACATGCACTACTACAAAATAATGGCATTGGAAGCATCAAAGGGCTAACCTTGAATATTTGTTCATATAGAAGATTTGTCTTCATGGTAGTCCCTTGTCTAAACTTTGTTAACTACACTCCATAATCTATCTCTTCTTATGTACTATTATGAACAGGTAGTAGGCAAAAGCTGAACTATAAATTGGAGTTGAAGTATTATCTCAAAATAACTATATTCCAATGTGAACAATATAATTTTGTATAATATAGTATTATCTCAACATAACTATTTTCTAATGTGAACAATATAATTTCTCATCAGTCACGCACCCAACTCCATCTTCTGCTCTTGACCTTGCAGTTATATGAGAGGGAGGCTCACACTAGATAAGGTCAACATTGCTATCAACGAGATAGCTACATATGCGGATGCAAATGCTCAACTCATTGCATGCCCCAAGAAGAAGGTTAGAGTTAGCATTTTCATTTATTTACCAACTCTGTGTTTTTGACCCCTGATCTTAATTATTATATGTTCATGCAGTTAGCGGAAGACACTTGGGAAAGGGCTTTAGTGAGTAAATTTATTTTCAGCTTCAGCACTTCTTTTGTGTCTTACATGTATACATGCATGCATCCAAGCAAGTACAAATATAAATGTATATGCCAGATGGCCTTAATAAATAGGCATGACCTAGCAATTGTCATTTTTTTTATTTTTTAAAAGTAAAATCCTGTGTTCAATGACCACAGGAACTAAGAGACATTGCAATGGCTGAAGCAGTGAAAGGCAAGTACTTTTTCCTTGAAACAGATATAAAAGGGCCAGGACTGAAACTCGATAACACAGGGAAGGCAATTCTGACAGTAAGTGCTTCAACTTTCAACTTCTGGATGGTGTCTTTCCCGAAAATTCTCTCATTAATCATATTGAAGAACCCTAGGATACTGCCTTTCAGAATTTCTCCTATGTTTGAGTTATTGTAGATTTGAGGGTAAGGCTGTAGATGGGTCTGGTTTGGATGAGCAAATCCAAAATTGGAGCCTGCCTTGAATTTATATAGGTCAGGGCTATAGATCAGACAATTAGCCGACCTAGTTGGAGATCCTAGCTTGTCCCAGAGTTTTAATGATAGTCCTTTTATACACATTATGCTGTTACAGATTTTATACATGTTCTATATTCTGTCGGTGTTATCCAAGCAGAATCACAATTTCTGTAACTATACAGCATGAGAATATTTAAAGTAATCCAAGAAGCTAATGCCTACTACTAAGGCCCCGTTTGACAGAACTGTTGGCGGTAGAACTTTTTGCAGTAGAGCTTTTATAAAAAGCTATTTGTTGTTTGGTAACTATATTTCTAAAGTACTATAAAACTTTAATATGTATTTGGTAAACAAACTGAGAAAGTATTTTTGATATGACAAAATGACCATAAAGGACATTGCATAGTATTATACAACAGAATATAATAAAATATAATATATATTAATATATAAATATATGATATAGTATAATATTATTATAATGTAATATAATATTATTATAGTATAATAATATAATATTGTATACTATAGCATAATAATTTAACATAATTTGATATTAACATAATATATCAATGTATTATGATATAATGTAATTTAATATTATATTTATAGTATAATACAATAATAAAGGTATAAAATATTATAGTTATTATCATTATATATTAATATTTTATTAATATAATACTTTTAGAAAATTCTGCAGATTTTTGTAATATAAAGGAACATTTTCTGTAATTATAATATTTTATCATGGATATTTTGGTCCAAAAAGAAAAAAAAAATTATAAATCAACACAGCTTTCTGACGCATGCTAAAAGTGTTTTTTTGAAGAAGCTCCATTTTGAAGCTTTTCTCAAGAAGTTGTTTTAGCTTTCTGGCAAAGCTAAAATAGCTTTCTGATTTTTTTACCAAACACCTCTATTCAATGCAAAAGTACTTTTAGAGGGTTAGTAAGTGCTTTCTAGCCTACCAAATACTCTGCCAAATAGGGCCTAAATTTTTAAACAATTTTATTAGAATTTAAATTGTTCTATATCTTACTTTTATTCTTTTCCCCTCTCTAAGCTTTAATTCTTAATGAAAGTGATGCTTTTCAACGGACATGCTATCCACATAATATGTTTATGCTTCAGATTTTTACCAGACAGATGATTATCGTGCTACTAATTGTTGTTTGTAGTGATGCAATTTTAACTTTTGCTGTTCACATCTTGGGGTGTGAATTTGTCATGCTATCTATGAGAACTATGGTTTAGGTGAGGAAATATATTGACTTTATGGTATGGGGTTGAAGGTTTCAGTGCATATACAAATAAACTAGGGTTTGGGGCTAGAAAATTGGACCAAAACTAAATCTAAGAGCCATGTATGGGTATCTAGTCATGGTAGCAAACAGCTGGGGACCTATTACTGATTGCTAACAGCAGCAGTCAATAACAAAGTAGAACAACGACTTGAATTCAGCTTTTTATCGTGAGCAGCAGATTCTGCAAAGAGCTAAAGCCTAACTTCCCATCCCTTTCTCAGAACCATGGTACCATCTTATTGGTCAGAATTTCATCTCTGAGGATTAGTGGCACGCATACACCTTCAAAGAGACACTCTTTCTACGATCTTCACTGGGCACCCATGTCCATCACCAATGATTAAGACAGTACAGTTAGCTGTTGCTGAATGAAACGGCTGTTCCCCGTTCCATAACATCCAATCTTGCATCTCCGTCGGATGCAACTTCAGCTGTTTCAGTGTTTTTTCATTTCTGTGGGTGTAGGTATGTAGCTCAGAACTCTCTGTTTGCTGTTTTCTCGATTTGGAACGAACTTTATTAGCCTGGATGTTCCAGTGCCGGGGAAAAATAATAGTTGAGTAATAGTCCACCTGATACTTTTCACAGTTGATGGGTGTCGGTCATTTGTCTAGATAAGAAATAAATTAAGAAGTTAATAATCTTAAAATTTAGATATCATGCTTGGAATTTTGAAATATCTGACAACCACGAGAAAAGATCCCGTGAAAGCATATTTAACAACTGTTTCATAATTGTATCTCCGTAGGAAGAAGCGATGAACTTGCTTACATGTACATACTGTGATCTACAGGTCCTTCGCCATCTTGGTCGTATCCAGGAGGCTCGCATTGGTCATCACCGCGTGTTTACCCTTTCAAAACGTCAGTGATGGTGTTGTAACTTTTTTAATTTTCAAAGACCAATTTAATGCGACTGGAATTTTCTAAGCATCTGCCATCTGCTATAGCTAATCTCCCCCTGAATATCTTTGCCCAAAAGTGCTGTAACTGCAGGTCTCTCTACATTGTGAGTAATTTTATTTTTCTATAAATTCTATTTTATATGGCATAACGTCATGAAGGAATGAACCGATTCACTTAATGACATCTCCAAATTGAGGGATGACCCGGCATTTCAAGGGACTATTTTCTTCGTGCAGTTCGTGCCAAACCGGTTGTTTTCCTCTCTTGCAAATGTTTATCTATCTACATTATCTAGTATCTTTTTTCTATTATTTATTGTACGTCTGATATTATTATGCATGTTCCTATTCAGTTCTTTCGTTTTTGCATATAGAGCAAGAGACTGGGCACGGCTATGAGCGATGTTGTGTGTGATAGTCATAAATAATAATATGCTAAGATTTAGAATCACAATAATATCTTATTCAAGTTTGAGAGATATATCTGCGGAAGATATATTGAATACATTCTTCAATCACCTGGAGTAATAGCAGCTGGATCTTCCCTTTTTTGCTCCTCATAAAAGATAGCCGTCAATGGGGCAAGCTATCAACCATATGGAGAGGAGAGGGGGATCTAGTCTTTATACAAAAAATATAAAGGAGCTTTTCTATTAAAGGTTCCAAAACCCTAATTGAGTTTCCTGACCTACATACCAAAATTACCACAATAAACAGAACTCAACCCTATACATCTAAGGTGCACCAAAGCTCATAAAACAAAATGATTACACATCATATTGGGCTTAATCATAGTATCTGTTACGGGGGAACTAAGCCGCCATGCCCCACGTGACCGGCACGCGCGCCCAGGAAGACTACGGCTGCCCTTTGATCCAGCGCTCCGACCCCGAGTCGGACATCCTCGGCTCCGCAGCCCGACCCCGAGTCGGCTGCCCTTTGATCCAGCAATCCGACCCCGAGTCGGATATCCTCGGCTCCGCAGCCCGACCCCGAGTCGGCTGCCCCTTGATCCAGCGCTCCGACCCCGAGTCGGAGATCTCTTGATAACGACAGGCTATTCCCCAGAGGCACGCCGCGGCCTCCTGCTCCACTACTCCCTGCAACGGCTGTATCCGATGCTGCTCCACGATCTCCTGCATCAGCCGTACAAAGCGGAGCCCCACTATGCCCTGACGTGGCCGTACTCGATGCTGCTCCACGACGCCCTGTAACGGCCATGTCAGTGGCCACACCATCGTGCCCCACGATAACGAACCCCCCTGAGAGACCCCCCGGCCAGGTATATATGCGGCTGGGGGGAGAAAGGGGGGGTGAGCAATATCTCCCAGAGCACTCTCTTACTTGCGATTATCACCTCTCCTCCTCCTCCAATGTCCTCTGACTTGACCGTCGGAGGGCCATCACCACCCTGGTGGTGGTGCAAGGCTTGTTTGCAGGTTTCTTGGCGGAAGGTGGAGTGCAACCAACACCAACCAAGACAACTCAGACGGAACCCCGTTCACACCGCAGTGCCAATCGTTCTCGGTTTGGACCACCAGCAACAGTTGGCGCTAGAGGAAGGGCCGAATCTTAGAACGATCGTAATGGCACGGCGAGGTGGTCGTGGAGCTTCCAATGCTTCCGGTCGCGGAGCCTCTCGCGCCTCCGGCCGGGAGGCTGCTGCGTCCCCAACGCACTTTCAGCAGCACTCCACCGCCCCTTCTCCCATTCAGACGGTCGAAGCTGCTCAGTTCGACCAGCTAGCCCAGCAGGTTCGCACCCTCGCGGAGGCAGTGCAGAATCTGCAGGGTGTGATCTCTCGGGTGCCGCAACGGGCTCAGGAGCCGCTGCCCCCCGAGCACTCGCCTCTTCCTCACAACCCGCGCTCCTTCCTCTCCCATGGAGAGGAGCGCCGGCGCGAGGAGGATTCTCGAGTGCGGTCCATTCTGCCAGGACCTTCTCATCGGAGCTGTGCGGGGTACGAGAGGCGGACCCGGGCGCGTTCTCAGACACCCCAGTCCTCGAGGGGCCCGCACTCCAGTCGGTCCCCCTCGCGCCGCTCCTTGTCCCCCACCCACCGGTCGCGCTCCCTGGACCGGCGGGTGGACGATCTCCACAGACAACTCCAGGTCCTGAAGGGCCACTCCAAAGATCCCTTCGCTGACTTGGAGATCTCCTCCCAGCCGGCGCTTGCCTCGAGGATCCTGCGGACCCCGAACCCGCCGGGGTTCAAAATGCCGGCGATCGAACCCTACGACGGGGCGGCGGACCCGCGGGACCACGTGGAGAGTTTCAGGACTCTTATGCTCCTCCATGGAGCATCGGATCCGCTCCTCTGCAAGGCCTTCCCGGCGACCCTCCGTGGCCCGGCAAGGGCATGGTTCGCCGGCCTGGAGGCTAACTCCATCCAGTCCTTCGACCAGTTCACCCGCTTCTTCATCAGCCATTTCGCCGTCAGTAGCAGGCGGCGACTGGTCTCCGACTCCCTCTTTGATGTCCGGCAAAACGAGGGAGAAAGCCTGCGGGATTATCTCACCCGCTTCAACAAGGCTACACTGGAGGTCCGGAACCTGAGCCAGGAAGTGGCTCTCTCAGCCCTGAAGCGTGGCTTCCGGAAGGGCAGACTCACCTTCTCCCTGGACAAACGCCTGCCGCGGAGCTTCCCGGAGCTGTTATCTCGGGCAAACCAGTATGCAGACGCCGAGGAGGCAGCCTCCCACCGGAACAAGGAGGCCGCCGAGGCCCCTCTAAAGCCCGGGAAGAAAAGGCGAAAAGAGGCACCCCAGAGGAGGAGCCCGACGCCTCAACGCCGGCGCAGAAGCCCGTCACCAGCAAGGAACCACGGCGCCACACGCCCTCGTTCTCCGCACCGACGCTTCAACCGGTACACCCCACTCCTGGCCCCCCGGGCCCAGATCCTCATGGAGGTCAAGGGGCGGGAGGACCTCCCGGTCCCGAGGCAGATGAAGAAGATCCCTGGGAGGAGGCCTTCTCGGGCGTACTGTGAGTACCACCGAGACCACGGCCACGATACCGAAGACTGCTTCCAGCTTCGGGACGAGATCGAGGCTCTCATTCGCCGAGGGCGTCTCGGTCGATATGTAAACGACCGACGTCCCCCGGCAGACCCGCGTCCGGCCGACCCGGCCCCTCAGGAGCCTCGGGAGCAGAATCGACCCGTTGCGGGAGTGATCCACACCATCACTGGGGGCTGCTCTCGGCCCGTGAGGAACGCAGGGGGCTCGGCGGGAGCATCAGGAGTGGCCGTCGCGAAGAGGCAGCGGGTCGGAAATGTAATCACTTTTTGTGATGAAGATGTAAAGGGGGTTCAGACTCCCCACGATGACGCCATGGTGATCTCTCTCACTATGGCGAACTATGATGTAAGGCGTGTTCTTGTGGATAGTGGAAGCTCAGCTGATATTTTGTACTACGAGGCCTTCCAAAAGATGAGCTTGTCCCGACAATTGTTGCACAAAACATCCACCCCCCTCATAGGATTCACTGGAGACGCTATCTCGGCCGAAGGTGTCATTGAGCTGCCTGTGACTGCGGGCGTTGCACCCGCAGAAGCCACGGTGCGACTCGGGTTCTTGGTCGTCCGTGTCCCCTCGGCCTACAACGCTATCCTCGGACGACCCGGACTGAACGCCCTTCGCGCGGTGGTTTCTACCTACCATTTGCTCATGCGGTTCCCCACGGCGGCCGGGATTGGAGAGGTCCGAGGTGACCAACCAACCGCACGGCAGTGTTTCCTAGCAACTCTCAAAGGGAAGAAGCCCATGGAGGCCCTAAGCGTCGAGTCCCTTGACGCCAGAGACGAAGTGGCCTTGCGGCACGGGGAGCCGGCCGAGGGCGTAATCGAAGTTCCCCTTAAAGAAGGCCGCCCGGACCGCACGGTCCGGGTCGGTGCCAACCTCGACTTGGAAGCTCGGCTCCGGTTAGTGGAATTCCTCCGAGCCAATGCTGATGTGTTTGCCTGGTCTGCGGCCGATGTACCTGGGATCGACCCGGAGGTCATTTCTCACGCCCTCAACGTCGACCCGACCCACCGACCAGTAAAGCAAAAGAAGAGACACTGTGCCCCGGAGCGGATCCGGGTGGTCGACCAGGAGGTAGACAAACTCTTGGAGGCAGGTTTCATAAGGGAAGTGAACTACCCCGAGTGGCTGGCAAACGTCGTACTTGTCCGGAAGGCGAGCGGGAAGTGGAGGATGTGCGTCGACTACACCGACCTGAACAAGGCGTGCCCCAAGGATAGCTTTCCGCTTCCGCGAATAGACCAACTGGTCGACGCGACTTCCGGATATCAGCTGCTGTCTTTCATGGACGCCTTCTCCGGCTACAACCAAATAATGATGGCTCCACAGGACGAGGAGAAAACGGCCTTCATAACAGACAGGGGGCTGTACTGTTACAAGGTAATGCCCTTCGGTCTGAAGAACGCTGGCGCTACTTACCAGCGCCTCGTCAATAAAATCTTCAAGGAGCAGATCGGCCGGAACATGGAGGTGTACGTGGACGATATGCTGGTAAAGAGCCGCCATGCGGATCAGCACATTGCGGATCTGGAGGAGACCTTCGCCACCTTGCGGAAGTTTCGTATGAAGCTAAACCCAGCGAAGTGCGCCTTTGGTGCTTCGGCCGGGAGGTTCCTCGGCTTCATTGTCAACCAGCGGGGGATCGAGGCCAACCCGGACAAAATCAAGGCCATCCAAGATATGTCCCCTCCGACCAAAGTGAAGGAGGTTCAGGAGCTCGCTGGAAGGGTCGCCGCGCTCGGACGATTTGTGGCAAAATCGGCCGAACGCTGCCAACCGTTCTTCAAGGTGTTGAAGCGCCCGAAAGACTTCCTCTGGACGGCTGAATGTCAAGTGGCGTTCGACCAGCTCAAGGAGTACATGGCGTCTCCTCCCCTGCTGTCCAAGCCGCAAGAGGGGGAGATGCTCTACCTTTACCTGGCGGTCTTCCCAACCGCAGTCAGCGCAGTACTGGTTCGGGAAGAGGCAAAACTTCAGAAGCCCGTGTACTACACCAGCCGAGTCCTCCGGGATGCCGAGACGCGGTACACGAAGGCTGAAAAGATCGCCTTCGCGCTGCTGACTGCGACCAGGAGGCTTCGCCCCTATTTCCAGGCTCATTCTGTCACCCTTTTGACCGATCAACCACTGCGGCAGATCCTCAGCAATCCTGAGAATGCGGGACGGCTGGTGAAGTGGGCAGTAGAACTTGGTGAGTTCGACATCCGCTACCAGCCCCGGCCCGCCATCAAGGCCCAGGTGCTCGCGGACTTTCTCGCTGAGTGCACTGTGCAGGAGGCGGAACCTAGGCCGCCGGAAACACCCAGCCTCGATCTCCCGATCTGGACGCTCCACATTGACGGGTCGTCGAACCCTGAAGGTGGAGGGGCTGGGCTGGTCCTTACCAATCCCGATGGAGTGATAGCCGAGTATGCCTTGAGGTTCGGATTTCCAGTGACCAACAATGAGGCGGAGTACGAGGCCCTAGTCACGGGACTCAAACTCGCCAAGGAGCTCGGCATCCGGCGTCTGAAGGTCTTCACCGACTCCCAGCTGGTGGTCGGGCAGGTTCGAGGGGAGTTCGAGGCACGGAGCCCGACCATGCAGAGCTACGTCCGGAAGCTGCAAGCACTCATTCCCGACCTCGGCAGTATTGACATTCAGCAGGTCCCAAGGAGCGAAAATGCTAGGGCCGACAGGTTGTCCCGCTTGGTGGGCGCTGAGGCACACAACTTGTCAAGGGCGATATACCTGGAGACCCTAGATGCCCCGAGCATCGGCGAGGCTGAAGCGGTAATGGCAATTGATCCGGAACCATCTTGGATGGACCCGCTTGTAGCTTACCTCGCCGAAGGGATCCTCCCCGAAGATGAAGATCAAGCTCGGCGACTTGTTATGAAGTCCGCCCACTACGTACTCTATGAAGGGAGGCTGTATCGGACCTCGTTCACCGCCCCCCTCTTAAGGTGCCTCCGCCCTTCGGAAGCGGCTTACGCCCTCAGCGAAGTCCACGAAGGCATCTGCGGATCGCACCTGGGGGCTAGGTCCCTGGCACATAAGATCATGAGGCAAGGCTACTATTGGCCGACCTTATTGGAAGACTCAAAGGATCACGTACGGAAATGCGACGCCTGCCAGCGCCACGCCAACATCCAGAGAGTCCCCTCTGTTCCCTTGGCGCCAATCACCGCCCCCTGACCCTTTGCACAGTGGGGAATGGATATCCTCGGACCATTCCCCATCGCTTCGGCCCAGCGGAAATTTTTGATTGTCGCCATCGACTACTTCACCAAGTGGGTGGAGGCAGAGCCACTGGCCACCATCACGGAGGCGCAAGTCCGGAAGTTCGTAAAGAAGAACATCATTGTCCGATTTGGGGTACCTCGGGTCCTCATCTCGGATAACGGTCGACAGTTTAACAACAAGCATTTCCGAGACTTCTGCGAGGAGTTCGGGATCGAACATCGGTTCACGTCCGTGTCGCATCCCCAAACCAACGGCGAGGCCGAGGTCACAAATCGGACAATCCTCCAAGGTATCAAAGCGCGGATCGGACGGACGGGGCAAGCTTGGGTCGAGGAACTCGAGAATGTCCTTTGGGCGTATCGGACCACGCATCGGACTCCTACCGGGGAGACGCCTTTCAGCCTAACCTATGGTACGGAAGCCGTTGTCCCCGTAGAGCTCGGACTTCCCTCACCTCGGGTAGCCGCACACCGACCCGAGGCCAACTCGGAGCAACTCCGAGGGAACCTGGATCTCTTGGAAGAAGCAAGGGAAATTGCGCAGGTTCGGATGGCAATGTATCAGCGGAGGGTGGCCCGATATTACAACTCCAAAGTCCGACCGAAGCTTTTCAGAATTGGAGATCTGGTGCTGAGGCGAGCTAAGGCATCTCAACCTACGGAAGGTGGGAAGCTAGCGCCGAATTGGGAAGGCCCGTATAAAGTTCGTTGGGTAAACCGACCTGGCTCCTACCAGTTGGAAGCCCTAGATGGCCGAGAAATTCCAAGGGGCTGGAATTCCGCTAACCTGCGGATGTATTACCAGTAGAATAACAAGGCCAGAAAGACAATTTGAAAAGGTGCAACACTTTTCATTTCAATAATTTCTGGTTACAAGGGCGTGCTCGTGTGATTACAAGGAATTCCCAGTGGGGAATTAGGGAGTAAAGAAAGCAAAGAAGGGGTGGAGAATCCGTGGAGCTGAGGACCGAGGATCCCAAACCCTCAACCCAAAGCAGCTGCAATCCCACCGGAAGTGGGTGCTTCTAACCGGAGGCGCCATCCAGCACCTCACCAAAAAGACGAGGAGCCGCCGCAGAAGAAGCTCCCGCTGCCCCCAGGGGAACGCCGCCTCCAAAGGATATTCCCATCCTCCCCAGTGTTAGGAAAGAGAAGGAATTCGAGGGGGAAGAGCATATGGAGGCGCGGCCCCGGACTGAGCGTCTGGTGCAGAGCTCAATCGGGAGGCTGAACTTCAAGGAGGGGAGATGTGATCCCGGATGAAACGCCTAGAGCGGAGTTCCGCCGGGAAGACCCTCCTTGTTGATCCCAGATGAAACGGCTAGTTGGCTGAAGTCGCAAGGGGAGCGCCTCCCCTTTCCTTCAACAGGAGTCTCTCAGTCATATGCCGAGGAGGAGGTCCGCGATCCATGGCAACCTGAACAGCTCCGGCTTGGCAAACTCCATCGTACCTGCACCTGTATTTATAGCCAAACTGCGGCCCCCTGGTCGTTCCGATGCGGGTGGCTCCAATAAATGCAGGCGCATTGAAACCGGAGCCGTTCCGGCTCCCGAGGCGTATCTCCCCGCGATTTCCTAAGCGTCATTCTCCTTAAACCGCATTCTTTGTGCAGGACAATCCGGGTGTCATGTACCCCTAGGTCCACATATCTCCGCTCGCGCCCAGGCCGGATCCTCCTCGAAGAACCCGCGTATCGCGGCCGCTCAACTAACACTCCTCGCAAGCAGCAGCTGGCGATCCGATTTCCCAGGTAACGCATTAATTAGCGTTTAATGCCCTTCTCGTGTTCCCCCAGGCAACGCTTAGAGAAAAGGAGAAACATGATCGCGGCTGGCCACGGAGAAACCCCGTCGGGCAGCGAGCGACAAGCGCACGACCAGCGAGCGGAATTTCCCGAGGCTCGGCCCTCGGATGCCTGGCTAGCCCGATGATCATCCCGGGAGCAGACTAGCCGGAAGCCCCGATCGGTCGCCTCGGCTTGCGCCAGCCTTGGCCGACCAACGAGTGGAATGTCCCGAGGCTCGGCCCTCGGATGCCAGGCTAACCCGATGATCATCCCGGGAGCAGACTAGCCTGAAGCCCCGACCGGTCGCCTCGGCCCGCGCCAGCCTTGGCCGACCAACGAGTGGAATTTCCTGAGGCTTGACAACCCTCGGATGCCAGGCTAACCCGATGATCATCCCGGGAGCAGACTAGCCTGAAGCCCCGACCGGTCGCCTCGGCTTGCGCCAGCCTTGGCCGACCAACGAGCGGAATTTCCTGAGGTTTGACGGCCCTCGGATGCCTGGCTAGCCCGATGATCATCCCGGGAGCAGACTAGCCGGAAGCCCCGACCGGTCGCCTCGGCTTGCGCCAGCCTTGGCCGACCAACGAGTGGAAGGTCCCGAGGCTCGGCCCTCGGATGCCTGGCTAGCCCGATGATCATCCCGGGAGCAGACTAGCCGGAAGCCCCGATCGGTCGCCTCGGCTTGCGCCAGCCTTGGCCGACCAACGAGTGGAAGGTCCCGAGGCTCGGCCCTCGGATGCCAGGCTAACCCGACGACCATCCCGGGAGCAGACTAGCCTGAAGCCCCGACCGGTCGCCTCGGCTTGCGCCAGCCTTGGCCGACCAACGAGTGGAATGTCCCGAGGCTCGGCCCTCGGATGCCAGGCTAACCCGATGATCATCCCGGGAGCAGACTAGCCTGAAGCCCCGACCGGTCGCCTCGGCCCGCGCCAGCCTTGGCCGACCAACGAGTGGAATTTCCTGAGGCTTGACAACCCTCGGATGCCAGGCTAACCCGATGATCATCCCGGGAGCAGACTAGCCTGAAGCCCCGACCGGTCGCCTCGGCTTGCATCAGCCTTGGCCGACCAACGAGCGGAATTTCCTGAGGCTTGACGGCCCTCGGATGCCTGGCTAGCCCGATGATCATCCCGGGAGCAGACTAGCCGGAAGCCCCGACCGGTCGCCTCGGCTTGCGCCAGCCTTGGCCGACCAACGAGTGGAAGGTCCCGAGGCTCGGCCCTCGGATGCCAGGCTAACCCGATGACCATCCCGGGAGCAGACTAGCCTGAAGCCCTGACCAGTTGCCTCGGCATGCGCCAGCCTTGGTCGACCAACGAGTGGAATTTCCTGAGGCCTAACCCTCGGATGCCTGGCTTAGCGCCGGAAGAGTTTCCTGAGGCCTAACCCTCGGATGCCTGGCTTAGCGCCGGAAGAATTTCCTGAGGCCTAACTCTCGGATGCCTGGCTTAGCGCCGGAAGAATTTCCTGAGGCCTAACCCTCGGATGCCTGGCTTAGCGCCGGAAGAGTTTCCTGAGGCCTAACCCTCGGATGCCTGGCTTAGCGCCGGAAGAATTTCCTGAGGCCTAACCCTCGGATGCCTGGCTTAGCGCCGGAAGAATTTCCTGAGGCCTAACCCTCGGATGCCTGGCTTGGCGCCGGAAGAATTTCCTGAGGCCTAACCCTCGGATGCCTGGCTTAGCGCCGGAAGAATTTTCCGAGGCCTAACCCTCGGATGCCTGGCTTAGCGCCGGAAGAATTTTCTGAGGCCCAACCCTCGGATGCCTGGCTTAGCGCCGGAAGAGTTTCCTGAGGCCTAACCCTCGGATGCCTGGCCTAGCCTCGGAAGAATTTCGGGAGCCAGGAGTCAGCAAGACGCTACCGAGAGTTAAAAGAAAAAGAAGGACGAAGGCGAGATGAAGAAACATTCAACTTGCATTAATTTTCATTGTTTCAGGGCCGAGGCCCATACAATTTGGCAAAACCCCGGTATACAAAAAAAAAAAAGAAGACAACGAAAGGTACAAGAGGTCAGCTTGGAGGAACTCCCGGGTCGGGAACGTCGGGCTCGTCCGCAGGAGGTAGGGAAGCAGCAGGAGAACCAGCAGGCAATGGCGCCGGAGAGGAGTCGAGAAGGGAAATCTCGCTCAGGTCAACTTCGGGGTACTTAGCCGACACCCTTGCCAGGCCCTCCTCGAAGCCTAAGATAAAGGCTTCGGCCCCCGCGTCCGACGCGTCACGGACAAACTCGTCGGACTGACGATAGGTCTGTACTGCCTCCGACATATCATGAGCGAACTCGGCGGACTGGCGATAAGCCTCTACCGCCTGACGCCCGATTTCCGCACTCCTCTCGGCCAGCGCCGCCTCTGCCCGCTCCATAATCTGGGCTTTCGCCTCCAAGACCTTCGCCACAATCCGGCCTTCCGCCTCGGTGGAGACCCTCAGCAGCTCAGCCCGAGCCTCCTTGTGCTTCGCCTCGGCAGCAATGCGAGCAGCCTCAGCCTCCGTCAGGCGCGAATGAAGCTCCTGATCGCTCGCACGGGACTTCTCCAAGGCCGACTCCAATTCGCCCAGCTTAGCTTCAAGAGACCGGATTCGGTTGCGGGCGTTGTCGGCTGACCGCTGGGCCTTCTCCCACCTCTCCCGGTAGTCGGCAGCCTTCCGGGACTGCTTCTCGGCCCGCTCATCCGCCTTCTTGACCTCGCCCTCGAGACCCGAGGCAACCTTGAGCTGCTCCTGAGCCTCCAACAGTTGCTTCTCGAGGGCAGCAAAGCCGAGTGCCCGCTCTTCGGCCTCCCGGAGCCTCGCCTCGAAGTCCCCGGTCGTCCTGCCTGCCACAGCTTGGCCTCCCTTTTCCACTGCTTTCAGCCGGTCCTCGGCCTTCGCCAGAAGCCCCGTCTGTTCCTTGTAGCACTCCTCCAGACGGATCATGTACTGGGCGAGCTAAGAAATAGGAAAAATAAGGGAGTCAGGCGGAGAATAACAGAGCCAATAAATGGTGAAAAGCGGCCAGAAGAACACTCACCGACATGAGACAGACACAGCTGGCAGCCCCAACGTCAGAGACCTTCAACTCTCGGACCCGCCGACGGTCCTTCTCCAGCAGCACTGTTTCGATGAGATTTCGGGCGCCATCGGTAGTGAAGGCAGACCCCGATTTCTCCCCAGAGCCGGACGGTGGTTCTGCAGCCTTACCCCTATCCATCGCCTGGGGAAGAGTCCGGCCGATCGCGCTCGGGGCGGGGGTCACCCCAGGAATTGATAGGGTCCCGCTCGGTCGGGGCCTCGGCGCGTCCCTCCTCGAGTCATCAGGAGCCGACCGAGTCGAAGGCCGGGTCGGGGACCGATCACGTCCGACCCGTCCGTCTCGGGCAGGCTCGGATGATACCTCCGGAGTAGTGGCAATCTTACCACCGGAGGGCTGATACAGCGTCAGCTGCCGGTCCGTGCCCACGACGTCTCTCTGATCGGTGGGCCCGGACTCGTCGGTCGGCGTCGGAGGCACCTCCTTACGGGACTTCTTCGCCGGTGGGGCCCCGCTCGGGAGAGCTCGTTTCCTCCTCTGGGCTGCTTCCAGCAGGGACGCCCTACCAACAGCCTTTGTCCTCACCGACCGCATGACGTCGTCGATCTCTGCAAAAAGGACGGGATAGTCGGAGACGGAGAAACCAAAGGAAAGAACGGGACGAAAGAAGGAAAAAAGTCAAGAAAGAATCGGTGGCGGACTCACGGTCGGTGGGGACCGAGCTCAGACCGACATTCACCAAAGTATCCTCGGAAATAAGGCGGGCCACCGGGGGGAGCTGGCCCTCGGCAACCAACCCCTTCAAGGCGGCCAAGCCATCGGACTCCTCCCTTGACAGTCTCGATAGGCCGATTGGAGACTTCATCGGGGTCTCCCAGGTCGCCCTGATTTCCCAAGAGGGATCTGCATCAACAAAAAAGAAGCGCTCCTTCCATTTGTGAATGGAGGTAGGAGCCTCCTTGACAAGGCCGCATCCTCGCCGCGCTGCGAAGCACCACCACCCTTTGTCCTGGGGGTGGCCGCTCAGGCTGTAGAACTCCCAAAAAACATTCAGGGTGGCGGGGATCTCGTGCATACGGCAGAGAACCTGGAAGACCGTCAGGGCCCGCCACGAGTTCGGCACCAGTTGCGTCGGTGCCACTCTTAAACCCCGTAGCACCTGTATGACCAAGTCCGAAGGGGGAAAGCGGAACCCGGCCTGGAGAATGCCCTCATTGATGGCGATCTTCCCTGGAGGAGGATGGGACATCCTCTCCTCAGGCCCCGGGAGCGTGGCGTTGCAGGCCTCGGGAAGGTGGTACCGAGCCACGAGTCTGTCTAAGTCTGTGGCGACCAGCTCCGACTTAATTTGGTCTGCTCTCACTTCGCCCATTCCTAATGGCCAATAAACCTACGGTCAGGACGGGGACAGGAAGGGGGGAAAGACCGGAGCGACTGGAGTACACTAGTATAAGAGGGGAAAGTATGGAGAGCCCTAAGTAGAAGAATGGGGAAAACTCACCGGAAAAGAGATAAGAACGGCTCCGAGAGCGCCAAAGGAGAAACAAGTGAACAGTCCGACGGCAGCAACAGCAGCGCAAAGGGAAAACTTGAAAATATCTGTAAAGAAGAAGACGGACGGGGAAAGGCCCCCGATTAAATAGGCGGAAAGGCAAGTGACGCCTCGATGACGCCAGAGGACGCCTGGCTGCCGAAGGGTCGCTCGCGCCCCAAAGGCGAATCGACACCATTAGGGAAGGATGTCCGCCGAAATCCTCAGACTGCCAGGTCAGCAATAACCGCCATACGCCATAAAAAGGGCGGGGAGCTCGAAGCGCGCGCGCCTCTCCGAGGAACGGCGGCAATCCCGAAACATCACTCCCTTCACCTGTTCCCCTTCTGGTTCCAGGCTCGGAAGTGGGGGGCTACTGTTACGGGGGAACTAAGCCGCCATGCCCCACGTGACCGGCACGCGCGCCCAGGAAGACTACGGCTGTCCTTTGATCCAGCGCTCCGACCCCGAGTCGGACATCCTCGGCTCCGCAGCCCGACCCCGAGTCGGCTGCCCTTTGATCCAGCGCTCCGACCCCGAGTCGGACATCCTCGGCTCCGCAGCCCGACCCCGAGTCGGCTGCCCTTTGATCCAGCAATCCGACCCCGAGTCGGATATCCTCGGCTCCGCAGCCCGACCCCGAGTCGGCTGCCCCTTGATCCATCGCTCCGACCCCGAGTCGGAGATCTCTTGATAACGACAGGCTATTCCCCAGAGGCACGCCGCGGCCTCCTGCTCCACTACTCCCTGCAACGGCTGTATCCGATGCTGCTCCACGATCTCCTGCATCAGCCGTACAAAGCGGAGCCCCACTATGCCCTGACGTGGCCGTACCCGGTGCTGCTCCACGACGCCCTGTAACGGCCATGTCAGTGGCCACACCATCGTGCCCCACGATAACGAACCCCCCTGAGAGACCCCCCGGCCAGGTATATATGCGGCTGGGGAGAGAAAGGGGGGGTGAGCAATATCTCCCAGAGCACTCTCTTACTTGTGATTATCACCTCTCCTCCTCCTCCAATCTCCTCTGACTTGACCGTCGGAGGGCCATCACCACCCTGGTGGTGGTGCAAGGCTTGTTTGCAGGTTTCTTGGCGGAAGGTGGAGCGCAACCAACACCAACCAAGACAACTCAGACGGAACCCCGTTCACACCGCAGTGCCAATCGTTCTCGGTTTGGACCACCAGCAACAGTATCATTTTGAGCCATACATCTAACCCATTTTATTAAACAAAAATACGCAATCAGTGTAAGCTGATATTTTGAAATTATTCAATATTCTCCTACTTGGGCGAACACGGATTGCCACATTAATTTAAAAACTTTGTTTTGAAAACGATTCTTGGGTTAAACTACAAAAGTGGCCACACATATAGCTCAAATGATAATCACCTTGGATATATGATCCGGTCCAACAAGAACATCAACATTAAATATGGAAGTTGTTACACCATTTAATCGATATAAGACCACTCCACAACTACAAATGCTAAGATCCTTATCGACATAGATTCCCATCCTCCAACCAATGTGGTAGTATATAGTATGAATTTAGCACTAAAATATGATTAAGGGTGTGCTAATTCATATCGATTCTCATAAATGCTTCAAAAGAAGCCACATGTCTTAAAAGAGGCTCACATTATGTCTTTATGCATTATATCTTGAGATCAAAATAATATTATAATAAAAGATATGTGGAAAATGCATGCTCAAATATAATTATAATTTTTGTGCACAAAATACAGAATTATAAATAGGAAGATAAATATTATTATTATTAGAAAAGGCTATACCTTAAACATAGGGGTTGCCTATGTACCCCGTAAAGAGGATCAAGCCAAAATGTAGTTCTTTTACATAAATAACTCCCACTAACCAAAAATATCATAGGTTTCCACAATGCCCATATTGGCAATATGTGTCTTAAAGACTTTCGGTGCAAGTCCCTCAGTCAATGGGTCTGCAATCATTGCCTCTGTATTTACATGCTCTATTTTTGTCAGCCCTTCTTTAATTTTATCTCTGACCACCAAGTACTTGATGTCTATATGCTTAGAGCCACCAGAACTCTTGTTATTTTTTGAAAAGAACACAGCTGCACTATTATCACAATAGATGGTAATTGGTCTTGAGATGGAATCAACAACTTTCAGTCTAGAAATAAAATTTCTCAACCAAATGGCTTGGACTGTAGCTCCATAACATGCCACAAATTCAGCCTACATAGTAGAAGAAGCCACTAGAGTTTGCTTAACACTTTTCCAAGAAATAGCACCACCAGCCACCATAAAAATATAGCCTGAAGTTGACTTCAGATCATCTTGACATCCTGCAAAATCAGAATCTGAGTAGCCTACCACCTCAAGATGATCTGTACGCTAAAAGATAAGCATATAACCTTCAGCTTTTTTCAAATATCTCATAACTTTCTTAGTTGCTTTCCAATGCTCTTATCTTGGATTCGATTGAAATCTACTAAGGATGCTCACTGCATGGGCTATGTCAGGTCTAGTACAAACTTGAGCATACATCAGGCTCCCTACAACACTTGCATAGGGTATGTTCTTCAAAGATTCTCTTTCAAGTTCATTTCTTGGACACTGGGCTTTGCTAAACTTATCCTCTTTTACTATAGGTACATCACCGGGTGCACAGTTTTACATATTGAACCTTTCTAGGATGTGTCGTATGTATGTCTTCTGTGAAAGTCCCAACAAGCCACGGTCTCTATCACACTGTATCTCAATTCCAAGTACAAAAGAAGCTTTCCCAAGATCTTTCATTTCAAAATTAGCAAATAACATTTTCTTTGTCTCATGAAGCAACCCTAGGTTACTGCTAGCAAGTAAAATATCATCTACATACAAAATAAGAAAAATGAATTTTCTTCCACTGATCTTGAGATAAATGCATTGGTCCATTGTATTTTCAACAAAACCAAGAGAAGTCACAACTTCATCAAATTTCAAATACCATTATCGGAATGCTTGCTTGAGCCCATATATGAATTTGTTCAATTTACACACCAAATTTTTCTTTTCCTCTACGACAAAACCTTTAGGTTGCCTCATGTAAACTTCTTCATCGAGATCTCCATTTAAAAATGCTGTCTTAACATCCATTTGATGAAGCTCCAAATTATAGTGTGCTACAAGTGCCATGATAATTCTAAAGAAATCCTTGGATGAAACTGGTGAAAAAGTCTCATTATAGTCAATGCCCTCTCGCTGAGTGAACCTTTCGGCAACCAGTCTAGCCTTTTGTCGTTCAACATCCCCTATTGAGTCTAACTTGGATTTGTAAACCCATTTACAACCTATGGCCTTAACATATGGTGGAAGTTCAACAAGTTCCCAAACTCTATTTCTCTTCATAGAAAGCATTTCATCTTCCATGGCATTCAGCTATTTATCCGAGTCAGATCTTGTTAATGCTTCATTAAAAAAAATAGGATCAATATTATGCCCAATATTAAAATCACTCTCCAGTAAGTAGACAATATAGTCATTTGGCAAGGCAAACTCTCCTTTCCTTTGTGATCTCCTAATTTGTGGTTCAGAAAATGACTCTGCTGGTGTTGGAGGAGGAACGTGAAGTTCTTCTTGATGCTTAGGTTCTTCATTAACTGTTGCAATTGGCTGAGAAATAACTCATTCTTGTACAACGGAAATTGGAACCACAACTTGATCCGGTTCAGCAAAAATTTTATTTAACACAGAACTCTCACTATTACCAACATCATTTTCCAAAAATTTTGCCGTAATGGATTCAACAATTCTGGTGCCACGATTATGACAACAGAAGTTATAGCCTTTTGATATATTTAGATACCCAATGAAAAAACCAGGTGTGGATTTGGGGTCTATTTTTTTTAGAGGGATTATAAATTCTAACCTCAGCTGGGCAGCATCAAACTCTAAAATGGGCTAAATTGGGTTTACGACTTGTTTGCAATTCAAAAGGAGTTTTCTCAACCGTTTTACTAGGAACACTGTTTAGAATATACATAACAGATTTCAATGCTTCACCCCATAAGAATTCTGGTAAATTTGTTCTACTCATCATACTCCTGACCATATCCTTGAGTCCGATTACGCCTTTCAGAAACACCATTTTGCTCAGGTGTTCCTGGCATTGTGTATTGAGAGACTATCGCACATTGCTGTAAAAATCTTGCAAAATCATCCATGTTCTGACCAGACTCGTCATACTTATTATAGTATTCACCACCACGGTCAGATCTTACAATTTTAATACTTTTCCCACATTGTTTTTCTATTTCCATTTTAAATATCTTGAATTTTTCAAGAGCGAGGGATTTATCATTAATCAAGTAAACATAACTATAACACGAGAAATCATCAATGAAGGTTATGAAATATTTGTTCTCATATATAGTAGAAGGTAACGGTCCACTAATATCGGTGTGAATTAGATCCAAAAGACCATCGCTTCTAGTGAATTCCTTCCTCATAGTTTTAGTCAGCTTTCCCCTTATGCAATCTATGCAAGTGTCAAAGTTCAAAAAATTCAGAGAGGCACGAATTAAAACCTTTTTCTTTCCAACTTTAGTAACACAAGAGACTTCATCAACTGAAGCCAAATTTAATTTGTACAAACCATCACACAAAATGCCATGTCCAACCATATGAGAGTCATAAAATAATTCAATCATTCCATTACTAAATTTAAAAGAAAATCCAGACTGATCACGTTTTGACATAGAAATTAAATTCCATCTTATCGTCGGTACAAAAAATATATTTTCCAAAACAAGAGAAAAACCAAACTCCAAGGATAACTTCACTGCTCCTATAAACTCAACTTTAACTTGAACTCCATTTCCAACACACAGGTTCACTTAATTCTCACTTGGCCGCCGTCTCCTTATTAATCCCTGTAAGAAATTAGTGATACGAATACTTGCGCCAGAGTCTATCCACCAAGAATTTAAAGGTACATCTACCAAATAAGACTCAAAACAAACCAGAGCCAAGGGTATACCTGCCGAAGTCTTCTTCTTCTCCAACCAAGCCTTAAACTTAAAACAATCCTTTTGCCAATGACTCTTCTTTTTGCAGAATTTACATTTGTCATTCTTTTTCATAATTCCTTTAGGACCACCAAAAGTCTGCCCACCATACTCTTTGTTTTGCTAATTATAGTGAGGTTTGTTGCCCTTATGGAACTTAGCCTTATGATGATGAGAAGACCTCTTGTTCTGAGAAGGCTGATGGGTTAGTTGCACAGTTTCAACAGTTTCACGACGTATTCTATACTCCTCTTGGGCACACACAACAATCAAATTATTTAAATCCCATTTGTCACGCTGGGCATTATAAGCAACCTTGAGCTGATTAAACTAGCTAGGAAGGCTATTAAGATTATGATAGACAAGAAAAGGCTCTGCAATGGGAACTTTGTAGGCTTCTAATTTAAAACTTATGTGTAGCATTTTTATGATGTACTCCTTAACTCCACAAACACTATCATATTTCATATTCATAAATTTATCCATTAGGTCCCCAGTCTCAGCCTTATTGGACTCAACAAATCGCTGTCCTATAGCGTCCAAAAAAATCTTAGCATTGTCGTGGCCCGATATAGCACCCATAATGGAATCATATATGAAAGGCTTGATAATCTTCAAACATAGCCTGTTAGCTCTTTCCATTTGATATACTCAGCCTTATATTTGATAGTGCTCTTATTTGTTGGTTTTGAAGGTTGCTCCTTCAAAGCAAATTCTATACCCAAGAGAACCAGTGCTATTTCTATATCTCGTTTCCATCTCACATAATTATTTCCAGTAAAGGTTTCAACGGCAGACAATTGGCTTGAAAGAGAAGAGGCATTCAAAACTGCGGAAACAACATATTTTATTTAATATCATCCAAGAGTGATGCATGTAATCAATGGATGATAACATATCTATCTAATCAACTTAGGCTATTAATTAGATAGTCCGTAATCAAACTTGAAAAATATATAAGTCTAATTACGGTAAGAGCCTTGGTGCATCATTGTAAAGTTATCTTTGGGCTAATAATATAACACATTATAAGGTACTCTTAAGACATATCATGAAGTTAATTAACAAAATTACATCAGCTTTCGAACACCATCACCTTTGGTAACAACTCTGTGACATGTAGGGTACATATTTTTTTAATTATTTTTGAAATTCAAAATGATAATACAATAAATTATTATAATAATAAAATAATAATTTAATAATAATAAAAGTTTATTATTAAATATATTAAATAATAAATTTTTTTAATGATGATCGAATGTATTAATATCGGTATAATTAAACCCGATGTGCACATGGTAAATAAAAAATTACAATATAGTAGGATATAAATCTGGACGTTACAATGATCATGTCAATCATCTTTATCCTTGCCCATGCATGAGGTGATAATTGAAATAAGTAAAAATAAATTATCGCTTTTGGAGAGTTTCTTTAGACATCAGTAGCAGGCATACTATCTTCTTTGCGCTCCTTATTAATTTTTGATTTGGCTGGTTGTATTGCTATTTTCAAAAAAAAAAGAAAAAAAAAGAAAAGAAAAGAAATGGTAGATTGCCGTGATCGATCTAAGGCCTTGTTTGGGGGAGCTTTTGGAGGGCCAAAAAGCACTTTCTGGCCCTCCAAAATAAAAAATGGTGTTTGGTAAAATTTTCGAAAAGCTGTTTCAGCTTTTGCGGGAAGCTGAAAACAGCTTTTGGGGAGAAACTCCAATTTGGAGCTTTTTGAAAATGCTGTTTTCAGCTTTGTCAAGAAGCTGTTTTTTGGACCAAAATACCTCCATTTAAATCTCACTTTTTTCCCCAAAATCCTCACCCATCCTCTTCCTCTCTCACCCATCCTCTCCCTCTCTCTCTCTATCTTCTTCTTCCTCTCAATGCCGCCGCCTCCGTTCCTTCTTCCTCTTCTTTTTTTTTTTTTTTGTTTTAGGAGCTCAGCCACCATGCCGGCCACCATTCATGGCCGGTGACCCTTCTATATTTCAATGAAATAAAATAATAAATAAATAAATAAAATAAAATAAATAAAATAAAATAAATAAAAAAAAATAATGAGTGAGTGACAAATAATCTGATCTAAATAAATAAATAGATAAATAAAAATATTAGTAATTATTTAACCAATTTTATCACCTAGCTAGAAACTTTGTTAGAGAGATAAATGGTCATTAGAAGGATGAAAAATTAATTTACACTAATAATTATAATATTTTATATATTTATTATTGTATTATACTATAAATATAATATTATATTACATTATATCATAATATATTGATATGTTATGTTAAATAATTTAATATTATATTAAATTATTATTCTATAATACATAATATTATAGTACTATATTATGATAATATTATATTACATTATATTAATATTATATTATATCATATATTTATATATTAATATGTATTATATTTTATTATGCTCTGTTGTATAATACCGGTAATATCCTTTATGGTCATTTTGTCATACAAATGTACTTTCTCAGTTTGTTTACCAAATACATGTTAAAATGCTACAGCACTTTAGAAATGCAGTTACCAAACAAGAAACAACTTTTTATAAACATTCTGTTTCAGACAGCTCTACTTTCAAAAGCTCTACTACTAACAGCTCTCTAAACATCTGCCTAGTCTCACCTCTAAGCTAGAGTCTATCTGTCATATGAACCGTCGGATGAGAACGGAACGAACAGGATAAAGATCGTTCGCGATACACCGTCTTTGCTTTCCTTCCTAAAGGGCGGACCCCTGGTTACCAAAAAAAAAATAAAAAAACAAAAAAAAAAACAGCGGACCCCTGAGACGAGGTCTCCTCCGCTTCTCTTTCCTCGGAGTAGAAGCAGCGAGAGAGAAGAAAAGAAGCAGCGAGAGAAAGAAGGGCGAAAAGCAACGAAATGGCGGGAAGACTGAGCAGCTTGGGATCTCGAATCATGGGAGGCAACGGCGTGGTGGGGCGATCCCTGGCCTCCTCCCTCCGCACCCGCTCCGGCATGGGCCTCCCCGTCGGCAAGCACATCGTCCCCGACAAGCCCGTAATCCATCCTACATCTATCTCTTCTATCATTTTCTCCTTTTCTTCCTCTCTTCTCTCAGATCGTAAGGGGAGGAAATAACTGTGAAACATTATATGACTATTTATTTATTTATCTATTTTTTGGTTTCTTTCTTTTATCTTCTTGATTCAGCTCCCGACTCACGACGAGCTGGTATGGGATAATGGAACCCCATACCCGGAGCCCTGCATAGATCGCCTCGCCCCCACCATCGGGAAGGTATGGTCTATCTTATGTTCGTTATTTCCAATTCTAGGGTTTTGATTCCTATTGCCCTTCGGGGTTTTCCGTTGATATGTTTAAATGGATCGCTGATTTTTTGGTCCAATTCTCTTTGGGAAGGTATTGTCGATCTTATGTTCGTTATTTCCAATACTAGGGTTTCGATTCCTATTGCCCTTCGGGGTTTTCCGTTGATAAGTTTAAATGGATCACTGAATTTTTGGTCCGGTTCTCTTTGCTGCGCACAGTATGAGGCATTGGGGTGGTTGTGCGGAGGCCTGAGCTTTTTCGCTGTGATCGGGTTGCTGACGGTGTGGAATGACAAAGCATCAAAGATACCCTATGTGAGTACCCTTTCATTCTTCGAGATTAGCACTGCCCATTCTATCATTTTTGTTAAATTTTTATTTTTATGGGTTGCTCCATATTTTTCATTCATAACATGTCTCGATTCAATGACGATACAAGCAGCATGTACATTTAACAACGAGCTCCATCAGCTGAAATCAAAAGGATTATCTCAACAACAAAAAAAGAAAGTTTATCATATTTAACAGCCTCATTTTATAACCAATCTCTGAATCATTAACTTTGCTAAAAGAATATGTAACCTTTAGCTTCCTAGAATTGCAATTTCATTAGTTTTTTTTAAAGAAGAATATTCATATTATCAACCTCCTTGAATGAAGACGTCATCTACAAATACTTTTGGGACATGTTTGGTTGGAGGGACTTGGGCTCTGGAATGGGAATGGGAATGAGTGACTCCCACTCCAGCTATTGGTTGGGGGAGTTCCATTCCCATTCCCATTTTAGGAGAAAAATAGGAATGTTCCAATCCTCCAAAATCCAATTCCGACTCTTCCCCCAACATTCAAATCTCATTCTATCGGGTTTACTTAAAATATTGATTTTCAAAAAATGCCTCTCTATTTAATTGATTTTCTAAAGACACCCCTCTGTTTAATTGATTTTTCGATTTCGATTTCAGTCACGAATCAAACGTGTTGAAGAATATGGCCATTCCGATTTCCATCCCATTCCATTCCGATTTCGATTAAGAATCAAATGCACCCTCGATGTTTTGCAAACAAATATGGCATGTGCGCTTCCTGAAACATATAAAACTGCAACGCTAGGATCTAAATGTAATCCCTAAACAACTCTTGTTGACATCTTTAACATAAGACTACAAGAATATTCATGTACTCTATAGTTATCCCCCAAAGTACCCTTGCTATGCCTTTTAAGTTAGGAATCTATGCAATCTTCCAATTCCTCTAAAGCCATCATCCTTTGAGGGTGCACTATAATTCAACTTAAACCATCTTCATGGAGGACGTGATCAATTCAGCAACCTAGCAGTGATATTCATTCTAATTGTGCACACATGTTTTGATAGACAGCAGGAACCTCCCAGAACGTACAATACTGCTATACTGGAAACCAATGCAATCCCCAAACAGCTTTTTTTAATATCAATAAAATAAGAATTCACCATTTTTTGCATCCTTAATTCTTATCCACCAAAGCGCCCTTACCATGGTATTTTAACTTGCATCTCTAAGAATCTACCTTTGACGATGCATTAGAATTCAACTTAAATTAACTTGATAGAGGAAGAGATTAATTCTATGATCTAGTAAGGATTTTCATGTATTTGCTAAACTGCACTGGACAACATCCTCTAAAGTCTAAACAGCTAATCTTGTTAGTTGACTTAAAGACCTATTCGTTCCTAGATTCTGAAATCACTTCCTGTAAGCCAAGCAATATAGAAGATCTTTGTCCTACTATCATTAGATTCAAGAGGGTTCAATTAGAATGAGGTTGTCTTGGAAAGTTTCTCTCATACCACAGGATCTAGCGAACACCTATTATAGCTCTATGAACTGTCTGTGTCATATGAATATGTGATTAAACATTTAAACCTATTTTTTTCTGACCAGCTTGTCTCTTATGCTTTGTTGCTCATCTCAAGTATGTTCAGAAGTGACATCGATCATCTATTGTGCAAAACTTCATGGGAACCAAGTTAGCTTTCATCTGTAATTTTAAGATTATTTCCTCTTCCTATAACTCTATCTCTAATTTAAAGTAGAAAAATCTAACTTTAACCCCCTAACTCCCTCTCTACTAAACACCCCTCCCCCACTCTCTCCAACACGCCCCCCCCCCCCAAAAAAAAAAGAAAAAAAAATAAAAAGAAAAAGAAAACAACCCAAAGGAATCTCTGTCAGATGTGTTATTCTCTTAAGGGTTGAACAGGACAACTTGTTGATAGATAAGTTGCTAGAGATGATGTATGCTATCCTTTTTAATTTTGGATAAAGTCCATGTGACTTAAATATGTAAAACTTGCTTGTGATATATGTCAATTCTCCATGAGATTATAATGCTGGTCTCCAGCTTAATCATGTCCATACCGACATCAATACTTGAAGGAATTAGCTTGAGTCTTCTATGTAAGCAGTTGAAATCCATGATTAAAGACAACTTCTTCCCTTTCTATATATATATAGCATAACATACTTTATTTTAAAGAATTTAGGTGCATCAAAACAGACAAAATATAATCAATTAATCATCACCTCTTTTATTGAAGAAAAACTAATGATTATCATCTAACCTTCGCCCTTCGGTAAGGCCTTGAAGGAATCATTATTTCCAAAATAAATTTTCCTGGAATTTCCAGCCATAAGCAGATAGCTAACCAGGATTACTATTCTCTGTTCTTATGAATTACATATTAATAACTCTTCATCCATTCTTTTGATTAAAAATGTGTAAAGTTGGAAAGAAAAGTGAACTGAGCACCAGATGACATTCTGACGTTGATTTTATTGGAGATAGCGGAAATATTGATACAAACATTAGGAACCTAACTTAATCTATACTTGACTTCTTATGCAATTTATATGGGTTTTTATAGTAGCATGCAGAGGGAAATGTTAAATCTAAATTCATGTTTGTCTGGCTGTGAAAGGTGCTACTATTTTTTGTTGAACTGGTGCTTATATCATTTTCATTGAGGTTCTTGCTTTATATACTAACTGTAACTTCTTCATTCCATCTCATTTTTCAACAATTCAAAGTGCATTTGGAAACACTGTCTAAATGCAATCAAATATTTTCTTGTCTTCAAATGTTCATGCAATATTTTCTTTTTCTTTTTTTTTTAGGAAATCATTTTTACAATGTTACAATCTTAAGGATGGAAGTCATGGCTATAAGGATATAAATGTGAAGAGCTGATTAATTTTGATGAAAGTATATGTTGAGGTTATGAAACATGAGAACTTTCCAAAATCACCTTGAAATTCCATTTTCGTTAAAAAACGTCTGAATTATAAGTTATAGAATTAGTGATTCCATGATAAGCTTCATCTAGAAATCTGATATTACTTTAAGAAGAGGTTTTACATTTTTAAAATAGTTAAAATTATTAAAGATAAAAGTGTCATCATTGAGAAAAAAGAGAGATGATAGAAAAAGCATTGTGTTATTCTGAGATAAGCACAATACACGTAAGCAAAAAGTATAAAGTAAGGATTGAGGTATCGTGTGATGGTGTTATGCATACATGGCATTAGAATGGCAACTAGCCAGTTTGCAGAGTGGCATGCCAAGTTTTGGCACATTGCTAGTTTGTTTACCTTGTTGCTTGGCAAAACTGTGGCAAAAATGCCACCATGTGCCAAGCACCAGTTTGGCATGAATTCTACCAGTGTCATTGCCGGACTGACATCGCACCAACAGCAATACTTTAATTCTTAGCATGAACCCTAGTGCGCCCAACATGAATATTTTATGTGCCTGTACAGTTGATATGGCAACAGGAACACGTGACAGTGTGACACAGTCTTTAGCCCATGAGGCCATTTAAAGATGATGGACAATTACTTGTTAACAATGATTGTCCATTTGACTTCAAACGTCGAATCTTGAAAATGATTAGTGCTGTCTTAGCTCAACTTGAGCTTGTCATGAAAGCTAGACAATGTAGATCGATGAGTTCCTCTTTCATGATAGATTTACTCTCCCATCTCTAGACATAAGGGACTGTTAGAATTCCCATCATCACCGAAGCCATTCTCTCATCATGAATAGGCTGACTGTGGAGCATAACTTTAAGTTGAGAGGAATGTATATAATCAAGAAAGGGTATGTTATTCCTCAATTATTACTCTCCAAGTCAGTTAAATGCTATGGTCCTCGTTCCCATCTTTCATTTCTCTCCATCTTCCTCCTCCCTTACCGTTGCCAAGATGTTGTCCCATTATATCTATATACAAAAGCTGTCCATCAGGCTTCCATCATCTCAGAGGCTTAGATTTAGGATTAGATTTGGACGGGGCTTGGGCCTAATTCTAAGATCATGTTTATGCTTGGGTACAATGTGGGCATAACACAAATTAGGCTGGGCTTAGCTGGGGGTCCTCTAACTGGAGTTTGCCTAATTTTACCTGTAGCATAGTTGTAAGCTCACTTGTTAGTGTATCATTTCATGTGGTGACAAATTCTCAACGTACACCTGGATTGGAGCTTGCATAATAACATGATGCATTCCTTAAATGCTATATGATCTAGGTCGATGTGATGGCATGGAAGCAGGTTACATGGCTCTTCAAGGTGATAAACTGAACAGATATTGAATGAGTACATCTATCACATTTGACATCCATTCCATATGCTGCTAGAAGCATTAGAAAGCCTGCAACTAAATTTGTGGGATAGTTAGGGATACTTCTAACTCAACCTGTATGGGGCTGTTTTCATGGAATTGAATGGTAGGGCAGTAGGTATGAGCCTGTGACTACTCAGATGGGTTGATACCTGGTATTCTACTTTGTAAATCCTTAATTTGGAATATGGTAGACTGAGAAGGCTGGTATGCTTATTTCTATATGAGCGTATCATACAGAAACTGATCATATCCTTCTATATAAATTAATTAAACATCAAATCAGAATGTCCGGCCATGCTGGGTAGGAACCCGACTACCACATATCTCCCAGACCCTGGGAAGCAAATTATGTTTCGTGTCACTTGGCCAGCATCCCTTTTCTTTTTTAAGTCATATCTAACACTTCCAAATTGATTTTGTACAATAAATATGAAATATACTATGAACTCTATATGGTTTCTTGGGACTTTGTAATGTAAAAAGAAAAGGTAAAGAAAAAGAAGGCATTGGTACTAATTGTTGAGAAATATTGTTTTTCTTTATAGTGTTGAATGCGTTAAGCTTTTGATGGTTGATAGAGCACCATAGTTGAGCAATCTCTCTGGTCAGAGGAGAGTTGCTTCTATGGAAATTATTTGCCTACACTATTTGTATAAAGAATGCTGTCCTTTTACTGTCAAATGGTCCATTGTCTCATTCATGTCTTGTAGAACATTCACAATACTATGTTGTCTGAAAAATGAATTTGTTGCTTTGGTGTTATTGAAAAATGAAATACACTGGAGTCTGGACTGACCAGTGTCTCTGCTGTGAATGATGGATCGAATTTGAGCTATTGTACAGTGATCCTTCTTGCTTTGCTCATCAAATTGCATTTAAAATGACCTACAACTTCTCCATTTGTTTATCTGAGCATTTTATCATCTTGTTATGGTATGATTAAACTCTATAACTAAAGCTCTTATGCTCACCCATTGCCACTTTGGGTCACGGTTATTTATGTACTGATCCAAACCGGTCCCATCTGAGGTTCTAAAATAAAACTTATTCTCTATTATCAGTTTGGCATCCCAACGTCATTGTTCTCTAGCAATGCCTACCGGGCTCTTTTGTATTCATCAACAGAGTAACTATGGACTTAGTGATAAGCACTTTGGATCTCTCCATGGCATCAAAGCATAAATTCGATCAATAGATATTTGAAGATATGTCCCATCCATGTCCCATATTCCTCCTTTGACTTGAAGAATACCTAAACCAAACGTTGCTCTGCAAATTGTTGCATACACTAGGTATGCTATCTGACCCTAGAGGGAACATGATATGTTAATGTCACCAGCATATATTACCAGAGGGACATTTCATCAGGTCGTAATTTAATTTTCCATGTTTATAAATATGTGGTTGTCTGTTCTACACCAGTGTACAAAAACACAGCTTTTCTTTCTCGGGGTCTGCACATGCAATGTGTTCTTTCAAGCAATCTAGCTCTTTCTGTTGGCAAACACACTCTTCATACCACTAAAAGATTGAGTAGAATTTTCATATGTAACAATCAATGCTTGTCAAATCCCCATTCAAATCATCCCAGGTCAGGTATAGTTCCAGCAACCTTACCTGATAGTGGTTTAGGTCTGATTTAAAATAACCTTATGGAGGTGTTCCATCTTTTAAATAACCTTCACCATTTATTTGCATTTCACTAGTCAATCCAATGACTGCCAACCTCCCATCAAGTAAGCTTCCTTCTGGGTGGGATATTTGAACATCAGATATCATGTAGGACAGATATCTCGCTGCTATGCACTAGTGGATCCCGCTTGTAATTTTGGTAGACTATAATGATTCTCTCTTTAGTCTTGATGTGCATGAGTTGTTGCTAAATTGGGTGCTAGAACTTTTAACAACAAAGTGAAGCATTACACCATCTCTGGAAATAACACTAAGATGTAACAAAAAATTCTGTTGAACAGATCATGATTAATTTATAATTATACGTGCTTATCCTTGGAGCTACAAGAAAGTGAAAAGATCCAAAAGAACTGCTCTCCCCTGATCCTTCTAAATAGTTGTAACAAATTGTTTATATCATCTGATCTGCTTGTTTTTGGTTTTATATTTTCTTCTGTCATTGAGTTTGTGCCTCCAAGTTGAAGGCATGGTTTGCTGAATAAAATTGTTATCCTGATTCAAGGTGGTAAATTGCATTTGCGAGCAAAATACATGTTCTGAACTCAGAATCCATGTTTTCTTAGAGCATTACTTAGTGCCTTGAGCCTAGATGCATGCTGTTACATTTCAAACTGCAGGAAGGTTTTTTAAGGTCCGCTTAAAAAAAAATTCAACTGATTTGGGTTCTTCTAAATCCTGGATTTCATACGAACTGTTTATCATGTCACTGAAAATGTTATGCATTTTGGGCACATTTATAATGGGTGAGAAATTTTCAAAAATGTTGATTTCATTTTTATGGACTTCTAAGTTGAGATGAGAGCGAATTTATGATTACATTGCCCACTACTCATTTGGCAAGAGAGCATTATTGTTGGGAATTTTTCTAGCCAGCATTAGAAGCCCTTAGTGGAATTATGCTGAAATTATGTGCTGATGTTCTCTTTATATTTCCAGACCCCAAAAGTCTATCCATACGACAACCTGCGTGTCGAGCTTGGTGGAGAGCCATAGGAGCATCCTTGAAAGGTTCAATTTAGTACCTGATATCGTGCTGTTGCTTCTTGTTTACAAGTGCTTCCTATCAACTAAAATAAAAGAAATAATGGATTATGTGCAGTGCTTGGTTTGTATTTCATTGTCTTGACGAGATGACTTGTGCATTTCCCTTTTCTGATTATGAAATTTGTTAAAAAAGGCTGCATTTTCAGTGCCCTATAGCGTAGCCTGCAATTAGGCTTTTCTCATTTCTATAAAATCCCACACATTAAATTCCACCAACATGGGAATGATCTCATATTGCAATTTGCACTTTGGATCTGATGGTTATTTTTGGCTACAATATCTGTTATTTCAGTTTATTTTATTTTTGAATGAGAAGCGTTGCATTCCTTCCATCGTCTGCTCATCAAGAAGATGCTTCCTAGGAATTGGTGAGACTTGCATTCTGTGCCTGAGAGTGGACCAAATACGCACCACTATGATTAAGGGCCGTTTTCATTGTCAAATTTATCTCAAGCAGGCCTCGCAATCCATAACAAATACATTTCATGAAAATGTTTGTTTTTATGATTTGATTGTAAAACCTTGTTTGGAAAAACTGGTAAGTCATGAAACATGAAAATTAACTTCTGTGGAAACTGATATGCTCTTGTTTCTCACAAAATCTATTTATGCTTATTTTCTCTAATAAAGCACACGGACGATTGATAATTTGTATACTCCTGTGCTACTTACTGAACTGACTGCATCTTGTAATTATACTAGTTGCAGTCCATTCCACTATATTAGTTTGTACTTGGATTCATGCTATATTAGTTCAAACATATCGCTCAGTTGCTCCGCTCTGCTGTGACGAATCACGATCCCTGTGAATTGGAATTGTGAAGTTTGCCACATAATGAAGCAAAGTGAAGGGTGCCCAACTCCTTTTTAAGTTTTAATAGAACATGTATTCTAGGTTGACAGGCAGTACGTTAGCTTGGGGAGCAGAGGTGGGTCGTGGGAAGGGGAATATTTCTGAATTTGTACTAGTTTTATCTTGAAATCTTGTCATGTAAGCAGGATGCCCGTTTTCTGTCCAAATTTTTTCTAGAGAGGTCGTCTCGGCTTGTATTCCCTTTCTAGCCCCCAGGTGAAAAATAGCTGGGGTCTGATGGTCTTGTGGCATACTTTTGGAGCTGATTTCTGCTGTGTTACCTGTGTATAGCTATAGGATTAAGGCTGGAAATGGGTTGGGCCGGCATGGAGCCAATTGGGCTGGGCTGACTTTTGGGCTAGGCCAGAAAGAGTTCAAATCGGGTTTGGATTTACATACAAAGCTTATTTGTTTTTTGGGTTAGGCTCCGATATTTTATGAGCCCGAGCCTGAACAGGGCTGAAATAAAATCTAAATTTAGGTCCGAATCAATTTATTTTTGTATGTTGTTATTTAGAAAGAATAATGAGGAAGTAAAGGATAATTAAAATAGGTTTAGCTGATAATACTGTATCATATATTATTTACTTGTATTTTAGGGGAGGGCTTAATTTTTAACTAGTTAAATATTATGAAATATTAAATTTTAATTGGGTTTGGGCTGTATCTATTTTTAGCCCAAATGGATAATTCAGGCGGGCTAATAGATTCGGGCCAGGTTTGGGCTTTAGATTATCCAAAATTTTTAGACTTACTTCCAGCCGGAAGTTCGAAAAAAATTCAAGCCATGTTTGGAGGCATAGCCTCGCTCAGCCCGGCCCACTTCCAACCCCACCTAGGTTCGGAGTTCCACATGTTTGAAATCTCTGATCTGGCTTGGTATCTTGCTCAGAGTTTTGGCTGTGCTAAAGCAGCATAGGCGAGTTGTGTGTGTGTGTGTGTGTGTGTGTGTGTGTGTGTTATAAATGTAATCATAGCCAAGCTATTAGAATCTAAAAGAGCAGATCCGGCTTAATAAGAACTCTCATACAAAAGGGTATAATATAAGGCTCACGTATAGCATTTTCGTTTATTTCTTCCTTTGCTTATTTCGCCGATCTAAAAGAGCAGATCCGGCTTAATAAGAACTCTCATACAAAAAGGGTATAATATAAGGCTCACGTATAACATTTTCGTTTATTTCTTCCTTTGCTTATTTCGCCGATTAATTGGGTGCCATGTAGAAGACTGCTAGTGGTAGGGCTCGTAGCAAAATCCCATATCAGTGCTTCTGCATGTTAACTTCTGAGACACCAAGAGTATGAGTCTCCATTTTGTTCGAGCTGCAACGACTATTGTATTAGTTTCGATTTCGTTGAGTTACTTTGCGATGACCAAGCCATTTAGAAAATGGGCCGCACAGTTGGAGATGGACCTCTCCTCAACATTTCTAAGTCTAAACCCCTACACCTTGGTGAAGGTCTGATTTATTTCCAAATTAACCATGAATTTTATCAGTTTCCTAAGTGGGCATAATCCAGTTGAAAAGCAATATTTTCATTGGAATTAAATTTTGATCTTTCTATGGGCTCACCATCCTTCTGTTGCATCCCTTTTAAGTTTCAAAGTGGGCATTACAGCGATCCATTTGGAGGACATTTTAGATTCACAAGTCGCAAGGTTTCCGGGTCTTTGGTTAACATAATTGTAGTGCTATTTCCTGAAATGATTGGTTGTACTTCCATTTCATTCTAAAATAAGAGAACAAGAGAACTTCATCTGGGTTTGGGTCATTGACTCCTCTACCTTCAACAAGATCGCAAGATATCCTTCCGGATTATCTGTGCGTTGCCCTGGACAGACTTCTAATACAAGTCATCAGACTAAAGTCTGAGTATGCAACTTGCCACCAGGAAATGGGAGAAACCTTCTAATGTTAAATATAACCGCAATCTTGTGATGTCAAATATAACTGCGTGGCTTGTTGTGTGATGGAGATGCAGGAAAAGGGAATAAGAAAGAAAAGGATGTGTACTGAGAATGTCATGATCTCTGTTGAAAACTAGCGCCGAGTAAAACAAACATGATAAGTGTTGTGGTTCAAATTTGGCTGGAGGGTAACCACGCCAGGAGAGTCGAGGGAGATACCGGCCGGAGCGGAGGAAGGAGAGCCACCTCTTGTGCGACGGCATACCTGCACAAAGCCTCACCGGTAGTTCCGGTGAGGACTCTTCAACGCTCAAGTTAGAGTGGATCTCAGTTGGTCCAAAAGTTCCTTAGGCGTTACCTGATGAAATTATTTATAGTCTCCGTAGAAGTGTCAAAGTGGCGGAGGTATGGCCCATCCTAATCATGGGAGGAGATAGCTTTTAGCCAGATGGCGCGCAGCTAGAGCTTGCTGGAGGCGCACGACGTAGGCCGTTCTTGTGAACGATAAGGTGTTGGTAGATGCGGCAGGGCATGGCTGGGGTATCAGGGCATGGTCCTTGATTGATATGTCGTGGCGTGGCCAGCAAGTAAAGCATGGTGCGGTGAGGCTGCTGCAGAGTATGGCCGCAGTATGTGGACGACGAGATCGGCCTTCTGAGGTCGGCTCGGCCATAATTGGGTGACTTCATGCCGAAAATAGGATGATCCATTTTGTCTCCCATCATTGCCCTTCGACTTCTAAGTTCGAGTCGTTTGTTGGCTCGAACGAAGGAAGTAGTCGAGTCGTTGATCGTCTTGTAATTCAGCCAAATATTTATGAAGATATATGTGCCGAGTAGGGTGTACCACTTATGTAGTTGAAGCTAATGGCTTTAGGTTGAGCTTTCTGAGCCGAGCTAAGTGTCTCTGCTCTGAGGTTGACTTCAGTAGTCTTCTTTGGCTCGTGGTCGACTCAGCAGGGCGCCCCCACTCATATCGGGGTGCTCGTCGCAGAAGGGGTCAAATGGCGTTGAATGTCGTCGAAATAGCATCCAATGATGTCGAAGGGTGTTAAATTGGCGTCGAATGTCGTCAAAATGGCATCGAATGTTATCGAAAGGTATTAAATGCCGTCGAAATGGTATCGAATTGGCGTCGAATGTCGTCCAATGGCATCGAATGTCGTCGAGTAGCGTCGAATGGCGTTGAAATGTTACTGCGGTCGAGGGAGCCCCTTCAGCTCACGATCGGTAGCGCTCCGAGCTCGGGCCGGATGCGTCATCGTTTGTGCAACAGGTCTGCTCTGCTGCTATTCCATGCGGGCTGATGAGTATAAGGCCCGTGCCCCTGCCCCCCGAGGTCGAGGAGCCATCATCATGCAGGATGCATGGCTACCTAAGAGCATTTTTTTTTGCCAGGCTGGACCCGATCTGCACAATTTGCTCGGATCGGTCATCCCTTAAGGGGGTGCGAAGAGGTCGCTCACCCTTTGGAAGGCATTCCAAAATAAGGCGTCAACCAAGCTTCTATTATGTACTAAAACTCTTTTTACATCAAATCTTGTAATGACAAGGAAAATAGCTACAACGCCAGCATAAGGGGGCTCAACACTCTTTTGGTCTTCATCAGAAAAGGAGATGACTTCCGCAGTGCACGGATGCTTTGAGGAAGCTCCTTCTCCCGAGCTCGATGGTGTTGATGATGCCCGCGAGAGGTCGGTTGTCGTTCTGCTCCTCATGCGGCACTGAGTTTTGTTCCTCAGGCTCTCTCCTGTAGGCTTGATCACGGACAAAACAACTCAACTGACCTCGGCAGATAAGCGCCTCGATCTCATCACGGAGCTCGTAGCAATTCTCCGTATCATGGCCGTGATCTCAGTGGAAGTGGCAGTACTTCTTCGAGCGCTTTCACGACTCCATCCGTCGCATCCTCGGTGGGGGTCGAAGGTAGCCTTGACCCTCAGTCTCCATGAGGTTCTTTGCTCGGGTGGATGTGAGGGGAGTATACGTCCGAAACTTCTGGAGGGGAGACCTTGGGTGAGCCAGGCTCTTGGGCCAAGGAGGATTTTTCTCGCGTCAGGGGGATCTGCTCCTTGGTCGGGAGCACTCCGTTTGCATCTTGGAAGGTCGCTCGGTCGCCTCCCACCGAGAGGCCATGGCTTCTTCAGCCTTGGCGTACTTCCGGGCTCGGGCCAGCATCTCTACAAAGTCGGCGGAAAAATTCTTCTCGATGGAGGAGAGGAATTTGTAGGATCGAGCTCCAGTCTTCAATGCCAACATGGCGATGGACTGGTCAAGATCGTGAACCTCCCATGTTGCCAAGGTGAAGTGATCGATGTAGTCTTTTAGAGTCTCTCCCTCCTTTTGCTTGATGCCAAGGAGGGAGTCTAACGTCCGACGCTAATGTCGGCTGGCAGCGAAGTAGGTTGCAAGCTATCTGCCCAGCTGCTCAAAGGACAGAACCAAGCTGGGCCTCAGCTCGAAGAACCAAAAATGAGCTGCTTTGCGGAGAGTCGCCGGGAAGGCCCTACAGAGCAGGGCGTCCGGAGCCCCTTGAAGTGTCATGGGGATCTTGTAGCTCTCCAAATGATCCAGAGGGTTGGATGAGCCATTATACGGCTCGATTTGTGGCATCTTAATCCTCATGGGGATCGGCTCATCTACGATTCGCCGAGAAAATGGAGACTCGGTTGTGAAGTTGAAGTCGGCGTCGCGCTTCGGAGCTTGGTCTCGGAGCGCCTGGATCTGTCGCTCCAACTCCTCGACTTTTTTGCCGAGCTCGGGCGGGGGTGTCATCGCCTGTGTTCGACAGGGCTCTTCGGCTCTTGGTCGACATTGCAGGGTGCCCGACCTAGGGTAGACCCTACCTCTGAGGGTTGTTCCCGTGCTCGAGGCATCAAATTTCGGCACAAGCTCTCAGGATAGTTGCTGCGCGACGGGCCCTCTTGGCTTGGGGACCGAGCTCGGGGGGGAGTTTCTGTGGTGGCGACGCTCTACAGGAGGATGACGTCGCAAGCGGCGTCTTGAGGACTCATGCTCGTTAGGAGTGAGTATAGGCTGGTCTCCTGCTTGCTACAGGCCTTGAACGGCAGCAGTGAGCGCTTGGACTTGTTGGACAAGCAGGTTGAACTGCTCCGTCTGGACCTGAAAAATTTGGTTTGCCAGTTCTGCCGGGGGTGGACTTTGGAGCAAGTTGCCGGGAGCTGGTGCCCGGCTCCTCGATGCATTTGAAGCTCCGTGACCCCTTAACCTCTTGATCACGACTCAGGCCCTTTCTCTAGTGCCAATTGTTGTGGTTCAAATTTGGCCCGAGGGCAACCACGCCAGGGGAGTCGAGGGAGATGCCGGCCGGAGCGGAGAAAAGAGAGCCACCTCATGTGTGACGGCATACCTACACAAAGCCTTATCGATGGTTCTGGTGAGGGCCCTCCGACGCTCAAGTTAGTGTGGATCTTAGTTAGTCCAAAAATCCCTTAGGTGTTACTTGATGGGACTATTTATAGTCTCTGTAGAGGTGCCCAGATGGCGGAGGTATGGCCCGTCCTTATCATGGAAGGAGATAGCTTTTAGCCAGATGGCGCGAAGCTAGAGTTTGTTTGAGGCGCACGGCGTAGGCCATTCTTATGAATGGTAAGGCGTTGGTAGATGTGGCAGGGCATGGTCCATGCTTGATATGTCGTGGCGTGGCCAGCAAGCAAAATATGGTGCGGTGAGGCTGCTGCAGGGTATGGCCGCAGCATGTGGATGACAAGATCGGCCTTCTAAGGTTGGCCTTATGAGGTCAGCTCGGCCTTTTGGGGTTGGCCTTCTGAGGTCGGCTCGGTTAGAATTGGATGACTTCATGCCGAAAATAGGACGATCCATTTTAAGTTTTAAAGTGGGCCATTGCAGCAATCCATTTGGAGGACATTTTAGGTTCAAAAGTCGCAAGGCTTCCGAGTGTTTGGTTAACATAATCTTAGTACCATTTCCTAAAATGATTGGTTGTACTTCCATTTCATTCTAAAATAAGAGAAAGAACTTCCTTTGGGTTTGGGTCATTGACTCCTCTACCTTCAACAAGATAGCAAGATATCCTTCTGGAATATCTGTGCGTTGCCCTGCACAGACTTCTAATACAAGTCATCAGACTAAAGTCTGAGCATGCAACTTGCCACCATGAAATGGGAGAAACCTTCTAATGTCAAATATAACTGCAATCTTGTGATGTCAAATATAACTGCGGGGCTTGTTGTGTGATGGAGATGCAGAAAAAGGGAAGAAGAAAGAAAAGGATTTGTACTGAGAATGTCATGATGTTTGTTGAAAACTAGCGCCGAGTAAAACGAACGTGATAAGAACTCACCTTATACCTCCCAAGTCCTAACCAGCGAATACAGCTGCATAGCACATCAAGATAGATTACTTTCTGTTTCAGCAATTAAACTTTTCTCCAAGCTTGCATTTCAACGAAATAAAAAATAAAAAAATCCCATGAAAAGGATGTATTGGATCGTTGTGGTTGTCTCCCACGCTAGTCTCAATGTGCTGCTAATGTGCTGCCAAGGAACCGTGTGGGCCTGTAATATGTGATTGAAAAGAGAGCATGTTTGCTTCTACATCTTACTTTAGATGGTTGGTGAGTGGTGACATGAAAAATAGAGTTCATTGTCGGCAAATCGCATAGTTTTCTCATGTTGATGCTTTCTTTTGTTGCTGCTTGCTTCTAACTACAAACCTATTTTTAATCCAATCTGATTTTTCGATTTTAGAACTAAGAGTTAAATTTTAGGCTGCCTAGAAAGCTGATAGACTCTCATGAGGGATGCAGTTAAAATAATCTCAATTATATATTTGAAGGCCCAAACCTTTTCTTACAAAATCATTCTAATGGTAATTTTTATGAATCCAATCACTCTAAGAAAGAGTGATATTTATATTATAGAAGTTAATAAAGACACAGAGGCTACCAATCCCATCTATGAGAAAAGTTGTGCAGGCAATGGTATGGCTGATGAATTTATTGGATGTATTCATAATAGAAGTATAAGACTTATCTAACCTATATATATATAAAAAAAGAAAATGATATGGCTGACCTTGTTTAAGGATAACGATTCTTGATACGCGAGTTATTTTAGAGGACGTTTCTGCTATCATTGGTAGCAATTTATTATTAAATCATTTGCAATTTATTATAAAATTGTGTGCTTTAATAAAACTACTATGTAATTTAAACCTAGCTAAAATTTCCCAGTTTAGTTGGTAAGCAAGAAAAAAAAAACCCAGCAAAATATTTTAAATTATTTGAAAATTAAATATAATTTGGTGGTAGAGGAAAAAATAGGAGAAGATAAAGAGCTACATTTTTTCCTCAAAAAAAAATCCTTTTATTTTGGCTTTGCTATCCACCAACCAATTAAACAGAGGCTAGGGCTATCTCTAGCTTAGTTGAAAACTGTCTCACCTATCATCTACACACCGCCCTATTAATTTCCAAATTGTTAAATACATGTATGAGATCAATACTGAGTTGCGGTCCACCGTATCATCAGAAAAAGAAAAAGTATGTGGCCAATAATATTGTTATTATTTATTTATTTTTCATGAAATGCACGTAAGACTTAGGCGGTCCTCGAGTTCTTGGAAGCCACTATATATAGATCAATAGATGTGACTAGCCTTTGGAATTATTTATAATTAATTAATTGAAGATCTTTATGTCCACATACTTCTCTAAGTTGGCAATCGAGTGATCGTTCACATTTCCAGCATCAAAAGGTTAATTCGTTTGACTTTTGACTTCTAGGCCAAGAGTAGAACTACTAACTATTACAATTTGTTTTCCTTCTTCACGAAAATAGTGGTACCATAAAACAAACAAGCAAAATATTATTTGGCATGCATGTTGAACCCTAATCAAGGTAATGTTTTCTGCAAGGAGAGAAGGCTCCGAGTCTTGCACTGATGTGCAGATTGAGGCCAAATACTAGAAAAGCCATGCTAGCAAAGTTACAAGAATCCTGAACCAATCTGATGACTATCGCAGCTCCTCATCGGTAAAGACATGATTTTTCACTTAGCCTTTGCAATGTGGTGCTGTGGGTGTATGATCATTTTGAACCACCAGAGTCATGCGTCATAGAATGGGTATGGTCAGAGTTGAGTTTTTGCACATTCTTGGTGGAAATATAAGTGCACAACCACAAAAGCAAGTCATTCGAGCATTACCAATAAAAACGAGTCTTGGATGCACAATAATGCGACTGAATTAATAAAATGTGTAGCCAGCTAGAGCTCATTTACGATCTAATGGGGCCATACACATAGCCAATCACAGCCATTCGCTTCGTGGGTCTTTTTCATCAAGTGCTGATCTCGATAGAAATAAGTGGCTGCGATTATCTGCATGCAACGTAGGATATAATTTTTCATTTAATGGCGCCCAAGCTCATTCTGAGTCCGATCGCGTACAATATGGTGATATTTTGTCCAAGAGAAAGGTCATGAAATGGAATCTCTTGGCGAGTGAAATGGAAGAGGGGCATCCATTACCATCAAATAAAGTTAGGTTCACAAATCTCTCTCTCTCTCTCTCTCTCTCTCTCTCTCTCTCTCTCTCTCTCTCTCTCTCTCTGTGTGTGTGTGTGTGTGTGAGAGAGGAGAATGTGAAAAAAGTTTAATTGGTGTGCATGTCGCATAGACTTTGGAGCATGAATGCCAGCCACAAGTAGCAAAATTCCGAAGGACCAAACCTCGAACCTTATCTTCAAGTTGCATGTGCCAGCTACGTGAGTGGCCCATCCAACGAACGTCGCCACCCCCACACAAATCAGAAGACTTTCCCTATAAAACCCTAGCACCCTATTGCACCATTACCTCCATCTCAAACCATTATTCTCCTCCCACAAGCCCTTGCCATTCTGTTAGTCTCTTCTATCAACTTAATAATATTTACGTTATGGCTTCCAAAGCCTTTTCCTCCACCGCACTTCTCCTCATCTCTCTCAACCTCCTTTTCTTCTCCTTGGCCTCCTCTCACTACGTCCCATGCCCACCTCCCCCCTACAAGCCCAAACCTTCTCCCAAGCCATCCCCAACGCCAGCCTACCCTTCCTGCCCCAGGGATGCTCTCGAGTTGGGCGTGTGCGCCAACGTGCTCCAAGGCTTGATCAACCTCCAACTTGGTAATCCGCCAAAGAAACCATGCTGCAGCCTTCTCGAGGACCTCGTTGATCTCGAAGCAGCCGTCTGCCTCTGCACTGCCATCAAGGCCAATATCTTGGGCATTAACCTCAACGTCCCCGTCGACCTAAGCCTGCTTCTTAACTACTGCGGCAAGAAGGTCCCAGCCGGATACGCGTGCGCTTAGATGTTTCCATCCTCCGTCTCCCTCCATCTATCATGTTCCAAGTCTATGTACTTTGTGTTGGGTTCAAAAAGCTCTTGCATTTATGGTGATGTTTTAGTCTTAGGATCTTAAAAGGTGGAACGCTCGGTACTCCTATGACATTCCATCTCCAATTATAATAATTAAATACAGTACGATGCTAAATAAGTACTGTTTGTAATGGAAGTATGTATGTTTGCGTGCTCATAAGCAAGTTTTAGTAATCTACTTGAAAGTGCTAATCGTACCTGCTTAACCATCTTGACTGGGCCCTTGGTTAGGTAGAAAATAACATCTGGATCTTAACACCAGTTTGAGACTAGTCTACGCTTTGGTAGTGTCATTATCCCGGCCAGCTCCACCGCGCGGACAGCATGGTATTACGGCCTAAAGGTCACTCGAGATGCCATGCTGATGAGAACGAAGTTGCTACGTATTTAAACCACGAGAATGGTGCAAAATTAAATTTTTGATTGCTATCCACAACCCGTAACTTCTAAAATATGACAAGGGAGAGAATATGTGAAAGATATATGTTTACTCTTTGTATCTTGTATTTGTTGCACTAATATGCACACTAACAATATGGCTAGTAAGAAAAGTGTACCAAGACTAATAAAAAAATATTAATTATATTTACACTAGTACGTTAACCAAATAGTAACATGCTTAACATCCCCTTCTCAAACTTAAGGCGGTAAAGTAGAACCTAGGTTGAGTTTGAAAATTAGATCACAAAAGTATCCAAAAGCTAACATAGCAAATTAGAAGCTAATATGACAGCTTAAATACCGAAGTGATAGATTAGCAGCTGACGTAGCAGCTCAGATGTTGATGTGGCGGATCAAAAATTGACATGGTAAATGAGAAGTTGATGTGGTAGCTCAGAGGTTTAAGTAATAGACATTGGGAACTAGAACTAGCATACAATTGCATATTTCAATTTATATCTAATTTTCTGGAAAACTGTTGCTGTTGCTTCAAGTTTGATTTTTAGCTTCTCTTTCCAAAGAGGTTTCCTTCTTCTTCTTCTTCTTTCTTTCTTTCTTTCTTTCTTTAAGTGAGAAAGCCCCAGTGTGTTCATTTGTGGATGAAAAAAGCTATCAAGAGATACCGATCCAAAGATTGTTTTATGGTAAAACCCGTTATCATTAAATTTTCATTGGAAGGAAAACGATTGATGAACTACTAAATGTTTGATGTGCCAGATAGGGTCTACGCTAATTAACTGATTAAATATCAACGCGAAACTTAATATAATGAAGCGAGTCGTTAGCTCATCTAATCTTTCTATTTGCGTTTGTTTAATAGATAGCCACGCCCCTTTGCATGATGAATCAGACAAACACACCACAGAAATGATGGTCCGCTGCATGCGCATAGATTAGATGTCGGAACTGTGTAGATGGGACATGGCTGAACGTGATTGATCATCTTTTGAGATGCCACTTCTTTGGGTCACTATAGCGGGAATTCTAAAGTTCATTTCAAACATTCTTACTCCCTGTCTATCCTTGAGAGTCTTACGCATGAATTTTCAACAAAGAATTATTTCGAAATTTCTATCTCATTGCTTAGCGTTCGAGTTGTACCTTTTATATGAAGGAATGATTGATCTTTTTTTTTTTTTGATGCTGACCGTTGGATCACAAATTGCACAGCTCTTAAAGCATATGTAACTTTTTTATTCGTCCACTTGCCTATATCTTGAAGTGATTATTGTGCGATTCAATGATGGATTTGTATGAAAGATGAATCCTTCTTTCTTTTGAGAGATACAACCCCTATCCCACTGCTTGCATGGGCCAAGAAAACCTAAAGTCAAGCTTTTGACCCTTCATGCGATGAGCGTTGCTTTTAGCTTCCATGCTTTTGTCCAGTGGTTTCTTATTCCGAGAGTCAGCATTACAAAGATTTGGTGTTTTTTCCCTGTATAGTTATTTTTTTGTTTTGTAGAAACAGTCGTGCTAAATTATGCAAGTAGGCTTTATTTGGACATGTTCAAAGACAACCTTGTCTTGTGAAATGATTTTTGAAGGACATTTGGGTATAGTCAAAGGAAATCTTGCTTTTATTGCTCGCCGCCAATTCGATCTTTTCCTCCATCAATGAAATGGCTTAGCATTTCTAAGTAAAACTAAAATTGTGGGGGCTTTTGTTTTAGGCTCTAGTTAGTTGTACCTCTTTCATAGGTACGTGACAATCTGTTTGGGCTGTATTTAATTTCACATTGGGTGTGTTAAGGAGGTCTTGGATGCTTAAATAGGGCAAAAATTTCAATTAATAACTTCTATCTATTATGCTTTAGACGACATCCTAAATCACTACCAACGGTATCAAAACTGGCCCAATTCGTCGCTACCATGGTTGTAAGACATTGCAGCATGAGTCTTTTTTAGATTGGTCAAAAAAATAGATCATGGTGGTTTAAATTAGGGAGAGTATTTAAGGACTTGCTTTGCCTAGCTAGCCTTTCAAGAAGGTCCTTGTATTTTCTGGTGAAAATAGTGAATTGTTATTGCGTAGGTTGCTAGAGTCCAACATAATTTGGTTATAGCTCAATTTAGGAAGCTCATATTCTTCAAGCCTAATCTTTAGTATGTAATCCTAGATGCATATATGGGAATATTTGTTTATTGAAATTTAGCATTTGATGGATAATGCTAGGAACAGATATTTATATATGATTCAAGCCTCTCATTGAAAAAATTCTTATTTTACATGAACTTTTTCTCGTTTTGAAACAAATATTCTAGACTTCATGTGGGCCTCTCACTAGGGATTTAGAAACTGATTAACAGCATCATCTTTACAGGAATTCTAGAAATTTATAACAAAAAACATTAAAGCAGCAGCATACCTTACAGGAATATTTTTAATTTAGAAATTGATTAACAGTATCATCCTTAGTTCCTCAAACCCTTCCCCTTCCCAAAAAAAAAAAATTATAATAAAAGATCATTTCTGCACATCTTGTGAAAAGATAGTTTGCCCATTCTTGGCACATCATCTTTTACTTGTTTCTCCTAGAGGTACTTATATTGCCTTCCATGCTTCTTTATCATCTCTACTAATATAGTTCCTTCCTCTTAATAATGTTTTAATAACCATACGATGAACTATGAAGTTTGACAGACTCCTACAAATTGCAATACATTATTAATACGTGAAGGTATAAATGAGTAACATCATGCATGGTGCACCAATTTGGTCCCACAACTCTTCATGTGGAATAAAAGGGCTGACTCACGAGGCTTCATGTCATCCACCAGAGAGGTCCACAAATTTTCGATGTGACAAGTATCTTCTAGGAGTAAGCATATTCGTTTTTTTTTAATGACCGAACCTGGATAAAATTAAGGAGGCTCCTGCTTCAGCAACTTACTGCAAACTACTGTATAAAGTGTAGCACACTGAAATATTAGCAGGTGGATTGCCTGCATGATAATTTTTTTCTAAGAAAATTTTTCTAGGTTATGCAGAGCAGTGGGAGCCCACCACTGTGCCTGCGTCACGTAACCATGAATCGTATGCTGATTCGCTGCACCTTGAATTCCTGCTTCGAAAACCGCCATCACCCAAACCAGGTTCTCCTCCCATTGATTTCTGGCACCGTGATGTGTACGTAATGAGACAAGTACAAGTACAAGCTTACGTAGTCGAATCCCATTAAATGGCAACACTAACATTTGGAAATCCTTGCAAGGTTGCAGCTCTCGATGAATGAAAAGCCAGAGGATTATCCGATTCGCACGCCGCTACAAAACAAAAAGAGTTCACGGGCTTCCTGTTTGGTAAACCACGCAAATATCATTTTGGTAATCGGTTTAGTTGGAATGGGTCCAACTCGGCCACCACCTTTCGCCCCCGGCAAGAGGTCACCGGATTTGCCAACTCGCGGGAAAGATGGACCTTGAACTGCCCTTATGTCCACGTTTCTTCCCACTCTTTTATTCTTGAGAAATTAAAAAAATATATATTTTGCAAACTAATCATAAATTAATATTCTCTCGAGAAGTCGTGCATTTGGATTGGTAGACTCCAATCTGACCCGTGCTCGATCCGATTCACACTGACCCATACCTAGAGTTATGATGCATGGTGTCATGCATCATGCATGGGTCTTATCTAGAACATCATCACCAAATTCATTGGGTGTGGATGTTGCACGATTGGACCTCATCTTTCCAAACTCAAACAACTATGATACAGCAGTGCTCAAAAGTCTGATAAAGTCAGTACATTATGAATACTTGGTCTATTTTTTTTGTTTTTCCTTTAGGCAAAATACTAGGTCTAAATTATGCACTTTGAAACTAGCTAGCTGTGTACCAAAAAAAAAAACTAGCTAGTTCAGAACATAATGTGGGTCAGGTTGGACTGATGCCCCATCGGAATCAATCCAAGGACAGAAAATCCAAGGCGTCAGATTAGGATAACCACAACTGAAACATACACCAAACATCGCAGAAAGAGAGAGAGAGAGGAACTTGGTACTGTGAAGATCGAAATACACACTCGAAGCTCAACGAAGCACATGCCCAACTGCAAACCACTGCTTGTGAGAGAATAATATCAAATTAAAATGAAAAGAGGGAAATAGCTAACAATTGGAAAAGACTTCACGGGTTGCCCTTCTTTTTGAGAATAAAGGAGAACGGGTTGGCCGCGGAACTCAATGTAAATCCGGCTACAAGCTGTCCTGTATCCTTAAGACGCTATCTGCTTGGCTTCTAAAACTAAGGTAGCAATTGCTCGTGTGCATGGTCTTCGCGTCCATTGCATTGCAAGGCCGGCATTTCCCTCCACAAAGAAGCCACCTAGAATGCTGGTTCCACCTCCATCCGAGGCGAAGTGCTCGTTAGACATTCCCAAACTCGGGCTGTGTTTTGACGTGTGCTGTAGGGCTCGCTGGAGCTAGAGGTCGCAGTGTACCTCCGTACTGCTGTCAAGCTAGGGTGCTCAACCTTGATATTTGTACTTCACTGGATCACTTGTGGAAGGACCCCACCTCAGGGCTGTGTCTTCCCTCTTAATTAATTAGCTAGCTAGGTTTGGTGAACTGGAAGTGGGTGGTTGGGCTCCTTGTGTTAGGGTTCGGCATTTGATGATAAGATGGGTCAGGGTTAGCGTTAGGGTTAGGTTGTATTTGATTGAGAGTTTGTTACTGACTACTGACTTATACTATGATTTTCTTTCTTAAAAAAATCACAAGGGGGCATGCCAAAGTCATGGAGGATGATTGTTCGCATGCATATCTCTGGCCTTTGCCTTGTTCTATCTATGGCTTTATTATTTGTTTCAGTTCTCTTTCTCATGGCATTAATTGCCATCTTTTTAGAAGTTATCATCTTGGCGATCAGAGTAACGCTAACGAGGTTACTGGCATTACTGCTTTGCATCGACCTTTCTTTGTTCTTTTTTGTCAGAACCTTTGACCACCTTTCTGAGTTCTTGCAATTTTCTCCTCCGTTAAAATATGGGTCTCGGGATTGGGATGGGCTATTCTTTTTGGTTTGTATGTATATGTTAGAAGTGGCTCTTTCTCGACCTCTTTAGATGCTGGTGTTAGTGCCATCTCTCAATCTCTCTTTTTTTAGGTTTACCTCGCTAGTTTGTAGGTCGCATGTCTTGTCTGTACCTACAACACATGATTCAAATTAATTACTCCTTGTGATGAGTCAATTGCACTTCTAGCCAATGAGAAAACAAAAGTATCTTGATTATCCTTGCCTTGTTAGGGAGCATGGTAATATACAAACCGATCTAGTTTTCTTTTTTATCGTTTTTCTTAAACAATATTTTCATTGTCTTTCTAAGTTGAACCACATGATATTATATGATGCAAATAGATGAACCTGCATGCACGAACTATTGAAGACTTTCAAAGGTAGGTATACTTAGAAAAACCGAAATGTCATGCACGAACTATTGAAGACTTTCAAAGGTAGGTATACTTAGAAAAACCGAAATGTCATGACTAGTTTTCCTTCTGTCGATAAAACACCAGAATAAATTCTGTATAATTAATAATGTTTAGCTGTTAATATTGTAACTGAATTTGTTGCATGCAATGACATTATAATCTTGTATACATTTCATACTAAGCTATTATCATAGTTATAACTTATAATCATCATCATCATCATCATCAGCATTGCATCGTCCTAGTCCTAGTAGTGATTATATGAAAAACACAGTAAAAATGCCATGTCTGGGGTCAAATTTATCTTATCTATTAAGAAGAAGAATGTCAGCCAATTGGAACAATGCAATTGGCGTACTAACTGTTGCAGTTTACTAATCCTCCGGACGCTTTTGCAGCCTTTCAACTAGTAACCACAGTGGAAAACATATATCACGCTACTTAATAACAAACTAGTCTACAAGTTTAATTTTGGGCTAATTTCTTTCACGAGTCTACGTACTGTCGTTGGTTACTTCGTAGTCAACTCTGAGAAATTCTTCTCTCTTTCTTTTTTGATAACAGAGAAATTCTTTTCCTGTGTGTCTCTCTTTCTTTACAATATTAATTGATCGAGTCAGAGAGGATCCAGCAGGGATTTGGACATGCTCAGGGTTTGGTACCTACCTCCAGCAAAGAAGCAATAATGCTACGTAAAGCATCGATTCATAAAAGCTACGATTTGTGAAAGAAGGCGATGGCCATGAAAGGGGGCCTTTCTCAACAATGTTGGTGTCCCATCAGAATCATTCTCTTTCATCTTTTCTATTCGCCCTAAATTCCCATGCAAAGGAACGAGGAGATCAGGACGAACTATCAGGGTCTGCTACAAGCCAGTCACCGACTGGACTGGATCACACCGAGCTCTGACCCATGTCAAAAACGGTGTCGCTTAATTTTAACCGAGCGCTGTGCGATCCCACGCGGCTTCAACTTCCAATGAGCCGAGCAGGGACAAGACCGAGAAGCTACCAACTCTCCCAGGACCACTTGGTCACGGGCAATCGACACGGACGAGTATACAGTCCACGGCCGCGTTCATCCACTGTGCGGCGGCTCTCCTCCAGTGGGACGCCGGCAGGAAAACATGGAACTTAAGGCAATACCAGTAATTTCTTTATTTCACTCGCTTTTCATTAGTCTGCAGACGGAAACCGACGAAGTGAGCGCCGCCTCGAGATCCGCAATTTTCTAACCACGTATCTAATGGTGGGGGCTGGCGTGCTGTACATGGACTGTGCGCAGTCATGACCCTAAACCCGTCCGATAGCGTGGAGGCCGCTTGACCAGCTTGTTACGGCTCTCGGGGCCGCATCTAGTGTACCAAACTAGTTGTTGAAGGACTACAAAGTTGCTCGCCGGCCATCGATAGCCGGCTCCGGGGGACATCTGTGTTGAAACTTTTGTCGGCCGTGTTTGAGAGTTCTTTGTTCTGGGTGAAAAGGCTTCCTATGAGATGGAATATAAAAATTATTAGTCTCATAGAAAATTTATAAGTGATTGATTCCATATAAATTTTACAGATAGACATGGTTTGATCTAGAAGGATTCTCATACTTGATGTGTACTAATTTGACCAAACTACGAGCGGGGCTGGATATGGTTTGAGAGCGAGATTTGCCACATCTGAAAGCCGAGTCGTAGGCCAAACTTCGGAAGATCATAATTTAGTCATATGGCACCCGATTGAGATGATCTCTTTTTTTTTTTTTTTGAAATTAGGTATCTTTTTGAGATTTATAACTTTAGGCCAATCTTCTTGAACCGAGCCTAAATTCAATCGTTGTGGCTTCAAAATGGGCCAGTCAAACTAAAAGTTTATTTTCTTCCCAATCAGCTGCTGGCAGAAACAAAGCAAGACTTGCAACCTCTGGAATCATGATATATCTAATGTTTCTCTATAAGAAGAAATATGCTCTTTCTCAATGGTCAGCAAAAGCAACCAACTTCTTTTGTACTCAAATATCTGTAAAGTAATTAATTAGGGTTAGAATTTCAACTGAAAAGCATGACTCTTTCCAATCCCCTCCATCAACAAAATCTATATCATAATGAAAAGATAGAGTTAAATATGTGCAATGAAATATAATGATCTATGAACTAAGAATGAGCTCTGACATACTAAGAATATGAAGAACCCTAATGTGCTTTGAGTTTGGGAAATTTCTAGGCTACTGATGATGGCAATACAAATACTATTTCCTTGCAGTAGGAAGCTGCTTTACCAAATCAGCAGATAAAGAGTTAGAAGCAAATCTATCTTTCTTAATATGGGGTGGATGCAAATGCAACACCCTAAATCATTCTCTATTCTCATAATTATAAACTCTAATGATGCTTAGGTAGAAACAACATATATCAAATATCAATAATAATCATACATTCTTAAAAAGAAATATCAACGTGAAAAGCATTACAGTGCAATACTCCAATTAAAGTATGTACCCATAATATGCTAGTTATATAATCATTCATACATGCATATTGATATCGTGGATAAAGATTGTGAAGCAAGAAAAAAAAAGGATGCATGGAACAACTATGAGAAATATATTGTATGCGTAAATGTGTACGAGATCATTGACTAAATAAACAATGATCATCAAAGATCACGGTATCTAAATACAAGGACTAAGCACAATATAGCGATCAATCCAAGCAGCAGACTTCATTTTGTCCTGTATATAATGGACCTAATACATGTTCATGATACTTGTGATTACTAAAGTCATAAATTTTAAAGTAATTAATTTTTTGAGATGAATTTTTAAGTAATTATTAAAGTCAAATTCTTTTGCAACAGATACAGCAAAATGAAGTACAGGCACATCGAGCATCGAAAATGAAGGCCACCTTTTCCTTAAGAAAGGAAAAAAAAAAAAATCTGCTTGTTCGCCTAAGTGTATGATATATAAAGCACGTATACACTTCCCGCAAGAGCACCATCTCACAACAGGATAAATTCCTAATGTCTGACGTGAATTCCTTTTGGATGCAAAAGATAGCCAGTCTAGCAATAACTACCATCATGAAGCAGTCATACTTGCAGCTAGTGTCTATCCATCAATTGCATGCATGAGCCTTTTCTTTTCTTTGGCTTGGCTTTGGTTCGGATGGGTAAAATACTTCACGAAACCTTTCTATCAATAGATTAGTGTCTATCTTAAACCATGGTCTTTTGTTGGTGTCTGACAAAACAATGCTGATGGCGATGAGGATAATTTTAGCTAGCAGAATGAAATAGTTCCAATGTCTTGCTGCAGCAAATTAGGACTCGAGAGCCCTAAATCATGTGAACATCTGTAGGGGTTTCCAAAAATCATGTAACGATAGTACGGGCATCCGCATGAGCCGAGATGACAGAGCATCATGAATCACATCTACTCAATAATAGACGAATGACATCAAACCGGAGCCCACTTCGGACAGAAAAAAATGTGGCTATTATTGCGCTTCTGGCTCGAAATAGCTGATATATCTTCTTCTTTCCTTGTGAGCTCTGGTTCACGGCCAAAACCCTCTCTAAATGGAACCAACTCGGCTCAAGGTCCGATTCCTGGAGGGCGAGGGAAGTGAGCCGGATTAAAATTTTTATATATTTGTCTCATGTGAAGTGGACCTTTTTTTTCTCTATTTTTTGCTTGATTTTTCTCCCTTTCATGTACGTCTGGTCTGTAGAAACGTGTCAGTGTTCTTTCATTGCAGGACAAAGTTTGCAGTAACAGCTAGGACTTTTTTTTTTGGTAAACAGCAGATAGGACTTTCGGGGAGACACCGGTGTAGGTTTTCACCGACAAGAAGAAGATACGGGAAAGGCTGTCATACCAAGAGGTGGTGAAACGAGTTGACGTGGCTCCAGATGGGAGCAAAGAGTGGCCGTGGAATTTATACGTGTATCATGAAGAACGTACGTCGGAAACCCTTCAATATTCTCTCCGCAAGACTTTCTCACCGGCGAGGACGCATACGGAAGCAGTCCTTCATGGCTCGCAAGCCTTGGACTGATTACTATCCACAAATTGTAGGATAGACTGAGATTTCCCTTGTTGTAACCCCCACCAAAAAAAAAAAGCGAAAAGTGCAAAATAAAAACCCCCAGATATGGTGACCAAAATAATTATAATAATATAATGCGTTCAGAAAAAAGAAGTAAAAATAACCCTTTGGGCTTTGAGGGATAAGTAAGAACGAAAATACTAGTTAGATTCAAATCTTACTACCAACCGGAAAAAAGAAGGCAGAAAAAAATGTTAAATTCAAATAATAGAGGCTACTTCTTTTTATTTTTGTAGTATTATATTCTCTAGCTTACGTAGATGTACTGGTACTAGAGTAGTATGATTTATCTGTATTATCCAAAAAGAAAAACCAAGCTTCTTCACGGAGGAACGCACCAGAACAAGCGTCAAAATAAAGCAGGCATTCATTGTCTAAATGTGGAAAGCATTACACAATAAATAAAACCCAGTTTAACCCCGTCTTACATATAAAACATAACATGAAATCCCCCCCCTCCGCCAACGCACCCCCTCTTCGCCCATTTCCCACACAAAATAACATGATTTTTTTTTTTTTAAGTTGTTGTTTAACCAGGCTTATTCGTCATCCTTGCTCCGAAATCAACAACAGTAACAACTACAGCTACAGCCATTACATCAACAAAACCAAAACCAACAAGAACCTTTTCGACGAACCCAAACAATCTATACCTGAAACTATATATGCAAGCAATTAAAAAGACCACAGACAGAGACCAGGGGATTTGGGTGGTGAGCAAGCTAGTAGTTTAAGGGCACTGAAAACCGGTGGGGACCTTCTTCCCACAGTAGTTGATGAGCAAGCTGAGGTCGACGGGAATGTTGAGCTTAATGCCGAGAATATTGGCCTTGAGTGCGGTGCAGAGGCAGACGGCGGCCTCGAGGTCAGCGAGGCCTTTGATGAGAGAGCAGCATGGCTTCTTGGGTGGCTTGCCGAGGTTGAGGTTGATGAGGCCGTTGAGCACGTTGGCGCACACGCCTAGCTTGAGGGTGTCAATGGGGCACTTGCCCTTGGAGCGGCTCGGGGGCTTGGGGGTTGGGCCAGGGCAAACACCACAGCCGCTAACCAGAGCAAAGAAGAGGAGGTTGAGAGCAAGGAAGAGGGCAGCCGATGCTGAGTTCTTGGATGCCATGGCTTGGTAATCACAAACACCTACCTTACCTAAGTGGGAGAGGGAGCAATACTAGCTAGTGGTGTTTATGATGGAATGGTTTTGCATTAGAGGTGTTGGGTATTTATAGAAAGGTAGTAGGTATTTTTACCTCTCTAGTGGAGAATGGAGGACCAGTAGATTTTGTATTCGTTTTTCGATGGAAGGAGGAAAATGAATGAAAGATAAAGGAAGCTAACACCATGTGAACTAGGTGGGGGCAATGCTTGTTTTAGCTGGCAGGAGGAGGGAAGGACAGAAAATGGCTTGGAGGGTTGTGCTGGTGGGGCGAGGAACCTTGGCAAATGCCCATGACCGCCCTCGCAAAATATCAACGTCGCCTCCAAGTTGTACGACGGTGCTGCAAGGTGGTATACGATAGACAAGTATTGGGAAGAGCACCTTGGACACCGCTCTAGCTGCTCGGTTTGGCCTATTACTGCCGACGTCCATCTTCTTTCTTTCTTTCTCTCTTTCTTTTTCTTCTTTAATTTTTCTTTTACGAAGAAAAAAATATTGTTCGCCTTTCATGTTGTTTTTTATTTTTTCCACAGATTTTTAAGCTTTAGTTTCAGTTAGAAGCTTGGAACGAGGAAGATGTTTCACCGTATTTAGACCTGGGCATTTCCACCATAAGAATTTTTTACGATCAAAAGATATGAATCTCTCTCAAATTTGCCACTCGAGTATTCTCTCTGTTAATTTTAAATAGAATACTCTAGCACCACCGAGTTGTTGCATTGTAGAATACCAAGGCTGCATTTGATTTGGCAGGGGCTAAATGGGCTTGAATCCCTCCAAGCGAGGGTTATCCTGCCAAATACCTTAAAAGGCCACGAAATAGCCTTATTGAAATAAGAAGCCTAATTATGCCTCCTAACTATAATTTTATCCTTAATCACTCTTTTATATGCACTAAAAAGTGAAGGATAATTTTATCTTAAAGATAAAATATAGAAAATTGTGAAAATCCACACACTCACTTACTCCACTTATCCATCCGATCAAAAGCAAAAAGTAACTTATTTCATAGAGTAGATTATCCTGTCCATGGTAAATGGAACAACCTTCCAAAAATTATCCCATCTACCAAAATCAACTTAAGAAAATTAGATAGGTCGAGCTGAGTTGTATTTTGATTAGATTCAATACTTTGTCATGACAACCTTAAATCAATTCAAGATTGGCTTTTCCTACTCCATGGTCCACCAGTATTATTACTTGTAGCCAGGTCTGCCTTTTGCAACTAAAATCTAAGAGACCGAGCAACCTATCATGGATATATATATATATTTTTTTTGGGTAACGGAAGCAAATGCAAAAGCATATTCTTAATAATCGAGTAGAGGAATTCCATAGAATGGGTCTAATCGACTATGAAAGAGGCCACCCAATGGCATGTTGTTTAAAGAAAACATGTTGTGTTTTGTTCCCTTCTTATATGATAGATTTGTCTCATTTGTGTAAAAGAAAACAAGAAAGAAAACCTGCCCCAACGCATTCAAATATGTGCAACATTCCAAAAGTAAAAAATAAAGATACAAATGTATTAAAAAAAGGTTTGCTAGTCGACTTTTCACAATACTTTCCTAGAATTTCATTAACTACTTGTGATCCTTCAACTATTAGAATGAGATGATTAACAACTTCCCAAGATTTAAAAGAAGAAATAATCTTCTATATAGCATCAAAGAGCGTATCGGACACCTAGCATTTAGTTAGGTTTAGTTATGAAGTTTATTAGTGGTTCTGCAAATTTGGATGTTTGATTATAATGCTAGTTAGTTATATCATGTACAAAAGAAATATTAGTGACTAATTGCAAGACCATGCAGTAGGCGAAGTAGGGTCCATCCTACGTGAGTCGCATATGGTGGGGATGTTTTCATACTAGTCAGTACGTAGCTTTTTCGGAGATTTTAATTGATCACATAGTTTGATGCTAGAGAAGTAGGAATTAAAAAAAAAAATTGTCAACAAACCAAATGGTAACTTCAATTATTGTCCGTATATGGTGTACCAGCTGGTCTGATGTTCACACGAATGGGCCCTTTGTTTACATCTTAGGTCGAGTGTTGTGGATCTGGGGTCCTTTGTTTACTACGTCCGTGGGGCCTTCCATGGATTTATTCTTGGGTACTTCTTAAGTGACCCGGCATAAAATCGTTGATTCTTTGATCATGACAATGATGCATCGCAGTAGTGCTATCCCCCTTGAACATGGAATAGCTTGTGATGATTTACCATGTAGCCGAGAATAGTGCTTAATTTTTTTAAGCATGTGTTGGTGGTTGTTATGTCAAAATCAAGCCCGTCTATCATAAATTGATAGGAACCAAATTAAATTAGACTCATATTCTTAGATTGAACCAGATAAGAAAAATAAAGAAATAGCTTTCTACTTGATTCATCTATAAAAAAAAAGCTCAAGACTTAAGGTACGAACACAAGCAAGAAGCCCTCTACTTTCTCTTCTCCTTTATCTTTTTTATATCTCCTATTTTCAGAGTCTTATCTGATTTAAGCATTGGAAGATTCTGTTGAAATCATCACTTATCCCAAAAGCTTAAGCTTTTAGAATGAGGTACATTTATTTATATATTTTATATTTTCTTACACTCTTCCTTACATGTGGGCCAGACTTTTTTTTTTAATGGGAGAGCCCAACATATGAAATTTTTAATAATGGGGTTAAAGAGTGCGGAGATAAGGTTCGAACTTAGGACATCTGCTCTGATACCATGTTAAAATCACCACTTATTCCAAAAAATTAAGTTTATAGGATGAGGTAGATTTATTTATATATTTTATATTTTCTTATAAATTCATGGCCAGCAACTCGATCGACCTCGTTTTCTCTTCTTTTTGCACTTCATTTTCTACCACTGCAGATCGGTCTATGCCCTCCACACATCTCCAAATTATCAAATCGGATTTTGGCGGCAACAATGGTGAGACTAACTACAGCACTATATGGTATGGGACTTGTGTACCAGCTGCCGGGTCAAATGAGCTGCATCATGTTATTCAACAGATTGTAGAGGGACTATTCAAGATAGGCTCCGTGTCTTTCCTCCACTATGCTGTAGAGGGATGATGAGAACTTTTGATTAATTCTAATTAAAGACTTCTAGATAACTTAGATCGTCTAATTTGAACTATATATATATATATATATTATTTAGCTAGGATGGACGATTCATATCTGACGAGTACGAATACACCCAATAAAGATTTCAACAATATTTGATCAAGTAAATTGTAACCAGCCAAAACCAAGTTTGTACGTACTTTGATTAACACACCCATCTGCATTCGAATGTTTAAATGCAACTACACGTAATAGCATCATGCTACCAGTACCACCTAAAATAAGCCTCGGATTCATGAGATTTACTCGTGGGAGGTGCAACTTGATGCTGCCAACACGACCATGCCCAAGCAATTTCCTTCACAAGAGCGTCTATGAAAGTAGAAGTTTACGAGACTTCAGCGGAAGCCTTTTGTCTTCTAAGAATTGTCTTTTTTTAACGTTGCATTGGTTGCGTTTGCACCAATAACATTAAGGCTGACTCAATTAGAAAAATTTGTATTTACAAGTTACAAAACTCTCTAATTCACATGAGCATGACAATGATAGTAAATTCTCCATTCATCGGGATGGCTTTCTGTATCTCTCATCCCCCATGACCAAAAACGGAAAACAAAAGAAAAAAAAAAATTTCAAGATGAAATAGGGCAGGTTTGCTTCCTTAATTAGAGTTAAAGTTTCATGATCCTTTCCTAAAATTTTACCAATCAGATAAAATTCTTTCATTATTCGAATGAGAAAAATTAATAACTTTCCAACATTTTAAAGAAGAAATAGTCTTTTACCAATTAGCTTCAGAGATCTGCTTGTACACCTAACTTCAGAGATGTACCCCCAAAAAAAACAATTAATTAGCTTTTTTGTGAAGCTTATTTATGGTTGGACAAATCTACATGCGTGATTTAGTTGGTGTACACTAGCAGATTTCCTAATATAAAAGGAAGATTATTGCCCTTTTACATGGCCATGTAATAGATGAATCAAACTATTCTTAAACAGGGTTATGACTTAATATATATATATATATATATATATATATATATATATATATATATATAATAATAATAATAATAATAATAATAATAATAATAATAAAAAGTCTAGAATCTCATTCGCCATAAAAAAAAAAAAAAGCTAGAATCTTCGTTGTCTCTGAGACATTCAATGAAGAAAAAAAAATCTGCATCATAGGGAATTAATTAACAACAATAACAAAAAAAAAGAAGAAAAATGGAAAGGCAACTCGGTGCCCCAGGTCAAAAGTTTTCAGTTTCCTTCTTTTGGAGAATTGTTAGTTTGAGACTTCCCAAGTATCTCTCAATTTCTTTTCGTATTATAGGATATTCATTTTTTTGACTGAGTTCATGTTTTAGGAGATTGATCAAAATAGAAGATAGACCAAAATTTTTTTTGTCAAATGCTATATCCTTAAATAGATCAAATCTATTAATTATCGTCATTCAATCATCTAATCAGGATTTTCATAATTTAAAATTAATAAAAAGAAAAACTGCAATTCCCAATCAGTGTGACCCTGCTCACATGTACCGCTCGTGTCCCGGATCTACAGATGAGTTCAAGCCAGTCAGTACCTTTCCCAGCGCACCCTCTGCCATCCGGTGGACCAAAGTCTCATTGGCAAATGTTGGTACTATAGTTGTTTTACTAAGAGCAAAGGGTACTTTTATTCTTACATAATCTCCAGATACAACAGTAGGAGAGTACCAAACACAGTGTACATCAAACTATTATTGCACGAACCGATCACGTTCACGAGTTGTACTGTTCCCTAATAAACAACCCAAACCAAAGACGCACCATGCAAGAAGACAACGACATGATTTTATATTATAATCCACGCACAAAGCAATAGATGGTGTTGTTTTTTTTTCTTTTTAAGGGCACTGGAAGCCTTTCGGTACCTTCTTCCCACAGTAGTTAAGGAGCAGGCTGAGGTCGACGGGGATGTTGAGCTTGATCCCCAGGATATTGGCCTTAAGTGCAGTGCAGAGGCATACGGCAGCCTCGAGGTCGACGAGGCCTTCGAGCAGAGTGCAGCAGGGCTTCTTGGGTGGCTTGCCGATGTTAACGATCAAAGCTTTCAGCACGTCGGCGCACACACCTAGCTTAAGGGTGTTCATGGGGCATCTGCCCTTGGAAGGGCTTGGGCTGGGGCACGTTTCGCAGGCACTGGCCGAGGCGAAGAGGAGGAGGTTGAGGGCGAGGAAGAGGGCAGCTGACGCTGAGGGCTTGGATGCCATGGCTTCTGCTGTCATAGCTTGCACTCACTAAATTGCAGGCTCTGGTTTTTGTGAAAGTTATGCAATGGAAGTTGGTGCTGGGTTCGGTATTTATAGGCCTCGGAGGGGGAGGAAGGAAGACAAAGGAAGCAATATGAATCCGTTGGGCAAGGGTGTTTTAGCTGGCAAAGCACAAGATCAGCATTCGGATGGTCAAGTTGCCATAGAACGGTGATAATTTAATTGTTGCGTGCAAGACTGCTTCTGTAATCGTATTTTAGTTTTAGAGTAATGCTTGGGTGATGACTGTGGAGCCCAAACTAGATGGTCCTATATTAAACCCCTCATTTTCTCTCATCGGGATTTCTGGTGAAGGAATCTATATGACCATATGCATGCATGTACGCGCGTATGTACATATATAATTTTTTTTCCGTGATTATGATTGAATTGTTTATGCCATATCAGTTATTATATATTCTAAGAATCCATGGATTGGGTTCTTGCACTAAAAGTGGTACTGAACAATCTAGTGATGAGGAATTTGCCTGACGGTATGGTATCCTTATTTGGGAACTTCATGCATTGCTCCATGAAACTATAGTATGGAAAAATGACTACTCATCAAAGCTACACATTCTCAAGAGAAAGAACGAGGGAATACTATGGTTAATTCCAAGTTAAAAGGAGCCATCAGAATGCAAAGCTCCATAGTCTATTAACTTAATATATGGAATCATTTTTAGAGAAAAAATTAGAATTCAGAAGGAGGACAAATCTTGGAGACATCTTGCTGTAATGGCTCCTAATGGAACCATATGCTATCATAGGTGAACCACATGCGGGCATTTTCTAAGAAGAACCATTAAGCTAATA